>NC_090269.1:265297961-267697961 GCF_040414725.1 Anabrus simplex | reverse complement strand
ACAGCCGACTGCGGGGTTCGAACCCACTTACCTCCCGAATGCAAAGCTTGGCTGCATAGCCGCAGAGTCACGTGCGTCATTTCCGTTCCGCACTATCTATTTACAATCTTTTTACTTATGCCTAGCGGAGGATCGTTCTCTTCAATTTCTAGGCTTACCTTAGTGCAGTCATTCCACTTACATCAAAGCGGTTTGATAACTGTATTGCCGTGAGTGAGGTAAGCTTATCATCAGATCCCCTTTTTCTTTTGCTAAGATATTTATTATTATTATTATTATTATTATTATTATTATTATTATTATTATTATTATTATTATTATTATTATTATTATTATTATTATTATTATTAACAAATACATTGCAAATGGGATATATCCCGGTGGCAACGGTCACTTACAGTAACGAAATAATAAAGTAAACATAATTACCCATCAATAACAACAACTAAAAATGGGAAAAAACAAACAACTAGTGTTCAACAATCAAATGTATGGAAAGAAAATATTACACTAATTACTACTAGTTTAACAATCTAAATCTAGCATCATCATATTCAAACTCACCCACAACTTAAGTATTTCCAGTGCTTAACAATTCGGCTTACTACTAGCTTAACATTATAAGTGGTAATAAAGTGAAATTAAACCATAATTACACAACAACAATAACAATAGTACAACAAGCAAGGAATACTAATATTTTAAATTTCTAAATCCCGCGTCATTACGTACAAAATTGCACACAACTTAATTATTTCCAATACATAACACTATGGCTTACAAAACTATAGGTTGAGTTTAAATGAATTGAAACCGGAAGGGAATCTAACAAAGACTGCTGCAGATAATTTATTCCATTCCATTATGGTCCTGTTAACGAAGGAAAAGTTCCCCACGACCGTATGCTGGTTTATGACCCTAATTTTATGCTTATGATCATTTCTCGATAAGTATGAGGGAGGTTCCAAACTATTCCTAATACTACTCCTGGCAGCCGTTCCCGTATGGCTCATATAAATACAACACAGGCGAGCTCTAGTTCTTCTAGGTTCAAGACTTTCCCAATTAGTGGTATTACTCCTATTCCCGGTTACGAAATGCATCGCTCTTCTTTGAACTTTTTCTAGGGAATTTTTTTTATTTTTTATTTTTGCTAGCGGCTTTACGTCGCGCCGACACAGATAGGTCTTATGGCGACGATGGGATAGGAAAGGCCTAGGAGTTGGAAGGAAGCGGCCGTGGCCTTAATTAAGGTACAGCCCCAACATTTGCCTGGTGTGAAAATGGGAAACCACGGAAAACCATCTTCAGGGCTGCCGATAGTGGGATTCGAACCTACTATCTCCCGGATGCATGCTCACAGCCGCGCGCCTCTACGCGCACGGCCAACTCGCCCGGTAGGGAATTTATTAAACCCACCCTGTGCGTGTCCCAGCACGCAGATCCATATTCGAGAATCAGTCTTACCAATCATTTATAAGCTTCACCTTTGGCACCAGAATTAGCTTCCTTGAGATTGCGCATAATAAAATGTAACGATCTACAGAATTTCTTGACTACATTTTCCATTTCCTCTGACCAATTTGAGTCTTTCCTAATAGTAACAGCTAAGAACTTACAACCATCAACTTCAACAACACTTTCTCCTCCAATTTCGTAATCCCTCTCTCCTGTCATTTTCTTTTTACTGAAACACAATTTCTTGATTTTCCCGCTGTGGATTGTCATTCGATTTTCACGCGCCCATTTTTCCAATCGTATCTAAATCCTGCTGAAGCAATAGTTCGTCCTCCTCTGTCTTTATCTCCCGATCGGCAAAGAGATGCACTTCCTTTTTTTATCGAATCAGGCATATCATTAATGGAAAGTATGAAAGGAATTGGCCCAATAACGCTACCCTGAGCCAAACCAGACGTAACACTTATTGAAGAAGATAGCGTGTCTCCCACGCGCACCCTCTGAGTTCTTCCATTAAGGAGTTCTCGTATCCATTGCACAACTCTGATGTCAATGCCCGTACGCGCTAATTTGTTACGGAGGATGCCATGTGGCACAAGATCGAATGCCTTAGCAAAATCAATTACTATTGAGTCAATCCTTGACCCACTGTCGAGCTTATCCGATATATCTTGGCATTTGTTCTAAAAATAACAGCAGTCACCATTTCTCACGTGCTGTTGTTATGTTACAGTAACTCTCGAGTTTAGACATTTCTTGTGACTCATTAATAAGATTTATGTATTCTACAGCTCGATAGAATCGTCAGGTCATCAAAGAAGGTAAGGAAGTTGATCATAATACCATTCATAGAATCTCCAGTGGTATTGATAACGTATACTGTACCATTATCACAAGTAATCAGTCTTAGAACTCGTCAGTTACCACTAAGTTCCCTCGTGTTCGGAGGTCCATCAACATGTCATTTTTCTGGGAATACAGTGAGGTGATTCTCCCTTGCGTTACTCATCAGCAATATCTCATTTAAATGGAGATTCCTTGCACCTGCCGTTGTCTTGTACGATCCTCCTCCCATCCTAAAATGCCAGCCGTTTACCCAGCTATGTTCTTCCCCTGGCAACCCTTACAAGAGATTTTGCTGGTATACCTCTTGTATTGGATTCTTGTGGCAATCCCTCGTCTGATATTCCATTACCCTCCTACAAGGTTTCCTCCGCACGAAATGTTTGGAACTTGTAGCGAGTTACGTTATTTTCCGACATCTGATACTTGGCATTGAGTTTCTAGCTGTCTAGTATGGTAATATAACCAATATTTGCATCGGTGGCAGATCAAATTAGCGAATTATTTTCAAACAACGACTGTATCGAAATGAACAAAGGATTGTAGGTGTTACTGGGAATTAAAGCCCTGATGTAAATAATGGCAATTGAAACAGTCTATGTTCAGTATATCACTCACAGGGATTTGTGGAAGATTAACTTTGATTTGATATGTGACACTTTTATAGCAACACAAATAATAATTCAATGGAACAAAGTCCATTTGGAATAAATAACGATCTAACAGTAAATGGAAGATTCCAAACAATTCAAAACAGAACCCCAAGGAAACATGACGACATGGAAATTTCACGCTATTACCACAATCCTTACTTACCTCTTTTAGCTGTAGAGTTGAAACGGTGTAGCATTTGCGCAATAAGTTATTAGTCCTTCTTAGGAGTGGCATGAAAATTTCATAGCACTGATATAACATTTTATGAGTGATCATTAAATGAGGTGCTTCGTTTTGAGCGATGTAATGGTAATGGAATTTGCTTTTTTAATACACAAGTAGCCTATGTGCTTGATTTGTCACAAATATTTCATTGGATGCTTCTGCAATATATTTTCCTTCCTCCAATGAAAATCAAAGTAAGAAGGAAACAAAGCCCTCTCTAACATTTTAATATAAGAAATACTGTATGGATATCAATTTTGAAGATGTTATCTGCAGTGATCGAGGGAAATATATATATTATTTGGGAAGGTATCCTTACATTTTATTAACCACTTTGATCGCCATGTACAACTATTGATGTCTGTGTTTTACTAATCGTTCTGCTGGTATAAGTTTTACATTTATTCTTTACCCAGAAAGTTACCGAGGAAAAATATTGTCATATTCTGCATGTTAATTTACGATTACTGAACACAAATAGAAGGTCACCTTTTCTGTCATACTTTGAAATCCTACTTTTAAGTAAAACCGAACTGAGGAAAATATAGGGCTAATTGACAATGATTTTATTAACACCTTTCCTTCACGATGAATATTTTGAATGCAATACTACATAAAAGACAATCGATCCTTTGATAATTTAAGTCTGAGTGTAGAATTATATTGCACTGCGTTTTGAATTTATACAAGATAAATAGAAAATATTTTACCACAAACGCGGGTTTTCCCTATTTTTTCACGAGAGATCAGTAATATGTTTACCATGAAAATGTAGCATTGGTCATTGCGTACATAAAACAGTGTGAAGTGAATTTTTATAAGATATCTCCCACTCCCACTCACTAACAGCCTTCTATTCTTGCGACTGACATCAGTAACATTGTACTTTCCCGACCTCGAAGTTGGTTGGATTCCGCGTGTGGAAAGGAAAATTATGAGCTGAAAATTGTAGAAAATAAAGCTGATCTCTTTTCATGAAGGGTTTGATCAAAATTCACAACAATATGTTTATTCCACGTAGGGGAGGCTCGGCTAAATCTATGCTCCGGTTAATTCCATAGGAACTGAAATAAATATAAATTTACTCCAGCGTGACGAGAATGTCTGATCGATTTATTAGGTCTCATAAATATCTTGATGTCTGACGGTAAATATTGTGAATTTTGCAATGGGTCTCTTAGGAAACTTCAGTTTCAATCTTGTTGATTGAGACTGGAAGTCAGGCTTATTTAAGTACTTCATTGTACTAGTTTCAAATGGTATTATTTTCAGTGTTAGAGGCAATTAATTCACTGAATAGTAAGGAATTCGCTATAACATGCAGCATACTTACTTGGACTGCTGAGGATTTAGCCGAAGAATTATAATTAAGTGAATTAATTGAAAAATAAATTAAAATAATGTTTTAAATTATTAAATGTGCGTAGCAGAAACAACAGTTGTCCCAGGGTATCAATATTATATTGATAAACAATCTCATAATGAGTCATACTACCGATTTTGACTTAATATTGCCGCAGTTCTTATAATATGTTTTTATAATTTAGCGAATGCTTTGTCCGAAGGAGGAGCTTGAAATACAGTGTGATGTTTGTACGGTATGTAGTAGATTTGTTCGAATTTAGGCTTAAACCACCCTCCGTACCATGCCTCAGGCCGCATGCGTGCGTAGTGTGTAAGAAGCAATTCTAAGTACATATCTGCATTGCAGCTTCATTTAGTAATCTTGTGTAAGTTTTATGAAAACGTTCTACGTACAAGAAGTGAAAGTTTTTACGCTGGAAAGTATTGTAATGTATGTCCGCAAAGCCCTAATTCGTTCAATTTTCGTTCTTTCTTCGTTTAAAATTGCATTACGTCGCACCGACACAAATAGGTCTTATGGAGACGATGGGAGAGGAAAGAGCTAGGAGAGGGAAGGAATTGGCCGTGATCTTATTTATGATGCAATCCCGGCATTTAACTTGTGTTAATATAGTAAACCACGGAAAACCATTTTCAGGAATGCCGGCAGTGAGGTTCTAACCCACTATCTCCCGAATACAAGCTGATAGCTAAGTGACCAAAAATCCCACAGCCACTTTCACGGTTCGTCATTAAATACTGCCTGAGTTACAAACAATATTTTCAACATTTTCTTAAATTTTGACGTAATATTTAAGGTATTCTGGGACCTACCGATAACTAGCAGATAATATATGTGTACTTCTTTCTCAAACACCCTGTATACATAGAATTATTTGTGATAACTTTGTTGCAAGAAAGAATTATAAAATATCAAAGCCATTTCTTGATAGTGCTGATGTAGTTATTTTATTATTATTATTATTATTATTATTATTATTATTATTATTATTATTATTATTATTATTATTATTATTATTATTATTATTATTGATTAAAATTTAAATTTAATTTCACATAAGTGTGTCGTCAAAATTTTAACACTGATGATGGACCTGAGTGTCCGAAAACCGGTTATGTTTTAATAAAGTGTGTGCTGATACGACTGTATATAATCAATAATAATAATAAAATGCAAGAAAGAAGTAATTTCTCTGGAATCTGCTGGTAATACATCCAAGTGCAACTTGTCTAGTTCTTGTGTTTGGGACAAGACTGGAATGAACCTTTTGAGAATTCAGGAAGTGAGTACTGTTGTGTACAAAATGTCAAAAGTACAATACGGACTATCTTTACTTGATCGATACAAATTAAATTATAATTTTACAAGTTGGACGCAAATTGCTCTCTTGAAACATATTTTTCGGATAATATATACACAATTTATGACATTCTACGTTGCCAGGACACAGCAAAGGACAAGAGTCTGTATTTAGTATAAATACAGAGATTCTGAACGAAAACATTCTTTGATAATATCCCTGTTATTATTAGTTATACATGTACGAAACTAGTCTACAGGTGAATACGAAGTCTTAGAAATAGAAATGCTATTCCTTGTAGTCGATGGGCACGTCCTGAGGTGGGACCTCTTGGTTTATTTCAGTCCAACTGTTCAAGACACATTCAAAATAGGGAGTAGCCCTACGTGTCTGAAGTACGGGGTCACAAGCTCCTGGACGACGATCTGTCTTCTCCTGCTGGGTCTCTTCTGTATAAACAAATCTCAGCAGTGACGTCAGCGCTGTTGCCTGCTCACCGGCAGCTGAAACATGCGAAGGGCGAATTGTACACAGAAATTGTAACAAGCAAGAAACCTGATAAACACTACAAATGTAGTGCTTACCCGAACTAAAAGATTAGAAATGTGATTATTTGGCATTTTATGAAAGTGCAACTCAAAAATTAAATTTAAAATATGAATATGAAATATTGATATTTTAGAAATTCTGTCACGATTTTGTACAAGAAATGGGTACCTCAATTTTATAGTTATGTTGATATCAATGACGTTATTGGGTTAGAATTCCAAATACAACTAAGGAAAACCAGTTGAAAGTTGTAAATTCAAGTATACAAACAAACAGAACCCATGGCACAACAGCCCCGAAGGGTCTTGGCCTACCAAGCGACCACTGTTTAGCCCGATGGCCTGCAGTTTATGAGGTCTCGTGTGGTCAGCACGACGAATCCTCTTGGCCGTGATTCTTGGCTTTCTCAACCGGGAAATGCAAGTATGTAAGTCTACAAATTTCCCCTCCAGAAAAATGTGGTAAAATTGCACTAACTGCAACATGCACCAAATCCTTCGATTACATATAAGCTGTAGGCTTACAAGCGTGCAACTGAGTGAAAGATTCTACTCACAGTGTCAGCTAGAAGACACTATAAACTCACTTCGTCCACTTCCTAGAGATAACGTTTTCCATGTACCCGCCAGTAGAAGTAAAGTTTATATAATTTTACGTTATTAAGGATAACGACGTCTGCAAACTTAATATTTTCTGTATGAACGTCCATAGAGAGCGCACAATGTGTTGCTCACGTGTCGATTCAATTATGATGATACTATTACGGTAGAGAGAAATTGAATTACAATTAATTTTAACTAAATTTCAATTGTAATGGTATCATCAGAAGTGAAATATCGATATAATTGTCCATCTATTTCGCATGATGACTTGAAATGTGCCGGATTATGAATCAAGTTATGACGAAATTAGATCTTGTTCAGAGCAGATTCAACGTGACTAGAGTAACCATGTACTATACATACATGAAATGAAACAAATACATACTTGAAAATGGCATAACATTTTACTGGACACTTTCCAAATAACAAGCCTAAGTCTTTGCAATATTCTGGCATGATTCAGTCTTCAAATACCCACAAACGTTGACCGGTATTGAAACCTCAGCAGGCTACTAACAGTGTCTGATCAAACAGAATAAGTAAAAAAAAAAGTGATAAACACCAACAGTATAACAATTAAATTCAAGGAATCAAAAATAGAGTATACCTCTAGCCGAAAAATTATCCATAAAGTATGAAAATTTGAGACTCAGCCGACCTTGCGAAACCTCCACTGTCAGAATGTACTCATAAGTCAAATTTAAAATTGAAATATAAGTATTATCTTTACGTTATCAAAATTAAAATGTTTATGGACTGAAGCTTTTTATAGCATGTAAAGATTTTAGGTAGCATCAGTTCAACTCCACTTTTTTAGTTATTCACTTTAATTTCCACTGTCTACTTTCGTGATATTCAAAGAAAGCGGAGTATCAGAAACATTCTCCCGCATAAGTATTTCGGTACCTTTAAATACCATCGGACTGATCATTCCGCTCACTTGGTTCTGAAACGCGCCCGGTGGTTCAATTTCTATCTGTCACGTAAAAACGGTGGAGCTAATTTGTTATAATGCCTAAATGTATATTTTACAGTAATAGGCATTAAATTGGATACTGGACTAACTGACTTCACAGTGTTCAAACGAATAAGGGTAGCTACAAAAAGTGGGTTTGTAAATGTTTATCCTTATATTTTGCAATGTGTTGTCTTTACTTAAGAAATTTCTAAACTACGTTACATTTATTAAGGTTTTACAATCTTGTTTTAGTTAACTCACATGGCACAAAAATCATACAATTTCAACCTGCGTATTATTAATCGAAATCATAAAACATCCTTAAACAATTTCATGTATTATAAGGTTGATATCATATCCACTAGCCACTCATAACAAGCTGCACTTATTTACATTAGGTATCATTTTCACATTGTTGCGACGAAGTCGACGGGTGTTCGTCATCTTTTACATTCAAAGTATCAGCAGTTGTTTATGATACACTGGAATACCACTATCATCTCATATTTAAATGAAATCGCCTAACGAATATTCACGAAGAGAATACTTGTTATGACTATGAACTACACTGTTCAACACAGACTCGGTAAGCGAAAGTACAGTTCATTATAACTGTTCATTTTTCCCCATCCCCTAGCTGTCCGCTAGGGATAGTAGAGACTTCCCACTCTCTCTTTCCTCCCCAGTTGATTGAAAAGTCTTCAAATACTAGCCGGTAAGAATTCATCACTTCAGCAAACAGACTATTAGGTTCCCGAGCAGTAGGGAGTCTGTCATTTTTACGCCCCTCGTGGATCATGTTTTTCTTCGTCTGATATTTTAATTTTTCTAAATGTCGGACACCTGCCATTTTTTCCCTCTGATTAGTGATAATATACCGAGTTCGATAGCTGCAGTCGCTTAAGTGCGGCCAGTATCCAGTTCGAACCCCACTGTCGGCAGCCCATTTTCACACCAGGCAAATGCTGGGGCTGTACCTTAATTAAGGCCACGGCCGCTTCCTTCCCACTCCTAGCCATTTCCTGTCCCATCGTCGCCATAAGACCTATCTGTGTCGGTGCGACGTAATACTACTAGCAAAAAAAAATAGAAAAGTGATAATAGACGATGGTTACACAGTTGTACTTCATCATCAAATAATAACTACCGAATGAGCTGGCTGTGCTGTTAGGGTCACGTAGCTTCGAACTGGCATTCAGGAAATAGTGGGTTCGAATTCCAGACTAGGCCGCCCTGATGATGGTTTCCCGTGGTTTCCCATTTTCACACCAGGGAAATGTTATCTACCCTTTTCCCATAATTCCTTCACCAAAAATCTTCGATGTGTTAGTGCGACGTTCAATCACTAACAAAAGAATAATAATAATAATAATAATAATAATAATAATAATAATAATAATAATAATAATAATAATAATAATAACTGTACTTGGAGTAACGAATTCCAAAATTTAGGGAATGTAGAATTATTTGTTTGGTTGGTGTTTTCGCTGTTAAGGAGGCCAGCTATTACAGCTTTCCTCTCATTAAGTTAACTCATAGATTAGTCAAATTAATAAATCTAATTCTTTCCCGGATGCACAGCGCTTATTTCATAGCCCACGAATGGTTTTCAAACTTTATAAATTTGTTTATGCAAGCCCTAAAGTTTAAATACCAAAACACTCAAAAGCAATGAATGACTAAATCCAAAATGAATTGTCTCAGTTCCATCAGTTCTGCGTCCTTCCGGAGCAAAATGGTGTACTTAACCCTCGGACACTTCCGCTAGGAATACACGCAGCGTTACTTGCGCGGGCTACATATGTAGCCCAAACTGAAGATAAAATATAAACCCTTGAAGAAAAATATGATTGCATCTCACACTAAGAGAAATCTACCATATTTCTAGGATGAGTATCCAGGCCCTTTTTATCCTTTCTTGTTGAAATTGTTGTTATATTTCGAACATTCCAAAGGCTTAACTTTGTAACCGGGAGTAGTAGTGTAATGAAGTCGAGAGTATGTCCGTGTCCAAGTGGTGTATCTCGTGACTGCCCCTAATAGAATACTCCAACAAACATGACTTCTCATTACATTCAGTTTCTTTCACTACTCAACTCTGGGGTGCGTGAATCTTTGAACATGCCGAGTGCAGTATCTGATTAATCGCTGGCAGCCTTAAACCCAACTGGACAAGGATTTACGGCCCAGGGAAACTTCTAATTGTGATGCCGGCCGTAAAAGCCTATATGTATTATTTACGAACAGTTACAGATCATATAACACAGCTTTTGTAGGAGTTTACTCCATTAGCGAAATTAGGCCACAATTTATTTATTAGTTTTCTATAAAATAATACTCTTGTCATGAGGAACCTCTAAGTAAAGCAGATATCCCTTCTAAGTCATATAATATTTTCAAAATGTTATCGGGAGTTCTTCTGGATAATTTATCACTGTGTACATTATTTCATTCCCACCTTTTTCTTTGCACAGTTCAAGGGAAGACAAGTTATCTTCTTGGAATACTCTCTATCTTAAGTACAGTTTTCTTCAGCACCACATTCACGAAACAGACAAGAACATTGGGATGGAATTGTGCCCATGAACATCAATGTGATTAATAAAGGATACTTGTATGGCGTAGTGTATTTGAATGTGTATTCGTTTATAATCAAAGCTGAACGATTTACAGTCAATGTATTAAATCCTTCTCCGTGCAGTCCTTAAAGACTTTCTTTGGCCAATAGCGAGTTTCATGCTGTCTAGGTACTTGTATATATTTCCATTGCTTACTGCACTTCCGCTTATATTCTCTCCATTTTCAGGGCCAGAATTCTTTTCCTTTGGCCTATGATCAATTTTACATAAAAAATAAAACCAATTCACTTCTGTACAGCCCATTTAGGACTCTGTAAAGGTGAAAGTTATTCATAACCCTTACGCTAAGTGGGAGAGCGTGGTTGGCTTCCTACCTTTGCGTCCAGGAATTAACCTTGTACTCATTTCTGTTGCATGGTGAGTGAACCACAAACTCACACGCCTCTCCAGGAATCGAAATTTCGTTCCTAAATTTCTCCACTTCTTGACTATGAAACGAAACCCCGTCTTTCTGGATCATAGGAGCACTGTTTTGCCACCTCGGCAACACAGCCTCCAAACTTTCATGTGGCCACAAAACCTAAATCGAACAAATAACCACAATCATATTCTAATATCATAAACTGTGCCAGCAAAGAAAAAACCAAACGATTTAAATTAACTTGTATAACGAGGAAGGAAAATAGGAAATATTAAATCCATGAAATACGTTCCAACATTCCTCCCGCTCACCTGCTGTCACGTATTGAAAAAGCATTTTTTATTATTTTACACAGACTCAGAGAAATATTATGGCGGCGATCGATGGGACAGGAAAGGCCTAGGTCTGGGAAGGAAGAGCCTTTGACCATAAGGCACAGTCCCACTATTTGTTGGATTATAATTATAATTTCGTGTGGATATTTCTAGCTGAGTGCAGCCCTTGTAAGGCAGACCCTCCAATGAGGGTGGGCGACATCTGTTTGTGTAGGTAACTGCGTGTTATTGTGGTGGCGGATAGTGTTAGGTGTGGTGTGTGAGTTGCAGGGATGTTGGGGACAGCACAAACACCCAGCCCCCGAGCCACTGGAATTAACCAATGAAGGTTAAAATACCCGACCCGATCTGGAATCGACATCGGGACCCTCTGAACCGAAGGCCATTACGCTGACCAGTCAGCCAACGAGTCGAACATTTGTTGGATTATATGATATTAGATTATTAAACATCAACTTGCTTAATCTGGCAATGTGTGGAACGCATTCCCTTACTGATAAGAACTATAGGTACTTAAATAATACAACTCTCCATGTTACCCTTATTGTGCTAACCTCCTCATTTTTACGAACTACTACATCCTACATCTGCTCTAATCTGCTTGACATATTCATAGCATGGTCTACCCCTACCGCCCATACCGCCTATACTTCCATCGGAAACCAACTGAACAAGCCTGTGTGTCTTTAAGATGTGTTCTATTTCTTCTTCTCGTCAAAATAGACAAATCGATCTCCTCTCACCAATTTGATTCACTATCTCTACCCATCTCACCTTAGCATTCTATTGTAACATCACATTTCAATATCTTGTATTTCTTTCTGAGCTGGTTATCGTCCATGTTTCACTTTCATACAATGCCATGCTCAATATGAAAGTCTTCAAAAGCATCTTGTAATTCCTATATCAATGTTCGAGGTGAGCAAATCTCTTTCCTTAGGAAAAGTCTTCCTTTCTTGGCTAGTCTGCATTTTCTGCCCTCCTTACTTCTGCCATCATTAGTTATTTTACTGCCCAAGTAACAATATTCATCTACTTCCTTCAAGTCCTCAATTCCTAATCTAATATTTTCTGCCTCACCTGACTTTGCTCGACTGTACTCCATTACTTTTGTTTTGGACTCATTTATTTTTATCTTGTTCTCCTTTCCCTTGACTGTGTATATACCACTCAGCAACTTCTCCAGACCTTCTGAATATTCAGATAAAATAATATTATCATCGGAAAATCTTTAAGTTTTCGATTTCCTCTCCTTGGATTGTGATTCCCTTTCCAAATTTTTCTTTGATTTCTTTCTCTATAAACATTTGGCATAATGTTATTATACCTATTCCAAAGAAAGCCGGCGCTGACAAGTGTGAAAACTACCACGCCATAAGTTTAATACCTCACGCCTGAAAAATTTTAACACGTATTATTTAGAGAAGAATAGAAATACAACTTGAAAGTGAGTTGGGAGGATATCAATTTGGCTTCATACGAAATGTAGAAACACTTGAAGCAATCTTAAATTTACGTCTGATCTTAGAAGATCGAATTAAGAAGGACAAACCCATATACGTTGCATTCGTATATCTTGAAGAGGCATTTGATAATGCTGATTGGACCAAGATATTTGAGATTCTGAAGGTGATCGGGGTCACATACCGAGAACGAATAATTATCTACAATCTGTATAAAGATTAGAGCAGCTGTAGGATGTAGCAGTTACGAAGAAATTAAACGTTAAGCACAGAATAGGGTGGCATAGAAGGCTGCATCAAACTAGTCTATGGACTGATGACTCAAACAACAACATAAACATTGGAAAGGAGGGGGACAAACTGAAGCCTTGTCTCACTCCTTTCCGCATTGCTGCTTCTTTCTTAAAGCCCTCGATTCTTATCACTGCAGGCTGATTTTTGTACGGATTGTAGATATTTATTCTTTTTTCTCGGTATCTGATCCCGATCACCTTCATAATCTCAAATAACGTGATCCTTTTCTATATCTATCAACGCCATGTACGTGGGCTTGCCGTATTTAATTCGGTCCTCTAAGATCAGATTGCTTCACGTGTTCCTCGATTTCTTTTGAAGCAAAATTGTTCTTCTCCGAACTCAGCTTCATTTTATCTTTCCATTCTCATTGGCAGGCAATAGTTCGCAACACTTACCAAGCTGAAGGTTTGGCGATTTGGAAATGACATCACCGCTTCTCCGAAACTTGCTTAGTGCGCCTAACCTAAAACATTATCTTAAATGTATCGTATATCTACCTATTTCGTTACACAATCTACTCATCATATTATAGCAAGTTACTTTTAAATCATATCACTTACTTACTCACATTCAATTGTTCATATGCCTTGTATTTATAGTGATAATCTTCAGCTAACAGGGTGACCATGAGCACAAAACCGTACGGCTCCAGGAAATGTAGTTGCAAATTTGACCTGTGCAATACTGTGGTTACCAGAGGCGCTAAGCTTAAAAGTGTCGAGTTCTCCCTCATGTCGGGATCTCCCTAAGTTACCTTATTCCTTCCCTTCATTCAGCTCTATTAAGATGATTCTTCGGTATCCTTTAGAAGTCAATTAAGGTGGTGGGGAGTGATAACCGAGTGTTATTGCCACTGGCTTCTTACCAAGGTGGCCGGATTTATCGAATCTCAGCCAATTCATGCGGTGTTTTTTAAATTCACATCCTGGTTCGAACTCAACTAAAACTGACTGTGATCACGACATCAACCACCACGTAATACTACAAGCTTGCCTTCCATCTTTTCATTAGTAAATTTACTTTTGTTAGATTGTGGTTCCTAGCTTCCTGTCATATATATTGTTATTTCAATTTATCATTTTATAGATGATAGTTTCTATTTATATTATCTGAAAATATTCCGTTTGAAAACTGTTTAGTATTAAATTTCAAGAATATTAGTTCTTCTTGTAAATTATTGGGTCATTCATGAAGAAGAAATTAGTTCCTTAAACAATTTCAGTGTCCTTTCTCTGAAACTGGCTTCAGTCGTAAATTTGTATTTGCCCTAGAGTAAATCGTAGCTCCACAGCCAATAATTAACCAACGCTCACCAATAATTATCCAGTTAAATTAACTTTGCTTTATTACTCTTTGGACCATATTGTTTGCAACTAAATACAAGTAGAGTTTTGGCTGTGGTAGCACCCAGATCTAACGAGATGGAAATCGCAGTGTTCGCTCTTCCTTCTTTCTTTTTTTCTTTCTTTCTTTCTCTTTAGCTAGCGGTTTAATTTCACTCTAAATACATGTTTTCGGCTATGCTGATCTGATAAAAGGGCTAGCACTGGAAAAGTAGCAACCATGGAATAAATTAAGGCACAGCTCTGACATTTACCTGGTATAAAGTAGGAAATAGCGTGAGAACTATTCCTTATAGAGGAACTGGGACTATCACAACACCTACATACAGTACGTATCCACAAGGAACTTCTGGATAAGAAGAATGAATTGGACATCTAAGCCACGGAAACAATGCTCACTCGAATCTCGAAAACTCTGAAAAGCCACGGTGACATATATCAACTCTACTCCATGTACGGTTTCCACCATATAATCTGCTCAAAACCTGGTTTCCACCGAACAGTGTAAGTTAGTGTCCGTTACTTGTACGTTAAATACCACTACGAGTTCTGAAGAAGTACGAAGTACATGACTGAAGACAGCAGAGAACACGCGCGAACAATTTTGCATATTATGTGTTTCTACATTATTAAAATGGGTAATGACGGAAAGACACTTTCAGGCTAGCCAATGGTGGGATTAAAAGTCACCGTTTCCCGAATGTAGACTCAGATCTATATGACAAAAACCTCTTAGCTAACTCTCCCGGTTTTGGTCTTAAGTTGGTCGTATTTTTACTCTGTACTCTTGATTCATATTACCGACTCTTCTATCATTGCCTTCTTCACTGCTAGCAAAAAAGAACAGTATTATCAAAACAGTGCAAATTTTTAATTTTACTTCCATCAGTTAAGATGCCTTCAAACTCACTGTCAAGTGCCATATTTATGAACGATATTCAGTATTCGCTATGTTATGTAGGCAAGGGGATGAGATGCTGCCCTGCTTGACAACTGTACATACTCCAAGAAATTCTATCATAGTGAGACCACACCATTCAACCTCTTCCATATCACGTATTCAATTTGTGAATATCCGGCTCCATGGCTTAATGGTTATCGTGGTGGCGATTGGTCACAGAAGTCACGGGTTCGATTCTCGGTAGGGTCAGGAAGTTTAACCATAATTTGTTAATTTCGCTGGCACGGGGGCTGGGTGTAAGTGTCGTCTTCATCATAATTTCATCCTTATCACGACGCGCAGGTTGCCTACGGGTGTCAATTAAAATGAACTACACCTGGAAAGCCTAACTTGTCCTCGGATAATCCCGGCACTAAAAGCTATACGCGATTCCATTTTTAAATGTGTGAATAAGCCCCTCCTGTCAGATGTTTGGAAGAAAGGAATGAGATAATTGATAAGTATAACTTTATTAGGTACTAATATTATCGCATTTATAATATAAAATCAGGATTGTATATGAAAGAATTCGTGTAAGTGATTTTGTTTTCTTAGAATTCTATAAGATCGTCAATTATCCATGCAACCACTTAAGACTTAGCCCAAAAATAGACTATACATAAATATCCTTTGGGAGACGAAATCAAGACAAAAGTAGCACCATCGTTTTTCTTTTGTCTTTCGTAACCTAAAAGCTTGGTATGTGAATCCTTTCTTCTTTATGAAGGGCCCAATTTTGTACTATGTATCTGTATTTGCTAAGTTCGTATCCACTAGAGACATTAATAAGGTACTGCAAGAGAATAGAACTTTGTCTACACTACAAGAAAAATGGAAAATCTTTATTTTGAGCATTTATGTACGTTTTGCGCTTCCTGAGCACCCCATGTTTTGGCAACGAATTCTCAGCTTGGAAACGTATACATACATATCACCAGTAAGTTACACATACCATATAATTATGGGTTTGGAGGTGTGAAGAAAGTAGGTCGGTGTGACAGATGAGAAAGATGGGTAATGGGGCTACGTTGTTAGGAATGAGCTTGGCTGGGGAGATGAAAGAAAGTGAGGATTTATACAGGAGTACAGAGATGGAAGTTGCGAGAGGGGATAAGGTGGTGTAGTGTAGACGCTATGTGGGAAAGGACAGTCGTGAGTTGTCGTAGATGGTCTAGTATAAGTGGGGGGAATGAGACATGAACAAGAGGGGTAAGTGGACGGACATGTTGTGTACGGTGAAAAGGAGGATGATCGAGCCGGGTGTGACGACGAGATGTGGAATGAGGATTTCTAGCGTGGAGAGAGAAGGTTCGATAGTATGGCGACGGCCGTAGAGGATGACACCATGAGAGACAAGGTGGTAAACTGCTGGTGCTCTGGTGATCTGGAGACGGATTAGATAGGTTGTCCCGTGGGTGTTAAAGATGCGAAACGCCCTCCAGATGGGTATGGCATGACGACTATGTTGATGATGAACTTACGCTGGCAAGATGAGGGGTTCGATGCCACGAACGACGCAACTGAACAGTGCGGGTGTAGTTGATGTCGATGGCGTTGGGCGGTCGGCGGCTGCTGCAGGTGCGGTTCAAGATGGTGGTAACACTGTTTATGGCGGTAATGGAAGTTGACGGGCTATTGCTGGTGACACTGTGGACGACGGCAACGAAGGTTGACTGGCTGCTACTGATGCGGCTGAAGATGGTGGTGCCGATACAGATGAGGTTGGCGTAGACAGTCGGTAGATGCGATGGGGGTCGGGGAAGATTGACGTGGAAAAGAAGGTTGACATAACAAGCGATGGACGGGACGATGTACCAGTGGTAAGGAAATGGGAAGAGTAGGTGTGATAACAGGACGCTATGATGGTGGTGATTGTAGTTGTAGGCACGGTTGGGGAAGTTATTAGGAAGGCAAACGTCCAACGAGGAGTCGGCCTATATGCTTTATTGGGTCGGCGGGAGCGGACAGTAAAGATGTGTAGCCACCCGACCTTTCAAACATAGCAGGAGAGTCTTCTGCGACGAGTTCTGTGGTCGGCTTGAGAGACGTCGATATAAGATGGATTTGGATCAAACATCTTCAGATGTCTATGAAGTAGAGCTGCAAATCCCTTTTAAATATTTATATATGGAACGAGCGCTAAAGGGAATCCGAGAGGAATTTGGAAATGGATTAACACTTCAAGAGGAATAAATCAAAATTCTGAGATTTTCTAATGATATTATTTTATCTGAGTCTGTATATGATCCGGAGAAATCGCTAAATGAGTACTGGAGAAGGACTCCTCCTTTTCAACATGCTTCCATTTTTTCTTCCATTTACACATGTAATTCCTCTCCTCCCTCTTGTGATGTATCAGCAATTGGTGCGTAGACCTAGATGAATTTGATATCCATGAGTTGTACTTTTATTTGAAGAAGCATACAACAATCTCAGAAGGCGTGAAAAATGAAAATAATAAATACAAAGCAAACGTTATGAAATGCAGTTCAATGAAGTCTCAAGTCAGGTGTTGCAGGAAATATTAGATTAGAAAATAAAATCTTGAAGGAAGCAGATGGGTATTCTTACTTAGGTCGAAAAATATCTAACGATGGCAGAATTAAGGAGGATATAAAGCGTTGACTATTGCAAGTAATGAAAACCGTTCTTGAAAACAATTTTCTCAATTCAAACATAGATGTGCATATTAGAAAAAAAATTGTTGTAGATACTTGTGTAAACCGTGGCATTGTGTGAAAGTGGAACATAGACAATAACTGGCGCAGAAAAGAAGAGAGAATGTAAACTTTGAAATGTCCTACAGAAGAACGCCCAAACGTGACATACGTGGTTCGGATCTCGAATGAGGAGATGCTGAACTGTACTGGTGAGAGGGAAAAAATATTTGGGGAAATTTGAACAAAAGAAGGGATAGATAGAAAAGACATGTCGAGAGACACCCAGGACTTACTGAATTTCGAGAGACAAGTAATAATAAATTTATTTGCTTTACATCCCACTAAATACTTTCTACGGTTTTCTTAGACGCCGAGGTGCCTGAATTGTGTCCCGCAGAAGTTCTTTAATGTGCCAGTAAGTCTACGGACATAAGACTACCGTATTTGAGCACCTACAAATACCACCGGACTGGGCTGGGATCGAACCTGCCAACTTGAGGACAGAAGATCAGCGCTCTACCGCCTGAGCTACCCAGCCCGGCAACAGAGAAGTGTTAGGTTGTAAGAAATGTACGGATAGACCGAGATAAGTTAATGGTAAACAAAGTAGAGTGGGTGGAGAATGTAACAGTTGCGTAGAAATGGAAAGATTACCACCAGATAGGGTGGCAAGAAGAGCCTCCTTGGCTCAGACGGCAGCGCGTCGGCCTCTCACCGCTGGATACCGTGGTTCAAATCCCGGTCACTCCATGTGAGATTTGTGCTGGACAAAGCGGAGGGAGGACAGGTTTTTCCCTGGGTACTCCGGTTTTCCCTGTCATCTTTCATTCCAGCAACACTCTCTACTCTCATTTCATAGCATCTACCACTCATTAATAAATCACTTTGGGATTGGCGACCCTATCGTACTATTAGCCTATATCTGCTTCATTCATTCCATCCCTGACACGGTCATCGACTGGAAAACAGGTTGTAGGTTTTCATTTTCAGCGTGGCAAGAGAGTGGCACGAAACCATTTTATGGACTGACACTCCAAACAACATATTATTACTGTCATCGTTGAAGCCTCTGGCTTTCGGGGTCCTGGATTTGATTGTCGGCTTGGTCGGGTATTTTAACCATATCTGATTAATTCTTATGGCTCGGGTGCTGGGTGTTTGTGCTTGTCACAGCACTGTTCTCCTTATATTCAGACAATATACCACATCACAAACTAACAGAGAAACATGCAATAGTGATTTCATCCCTCCACATACAGCTGGCGTCAGAAAGAACATCCGGCTGTTAAACAGGGCCAAATCCACATGTGTGACGCAGTTCGCACATATGTGGGAAAAGTAGTAGAAGAAGAGGGATGAACATTATTATTATTATTATTATTATTATTATTATTATTATTATTATTATTATTATCGTTCGTAATCTGTTTACCCTTCATGGTCGGTTTTTCCCTCGGACTAAGCGAGGGATCCCACCTCTACCGGCTGTGTCCTGGAGCTTCAGACTCTGGGTAGGCGGATACAACTGGGAAGGATGACCAGTACCTCTCCCAGGTGGCCTCACCTGCTATGCTGAACAGGGGCCTTGTTGTGGGATGGGAAGTTTGGAAGGGATAGACAAGGAAGAGTGAAGGAAGCGGCCGTGGCCTTAAGTTAGGTACCATCCCAGCATTTGCCTGGAGGAGAAGTGGGAAACCGCGGAAAGCCACTTCCAGGATGGCTAAGGTGGAAATCGAACCCACCTCTACTCAGTTACCTCCGCGTTCCAGCCCTCGCACCACTTTTCAAATTTCGTGGCAGAGCCGGGAATCGAACCCGGGCCTCCGGGGTGGCAGCTAATTACACTAACCATTACACCACAGAGGCGGACAATAAAAGCATTAACAAGTAAGTGTATTATTGAGCATTGCAATCAACAGTTTAGTTACTGTCTAATGCCATAGATAGTGGCGTACTGTATGAATACAGAAGCTGCTACTTTCTCATCTACGGTATGGTGCTTTAAAGAATAGTAATAGGTTTTTAAATTGGAAAGGGGCCTTTTTTCCATTTACACTTCGTTTTTTCCTTAATCGTCTACTTTCGTTTCAAGCACTCCAATCCCATTTTCCGACCGATTCAATGTAAATCTTGCGTTTCAACAGCTCAGCGCTTGTAGTTGAGATGCTCGCTCGAAGAGCCAAGGGAACAGTAAGCTCTATTTCTGTTACAAACATTCATTATACGTGTCCGATATATCTTAAATACCAATATATTCAGAAAATAATTATGTGTAAATGAACATTTTATGAAAACCTTTGTACTCAGAAGGTATCTCCATCCATAGTCGCCTGAACTAACAGATAATACATGGTAAGTAATGGGGTTCAGTTCTGATCCACAGTTACAGCGGTAAGGGTGTCTGAAAGAAGGCTGGGATAGTTTCTTGCTTGCCTGGTAAATGTTATTTATATGTGTTTCATATGTGATGTTGAAAGAAAAACTAACCCAATGGCGTTACAGCCCTGATGGACATTGACCTACCAGCTACCGCTGCTCATCCCGAAGGCCTGCAGATTATGAGGTGACGCATGGTAAACGTAACGAAACCTTATTCCGTTTTTTTTATTTCTAGACCGGGGCTAATATTTCATTATGAGGTAGCTCCTCAATGTTCTCGTGAACGTTGAGTGGACCTCGAATCAGTCCTCAAATTAAGGTAAAAATCCCTGACCTGTCTGAGGATCGAACACGGTGCCTACATCTAAGAGGCAGACTCGCTATCCCGAGACCGCGATACTGGTTTTGTAATGTGAGGTCTCACCGACTTGGCATCCTGTTGACTTGGCTCACAATTTCCAGTTTTACTCCCATAGATTCTACCGAGTGAGCTGGCTACGCGTTACGGACGTTGTGTAGTAGTAATTGTGAGTTTGTATTGAGGATGTAATGGGTTAAAACGTGACCGTCTGTAGCCATGAAGACAGATTGTGATTGTGTCTTATATCAAACCAGGCAAGTACCAGGCTGTACATTAACTAAAGTCACGTCCTCTTCCTCTACCTTCCCAGCCTTCGATCTTTCACATACCGGTATATATGTAGATATGTATGTATGTATGTATGTATGTATGTATGTATGTATGTATGTATGTATGTACATATATGTAGATATATGTAGACGAAGCTTGAATGGAGCTTTTAAAAGTAGAAAAGATCATAATATGAAGATAAAGTTGGAATTTAAGAGGACAGATTGGGACAAATGTTCATTTATAGGACGAAAAGTAAGGGATTGGGTCCGCCTCTGTGGTGTAGTGGTTAGTGTGATTAGATGCCAACCCCGGAGGCGCGGGTTCGACTCCAGGCTCTGCCACGAAATTTTGATAATAATGTTATTTGTTTTACGTCCCACTAACTACTCTTTTAAGGTTTTCGGAGACGCCAAGGTGCCGGAATTTAGTCCCGCAGGAGTTCTTTTATGTGTCAGTAAATCTACCGACACGAGGCTACGTATTTGAGCACCTTCAAATACCACCGGACTGAGCCAGGATCGAACCTGCCAAGTTGGGGTCAGAAGGCCAGCGCCTTAACCGTCTAAGCCACACAGCCCGGCACGAAATTTTGAAAAGTGGTACCAGTGCTAGGGGTCAACTCAGCCTCGGGAGGTCAAACGAGTACAGGTGGGTTTGAATCTCAGCACAGTCATACTAGAAGTGGTTTTCCGTGGTTTCCCTCTTCTTCTCGAGGCAAATGCCGGGATGGTACCTAACTTAAGGCCACGGACGGTTCCTTCCCTCTTCCTTGTCTATCCCTTCCAATCTTCTCATCCCCCCCCCCACAAGGCCCCTGTTCCACATAGCAGGTGAAGCCGCCTGGGCGAGGTACTGGTCATTCTCCCAGTTGTATACCACGAGCCAATGTCTCACACTCCAGGACACTGCCTTTGAGGCTGTAGAGGCGGTATCCCTCGCTGAGTCCGAGGGAAGAACCAACCCTGGAGAAAAAGAAATAAGGGATTGGAATAAATTATCAAGGGAAAAATTAACGATAAATTTCCAAGTTCGTTAAATATATTTAAGAAAAAGGCAGGTAAACAATTATAAATATTGGGTAAAAAATTCATAGGTAAATGCCATCTGGGCGACTGCCTTAAATGGAGATCATTGATTGATTGATTGATTGATTGATTGATTGATTGATTGATTGATTGATTGATTGATTGATTGATTGATTGATTGATTGATTGATTGATTGATTGATTGATTGATTGATTGATTGATTGATTGATTGATTGATTGATTGATTGATTGATTGATTGATTGATTGATTGATTGATTGATTGATTGATTGATTGATTGATTGATTGATTGATTGATTGATTGATTGATTGATTGATTGATTGATTGACACACAATTTGCTCAGAAGGAACATTTGGAACGGAGACCAGGTGAGGAAAAGTTCGTCTGTTAATGGAATGGTGTGGACTGTTTATTCTCTATGTCTGTGATGTGCTTTTAATTGCCTACTCTATAAGTGGGAACTCAGAAACGGTGCAGCTTTATTGTCTTTCCAATCGACACGTCACCTGGTCCCGAGGCATCTCGCTTACTGTTGGTAGGAGATCACACACAGTGAATTGCCTCTGTACTTAAGGCCGTTGGATTATTTATTCGAGGCCATTAAAACACTTTGTTATTAGCGCAGCGTTTGTGGATGGAGGTCGCCACTTATACCATTCTGTATCATGTTGTCCTAGTGGGTCTCTGAGCTCCTTCTCTGTCCTCTGGTCATGTTAGTTTGTAAGTTCGTTTGTAATGTTTTAATTTAATTTAATTTACCTGGCCTTCTCTTCCATCTAACCTGGCACAGAAATGTGCGTGTATTACACTAGTACATTACAGTCTTTAGATTAAATACAAATTATAATATTAATAATAATACAAAAATGATGAGTGATGAAAGTAAATTAAGTTTAAATAAAGTAAATAAAAAGGAAAAAATTCTTACAACTAATATCCTACGTGTAAAAAGAGAAGGTAGAGCATAAAATGTAACAATATTTGATAAATAAAACGATTGAAAAGGGGATTGTCCGCCTCTGTGGTGTAGTGGTTAGTGTGATTAGCTGCCACCCCTGGAGGCCTGGGTTCGATTCGCGACTCTGCGACGATATTTGAAAAGCGGTACGAGGGCAAGGACGGGCTCCACTCAGCCCCGGGAGGTCAACTGAGTAGAAGTGGGTTCGATTCCCACCGCAGCCATCCTGGAAGTGGTTTTCCGTGGTTTCCCACTACTCCTCTAGGCAAATGCCTGGATGGTACCTTAAAGCCACGGCTGCTTCCTTCCCTCTTCCTTGTCTATCCCTTCCAATCTTCTCATCCCCCATCAAGGTCCCTGTTCAGCATAGCAGGTGAGGCCGCCTGGGCGAGGTACTGCTCATCATCCCCAGTTGTATCCCCGACCCAGTGTCTCACGCTCCAGGACACTGCCCTTGAGGCGCTAGAGGTGGGATCCCTCGCTGAGTCCGAGGGCAAAACCAACCCTGGAAGGTAAACAGATTAAGCAAGCAAGGAAAAGTGCTTCGCGAGGCGGTGTTGCTAAATCTCCAGCTGAATGGCTTGAGAACACGTATCGAAAAAGGAAACTTCGCCAGGGCTGGAAATTGAGCACGGACCTCCGCGTTGACAGGACGGCGTATTTGTGTTTGATGCTGATTGCTCAGCATGACTCCCAAGCACATTTAGCAACAGCACCTCGTAAAGCCCAATTGAATTCGCCCACGAACTGATTTCATTGGCTAACTTCAGCATCTGATATAATGACAACGGCGCAAGATATCAATTTATTATTTCTCAAATTATTTATCAGTATGACCAACCCTCTAACGCTCATGTATGAAAGATGATCGAGCATCTCCCCGTCATACTTTCAATTTTAGCAACTTTCTCAATTTTGTCTGATTTTCACTTTTGTATGCCACTGAATCAGTGGCGGCTCGTGTATTTCTTTTTGGTAGGGCAGCAGCTAATTTTACAATGAAATGATTAACGTAAAGAACACATTTCAATTTTCCTTGCTATTTATTAAACGTTTGATGAATCAAACGCTACCGATTTCTAGTTTCCAAGTGTGCAATAAATTGTAACATTATTTAATACACAGAAATAATATGCAGTTAATTTAGCAAAGTTTCTTTTTTTCACTTTCACGTTAACTCATACACAAAAGCCATTCTCCTTGCTTTACGACAAGCGAATTTGTCAATCACTATGTTGTTGAAATTGATAATATTGTCCATCAGATTCTTTTCTAAACCAATCATTGTCAATGCTGAAAGTCGTTCTTCTGACATTGTACTCCTTAAAAACTTTTTCACTCGTTTTAAAGTAGAGAAGCACCTTTCAGGTTCAGCTGTCGTCACAGGTGTGGTCCAGTGACGTATTTATTATTATTATTATTAAATAATACAGCGCAAATGGGAAATATCCCGGTGGCAATGGACATTTACAGTAGGGTAATAATAAAGTTAACATAATTACCCAACAGCAACAAGCAAACAAACAAACAAACAAACAGGCAAACAATAAAAGTACAACAAGCAATACCATGGAAATAAAATATTACAAGAAATACTACTAGTTTAACATTCTAAATCCAGCATCATCATTATTTGCAGTACTTAACACTATGGCTTACAAAACTATAGATTGAGCTTTCAACTAGCTTAACGTTACAAATTATAATAAAGTAAGGTTTAAACATAATTACTCAAAATCAACGACAACAACAACTACAACAAGCAATTCTAGGGAAAGAAAATATTAAAAGAAATATTACGAGTTTAACATTCCACATTCAGCATCATCATATACAAATACACACACACAACTTAAGTATGTCCAGTACGTAACACCACGGCTTACAATATTATAGGTTGAGCTTACTACTAGCTTAACATTACAATGATAATAAAGATAATAAAGTAAAGTTAAAAACATTGGTAATTACCCAACAACAACAACATGAGTACAACAAGAAATTCCCTGGAAAGAGAATGCCTCAAGAAAAACTGCTACTTTCACAATGTAAACCAAGCAGAAAATCACAAATTTAGTGTCCGTAATTTATACCTTTACTTTTTACGTTACGCTAGCACTAATGGTCTTCTTAAACGACTTGATACCGAAGGGAATCTATCAAAGAGTGCTAAAGGTAATTTATTCCAATCCCTTATAGTCCTGCTTACGAAGGAAAACTTGCCCACGTCCGTATGCTGTTTTCTGGCCCTAATTTTATGCTTATGATCATTTCTCGATAAGTATGAGGGAGGTTCCAACCTATTCCTAATACTACTCCTGGCAGCTCTTCCCGTATGGCTCTTATAAAGACCACACAGACGAGCTCTAGTTCTTCTAGGTTCAAAAATTTCCCAATTAATGGTATTACTCCTATTCCCGGTTACGAAGCGCATCGGTCTTCTTTGAACTTGTTCTAGGGAATTTATAAAACCCGCCCTGTAAGGATCCCAGCACGAAGATCCATATTCGAGAATCGGTCTTATCAAGCATTTATAAGCTTTATATTTGGCACAAGAATTAGCTTTCTTGAGATTGCGCATAATAAAATGTAACGATCTCCAGGATTTCTTAACAACATTTTCCGCTTGCTCTGACCAGTTTAAGTCTTTTCTAATAGTAACCCCTAAGTACTTACAACTATCACCTTCAACAACACTTTCCTCTCCAATTTTTTAATCCCTCTTTCCTGTCATTTTCTTTTGAGTGAAACACAATTTCTTGCTTTTTCTGCTGTGGATTGTCATTCGATTTCACGCGCCCATTTTTCAATTGTATATCCTGCTGAAGCAATAGTTCGTCCTCCTCTGTTTTTATCTCCCTGTATATGACGCAATAGTCGGCAAGGAAGCGCACTTCCGATTTTATCGAATCAGGCATATCATTAATGAAAAGTATGAAAAGAGTTGGCCCAATAACGCTACCCTGAGCAACACCAGACGTAACACTTATTGGGCAAGATAGCGTTTCTCCCACACGCACCCTCTGAGTTCTTCCACTGAGGAGTTCTCGTGGCCATTTCTCTACTCTGATTGCAATGGCTGTACACTCTAACTTGTTAAGGAGGATGTCATGTGGCACAAGATCGAATGCCTTAGCAAAATCAATTACTATGGCGTCAATCCTTGACACACTGTCGAGTTATTCCGATATATCTTGAATTACGGAACAAAGCTGACTTTTACACAAAGCCTTCTCTAAAACTATGCTGCCCCGTAAATATAACTCCATAACAGTCCCATTTTAACCTCAAATAATCTACTATTAATTGCTCCATTTGTTTGCATACGATTGACGTCAAACTTACTCGTCTGTGGTTATTCAAGTCGCTCTTGTCACCCCGTTCGGGAATATGAACTACAATGGCCGATTTCCAATCTTCTGCAACCTTCGCATTGTTCAGTGAACCACGTGACCTTGCCGCGGTGGGGAGGCTTGCGTGTCCCAATGAAGCAGATAGCCGAGCCGCAGGTGCAACCATATCGGATGGGTATCTGTTGAGAGACCAGACTAAGGAATTGTTCATCGAAAGGGGAGTAGCAGCCTTTCGGAAGTTGCAAGGGCGGCAGTCTGGATGAATGACTGATATGGCCTTGTAATAATACTCAACATGGCTTAGCTGTGTTGATACTGCTACACGGCTGAAATCAACGGGAAACTACAGCCGTAACTAACTCCCGAGGACATGCAGCTCTTTCTGTATGAATGATGTACTGATGATGGCTTCCTCCCGGGTAAAATATTCCGGAGGTAAACTAGCCCCCCATTCGGATCTCCGGGTGGGGACTACACGAGAGGGGGCGATCATCAGGAAGATGGATACTGACATTCTGCGAGTCGGAGCGTGGAATGTTGGAAGTTTGAATCGTTGTGGTAGATTAGAGAATCTGAAAAGGGAGATGGATAGACTAAAGTTTGATGTAGTTGGTATAAGCGAAGTACGTTGGCAGGAAGAACAGGATTTTTGGTCACGCGTTGTAGGGATAATATGAAATGCATTTTTGCAGGTTTAGTGTTCTCTTCGGTTGGTTGGAATCGAACCTGTGATCATGGGTCGGACACCACCGCTGACGTCACACATGATTACGTCGGCGCGCTGCAGTCTACACCTCGTGGTATCTAGAAGCCTCGATGCTGGGCGGCTTGCGGAGCTTGCAGGCGGCGGAGGACACACACAACAGATGCTCGATCATCTTTCATACATGAGCGTTAGAGGGTTGGTCATACTGATAAACAATTTGAGAAAAAGTAAATTATCTTGCGCCGTTGTCATTATATCAGATGCTGAAGTTAGCCGATGAAATCAGTTCGTGGGCGAATTCAAATGGGCTTTACGAGGTGCTGTTGCTAAATGGTGCAGCCCCGCAGTGTCCTAAAGCAAGGATTTAGAAGAAAGAAGGAATGAACTACCAGCACTCTGTTATCTGTATAATTATGTCAGAAGTATGAGGTGAGGAATTATATACGATGAGAAACAAACAGATATGAGAAATACTCTCAAAAATAATTGACTGTATAACATTTTGTGGCAAATTTGAACTTCCGCTACGAGCGCATGGCGAGAGTGATCCCGGCATTTTCTGAGAATTATTAAAATTTGCTGGGAAGTCAGATGATTCTCTCAAAGCCCATTTATTGACGTCCACCGCCCCTAGGAGAACCAAGTATTGGCAAGGACTGAATTATGAACAGTGCAGAATTCAACCAGCCGACTTCATCTTTCAGTCCTTTTTCCCAATCCGAATTCTCCTACTGTATTACATTCTCTTCCTTGGTCTACCACTGTATTCCATTCTCCCATCACAATTAGATTCTCGTCACCTTTTACATATTGTATTAAATATTCTATCCCTTCATATGTTCTTTCGATTTCCTCACAATCCGCTGAGCTAGTAGGCATATAGACCTGCACTATTGTGGTGGGCATTGGTTTGGTATCTATCTTGACAACAATAATTCCTTCACTATGCTGGTAATAGTAGCTTACCCGCTGCCCTATTTTCTTATTCATTATTAAACCAACTCTTGCATTTCCTCTGTTTGATTTTGTGTTGATAATTCGGTAGGCTAGATCCTTCAAAAATTGATGCACTGAACAACTACGTAGCAGAAGTGAAATGATTAGTGAAAGCAAATATTTATTTTTCCTGACAGGAAATAGAGTCACACGCCTCTTTTACAACTATGTCCTCATTGCTTCCTTTCATTTTTCTCGCTGGAGGAGGTTGATCGACTAATAAAGGTATCTTGTTTCTCTCTATGTTAATAGCCTGGAGAAATTCATTCCCTGCCTTATGAATACTCAGTCAGTTCACAAAACTATGTTGTAGCTGGCTGTACAATATGTCCACATGAGGCATGATGCGGTGGAAGAATGTAAGCCAGAAACTGAAGTCATGATCATTTATCATGCGTAAAAACCATGTGGCCGCTTGAACACTTGCTTGATTCCTGATATTTTGAATATCCTGGAAATACTCTTCAAGAAACTCTTTATTTTCTCAGACTGTGTTAAAAAGTCGGATATTAAAATTCCACCTGGTATTACACCCACGAGGGTTCATCTTAGTTATGCCGTCCAACAAACTTACATGAGAAAGTTTAATTCTTCAGTTTATAATAAGTGGAAGCGGTTAACTGGTTGCGACGAGAGAAATGCTCTGTTTTGCTTTCCGTGCTTGTTGTTTGGAGGTGATATAACTTGGACAAAACCGGAGTGGTGGATTTGAAGCACATAGGTGAAAAGGCTAAAGAAACTCGAACAATCAGCTAAACATCTCAAGAATATGATTGATTTAGCTATACTAAGAGCAGTAAATATTGCTTCACGACTTGACGGTGGTTGACGCATAGACAAATCAGGTGTAGAACGACCGACATTCTTCTCAGCGAGCATTAACACTCTTCTTTTCCATGTTTATTCTGTCTCCTTGAGGCATTGAAACTGGTAAATGTACACTGTACACTTTAAAATAATTGACACTTTATAAATACTGATTATTAGAAGGCACACTACTTGCTCTTCGAGATTACTGCAACAGCCTGGCTTTGTACTGGTCAGGCTGCAGTCCGGCTAGCACAATACGCACCCGACTCCCTTTCCGGTTCCTCCGTGCGCAGAATGAACTGCGCAGCACGCGGGTAGGGCACAGCCCAAAGAGTGGGAATCCAGCCTTGCTGCTTGCTAGTGACCGTGTCTCATACCACTGCACTGAGCCTCTCTAGCCCTGGCACATTTAGAGTGAGTTACACTAGTTTAAATACTTCAAAGGAAGTAAATGTTTCGGATATGCAACGTATATTTTTGTTCGACTTCACCAAGCGCTAGGAGGGGTTGCAGCCCTTATGGAGAAACCGCACCTGCACTAAATACATTTTTAGGAGGACATCCTTTCCGTCCTCATAAAAGAGTGAAATCTGCCATGTCCTCCCAAGGAACGATTTTCCATGAACGAGGCATATTCAACTGGGGGAAATCCCTCAAGAGAGTTCATATGTTAACAGGTAGGCAAAATCTGTAGTTCATTGTGCATGATGGTTTTGTATTTCCTATACACTTCGTATTTCACAAAGAAAATGCTGTGCGTTTGTTTCTGACCCACCCTCATATTATTTTCAAGAAACGACAAAGAGTCTTTTTTCTGGCATGTTCCGCAATTTATTAGGATATGGCACATGATATGGTTTTGGTCCTGTTTGACTGTTTGACTGACTTCCTAACGCCAACCCTACGTGGAGATATGTATTTTTAACTATCTTCTACCAGGGCATCCATGAAAACTGACCTTAAAAAACTTTAGTTCTAGGTCCAGGTCGAATTGAATTGGTCTCCATACTTAACACACAGACGATGTATCACCAACGTTGGTATTGTGGAACTATGGATAGCGCTTGGTTATTTGTACTGTCCCATCGAAATATTTTTGTTTAGCTTTATTTACAATATGTCATGATGATGCTTGATATGAAAACGTACCACGATGGCTGCGATTTATTGTGGTGGGTGTGAATTGGCAATATATGATATTTGTATGAAATATATTTATCGCAGTGAGTTACCGTCATTGTATTCTTTGCATGAAATGTGGGCGCATGTGTGTATATTAATTTATCTGCATTGTATCATAATTTTTTGTTAATTTATCACCATTCACCTCCTTTGTTAACAATTGGCATTACTTCGTACCGACACAGGTATGTCTTATGGCAACGATGGGACAGAAAAGGACTAGGAGTGGGAAGGAAGCGGCCGTGACAGTAATTAATATACAGCCCCAGCATTTACCTGGTGTGAACATGGGTAACCAGGGAAACCATCTTCAGGACTACCAGCGCTGCGGTTCGAGCCCACTATCCCCCGAATGCAAGCACACTGCTGCGCGCCTCTAATCGAACGGCCAGCTTTCTCGGTTCACCTCATTTTAACTTAGTGTAAGATATTAAATGTGTACAGCAGTGTTGGATAACCTTCACGCCCAAGTGTTCTACTTAAGGTGACTTCGAACAAAGAGAATTCGAAATGTTGTCAATATTAATTTTCTATCCTACAAGAAAAAGGTAGGTACTTCCCTATGTTGATCAATGATACAGTGTCAGCCTCCGGATCTCAAGAGAGTGTGTTTGAAACCAGAGGAGGCAGACAGCTTTCTGAATGACGAAGTCCATTCAGCATTTACATAAGCTATCGTTTTGTTACTAATTAAGCACCGTTTTGTTGATCGAATATCTAGGACGAACCAGTGAGTACATACACATACGCACGTTACATTTTTCAATCTTGATTGGCAGGTTTCACCTTTCACTTCGCTTGACGCGCACCACTGTCACTTCAACCAGCAGTTCCCTGTATTTGGATTCTACTCCGCGTCCGTTCGCTAACACAGCTCATGACTGATGTTCACATGGCTCGACTCCAGAAGAGACCGATAACTGAAAGAAACAATTCACGTGACTGTTCCACACAATGAACTATTCATCACACATCACTTGACAAGACAAGAACACAGCACCAAGTCAACTACCGCACAACAATCCAACACTACTCTTGTCCACGGTAAGCCTGCATTTATATGCCTGGTGAAGAAGTTCGTCTTCGGGTTGTGTCCACCATAAAATACTCTAGTTTCGCCTTCTAGAAAGTCCACGTAAACACTAGACGAAAAGCACAACCGGAGAAGAGGCCATCACATGCCCTCAGGCCTGCCAGGAGCTCTCCAAGGTGACTCACTTATCTTTATTCTTTACAATTTACTTTACATCGCGCCGACTCATATAGGTCTTATAGCGACGATGGGACAGGAAAAAGCTAGGAGCGATATGGAAGCGACCGTAAAGGACCAGCATTTACCCGGTGTGAAAATAGTAAACCACAGAAAACCATATTCAGGGCTAGACAGATTTCACCCAGAGAACCAGTCGTGGTGTAAACATGAGCACATGCTCGGACATAGGTCTGCACGTGGTTGGGTTAACGTTTATTTGTTAGTGCTGCCGCGGGACATCTACGCGGAGACATGAAAATAGTTCGTTAGCCACATCACGGCGAACGGGATCATACATGCAAAATGTCCGAAATATAATTCCTCAAATTATTTAAATCAGAAAAATATACAAAAAACGATTTATATTCATTGTTATTTAATATAAACAAGCATTTCAAATTGGAGAGCGCCAGGGACGCATGCCCTCGTGCTTAACCCACCATTTTGTTAAGCTGTGAGCATGGAAGCAAGCAGATACAGTGAGTGAGTGACTGACTGTAACATTACTTGTCCTTGTGCAATATGGATCACCGAGTTGAGTTCGTTAAGCATCGCAAAGGAAGCCTTTGAAAAGTAGCGAGAAGACAATTGTACTGAATGTGTTTCAGAAATTTTGTGAGAAATATCCCGCTTTAGCTTTAAAGGATGTTATGAAGTTGACATCCGAGTTCACTGGTGTTTCAGAGTGGAGCATTAATTCCGCGCGCATCGAACGACTGTACCAATGATTGGTAAAAACACCTGAGAAATCGAAGAAGCGCCAGAAACCTGTGTTAGAGATTCAGTGCGATGAATTTGTTCGAAGTGCTGTGCAGCGTAAAGTACATCAGTTCTTCGAGAGAAACGAGCAGCCAACAGTGAAAAAAAATAATGGATTTTGTGAATGATGATCCCCTACTACCTAATGTTAAAAGAACAACATTTTACAAGCTTCTTCGGGAAATAGGTTTCGAATTTGTTAAAATAAATAGGAAAAACCTTGTTTTTGATCGTGAAGACATACTGCTTTGGCGGAGGTATTATTTGAGGAAAATTCGTGCATTTAGGCAAGCTGGACGAAAAGTGTATTATTTGGATGAAACGTGGGTAAACGAAGGACATACCACTTCCAGAGTGTGGGTAGATACAAACATAAAGAGTAAGAAACAGGTATTCAAAGCAGGATTAAGTACAGGTTTAAAAAATCCGACAGGAAAAGGAAGACGACTTATTGTAGTGCACATAGGAAGTGACGATGGGTTTTTAGAGGGTGGAGAATTTATGATGGAATCGAAGAAAACGAATGATTTTCATGAGGAGATGACGGGTGAAGTTTTTACTGCATGGTTTAAGAAAATTTTACCTCTGCTTGAACCGAACAGTGTGATTGTTATGGACAATGCGTCATATCACAGTGTTAAGTTAGATCGTATTCCCACCAGATCATGGCGTAAGGATGACATTATAGCGTGGATGGAGGCAAACGGTCTTACCTACGCGAAAGATATGGTGAAAGATGAACTACTCCGAGTGATAAAAACTCAGTGTGACGAAAACGTATGACAGGTTTGTTATTGACACACTGGCAGAGGAAGCAGGTCATACGGTTTTGAGACTTCCTCCTTATCACTGTGTTTTGAATCCGATTGAGTTGGTGTGGAGCCAGGTGAAGGGACATGTTGCACACAATAATAAAACCTTCAAACTGGCAGAAGTCAGGACATTAATTAATGAAGCTCTGGATAACGTAACCGCTGAAATGTGGCAAGCCTTTATTCACCACGTGGTGGGGGAAGAGGAGACATTGTGGAAATTGGACGGTCTGTGCGGTATAACTGTAGACCATCTGGTCATTAATCTGAATGACGCGAACAGCAGTGATGAAGAAGCGAGAGAGGAATCCGACTTGGAAGGAGTTCGTCCTTTGTCAGATTCTGATTAGGTAAAGTACTGCACTTTTTTTATTGTTTTAATATTGCCTTGTCTATGCTGTAGCCTATGTTCCGCTCTAGAATTGTATTTTATTGAAATATTAAATGTGTGAAGTTTTACTTATATGCGCTGTTGTGATTGATTGATTGATTGATTGATTGATTGATTGATTGATTGATTGATTGATTGATTGATTGATTGATTGATTGATTGATTGATTGATTGATTGATTGATTGATTGATTGATTGATTGATTGATTGATTGATTGATTGATTGATTGATTGATTGATTGATTGATTGATTGATTGATTGATTGATTGATTGATTGATTGATTGATTGATTGATTGATTGATTGATTGATTGATTGATTGATTGATTGATTGATTGATTGATTGATTACATATTTACGTTTCGGCCATAAATTCAAGTCTACATTTGTCTTCTGATATGTTAAATATCCAATGTAATTTGCCATTCGATTTTTGTTTATTTCTCGCTTACAGTGAGTATAATTTGTCTCGTAATCCGCATCACAATTGCGTGTCAGTCAGTGGTATCTGGCAAGTCTATGTAGAACTAACTCTGATGTAATCGCCGCAACCAGGAAAAGTAACGACAGTTCAAAGACAGCCCACGTGGTTCTTGCCATGTGCTTGGAAGATGCCCAGTGATCCTCCAATCAGCGTTCACACCGCAGATGGATACATACGGATACACAATGTTCTTTGTTTACATCAGGTTCGATTCTCTCGGTGACGGCAGAATACCGACAGTGGGGTTCGAACCCACAACAGTATATCCCGAATGCAAGAACACAGCTGCGCCCCCCTAGCCGCACGGCCAACTCGCTCGGTATTCATTAATCTATTCCAAGACTTATCCTACGGGATTTCATAAGGACGGAAGTCGTATTATCACGTAACAGTATGATGTCGACGAGTAAGAGACCTTTGGTGACATATTTATAGTTAGGCCAGAAAAATTAATGGAAACCAATAGGATTTCCAGTAATGTTCTGTATCTCTTCCATCGGATAGAATTATACGGAAATTGACATACAGGAAGCCTAGACGGTGTCAATCAAAACGATCGCATACGTTAGATGAGACTTCAGTTTATGATTATTATTGTAGCTGAACGTAACAAATTTTCTAGTAATATACCTCATTTATTGTTTCCATAAAATCTATTTACTTTATGTATTTATTTATTTATTTATTTATTTATTTATTTATTTATTTATTTATTTATTTATTTATTTATTTATTTATTCTTCTTCTTCGTTTAGGCCTACGATGTACCACGTGGTTCTTAACTCTGGCGAGCTCTTTTCTTCCTCTTAGCCCAGTATTCCTTCATTCTAGCGCTATGGATGTCTTTTCTTTCTTGAGTCCATTTCACTCCTACTCCTGGACGCAGTGATTTAGTTGTTAGTGACTGGAGAGAGTCAGATGTCTTGACTAACTTTCTGAATTTATCTCGGTTGATAATGTCAATGTGATCAATGTTTAGGTATTGTAGGTCTTTCCGCACTAAATTCGTCCATTTGGCATTTGTTGCTTTCCCCCTAGATACAGTGTTGAAGATTCTTGAAGTGAGTCTCTGGCTGTCCATCCTGACTACGTGACCATAGAAGATTAGTCTTCTCTTCCTCATAGCTGTTGTAATGCTCTCTATTTTACTGTACAGTTCCTTGTTGTGCCTGATTCTGTAGCCATCTCCTTCTTTAATGGGACCCATAATCCTTCTGAGGATCTTTCGCTCTTTCAGATCTAGTTTTCTGAGTTGTCCTTTCCTGATCATGTTTAGGCATTCTGAGGCGCACAGTACATATGGTCTTACTACGGTGTTGTAGTGTCTAAGTTTAAGATTCAAGGAGAGGGATTTAGACTTGTATATGTTCTTACAAAGATGATAAGCTCTTTCTAATTTAGTGCATCTAATCTTCATTGCAAGATCCTCATTAACATTTGACGTTATCCAATCTCCAAAATATTTGAATGAGTTGGCCTTGTGTATTATTTTATCCCCCAAAAGAAATGAAGTTGGGTGCTTCTCTGATGTTGGTCAGAAATTCTGTTTTATTGACAGCGATCTTTAGCCCTGCTTTAGCTGCTATGCTTTCTAGGGAGGATACCTGGTACGTAGCTTCTTCCATATTTATTTATTTATTTATTTATTTATTTATTTATTTATTTATTTATTTATTTATTTATTTATTTATTTATTTATTTATTTATTTATTTATTTATTTATTTATTTATTTATTTATTTATTTATTTATTTATTTATTTGGCTTCATTTAAGTGGTGAAGTTAGGATGCCTGGTCCTCGGGAACAGCGTGTGCTAAAACAGAATCTTGCTGAGAATATGAATATTGTCTTTCATTATTGGCCGGTAATTCAAAAGTTTTGACGTTATTTGTCTTCTGTAGCGGTCAAGCTTTACAGGATCTTCAATAATATGGGCTTCATAACTCTTCTTCAATTACAGCAAACCATCAGCAATTGTTAAACCATGAAGTGAAAGTTCGTGAATTATTCGGGTACTTGTTGTACTACAATGCTTATTATTACGCAGATTAGAAATAGGAGATTACAGGGATAAAGTGATACAGAAAGAAGCTAAGCAGGAAGATGACTGAACACTATTGGGAAACAGACAAACTTAGAATACAGTATATGACGAAAAGGTCTTTACTAATATTCTGCGAATTTATCAAAAGTATGTCAGCATAGGAAGAAAGACTTATAAATAGAAAAGTAGAAGGTTGCGATGGCTAATGGGTATGTACAAGAGTAAAGGTCAAAGAGAGACAGATGACGAGAATCCTGAGGAGTTCTGATACGTTAACGTAAATCCACCTACAAGAGGTTTGCAATGTTGAGCATGCTCAAACATCACCATACTGAGCCTAGCTCGAACTGGACACCCCTTAGGCTCAGAAGGAAAGCACTCTACCGTCTCTGCAAGTCAGCCCCTTTCCAAACGTATAAGTTACATTGAAACGAAGTGTTTGGGAGCAAGGCACGTTTATTGACACTTAATACTTCTTCCTTTTGCGATTTTCTTTATGTCGCACCGACAAAAATAGGTCTTATGGCGACGATGGGATAGGAAAAGCCTAGGAATAGGAATGAAGTGGCCGGATGTAAGCTCACAGCAGCGCGCCCCTAACTGCATGGACAACTTGCCCGGTACACTTAATAATAATCTTAAATAAATCTAGAGGAAAGAAATAATGTGTCTGCATCATATTACTATTATTATTATTATTATTATTATTATTATTATTATTATTATTATTATTATTATTATTATTATTATTATTATTATTATTATTATTACGGAGCTTCCGTAATTCACAGAGAAATAGGAAGCGCTTGAGTTGAATGGCTGGACAAAGAATTACTTACCTGTAGAGCAACTTTTAGTATAACATTTTTTTGGAAATTTTGTTTCTTTCCTTTAATAAAATTGATAGATAGGAAACCTAATAGGATAACAGAACAATTGGGAAGGTTAATAGCGAGCCCGTCAGCTCTAACAATATCTGGTACTTAGAAGTCCTGAAATCAGGTACAAGAACTTGAGATAATTACCAAATCGTTAACTTATATTCTTGCTCCCGACAGGTACACTTCACAGGGGTCTGAGCTACAAACTAGAAGATTCTAGCCTCGAAGAGGCGGTCATTATCTCATTACGCACTTAAAATTACACTAGGCAACCCATCAGGTGAGCCCACATCAAAGTTTAGACCATTACTGAACAATAATAGCAGTCACCGTTCCCAAATGGAACTAAAACGAAGAAGCAGTTACCCTATGAATAGTAAAGAATGAATAGGGGCATAATTACCCATACTACATGGTCTTAAGATAAAAATAAAATGTTGCATTTAACCGGCTATCTACAAAAGGAAAGGAGGCGAAACACCAGCACTCCTCATAGAAATTTCTAGAAACCTAAGCGAGTTAAAGGACTAATTATACAGAGGCTAGTTCTATACTAAAAAGGGGGTGACTAAAGGAAGAACATTTAAAGCCGAGACAAGATTTTAAAAAATTAATGATCAAAAACTTTAGTCACCCAATTGCAAGGTTTAATGGGAGACGGAAGAGGGTCACCACTCATCGCTCCCTTTCATTACGTATTTCCCAGTAGGGAATAGAACAAGAGTCCTCAAACTTCGCCGAAAATCCTACATTTAAACCTCCAGTTTACAAAACTACATTGAAAGAAAATGGCTGAAACCTTCCCCTCAAACTACCCGCAGGCGCTATCACATCTTCAAGTAAGTTGTGTCATTATCTTGTATCGCCGCCACGCCTCTGCCTCTCTAGGCCTAAGGCAAGTCGCACTCCCAAACACAGGGGCAATTCAGACAAGACGGCCCTAAAGTAGCCCTTTTTTAAAGTTCCATAGGGAAAGATTTCGGATTAAATTGAATACACTTTGCTCATAGGCTGAATTCCCATACACATCCCCGGAATTGATTAGCTAGAGAACAATATTTACAAGCATCAGATAGGTAGATTACAATACAGGAGGAACCAGCTGTAGTGTTAACAACTTCGTTTCATTTAAAAAGAATCTTCAGGAACAGGATCACCAATAATAAAAATGAAATTTCCTAAGCTCTTAGTTCGTTCCTAGTCCGTGAGAGTGCGCTAACAAATCGATGGTAGAGCCATCTAACCGTAGAAATCGAAATTCTTTGAGAGTTTACATGTTCAAGTCCGTTAGCATAGATGGCCGTAGAGAAGGCGCGTAGTTTAAATAGCCGGGGCAGGTGTACCACCTGGTACTATTATTATTATTATTATTATTATTATTATTATTATTATTATTATTATTATTATTATTATTATTATTATTATTATTGTACCGGTTGGTACAACTCTACGCTGCAAATTTGAATTTTCCGCCTTAAAGTACCTCTCTACAGGAGAAACCCTGAACTGTAACAACTGAATCAACTCTACTGTTTATCAGAAGATGTCACTGGGTGTTTTTGATTTGCTTTTGTTGATCAAGAAGTGTGGACATTCTCTAACAGATGTCTCTACTAAAGAACTATGATAATGCACTCTGGTGCGAAGGAGTGAACTTTCTTGGAGTAATTTTGTATTCTTAAGTTTTGTCTGTACTAAATGTTGTTCTTTTATTTGCGGGTTGGCAATATCAAGATTTCTTTCCGCCTGTTTTGAATTTAACCAATCCTAAATTTCTGTAAATAATTTTCCACCAATAAGGTGTTTCTTCATCGATTTGTGTGTAACTTTTGCTGTTAGCCAATAAACGTTCGTGGGCGGGTCGTAATCATTCATGAAAGGTCTCGAATTTTCCGCGAGGGTATAAAAACTGCTGATTTTCTTGTCTCCGGGGCCACTTCAACAACACCTAGCGTAATGTATGGAAGTATAGCAGGGGGCGGGAAGCGCCTCTTTCTTCGGGCAACAGATCTTCAACAAGGTATGGCCGTTTAACATATTTTCTTGCTAGCTCAGCAGTTTAACTCGCGGGGAAGGTTTGAAACCTTTAATATGTAATCCATCTCTTTAAAATGTAAATCCCTCTTCAGTCTATGTAAAAACTACAAATTTCTTCAACGGTAAATCGGGGATGGAGAGTGCTTTACCCTCTCGAGCTCCCCTTCATTTTTGAATTAGAGGTGACTATTTTCTCGTAACCGTTTTTCTCTTCCTTCTTAATGTGCTAAATTTATTTTGTATACTAGTCACCTCCATAGATTGGGATTAGCCCCTGTGGAATCGGCCTAGTGCATCAGGTCTTAAAATGTGTATTTAGGAGTGCTAACTCACGCCTCCATTCCTTTTGCATTTAGGGCCATTTAAATTAACCTATTTTTCGTTTTAGGCCCAATAGAATGGGTACAAGTTACCTCTGTTTATTTATAAGTATGCCTCAAGGGCAGTTAAGTGTAAAGTCTGTTTATGGCCTCTTAATAGGCTTGGAAGATTGAGAGCGGGTCAGCTCTTTCTGGTATTTTGAAAGGTGCCTCGGGGAGGCGTGACATTTTGATTGCTGGGAGCTAGTGCTCCATGTAATTAGGGGCGTTCTGCCCTTTGGTATTTTGTGGTTGGGAGCTGAGAGCTCAAGGATTGACGAATTTGGGCTCGTAGCCCAGAATTTATAAAGACCCCTTAACTTGTGCTTTCTTTTGTAAAGTTGCATTGTACCTGATTTTCTTTGTTATTTCACCTAGTGAAAATTGTTAAATGTTGTTATCTGTTGAAAATATAACATTTATTGAAGTTTAAATTCATCTTTAAGGCTTGTAGTTAGACCCATTCCATCCCGCACCTTCTTTCACCTCTGCCTTCCACGGATAACTCCGTATGAATTATTATTGGGGATAACATGCATGTATTTGGAACGTTTCCGTACTTTGGCCAGCAGCTTTAAGTGGCAATAGGTGTGCTTGCCTTTAAATCTTGTCAATAAATTGCGCTCGAGGTCTTCCTTCAGTCCTTCTACCTTCCACTTTCCCTTCAAACAGGGTGGTGCACGGTCAGAATGACGAAGCAAGTGTCAAACAAAGCTATTTCTTACGTTCCAGGTTTCAACCAAAGTGCACGTCTCATTTACTCGTTTGAGAACGTTCTCGTATGTGACTTTAACAGTCCAAGGTATTCTTAGGAGCTGACGCCAGCACCACATCTGAAAGGCCTTTTCAGTACTTTCGATTTTCTTAGCGTCCATGTTTCTGAGCCATGGCTTACAACACTACGTACAAAACATTTCTCGAAGCGTTTTCGTACCTCCACACCGATAGTTTTAGATGTTAATAGAGATTTCTTTTTTGAGAATGCTCCCTTCGCAGTGGAATCGAGGCGTTTACTTCTCTCGTACATTTTTCGTCAGATGTGATTAAACTTCCTAGATATTTTAATTCCTTTACTTGATCTAGTTTTTCTCTATGCATCAGCACATTGGCTATTTGTAATTATCCCTTATGTTGGTCTCTTTTTGTTTATTCTCACGTCGCACCTCTCGTTTAACAACTCGTTCGTGTGATTTAGTGTCTTTTACATATATTTTTCATTTTCATTTAACAGTGCTTCATCATCTACAAATCGTATGGTACTGTACAGTTTCCATTACTATGTATGCCATAATTGCTGGTAGCTAAAAATTCCTTTATGACTTCTTCTATATAGACTTCGCCAAAAATCCTACATTTACACCTCCAGTTTACAAAGTTACATTAAAAGGAAACGGCTGAAAGCTTCCCCTCAAACTACCCGCAGGCACTATCACATTTTCAAGTAAATTCTGCCATTACCTTGTATCGCTTGACCTTCTTCAAACAGGCCGAAACGCCCCTGCCTCCCTAGGCCTAAGTTAAGTCCCACACCAAAGCACAGGAGCAATTCAGACAAGACGGCCCTAAAGTACCCTGTTTTTAAAGTTCCGTAGGGGAAGCTTTCAGATTAAATTGAACTACACTTTGCTGATAGTCTGAATTCCCATACACATCCCTGGAATTGAATGGCTATTTGCAAGCATCTGATAGGTAGATTACAATAGAGGAGGAACCAGCTGAAGTGTCGACAACTTCGGCTCATTAAAATCCACAGTCTTGCCTTACACAATAATAATTTTTTTTTCCTTTAATTTGAAGAGGAAGATGCGCCTGGTACGTTGGTGATGTGGATTATTGTTTTAAAAAGAAGTGCAATTGGGCAACCATCCTCTATCAATAGCTCTTTCGCTGTCAGCCCGAATACATGCTCGTGCGTGTGCAGATTTCCCTTAATTGCAGCTGAAAATTAATGCAAACGCCTTTTTTTGCACACCGTTGGAATCGCGAAGATTTCTCTTTGCAATAGTCCGCTCTAAATATTTATCCTCCATGCATCGCCGAGCTAGAAACAAAAGAATGGCGCTATCCACTGTTCGTTGACACTATGGCTTTCTCATCCCGCTGTGCTTCGTATTGTTTGCTAAATGATGATATCGAAAAAATAATTGTATCGTGACAATGATTAATATAGTGAAAGTGAAAGGTTAAGTGAACATAGTGACAATGAAAATATCAATCGTGATAAAGACGAGAGTGGTATTCTCGATATTGTTTCTCCGTCAACAGGTGGTGGTGACTGGAGTTCACACTACCGTAAATTCCCCAAATTTGTAGATTCTGTTCCTATCCCCGGGAAACTACAACTTAGTGCGCACGCAGGTTTACAAATATTTATTCCTGACAATTTTACGGAACTTCCTTCGAATTAATTTCTACGAATGACTTTTATAGTTTTAAAAAATTAATTTTCTGTCTGTATTTCTTGCTTACGTGCGTGAGTTTTTAGAACACTGTGGGGAAAGCGAGGTATTCCAATACAGGGAAAGAGATAGTAATCAGAATTAAAGTGGAAGTGGTCCGATACTCTTCAAAAATGAAGGTATCGGCAAAAGAAAGGGAAAGACCGCGAAGGGCTTCGCAAACAAACACCATCTAGATCGGAAAATAATGAGAGTTGACCAAACAAGATCGGATAGGAAGACTGACACAAGTGATTGGAAACAATTCCAGGTTAAGCTAGGAGAATAGTGGTCACTAACACACGCTCCCAATTTCAGAGCCCCTGGTCGCCCTTTAGTCGCCCTTTTTACGACAGAGAGGGGATACCATGATATATTTCTCCACCTCCCGCCACGGGGGGATATGGAACTGGTCTATTAATTTGTTACGAAACACGGATTATTTTCGTCATTGAACGTTCTTCCTAAAATTCAGTGGCTTCTACTACTATCAAAAATGTTTTCATTCCTACCCTGAAGGGGGAGGCGGGCCTCTTAGACGGTGACGCCATCTGTCAGGCCGGGAGATTTGTTACGGTGAAGGAGATGCTCGGAGAAGGTGAGGTGGTTGGCGGCCGTGCCCTATACTAGGAACTGTCCCGGGATTCGCCTTAGTGCAGGAGAATGGAAAACCACGGAAAACCATTCTCAGTACAGCCGACGCTTGGGGCCAGCCGTGAGGTCCAGCCCTGTCCTGTCTGCCGAATTCAGAGGCGTAGAGCCACGGTAGAGCCGTGGCTACCCCTCCTCTGCTTGGTTGGCCGGTCAGAGTGCAGAGCTGTTGGGCCAGGGGCCAGCCGTGGTCACTTACGGGCGGAGACCCACTCTGCATCTACCGGCGAATTCAGTGGACTTTGTAAGTGTACGAGTACGCTAGTCATATGTATGAATGTGCCTGTTCAAAAGGCGCTATTTCGACCCTAATAAAGTTGTGAAAAAACGCAAGGAAACATACAAGAAAAGGCACTTGGAACGTACTGTACCGGGAACACCCGTACATTAATCTATTTCTTAAGGGTTTACGTCCCGCATAATTGCAAGGTGTCACCGGGCGAGTTGGCCGTGCGTGTAGAGGCGCGCGGCTGTGAGCTAGCATCCGGGAGATAGTAGGTTCGAATCCCACTATCAGCAGCCCTGAAAATGGTTTTCCGTGGTTTCCCATTTTCACACCAGGCAAATGCTAGGGCTGTACCTTAATTAAGGCCACGGCCGCTTCCTTCCTACTCCTAGCCCTTTCCTATCCCATCGTCGCCATAAGACCTATCTGTGTCGGTGCGACGTAAAGCCCCTAGCAAAAAAAAATTGCAAGGTGTCACAGAGAGAGCAGCTAAGTGTGGTCACCCCTCGAACGACGACTAAGCCTGACAGGGAGTGGATAGGCAACCTGTTGTGATCATTACTTGGGCTTTGAAGTGAGCTACCAAGGACAGTTATGTCACCAAAATTCTCGATGTTTCCACGATGGAAAATTTTACTAATTTCCGTAATAATCGAGATATCAACATAAGAGTAACACCATCGTGTCGACCAGTTTTCAAACGTCTCCAGATGTTTATTTCATTAAGATCCACCCAATGATAGCATTCCAGGTAATAGAAACTTCGGTCTTAGGATGATGCTACCACGGTGGAGGTACTAAAGCCGTCTCTTCCAGCCATAAGTACCTCAGCGATCACCGAGAGATCGGCTACGCTGACTCGACGAGTGAAACGTTGCGATTGTCAGAGAACAAAACTCTGCCCGAGCGAAGTATGACATTAAGTACCTCACGATGTAAAATTTTACTAACTTCCGTAATAATCGAGATATAAACATAAGAGTAACACCATCGTGTCGACCAGTTTTCAAACGTCTCCAGAACTGTGAATACCGCCAGTGACGACGGACTTGTACTTTTCGTGAATAAATTCTACTTCGGAACTTATACATTTCACGATTAAGAGTCGACAATGGACTTGTATTTTCGTGAGTGAATTTGACTTTGAACTTGTAAATTTTGCGAGTGAAACTTGTCTTCGAACTTGTACTTTTTCTGTAGAAAGTCAAACTGGTACTCATATCTTCGTGTGTTAGAACTGTTATGACTTTTCTCAAGGTTTAATTATTTCAAATTTTCATGAACTTTGACTTTGATCAGTGTACGAGTGATAGACTTAACATTCCAAACGGAGTGGTTTTGAATTCTTTAGTAAAGGTGAATAACATTAAGAAATAAACTTGAGCATTATCAATTAAGTGACAACATTCTTTCGTGAAGTGAACAGCATTTATGAAACAAAGTTTCTCATAGATACTAGCAATCAGTTAGTGCAATTGTATAGTAGAATTACTTCGTACGTTTAACTTAATACCGACGTAAACACATAGAGTACTTTTATGAGGAATTATAGTGTTAATCATTTCATCGGACACTCAAGAAACAGTGCCGATGTATGCATTAGAACATTTATTATTTCAATGCAAAGTAGACTGTATGAATCTCATTCAACTCTTGGTATTTCTTCCTCTAATGTTTTATGGAAAGCCGCAACAGATTCGAGCAGCTTCGAACTTAGTACAGTTTCGTTTCAAGTGGAAAGTCACCACAAGTTTATTTCATCTGAGAATTCTTTTATTTTTCACATAGAACAAGTATAGATGTTCTAGTGACCACAGAACCTACCCAGTGATCATAAATTGCGATATATCACAGGAGTGCAAGTCTTGTTGCTATAACCACACGAAAACTCATTCTGATGTTCTGGGGACTGTTAATATTGGACTCTCGCACAAAGTAAAACCCCACTTCGAGACCTTCTAGAACCGACCGATGTGGCAAAATGGTACCATTGCAATGACTCCCGACGAGTAAACGTGGTACTATGGAGAGGATGCTGCCCAGAAGATCGCCTAGGAAGACAACGTCCTGATCTATATGCACTTTTCAGGTGATATGCTTTAAACTGTTACTAAATAAATTCAGTTCCCAAGAATGACTTAATTATTTTAGTTACACACTCTATACATTGCTCCAGGCTATTACCGGTCATTCCGGATAAAGACAATTACTCCCTCTGCCACAATATATTCAGTGACTGCTGAAATTCCTAAATTAGTCGGGCATTTCCTGGTACAGTACGCATGAACGGGCGTGGTACTACGTTTAAGGAATTACATCTTTCTGATCTGGATTCCTCATGGCATTCGATAGTATTCTACCACTTCAATGTATATGGACGAAATACTAAAAAGAAAAAAATGAAGTGGAAGTAGCACCTTTGGAAGACACACTCCTCATATAGAGTGTGTACTGAAGCACAAGTTAAATTCAACTTACAATAGGCATGCATTTATTGGTTAGGTGATAAACTTAGACAAGTGGTACTAACTCAACAACGTAAATACTTTTTATCCATCCATTTTCCCTTTTAGAAAATAATACAAAAAGTTTCCAATCATTGTGCAGAATACGAACACTTTCCGTAAAATTTATCTGAAAATATTTATGTCTTAATTTTATATCTGGTAGGGACCCACGTTTCGCGACAACGTAAATCAAATAGAGATAGTAAACAGTAATCTTTATTCTACTAGTGAATACAGCCTGCGTAAAGCGAAAGAAGTAGTAATTGGATGGAGATCAGCTGTAATTCCCGTGATGCAGGGAGCTAATTAGAGCGGCATTCAGTACGCTGATGTGCAGCGATCAGTAATGCAGGTTGAATTGTGATCACCACATCCAGCTGTTTTGTCTCTTCATGAGCCGTACCTGGGTGGTTTTGATGAATGGCAAACGTACACAGGAAACACAGGATTCTCCGAATGCCACGTTGATTATTTTTCCATTCCAACGTGTTGATTCTGAATGAAATGGCTGTGAAAGTATGCTCGAAAATCTAGATTTTGAAATGCGTGTGCTTTCAAATAAATTGGAAGAGTATAAAAATGCCACTTTTTTTTCATTTATTACAAAATTTCTCCAGTGACCTACTTTCATTTCTCATTCAAGTAACATGGGTAGGTTAATTCATTAACTACTAAACTCATGACGAATATTTTAAAAAAGCATTAAATGGCAACTCGAATATTTTAACCAAATGTCATTATGTAAATTACACCCATTGTCGTACAACGGATGGCCTATCTTTACTTTCCACATGCGCCCGGGTGTGAAATTTAAATTAATGTTTCAAATTAATTTAGATCATTCATCCTAATATGATGTTCGTATGGTCGTAGATATTTTAGTATCCATGTATGTATATAAACGGATGTTTATTTGTTTGTTTGTTTTCCGCATCTCCTAAACAACTGGAGCAATTTCAAACAAATGCGGTACACATATGACTTTCTATCTCGAGGAAAATACTGCGGAGACAAGACACCCTTCACCCCTGGCACCCCAAGGAAAGGGGGTGATGAGGGGCTGAATTAAATAATCGAAAATTTTTCATTTCATTTATTTCATTTCAATATAGGCACCTGAGCCAAGGCTCTTCTTGGTGCAATACAAATAAATGACAATGGCAGCTATATTCACAATCTGATTACAAAATAAAATACAGTAAGTATATAATTTAACATGGTGTAAGAGATAAGATAGGACAAAGCTTCCTAACCATAATTACCATACTACTTCAGGTATTTAGTTAAATTACTTTTGAAGATGGATAAAGTTGGTAACATTTTTATATTTTTTGGAAGCGAGTTATACATAGTTATAGAAAAATGCCAAAGAGAGTTTTGACCATAACTAGTGGAATGAATCTGATTGTAGTGAATATTATAAATAATTCTTGTTTCATAATTATGAATCTGTGAATTGGTAATTACTGATGTGTTTGAGCGGACTAATTTGTTTTGAATTTTATAGATCATAATTATAGAAGCCTTTATGCGGAGGTTTGGAAGTGATAATATATTACAATATTTATACAGATCTTTAGTCGGTGTCAGAATGGGCAGTTTGAAAATTATTTTTAGTGCTCTCTTCCTAAGGACCTCTACCTTTCCAAATAATTCTTTATTACAGCATGCCCAGACATGTATCATATAAGAGATGTGGCTTTCAATAAGAGCATAGTAAATACCCTTCAACAACCCACGAGAAAACTTATATCGCAATCTACTGAGGATACCAATCACAGGGATAATTTTATTACAGATAGTCTCCACATGATTACTCCACGACAGATTTTCATCTATAATCAGTCCTAAGAATTTAGTACTGTGCACTTTCATTACTCTTTGATTGAAGAAAAGCAGATTTTTATCCAAATTTAATACATATAAAGGTTTGTGAAAATTTATGTAGTTTGTTTTTGTTAGATTGATAGTTAATCGGTTGGAATTAAGCCATGTTTCAAGTAATCGAATATCCTGCTGCATATTTTGTTCAAGTTCATGATTGCTAGAGCCTGTATAAAAAATATTAGTGTCATCAGCAAAAATGGATAGTCTTCCATTTAATTTAAGGTGACCAATATCATTAATGAAGATAAGAAACAATAAAGGCACAAGCACAGAACCCTGAGGCACACCAATTGAGATCACCTTCACATTACTCTGATTATTATTACATGTAACAAACTGCTCCCTATTAGAGAGGTAATCAACAAACCAATCCAATGCAATGCCTCTAATGCCTGCTGCTTCTAATTTATGTAATAAAATTTTATGATCAACTGTGTCAAAAGCCTTTTTAAGATCTATAAATAAACCAGCTGCTAACATACCTGAGTCTAAAGCTTGTTGTAGTTTAATAATAATATCCTCAATAGCATTACTGGTACTCGAGTGTGGTAGGAAACCATACTGAAATTTATAAAAATATTTATTATTTAACAAAAAATCTAATAATCTTTTTTTAACCACTTGTTCTAAAATCTTAGATAAAGGAGGTAGTACGGAGATTGGTCTGTAATTACTTACATCGAATTTATCCATGCCTTTATAGACTGGTACAACTCTGGCGATTTTAAGTTTGGCTGGTACTTTACCCTCTGATAGAGATTTGTTAACTAATTTTGTGAAGTGAGGTATAATAAATTTGGAGAGTCTCTTTACAAGAATATTACTAATACCAAAACAGTCAACACTACAACTGTTTTTAAGATTATTAATTATTTGTTCAATTTCATTTTCATTAGTAGGGGTTAAAAATAAGGAATTAGATGGGCCAGGTTCAAGGTGAGGGTATTTACACTGAGGAATTTTCTTAGCTAAAGACAGACCCATATCAGTGAAATAGTTATTAAATATAGTAGAAATTTGACTAGAATCAGTCACCAACTTATCATTTACTTTCAGCTGTATTTCTTCATTGTTACTGTTATTAGTTGTTAGAATATTATTAATAACTTTCCACTGATTATTTGTGCTGTTTAACTTATTGATATAATAATTATTTTCTAGATCTCTTTTCATTCTAGTAACCCTGTTACGTATGTCTTTATAGTCTTGTATTAACTGCTGTGAAACATAGCCACATCCCATACTAAATCTCATCTGTTGTCTTTTAATTTTATAATATAATTTATTTTTTTTGTTTGATTAAATTTAACAGCTCTGAAGTAAACCATGGGCAAAAGGGTCTAACTTTCTTATTTAGATTAGGACTTTCAGTTTTAACTAAAGCAGTACTTTCTTTAAAATATGTCATTAATTTATTTGTTATGATATCCGAGCTATCCTCTTCATTTATAGTTAATGGCGTTTGAGACATGTATTTTTCCATAGATGGGACATGGTATTTTGTAGGTTGAATTACATAATTTCTTTGTGTATTCATTTTGGGTGTAATATTAATATCCAAGATTAATAAATTGTGATCACTCAGATCATTTATTATGTTATATATTTTATATTTGCAGACTATGTTTATGTAAAAATGATCTATAAGTGTACTAGTTGTCAATGAAATTCTAGTAGGAAAGACAGTGTTACATGAACTCTGATTATAACACCCACAGAGACTCTGAAGCTCAGTAGATATATGACTATTTTCTAATTTATTTATATGAAAGTCACCAACAGTAATACAAAATGTTTTACCACTTTTATTCCAAATATCTTCTAAACATTTTAGAAAATCTTTGGAAAATTTGGTATGAGGGTTATATACTGCAACTAAGTGAATGTCATTCACCAAACCCTTTATCTCGATTAATAATATACTATATGAACTGGCATTACTGTTAATAGATAATAATACATTAGCCTTATATGGTTCCTTTATATAAATGGCAATTCCACCACCCCTATTATGTGATCTAGAGCAAAAGAGACCATCATATCCATTTAGATTAAAATATTTTTCTTCCTCAGGGGAAACCCATGTTTCAACAATTACAATGATTTCAGGATATTGTGCTTCCTGTATTGTATAAAGTAAATTACTCCACTTATTACGAATACTTTGGGAGTTGATGTACAGAATTTTAATTCCATCTTTGTTAGTAAGCTCCTGTAGTTCACTTAGTTGGAATTCAGAACCTTCCATAAAAAATAATGTTGATTTTTCATGTGTCTACAAGTAAACAGCCTACCTAAGTCCTAAGGGGAAGAGAGATCTAAGACATCATCTATGTTTTTGATATGTATAATGCTGGAAGTATCATTTCTCCTTACAAAAATTCTCCCATCCCTTGACCACACATACTTGAAGCCTTTCGCTCTAAGGTCTTTAGCTCTCTTAAGAAGACCTTTAGATTTAGCTGTTAGGTGGTCATTGATGTAAATAGTATGGTTAGTGGCATTAATATTAAGTGCAGTGGATGAAAGTTGCCTAACATTTTTCTTTGCAACCATAAGTTCATGCTTCTTCCATCTATTCACGAACTTAACCACAATAGGTCTAGGCAGAGATTTATTGGATGTTGGAATTCTATGAGCAATGTCAATGTCTGTTTTATTGATTACACAGCCAACTGCTGACCCAATATTCGTGACTAATTTATATACATCTTCACTTTGTAGTTCTGGTATTCCATGAATTTCCACGTTATTACGTCGTGAGTATTGATTAAGTTGATCAATCTCGTCACAAGATTTCGATTTCATAGTTTCAAGTTCTAGTTGCAGTTCTTTTATTTTTGTATCTTTTTCATTCACTACCTTTCTAAGATCTTCAATAATCTTCGTATTGAAGTCGATGCTGTCCTTAAGCCTGTCAATTCCAAATCCATAGTTTCCGGTCGCTGAGATGAATAGTGACACTCCGGATGTCTTTAAGTCCACATTTATCCTTTACCAAAAACATTTCGTTGTCATAAAACTACATAGTATCCTTTCTTGGAAACATTATAATACACAAGATCCTCCGTGGCTCAGTGTCAGCTCGCCGGCCTCTCAGCGCTGAGTTCCGTGGTTCAAATCCCGTTCACTCCATGTGAGATATCTGCAAGAAAAAGCGGAGGTAGGACAGGTTTTCTCCGGATATTCCGACTTTCCCTGTCACCTTTCATTCCAGTAACACTCCTCAATAACATTTCCTTTCATCTCTCAGTCATTAGTCATTGCTCCAGAGGAGTACGACAGTCATCGGCAGCCGCCACAATTCCTACCCTCGCCGCTAGATGGGGGCTTCATTAATTACATTCCTGAGTTAGTCGAGTGACTGAAAATAGGCTATGGGTTTTCATTTCATTTTAATACAGAAAGAGCAATGTCGACGAAGTGCTGAAATTAACCACTTCGACATACCAACATAGGTACGCACTGGTCATTGGGTTAAGTTGCACATCAATTTATTGCAATATGTTCCTGCCCTCCGTTCCGTTACTTCAATATATGTGTGAACTCGATTGTGTGAAGTGTCTCATAATCCTGTGCTATTAGGGTATCTTACATATTCTGTGATCTATCAGTGGTCCGAATTGGTGCAACCATTGATAAGAATACCATTCCCATTTACGCTTTATTATTCCTTCCATCAGACGCACAGATCGCTCCTGGTCGTCAACTAGAAAGAACTGCACCCACCCTCTGCGAAGGCCACTCTCCATCGGTCAATCATCCCTTACATCATATTGTTTCCTTAGGCTATACCTTCTCCAAGAGGCATGTCTAAACTACTGCAGGTATGTCACGTCAGTTATGATAGTCTTATTCCGATTTGGAGCTAATTTAAAGTAGAAATGTTAGTTTGGTGCTACAACAATCGTAATCTGAAAATCTGTCCAGAATATCCATTTCAAGATATCAGTTCTTCCTCGTAAGGTTTCTGAAGCAAAAGTGACTGTAGATATACAAGAGAGATATCGCATAGTCATTCCATTTTCTACTTAGTCTGATAGCGATGTTTCGGTATATAATAACCATTCTCCGTATAAGATCTTTACACATCCTTTATTGGTTAAAAGTGACCTAAAGTTATTTGACTTAAAACTGGATATACTTTTCGGCGTGTATAGAAGTGCGGTCGATTACACTGGCGAACACACATCCTATAAACACTTTTTCAAATATAAGGCCTCTTCCTGGGTATATTTGACTCACTAATTCCGTGACATCAATTTCTCTCCTATCAGCTCCAGTTCTTTGAGATTCTTGTTACTGTTATAACTGTTATATGGTCGTTGCCCGGACAAAACCTCCTATGTGAAATATTTTAGCTTAGAACTTTGGCCGGTAAGGTTCTGTTATCTAACGTGCAATATTGCCAAGGTATTCTCGCTCTTTATAATGTATGTACTGCGGGTCAGTATATCTCCAAAAATATTATTGTAAGGGCATATTTTAATTCATATCCTGTAAATTTTAGTAAATCCCAATTACTCTATTGCCCTGATTACAAGGGAATCTAATTTTAACGTAGATTTACTTTCCGCGACAACGGGTACATGGAAAGGAAAATGTTAAGCCTCTTTAGTGTTTCGGTAGAACGCGTGTAATGGTGAGTGTATTTAACTTACGATTATGTTTAAAGTCTCAATTGACAGATAAAAAAGGACGCTACGTGGTTCAAAGAAAAGAAAATCTAAAACGTAGTTTTCATGAAATAGCGCTTCAATGTAAGGCGAAATTTGTGTTAAATATGTGACGTCACACGCATACTCTGTTATAAGATGGCGCTGTGTTCACTCTCACACTCAGTTGTAGGTTATCTGTCGTTGTAAATAAATCGTGATCATCTGTACAGAATAATAAATATAATAACAAAAAAGTAAGATTTGATTAGCATTCGGCAAAATTGTGCCAAAGAAAGAGTTGAAACGAGAAAATTGAATGATGAAGGAATAAATAAATGATGAAACTGAAAGAACGTTATATGCGTTACTATGAGAAATTGAAACAGCGAAATCAGTAAATACTTTGAAGTAAATGAAGGTGCATCTACATGAAGTCTAATAAGTAAGTCTACGAAATGCTCATAACCCTGCGATCGTTACAATAGTGACAGCCTACCGCCTTTTTTCTACCACTTTTAGGCGGGATCGAGAGTGCGCTCTTAGTTGCAGGTGTGGATCTGACCCAGTTTTACGGTCGAATGCTTTACCTGAAGCCAACCCCATGTGGAGGGAATTATTCTCTATTCCGCGTTTCTGTGGTATTTGGTAGTGAGAAGTGTTATGTATGAAAGAATAGAAGTGTATGAATATTACTACAAACACCCAGTCTCCAATTCATATGAATAAACTAACCAAGTTTAACATCTCCGAGCCACCCGAAAATAGAACTCAGGACGCCGTACACAAGTTTTAAAGAAATGTTTTAGTCAAATTCTGTTAATTTCTTGTGACATCTTGTGTGACTGCTGCGTTCTCTACCTACCTCTGTGGATCAGTGGAACATCTCGGGATCAAACACAAGAGGTATTCTGATGTTTGAACAGCTGTAAAAAGCCCATTCGACATCCCATGTCATTAGCACCACACATGCGGTGTTTACTCGACATAATTAATTAAAAACTCAGTTATTAATCGCACAAGAGAGCTCCTGGATACTCCGCCATCTAGTAGAGAAAAAGCGAACGTCTACATAGATTCATAGACAGCCTAGATTTATTATTATTATTATTATTATTATTATTATTATTATTATTAACATCAAAAACATCGCAAGTGGGAAATATCCCGGTGGCAATGGCCACTTACGGTAGTGTGATAATAAGGTAAAGTTAAAACATAATACCCAACAAATACAAGAACAAAACAAAATTAACTATCCAACAACACAACTACAACAACTAGAGAACAACAAGCAATTACACGGAAAGTAATTAGGCAAGAAATACTACTAGTTTAACTTTCTAAATCCAGCACCATTATATACAATTTCACACACAACTTAAGTATTTCTGGGTATTAATACTACAGCTTAGAATACTGTAGCTTGAGCTTACTACTAGCTTAACTTTACTAGTGATAATAAAGTAAAGATAAAAGCGTACGTAATTACCCAACAATAACTACAACAACAAGAGTACAACAAATAACAATTACCTGGAACGAGAATACTACGAAAAGAAATACTACTAGTTTAACATTCTAAATCAAGCAGAAAATCACAAATTCATTGTCCGTAATTTACAGCTTTTACTTTTCACTTTACACTAGCACTAATGCTCTTCTTATTTCTATTTGATACGGAATGGAATGTATCAAAGACTGCTGCAGGTAATTTGTTCCAGTCCCTTATAGTCCTGTTTACGAAGAATAACTTGTCCACATCCGTATGCTGGTTTCTGGCCCTAATTTTATGTTTGTGATCAGTTCTCGATAAGTATGAGGGAGATTCCAACATATTCCTAATGCCACTCCTGGCAGCCGTTCCCGTATAGCTCTTATAAAGACCACACAGGCGAGCTATAGTTCTTCTAGATTCAAGACTTTCCCAGTTAATGGTATTCCTCCTATCCCCGGCTACGAAGCGCATCGCTCTTCTTTGAACATTTTCTAGGGAGTTCATTAAAGCTACCCTCTACGGCGGATCCCAGCAAGTTGCTACATATTCGACAATAGGCCTTAACAAACATTTATAAGCTTTACTTTTGGCACCAAAATTTGCTTTCTTGATATTCCGCGTAATAAAATGTAACGATCTCCAGGATTTCTTAATATTTTCCACTTACTCGGCCAGTATTCTTGGCTTCCTAGACCGGGACCACCATCTCACCGTCAGATAGTTCCTCAATTGTAATCACGTACGCAGAGTGGACCTTGAACCATGCCTCAGATCCAGGTAAAAATCCCTGACCCGGCAGGAAAAAAACTCGGGGCCTCCAAGAAAGATCCAAAGAGAGGCAGGCACGCTACCCCTGCACCGCGGGGGCGGCGGTGTTATTTGAGGGTGCTCAAATGCGCCAGCCTTGTGTCGTTAGATTTACTGTTACGTTAAAGAACTCCTGCCGGACAGAATTCCGGCACTCTGAAAGCCGTAAAAATAGTTAATGGAATGTAGAAGCTATAACATTATTATTATTATTATTATTATTATTATTATTATTATTATTATTATTAGGCCTACTTATGTTCTGTGATGTTGTGCACTGAATTTGCAATAAAAAGTTGGTTGTGATGTGTCTTCAAATTAGCATTCAAGATTTCCAAGGAAAATGCATTTGGTAGGGCCTATACAGATATGATCACAACGATTACTCCTGAACGGAATACAGATGTGAACGCGTGACTGAGGACCGCACGATATCGTCTGTTTACATTTGCTGTGCAGTAAGCAAGCAATAGGCCTACAGTAGAGGCAGTGTGTGACTCAATACATGCATGGGTGGGAAGTGTACATTTGGTACATCGCGAAGGAGAAATTCAAAGCAAAGCCAGCGCCTGGTGAAACACACTAGAAAAATTAAATTTAAAATATTAATGTTTACAGAATGTACGATACTTAAACAATGAACAGAAATCAATTAATATATCTCCTCAACTGTGAAGGTCCGATTTGTTAAGGCACGGAATCTAAATAACGTACAGCATTAGTATTATCAGTGATGTACGTTTCTGATTAACACCTATCAAAACGCATTGCCAACTCAGAGAAATACGTCGCAATTTGTTTTATTAGCCTATATCCTAGAATACTCAGTGCTATGTTTAACCTTTATTACTTGTCTACCACAGGACATGTTTGCAATGTTTACTTTTGTTACGTAACTTACGTTAACTGGGTATGTTATTTCAGTCATTATATTGCAGATCGTCCGAAGTTGCGAACTTCGACATGCACGAAATTGATTATATTTATCAATATGCATCATAAAACAACTGAATTTTGTTTACCCAAAACCGGCAGGAGTTACACTATTAGGAAGTAAGTTTTCACGGACAGTCGGTTCAAGATTTATGATAAAATCATAATGAAGGCGCTAAACTATCTGGGTGAGATTATCAGAAGCTGGTCTGTGATACGCCGCTATTGCTAGCTTAGCTGTATGCAAGCCAGCGAAACGTCAGTGTGCTACAGGGAGCTCGGCCTGCCACACGCTGCACAGACGTTGCTCATGATTGAACGTAACATTTATTTGTCGAATTTCTAATGAGTATTCGCTCAGTGAAAATGAAAAAACGCTGGGGACCGACTTTTGGTTCAGTGCAGTGTGTCTTCTCACAGTTTCGGTAATTTATTTTCAGGCATCCTATATACACCGATGTGGTCACCCGTCCGCTTTTCTTCCTCGCAGTCCAGCTGTGGTGAGTCCTTCCATCCCCGTTTAAAAATAATCGTACCACACCTGCCATATACAGCTCTAACATCGCTTACTGTACTCCACAGCCGTCTGAGTAGATGGAATCAAACCGATCACTCGCGGGGGTTTTCTATGATGTGACCGTGGAGTATCAGGAATGATTGTTGTTGTATACAAGGAACTTGGTATACAGTAACACAACATAAACTTAATTTCTTCAATAGTTTTACACAGTATTTACAAGAAATGAAATTAAATTTGTCTTGAAGTTTGATTGAATGCACGCAGTTAATGCTGTTATTAAATAATAGACTGAGAGTCTGTGGCACAAACATATATTTACAAAGAGAGAGTCCTATGTACACATTCACACCTATCTTGAGGAGATAGTCTATTTCACAGGGAAATGTCCTTAGATAGTCGAAAACTATCTGTTATGGGATAACAAGTGTAACTTGTAGAGAGAATCGAGTTAATATAATGCTAGTTTTGGACTTAGACTTGCAAGGAACTTGCATCAATATCTTAATTCGCATAATGCTATGATAGTCGTCGGAGCACAGGTGAGGACTTGGGAGTGTAGCAGAATGCTTGACTCGGGGCTCGACGTGGCTACGGGAATCAGGGAAGATGAGGCAATGTCCGGAGGTGAGACCTCACAACCAGCAATCTGTCCACCTGTTCAAGACACGCTTTTAAGAGGAATGCCTCCGTGTTTGACTTGCGGTGTGGTCTGGTCGTTGGACACTGGGGTAGTCCTCGGTAAGGCTAGGAATGTCGCTCCTTATATAGCGCTTGGCTGACGTCACCGACGAGCATGTCAGGCGCAGTGCAGTCCTCTGGTAGGCTCTGGAAACATTGGTGATGCGGCGGGTTGCGGAACTTGTAGGCGTGGCGCTTGAGCACGGAGGACACACAACAATTGTTGCTACTCTTCCTTTAGGTTAAGTTTTTTGACAGAAATTGCTGATGTGTAGGTATGAATGAGAAGGTGTGGATTGTTTTCTGATTTCTTCATGACGTTCAACAGTGGCTGTATTCTCCTTAAAGATGGGGGAGGAGGGTTATTCAGCGCAGAGTCAATGAATGATGATAGGATGAATACATTCCGCTATGATGAGCATTGCCTGGTTCAGCCGGATGTCTATCAATGCAGCGTGAGCGTTGTTAAACCAAGTTGAACAGCAGTTTTCAGCTTAGCAGTGATATAAGAACACTGATATTAAATGTTGCTAGTTGCTTTACTTCGCACTGACACGGATAGGTCTTATGGTAATGATGAGACAAGGAAAGGCTTGAAGTGGAAAGGAAGCGGCCGTGGCCTTAATTAAGGTACAGCGCCAGAATTTGCCTGGTGCGAAAATGGGAAACCACGGAAGACCATCTTCAGGGTTGCCGACAGTGGGGTCCGAACCTACTATCTCCCGAATACTGGACACTGCCCGCACTTAAGCGACTGCAGCTATCGAGCTCGGTACTGATATTGAAGAGATAGCTGGTAGATCGATAGCCCTTCCCCGAGGGTGAAGAAAGCACGTCGGCTTATGTAGAGGTTTCCTGCACCAAGAATATTTAATAGTAAGTAACGAAAACTCCAGACTTTATCTAAAGAAAACCTACAGCTCGAGATGCATTTGCTTTCACTATTATAAATATTCATGTAAATATAAGAGCATATAATATACAGGCAGGTGTTCATAAACTATACAGAGAAAATATTTTCAGCAAGAAATTTTTTTGTTTTGTTTTACTCTGTTTAAACTTTTTGGGGTATCATTCTCTCAATACGTTGGCTCTTGGCTTTGTTAGAATAACACCGTTACGTCCTGTTGAATGTGCGGACTGTGGTTAAATATATCACTGAAGATGTTTCAGTGCGCTATTTTGATGTATTCTATATGAAAACAAGTCCACATTATCTGTAATAACACGAAAATTATAACAGTGTGTGGATAGACAGCTGTTGATTGGTTGAATTTCCTGATATTCTTATACCGAATTGGCGAGAGGAGCCATGAGATAAATAGTCGTTAGTAAATTATCTTTCCTAATTGACCTTTGACTTTTAACAGGGCAATTTCAGGTTCGTAAAAAGCTACAAAGGTAATCAATCGCCCGGAAGAAATGTAATGAAACTGTATGACCTCCATTATATATGGATTTTACTGCCTTAAAACTAAATATGAATTTCAACTTCGACTCAGAGTAGACATGGGAGTTACATATCGTAACATGATACTGTATCCTAATCCATAGCAGTAAGCTGTTCCAGAAATATTATGTTCCTCCGGAGATCCTAATACTAAAGTAACTGTATCAGTGAAACCAAAGGAAGGGGAGGGAGTTTCTGATTGGCTAACGAGTATTAGGGAGCATGGCAATTCGCTTTAAGCGTGCACTCCTGCGCAGGCGTGAGCGATACTTTTGTAACCGTTTAGTGGCAATACTGATATTCCTATCCTGTTACTTTCTGGTCGGTTACAGATATTCTTTAGTTATTCGAAGTCATTTGTATTAGGCTTATTGGTGGTAATACATACAGTAGCTTAAGTTCCTCGGAACAGTTAAGCGTGGTCTTTCCACCTTAAATCTCGAGTTTCACTCCGTGTTCTGGATAATGAGTGAGTGGACGTATAGGTCCTATACGATTTATCTAGACAAAAACTCAATTACAGGAAAACGGTTTCTTAGAAATGCGTTGAAATTAAGTACCCATTAATAATAATAATAATAATAATAATAATAATAATAATGAAAATGAAAATGAAAACCTACAACCTGCTCTCCAGTCATTGATCGGGTCAGGGATGGAATGAATGAAGCAGATATAGGCTATTAGTACGATGGGGTCGCCACTCCCAAAGTGATTTATTAATGAATAATAGATGCTATGAAATGAGAATGGAGAGTGTTGCTGGAATGAAAGATGACAGGGAAAACCGGAGTACCCGGAGAAAAACCTGTCCCGCCTCCGCTTTGTCCAGCACAAATCTCACATGGAACGAGCGGGATTTGAACCACGGTATCCAGCGGTGAGAGGTCGACGCGCTGCCGTCTGAGCCACGGAGGCTCTCAATAATAATAATAATAATAATAATAATAATAATAATAATAATAATAATAATAATAATAATAATAATAATATTTTAAAAATTCTACCACTTCATATAGTTCTGATAATATACACGGTACTCAAATATTAGGTCCTGAAAATCTATCGCAAGTCCCATCACGTGAATCTGTGCGTCCTGAAATTTCGTCATCGACTGCAAACCTGTGAGGTATTGCAGCAAAAGCTGCTATCATAATTTTTACCAGAACAAAAGAGAAGGAGTGATATTTACATAGAGAGAAAAAAGAAAGCTATGCTGGGCAAGCCACTTACACTGTTGTTTACCAAATATCCACAACCTTATGTATATGACGAAAGACTATTTTGGAGCCTTCTATACTGGATTTACAGAGCGAGTTGGCTACACGGATTGTGTTACGTAGCTGTTAGCTTGTATTCGGGAGATGGTGGATTCGAACCCCACTGCTGGCAGTCCTTAAGATAGTTTTCGGTCGTTTCCCATTTCCACATCAAGCAAATGCTGGAACTGTTCCTCAGTTAAGGCCACGGTTGCTTCCGTCCTAGTCCTGTCCTATCCCATCGTCACCGTAAAATCAGTCTGTGTCGGTGCAACGTAAAACAACAAGTAACAAAAAAGTACTGGATTAAACTTTGCTTACGCCTTGCCTGCTAGGGCTATTTTCTCATGACCCATCCCGGCGGCATCTGAATTGTATATGGCACTCGTTCATCAACATATTTTATAAAGTCTGGTCCTAATGCCGGTTTAACTACAGATCCTTAGACATCTACAAATGCACATAGCAACCACGGCGCTTATTATACATGAAGGTTTCGAGGTACTGGTTCTAGGAATGTATATGGGTCATTGCAAACATTGTTCTAGGAATAGTTAAGAATGTGAGTGACGAGCTGGCGAAAGGGACAGTGGGAGAGAAGGAAGCGAGATGAAGATATAGTATTGCTACTTAGAAGTACGCACTAAGGTGCGATTGGGGGCTACAAGAGACAACATGTATAAAGAATGTTCCTTCCAAAAGTTGGCTTGTAACTTGTACTATGTTACTTTTATATACTAATACGCCATCTAATATTACAATGTAACGGATATACAGGAACATGATACTGTAAGGTAACCATTTGTCCCATCCCTAACTCAGAGTACTCAAAACTTGGCAAATTTGGGGAAAATAAACATACCAAGCTCAGATTATCTGTAGAATTTAAAATAGCCTCGATTTCAATCATTACAGAAAAACGTTATACAAGAAAATTACAAACATTGGCTTATATTTTTATATTCACCCATATAGCAAACAAGCTGCTGTCGGATTGTGGGACGAAACTATACTTACATCGGTTTATTTTCAGACCGACTTTGCTGTACGGAAGTGAAAGCTGGGTGGACTCGGCATGTCTTGTTCATACGTTTGAAATAACGGGCAACAAAGTAGCAAGAATGATTGCTGGTAAAAATAAGAATAACGTAGGACGGGAAGGTGAGAAAAATGGCAGGAGGTACTTAAAATAAGGAGACAAATGCTAAGTTAGGAACAAACTCGAGGTATGAAGGTGTCGGATCATCCAGTGACCACTTGGTGACTATGATGCCTGAGTTCAATTCCAAACCCATCCACGGTGTTCATATGGAGTGACGCTGCTGATGGTCATTGGTTCGGAATGGAGACGTTTAGCCTTGAGCAGATACGTTGGTGTTAATCGACAGGAGAAGGCTGTGCGTCGTTACCGAGTTTCATCCTTTCACAACTGGTCGCAGTGCAAGGTCATACAGCCACACAGAGAGAGAGAGAGACACACACCTCCACCGCAACCTTACCTGATGGTGAGGAGATGGTGGTGTGGAGACGGTGAGGAGAATATATTACCTAGGAGAATAATTGACTGGGCCTGCTACACTGCAAAGAGTTTATAAAGTCACCTGGAACAGATACAACTAAAATCTATAACAAGAAATGCAAAATTACGACTCTACACAAAACTTATTAACACAGAAGTTTTTATGCATCCAAACCCCTGGTAACTGGCGGCAGGTGACATATATAGAAAGTATCGAAAAAAATAAGAGAGTAGAATGCTCAGAAAAATCCTAGGACCAAAATACGAAAATGGAATTTGGAAGGGAAATAAATGTTTAAAGTCGGGAAAAATCACAGATGCAATAAGAAAAAGACGATTAATATTCAACGAACACGTACACAGAACGGATAACAATAGCCTGAAGAAGAAACTTCTAAATCTAGCACTCTCCTTGAAAAGCCGTAAGAACTGTTTAATGTAAATAAATGAAAATCTAGAAGAAATTGGTATTACCGAGGAAGCCATTCAAGATAGAACCAAATTTAGATGTTTAGTAATCAAACGTAAATTTTCCCTGGAAACTACAGTTAAAGAAACTATACAGTATCGACAAGAGAACGCAGAAAGGCAGTCACTGGACGAATGAAGAGATATCGCGAAGAAAAGAAGAAACATTGTACTAAATAAGTTAAAACGTATATGATGAATCAATAAGAAGAAGAATGCCTGGGCTTTTTCCCACTTTTGGGGGGGATGGCACTTGATATGAATTTGGCCCTATTTCATGACTGAATGCCCCTTCTGACTACTGCACTATGTCCAGGCATGTATTCACTACAGTATTGCATCTTCCTGTGGTGTTAGGTAGTGTTTAATGTATTGTGAGTATAAGAGAAGAATTGTATTAAGATTCACGCAGTTACACAGTTCCAGAGCCAGTGAAATTTACTATCTCATTTGCGGCCTTTCCCCAAATTCCTAGGGTCGGTACTTGTAAGGATTTAGCCCAGCTTTACGGCCGGATGCCTTTCCTGACACCAACCCTATGCACATGCTTCTGTGATGGTTTGTAGTGGTGTGTGGTATTTGTGAATGAAAATAAGACCGAGGAGGAGAAATTAGCCAAACTTAAAATTCCCGACTAAGCCGAAAATCGAACCCTTGGCCCTATGAATCGATGGCCAGTACAGTGACCATTCAACCAAGGAGGCAGATAATAATAAGAACTAAAAGAATAAGAAGAAAATATCATTTCAAACGTTATATTAATCACCTGTGAAATTTCAGGATTGTTTTAAATAATCACCCTATGGGATGAAAGAAATACTTGAAAATTAAAGAAAATTGAAATTCGCAACATCCACGTACTGTATTTCAAGCAATAGTCACAACATTATGATTCAAACATAAGAAACTTCACTGGAATCTGCATAAGGTTTCAACAAAATTCTAACATCTTGTGCGGTTTCCATTTTCCTTGATATCCTCCTGAATTGCCTTCATGTCTTTATAAAATATATCACGTCGCTCTCCCCTTAAATCAACCAAGTTCTCCGGAAACCGATCTAAGAAACAATGAAGATCTATTTTGAAATTTACTTTGACAGCTGAGCCTATTGAAATGAATGGGTATCCAGTCTCCTAAATGTGCGTATTTTCTCAGTTTCCTGTTGCCAATTAAGATTTTAAGAACAACAAATGAAGCATTTCCTAACATTCACAACGTTCAAAATGCGTCTTATTAAGCTTTCAGTTGAAATTTCATAGAATATCCTCCTTGCCTATCTTCTTGTACTTTCCTGCCTCTTCGCTGTAGTTCTTCTAACGAGCTGGTCACGAAAACACATGCGTTTGCGATTGGCGGCTTGTATACTGTATGTACTACGCGCTACTCATTTAAAAGGATTCCCACAATTAAAACGAATACGTGGGTTTCGTGGAATTGCGGATTATTATTTTTAAGAGGAAACAGTGGTCGGCCCAAATGAGGCATGGAGTGCTGCACGCACATGTTTACGTCGCAACACGTTGTTACTCACCTGAGATATTCGTACGCATTTCCTTACCACTATATCCCATTACGGAAACTCAGCCTATGTATGTAGCTCCAACAGTACTCCATGGCAGCCAGATTTGCATCACTCGCCGTCTAATGGCCAGCAGGCACCACTTAATGACGTCGTTAGTTTTGCGTCCCACTGAACTAATTTCTCGGTTTACAGAGACGTCGAGGTACCGGGATATTGTCCCATAGGAGTTCTCCTGCTTGTCAGTAAATCTATCGACACCAGGCTGGCGTATTTTCAGCACCTTCAAATACCATCGGACTGAGTCAGAATTTAGCCAGTCAAATTGAACTCAGAAAGCTTATACTTTACGGAAACTGCTACGCTGAAATCGTTACGATGGAAGAAAGAAAAACTGTAGTTGTGTTTAACTGCTGGCGACGTGACCATAGTCCCAAAATTCCCTATTTTACTTGGAATCCGGTTTACTGTATAGAAGCGTGTTTTTAATTTTAAGTCCATCATTAATCGGTTACAATTCGAGCCACAATTGTCTTGGAGTCAAGCTGCTGGCATTCCACTCAGATGTCACACTCCCCATCATTGAAAGGAAAACACATTTGAAAACCATGATCATGTCCCCATAAAAAAGGGAGTATTAATATGCCCAAAATATGACCACAACAATGGGACTGAGCACAATATGCACATATTTTCTAAGTACAGTATTTTAAACATGATCAGATAGATGTATTCCAAGTTCAAATATTTTGTGTCTAGACTGGAAGTTTGAAAGGAATATTAAATATCCTTTATTGATGATTATCTTAAGGGGCCTGATATCACAAACTATTTATAATGACAATCTATAGACTACAACATCTACAAAACTGCATGTAATGATAGAACGCAGTCATAGTGCGTCTGCCTTTAACCTGAAAACCCCGGGTTCTATCCCTGTTTCGACCATGGTTTATAATCATGTACTGACGGCTAGAATGGAATTCTAGGGACGTACTGAAGAACTGTCCGATATGACAAACTACGGAGCCGGTTAAGGAAACCAAGTAATACGGCTGAGAGTGTCGTTACGCAGACCACGTGCACGTCAATATCTACAGGCTGCCTGACTAAGCAGCTGGCATGTTGGTAGCCCAAGATCGTCAATGGGATGTATAGTATGTGCAATGGAACTTTTTATGCTTTTGCTATTGTTGTGTTTTTTTTAAATACCTATTATCCTTCCTGTATTAAGTGCCGGCTGATTTCACAGCTATCGTTTGGATTATTTAGACAGTAACTAAAATAATTTTCTCCCATACCATTTTTCTGGGTTCAAAACAACGAAATGATATCACAGTCCCTCTGTGTCGGGCTGAGAATGAAAGTGTGAGCCTGTGAGAATCGATCTGTCTTGAAGAATTATCGTTCTAAATTAAGAAGACAAATCGGTTCACGATTATTATTATTATTATTATTATTATTATTATTATTATTATTATTATTATTATTATTATTATTATTATTATTATTATTCATTTAATGATAAATCTAAATTCTATCGTATTTCTAACATGTGCAGTTTCCTTCCTTTGTCGTATGAATATTCTGCTCATCCAATTAGAAGATACTTTATCCAAATGCATGATATTTTTACTACAATACGCCTTTTCTTTAACTATTTTGCCCTCCATTTTTACCTTATTACATCCTTTCTGCCCGTCTGATGATAGTACATTTTATTAACAATTCTAACCCGGGTTGAGTAGCTCAGACGGTAAAGCGCTGGTCTCTGAAGGTACTCAAACACGACAGCGTCACGTCAGTAGTTGTACCGACATGTAAAATAACTCCTGTGGGACGAAATTCCGGCACCCTGGTGAGTTTTAAACCTGTCAAAGAAGTTAGTTGGAAGTATAAGCATTATTATTATTATTATTGTACCGGCTGGTACACCTATACGCCGCACATTTGAATTTTCCGCCTTTAAGTATTCCTCTACAGGAGAAAATCTGAACTTTAACAACTGTATCAACTCATAAGTCTTCTCAGAAGGTGTCACTACAGTAAATTTTGTGATTACGAAGTTGTCAATACTCTGTGGATTTCAACTTGTTTTGTTTTCCATTGATCAAGAAGTGTGGACATTCTCTGATAGATGTCTCTACCAAAAAAACTATGATCATGCACCCTGGTACGAAGTGAAGGAACTTTCCTTGAAGATATTTTGTACTCATAAGTTTTCCTATAACTAAATTCCGTTCTTTCATTTGTGGGTTGGCAATATTAAGATTTTCTTTCCGCCAGTTTTGAAGTTAGCCAATCAAATTTTTCTGTAATTAATTTTTGACCAATCGTGTCTTTCTTCTTCAATTTTGATGTGTAACTTTTAGCTAGCCAATATAAGCCTGTGGGTGTGGCTGTTTTATTCATGAAAGGTCTCGAATCTTCACCGAGAGTATAAAAACTACTGATTTTCTAGTCTCTCGGCCACTCGAACAACATCTAGCCTAGTGTATGGAAGTGCAGCAGGAGGCGGGAAACGCCTCTTTCTTCCGGCAGCAGCTCTTCAACAAGGTAATGGCCACTTAACATTTTTATTTCTCACTAGCTCAGCAGTCTAAACCGCGGGGAAGGTCCGAAACCTTTACTATGTAACCTGTCTTGAAACATGTAATTTGCCGTCGCTTTTCTAAAACTTCACATATCTTAGTAGTATAATGCAGGGATTCGGCCGCCTCCTCCTCCTCCCGCCGCCTCCTCCGCCTCCTCCTCCGCCTCCTCCTCCGCCGCCGCCTCAGCCGCCCGCGGGAAATTTGAATTTTGGCGGGAAATTTGAATTTTGGCGCGAGATTTGAATTTGTAAACAAAGCCACGTGCTTTTTGACAGCTGTCATCGACAACAACGCAACGCTAACCTCACTGCTGCCATCTTGACGGGCCTAAACCTCACTAGTGCCAACTTAACCTAACTAGCATGAGGTAAACAAAGCCACGTGTTTTTTGACAGCCACGTGCTTTTTGACAGACAACAACGCATCGCTAACCTCAGTACTGCCATATTGACGGGCCTAACCTTAGTGGTACCAACTTAACCTCACTAGCATGAGGTAAACAAAGCCACGTGCTTTTTGACAGCCACGTGCTTTTCGACAGATTTGTAAACAAAGCCACGTGCTTTTTGACAGACAACAACGCATCGCTAACCTCAGTACTGCCATCTTGACGGGCCTAAACCGCAGTAGTACCAACTTAACCTAACTAGCGCGAGATAAACAAAGCCACGTGCTTTTTGACAGCCACATGCTTTTTGACAGCTGTCATCCGCCATCTTTAAACTACAGAGCACCGTGCTGCCCTCTTTCGTCACCTGTCATCGGCAGTGCTGCCATCTTGACGGGCCTAAACCTTAGTGCTACCAACTTAACCTCACTAGCTCGAGATAAACAAATCCACGTGCTTTTTGACAGCTACGTGCTTTTTGATAGCTGTCATCCGCCATCTTTGAGCACAGTGCTGCCCTCTTTAGCTACTTACCTTTGAAATGTGGTGGCGGATAATTTGAAAAATGCTTTTCGACAAGCAGCCATCTTTAATCCAGAGAGAACAGTGCTGCCCCGGTGACGGCAAATTCCACGTGCTCTTGTTTGAAAACAAACTCACGTGCTTTTTTGACAGCTGTCATCCGCCATCTTTAATCACAGTGCTGCCCTCTTTAGCTACTTACCTTTGAAATGTGGTGGTGGTAAATTCCACGTGCTCTTGTTTGGAAACAAAGCCATGTGCTTTTTTGACAGCTGTCATCCGCCATCTTTAATCAACAGAGCACTGTGCTACTATCATGCGGGCAATTTCATCACCTGTCATCCGCCATCTTTAACCCACAGAACACCATGCTGCCCTCTTTGTGGCTACTACCTTAAGCACGTAGTAGCGGGCAATTTGAAAAGTTCTGTTAGCTATCATCCGCCATCTTTAATCAAGAGAGCACTGTGCTGCCATCTTTAGCTAGATACCTTTGAAATGTGGTGGCGGCAAATTGAAAAATTCCACGTGCTCTTGTTTGTAAACAAACTCACGTGCTTTTTCGACAGCTACCATCCGCCATCTTTAATCAACAGAGCATAGTGCTACCCTCTTTAGTTTGAAATGTGATGGCGGCAAATTCCACGTGCTCTTGTTTGGTAAACATAGCCATGTGCTTTTTTGACAGCTGTCATCCGCCATCTTTAATACAGAGAGCACCGTGCTGCCCTCTTTATCGTAGTAGATGTAAATTCGTCACCTGTCATCCGCAGTGCTGCCATCTTTAGCTAGATACCTTTGAAAAGTGGTGGCGGATAATTCTACAGCAAAAATTCTACAGCAGCCCTCTCTCGACGCTAATTGCATAAGATGGCGGCTATACATGACTCCTTAAGGGTGCTTACGCAAGATGGCTGCTATACACAGGTTCTTATGAGACGCCCTTGGGATGCTTGCGCAAGATGGCAGTTATACATGGCTCCTTATGAGATGCCCTAGGGATGCTTGCGCAAGATAGCGGCTGCTCTTATGGGACGGCTTAAGGGTCCTTGCACAAGATAGCTTGAGACGCCCTAAGGATGCTTGCGCAAGATGGCGGACACAAGATGGCGGCTATACACAACTCCTTATGAGACGCTTTAACGTGCTTTTTCGACAGCTACCATCCGCCATCTTTAATCAACAGAGCATAGTGCTACCCTCTTTAGTTTGAAATGTGATGGCGGCAAATTCCACGTGCTCTTGTTTGGTAAACATAGCCATGTGCTTTTTTGACAGCTGTCATCCGCCATCTTTAATACAGAGAGCACCGTGCTGCCCTCTTTATCGTAGTAGATGTAAATTCGTCACCTGTCATCCGCAGTGCTGCCATCTTTAGCTAGATACCTTTGAAAAGTGGTGGCGGATAATTTAAAAAGAAAAATTCTACAGCAGCCCTCTCTCGACGCTAATTGCATAAGATGGCGGCTATACATGATTCCTTAAGGGTGCTTACGCAAGATGGCTGCTATACACAGGTTCTTATGAGACTCCCTTAGGATGCTTGCGCAAGATGGCAGTTATACATGGCTCCTTATGAGATGCCCTAGGGATGCTTGCGCAAGATAGCGGCTGCTCTTATGGGACGGCTGAAGGGTCCTTGCACAAGATAGCTTGAGACGCCCTAAGGATGCTTGCGCAAGATAGCGGACACAAGATGGCGGCTATACACAACTCCTTATGAGACGCTTTAACGTGCTTTTTCGACAGCTACCATCCGCCATCTTTAATCAACAGAGCATAGTGCTACCCTCTTTAGTTTGAAATGTGATGGCGGCAAATTCCACGTGCTCTTGTTTGGTAAACATAGCCATGTGCTTTTTTGACAGCTGTCATCCGCCATCTTTAATACAGAGAGCACCGTGCTGCCCTCTTTATCGTAGTAGATGTAAATTCGTCACCTGTCATCCGCAGTGCTGCCATCTTTAGCTAGATACCTTTGAAAAGTGGTGGCGGATAATTTAAAAAGAAAAATTCTACAGCAGCCCTCTCTCGACGCTAATTGCATAAGATGGCGGCTATACATGACTCCTTAAGGGTGCTTACGCAAGATGGCTGCTATACACAGGTTCTTATGAGACTCCCTTGGGATGCTTGCGCAAGATGACAGTTATACATGGCTCCTTATGAGATGCCCTAGGGATGCTTGCGCAAGATAGCGGCTGCTCTTATGGGACGGCTTAAGGGTCCTTACACAAGATAGCTTGAGACGCCCTAAGGATGCTTGCGCAAGATGGCGGACACAAGATGGCGGCTATACACAACTCCTTATGAGACGCTTTAAGGGTGCTTGCGCAAGATGGTTGCTACTCTTAGCTTAGAGGCTAACGTGTCGTGATAGTTCTATTCATTAAATTTAGGGCTTAAATGCAAAATGTTAAATATATCGAAAACGGTGCACCGTAGAGCAAAACGGACAAAATTTTTCTGCCTAATACCGAGGTTCGCAGTATGAGGAACAAGAAAATCATAGTCTAATGATGGGATCAACGGTTCGGTTCCTACTTAGGCCCTTTGGCATTTGCTCTGTTTTAGCTTGTATTGAAGCGAGTCTTCGTAACATGATCAGGTCTAGCTATGGTAGAGAGTATAACGTACCGTGCAGGTTCGATTCATTAAATTTGGAGGCTTAAATGCAAAATGTTAAATATCTCGAAAACGGACAAAATTTTTCCGCCTAATACGTAGGTTCGTAGTATCAGGAACAAGAAAAAACACATAGTCTAATGATGAGATCGACGGTTCGATCCTTACTTAGGCCCTTTGGCATTGGCAGCTATCTAATTCTACAAGATGGTGGCTGCTCTTATGAGAAACAAGATGCCTTGAGACGTCCTAAGGATGCTTACGCAAGATGGCAGACACAAAATGGTGACTATACATAGCTCCTTATGAGACGGCCTAGGGGTACTCGCACAAGATGGCGGCTACTCTTATGAAGAAAGCTAACTTAGAGGCTACTGCGCAAGATAACAGCTGCTGTTATGCATGTGGTGGAGGGCAATTTGAAATTCTATGTGCTTAATCAACAGAGCACCCTGCTGCCCTCTTTAGCTGAAATGTGGTGGTGGATAATTTGAAAAATTCTTTTGACAGCTATCATCTTTAAACAAAGGCGACTATACATAGGCTGTTAAGGCCTTATCATTCTCCTCCTCCTCCTCCTCCTCCTCCTCCTTCTCTACCTCCTCCTCCGCCTCTTATGTCAAGGCATAGCTTTATATCGAACAAGTTTAAACCTGCATCGCGAAGGCAAGCGTGTGCAGCGATAACATTATTGTGCATGTTTAGACTTTCGAAACATAAGAAGAGTAGAATCAAACGCTGTACTCGATACGACATGTGATCAGAACATTGATTGATGCGTTCAGAAAACAAAATAAGTGATCAAGACTAGAATCGAACAATGTACTCAATACATCATATGTTTAGAATATGTCAGGGGATACGCTTGTTCTAAGAAGATCAGATTGAAACATAACAAGACTAGAATAGAACACTGTAATCGATGTTGTTAACTTCAACATGTGATCAGAACATTGATTGATGTGTTCAGAACACAAAATAAGTGATCATGACTAGAATCGAACACTGTACTCGATACAACATGTGATCAGAACATTGATCGATGTGTTCAGAACACGAAATAAGTGATCAAGACTAGAATCGAACACTGTACTCAATACAACATGTGTTTAGAACATGTTAGGGGGTACCCTTGTTCTAAGAAGATCAGAATGAAACATAACAAGACTAGAATCGAACACTGTAATCGATGTTGTTAACCTCAACATATGATCAGAACATTGTTTGATGTGTTCAGAGCAAAAGTACAATTTTGATGATTTGCGCAGCTAACTCGCTCGGTAAACGATATAGCCAAAGTATATCTTCAAATTATTTACCTTCCATCATTCGTCTTGTGTGTAAAAATCAGTCGAACAAGTTATCGCATAAACATGGCTGAAAAAAAAATCGTGATAGGGTATGGAACCCAGGGGTTACATCTTATCAGAAGGGCAAAAAGGATGAAAGGACTCTTCCTCCTCCTTACCGCACATTCCTTGGCTAAAGGGCTAATAGGCTAAAGGGCTAATGGGCTAAAGGGCTAAAGGGCTAAAGGGCTAATGGGCTAAAGGGCTAAAGGTGCAACAACCTCATCGATCGCTATCAGCAAGAACGCTTGTACTTTGTTAAGTGTAGAAAATTAATCTTTATTGGTAAATGGTTTTATGTTCAGAACAAGGAATGGAACCTAGGGGTTACGTCTTACCTAATAAAATCCCCGAGGTGCGATGAGTTACGTTTTTCGAACTAGTGTTTGGAACACTGAACTTTTCAAGATGGTAAGAGTGAGGTTAGCAATGTTCTGTTGTTGGATTTTAAATTCCACGCTACAACATGCATAAGGTGGCAGCCCTTGAGGTTTACTCCCGTAAAGATGGCAAGAGTGAGGTTAGCAATGTTCCGTTGTTGGATTTTTAAAATTCCCCGCTATAACATGCAAAAGGTGGCAGCCTTGAGGTTTACCGCCGTAAAGATAGCAGCAGTGAGGTTAGCGACGCTCCATTGTCCTTCAAAGTGAGGTTAGGGTTCGTCAAGAAGACAGCTGTCAAAAAAGCACGTGGCTATGTTTACCAAACAAGAGCACGTGATCGTGACGTCACGGTCACGTAATCAATCCTTAGCTCGACGTCGCTAAGAGCAGCATTAGGATTAGCTATTCTTAAAAGTCTTGGGAACAGAGCAGCAGTATGAATTGCTATGTTTTAAAGCGTGTACACATTACCTATCGACTTTGCATGTATCGACTCTCGTACTAAACTTCTGCAGGTAGATTGTGCTGCTATCTTAGCATAACTTATACGCATGAACTTAAAGTACAGAGAATAGCTATGTCTCAAAGCGTGTACACATTACTTATTGATTTTGCATGCAACAAATATCGTACTAAACTTCTTCCTCTAGATTGTACTGCTATCTTAGCATAACTTATACACATGAACTTAAAAGTAGAAAGAATAGCCATGTTTCAAAGCGTGTACACATTACTTATTGATTTTGCATGCATCAAATATCGTACTAAACTCCTTCCGCTAGATTGTGCTGCTATCTTAACACAACCTATACGCATGACCTTAAAGTAAAAAGGTGTGTACACATCACCTATCGATTTTGCATGCATCGAATCTCGTCCTGAACTTCGTCCGCTAGATTGTGCTGGTATCTTAGCATAACTTATACACATGAACTTAAAAGTACAAAGAATAGCCATGTTTCAAAGCGTGTACACATCAACTATCGAATTTGCATGTATTGACTCTCATACTAAACTCCTTCCGCTAGATCGTGCTGCTATCTTAGCATAACCAATACGCGTGACCTTAAAGTAAAAAGAATAGCCATGTTTCAAAGTGTGTACACATTACATATCGACTTTGCATGCAACAAATATTGTACTAAACTTCTTCCGCTAGGTTGTGCTGCTATCTTAGCATAACCTGTACGCATGAACTTAAAGTACAAAGAATAGCCATGTTTCAAAGCGTGTACACATTACTTATTGATTTTGCATGCATCAAATCTCGTACTAAATTTATTCCGCTAGATTGTGCTGCTATCTTAGCATAACCTATACCAATGAACTTAAAGTACAATGATTAGTCATGTTTCAAAGCGTGTACACATCAACTATCGAATTTGCATGTATTGACTCTCGTACTAAACTCCTTCCGCTAGATCGTGTTGCTATCTTAGCATAACCAATACGCATGACCTTAAAGTAAAAAGAATAGCCATGTTTCAAAGTGTGTACACATTACCTATCGATTTTACAAGCATCGACTCTCGTACTAAACTTCTTCCGCTAGATTGTGCTGGTATCTTAGCATAACCTATACGCATGGCCTTAAGGTACAAAGAATAGCCATGTTTCAAAGCGTGTACACATTACCTATCGATTTTGCATGCATTGACTCTCGTACTAAACTTCTTCCGCTAGATTGTGCTGGCATCTTAGCATAACTTATACACATGAACTTAAAAGTACAAAGAATAACCATGTTTCAAAGCATGTACACATTACCTATGGATTTTGCATGCATTGACTCTCGTACTAATCTCCTCCCGCTAGATTGTGCTGCTATCCTAGCATAACCTATACGCATGACCTTAAAGTAAAAAGAATAGCCATGTTTCAAAGTGTGTACACATCACCTATCGATTTGCATGCAACAAATATCGTACTAAACTTCTTCCGCTAGATTGTGCTGCTATCATAGCATAACTAAGATGCATGAACTGAAAGTACGAAGAATAACCATGTTTTAAAGCGTGTACTCATTACTTATCGATTTTACATACATCGACTCTCGTACTAAACTTCTTGCGCTAGATTGTGCCGCTATCTTAGCATAACCTGTACGCATGAACTTAAAGTACAAAGAATAGCCTTGTTTCGAAGCGTTTACACATTACCTAATGATTTTGCACGAAACGACTATCATACTAAACTTTTCCCACTAGATTGTGCTAAAATCATGTAAGTGTGCTGCTATCTTAGCATAACCTATCGATTTTACATGCATCTACTATCGTACTAGACTTCTTCCGCTAGAGCATGTAGCAATCGCTTTTGTGTATCCCTAACCCATGTGCACGAACTTAAAGCATAAAGATGAGCTATGTTCTAAAGCGTGTACACATCACCTATCGATAATGTATGTATCGAATATCGTACTAAACTTCTCCTGCTAGAGCATACGAGTATCGCTTGTGCGTGCACGAATTAAAGCATAAAGAATAGCAATGTATAAAAAGCTTGTAAACAAAGCAGCAGCATTACGTATAGTCAAGATTAAATGCGTGCACACATCATGTATCCATGACGCACACAGTACTAAACTTATTCTATTAGAATGTACAAAGTTCGCATGTGTTTGTGCTGCTATCTTAGCATAGCCTATGTGAATGAACTTAAAGCATAAAGAATAGTGATGTATAAAAATCTTGTGAACATAGCAGAGTGTAAACTACGTAGGTGTAGACATTGAACTTTGCATGCTGAGGCAGCATACTACGTGACCGTGACGTCACGACCACGTGCTCTTGTTTGGTAAACATAGCCACGTGCTTTTTTGACAGCTGTCTCCTTGACGAACCCTAACCTCACTCTGAAGGACAATGGAGCGTCGCTAACCTCACTGCTGCTATCTTTACGGCGGTAAACCTCAAGGCTGCCACCTTTTGCATGTTATAGCGGGGAATTTTAAAAATCCAACAACGGAACATTGCTAACCTCACTCTTGCCATCTTTACGGGAGTAAACCTCAAGGGCTGCCACCTTATACATGTTGTAGCGTGGAATTTAAAATCCAACAACAGAACATTGCTAACCTCACTCTTGCCATCTTGAAAAGTTCAGTGTTCCAAACACTAGTTCGAAAAACGTAACTCATCGCACCTCGGGGATTTTATTAGGTAAGACGTAACCCCTAGGTTCCATTCCTTGTTCTGAACATAAAACCATTTACCAATAAAGATTAATTTTCTACACTTAACAAAGTACAAGCGTTCTTGCTGATAGCGATCGATGAGGTTGTTGCACCTTTAGCCCTTTAGCCCTTTAGCCCATTAGCCCTTTAGCCCTTTAGCCCATTAGCCCTTTAGCCTATTAGCCCTTTAGCCAAGGAATGTGCGGTAAGGAGGAGGAAGAGTCCTTTCATCCTTTTTGCCCTTCTGATAAGATGTAACCCCTGGGTTCCATACCCTATCACGATTTTTTTTTTCAGCCATGTTTATGCGATAACTTGTTCGACTGATTTTTACACACAAGACGAATATTGGAAGGTAAATAATTTGGCTATATCGTTTACCGAGCGAGTTAGCTGCGCAAATCATCAAAATTGTACTTTTGCTCTGAACACATCAAACAATGTTCTGATCATATGTTGAGGTTAACAACATCGATTACAGTGTTCGATTCTAGTCTTGTTATGTTTCATTCTGATCTTCTTAGAACAAGGGTACCCCCTAACATGTTCTAAACACATGTTGTATTGAGTACAGTGTTCGATTCTAGTCTTGATCACTTATTTCGTGTTCTGAACACATCGATCAATGTTCTGATCACATGTTGTATCGAGTACAGTGTTCGATTCTAGTCATGATCACTTATTTTGTGTTCTGAACACATCAATCAATGTTCTGATCACATGTTGAAGTTAACAACATCGATTACAGTGTTCTATTCTAGTCTTGTTATGTTTCAATCTGATCTTCTTAGAACAAGCGTATCCCCTGACATATTCTAAACACATGATGTATTGAGTACATTGTTCGATTCTAGTCTTGATCACTTATTTTGTTTTCTGAAAGCATCAATCAATGTTCTGATCACATGTCGTATCGAGTACAGCGTTTGATTCTACTCTTCTTATGTTTCGAAAGTCTAAACATGCACAATAATGTTATCGCTGCACACGCTTGCCTTCGCGATGCAGGTTTAAACTTGTTCGATATAAAGCTATGCCTTGACATAAGAGGCGGAGGAGGAGGTAGAGAAGGAGGAGGAGGAGGAGGAGGAGGAGGAGGAGGAGGAGGAGGAGGAGAATGATAAGGCCTTAACAGCCTATGTATAGTCGCCTTTGTTTAAAGATGATAGCTGTCAAAAGAATTTTTCAAATTATCCACCACCACATTTCAGCTAAAGAGGGCAGCAGGGTGCTCTGTTGATTAAGCACATAGAATTTCAAATTGCCCTCCACCACATGCATAACAGCAGCTGTTATCTTGCGCAGTAGCCTCTAAGTTAGCTTTCTTCATAAGAGTAGCCGCCATCTTGTGCGAGCACCCCTAGGCCGTCTCATAAGGAGCTATGTATAGTCACCATTTTGTGTCTGCCATCTTGCGTAAGCATCCCTAGGACGTCTCAAGGCATCTTGTTTCTCATAAGAGCAGCCACCATCTTGTAGAATTAGATAGCTGCCAATGCCAAAGGGCCTAAGTAAGGATCGAACCGTCGATCTCATCATTAGACTATGTGTTTTTTCTTGTTCCTGATACTACGAACCTACGTATTAGGCGGAAAAATTTTGTCCGTTTTCGAGATATTTAACATTTTGCATTTAAGCCTCCAAATTTAATGAATCGAACCTGCACGGTACGTTATACTCTCTACCATAGCTAGACCTGATCACGTTACGAAGACTCGCTTCAATACAAGCTAAAACAGAGCAAATGCCAAAGGGCCTAAGTAGGAACCGAACCGTTGATCCCATCATTAGACTATGATTTTCTTGTTCCTCATACTGCGAACCTCGGTATTAGGCAGAAAAATTTTGTCCGTTTTGCTCTACGGTGCACCGTTTTCGATATATTTAACATTTTGCATTTAAGCCCTAAATTTAATGAATCGAACTATCACGACACGTTAGCCTCTAAGCTAAGAGTAGCAACCATCTTGCGCAAGCACCCTTAAAGCGTCTCATAAGGAGTTGTGTATAGCCGCCATCTTGTGTCCGCCATCTTGCGCAAGCATCCTTAGGGCGTCTCAAGCTATCTTGTGCAAGGACCCTTAAGCCGTCCCATAAGAGCAGCCGCTATCTTGCGCAAGCATCCCTAGGGCATCTCATAAGGAGCCATGTATAACTGTCATCTTGCGCAAGCATCCCAAGGGAGTCTCATAAGAACCTGTGTATAGCAGCCATCTTGCGTAAGCACCCTTAAGGAGTCATGTATAGCCGCCATCTTATGCAATTAGCGTCGAGAGAGGGCTGCTGTAGAATTTTTCTTTTTAAATTATCCGCCACCACTTTTCAAAGGTATCTAGCTAAAGATGGCAGCACTGCGGATGACAGGTGACGAATTTACATCTACTACGATAAAGAGGGCAGCACGGTGCTCTCTGTATTAAAGATGGCGGATGACAGCTGTCAAAAAAGCACATGGCTATGTTTACCAAACAAGAGCACGTGGAATTTGCCGCCATCACATTTCAAACTAAAGAGGGTAGCACTATGCTCTGTTGATTAAAGATGGCGGATGGTAGCTGTCGAAAAAGCACGTTAAAGCGTCTCATAAGGAGTTGTGTATAGCCGCCATCTTGTGTCCGCTATCTTGCGCAAGCATCCTTAGGGCGTCTCAAGCTATCTTGTGCAAGGACCCTTAAGCCGTCCCATAAGAGCAGCCGCTATCTTGCGCAAGCATCCCTAGGGCATCTCATAAGGAGCCATGTATAACTGCCATCTTGCGCAAGCATCCCAAGGGCGTCTCATAAGAACCTGTGTATAGCAGCCATCTTGCGTAAGCACCCTTAAGGAATCATGTATAGCCGCCATCTTATGCAATTAGCGTCGAGAGAGGGCTGCTGTAGAATTTTTCTTTTTAAATTATCCGCCACCACTTTTCAAAGGTATCTAGCTAAAGATGGCAGCACTGCGGATGACAGGTGACGAATTTACATCTACTACGATAAAGAGGGCAGCACGGTGCTCTCTATATTAAAGATGGCGGATGACAGCTGTCAAAAAAGCACATGGCTATGTTTACCAAACAAGAGCACGTGGAATTTGCCGCCATCACATTTCAAACTAAAGAGGGTAGCACTATGCTCTGTTGATTAAAGATGGCGGATGGTAGCTGTCGAAAAAGCACGTTAAAGCGTCTCATAAGGAGTTGTGTATAGCCGCCATCTTGTGTCCGCCATCTTGCGCAAGCATCCTTAGGGCGTCTCAAGCTATCTTGTGCAAGGACCCTTAAGCCGTCCCATAAGAGCAGCCGCTATCTTGCGCAAGCATCCCTAGGGCATCTCATAAGGAGCCATGTATAACTGCCATCTTGCGCAAGCATCCCAAGGGCGTCTCATAAGAACCTGTGTATAGCAGCCATCTTGCGTAAGCACCCTTAAGGAGTCATGTATAGCCGCCATCTTATGCAATTAGCGTCGAGAGAGGGCTGCTGTAGAATTTTTGCTGTAGAATTATCCGCCACCACTTTTCAAAGGTATCTAGCTAAAGATGGCAGCACTGCGGATGACAGGTGACGAATTTACATCTACTACGATAAAGAGGGCAGCACGGTGCTCTCTGTATTAAAGATGGCGGATGACAGCTGTCAAAAAAGCACATGGCTATGTTTACCAAACAAGAGCACGTGGAATTTGCCGCCATCACATTTCAAACTAAAGAGGGTAGCACTATGCTCTGTTGATTAAAGATGGCGGATGGTAGCTGTCGAAAAAGCACGTGAGTTTGTTTACAAATTCAAATCTCGCGCCAAAATTCAAATTTCCCGCCAAAATTCAAATTTCCCGCGGGCGGCGGAGGCGGCGGCGGAGGAGGAGGCGGAGGAGGAGGCGGAGGAGGAGGCGGAGGAGGAGGCGGAGGAGGAGGCGGAGGAGGAGGCGGAGGAGGCGGCGGGAGGAGGAGGAGGCGGCCGAATCCCTGCATTATACTACTTATCTTTAACTGTAAAACGGTGATAGTGAGTGCTTTAACCTCTTGAGCTCCCCTTCATTTTTGGTTTGAGGTGACTACATTTTGTAACTGTTTCTTCCCTTCTGTAATGTCTTCAAGTTTTCTCATACGAGTCACCTCCATAGTTTGGGGAATAGCCCCTGTTTCATCGGCCTAGTGCCTCTTAGGTTTTAAATGGTTTCATGTAGGAGTGCAAGCAACGCCTCCATTCATCTTGGTATTTTGGGCCATTTACTAAATCTGTTCTTTTCCACTGAGGCCCAGTAGGATAGGTACGAAATACCCCCGTTTCATTTGATGTAAGCGGTGCCTTGATGGCAATTTAGTGTAAAAGTCTGGTATTACCTTTAATAGGCTTGAAAAATTGAGAGCGGGTCAGCTCTTCCTTGTGTTTGAAAAGTGCCTCTGGGAGGCTTGAGGTTAAAAGTTGGGAGCAAGTGCTCCTTGAATGAAGGGTTTTCTGCCCTTTGAAAAATGTATGCCTGGGTAAAGTTGGGCTGGTAGCTCAAGGATTGTAAATTGGGGCTCGAAGCCCAGAACTGTTTAAGATCTCTAAACTTGTGCTTTCGTTTGTAAAAAGTATATCTTGTACCTGATTTTTGTTATTTCACCCAGTGAAAATATGTAAAATCTTGTTGTCTATTGAAAATATAATCTTCGGTTAAATTTTAAGTTTTGGTTTCATATTGTGGATAGACCCATTCCAGCCCGCACCTTCTTTCACCTCTGCATTCCACGAGTAACCCCGTAACAATTATTATTAATCAGTTGTTCATTTTAGATTCCATCTCGATTCTAATTCAGAATTATATCATGTGAAATGTTACCTTAATTTTTCCAGGTTTTCTGAATAGGTAAACCAATCTGGTATTACTATAATGCACAGATTATAAATATTTATTGTTACGGACTTTTCCGTGGTAGGTAGAGGTGAAAGAAGGTGCGGGTGTGAATGGGTTTCAAGCTACGAAATTATAGTGCAATGTAAAATTAATTTAAAAGTTAACAAGGTTATATTTTCTTTTCGAAAACAAAGAAATAACAAGCATGGCAGGTACAAAGTAGCAATTCAAAGGGGTTAGTTACAATATTTACAGAATTTGGGCTTCGCGCCCTGACTTCACAATGCTTGGGCAATCAGCTCAGTTTTACCTCAAACACAAGTTTTAACAGAGGGGGAGAAAACCCCATTCATACCTAGGAGCCCTTGCTCCAAATTACACTGAAAAACCTCCATGAGGCATACAACCCAGAATTTTCAAAAGAGCCACTCGCTCTCAAAATTTAAGCCTCTCCCAGGCCACACCAAACTCCACCTTCAAGTTGTCCTCAACGGACATAAACACAGGGGTAAAATACCCAATCTACTGAGGTCTATTAAAAGAAAAGCAGGTTAATTAAATGACCTCTAAAATAACAATTTGAGAGGAGGCGAACTTGCACTCCTAATACACTTTGATTAAGACCTACTTGGCACTAGGCCGTTAATACAAGGGCTAATCCCATGCTAAAGAGGTGACTTAAGAAAAGAACAATTTGTTTTACATTAACGAAAAATAGGTTGAGAAAATAAGTTCACCTCAAGACAATGTGAGTGGGAGCTCGAGAGGGATAGCACTCTCTATCCCAATATGTCGTTTTAAAAGAGAATATATGAAAGGAGTAGTTACATTTTAGGAAAAGGTTACATGGCTGAACGCTTAGAACCCGCCCTGAAAGTTAAACTGCTGAGCTAGCAAAGAAAGAAGTTATTAATCGGCCATTACCTTGTGTTGAACGGCTGGAGAAGAAAGAGGCGCTTCCCGCCCCCTGCTATGTACTTAACACACTGAAAGATGGAACAGAAGTGGCCTAGAGACCCAAAAATAAGCAGTTTAAATACTCTCGCGGAAGTTTCTAGGCGTTAGGGGAAAGAAAACACCCTCCCACAAACTCTTTATTGGATAGGACCCCGCAACAGATTAAAGTTGGGGGAAGATACATCTGATTGGATAGAAATTAATTGAAGAAATTCGGGATTGGATACATTCATAACAAGGGGAAGAAAGGGGTAAATATTGCCAACTTAAACAATGATAGAAAGAAATTTAACAAAGAACAAACTCTTGAAATTAAATTTTCTCCAAAAAAAATAGTTCTTTGACTCCGCACTAGGTTGCACTATTGTAGATCTTCAGTAGTGTCCTCTAGAAGAGAAAGTTCACACTTCTTACTTCAAGCGAAACAAAAACACATCAAAAATGACACAGTTCAAAAACTCAAAATTTTCCACGTGGTGACATCTTCTGAGAAGGTAGAAAATTAATACTGTCAATAAAGTTCAGACTTCCTCCAGCAGAGGAGTTTCAACAGGCGCCCATTTTAAATTAGCGGAGTGGAGGTGTACCGCCCGGTACATTTATTATACCCAAACAGTAATTATAGGCATAGGATTTTTCAAAAATATATAAATTAAGTACTATTCCATGTATTAGAGGGAAGATTTTTCCAAATGATACATGCCTTCTCCTTTCCTTTTACAGGAACTGCTGTAGTGGAGTGAAGTTACCAAGAAGGTTTTCATGATTGCATGCACGCAAAGCTCGCTGTGGTGGAACATGATCCTTCAAAATTCACTGTACTAATAAAGCTGTCACAGTGGACGAGGCACCTCAAACCATCCGACTCATCCATCAATCCGCACAAATCCTGGAGCTTTGGGCTCTAGATTATACTGACACGTACTTGCATTATAAGATCTATGTACCTAAATCTTCTTCTGAACTGCATTATCATATTAGTCAATAACTAAAGGTGATAAACTATTCTACCTCACCAAATATCATCCCCATAAGTCTGCCTACAAAACTAGCGTCCTCTTGTACCGCAGGAATATTATAACTAGTCTCTCTGTGGCAGAATTCACTGATTATTCGCAGTAGAGGATGACACTGGACTTCCCAATTCCCTTCCAATGATCTCTTGGGAAACAGGGTGGGAAACAATTCCAAAAGGATGATAGTCCAAGCAAGAGAGAAATAATAATAATAATAATAATAATAATAATAATAATAATAATAATAATAATAATAATAATAATAATTGTGCCAGAGGTACACCCGCTCCGTGTATTTAAATTAAGCGCCTTTTAGAAGGCCATCTGCAACTTGTATTTTAAACTATGTGGTAGGAGAAGTTTGATTGTTTTTCGACACAGACCTCTACTGTCAACCTAGGTGCTCTCTGTGATGAGAGAATGTATAATTAAATTTCAACAGAAATTTTGTAGTCATTAGTTGGTAAAACTGAATTGTTTTTTGTTGTTCTAAAGTTATCAACACTTCTATCTCTTGCCGCCAACTTAATATTGTAGCCAATAATGAAATCTGCTCATTTATTTAATTAACTAATGAGAAAACGTTGATATTTCTTTGACTGTGCAAAGGAAATTGGGGGTGTGTCAGGGCTTCGGCCCAGAGAAATCTGGAACCTTCCTCTCCGCTACAAAAGCTGGGACATTTCGGACAAAGTTTTCTTTTTATCACTCCAGGCAAGAGGTTTAGAGTGTGTTCGTAGCGGGGGCAGGGGAAGGACTGCCTCGTCTATCTCCGGGAGGTCAACCAGCTTAAGGTACTGGCAGACTCCGTGTAATCATGTAATAATCTCTGAAAGGTAGTTCATGGGGAAGGTTTCAAATTATTTCGTAATGTAACTTCTATTTCTCAATGTAAATTCTCAAACAAGTCCAAAGAACTTAATATAACTTCGGGAATAGAGAGTGGGTACCCTCTTGTATTCCCCTTCAACTTGGCATTGAGGTGACTATGACTTTGTAACCTCTAAAATCTATTTTGTAATTTAAAAAAAATTCCTTTCATCTAGTCACCTCCGTAGTATAGGCTCTGCCTTTCTAACGTCGGGCCATAAGCTCACATAGGGTTTTAAGTACAGTATTTTCATGTGAATTTCAAGGAGTACCAGAGTTCGCCTCCTAACATTTTGATTTCCGACCAGTAACTTTAACCTTTTCTCTTTTAGCTGAAGCCAGGTAGAATGGGTATCTATTGCCTCTGCTAAAGTTCACTACTTTTTGTTCTATTTTCCTATGTGTCGATAAGAGTTCGCCGGAAGGTACTAGCAGCGGTATCTGTTGAGGAAGTTGTACGTGTCACGCTATTCGACCTTGACTCGCACGTGCCGTCATTTGGTGAACTTGCTTCACTACGCGCCCTGAAATGTTAGTAAAATTATACTTTAAACGTTCTTGGAGTTACATTATTTTAAAATGTAGACTATAGATGAAACAAAAGTAACTATCTATTTTTATTGTATGGCCAAGTTTGTGAGAGATGAAGACATTCAAACGATGTTACAGGAATTATCTGATCAGGAGGAAGGATATGAGGGAGCTGAAGTTTGTGATTTTTCTGATGGTGAAGATGAAGTGGTAAATTATTCGGGCATTGATGATGACAGTGAGAGTGAACAAGAAAGTGATGTAGGCCTAGTTGATAGCTATGAACACGGCGAACGAGGGAAGGATTTTTTTCTTTGGGAAAGATGAAACAATGTGGTACACTACAAGCTTTTCAAGGGCTACCTCTAGGATTAAATCAAAAAATGTGATAAAAATATTTCCTTGTCCAAAATGAGATGCGGAAACAGTGTCGTGTGAAATGGGTGCTTTCTTACACATAATTGATTCTGAAATTATTGATGAAGTAGTTTCTTTTACTAACATTTATATTGCAAGGCATTGCGAAGAAGTGAATTACAACCGTGAACGCGATGCTAAACCTACTTGCCATGAAGATATAATTGCTTTGATTAGTTTATTGTTCCTTACTGGCTTGAAAGGTGAACAGTACAAATCTGTGGAAGAAATCTGGGCGAAAGATGGAACTGGAATGGTAATAGCAAGAGCCTACATGTCGTCCAAAAGTTTTCAATTTTTTGCTACGGAATCTTCGTTTTGACGACAAAACTAGTTGCCTGCGAATAGATAAACTAGCAGCAGTGCGCACATTGTTGGATACCTTTGTAGTGAACTGTGAAAAGAGCTACACGCCAAGTGAATTTGTAACGATAGATGAGAAGCTAGTACTTTTTCGAGGGAGATGTGCATTTATACACTTTATACCAAATAAGCCGGCAAAGTGTAGGTTAAAATTCTACGTCCTGATTGTTAGTAAAACTTTTGATACTTCATCCCTAGAGTTATACAGTGGCAAGTAACGTCCTGGCCCCTATGAACTCTCTAATAATAAGCCATATGATACAGTAAAACGTCTAATAGACCACGTGAAAGGAAGAAATCGTAATCTAACAATTGACAACTAGTATACCGGCTATGACCTGGTCCTTGATCTTTTAGAAAACGTGTATAGACACTCTCAGGAAGAATAAAAGAGAAATTTCACAGCAGTTTCTTCCTCACAAAGATAGGCCAGTTGGTTCAACAACGTTCGGGTTTCAGTATGACATAATGCTCATTTCGCATGTTTCTAAAAGGAATAAAGCAGTTATCTTACTTTCTTCTATGCACGACCAACCCTCTGTGGATCCCAACAGTTCCAGACCCCATGCTATACTGGATTATAATCTAACTAAAGGCGGAGTCGATACTTCCGACCAACTGGAAAGCAAGCACTCAGTAGCCCGGAAAACCCCACGGTGTACCATGTGTGTCTTTTTTTTCTCCACTCAACATTGCCGGAATCAATATTCAGGTACTTTACAAAGGGAATCCGAAGAACAAACCAGTAAAGAGACACGTGTTTTTGAAGAATATTTCGTTTCAACTCATGAATAAGTGGTTGGTTGAACGAGCTAAGATAGGAACACTGCCTCCGGATATCCGAGCAGTGTTATCCCCATATCGTCAGGGAGAAACATCAGCAGAAGTAAAAGTGCCATCGAAGAGAGGACGATGCATTCACTGTGAGCGGAAACAAAATCAAGTCACCACAATGAAGTGTAATCAGTGTCATAACTTTGTGTGTTAAGCACACTCTAAAATATGCATTAGATGTGTAAGCTGTGAGAATAATGATAATTATTAATGAAGATTGTTAGAAGTGTTTCATTTTATGTACTCATGAGTTAAGTATTCACCTGTTTCAATCTTATTTTCACTCTTCAGCCCATGAACATTTTTACTTTTCATTATTATATGTATGTACTGTCACTTGTAATTTGTGTTGTAATTATGATGTCTAAGGATTATAAAGCACATAAGGAGTAACAATATCAGTAGTGTAAGAGGTAGTACTTGTTAACCAGTTGCTAAGACAACGCGCCCGGCAATGTAACATTTATAGGCGCGCCCGCTTTAGGGGTAATGGTGAAATACACTGAAACGTAGAAACCAGAAACAATGCGGAGAAGGCGATTGATATTCTTTGGACAATTATGCAGAATCTATGACAACAGCTTGAGTAAACAGATCTTCAAATATCACTAGAACAAGACGTAAACAACAATCTGGATTCATTAAGTCAATAAATATTTGTAAAAAATCTATGTAAGAGAAGAATCAACAATAGAGAGACTTTTTTAGAAAGAAGGTATAAGAATGGGAAGGATTCCAACTTCGGGAGGGAAAGAAAAGGGGCTCAAAATGTTCCGAGGAGGATAAAAGGAGACATAGTGAGAAGATGAAGAGGTATTGGAAGAAGAAGAAGGAGCTACAAAGGATGAAGCATTGAAATTGTCACGTAGTCTCTAGAAGAACTTAACGGAGAAAGAAATGGTGAAATACACCCTCCACTTCTAGCCGCCTATGTCTGAGTATCGTGACTCAAAGGCTTTGCTGAAGTATTACTGAGTTGATACCATCACTGATGATATCCTGCTTTCTGAGTAATAATAATAATAATAATAATAATAATAATAATAATAATAATAATAATAATAATAATAATAATAATAATAATATATTATCGTAACTATGTTAAGTTTCGCTAACTAATTTCAGATACCGGAGTTTTAAACCCCAGTGGTTCTTTTACGTATCAGTGAATTTACCAACACGCGGCTGACGTAAGTGAACACCTTCACATACCACCGAACTGAGCTGGAATCGTGCCTGTCAGCTGGGGCTCAGGAAACCAGCACTTCTACCGTCTGAAACACTCAGCCCGGCACATTCCAGTTCCGTGGAGTAAGAGTTGCCTATCTGATATTTATCAGGGGTTACATGTATGATGTATGTAAAATGATTGCAATTCTCATTTGTGGGCTGGAGCGGGGTTAACTCAAACTCATAAGGTAAAATGAGGAGATATGATATGAGGGGGGCGTTCTTGATCAATAAATTAAGTAGTTGTATCATTGGAGTACTAAATAATTTTACGTCGAGGTGCCAGAATTTTGCCACGCAGATGCATTTATTCTCTCCCTCCACTTCTAGCCGCCCATGTCTGAGTATCGTAACACAAACGCTTTGCTGAAGTATTAATGAGTTGATGCCATCACTGACGATAGCCTGCTTTCTGAGTGGTAATTTTCCATGCGAATCCAGTAATGTCACAAACCTTATCGACCCGTCCTTTTGCAGTTGGATCTCGCAACATTTCACCGTTAACGTTTCCTTAGACAGTTAATTTATCCAAGTTGCCATCTTCCCTTCTCATAATGTAGCCAAAGAACTGTAATTATTTCTACTTCAAGAGATTATAGAGACGATTTTCCAAATTAATTTCATGAATGACGGAATCATGTATACACTCCTGTCCATAAAAACCAGGAAATATTCACAGGACATGTGCATTAGTATGTTCTGAAGAAATGATTAGCATTTGAACTATGTCGGCCCTCAGGTTCAAGATCCACATCTATATCTCGACTCACCACCACCGACTACCTGCGGAAAGTAATGGATCAGTGTGAATTGAGAAGACGTTCAGCATGTCCTCGCAGACGTATGTGAGAACCGTGCCGTCAAATGAGTGAGTTTGAAAGAGGGACCATGATGCTTCCATCCGGGAAATTGCTGTTCGTATGGGACGAAGTGTGTCGGTAGTGCAACGGTTGTGTACAGATTGGTTCATAGAAGGCCGTAACCACCCAGAAACACCCCCCCCCCCCCCCCCCCGAAAAGATCGACACCTCATCCAAATGGCATTGCAGGAAAGATCTGCGTCCTCCTCGGCTCTGTCGCAACAATGGAACAGTGTAACACATCGTACACTATCAGGAGTGAGAGTCCGTCGCCGTTTATTACGGTCTGGGTTACCGGCGCCTCGTCTCCGCTTACCTTTGACTAATGCGCATAAACATGATAGACTGCAATGGTCTATGGAAAACGTCACTGGGGACAGGTATGGCAGCAGATAGTGTTTTCGGACGAATCCAGGTCCTGTTTGTTTGAAAATGATGGCGGCATTTTGGTTCGCGGCAGATAGGTGGAGAGGCATCACATTGATTGCATTCGCACAAGACATGCAACGCCAACTCAAGGCCTTATGGTGTGGGGTGCTATTGGGCACAACCATAAATCAGAGTAGATGCATGTCCAGGTCACTGTGACCAGTTTGACCTATGAATGACATCCTTTTGTTTTTGGTAGTGGCTTTACGTCGTACCGACACAGATAGGTCTTATAGCAACGATGGGATGGGATAGGGCTAGGAGTTGGAAGGAAGTGGCCGTGGCCTTAATTGAGGTACAGCCCCAGAATTTGCCTGGTGTAAAAATGGGAAACCACGGAAAACCATCTTCAGGGCTGCCGACAGTGGGATTAGAACCCACTATCTCCCGGATGAAAGCTCACAGCTGCGCGCGAATGACATCCTGCGACCCATAGACATACCCTTTCTGCACGACACACCAGACGCCATAATTCAGCAAGACAATGCGCGAACACATGCTGTTGCACGAACACGTGCCTTCTTGTTGTCAGAGGATGTCAGACTGTTGCCCTGGCCCGTCCGAACACCGGACTTGTCGCCAACCGAAACTGTGTGGGATATGGTGAAACGACGGGTGCTGCGCTTGATCCAATGCCAACCACCAAAGATGAACTGTGGAACCAGGTGAGTGCAGCATGGATGGCTATAACCCAGGACACCATTCGGGCCTTATACGCGTCGATGCCATCACGCATGGAACAAGTTATCAATGCCCATGGAGGACCAAATGCCTACTAGGCAACAGGACACATGATGAACCTAGGTGACTGAAATGCTAATCGTTTCTGCAGAACGAAATGTGCCCAGGAGTCTCCATTTTCGGGCAGTACTACCTTTTTCATGATGAGGTATGATAAACGCTTAATTTCTTTTCTGTGAATACTTCTAGTTGCATTGGGAGCTACTTTCCTTTGAAATTCTGACAGGGAGCATGACATTTCCAGGCCGAGATTTCACTCGTCTTTTCAATATTTAAAGCCTTTATTGACGAACCTAGTGACTACTTTGTTTCTAACTGTGCGTGTGGTATATTCGCAACTCCGCTACTCCTACACACACTCGTATCTAATCAGTGCTTCGCCATTTGTGTTTCTGAATGTCTTAAAACTGGTTTATTTCAACTATATAGCGATTTCCGCCTGCATAACAACGTTACTTAGTGTCAATTCGGGTGGTAACTGAAGTGTTATGACTTGCATATTACTTTCGGACTTTATTTCGAAGATTTCCTGCTGGTATACTCTGATTTCGTAACTGTGAACATCTTTTATTATTCTTGTTGTTATTCTGGGTTTCTCTTCTTATAGCCGTATTTATCCTTCCCTTGTTTGTCCCTTTCCATTCCTGCTTTATTCTCTCTCATTTGCTTTCTATCTCGTGGATATCTTATTTTTGTGTATTTTGTATATGTGGTTGGGAAAATTCCATATTTGTATATTCTTCTTTTCATGTAAATTTCTAGAGTTTCGATTTAATTATTTCAATATATCTGTTTCCAAATTTTATCATGGTTTCTCATCTATTTTCACCCGTCATGTCCCTTATTTCTCCTCACACTCTCCTTTAATTCTCTAATGTTATTAAGCACTGTTTCCACTGCGCTATGTGTTGTTACTCTGGAATGCTTGTTGGAGATATTGATTACCACGGCCTCTATTCTCACTTCGGCATTTACTTCACGGTGTGAATATTACTACCTACTGATTTGAAACTATTCGGTGTCATCGATGCATTGAGATCTTCTCTTGGCACTACCATATATATAATATATGCATATAACCCGCATGACGGGTACAGTTCCTACTCAAAACTAGAATACGACTGGCATACAGTGCAGCGAAAATATAACAGATGTTCAAATCAGTTTTACATTCTCAAAGACGAGATACGGCATCAGAACAGTTTCTTATTTTAAAATGGAACTCTGAGACATTTCGAAATGTGTATATTTCTATTAAATCAATATTCTCCAACAGATTTGCACAAAATTAAGCACATGTATATATTTGAGTTAAATTGTCGTTATCACTTATTGAACCGTTATTATCAGCTGCTGTAGAGCGGATAAGTTGGAATCTAGATGTTTAATATTATGTGTATTGCTTGAAATTAACCGCAGTGATGGTCATAAGAACCATCAGCAGCAACTATTCCAGACGTACTGAGGTGATAAGCACGTCAAATCTGACTCGAAGTTTATATCTTTGTCTCTCATAAATAATTATCTGTAAAATGGTATAATTAAAATCATGCCACTCTCCAGTGTACTACTATTGGTTACATACACTGACGAAAAAAAATATCCAAACACCATGAAATAAGGGATATATAATAAGGAAGTTTTGGCAATATATTTGTCGAGGTAACAAATTTATGTGATTAAAGGTAGAAGACTACAGGCTAATATCCGCAAGAGAAAAGCCATCGCAAATTTGCCATTCTGGCCCATTAATAACCGGTGTATCCGCCTGACTGTTAAATTCAGGCATGCAAACGTGCATGCACTTTGTCGTACAGGTGCCGATTGTCAGCTTGTGCAATGGAGTTCCATGCCTGTTGCACTTGGTCGGTCAATACAGGGATGGTTAACGCCGGTTGTGGATGACGCTGGAGTTGCCCAATGATGTCTCATACGTGCTCGACTGGGGACAGATCTGGGGATCGAGCAAGCCAAAGCAACATGTCGACACTCTGTAGAGCACATTGGATTACAACTTCGGCATGGGGGTGTGCATTATCTTATAGGAAAACACCCCTACGAATGCTGTTCATAAATGGCAGTACAACAGGTCGAATCACCTGACAGATGTACACATCTTCAGTCAGGGCGCGTGGGATAGCCACAAAAGTGCTCCTGCTGTCATAGAAAATTGATCCCCAGACCAGAACTCCCGGTGTAGATCCAGTTTGTTGACGCCGCAGACAGGTGGAATGCAGGCGTTCGCCTGGCCTCCTTCTAACCAACACACTGTCATCACTGGCGCCAATGCAGAACCGGCTTTCATCGGAAAACACAACGGAACTTTACTCTATCCTCCAATGAGCTCTCGCTTGACACCACTAAAGTCGCAGACGGCGGTGATTTGGGGTAGGTGGAATGTACGCCGCAGTGCGTCTGGCTCGGAGCTGTCCTTCAAGTAACCGATTTCGAACAGTTCGTTGCGTCACAGTGGTGCCGACTAAGCCCGGCCATATAGCTAAATGGTTAGCATGCTGGCCTTTGGTTGAAGGGGTTCCGGGTTTGATTCCCGGCCGGGTCGGGGATTTTATCCTTAATCGGTTATTCCCACTGGCTGGGGGACTGGGTATGTGTATCGTCCTTAAAGAGAAATAAATAAAAAGGAACAACAAGGAAGAAATAAGAAAATATCAGTAATTAAGAAAGGAATAAAAATCTGCCACCGCGCCACAGCCATACGCCGAATACGACGGTCTTCCCTCTCGTTGGTACCAGAGGGACGTCCGGAGTTCATCTTCTTGCGAGCGTACCTTCTCGTGACCACTGCTGCCAGCACGCATGCACACTGGAGACATTCCTGGCAAGTCGTTCTGCAATAGCGCAAAAGGAAAATCCACCTTCACGTAGCCCTATTATACGGCCTCCTTGAACCGCAGTGAACTGTTGATACCGGCCTCTTCGTCATTCCAAAGGCATTCATGACCCACTCATAGTCATTCCGTCCAATCTAACGCTCTCGCACAGTACAGTCCGTATTTGAAGCAAAGTTGATGTGTAAAATAATGGGGCCCCTACTAGCTAATGCGATTTGTGGGGACTTTGAATCAACGTCATCTTTCAGATGTATAATCACGCCTACCAACGTTCGTTAATCTCGCACAACCCCTTCTATTTTTTCGCCAGTGTAATTCTGGAAGCATTGTGCAAAAGTGATGTATTGACCATCGACACGTAACTCCATGATTTCCGAGTACGCTTTCATTTGATTGTTCTTTGAATTACTTCTGTGTTTACACCATAGTCTCTTCTACTATGCAACCTAATGATTATGGTAAATCCCGAGAAGAAGGGGCAACCCATGAACTTACACGCTAATAAAACGTGAGACAGATGCTTCTAGAAATAGAAGTTTCTGTCAATAAGTCAACGAAATATATATGGACTCCAGGAATAATTTCCACTAGTTCAAAAGTCTCGTTTCTAGTAATCGTCGTCGACAATATGTTTGCAGAAAGTCCGGGAATGCTGAACATCTAACCCTGGTATTCTCAACCTATTCTTGCGAACACGAACGCTCCTTAGTTGCTTCCTTCTATTCAAACTTTGTTTTGTGAACTGGATAAATGTAATTGCTATCCATTCATTATAACATTTTAGTATTCAGCAACTTTAATGTTGTTGATAATGCTACCAATAGTCAAATCTTACCTACAACTCTAAGTTTCGGAATATTTCAAACTTGAAATAATATGGCTGCTCCTGCGGAATTGAATTTATTTACTTCCAGTCCTCTTTAGTTCTGAAATATTTGTCCGAAATAGAAATTCATATATTTTGGGGTAGCAGCAAATACTAAAATTTCTAAATACTGTGCAGTGTTTCTCGCAAATGGTTGGCTATATTTCGAATGATGTCTATGTTGATACCTTCCGGCAAAAATGTCACCATGTTCATCAGAGAGGAACCCTGCTTGATATCGATTAAGGGAAGTTGTTTTTGGACGTCCTAAAGTACAGTAAGAACTATACAACACAGCAAGGGTAGAGAGTGTTGCAAAATGTTCCAGAACTAGCTGAATGGTATGCGAACAACCAAAATGGATCGCTGCTAGGAGAATTACCAGGCGCTAACGGTGTAGAGCAGAGGTGCTCATGCTGGGCATTTCGTCCCGTAGATGGCCAGCACTATAAGCGGACGGGCAGGCAGGCGATGATCGTATGCTATTCAACTACACGTAGTGACGTTGTGGTTACGTCATAAGCCGTGAAGGTTGCACGAATTTCTCCCAGTCACTCTCGAACACGAGTCTGAAACGGAGGCAGACAATAATAAAAGAAATAGTGAAGAAATCCACGCCCTTTTCAATTTACGTTGTAAGAAATAAGTTGGTTTTTTTTCATTGCACTTTACGTTGTTTGACCGGATACAATAAAGAGGCCTACAACCTCAAATATTTGTAAAATGTACGTAATGAATTACAGTTTTCACTATTAGATTTTAAGAGGTGCTTTAGAAGCATTTCTAATATAATACAGAGTTAAGTTGGAAAGCTGTGGCTTGTGGTTGCTTGAGTTCAAATTATTTGATAAATTCACCAACAATCCAATCATGCTTATCGGAAATAACATTAGTGAGGTTATTCTATTTGGTAGATTCATTTACATTGTTTTTGTACTTTAATCTTGGATAGTAAATATCTATGTCCCCGCTCGTAATTAAAACTCCCTCGCCATTTAGAGGCTAGCTATTATCATCGGAAGCCTGATAAGTTTTAAATACTATTTTCAAATTCAGTGAACAGGGAAATTCAAACAACACTACAACACTCTGCAAAATCAAACAGTAAACTTGTTGAATTATGTAAATATATTAAATTTTTCCGAATCAATAACAGGAATTTTAAGTCTTAAGGAATGGAAATACTGTCACTCCCATCCAAGGAATTGTAAATCGTAGCTTGTACACTTAAACCCTGTACGTTTGTAAATTGTAACACAAAAATTTTAACGTGTTAGTTTTCTTTGAATGTATATATATATATATATATAAGAAAATAAAACTGACTGTTAATATCGAGCGCAATATAAATGAAACCGGAGTATCTTGAAAGAGTCGGTTTTCTTGCGAATATAGCGCTTTCTTTTCTTAAATACTGTTCCCCCATTCAGCATTTCGCTGAGTAGTGGAGGAGATCTTCGCAATGACAACCGAACGTCACTGTTCCCATCCCTGCAAAGAAGTATGTTCGCTCTCTCGCTTCACTGTGACGTATGCTTGCTACGTAAGCAGCCCGCATTTACGTCACGTCAGCCCGGCCGCACTGGGTTAGCCACAACGGGCGCCCAGATGAACACATCTCGTGTAGACTGGTGTGTATACTGATATACAACTTTTTAATTCGTCGGTTAGCGAGTAGGGCACAGATATACAACTTATGGCCACTTTCATGCTAATTACAAAGAACTGTCCAATCCATAAGTGATGGAAAACATCTTCTTATGAATCGAATTTTTATGAAACAATGTAACGTATATTCAAGATCTGCATGCCGTTATATGTGAGGGCTTTCCTGTTTTCAGTGCACTTTCGTCTACAGTTGACCGTAGATCTACGACTTATGAAGTCATTATTAGATACTTGGGGAGAGTGATAACTTCGGATCGAGTACGGGTGCATCAGTAACCTTGATAAATAATGCTGTATAGTATTATAAACGTCGGTAAGCAATACGTAATACATATAGAACAAACAAACAGCCTAACCTAGAAGAAACTGAACTCTAAGAGGCGTACATCTACACTAATGTTATCAAGAGATAACTTCATTTAGATTTTTTGCTCGTTTGTTTGTGTATGGAGGGTAACATCGGGAAGCACTCATTCAACCGATTTCAATATTTCTTTCAACATTCGAAATCTTATCTTAAAGACTGTCATAGGATATATATAGTTATGAAAGCCTATCAGGGAAGCAGGTAGTGGTAAATAAATTGGAGCAAGCAGGAAAATTTGAGCATCCGGGACTCTTAGAAGTAAATACGCTACCTGAAATACTAGTAAGTAGAAGTAAATAGACAGTTACTTACAATTAAATGACGAAAGTGGAAGCGCGTGAAGAAGAATTATGCTGATGTTGAGATTCTTGGCGTATCCTAGATAATATCTATAAGAATATTCATATCTGTATAATATCGTGTCAGGTTGAGATGATTCATTATTTGTTGACTAAAACGTAATATATACTTATGAACTAAAGATGACTGGAAATAGACTTTTTACCTTTCAAATTTTAATATAAATTAGGTCTGATGTTCATAGTACTTAAAGAAAATGACGTACGCAAAATCAAAATTATTTCATTACTTTTCTGTCGTAAACTACAGTTTTATTGTACATAAACACATCACATGATCCTACATTCATTCCTTTTACATTGTTTCCATTTTTAATTCATGCTATAAATAGTATGGTATTAATATATTTACTGAATATATCAATATCTGATGCGTAGATACTTTCAAAGTACCGATATCCTTGCTATAAAAAGTAAATAAAAGAGTTTATAATATAGTTAAAATATTCCTTACAAGTAGAAAAGTTCATGCATTTACTTATATGGAGTTGTGTTACTGTCCTTGGCAGGCTGGTGATCAACAATGCACGCTTGGTCTAGCTTCAAACGCAGGTCTCATTTATTCTCGACCATTGTTCTCAATACCGTTAATCAAAGTGCAACAAAGCAACATGGAAACTAGTACATGAACATGTAAGATAATAGACTCTAAATATCCCTCCGCGGTTGGACCCATCGGGGGAAGTCGAGAATAAAGGACAAGATAAATGGTTCGCCACACCCAGGGCACTTCTGCCAAGATCTAAAGGATCACTCATTCTCTGTTCTGAGAAAATACGAGAGATCGAGCTAACAGCTGCCTTCTGCCCCTTTAGTTTCTTGTTAGAATTAATGTATGGGAAGTAAAGTGCGGCCTGCGAGAACTCACAAATTCAGAACACAAGTTTCCTCCCCGCAATTGTTATTGAAATAAATTATTCAACACCGCCAACAAATATAATCGCTTTGATAATTACCCACATTAAGAATGTGAAAATATTTTCTAGTCGTTCGAACGCGATTTCTAATACAAGCAAATTTTAACACATAAAAGCTACAGTGAAAAATATTTTCCAAACTGAATGATACTTTCCGTCCAAAGAAATGGCATCATCAAATTCATCGAATCATAAAGTTAACTATCACATTGGGAAGTATATCGGGCATCCTACTTAAAAAGGCGTAAATCATGTAAAATATCTACCGTATCCAAAAGTTGTCTGGATAAACGTGTCTTGATTTTAGAATTAAAACAAACCACCTGAAATACATAAATCCCCAGATAATCATAAAGCACCAATTTCCAAACAAATGTTGTGTACGAGCGAACAAATTAAGCTAATACGTGCAGAAACACGGCAGAGTTTCCCTAAAAGAAAATAGATGGTACATAGAACATGTAATTAATTTCGTGTAACTGAGCACTCTCATTACGCCAAACAATTTTATAAAATCTGGCGCGCTAAAGAGTCACTTTTGTCGTATCAACCCAAATTTCAATATTCGTGTGGGTCTCGCAGAGCGTGTTTTTATTAATTCTATTCCTGTGGTTAGTGAATCGGACTAGAATGTGACGATACAAAACTGGAAACGAAATGTGCTGTGTGAAGTGTGATGTTTTCCTGTTCCTCTCCGAAGAAAGCATATTTTAATGCTTCATATATGTGTGTGTAATGTTGAGAAATGGCTAGCTATAAATACGTTAAATGGAACATCTGACTGAATAATTTTCATATCAACTGCTCCACTTATGATAAGTTTGTCTTCCTCATTTTGTATTCCTTCCTCAAAGACTGATGAGTCATTTAAAATACTTCACTTTTATCAGTCTACAATGTCGAATTATGGGAAACCCTGCTCAGGAAAAACATTTTGTGTCAAATGATAGGAAAACTTGCTCGGTTAAACATCTCTTGTTTCAAATAATGGGAAAACTTGCCCAATTAACAACTTTTGGGTTAAATAATATGAAAACTTTCTCAGTAAAGACGTTTTGCGTTCAATAATGCGAAATTTGCTCTATAACACGTAACATGAGGGTGACTTTCAGGAACACGTATGACGGAAACAGTCTTTTCTTTTTTCTACAACTTGAAATGGTCTCAAAATGTATTTTTAAAGATATATGAATTGTAGGTGGCAAAATATAAAAACGTTATAGTGCGGTATACTGTTACTGGTCAATCTTGAGCTCATTTGGCCATAAAATGTGAAAGTTCGTTTGCAAAACCTCCTAATAAATTCAATTGCAAACAACAACACTTACGATTGCTGTATAGATCCTAATAGCACCCTATGATTAGGAAATATACAGTAATGCATTAAGTCGGAGTTCAATATAGTTGAAAAAGCTATCAGCATTCTGCAGACCCCATTATAATTCAGGAGGGAAGTATGCAATTATAAAACCCCTTCCATTTGTGCAAATCCTTCAACGATACTCTACCCTAGAGCAGTCTGAAAAATCCTAGACTCACGTTTAAACATATTCCAATTTGAATAATGAAGTTTTAGTGTTGAAAACATATCTTAAATAGCTTAAAAAGAAATTAACCTTCAAACAGCCAATAAACACACTTGATACTCTCTACGTTACAGTCAGTTTGAAATATGATATTTACGGCTGTGATAACCCGTTTCATTCTATGGTACACGGTGTTTTCACCTTATCCATTAAAGGAAAGATTGGTGATGGTTGTGATGGTTGTGATGGTTGTGGTTAACACTGATCAGAAGAGAAAAGTATGAGTTCTGATTCCTTCAAGAATGAAAGTAAAGGCAACGAAGGGCGCGAAAACTGAAGAATCCCTAGGCCTCACAAACCTTATACCATCAAGATCAGAAGATAACAAGAATTGGCCAAGGGAGATCAGACAGAAAAATTGAAAGCGAGGAGCCTTACACACGTAACTAAGAACCGCTCAGTCGCCAAAGGATTTTCCCATGTTGGGAGGCCCAAGTTAGTCTCATCTTATGTCAAGCAGGGGATGCATTGATGTGCATTAATGTGTGTCCTCATGCACGGGGTGAAACGGAACAGGAAGAGTAAGTACAGATATAATGAAGTTTCCTAATTAATCACAATTGAAAGGTATAAACATAAATTCGTAATATTTAAGTAAGTTTCTTCAATCTATTTCAATAAAATCGTAACGACCGTGTGTCTGTATATTGACTGTTTTGGCGAAATTTCCGTACAGTTATCCGTTTCAGATGTAATAATGACCATCTGCATATTTTTTGCTTTGTTGTCTGTTTGTTTGTCTGTTTTACTAGTTGTCTTTTTGTCTGTCTTAAGGCTACGGTCGCTTCCTTCACAGTCTTAGCCCTTTCCTATCCCATCTTCGCCATAAGACCTACCTGTGTCGGTATGACGTAAAGCAAATCGAAGTTGAATAGAAATGCGTTATATTCCTTATTATAAAAATGTTATTTTCTATCAGTCTAAATCCACTAGATTCCCGTAACACACGTCGGAAAAGATATGACTGCCACCTATATAGCTCCGAAGAACTGAACTGATACATAGTATGTACACAAAACGTCTCCAAAGTTTCCGATTTGCGCCACATGTCACCTGCTTCGCTTCGACGGTAAACTCGCCCAGGTTTGATGTGGTGACCTTCAGTGGCATGGTGAGAGTATGTCGCGCTTGGTGCCGTGTATTATTTGCCGGATGGACAAAAAGTCAAACGTTTCTTGTCTTCCTTTCCCCTAAACTCTACAAACATGGCTCCTAAATTGACTGGTGAAGTGTTCACCCGTGAATGTTGCAGTGTCAAAGAAAGCCTTTTAAACCGTTCATTATCAACATATACATTTAGAGAGAAAAGTAATATTATTTCGAAAGGTGGATAAACTCCATTAAATTACATGCAGCTTTCGAAAGATATTTTAATTGATCAGGGTATATAAAATACCTTGGCTTTGCGTATATTTTGTTCACATCTTCTAAAAATGACAAGCCTAAACCAAACCACGTGGCGCAACAGACCCAAAGGGCTACCAAGCGACCGCTGCTCAGCCGGAAGGGCTGCACATTACGAGGTGTCGTGTGGTCGGCACGACAAATCCCCTTTGCCGTTATTCTTGAACTTGTAGGCCGGGGCCGCTATCTCACAGTCAGACAGCTCCTCAACTGCAATCACCTAGACTGAGTGGACCTCGAACCAGCCCGCCGGTACAGGTAAAAATCTCTCGGCAGGCCGGGAATCCAACCTGGGGCCTCCGGATAACAGGCAGACAAGGTACCTCTACACTATAGGGCCGGCTTCCAAAATGACAGTTAACACATTTTCATTAATTATATACATTGGATATTGCATTTGGAAGAAAATGTGTTTTACCCGTAAAACGTTAGCAGATTTTTCGGAGGAACTTCATCCTTTACTCCACTGTCTCAGTTTCAAACTGGCAACACCCAGGAAATTCCCAAGCCACGCCATTGGAATTCACTAGGGTCGTGGAGCAGAACTGGAGTTCCAAAAATGAACATAGGATCTCGAAGAAAAGGAAACCTAGGGTGATGAAAGTTTTCTGTCATGGTGCAAGCCTACCCTTGCGGAGATCGCAACAGTGGACAGTTTAAGAAAAAAAAAAACCTGAAATTGCCAACCAATTTCTTCTGATTATCACACTGGTTTGTTTACTTTTCACATCAAGATAAGACAGTTCCCCAACACCCCAGCATTTGCCATTATCATCACCGAGCTCGACAGCTGCAGTCGCTTAAGTGCGGCCAGTATCCAGGATTCGGGAGATAGTAGGTTCGAATCCCACTGTCGGCAGCCCTGAAAATGGTTTTCCGTGGTTTCCCATTTTCACACCAGGCAAATGCTGGGGCTGTATCTTAATTAAGACCACGGCCGCTTCCTTCCCACTTCTAGCCCTTTCCTGTCCCATCGTCGTCATAAGACCTATCTGTGTCGATGCGACGTAAAGCAACTAGCAAGAAAAAATCATTATCATCAGTGAAGGGCAACAACCTGGGTTACTTTCCTCGAACAACCGGTATTTTTCCATGGGCAGTCAAATATGTTGCACCGACCACAATGGAGTTCAAACGAAATTTAACACTGTAATCCAAAATAGAAGTGTATTTCCAAAAATATTATTTACTTGCAAATATTTCACTGAAATATAGTTTCCACCTTACAATAAAACCAATGCTTTCTGTACAGGTTCCTCAAATGAAAAAACTACATTCTTATTATTTTTTATTTAGTCAATTTAGCGTGCAGGTTTGGTTTCTCCCCCGGGCACAGCGAGGGATCCCACCTCTACCACCTCAAGGGCAGTATCCTGGACCGTGAGACTTTGGGTTGGGGGATAAAACTGGGTAGGAGGACCAGTACCTCTCCCAGGCGGCCTCACCTGCTATGTGGAACAGGGGCCTTGTGGGGGATAGACAAGGAAGAGGAAAAGAAGCAGCCGTGGCGTTAAGTTACGTACCATCCCGGTCTTTGCCTGGAGGGGAAGTGGGAAACCACGGAAAATCACTTCGAGGATGGCTTAGGTGGTAATCAAGCCCTCCCCCTTCTACTCAGTGGACCCCATTCCAGCCTTCTTACCACTTTTTAAATTTCGTGGCAGAAGCGTGAATCGAACCCGGGCCTCTGGGGGTAGCAGCTAATCACACCAACCACTGTATTCCAGAAGCGGACTTCTTATGTACCCATTGGAGATAAACATCTGTGTGCGTTACATACTTTCAAAATGAAAAAGGAACCCCATGGCGTTACAGCCCTTAAGGGCTTTGGACTACCAAGTGACCACTGCTCATCCCGAAGTCTCACAGATTACGAGGTGATGTGTCATCAGGGCGACGAATCATCTCGGTCATTACGCCTGGCTTTTTAAATCGGGGCTGCTATCTCACCGTAAGATATTTCCTCAATTTTAATCACGTAGGTTGACTGGACCACGATGCAGCTCTCAGATGCAAGTAAAAATCCCTGGCCTGACCCGGAATCGAAGCCAGGGCCTGCGAGTGAGAGGCATGCACGCTCTCCTTAGACATTGGGGTAACTCCCTTTACAGTGTATTTTATTGTTTTCCTCAATTTCAAAACATGCATGAGGTGATGTATATGAAACACTAATTAGATTTCAGTGAAACAACATATGAGGAAACTTTAGATTCATGTACCCCTCCGGCATTCTGGATATGCTGCCTCGTTTAGAATAAAACTGTGTATTCTCTTTTAATTTTAAAAGTTACTGGCCTGAGGAAAACCGAATAATGCCATCCATGTACGTAAATGCTTTGTATGTATTTTAATCCACAAAGCTCAATACTTTTAACGTCAATACATAGCGAGTAGAAGGAAGAGGTGTGATCTCTCCCCTAGTTCATCGGTTCCAGCGCCAGGCCGCTCTTCCAGCAGTATTTGAGCTTGAGCTTACAAATCAGCATACGAATAAAAGACAATTATTGCATGCAAAATATTATGCTTTTGCCTACCTCCAGAAGTCAGTAGTCAGATAGTTTAGATAGCTTTCGGGTAGACCTTGTGGTCTTAGAAGATTTCAGTTCCTTTCTCACCTGCCTTGTTACAAAATTAAATCGACATTTAATATAATGTAACACAAGTTTAGGGATAATGTCCGCGACATAGTCTTCGTAGCACTCTAATTCATTCGAATTAATAGTGATACTGTGTAAACTTTCCAAACACTTGTAAAATATATCGCACCATAGACTGTGTTCACAGGAGAGTTTTTGTTCCACTACACTTTTAACTTGCACGAATACAGTATAAACTGCTCTTGAAGGATGGGTGAGGAAGTGCTGTCAATATTGTATTTATTCTTATAGTCCCTAATAAATGTGAGGGCTGCGGCAAGTATTTTTTCTGTATGCTTTCCGCAAAGCAGACTGACATATTGTTGGCATTTCGTGACCTTCGATACGTTGCGTTTTATATATCCTCCTCGATAATAAATCAAACACTCCTTTGCAAGACTGCAGCTATCACTGTTAATCAGACCTAAATTGTTCTCTCAGTCCGGCAAGAGGTCATCCATGTTCTCAGTGAAGTCTAGTGCTTGCCTTATTTTATTTTGTACATTTTCTACTACAGCCTTATTTGTCTCTTCTGTCTTCTTAGCCAGTGTTCTCATTTGATTGACGAATGATGTCAATGTCAGTTCAAATTTGGGGTCACAATTACTACCCGACGATGGACACGTTTGGTTGGGATATAAATAGACTGCAAAATGTGTAAATTCAGAAAGTCTATTGTTGAAGGGTGCTCGTAGTATACCAAAGTACCGTTCTAGTGGATCTTGAATAATGTTGGTTGTGAGCATATATCGGAATCCATTATTCCATAAATACTCGGACACCTGTATGGTGCTCTCAATTGTTACTCTGAGGGATTCAAGAGTTCTTTCTGAATCAATAGTATTATTCTTCCCACTGAGGTTACCTCTCCATTTTATTAAGGTTTGATGCCCTATTGAATCTTTATAAATACCTCCTGCTGGTGTAGAAGTATTTAATACAATTAGGATATTTAATTCCATAATGAACGTTTCTGTCGGTTCACTGTCTCTGAGTTTATCTGTTTTCGTTTGTTTAATTGTTTCGTGAGATATTATGGCGAATTGGGGAATATATGAGGGACAGCGCCAGTTTTCATTTTCCGTTTATTTCTAAACATTTCTACCTGTTCGCCTTGTATTACAAATGAATCGGATATAACAATAAATTCATCAGAAAAATGTGAATTGCACGCATAACACTTATCAGAAAGCTTTTTGTATTTTCTGGGAATCGCCTTTTCCTTTTCCCATTTTGGGAATTCTGGTTCATTTTTGGGTGGACTGAAAAAGTGTTTACCTTTCATAGTTTTATAGCCAGACTTACATCCTGGAACAAAGCAAGTAGGCATTTTTTTCCTTCTCGATATGTTTGTATGTTTTATGAACTCAGCACTATATTTACACTAAACAAAAGAATACCATCACCAAATCACACGCTGTTCACTTTCACTTAACAATAATGCAAAATACTTAAGTTTTTGCCTTCACAGAACAACACTACCGAACATAACAATATTACAACTACAGATAACAACCCTCTGATAGTAATAGTGCTGTTCCTAACGGGCGATTCATCGCAGTCCCTATACTTCTTTTTTTCCAATTTGCTTTACGTCGCACCTTCACAGATAGGTTTTATGGCGACGATGGGATAGGAAAGGCCTAGGAGTGGGAAGGAAGCGGCCGTGGCCTTAATTAAGGTACAGCCCCAGCATTTGCCTGGTGCGAAAATGGGAAACCACGGAAAACCATCTTCAGGTCTACCGACAGTGGGGTTCGAACCCACTATCTCCCAGATGCAAATCCCTATATTAGCCAACAGTGAACAACTTACGAGCTCACACTTTCCCTAAAACTCGTTATGGTCAATATTTAGAAATAATCAACTTTTATTAATCCAAGTATGTCTTAGTTTTGATTTATCAAAAGGAAGTTTGCATTGTTCCATTATGTGTACCTTTCCGCTTGAAGCCATTTATACCGAGCTCGATAGCTGCAGTTGCCTAAGTGCGGCCAGTATCCAGTATTCGGGGGATAGTAAGTTCGAACCCCACTGTCGACAGCCCTGAAGATGGTTTTCCGTGGTTTCCCATTTTCACACCAGGTAAATGCTGGGGCTGTACCTTTATTAAGGCCACGACCGCTTCCTTCCCACTCCTAGCCCTTTCCTGTCCCATCGTTGCCATAAAACCTATCTGTGTCGGTGCGACGTAAAGCAACTAGCAAAAAACAAAAAACAAAAAATGAAGCCATTTATAATATTAAAGTTAACGATGAAGGTTACGAGGAAGTGGAGTCGGACGATGTAAATAAAAGGTTTGATGGAAATAAATGTTGTACACAAGATTTCGGAAATGAATGTACGAACAACTTGGTCATGGAAGTATCTAGCCGAAAAGTCCGTTAGCATTTGACGAGGCAATACTTCACTGAATATTGGGGAGAAAGGTAATAATTGACGCACATGATTGACATGACATGGGGTTTTATTGACACCAAAATAAAGTACATAAAATGGCCAGCAGATGGCGCTGCTTACGATCATTAGCATAACAATCGAGGTTTTGCAAAGATGATGTTCTTTATAACACATCTTCGATATGTCGGCCGTCATTCGTCAACAATACCTGTATTCGAGGAACAATGTTGTGAACAGCACTGTACAGCATATCCGTAGTTATGATGAGAAATTGCTGTCGGATGCTGTCTTTTAGTATCCCTAATGAGGACGGGCGATCGCAGTAAACTTGTGACTTCAGGTAACTCTACAACCAATAAACATACGGATTGAGGTCGGGAGACCGGGGAGGCTAACCATTACATGCTGTTCATTTAGTGTACTTTATTTTGGTGTCAATAAAACCCCATGTCATGCCAATCATGTGTGTCAATTATTACCTCTCTACCTCTAATAATCTATGAGGTATTGCGTCGTCAAATGTTAATGAACTTCTGGGTCAACCGTAAAATTCCACGGTCTTTCATGTCACCCTTGTTGTTCCTCACCTAGTTCAAAACCGGATACGTTCTCTCCAACTATTACCACTTACTTCAGCCCATCTGAGATATTTCTGGGGTCGCTGAAGCCACCCAGTCTCATGTTAGGTTTAATAATAATGTTATTTGTTTTTACGTCCCACTAACTACTTTTGCACGAGGCTGGCGTATTGGAGCACCTTCAATTTATCACCGCGCCTCACCAGTCTGATCCACTTAGCCCGGCACGCTGGGTTTCACCTGGGTGAAGGTATTAAGGCCTGGACACCATGTGACTTTTAAGATGAAAATCTCAACTTAGAATCGACCGGGATTCAAAACTTAGCCTTCCGGGTGAGAAGCCACTGACTAAACACCCTCCCCCCCACTATTGTTGTCTTCAACTAGTCAGAGGATGTTTGTGGCGAAAAACCAAGTTCTATATTCTCTATACCGGGTACGCAATAATATAATTAAAATACAGTACTTACTTTGCTGTAAGTCTTACTCATACGAGGACTCTGTGACGCTTGAATAAGAAGAAACCAGGTCTACGACAGTAGAACACTTCACCGTCTTCAAAATAAAGAAAACCTCTATAAGAATCTTACCATTCCTATATGCCTTTGCTGGCGAGATGTAACTTTTACAGTGCACTATGTATTCTGATATGGACTAGAATAAATTTGTTACTTTCATTGACCAGTCCCAGTCTCATCCTTGGCTTTGACAATATGACAGTAACCGAGGTATAAGCGATGCTAGTAAAAACATTCCATATGCAGCCAGGCCGTATTATGAAATGTGTGGAAATATCGCTCATTGTGTCGGTTGGTGCATGCATTTCAGTGAGCTTGTTAGACTGATATGTAATAGCAGCTCCTGGTTCAGTGAGGAAAGCAACTGGAATCTACCTCATTTCTCATTTCCCTAGTATGCCTCTTCAGTGACACCTGGACTATCTATAACAGCTGTTGGCGAAGCTGTGTAAGATCTTTTTTTTTTTCTTGCTAGGGGCTTTACGTCGCACCGACACAGATAGGTCTTATGGCGACGATGGGATAGGAAAGGCCTAGGTGTTGGAAGGAAGCGGCCATGGCCTTAATTAAGGTACAGCCCCAGCATTTGCCTGGTGTGAAAATGGGAAACCACGGAAAACCATCTTAAGGGCTGCTGATAGTGGGATTCGAACCTTCTATATCCCGGATGCAACCTCACAGCCGCGCGCCTCTACGCGCACGGCCAACTCACCCGGTTGTGTAAGATCAAACCAGCCTCCGGAATGAATACCCAACTTACATACTGCAACAGAGCATTCCTGTATGGTAACAGTGTCAACCAATCAATCAATCAATCAATCAATCAATCAATCAATCAATCAATCAATCAATCAATCAATCAATCAATCAATCAATCAATCAATCAATCAATCAATCAATCAATCAATCAACCAATCAATCAATCAATCACTACTGACCTGCATTTAGGGCAGTCGCTCAGGTGGTAGATTCCCTATCACTTGTTTACCTAGTCTTTCTGTAAATAATTTCAAATAATTTGGAAATTTATCTAATATCTATCTTGGTAAATTATTCCAATTCCTAACTTATCTTAATATAAATGATTTGCCCCAAATTTTCCTTTTGAACACCAACTTCATCTTCAAATTGTGATCTCTCCTACTTTTAAAATCGCCACTCAAATTTGTTCGCCTACTAATGTCATTCCATCCCTTCTCTCCACTGACAGCTCGCAAAATACAGCTTATTCGAGCATCTCGTCTTCTTTCTCCCAAGTCTTCCCAACCCGAACTTTGAAACATTTTCGCAACGCTATTTTGTAGGAAATTATCCAGAAAAAATCGAGCTGATTTTCTTTGGATTTTTCCAGTTTTATAATCAGGTGATCCAGGTGAGGGTTCCATACACTGGAACCATGTTCTAATTGTGTTCTTATCAGAGGCTTATATGGCCTCTTCATTAACATTTATTTGCAATCCAGTTTGTGCAATTACCTCAATGAAGATCTTGCACGAGGAACTTTCACCCCCATCAAGGCATTAATTAAATCTGAGGAGACTTTTCCTCTTTTTGAAAACCACAACTTGACTTTACACCCCATTTACCATTATGCCATTGCCTCTGTCCATCCCACCACATTGTCAAGGTCTTTTTTTTAGTAGCATACAATCTTTTAATTTATTTATTGCTGTAAAACTTAAAGGTCCCATAATACTGCCTTGAAAAATTCCTCTCAAAATGATTGCAGGATCAGATAACGCTTTACCTACTCTATACTCTGAGTTATATTTTCTATAAAAATAATCACCCACTCAGTCACCCTTCTGTCTATTCCAATTGTACTCATTTTCGCCATTCGTCGCCCATGATCTACCCTATCAAACGCTTTAAATAGGTCAATTGCTATGCAGTCCATTTGACCTCCTGAATCTCAGATATTTGTTAGGGCTTAGATCTTGCTCGAATGAGCTTCAGTCGAATAACTTCTCCTAGACCCGAACTTCCCTTTATCAAACATTCACAATATAATCAGAAAGAATGCTATTCCAAGGCTTACATACAACACATGTCAATCTGACTGGCCCCAAATTATCAGATCTTGTGCCTTTTATTCTTGAGCCTGTTAGAGTAGTTCATTCTAAAAAATTGTTTTATCAATCATAATCAGTTTTATTGTCTGTTAACGTGTGCAAGTCTCTGAGCGTATTCACGCTATTCAAAGGATGATGGCTATCAGTCCTACGTCCATTTTAATTGTCTTCGTCAATTCATGCCATAGGTTTTCCTGGCGTAACCATAATCTATCCTTCCCTCTAAATACATCTGAGAAAGGTCCTGATTTTCTCAAGGTGCTTCCTATCGGTATTTTTTCTTATTTTCACCAACATTCGTCAAATCTGTTTTCTTTCGTCAGTTTGATTTACTGCCTCTTAATTATGATCTAATTCATCCGCTTCATCTTAAACCTTATTCTGTAACAAACAATGTCAACAGTTTCTGTTATCTTTATTATTATTATTATTATTATTATTATTATTATTATTATTATTATTATTATTATTATTATTATTATTATTATACCGGGAGGTACACCTCTACGCCGCGCGTTCAAAATGAGCGCCTAAAAGAACTCCTCTACTGGAGAAACCGTGAACTTGAAACTAGACCCACTTAAAACTTTACTCTGAAGATGTCACCACTAAAATCTGATATAATGTTGTTATTCTGAAGTTTCCTGTACTGTGTGAATTTCTACTTGTTTTGTTTGCCATTCATCAAGAAGTTTGGACAGTCTGCCATAGAAGTCCTGCTAAAAAAACTACGATCATGCACCCCGGTGCGAAGTGGAAGAACTTTTGATTTGAAGAAGTTTTGCATTCATAAGTTTTTTATTTTATTGATTGATGCTCATTTATTTTTGGGTTGGCAATATTTATCTTTTCCTTCCGCCAGTTTTGAATCTAGCCAATCCCTTATTTTTTTAATTAATTTTCCGCCTGTCACAGGCTTCTTCCTCGATTCTGAGTGTTACTTTTGAATTTAACCAATAAAATTCTGTGGGTGTGTCTTGATTATTCATGAATGATCTCGAACTTTCCCCGAGGGTTTATAAACTACGGCTTTTCTCGTATCATGGCCATTTGTTCGTCATCCAACTAAGTGTGTGTGTCAAGCAGGAGGCGGGCGGCACCTCTTTCATCAGGCAGCAGTTCTTCAGCAAGGTAATGGCCATCTAACATCTTACTTTCTTGCTAGCTCCGCAGTTTAACCCGAGGGAAAGGTCCGACTCATTAACTATGTAAGCTACTTTTCTAAAAATGTAACTTTCTGACGGCTAATGTAATAACTTCATAAAATCTTTAACTGTAAATCGGGGATAGAGAGTGATGTACCCTCTCGAGCTCCCCTTCATATTGGTTTGAGGTGACTACGTTTTGGTAACTGGTTTTCTTCCTTTCCGTAATGTTCTAATTTATTCTTATAGGAGTCACCTCCACAGTTTGGGAATAGCCCCTGTTCCGTCGGCCTAGTGCACTTTAGGTTTTAAGAATTCATATGTAGGAGTGCAAGTACACGCCTCCATTTAATTTGTGTTTCGGGCCATTTACCTAACCTGTTCTTTTCCGCTACGGCCCAATAGGTTGGGTACTAGATACCCCTGTTTCAAATTTGTAAGTTGTGCCTTGATGGCAAGTGATTGTAATTTCTGATATCACCTTGAATAGGCTTGTAAAACTGAGAGCACGACAGCTCTTTACTAGTGTTGTAAAAGTGCCTCTGGGAGGCTTGATATTGTGAGTTGGGAGCAAGCGCTCCATGTATGAACGGATTTCTGCCCTTGTGTAAATTTTGTTTTTGTAAATTTGAGCTAGGAGCTCGAGAAATTGTCAGACTAGGGACTTGAAGCCCAAGAGAGTTAAAGTTTTGAAATCTTGGATTTTTCTATTTTTGTCATTGTTATCTCACTAAGTGATAATTTGTTAACTTGTTGCTTTTCAAAAATATAACCTTCAGTTAAGTTTTTAAATACTTTCCTTGGCATTGTAGCTAGACCCATTCATCCCGGCACCTTCATTCACCTCTGCGTTCCACGAGTAACCCCGGAACAATTATTATTATTATTATTATTATTATTATTATTATTATTATTATTATTATTATTATTATTATTATTATTATTATTATTCAGTTTTACTAACGTACAGTGCTGCTCTGAACAAAAGCATCTTCTGGAACATCCTTCCAATATGTGCTTCTATATATTAGGTGATTCTGTTTCTGATTTTAGAAAACTGGATAGAGGATATAGGAGAAGAAGAAGAAGAAGAAGAAGAAGAAGAAGAAGAAGAAGAAGGTGATCATGATGATGATGATGATGATGATGATGATGATGATGATGATGATCTCAATTTCGTAATTGCTCACTTAGAACCCTCTCTCTCTCTATCGGTGGCGTGCCAGATGCGACCGTGCCGTATGCGACCCGTGCCAGTAGCGACCGCATAATCTGTAACCGTGCCGGATGCGACCGGCGTTGACAAGCAAATTGTCATTTGATAAGTTGTGTCATCACCCAAGATAAGGTAAGCTAAACGAAGTGCAATGCCATTTCAATAAGTCCTATAAGCAGCTACTGCCCCTACTTTACATAACACTTCTGGGGGAAACTCGTTTTACAATACGAAACATGGTGATGCGTTTAGGTTTCTACCGGGCGAGTTGACCATGCGGTTAGAGGCGCGCGGCCCTGAGCTTGCATCCAGGAGATAGTGGGTTCGAATCCCACTGTCGGCAGCCCTGAAGATGGTTTTCCGTGGATTGCCATTTTCACACCAGGCAAATGCTGGGGCTGTACTTTAATTAAGACCAGGGCCACTTCCTCTCCATTCCTAACCCTTTCCTATCCCATCGTCGCCTTAAGACCTGTCTGTGTCGGTGCGACGTAATGCCACTAGCAATAAAAAAGATCCTAATTCTCTGAAATTATTTACGACTTAGGCCTACTTATTTATCGTATCCTATTAATACCAGGAGTGTCCGAGGACGTGTTCGGCTTGCCTACTGCAGGTCTTTCTAGCTGACTCCCTTGAGCGGCCTGCGCGTCTGGATATGGGGTTATGATAATGAAGTATGGAGAGATGAAACCAGGTTTTGGCACGTAGCCAACTCCTCTCGAATAATACCAAGGGGTCTGCTCAATGATTTACGTCGCCATGCGACGGCCGAATCACCAACAACAATATCATATCCCCTCACTCCATTTGAACACTGCAAAAAGTTTTGGATTTAAATCCCGGCTTTTGGCATGCAATCTAGTGATTAGAAACTGTTTACCACCAACTTTCGTACCCTGCCGGCCAACATTCTGATGGTGATTTTTTTTTTTCAGGCTAAGTGGCTCAGACGGTTCAGACGGTTGAGATGCTGGTCTTCCGAATCCAACTTGGCAGGTTCTATCCTGGCTCAGTCCGGTGGTATTTGAACGTGCTCAAATACGTCAGCTTTGTGTCGGTGGATTTACTGGCACGTAAAACAAGTCCTGCGAGACTAAATTCCGGCACCTCGGCGTCTCCTTAAACCATAAAAGTAGTTACTGGGACGTAAAGCCAGCAACATTATTATATTTTTCTTTCGATCAATGGCACTCGAACCTGCTAACAACGGTGTCAGACCTTTATTTTAGAAAAGACCAAGTTAACTACTTATAAGCAATCTGCCACTTGGTGACAGCCCTTAATGCAGATCAATTGTAAGTGATTGATGGGTCGCATGCGGCACGGTGCTTATCCGCTCGGTCCATCCGGCACGGTCGCATCTGGCACGTAACCTCTCTATCACCGTCAGAGTCGAGTAACCCTCTTATTATCTTCTCACTAACACAGCCGTTACTCAAATACTGGCCAATGCATGCACACATTTTGAAATTAAAACCCATTTCCTTATGGCTAACATTCTACATAGAAAGATTTGACCACGATTGTAACAGTCACATATAACTACCATCCCTCTCTCTCTCTCCCTCTCTCTGAAAACGGTAGTTGCCGAATTATGTTAGTTATTATATACCACCAAATTATCCTTCGGCGTAGGGGGATTAAAAATACGATCATAAATATAAACTTTAACATTGTAATACTCTAAATGTTTGAAAAAAATCATTACCATGAATTCGAATTATAGAAACCAACACAGATAATCCCAAAGCCCCTTCACAAACAGAAAATGTTAAAAAACTATACTAAAATACAATTCATAATCAAAAAAATTCAAATATAAAGAAAGTAACCCAAATAAACTCAACACAATAAATTCCAAACTCAACAATATTTTTTACACGCGGTAGCGTATTTTATTTTCTAATTTTCATTAGGTAATAATAACAATAATACTCAATGTAGCAATAAGAAATCACAGTCATTTAATGTATTAATAATCAGAAAATATCGCTCGTCTACACTACGTGACAACGAATTTGATGTAACGTTGTATTGCATGATAGGGCTCGAATTTAGATCATCCCTTTTCTCCCAAATCTTATCAATGACATCACTCTCGATTCAGCTCACGAGGACTGATTATTTTGGAAAACATTATATAATAATAATAATAATAATAATAATAATAATAATAATAATAATAATAATAATAATGTTATTTGCTTTACGTCCCTCTAACTACTTTTGCGGTCTTCGGAGACGCCGAGGTGCCGGAATTTAGTCCCGAGGGAGTTCTTTTACGTGCCAGTAAATCTACCGACACGAGGCTGTCGTATTTGAGCACCTTCAAATACCACCGGACTGAGCCAGGATCGAACCTGCCAAACTGGGGTTAGAAGGCCAGCGCCTTAACCCTCTGAGCCACTCAGCCCGGTGGAAAACATTATTGGAAATCCTATTTTTAACATTTTGTCATAACCTTCGATAAGTGGTTACACTAAACCAACTGTGATTTTATGTTATAATGGTAGTGCATTTTGAAGAGTGATTCAGTGAAAAAATGAAACCAAACAAATGAACACATTTTCTTTATTCGTAATATTTCCGTTCCCATGACGGCCACGATCAGTACTTAGGGATTGATAATACATGTTATTGGTTTTACGTCCCACTAACTATTTTACGGTTTTCTCAGACTTCGAGGTGCCGGAATTTTGCCCCGCGGGCGTTATCTTCGTGCTAGTAAATCTACAGTCACGGGGCTGACGTATTTCAGTATCATCAAATACCACCGAACTGAGCCAGGATCGATCCTGCCAACTTGATCTTAGAAAGCCAGCGCCCTAGCTGTCTGAGCCACTCATCATCATCATCATCATCATCTGTTTACCCTCCAGTTTCGGCTTTTCCCTCGGACTCGGCGAGGGATCCTACCTCTACCGCCTCAAGGGCAGTGTCCTGGAGCTTCAGACTTATGGTCGGGGGATACAACTGGGGAGAATGACCAGTACCTCGCCCAGGCGGCCTCACCTGCTAAGCTGAACAGGGGCCTTGTGGAGGGATGGGAAGATTGGAAGGGATAGGCAAGGAGGAGGGAAGGAAGCGGCCGTGGCCTTTAGTTAGGTACCATCCCGGCATTCGCCTGGAGGAGAATTGGGAAACCACGGAAAACCACTTCCAGGATGGCTGAGGTGGGAATCGAACCCACCTCTACTCAGTTGACCTCACGAGGCTGAGTGGACCCCGTTCCAGCCCTCGTACCACTTTTCAAATTTCGTGGCAGAGCCGGGAATCGAACCCGGACCTCCGGGGGTGGCAGCTAATCACGCTAACCACTACACCACAGAGGCGGACCCTGAGCCACTCAACCAGGCATTAAGGACTGAAATGGAAGACTAAGACTGTCGCACAGTTTGTAAAATACAGGGTGAACCGAAAGTCCACGAACATTTGACGATGCAAATACTTCACGGAATATTGGAGATAGAGGTAATAATTGTCACACATGATTGGCATGACACGGGGTCTTATTGACATCAAAATAAAGTACATAACATGACCAATAGATGGCGCTGGACAGTAATACGTCTGGTATAAATGGTCACACATCCTTGACATGACATGGGGTTATGACACCAACAATGAGTGCACAAAAAGGCCAATAGATGATGCTGGACAGCAACACGTCATTGATGCCGCATGAGACCTTTGTACGGTATAAAAGGAACTGTTGTGAGAGATGGCATCATATGCACCTGCAATCGCGGCATGTCATGCTTGACCTCCCCGGTCTCGCCAACCCTATGTGCAGGGATGCATTCACTACATTGTCTTGTTTTATCTTGTGTTGTGTTGCGTTGCGGGTGAATATGAAGAGAAGTATATTGGAACATAAACACCCAGTCCCAGAATCAGAGGAATTAACCAGATTTGATTCGAAACCCCGACCCCACTGGAATCGAACATGGGACTCTTAGAATCGAAGGCCTCAACGCTAACCATTCATTAAATGAGCAGGGCTGACTCATTTCGATAACTCATTAATTTTATAATTTCGTTAAAATGATTCATCTAGTGGCCAATATCCGATGAAATTATCTGCTTTTAAACCATTCTCTGAGGATATTGTGCACCCAAGTCGTATTCCACGTTAATGTTACGTAAAATTATAAGTTTCCTCTTCGTGCCTAGCTTTGCTCCACTAGATCAGTGCGCAGGTAAATCAGAATAATATGGAACTGGTGGCATGGACAGCGTCATGTTCGGCTTCTAATCGGATACCGAATCATCCTCATTACAAGCTGAAGTACGGGATTAATACATACAGAACTGGAGGGCCTCCCTGTGGTTTTTGAAAGCTTCTCATAGGCAATGCTGTGTTCAGCTTTTGATTCCCTCTCGAAGGGCACTCGTTCACTGTGGTATCTTGATTGCCCCGGCCTCAAGTATCCACTCACAGCATCCCCAACCGCAGGGCTTCTCACTATAATGTCAATGTCTTGGTCATAGAAACAACCATTTTAGTGGAAACAGCGTTTGATGTTCTGTCATAACATAATTATCTCCCCAAGCTTACCTGCCATTACCGACCCATCTGAAGGAGCGTTATGATAAAACAAAGCTATAATTCACAATTGAAAAAATATATACTACGTATTTTACTAATTGAAATTAAAATAGAAAGATTTGGTTATTTTTATACTTCCTAGTTTCTTGAGACACATCAGACCAAAAATAACACCACTTAACTAATAATATACGATAAAAATGACAAACGGGTTTTCCTTCATTTTTGTAAATATAAAATATGGGAACACTTTGGGATTTTACTGAAATTTTTCCTCACATAAAAGATCATGATGATGATGATGATGATGATGATGATGATGATGATGTTGGTGATTGTTTCAGAGAGATATAATGATAATGAATCCTGTTTCAGAGTGATAGCAGTAAGGTCATTATTTTGAAGAATTCTTAAAACAACTATTTCATATATTTTACTCTTTAATATTTACTATTATAACATTGGAATTACTATATATCCCAGCGGAAATATTAACTTCTAATAGAACTAATATGACCTTTAAATTAATATAATGCAGTTTGAAACGACACGCCACTCTTATTACAAGTTGTTCACAACAGGTCAACACTATCGAAAAAGCATTATACCAAACTTGTACAGTTTTGAGATAAACTTATCTTATTTTAAATCATTATCTGTTTACCCTCCAGGTTCGGTTTTTCCCTCAGACTTAGCGAGGGATCCCACCTCTACCACCTCAAGGGCAGTGTCCTGGAGCTTCAGACTCTTGGTTGTGGGATACAACTGGGTCTGATGTGTCTCAAGAAACTAGGAAGTATAAAAATAACCAAATCTTTCGATTTTATTTTCAATTTGTAAAATACGTAGTATGTATTTTTTCAACTGCTATGCTGAACAGGGGCCTTGTGGAGGGATGGAAAGATGGGAAGGGATAGGCAAGGAAGAGGAAAGGAAGCGGCCGTGGCCTTAAGTTAGGTACCATCCCGGCATTCGCCTGGAGGAGAAGTGGAAAACCACGGAAAACCACTTCCAGGATGGCTGAGGTAGGAATCGAACCCACCTCCACTCAGTTGACCTCCCGAGGCTGAGTGTACCCCGTTCCAGCCCTCGTACCACTTTTCAAATTTCGTGGCAGAGACGGGAATCGAACCCGGGCCTCCGGGTGTGGCAGCTAATCACGCTAACCACTACTCCACAGAGGCGGAGATCTTATTTTAAATAACTTCTGAAATTTGTCCTTGGATCTTAACATACCCACACTGGGCCTATTCAGAGCTTTCCCAACTGGCCGTTTCTCCTCATATCAAATGGCCAGGCTATCACCTAGTTCCATCTAGTAATGCTCAATCCTTTCTTTCAACTGACAAGATCTCTCTGAATTCTAATATGGTTGCGCCAGGAGGAGGTGAGTGAGTATATACTTCTAGTTAACGTTAACTAAGGGTAACTATTTTAACAAATGCATTAAAACAAACAGAGTTCCAGTTTCCCTCTCAGATGCAAGCTCACTCGCCCGTGTTGGCGAGTTGTTCGTGCGGTTAGGGGTGCGCAGCTGTGAGCTTTCATCCGCTAGATAGTGAGTTCGAATCCCACTGTCGGCATCCCTGAAGATGGTTTTCCGTGGTTTCCCATTTTCACACCAGGTAAATGCTGGGGCTGCACTTTAATTAAGGCCACGGTCGCTTCCTTCCCATTCCTAGGATTTTCCTATCCCATCGTCGCCTATCTGTGTCGGTGCGACGTAAAGCAACTAGCAAAAGTTTCGCTCCATCTGCTTGAGTAAAATGGTATGTCGAAATTGACATGCATATAACCTAAATTGCGTCAAATAAATTTCTACACACGGTATCTGAGGCCGTTAGTTATTATTATTATTATTATTATTATTATTATTATGTTGTTGTTAGGTTCTCTGCACTGAACTTTTACGCTTGTCTTGAATGCTTTATTGTGGCATTTCAACTTGCGATACCTGAATTAAGCCACTAATTTATCGTGTTATGTTGTTTGGTGAAAAATTGACCCTGAGAAATAATCGCAAGTAAAAAGGGCAATGGCGGACATGGATGAAATCTCTAAACAACAGAGCTGGTTCTATTGTTAGTGTGATGAACAGTACAGCCCTTCCAAGATCTATCAATCATGCGAAATATTTCGAAAAATGAGGAAATAATCTGCTGGGTTTGGCTAAGATCTGGATAATCACCTAAAATTTGAAAGCATTGAAACTGAATTTTATGCAATATATTTTACAAGAAATGCAATATCAAGGATGACATTTTTAATGGTTCGGTATCCACGTTATACCGGTTATCGTTCCATTAGATACTCCTTTAATCCAAAAGTATACCTTCGAAGCTAAATATTATTGCTCTGCTTTGGAGCCTATTCCATCCCTTCGACCTGGTATTACCTTAGTAAAATTTAGAAGAGTAGGCAAATTTCTGCAAGGTTGAAAATCTCACCTAGCTGTAATTCAAAGCCGCATGCCTTTTAGGCGGTACCCAAAACACTGCTTGACCCAACAACGGAGGAAATATCGGTGGTACCAATAGTATATGCATATATTTCTTTTTTTAAAAACGACGTCTGACGGACATTTCGGATGGCCGCAAGTGTCCAGAAGAAAATGGCACAAATACAAATATATACAAATAGCTAAAATTACATCCCCCCATTTCTAATCTAAAGTCAAATTATTTTAAAAATCTGCCATACAAGTGGTAGTGCAAAATACTTAGTGAGTCTTTCAAAATATTTGTACAGATATCATCGATCTTATTTTCAATGATGCCGAGCTTTTTCAGGATGGCTACCATGTGCTTGAAAGCTGTTCCCCGAGCTCCATCCATGACGTTGCGTTAGGTTGTATTTCTCAGTGAAGTGAGGTATACACGGTCGGCAGATAGCCTTATTGTCCTCGTCAACGCGAATTGCTTGCTGGTTGACCTATTCTGTTCGCACCGTTGGGTCTAAAAATCAGTCCTCGTTTCTCTTTCCTCTCAATACAGATTATGTCAGCTCGACGATCCTCTTGAAGCACAGTGCACCTCGCGTAAAATTCCCACTGGAAATTTACGTGGCAATTGAAGAGCGTGCTCTACAATGTGAGAGTTTCTCAACAATTCACCTTTAAATACTTTCCCGGCACATGACCCAACTTCTTCGGTTCTCCATATCCTAGCTATCTGTACAACCTGTGTGTTGTCTCCTTCCAGGTATCTCTCTCACCGCTGAGATGTTACAGGACATCTTGATGGAATTACCTCATTGGAAATACGATAAGCCTTCCTTACTCTTCACCTACGAACTAATCTTAAGATGTTTCCCAAAAACTCCAAGTCCTTTCGCTTTATGAGGGAGTTTACACCATGCTTCATAAGATCGTTTCCCCATCACCTTTCGTACCCAACGCCCGGCCTTGGATGTTGCATCCTCATTGAATGTTCAGATAACGCAATATGCTTTTCTTTTCTATCTGATTTACTAAGTCACAGGAAATACTATCTTCTCAACTGTCCTCAAGCAGGACCATCTATACGCAACATTGAAATGCTTATAAATGTTTCATCCATTGCCTACTTTGTCAGCATTCTCGGAAGGGGCACCGCGAAAGATTGAAAGACCACCACTTATATTGTGATTTACATACCGTCCCAAATAGCATTATCTGTTGTTCTTTATAACTCATTTTCTGATCACTTTCTGCTGCGAAGTATTGTGAAAAAATGACGGAAAGCTTGAGTTCATCGTGTTACAGTATGATGCATTATTTTTAGAAATTTTCCTCTTGCCTAATTACAGGGAGGAGTTCAAAGTTTTCCTTTCAATAACTCGAGCCATAGAGAGCTCCGAAACAAACTACTTCATGGATGTTACTTTTGTCTTCATTCACGCATTGTTACTAAGTTTCACAAAAGTCAGGTGCGGAGAAGTCGCGAGGATACCTTGTCATTAGCGAACTCTCAACCCCACGTGGCCAAAACTCCGAAACACAAGCTCAGTTACTTCACCATACAACCCTAACTTAGGACCAACAAAGTACTGTTTGTGTATGCATCCAAGTCACTTCCTGAAATATGAGATGTAAGAGAGAAAAGACATGATGCAGAAGTGTCCCAAAGGATTTAATTGCCTCACAAGAACACCATTTCCTCAGGGACGGATTGCGAAATAAATCGTTTACAGAGATTGCAGACATAAACTATTTTGAATGAAGTAGGTACGTATGTATTCTTCAATCAAAATTCAGTAGCCTAATTTGGTTCAAAAAACCATTTATTTGTTAACAACCTGGTAAATAGATTTTGACATTAGATTCTATTACATTCCCTTCCCCGCATCATCCTCACGATCTTGAACAAGAAGTAAGTTCACCTATGTATCGATTAGCTACTCCACACCTTGGCGCATTCCAGTTTGTTATTGAAGGTAGTTGGTGTTTGCCGCTGTAAATGTAAATTCCACGCATGCTCTTGTGGTGGGTGACAAGTTGGCACGCTCTTAAGTCGGTCCCAGGAGAGACAGCACGTCTAATTGGCGCCGTACCGTAATGAAACTGCCTCCCACACTCGGCATGCATGTGACAATGAATGATTTATAATAACGTGTTGGCTGCTTCTCTTCCCATTGTCTGAAGCAAGCAATGACGTGCTCAAGAGATACGAGTTTCATGAACTTACCTTGACTTACATGCCAGCCACCTCTTTTCATGATATTGCGTCCTCTCCCCTATGTGAATTATTGTGTAACAATATTGGGGTTGGGGTTTTGATACATTCGCATCCTATCATCCTTCTTTGTTAAGAGTGATAAATTTCATTTTCAATTAGCAACAATTGTGTTTCTGAGTGAATTGCGCTAAACTGTTTGTTTTGTTTTTTTGCAACCTATTGTTTCATATATTTCTCTCATATTTCTACATTTTTGATATATCTTTTGCTTATTTTAAATATTAACATATTAAGGTTATTCTGTTCTCACCGTAAAGGGGATGAGCTTATCGTTTGTTTCTATTATTAAAAGATGGTTTTCTTCACCTGTTTCCAGTGAGAGTTTGTTCGAAATTTTGGGAGGCCTAAATTAAGCTGTCGATTGAAGAACGCAACGCTAAGAATGATAGGTGCTCAAATTCTCTGTATACGTAACAGCAAACTTTATTAATATTGAGGACGTACTCAATCGTACCTGGAAATCATGTGAAATCTTAACGCTCAGTAAACGCAAGAAAGTAGCCTATTTTGGGGACATCTTCAGAAATGACAAATGCAGCCGGATACAATTGATCAGTGAAGGCAAGGTTAGAAGAGAAACATGGTCCTGGACGAAGAAGATTGTCTTGAGCGTGTAACTTCTGACAGTAGTTCTACATCATATTCTATCTTCTTTTTCCACATAAATAAAACTAAACGTCTGTCTATCCTTTCGATTGTTTGCACTAATTTCGGTTTAAATTATGTTTCAGATAATTAAAAATGGACATTTTTTCTTTGCTTTACGTCGCACCGACACTGATAGGTCTTACGGCGACGATGAGATAGGAAAGGCTAGGAGTGGGGAAGAGGTGGTCTTAGCCTTAATTGAGGTGTAGCCCCAGCATTTGCCTGGTGTGAAAATGGGAAATCACAGAAAGCCATCTTCAGGGCTGCCGACACCATTTACCGAATGCAAGCCGATAGCTACGTGATGCAAACCGCAGGGTCACTTGCTCGGGTTTTTAAATTGAATAATTTAATGGCGAAAACAATGATTTCGTGTCTGTAAGTATACAGAATGTTTTCAAAAATGTGTGAATAAGTGAAGCTATTGGGAGATAGTAGGTTCGAACCCCACTGTCGGCAGCCCTGAAAATGGTTTCCGTGGTTTCCCATTTTCACACCAAGCAAATTTTGGGGCTGTACGTTAATTAAGGCCACGGCCGCTTCCTTCCCACTCCTAGCCCTTTCCTGTCCCATCGTCACCATAAGACGTATATGTGTCGGTGCGACGTAAAGCAACTAGCAAAAAAAAAAAAGAATGTGAAGTAATCCTTGAGGGGGAGGGGGTCGTACCTAGAATTTAGTTTGGATTCACACTTGCTTTTACAGATATTGCAGTATTTCGCCAGCGTGTGAAACAAGATTGCTATAGATTAAGTGCAGTGCCTGGAATGTTCGAACGTATCCATCAATCACAGTCACGGCGTGTTAAGGCGTGCATTCAGGCTCATGGTGAAAGTTTGAGGACTTCTTGCAGTATTCCTGCTGGTATGACAACATGGGTATAGCTACTCGATATGGGATTTGACCGGATAAGGCTATTACCATTATCTGTAAAGCCTGTTACTCGTAAAAGACTCAGCTTAGGTGGTAGGCCTATATGCCCATAGGGACTTTGTGTTGTGGTGTACTATCCACATCCCAATTATTTTCTACGTGCTTGGGAACACTGTGTATACAGGGCTATTCTCAAATAATGTGTGAACCGTCAAAGATATAGACATCTTGTTTTCAGCGATAAGAGACTCATCAACAAACTGGCAGTACCGTACTTATCCAGGGTGTCAGTATCTGCGGACATAATAGAGATAATTTTGTTTCTTAACATAAAACCACCCTACGTTTTACTCCCAGCCTTAAACTTAGAGTCATTACTAAATTTCGGATGTTAAAAAAGCCATTTTCTTGAGACCATTTTATCCGAAATCTGAAAATTAACAGTAAATGATTGATCTCTGACCCCCTTTAAAGCAATTTTATGTTGCATATAAATGCATATTTTATTGCTTAGGTCATACTTTGCTCATTTTAGTGACATAAGGTCATATTTGGTCATATTTTGTGTATTTTATTGATATAAGGTCATATTTGTTAATATTTTGAGTATTTTAGTGATATAAGGTCATATTTGGTCATATTGTGCTCAGTTAGTGTTATAAGGTCATATTTGGTCGTAGTTTGCTCATTTTAGTGATATAAGGCCATATTTTGTCATATTTTGAGTATTTTAGTGATATAAGGTCATATTTGGTCATATTTTTATTATTTTAGTGACATAAGGTCATATTTGGTCATATGTTGAGTATTTTAGTGATATAAGGTCATATTTGGTCATATTTTGCTCATTTTAGTGATATAAGGTCATATTTGGTCATATTTTGAGTATTTTAGTGATATAAGGTCATATTTGGTCATATTTTGCTCATTTTTGTGATATAAGGTCATATTTGGTCATATTTTGAGTATTTTAGTGATGTAAGGTCATATTTGGTCATATGTTGAGTATTTTAGTGATATAAGGTCATATTTGGTCATATTTTGCTCATTTTAGTGATATAAGGTCATATTTGGTCATATTTTGAGTATTTTAGTGATATAAGGTCATATTTGGATATATTTTGAGTATTTTTGTTTAAATTGATGGGCTGTTTATAACAAGGTAGGTACATGTTATCTGCATCGAGTGCCAAACGAAGGATAATACAGTATTTCAAAAGACTGTATTAGATGTATTTTTCTTTCTTATTCTGAAACAGATATGCAGCAGGTTTAAAGGAGGTTCTGTTTGAACGTATGCCGACAGATACTAAAAAGCATGCTAATACGTTCCTTTTTATTCTATTTTAGGAAAACAGGATGATAAATGAGTCTCAGGGCTGCTACTGAACTAGTGTATTAAGTTTTAACGCACCTACTGTAGCTCTGTCTGTTTGAAAGATTAAATGTGTCTGCTGCATTATCGCTAAATACGTTTTAGCACGTTTAATGACAGTAATAATCTAATACTTGATACCTATAATATTTTACTTTTTTTGTTCGTACACTAGCGGAAATGGGAAATGTTACACCATGAATACCTTGACCGAAATCCACCAAACGTATACCCCAGTATTTAAATGCCTGTGAGATATGTTGATTAAAATTTCATCCGTATACGACGTGACTGTTAGTACAGGAAAATGCCATTTCTAAAGATGGCGGCTGGTGTGTGTATGTGATGACTAAAGCCCTGATTTTCATGCGGTAATAGGTGAGATTGCAAACTAATTTGGTTAGTAGGAAATGTCGGCCACCCGCTCTTCCGTAATGTAGCAAGAGTAACATAAATTATAGGGGTTCTGATGGGCGGTACCCCTAATGTTTATGCAAACCCCATAGCTTAATCGTTGTGAAGGTAGACTATACTTGCTTCTCGTTTCAGTAAGTTTGCATTCTAACCTATTAATGCATAAAATTCCGGGCTCTGGTGATGACTGTCGGGTGTGTGTAACGTTACTGTCTCTTTTCAGGTAGAGATCGCAACACAGCATGCCTAAAGGACGTGCAAGAGCAGCTTATCACCATCTTTCGGACTTTGTGAAAGGTCGAATCATTGGCATGAGGGATATAGGAGAATCTTACCAACAGATTGTCCTGACAGTTGGCTGTAGTGCAATGACTGCCGAACGAGTAGTGATGAGATGGTCTCAAGACAATAGTGTGTCACGAATAGCAGTCACGGGTCCTTCCAGAAGGACTACACCACGAGAAGATCGTAGGATTCGTCGGCTGGTTCTGGCGAACAGACGGATGACAACAGCTGAAATCCGGGCAGAGGTTAGGGGGCCGAGAGAACCGTCGGGAACAGATTACTGGAAACTAGGATGAGATCACGAGTTGCCATGCGTTGTATGCCGCTGACACTGAACTACAGATAACGAAGATTTGCATGGTTTTGAGCCAGAGTCAACTGGGACATTGAGTGATATTCTGCGGTGTTTAGCGATGAGTCTGGCTCCTGTTTGTGGCGGTCAGATCGACGTGAACATGTCCGTAGACGAGGTGGTGAAAGGTCACAGGTAGCAGCGACTATGAAGTCGCATACCTCTCCAACCCTGGAATCATGCTGTAGGGAGTAATTGAATATGACAACATGAAGGATTTGGTACTAGTAGAAGGGAGACTAAATGCTCGCCAGTATGTGGCAAGAATGCTAAACCCTTCAAGACGAGAGTACTAAATCGCATATTCCAGCGGAATAATGTAAGAGCCCACACTGCAGTTCACACCAGAAATGCTTCGAGGAATGTACGGATCCTTGACTGGCTTGCCCGGTCCCCTGATTCGTCACCCATAGAGCATGTCTGGAATGTGATGAGAAGACGTTTACGGTCATACGAGCCTCCGGCCATCAGTCTTCATGAACTGATAACATGTGTTTCGGGCATGGCAAGAAATCCCTCAAGATGAACGTTTGGAGGCTGTTATCTTCCATGCCACACCGAATACAAGGGTGTATTCGTGATGATGACGATGATGATGATGACGATGATGATGATGATGATGATGATGATGATGATGATGGACAGTTCCGAATGGACTTAAGGTTTAATCATTTAATACCTGTCATGTAATGAACATCTCCAAAATAAATTATAAATATCGCAAATTACTTTATGGTGTAAAACTTTCCATTTCCTCTAGTATGTCTATATAGTTTTAGGGCATAATTAGTACGTCTTCAGGTTATTAACTTCCGAACCTTAGTCATTACAAATTCAGCGCTCTCATTATTTTGAAAATAAGACTAGTGCTTCTCGAGACCATGTAATGAAACCTGCTTCATTTGTCAGCCGTAGACTGTCCTGCTTGATTGAATCACGAACTACTCTAGCCGGCCAAAGGGAGCGCTACGTACCACACGAGAGGTTGTCGTACTGTGTTCCTTGTCCTTCTTCTGACAGAGGGACATTTGTACTCAACTCTGCTTTTAAATACACTACGATAAATTGTATACTTCATCACATTTCCTATTGTCGTAGATAAACTTTAAAGGAAAAACGAATATGCGACTAGACCCAGACGTGAAACTAGACCACACAGGAACGAGCGAGACGTACGGGGCACCTAGTTGTTACAAGTTGCATTACGTCGCACCGACACAGATACGTTTTATGTCGACGATGGGACAGTAATGGGCTAGGAGTGGGAAGGAAGCGGCCGTGGTCTTAATTAAGGTACAGCCCCAGTATTTGTCTGATGTGAAAATGGGAAACCACGGAAAACCATCTTCAGGGCTGCCGACAGCGGGGTTCGAACCCACTATCTCCCGAATACTGGACACTAGAAGCACTTAAGCGATTGCAGCTATCGAGCGCGGTTTACCTAGTTGTTAACCTATATTCGAAAGATGGTGGGTACGGACCCTACCATCGGCAGCACTGAAGAAAGTTTTCCATCTTTTCCCATTTTCAAATCTTAATTAAGATCACGATCACTTCCTTCCCAGTTCAAATCACTTTCTATCCCATCGAAGTGCGTTTCTGCAAAGTTAAAACCCTACCAAAAAAGGATACCCCATACTGGGTTGAGGTCAAGAAGAGCATCCAGTTGTAAAACAGGGCCAAATCCACATGTGAGACATAGATCGCATCCACGTGCCAGCCAGCGTGTGAGAGAAATGGCAGAGGAAGAACAGTAAATATGAAAAACTAAAAACAAGGTCTAGTATGGCGGTTAATACTACACTGAATGTTTCAAAGTAATGGTGAGTCGAAGTGATTACAGTTTTGTTTTAAAAGGAAGGAAAACTAGGCAACCGCCCCTTCCTAACAATAATCGGAAGGGAAAAAGGAAAAGTTTCCCGACCCTGTGAAAAATGAACAAAAAAATGCGTATCGTCATGGCGTGAAAATTAAAGACTTCCTAGAGTCGCAAACGTCATACCGCATGGGTCGGAAAAGAACAACAGTTGACACAAGGCAAGTCGGAAAGGAGAGAAAATACATCGTATAACCGGTTTTCTTTACCTGTTTCCTACAGCGATATTAAAGATCTTACGGGCACAGTAGTTATTAGAAGGTGAAGAAGCTCTGTACGTCAACACCTCATGTGTCAAACGTTGCGCATCTTCGAACTGACTTCAGTAGCTCGTGATTCAGTCGTGCATGACAGTCTACAGCTGTTAAATGAACCACGTATTAATACATTCCATTTTCTCCAGAAATACCTGCCCGACTTTCAAATTCACAGTGCTTAATTTGTAATAACGTTAAGTACAAGGCTACGTTAGAAAATCGGATAGTTCCGCTACTAAAACACAAAGTTAGTGCCGTTTCTTAGCAGATATTAACACTCTATAAATGTACTGCAATGTCACTCATGAACCTGTTGATATCATTAATGTAAGTGGAAACAAAATATCAATGTATTTAACAGCCACAAGTTGTACATATGGTCGTATGTTCCAACGCCACCCAGAACCACTGAAGATACCTTGTTGAAACTTGGCATTTAGGCTAAGGTACATTAACGTTTAGGATACCTCTTGTTTAAAAATTCAAATTTTGGCACAGCCTTACATGGAAGCGTTAAAAAGAAACTCCCAGATATCTCCCTTAGGGGTTTAGGAAGAAGCGTGAAGGAGAAAAACATATCAGAAACTAATTTATAGTAACTTTTGTGATTTGTAAAATGTTGATAAGATGAGATTACCGTACCTGAAATCGTCTCTCCCACCAACCCAACTGTATGGTACAGATAACAGCCCAGATGTATTCACTCTCCAGCATATAACCTCGTGCTCATTCCTTGCTGCAGTCTCTCGACTATATAAATTATTGCTTACGAAGTTGCCACTTGTCCTATTAAATTAACTTACCCATGTGTGTTACAAGAACTCGAACTTCGTGCTCAATTCCGAAGATAACCGAAAACATAGATGAGAAGGCGCTCAATAGATCTCTCCTGTCTATTACCCTCCCCAACTGTCCAAGTGAGTAAGCCCAGCTGAATTACCTTTTCAGTTTCAACGTATGCAATTTCCAGTAAGAGCTTGCTTCGCAATTATTATCAGCAAATCTCAAGGGCAGACACTTCAGGTCGCATGTGTTGACGTGCATTCTAGCTGCTTCTATGGACAGCTCTGCTCCTCGGTCAGGAGCAGATCTGCATTTTTTATTTAGGAACTAAAGGGTAACACAAAAGCGTCGTCTACCAGGAAGTGTTGGAGTCACTTGAATAAGCCATGTTTGAGTGCGTTATCCAATAGTAACATCCGCCAATGCCAGATATGTGCAGCTAGGCTGTAGCTGCTCCGATACAGCAAACTACTACTACTACTACAAGAGGGTTACGCCCTCTCTCTGGCCAAGAGATGTGGGCGGGTCGAGGAGATGTGTGCAAAAGGAAGGTGGATAAATGAAGTGAGAAATGATAGGAGATATGTGCGAAGAGGAAAAGTTAGATGAGAGTTCCGGGGTGGAGATGAAAGGTTAGGAGGTTGAGGGTGGCAGGGAGATTACAAAGGGAAGCGATGAGCAGTCGAAAGATATCTAGCGTCGGAAGGGGTTGGGGGATTAAATTCGTTGGAGAAAGGGGTGGGCAGACGGGTGGATGAGGTTGAAAAAGAGGAGGGGCTGGCCGGGTTCGAGGATGAGTATTTGTGGAGGGATTGCGAATTGGTCGGGGTGAGTAACGAGAAGCCTCCACTTTGTAGCGATGTTGGTAAATACTGGCGCCGGTGTTAAGAAGGTGTTGTACGTCGTGTGCAGTTGGAAGATGTAGTCGCACCATATACGTAGGGCCGGCGGCGTTCCGAATCCTGAACGCACGACGGACGCGGATGCCTGCGGCTTAAAGCTCCCGGAGGATGTCCCGTTCAGGGATGGTAGGGTCTATGTCGCGGAAGACGCAGCTAGACATAGCGTGGAAAGTTGGTGGTGGCTGCGTTGGCGATGAGGCTGTTGCGGCGTCGTCTTGCGAAGATGTTGGTAGCGATGGCGGCATTGCTGCGGGCGAGTCCAAGGTGTTGTCAGGGAGTTGCTGCGGACGAGGTTGTGCGGGGATTGAAGAAATAGGGATGGTTGAGGCCATTATGGGCGAAGGATGACATGTCGTAACTGAAGTAACGGGAACATAGGAAGGTGAATGAGCTGCTGTCGTAGTGGTCATGGAAGTGGTAGTTGTAGTTTTGGGGTGAGTAAATAAGGGGGACGATGACTGCTGTTGCGATGTCCTGGGTTGAGGCGTGGTTGCGACTGGTAGGGTAGTTGGGTCTGCGGTGAGCTGATCTCTTATGGATTGAGGAGTTGGGTCCACTAAGTAGTAACGTTGGTGAATAGTTACTCCGCTGTCGAGGAGGCGCTTCATGTCGGCTAACGTGGGTAGATATAGAAGAATTTGCAACGATGGTGAGGAATTGGAGCCGTCTAACAGCCGGTAGGCATCGTGAACGGGGCCACCGGCGGAGCGGAGGTGGCTGTAGATAGCGTCTTCAGAGACGGTGGGATCAACATCGTTAATGACGCAGGTAAACATGGTGGTGGGCAGGCTGACTTCCAACTTAGTGCCACCCTATGTGCTTGATTGTGGGCGGCAGGGTGCGAAGTAAAGTTGTGGCGTCACCCGGCCGAAAAAAGAATGAAGTTACGGAGAAGTAGTGCTCTGTCCACGTGTAACAAAAGAGATGTCTACAGCAAACACGAGATAGCAATAAATACTCCATGAGGGTCGCAACTTTTAGTGAGGAGACAGCACCACATACCCTGCTGTCGATCAGAATCATTAAATGATATGAATAGGGTTCTTCCTAACTGACCTCCCATTATCGCTTCTCGCCATTTGACGCCCTCGAGCTCCGTATTGGTTACTAGTCGAAGAACTTTTAGTAATGGTGACAAGGAAAGGGCTTCCGCAATAATTGGTGCTCCTTACTTCATGCACTCCTTCATAACATAGTATATTAGAGCGTAACCTGTTACCCACTGACATGAACTACTTCCGACAAAGCACAGCCGTCTGTCTCGCAGGTATCTGTTACAAGCAACACATGTGTTAAATTTCATATTGAATTTATAAAATTGTCATATTTATACATCTTTCGTGACTTAAAGAGAATGTATACACAAAATATACGCAATGTAGACATGGTTATTTTGACTCTGTAAAATAAATGGGTAGCCTTAAAACTAACACATGCCAGGCTGAGTGCTCAGACGGTTGAGGCGCTGACCTTCTGACCCCAACTTGGCAGGTTCGATCCTGGCTCAGTCCGATGGTATTTGAAGGTGCTCAAATACGTCAGCCTCGTGTCGGTAGATATACTGCCACGTAAAAGAATTCCTGCGGGACTAAATTCTGGCACCTCGGCGTTTCCGAAAACCGTAAAAGTAGTTACTGGGACGTAAAGCAAATACCGTTACTATTATTAAAACTAACATGTACCGTCAGTGAAGGAGTATCAATCTATATATATGAACTAGCAAGATACCCGTGCTTCGCTACGGTATTATACTGAAATTTATAATTGAATGCTTATTGTTTTAGATATATAATCCGCCGAAATTCGCGGTCTGACTCGTTTTCTGCGAGAACCCACCAAAATTCCCGATCTGACTCGTTTTCTATTAGATTACGGCATGTTTCCTCCCATTTTTCAATCTTCTTTTCCAGCAATCGATTTCGTACTTCCCGGGCTAGGCTCAGGTATTCCTCCCGGTCAGTTGGATCCGTAAATCTTTGCCATCTTTTCCTATAATCATTTTTAATATGGATAAAATCCTTCAGGAGATCCGGCGTGGTGTCATATTGGGTGCCTAGAAGGCACTGAACCCGCGGCAGGACTGCATTCTTAGTCATTACCCGTCCAGGAGCCGTTTCCAGCGCGGTCCGCACATTTGACGACGGTCCGGAACATTATTATTATTATTATTATTATTATTATTATTATTATTATTATTATTATTATTATTATTATTATTATTATTATTATTATTATTATTATTATTATTATTATTATTATTATTATTATTATGTGTTGCTGGAATGGCTGATGACAGAGAAAACCGGAGTATCCGGAGAAAAACCTGTCCCGCCTCTGTTTTGTCCAGCACGAATGTCACATGGAGTGAACGGGATTTGAACCACGGAACCCAGCTGTGAGAGGCCGGCGCGCTGCCGAGGATCCTTATAAGTACATTAAGAACAGTAAAATCAATTGGTCTCACCTCCTTCTACACCCCATCGCCGTTAAGTTTATTTACCGGCAACCCCCCCCCCCCAAAAAAAAATTAAAAGAAGGCTTGTTTCTTATGTTTAAAGAAGATTTCAAACACCAATGTTCCCGTCTATTACCTTCAGTTTTGAGATATAAGTATCCCCATAAAAATAATTTACTTTTTTCACTTCATTTCACACTACTCCCCCCCCCCCCAAGTGAATTTTCCCGCAAAAAATACTTGTTTCTTTAATAGTAAAGGATCTTCTAAATACCAATTATCACGACTCTAACTTCTTCAGTTTTTTTATTTATGTGTCCTCATGAAAGGAATTCAACTCCTTTACACTCCCGCCCTCCAAGATGGTTTCCCCCCAAAACGCGTTTTTCTTTGTTTTTAAAGGAGATCCAAATACGAATTTTCACGTCTGTAACAACTTTAGTTTTTATTAGATGTATGTATTCTTATTAAATTAATTCAATTAATTTTTCAATTCTTTCACCCCCCCCCCCTTCATTGGATTTTCCGAGAATACGTGTTTCTTTATTTTTAAAGCAGATTGCAAATATCAAATTTCACGTCTGTAACATCTTCATTTTTGAGATATCAGTAGCCTAATTAAAAGAATTCAACACCATTTTCAGTCACTTTTACCCCCCCCCTCCACCCAAGTGGTATTTCCGAAAGCTAAAAATACACGTTTCTTTATGTTTATAATAGAGATAAAAAATAGCATTTTTCACTTCTGTAACATGTTCAGTTTTTTGAGATAAACTGTAAAAATTCTCATTTTAAAATTTCACCCCTTTTGAGTTCCCCTTAAGTGGAGTTTCCAAACACAAATCACCTATGTTTATTATTATTATTATTATTATTATTATTATTATTATTATTATTATTATTATTATTATTATTATTATGTGTTGCTGGAATGGATGATGACAGGAAAACCGGAGTATCCAGAGAGAAAAACCTGTCCCGCCTCCGTTTTGTCCAGCACGAATGTCACATGGAGTGAACGGGATTTGAACCACGGAACCCAGCTGTGAGAGGCCGGCGCGCTGCCGAGGATCCTTATAAGTACATTAAGAACAGTAAAATCAATTGGTCTCACCTCCTTCTACACCCCACCGCCGTTAAGTTTATTTACCGGCACCCCCCCCCCCCCAAAAATTAAAAGAAGGCTTGTTTCTTATGTTTAAAGAAGATTTCAAACACCAATGTTCCCGTCTATTACCTTCAGTTTTGAGATATAAGTATCCCCATAAAAATAATTTACTTTTTTCACTTCATTTCACACTACTCCCCCCCCCCCAAGTGAATTTTCCCGCAAAAAATACTTGTTTCTTTAATAGTAAAGGATCTTCTAAATACCAATTTCCACGACTCTAACTTCTTCAGTTTTTGATTTATGTGTCCTCATGAAAGGAATTCAACTTCTTTACACTCCCGCCCTCCAAGATGGTTTCCCCCCAAAACGCGTTTTTCTTTGTTTTTAAAGGAGATCCAAATACGAATTTTCACGTCTGTAACAACTTTAGTTTTTATTAGATGTATGTATTCTTATTAAATTAATTCAATTAATTTTTCAATTCTTTCACCCCCCCCCCCTTCATTGGATTTTCCGAGAATACGTGTTTCTTTATTTTTAAAGCAGATTGCAAATATCAAATTTCACGTCTGTAACATCTTCATTTTTGAGATATCAGTAGCCTAATTAAAAGAATTCAACACCATTTTCAGTCACTTTTACCCCCCCACCCTCCACCCAAGTGGTATTTCCGAAAGCTAAAAATACACGTTTCTTTATGTTTAATAGAGATAAAAAATACCATTTTTCACTTCTGTAACATGTTCAGTTTTTTGAGATAAACTGTAAAAATTCTCATTTTAAAATTTCACCCCTTTTGAGTTCCCCTTAAGTGGAGTTTCCAAACACAAATCACCTATGTTTCTTTAGATTTACAGGGGATTACAAACACCCACTTTTTACGTCTGTAACATTTTACGTTTCCAAGATATTCTGTAGATATGGTCTTTCAAAAATTCACCCAATTTGTCACTCCTGTTTAACCGCCATTAATTGGATTTTCCAAAACTAAAAAATACGTGTTTCTTTATTTTTAAAGGAGATCCCATATACAAATTTTCAGTTCTGTAATATCTTTCGTTTCTGAGATATATGTATCCTCATTAAAGGCATTCAACCCATTTTTCACCCTTTTACACACCTCCTATTGGGATTTACAGGAAACAAAAAATACGTTTTCCTTTATTTTTAGAGGAGATTCTACCTACCAATTTTTACATCTGTAAATTTTAAAGTTTTAAGATGTATACACACTCATTTAAAAAAAATTACCCTCCCCCCTTTTTACCCCCCAATATTTGGAATTTCCAAAAACGAAAAAATACGTGTGTTTATTTATTTTTAAAGGAGATTCTACATACCAATTTTCACATATATAACCTTTAAAAATTTTGAGATAGATACACTCATTTTAAAATATTACTCCCTTTTCACCCACCCCCCTAAATTGGATTTTCCTGAAACAAAAAAATACGTGTTTTATTATTTTTAACGGAGATCCCAAACACCAATTTTCAGGTCTGTAATATCTTCAGTTTCTGATATATAAGTAGCCTCATTAAAGGCATTCAACAAATTTTTAGCCCCTTTTCACTCCTCCTATTGCGATTTTCCGAAAACAAAAAAATACGTGTTTCCTTATTTTTAAAGAAGATTCTAAATACCAATTTTTACATCTGTAAACTTTTAAAGTTTTGAGATATAGAGCAACTCATTTTAAAATTTCACCCCCGTTTTCACCCCCTTAGCGAAGGAATATCCAAAAATCCTCTCTTAGCGAGCACCTACGTCTTAATGTGAATATATCCCCAAAATTTCATCTCTTTATGTCCAGTAGTTTTGGCTCGGCGATGATGAATCAGTCAGTCAGTCAGTCAGTCAGTCAGTCAGTTATTTTATATATATAGATTTCTTAGTAAGAAAATAATCTCACATTTCACCAGTAACAAAAAAATTAAGAAATCAGATCTCTAAATGGCAAGCATTAATGACAATATAAAAATATAATATTTTTTTTAAATCCCGGATATCATAATCCAGATCGTTGAAAAATTCGTTGGCGATTGTTAGACTCTATTGGCACTCTCTGATCTGAAATACCATTTATTGGATGTTCTTTTTACAATAAATCAGATTAAGGAGAAATTCCGCCTGACGGTTGATAATTTTAATTTTGAGATTTAACTCAAATCATGCTTACATTCGAAAAACACATCAAAGAAATATTGCTCATATGAAATGATTAGGAGGCCGATCTTGTCGATTCCCTAATGGGGGCTTCTATCAGGTGAATTATCTCTCATTATCAACATATTTACAAGGATAAAGCAAAATATGTTGGGCACAGGTGTAAATCAATCAATCAATCAATCAATCAATCAATCAATCAATCAATCAATCAATCAATCAATCAATCAATCAATCAATCAATCATCAAATATCTGCATGTGGCAGATTCCCTATCAATCGTTTTCTTCATATTTACATTCATTTATAATTGTTTACCTAGCTTTTACTGAAATATTTTCATCGAACTTGGGAATTTATCGAACATTTCCCGTGATTATTTATTCCAATCCCATACTCCTCGTCCTATAAATGAATATTTGCCCCTATTTGTCCTCTAGAATTCCAACATTTTATCTTTTAAATGCGAGTGCGCTGCGTGAATGTCAGGTATATTGCCCTCTAGATTTAGATAGAACTTCGCTCTTTGACCGGAATTGAATGAAATTGCAAAACACTCTTTTAAGGCGAGAATTATGGCGTACAACTGCTAAGCTGTGTTGGTCTATATGCAGTTACAAAGATATAATTATTTATTATATTTCGTAGATGAAATAAATCAAAGAGATTACGGTATTTCTTCTTCCCTTTCTACATCTTTTTCCTAGATCTGTGCGGTTGCAGATGCAAACAGTATCGCACATGCGGATTTTGCCCTATTTTACGGCCAAACGTCCTTCCTGATGCCAAGCCTATTTGGAGAAATGTAAAAAAGGAGGTTACGGTAACGGTATTATATGCCATGAAGTTTGATACCATCTACATGTGTAATATCCGTAAAATGTTAAATATAATAATAATAATAATAATAATAATAATAATAATAATAATAATAATAATAATAATAATAATAATAATAACGATGCACTTCAGCAAAAGTTCAAGGAGTTCCAGGAGAATGAATGTGACTTTAACAACACCAAAAGTCTCCTTGTTGAGGCCGCCAAAGACGTTGCAGAAATCAAGAGAAGCAAAAAGCATGCCTGGTGGAATGATACATGCGAATCAGTCCTCAAAGAAAGACTCAGTGTGTGGAAACAGTACTACTCTACGAAATCAGAAAATGATTGGGAAACCTACAAAACCCAACGTGCCCAAGCAGCTAGTATGTTCAGAACTGAGAAACGTAAATAGGAAAAGTCTCTCATTGAAAAGACAGAACAAAACTTTCGGAAGAATGAAAGCAGAGAGTACTACAGAGCCTTCAAACGCAAACACACAGGCTATAAACCACCATCTCTATGCTTTGAGCGAAAGGACGGCACACTACCGACGTCAAATGAAGAAAATTGTAGCTTTCTGGCAGACTACTTCAAGAATTTACTTAATTACTCTAAACTGGAAAGCCCCATTGAGACCAAGGAACCCTTACTCAGGTACACGGATTCAAGACCACCCGACAGAGATGAAATCAAGCGCAACATTGCCCGTCTCAAAAATAACAAACCGCCGGGGGAAGACTCAGTAGTAGCAGAACTATGGAAATATGCCCCAGAGGAATCACTTGATATCTTGCAAAAGCAAATAGAAGAAATTTGGAGCTAACAGACCCTACCCGAAGATTGGAAAATAGCTTTGATCCATTACACAAGAAAGACAGCATGAATAATATCAACAACTACAGAGGAATATCTTTGCTACCCGTGACTTACAAAATTCTATCACTTGCCATCCTGGAGCGTTTGGAAGCACAAGTCGAACATCAAATACGTGAATACCAAGGAGGGTTCTGAAAAAGTCGCTCAACAGCCGAACAGATCCAAAATCTCAAAACGATAATCAGATATTTTACACTAAGGTCCAAGCAGTATGTGTCCTTCTTTGTGGACTTCAAGAAAGCGTACGACTCCATTAACCGGAAAGTGCTGCTAAACATCTTCAAAGAATTTGGAGTTGATTTGAAACTGTCATTAATTAGAGCCACCCTGACCGATACAATATCCAAGGTGACGTTTCACGGATGTCTCTCGCATTCCTTTGACATCAAAACAGGAGTCCGACAAGGTGATGGGCTTTCCCCGATACTCTTCAACTGCGTTCTTGAAAAGATCATCAGAACCTGGTTGGCGAGATTACAGGGAACCAACTACAGTCCACTAAGAATACGAACCAAATCCAAGGGGATCACAACAGACTGCTTAGCATTTGCCGATGATATTGCCGTTCTCTCAAATGACGTAGAAACCGCTAGAGCCCAAGTTGAAATGTTAAAGGAAATTGCCGAACAAACTGGTCTGCATTTATCGCTTGAGAAAACAGAAATAATGACTAACATCAAAGATGCCCCACCAAATTCCATACAAAATACGGGGACATGACCCGAGTAGACAAATTCAAATACCTGGGTGAGATCATCATGAAAAATAGACTGGACAAAGAAGCACTCCAGGAGCGAGTACGCAAACTGGAAATAGCCTACCAAACATCCCGCACAATCTACAACAAAAAATGCCGTTCCCAAAACACCAAGATACTTCACTATGAAACAGTCCTGAAGCCAGTAGTTCTATATGGAGCCGAAACCCTGTCTTTAAATACCAACAAAGGACTCCTTGAAGAACTGGAGAAAAAAGAGCGCAAAATTTTGATAGGAATCTTGGGATCAAAGTACAGAAATGGAATCCATCAAAGGAGATCCAACGATGAAGTCTACAGCAAAATAGAGAAAATTACTGACACAATCCGAAAAAGACGGGCACGATTTTGCGGTCACGTGAAAAGAATGGACGAAAGAAAGTTAACTAAAGAGATCTTTCACTTTTTTTGTTTAAACCCCAAAACCACAATTCCCTGGTTTATAAATACCAAAGAAGACATGCAAATGCTACATATCTCAGCTGAAAATGCCCTTAACAGAGATCGCTTCCGCAAGAAAGTATTGACGAACGCGCTGAACCGAGACGAGTAGCCGAAGAGAAAACACGGTGCCCCTTGGATAGAGGAGCGTAAGCAGGCCTACTCACAAAGAATGAGGGAAATTTGGGCTCTAAAGAAGGCCAAGTTCAGTGTCAAATGCAAGAAGACTTAACGTGGTCCTTGATGGCCGCAGCGAATAATAATAATGAGAAGAAGAAGAAGAGGAATAATAAAAACTGCATGGTCTCAGCTACCGACTTACAGACCTTTTAAAGTGGTACCATCTAGGTGAACTGCCTACCAGTTTGAACATTCGAACTTTCCAGCTGTCTAGGAACGAAAGTAGAATTTTACTGGACGATTCCTTTGTTTGAGGTCATTTAATTTTGTCGTATGATTAAGTGCGCTGCTAGAGATATTTAACATACCAACGACAATGACATGGAAGGGTATGATATTTGACTGCCCTTCAGAAATGGTATACCGCAGACGGGATCGAGCCCTGAACTTGGGAAACTGAGTCAAACACTGTAGCACTGATACACCGAGGCTGCTACTTTAACACAAAAGTGGAAGCTATCATTGACGTCAGTAACATTGAAAGGCGTAATGAACTCTCTGTTTATCACCTATTTTGAAACCGTAACTGATACATCTCCAACAGTACTAAAAGGACAAACACTAGCTAAATCTGGAGAGCGAGAGAGAGGTCTAATATTTTGTGAATTGACTCCACATTTGAGGGTTTTTGTATATTAAAATATAAATCGAAAATATACTTCCTTCTGTCTTATCTGTGTGTCTGTCAGTACGCTTCAAATCGAAACTGCTGCAGGTATACAATGAATCGATTCAAGGATACTTCCTAGCTGTATATTATTTCAAAATCCTGAAAAATACTTTAAGGTTTCCAAGAAGCATTTAACACAAAATTTCAATATCCCTGTTGGTAGTGGATTTATGGAGAAATCGTTTAGAATAAAATTGTGTAATATATTTCTAAATGCATTTTTGTTCAATGCAAGATTTTGGTAGGAGGATTTTTGACAACTTTGAGGTTCACCGGAACCACAACAAAGTTTGTTAATATTATATCCAGAGGCTTATTGGTTTGTGTTCGTCTTAAATATAAGTTCATTGCATCATTGTCCTGTTCAAACGTAGTAAATAAGTCAAAAATATTCTATCCGACCACCTTTGGTTTTTTTTTTTTTTTTTTTTTTTTTCTAACCCCGACGGTATTAGGTTTCCGATGATTACCAAGTATTTTCACTTCCTTTGTGGCCCTTCCTTTTCTTTTATCGTTGCCTCCATTCTTCCTCTGATTAGCGTTAAGAGGAAAAGGTTGCCTAATGTTACTTCGCCTTAAAATTACCACCACAACCATTCAATCTGCACTGCGTGGTCAACCTCAAAGAAAAATATGTACTTTGGAAAATCAACAAAAATCCGTGGCTCTTGTAGCTCCATAATGTATTTGGCTTTACGAAACGACTGCTTCTCAGTAACATTATCTGCAGATTTCGTAGTGCAACGTGGTCAGCGTAACAATACCTTTAATCATGTTGCTTCGCTTTCGAGGTCGAGGCTATGAAGAATCACTCAATCATTACTAATAGTAACTCTTTTCTTTACCAGAATAAAATTTCAGAAATTTAAATTTCTATATTAGAGTAGAACTTCATATCATACTAGCCATGTAGGTGGTTTAGAGAAAGACAATCTGAATCGCGACTGTTCTGTCCGTAAAAGGCCAGGCTCCTTATTAACCTAGAAGTGGCAGTATGTAAAAGGTGTGAAATACATTGTGGGTGCTACTGAGTAACATGAAGTTGCGATCTATCAATGTCAAGTTTCAGTGGTGGAATGACGTGGCCACAGATTGCGCTGAAAATGGCTTTGCTGCGTTCCGTTCGTTCAGTGTGTTAACTTCTCACTTCTATCCGCGCATCCAAAGCACGAAAAGTGTACATATTTCCATTAATACTCCTCGCAGGATTTGTACTACGCGTTTCAAAATATTATTTTGTAAAACATTTATTATTCAGAATTTATCGATAGGAACAGATAATAATAATAATAATAATAATAATAATAATAATAATAATAATAATAATAATAATAATAATAATAATAATAATAATAATTTCGTGTGGCAATTTCTAGCCGAGTGCAGCGCTTGTAAGGCAGACCCTCCGATGAGGGTGGGCGGCATCTGCCATGTGTCGGTAACTGCGTGTTATTGTGGTGGAGGATAGTGTTATGTGTGGTATGTGGGTTGCATGGATGTTGGGGACAACACAAACACCCAACCCCCGGGCCATTGGAATTAACCAATGAAGGTTATCGAATCGAATCCGGGACCCTCAGAACCGAAGGCCAGTACGCTGACCATTCGGCCAACGAATCGGACATAGGAACAGATGTAAGGGAGATATTTCAGAATTCATTCTTAGACCTTTAGCTAAACTATTGCTTTCAGTGTGAATGAAATCATTTACAGTTTAGATAGTAGTGATTTATCCCCTGACTTTAAATATCGATTTTCATTAAATTTTGTGCAGCCATTTTCTCGTGATGTGTGAGCAAACATGCAGTACGTACCTACATGCATTACAGATATGATAGAAATTTAAAAATTGCAACTCCTTCCTATTCTGGATATGATTGACCTACAAATATATTCCTTGTCTTAATTCTGTCAAAGTACAAACCCAGCTCTTATACTGCTTACTCAGATAACTTGTACCATGCATAATATATATATATATATCATTCTCTCCTGTGTGCCAGGAACTTTCATCCTCTCACAACGGCAGTCCCATTCTTCCCTCAACTCGTCTTCATGAAACACATTCTGTCTTATTTCACCGCATTCTCTGTAACATCCACACACCGTATGCGTGCTCGCTCTATTTCCCATACAAATTCATTTCATATTACCTTGCTCCTTCACACACAATACTCGCTCCATGTTAATAATACCTAGAAGGTATAGCAGTCTAGAATTACATTAAATATTCACAGGATGATCATCCTTACCGCCTCGAGAGGGTTGCCTTACACGTAATAGCTGCGCACTACTTTCATATACAGAGTTAAGATAGGTACAGAGGCGGCTGATGTAAGAAAAGCATGGAGGATGAAAAGAATGTACACATTCAAACACAAAAATCAAACTCACTGAAATGGAATGTCGTATGGCTTTTAGTGCCGGGATATCCCAGGACGGGTTCGACTCGCCAGGTGCAGGTCTTCCTATTTGACGTTCATAGGCGACCTGCGCGCCGTTATGAGAATGAAATGATGATGAAGACAACACATACGCCCATTGGAATTAACCAATTAAGGTTAAAATCCCCGACCCGGCCAGGAATCGAACCCGGGACCCTATGACTCGAAGGCCAGCACGCTGACCGTTCAGCAAACAAGTCAGACATCAAGCGCACTAGTGTACGGAAGAAACATCTCAAACTTCGTATACTACGCTCCGTGCTATGGACTTTTGCACTAAATTATATATTTCCACACTCTTTAATATAAATATAGAGGGTGTATCAGAATACCGACAAAAATATCATGGATTCTCTTTGTTAAGAACGATGGTGAAATCGGATTGACAGAATATTCCTTTCGAGCATAGGCTAGGTGCATATCAGCCATTTCTTCGTAGGTGTACCGAAACGGAGCTATTCTCACCAATTATTGCCGCAAACTTAGTGGCCAATGTGTAAAGAACAAAGTGTACACTGTCTACTGGAGCTGGCGTTTTCTCTGTCTCCGTCTACCATACACCCCACTTCCCCTCCCTTCCTTGAAGCACAGCAGCAGACACCGGCTTGCTGGCAGAGGAAATACTGCGAGTTCGTCAATTTGAATCGCACGCCCGGAAGTAACAATGAAACCTTATTTTCTCGAAAATAATAATTTTCTCCACCAATCCGATTGCGCCATCATCATTTCTATATAACACGAAGGGCATCCCTGATTTTTGTCAGTATAATTAATATGCATCCTGTATTACGAATTTAATCTAAATTATTTCAGAAAATCGTCAACAAATACCTAAATAACTTCTTAGAGGAAACATCTTCCCTTTCACATCATCATCAGTTTGGCTTCGTTCAGATACATTTTACTTCTTACCAGCTACTGCGTATCACAGAACAGATCGCAAGAGGTTTCAAGCTCAAGTATTACGCTAATGCAGCATTTTTAGATTTTACAAAGGTACTTGATAAGGCATTTCAAGAAGGCCTTCTATATGTTGCAAATAATTGCAATCCCACATTACATATTCATACCTCCTATAGCTCCTTGAGCCAGCGCACCTTTAGGACAGCCATCAACTCCACGAATTCAACACAGCTGCCCATCAAAGTCGAAGTTCCTTAAGGCTCATTTCTTGGTCCAACCCTCATCAATATTTATTCATACGATATTCCATGTCCTTTATTCATCAACATCGCAATATATCCAGCTGATATCGTCTTTCTCACCTCACACCATGACACATTAGCTGCCAGTCGCCGCCTGCAAACCAAATCGGCTTGTTTGAAGAACTGGAGAATTCCACTGAATGTACCAAAATGTGAAACCATGATATTTACTCCTCCGAAGTCCGCTACCTCCATCACACATAATTTTCAATGGAACAGCCATACCATGGATGCCTAATAACAAGGTAGTGACGTACCTGGGAGTATTCACCGACGTTCGTTTAACATGGAAATGCCTAAATCTCAGCTATGCAAAGCAAAACAATACCCACTCCTAAACAGCAAATCGTCCCTAAAATTCGAACGTGGACTACTTCTTTACAGATCGCTGCTACGTTCTTCAATCATCTACGCCTTGTCAGTCTGAGGAGGTTCGTCTCGAACAACTATCAGACTATTCCAATTACTGTTCCCCAAAATAAAGTTCTCCGTTTCATCTCCAATGTCCTTTAGCACGTTCGAATCGAACAATTGCATCACGAACTTCAGTTAGACACGTGATCTCAATGCAAGCCAATAATTCCTTCAAGAAGTTATAAAATGTGCTACGTTCTTCGCCCTTGGTAAACGGTCATCAGTCTCACGCCGGATTAAAAACAGTCTTTGGCATGATATTTTACTTCCGCCAAAAGACGCATCTTAAGATGATCGGTGAACGTTCTTGTGAATTAGTTTATTTATTTTAACTGCCGACCGAGTTGGCCGTGCGATTTGGGTGGCGTAGCTGTGAGCTTGCATTCGGGAGATGGTGGGCTCGAATCTCACCGTCAACAGCCCTGAAGATGATTACTCTACAGCTGTTACTGTACAGATAGCTACAGGAACTCTCCATACCTTTCCTGTACATACAACCAGTATATTGTCGATGAAGAAATAATTCCTCCTATGTCACAATGGTGAATATTAAATACAGTCTCAAATTAGAATGTGGATTACTTCCTTACAAATAGCTGCTACGTCCTTTAATCATCTATGCCTGCCCAGTGTGGGGAGGGGTGGCTCGAACAACTGGCAGATTACTTCAATTACTATTTTCCAAATTAAATTTCTCCGTATCACCTGCAATGCTCCGTAACACGTTCGAAAATACGTCATGCAAACATACATTCCTTCAGCGCGGTAGAGTAAGGTTCATTTTCCATGACACACTTGCATAGGCGAATGAACACTACGAAAATTGTTCCGATAGATCGCATATCCATATGTGCCTTCGAGGTGTGACCAGTCTTAAAGGAATATAATGGATAGCAGGAGCATTGTGATATGCGAGGTTTTGTTTCTTCAACGAGGATATTATAAGGACAAAACAGAGAAATTCATTCCGCTCAAATTCAGCTCCCACGTAAAATAAATATTAAGGTAAAGTTTCCGTGTTCCTACAGGACACAATCACCTTCTTACATGATCTCTAGGACCTGGGCAGTAGCAAGTCTTATACAATAGTGAAAATTAAAAAGGATTTATTTCTATGTATGATCCCAACCTGCTATGACTTTCGCAACTGTTGTTTAAATATCCACTGCACCAACATGAGTGCAGTACCCTATTGTATATTGCCCTTGTTCAAAGCTCTAGAACAAACATTGTGTTTAACGAAGGCTACCGTTAACGAGGTTTAAGGTATGTTTCGGTTATTTGGTACTAACTAGGACGACGGTACCAGATGCTCAATCGAGTAAAGAACACCATGTGTTCAGGAGTACAAGCAATAGCATCAGTGATGGAGCGTCAATATACTTCCGCCATTTACTCACGAACGGTTCGGTAGCGAACCCATCTTTTTGCTTCTTCTGTCGTGTACGTTCCACCACATCGTTTTGTGTCATCACTTCTGTTAGTGGTGGTGGTGGTGGTGATTATTATTTTAAGAGGAAGTACAACTAGGCAACCAACTTCCATATAACACTAATCAGAGAAAGAAATGGAAGGGATCCGACACTTCGAAAAATGAAGGTATCGGCCAAAGAAAGACAAGGGACACGAAGGGCGTGAAAATGAAAGACTCCCGAGGTCTAGGAAACCTAATACCGTCGGGGTCGGAAAAGAAAAATAGTTGACCAAGGGAGGTCGGATAGGATTGATAAAAGTGAGGAGCCTGGAACAAGTAAGTGGAAGCAATGCCAGGACACAGCTCAGGGCCCCGTGATTGCCAGTCTACGCTTCCAATTTAAGAGCCCGGGGCAACTTTTAGTCGCCTCTTCAACAGGCAGGGGATACCGAAGTTGTTATTCTACCGTCCCCACCAACAGGGGGATAATTTCTGATACACCATGTATACATGAACATACGAGTTACATTAATTTACCTAATTGGGTCCATCGTCGCCGTAAGACCTATCTCTGTCGGTGCGACGTAAAGCAACTTGCAAAAAAAATACCTAATTTGAGATCTTGCTACTTAAACATTTTCCTTTTATTAACTATATAAATAAAATTGTTCGTGTCTGTTTGTCTGTCTGTTTGTCTGTTCCACCATCACGTCGAAACGGCTTTATAGATCTCAACCAAACTTCATATTTAGAGTATACTCATCCCGGGGAAGGTTTCGATATGCATATCATTTTAAAATCTTTGAATACACGGGGGGTTTATAGGAAAACCAGAATGGTTTTTCCACCATCACGTCGAAACGGTTGGATAGATCTCAACCAAACTTCATATTTAGAGTATACTCCTCCCGGGGAAGGTTTCGATATGCATGTCATTTTAAAATCTTTGAATACACGGGGGGTTTATAGGAAAACCAGAATGGTTTTTCCACCATCACGTCGAAACGGCTGGATAGATCTCAACCAAACTTCACATTTAGAGTATACTCCTCCCGGGGAAGGTTTCGATATGCATATCATTTTAAAATCTTTGAATACACGGGGCGTTTATAGGAAAACCATAATGATTTTTCCACCATCACGTCGAAACGGCTGGATAGATCTCAACCAAATTTCATATTTAGAGTATACTCATCCCGGGGAAGGTTTCGATATGCATATCATTTTAAAATCTCTGAATACACGGGGGGTTTATACGAAAACCAGAATGGTTTTTACACCATCACGTCGAAACGGTTGGATAGATCTCAACCAAACTTCATATTTAGAGTATACTCCTCCCGGGAAAGGTTTCGATATGCATATCATTTTAAAATCTTTGAATACACGGGGGGTTTATAGGAAAACCAGAATGGTTTTTCCACCATCACGTCGAAACGGCTGGATAGATCTCAACCAAATTTCATATTTAGAGTATACTCATCCCGGAGAAGGTTTCGATATGCATATCATTTTAAAATCTTTGAATACACGGGGGGTTTATAGGAAAACCAGAATGGTTTTTCCACCATCACGTCGAAACGGCTGGATAGATCTCAACCAAACTTCATATTTAGAGTATACTCCTCCCGGGGAAGGTTTCGATATGCATATCATTTTAAAATCTTTGAATACACGGGGGGTTTATAGGAAAACCGGAATGGTTTTTCCACCATCACGTCGAAACGGCTGGATAGATCTCAACCAAACTTCATATTTAGAGTATACTCCTCCCGGGGAAGGTTTCGATATGCATATCATTTTAGAAACTTTGAATACACGGGGGTTTATAGGAAAACCAGAATAGTTTTTCCACCATCACGTCGAAACGGCTGGATAGATCTCAACCAAACTTCATATTTAGAGTATACTCATCCCGGGGAAGGTTTCGATATGCATATCATTTTAAAATCTTTGAATACACGGGGGGTTTATCGGAAAACCAGAATGGTTTTTCCACCATCACGTCGAAACGGCTGGATAGATCTCAACCAAATTTCATATTTAGAGTATAATCATCCCGGGGAAGGTTTCGATATGCATATCATTTTAAAATCTTTGAATACACGGGGGGTTTATAGGAAAACCAGAATGGTTTTTCCACCATCACGTCGAAACGGCTGGATAGATCTCAACAAACTTCATATTTAGAGTATACTCCTCCCGGGGAAGGTTTCGATATGCATATCATTTTAAAATCTCTGAATACACGGGGGGTTTATACGAAAACCAGAATGGTTTTTCCACCATCACGTCGAAACGGTTGGATAGATCTCAACCAAACTTCATATTTAGAGTATACTCCTCCCGGGAAAGGTTTCGATATGCATATCATTTTTAAATCTTTGAATACACGGGGGGTTTATAGGAAAACCAGAATGGTTTTTCCACCATCACGTCGAAACGGCTGGATAGATCTCAACCAAATTTCATATTTAGAGTATACTCATCCCGGAGAAGGTTTCGATATGCATATCATTTTAAAATCTTTGAATACACGGGGGGTTTATAGGAAAACCAGAATGGTTTTTCCACCATCACGTCGAAACGGCTGGATAGATCTCAACCAAACTTCATATTTAGAGTATACTCCTCCCGGGGAAGGTTTCGATATGCATATCATTTTAAAATCTTTGAATACACGGGGGGTTTATAGGAAAACCGGAATTGTTTTTCCACCATCACGTCGAAACGGCTGGATAGATCTCAACCAAACTTCATATTTAGAGTATACTCCTCCCGGGGAAGGTTTCGATATGCATATCATTTTAGAAACTTTGAATACACGGGGGGTTTATCGGAAAACCAGAATGGTTTTTCCACCATCACGTCGAAACGGCTGGATAGATCTCAACCAAATTTCATATTTAGAGTATACTCATCCCGGGGAAGGTTTCGATATGCATATCATTTTAAAATCTTTGAATAGACGGGGGTTTATAGGAAAACCAGAATGGTTTTTCCACCATCACGTCGAAACGGTTGGATAGATCTCAACCAAACTTCATATTTAGAGTATACTCCTCCCGGGAAAGGTTTCGATATGCATATCATTTTTAAATCTTTGAATACACGGGGGGTTTATAGGAAAACCAGAATGTTTCTGCCACCGTCACGTCGAAACGGCTGGATAGATCTCAACCAAATTTCATATTTCGAGCATACTCATCCCGGGGAAGGTTTCGATATGCATATCATTTTAAAATCTTTGAATACACGGGGGGTTTATAGGAAAACCGGAATGGTTTTTCCACCATCACGTCGAAACGGCTGGATAGATCTCAACCAAACTTCATATTTAGAGTATACTCCTCCCGGGGAAGGTTTCGATATGCATATCATTTTAGAAACTTTGAATACACGGGGTGTTTATAGGAAAATCAGAATGGTTTTCCTCCATTTTCTCTTATACTATTGATTTTCTGTAAACTTCGTTTACCGTACGTGAAACGTCTCTTCATTATAAACAACTTTCGTTATGTTCATAATTTATCTTACTCTTTATATGACGGAGAAATTTACAATTTTCTGCTGGTACCATGCTCTGCATTGAGTGACCGACAGACCGACAACGAGCCTACAGGTTACCATGGCAACGTCTCTGACTGCATGTCAGCAGGGAAGTAACGTATTGCCATTTTCCTCATCATGCTTTTAAATTCGTGGTTGTTCCTTAGGTAGAAGGCAAGAGAGGCGTCAATCGGCCTATCTGCGGGATATTGGCGGAATATCGTTGGATGTTATAACCGCCTTCGAATAGATTAAGTAATAACACCATTAGTCATCTTCTTATTATTTGTTTACCTAGGAATCAATGGACCTAAATTTCTCCTCTGTTACCGCTTTATTATATCCATAACTCACACTAGCATAATTTATTGAGGGGCATTTGATTTTCCAATACATTAACTTGGCATTTACATATTTGTCGTTACCCGGCTGTCCTCAATTATAATCCATTTTCTATTACTTTCAACTTTCTTAACTGTATTATTTTCTTCCTTAATTACGCCGTATGTACGCGAGTGCTACAAACTACTGGATGTATTTCCACCAATGCTCATATTTAGAATACACCTGTCCTTGATAGGTTTTAGGGCAAATATTGTTTCTAAATCCCTGAATTGACTGGGGGTTTATACGAAACCGAAACAGTGATTTTGCACTTCCACAAAATATACACAACCAACGTTAATTTAAATCTACCTGCCTTGGTAGAAATTAATTTCTAAACCTTTTTTCTCATGTACATCATTTCGACACGAGGATTAATAAGGGAGATATCATTAACGGACCGTTTTTCTGTACAAGTCCCATCGGACTTAACTCACGAGCGGGTGCGTGTAAAGCGTATTCCTTACAACTTGAAAACTACTGAAGACATTCGAACCAAAATTCATATTTAGCATCCACCTGTCCAAAGGTAGGTTTTAAACGTAAATAACATTTCATGTTCCGGAATGGACTGGCGGTTTATAGGGAACCGAAATGGTGATTTTACTCTTCCACAATATATACAGAACAAGACCAACCTGACTGGAAATCGACCAAACGTGATGGAATTCCACCGCTAAACATTTTTTCATGTGCATTTTTTCGTCAGGAGGATTAATAAGGGAGATATCATGAATGGTCAGTTTTGCAGGTTAAGTCCAGCGGACATAGCCAAAAAGGTGTTTTACATGGAGCAGATTCCTTATCTACATAAATCAAATCGTAACGATTGTGTGCCTCTACACTGACTATTTTGGCGAAATTTTTGTACAGCTTTCCGTTTAAGGGGTAATAATGACCATCTGCATAATTTTTGGTTTAGTTTCTTGAAAGTCCTAATTTTTACCCGCCTCGCACAAAATCCAGATTGCGGCATAATCTGCCAGAAGAAAAAGAAGATAATTGAAATTTGACAAAATTATACGTTTTAGCCTGTAACGAACGGAAAACATCCAAGATCATTAAATTTTTCACTTTTTATCCCCGAAGAATATCGAAATATGCAGGCAATTTTAATGATGGTGCAGACCTTCGGAAATTCCTATCACATAACAGATTGCACAATCTCCGTTCAATTTGGAATGATCTACAACCTTGGTCTTATGACTTTTTGCCGTATCTGTATCCCTTTTACGTTTGATTTTTCTCTATTAATGGATGTTAAGTCAATTTGGAATTTTCACATGCATAATTCATACCTTCGATTACTTATATGAAATACAGAATCATCAAACTCTTCACGAAAATTGGCCCACCCAGTAGCCATATGTGAGCCAAATGCTATGTATCTAGCTGCCACATAATTATCCGAATTTAATGTAATGTGAGATAATCTTACAAGAACGTTACCCTGTTCCACGTTTCTAACTCAATCTGACCCAAGAATAGATGACATATCATAGGACCAGCAATTTAGGCCACTAAATCCGGCGTGTCTTATGGTATAATCCTTTGTCGATATGACGTACGTTTAGTAGCAGTTAATCTGTAAATGAAGGTCTTCAATATTGTAAACACGCATATACTTTCGTATGTCGATCTATATATATTCACTGATGTCGATTTTTAGCGATCGAGAAAGGGCGGGTCTGCTATTGCATTCAGTACTCCCCACACCGACTTTGACTGGCAGTATGAAAGGGTTCCTTCTCCAACTCCTGTGTAACTGTCATTAGTAAGGAAGGTCTACAATTGTAATGAATAGTTCACTTCTCGATTTGACTTGCAGAAGGCAAGTGAGCATGCAGTATTGTTTAAAACTCCCCTACCCGATTGTGTTTGGCAGTAGGCAAGGGTGCCCGCCATTATAAAGAAATGTCCTCATCTAAAATGTGACTGGCATTAGGCATAGTGGCCTGCTATTTTGATGGAAACTCACCAACTTGGTGTGACTGGCAGTAAGCTGGCTGAAAGTAGGAAAATGGGCCTGACATTATAATGATAACTGCACAACTTAATTTCGAGTGGTAGTAGGGTAATTGCATGCCATTATAATAAAAACTCTAATCTGTCTGGAAGTAGGAAAGGGGGGCTGCCATTTTAACGAAAACTCCCCAAATCGATTCTGTCCGCATAGTAGGCAATGGGGCCTGCAATTATAACGTAAACTTCCCAACTCGATTGTGAATGGCAGTAGGCAGTGAGCCTGCCGTTATATCACAAATCCATAACAAACACTTTACATTGGAAACAACGTACGGGGACCTCCCCATGCTCTTTCTCGGATAACGCTAAGAGACATGCAATTTTAAAACAATCTTATTGACTGCATGCACACTATTTACTTCGATATTCGAATACAATGTAGAATACCGTAGCGAAGCACGGGTACATTCGCTAGTTCTACAATATTCTGTTCTGATTTGTTGCCGATTGTTGATGAGTCCAGAGGAACGGCGCAGAGATGATTCTAAAAACGTCTTCCGGTGGGCGTGTACAGCAGAGTACGTGAAAGAACCAGTTACTTTTCTGAGGAAGAGTCTCCATAGGAACCTAATCTAAATAAATCTAGCAGAGGTTGCGAGGTCAGTTGGCCGTCCATTACTCTTGATCCTCTTCGTTCGCCATCCACCATCGGGTCACGCACGCCTGCTTTATCATGTACCGTATGCATAGTAGCTGAAACGAGTTCAGGGAAGGAGAACTGAACTTAGAAAGCGGGGAGGGAAAATCTTTCGTCAGCATATCTCATCAACAAGGGTAAAAGAGTTCATTCATAAAGTTGCTACACTTTCTTCAAGAAAAAAGCAAGTCGGTTTAGAAAAGTGCTCAAGGCCTATTGAAGTCAGTTGTTAAATTCAAGTAGTAAAATTATTTAGCCAAGAGATTGACGTTATGGATACTATGTACAAGATAAAACAAAATGTCGTGGAGTCACAACAACGATGAAAATACGTGAATAATGTGGTTGGTGCTCCGTTCACCTTCTGGGCTCAACATTGTAGAATCCAATTCCGTTACAGCCAAATGACAATCGAAATGTGAGAGTCTGTTGTCAAGGCGAAGTTCAGGCGCTCTAAAGTCCTTTAATATTTATGCATAGTTAATAAAGGTACATGAAGCATTGTTGAGTCCTCACCCCGAAGGCTGATTTGAAAGATGAGAGTTCCAGTATGGGTTGTCATAGCAAAGTAGGACGGCAACTGAAAAGAAATGCTAGATAAACACCGCTTTCACTAGTTCCTCTCACTTTCTGAGCCCCAAAGGGTTGGGTCAGATCCCAGATCAGTCTGGTGATATTTGAAGGTGCTCAAATACACCGGACTCATTTCGTTATATTTACCGGTTCCTGTGGAACAAGATTTCCAGCATTTTAACATCTTCAAAAACATCAAAAGTAGTTAGTAGGACGTAAAACCAATGTTATTATTATTAATGTTGTTGTTGTTGTTGTTGTTCCGGAGTATCTGTGGAGCACAGAGAGGTGAAAGAAGATGTGGACTTGAATGAGTCTAACTACAATATCAAAATTTGAATTAAAACTTTAAATGAAGATTATATTTCTTTCAAAAACGAACTTAACAAAATTCTGAGATACCGGATCAAGTTTACAAGATTTTGCAAAATCTCAATATTTAGACAAGAATCAGAATATTCCAATTCATGAGCACTTGCTCCGACAATTTACCGCCTTCCAGAGGCGCACCTCAATATGCAGTTGAATACAGAAAAGAGTTTACATGCTCTCCAACTTCAACAAATCTCTTACAGCCCGCTTAAGGCAACGTTAGAAAAACCTTACAATCTCTGGCCTATCTGGGCGCAATTTACAGTTGACAAAAATGAGTATGCAGGGGTATCAAGTACCCAGCCTACTGGGCCTTCGTGGAAAAAGAATAACAGGTTAAATTAATGGCCCGAACACAAAATGAATGGAGGTGTATACTTGCACTCCTAAATGAAGAATAAAATACTAACGGGGCCCTCGGTCCAGTGATACAGGGATTAATCCCAAACTACTGAGGTGACTCGAATGAAAGTTACTTTAAGGCATTACAGAAAAGAAGAAAAACAGTTACAAAGTCGTAGTCACCTCGAACCAAGTTGAAGGGGAACTCGAGAGGGTAACGCACTCTCTATCCCCGATTTACAGTTAAAGACTTAATGAAATGTTTACATTAGCCGAACGAAACTTTACATTTTAGAAAAAGTTGGTTACATAGTTAGAAATTCGGACCTTCCCCTCGGATAAGTATGCGGACACCGCAAGAAAGATAGAATTTAGGTGGCCATTACCTGGCTGTTGTTCTGCCTGCCGAAGAAAGGTGCTCCGCTTCCTGTCTTAACACACACACACACACACACACACACACACACGCGCGCTCACACACACACACACACACACACAGAGAGAGAGAGAAAGACGACGATCAATGAGACGAGGAAACTTGAAAAGCCGCAACTTATATACCCTCAGGGAAGGTTCGAGAGGATTCTGGACTAATCCGGACACACCCTCTCAATTTTATTGGTAAATTCAAAAGATACACACCCAAGAAGCCTGTGATTGGTTGGTTAGATTCAAAACTGGCGGAAAAAGAGAGAAGTGTTGCAAACCTAGAATTACATAAATAAGCAAATGAAAGTTGAGAAAACCTATATACACAAAATTTCTTTCAATAACAAAATGTTCTTCCTTGTACCACATTGCTTGTCCTCAGTATGCTTTCTTTTTCCTAGTTGCTTTACGTCGCACCGACGCAGATAGGTCTTATGGCGACGATGGGTCAGGAAAGGGTTAGGAGTGGGAAGGAAGCGGCCCTGGCCTTAATTAAGGTACAGCCCCAGCATTTGCCTGGTGTAAAAATGGGAAACCACGGAAAACCATCTTCAGGGCTGCCGATAGTGGGGTTCAAACCTACTATCTCGCGAATACTGGATACTGGCCGCACTTAAGCGACTGCAGCTATCGAGCTCGGTGACCTCAGTTTGTAATGACATCTATGGAGAAAAGTTCAAACTTCTTGAAGTAAACAAACACAAAGCAAATAAATTCAGTCAGTTTAGGCAACTTCACAATAACACAATTACTCAATACTTCAGTAGTGACATCTGATTAATGTCCCATATTCCTGTAGTAGCAATTTCACGAGGAATTCATAAAGGCGCTTCTTTTGAATGTGCGGAGTTGAGGTGTACCTCCCGGTACAATTATTATTATTATTATTATTATTTTTATTATTATTATTATTATTATTATTATTATTATTATTATTATTATTATTATTATTATTAATACGTTTTAAGGCTGGGGCCATTTGAAAATTTGCGTTACGGAGGTTAGCGTCACAAAATGTGTTACGGAACTGTAACCCTAGCAACCGTGCAGACTATGTCTTATGGCTGGTGGTCACCGGAAATTAACAGCCAGCCGTTAATAGATGACCATGATCGAAATATATTTATGATCATCTGATTTTCGTAAAGGGAAAAGTGATTTATTTAAATACTATTAGTAGTAGTAGTAGTCGTAGTAGTAGTAGTAGTAGTAGTAGTAGTAGTAGTAGTAGTAGTAGTAGTAGTAGTAGTAGTAGTAGTAGTAGTAGTAGTAGTAGTAGGATCAAGTGTATGGGATAGAATCCCTGCATAACGGTTGAAACTGAAGGACTCACAACTGCGAGATATTAGTGAATTCCATCTGAAGGCAAAATGAGGATGGTTGCCTATTTGTACTTCCTCTTAAAACAATAATCACCACCACCACCACCACCACCACCACCTGAAGACAAAATTCGGACATTACGGGATCTCGTCAGGAGCTGGCTAGAAATTGCTGTTAAGAATACAGAAAACAATGACAGGATTATTAGGAATGGATAAATTAAATACAGCTGTGTGTACAAATGCCGGCTCCGCGGTGTAGGGGTAGTGTGTCTGCTTCTTACCCGGAGGCCCCGGGTTCGATTCCCGGCCAGGTCAGGGATTTTTACCTGGATCTGAGCGCTTGTTCGGGGTCCACTCAGCCTACGTGATTACAATTGAGGAGCCATCTGACGATGAGATGGCGGCCCCGGTCTAGAAAGCCAAGAGTAACGGCCGAGAGGATTCGCCGTACCGACCACAAGACACCTCGTAATCTACAGGCCTTCAGGCAGAGCAGACGCCGCTTGATAGGCCATGGTCCTTTGGGGCTGTTGCGCCATGGGGTTTGGTTGGTTTGTGTGTGTAAATCATTTCCCGAGGTACGCATATCTTTCAAGAAGTAATATTACACTTAGTGACAGAGTTCTCCTGCTATCTTTCTTTTAACAAACAGGGTTGCTTTTCGTTGCCAAAATGAGATTTTGAGATGCAACCCACCACTCCCATAGGAATCTAGAGACCCACGCTGTTATGCTAACTATACATACATCTTCATTATAGACTATTAAACCCTTCAGCGTTCACTCTGCAAGCTTCTGTGAATGAACTAAGCGCCTTCCAACACTCTACTTGCAATCCTCTAGTCCATTATGGTCTAATGTTAACTAGTTACTGGCAAAATCTTACGGCCAACAGATATCTACTTTTATTTGTGTATTATCGAGATATAAGTGAACTACTACGACTACTAAAATGTTCTCATTCCTTCCCTAAAGGGGGAGACGGGCCTCTTAGACGGTGACGCCGTCTCTCAGACCGGGTTGGCGGCCATGGCCTATACTAGGAACTGTCCCGGAATTTACCTTAGCCCTTTCAGTCCCAAATTATTATTTTTGGGAGATTTTTTTTTCTTGTTTAGAATAGTTGTTTTAGAACACAGTGATCATGTTTAATAACAATTTTCAAAATTTCCCAAGTAAATTTAGAAAATCCATTATGTTGTTCTAGATTAACATTGGGAGTCTGTGGTAACATTCAAATGCGACATACATATTTCACAGAGCAATTTACATGGTGTTGTTCTGTACACAAAATGACATCTAGCAAATAAAATAAGCTATATCTAACATTGTCTCACAATATAATTCTACAAAGGTGAACAGAACAATAAATTAAGCCTCAAAAAATAATGTTTCTTCAATTACTTGTTATGAAAATCGAAGAAGCAGTTCTTAGCTCCTGTCAAGCACAAATTAACACTACATTTAGAGCAGGTCCGCTGGGTGATTGCACTAGGACAACATTTACACCAGCCTTTCTTTTTTCATACTGAGGCCAGTGTGAATATGCATCATACCTTACATCATCGACTGGTCATGGAGCAAACTTTTCTCGACTGAGTTCTGGAATTGGACTGTCACTTGGTCGGCCACACTTTCGATTCAGAACTTTCCTTGCACTAGTCAGTGCTTGAGATATTTCTAACTGAAATTGTCGTACAAGGGAATACATGCATTTTTCTCCTTGCTGTTTTTTATGTTTACGGTACAGTAGCCAACCATTGACTAATGCAACACTAATACACCAAAACACAATTCTCATGTACCAATTGACCGATCAAATGTCTATTCTGTATAGCTCAAGCAGCATATCTGCTAGGTCTAGTCCCCCATGAACTCATTATGTTCTTTCACCACTTGGGGACACTATTTCCACAGTTTTCTTTTCTGACTGGCTCCATCGTTGGCATTCATCTTCTGGATGTACACCGATATATGTAGAAATGAAGCTGATTGCCTTCCTATTGAACCACCGAATGAGAGCAATGTTGTGTTCCTTTTCCACTCTGTAATCATAGGTGCCTCTTCCTTTCTTCTTTAGGGTATTTTCAGCCATAAGCGGACATTTCCCCATGTTGCCATTCAGGATGGTACCAACACAAAAATACCCCTTTCCTTCAGGGAAATGGCTAACTGCAGGGAGGAAAACCAATTCTCAAAATAAACTTTAAAATTTTAATGATCAGGAAGTTCACTTGTGAGAGCCATTACAATGTCGCCAGAAAAAACCTAGACGCACGTCTTCACAAGTACCCTTCCCAGTATAAAATACGAAATTCAAAACGATACTTGGAACGTTCTTTCATTTCTGGAACATGTTCACTTATGTTGTTGTCTAAACTTCCTCCAGCACATTGTTCTCCAGAATCTGGATTTGCATCTGTGACCTACAGAACAAATTATTAAATCAAGGCGAGTATGACATTCATAATACACTATTTATATATAGGCCGATAAATAAATAAAATCACTTGAATCACTATCTTCGAAGTCAGATATTGTCCCGTCAACAAGCTTCTCGAGAATATTCAGTCTCTTTCAGTGCCCTACCAAAACGCTTCATCTTGATCATTATTGTTTTGAGATTGGGATATGGTAACACAGTTTACCCCCTGAGTCCCAATATTGCTTTAGATTAACAACAACATCAGATATATTTTTAACAAAGTAATATTGCTAAATTTAAGTATATGTGATACACACGGTATTTTGAAAGGTTTTTACACAAAACAAAATAAATACACTCCTAATTCAACATACTCTCACTTATAAAATGCAGAAAGTAAACACCAAGACATCATCTTCCATGACCATGGAGTAAAACACTGTCAACTTTTTTATCTAAAGAGAAATTATATTCAATATTTCTGCCATCTCTTGACTGATTATGGAAGCTTACATCTGTAGTTAATTCACAGCAACATTGGGACTTAGGGGAAAGTAATAAGCTTAGTCCATATGTGTACTGAATATCATGTTAAACTAAAGCAACATTGAGACTGAAAGCGTCAGTGCAGTAGAATAGAAAACCACGGAAAACCATTCTCAGGACAGCCGACGGTTGGGGCCAGACGTGAGGTCCAGCCCTGTCCCGTCCCCCGAATGCAGAATCAATAATGAATTAATGAACCGGCATATATAAATAAAAGATCCTTAAATAGCGCATGCAGTAAGAGATGAAAAAGGCCGATTTTGGAAATCCCATTTAGCTAGTGCTATTACAGTACTACTTACTGACCGAAACTTAAACACTTCACTCTTTGATCCCGCTGGTGGTGGAGATCCAATTCTTTGTCAACGCCATTTTTTTATTTTTTGCCGGCCCCGCGGTGTAGAGGTAGCGTACCTGCCTCTTACCCGGAGGCCCCGAGTTCGATTCCCGGCCAGGTCAGGGATTTTACCTGCGTCTGAGAGCTGGTTCGAGGTCCACTCAGCGCCTACGTGATTACAATTGAGGAGCTATCTGACGGTGAGATGGCGGCCCTGGCCTAGAAAACTAGAATAACGGCCGAGAGAATCCGTCGTGCTGACCACACGACACCTCGTAACCTGCAGGCCTTCGGGCTGAGCAGACGTCCTTGATAATCCGTGGTCCTTTGGGGCTGTTGCGCCATGAGGTTTGATTTGGATTTTTAAAATTGTGTTACGGAACTGTAACCCTAGCAACGATGAAATGGCGGTCCCGGTCTAGAAGGCCAAGAGTAACGGCCGAGTGGATTCGTCGTGCCGACCACAAGACACCTCGTAATTTTATTTAATTTATATTTCTTGATACTTCCTTGAAGGAATCGTAGTTCAATCCATTGATTGGTCGGCTTGGTATGCAGACGCCTCGGAATGTCTGCGTCATTGTTGAGAATGTGTCTCAGATTGCTTCAAGGCTTCAAGGCTTCAAGGCTTCGGACTTGTAATCTGCAGGCCTTCAGGAAGAGCAGACGTCGCTTGATAGGCCGTGGTCCTTTAGGGCTGTTGCGCCCTGAGTGTTGGTTGGTTTATGTGTATAAATCATTTCCCGAGTTAAGCAAATCTTTCAAGAAGTAATATTACACTTAGTGACAGAGTTCTCCTGTTATCTTTCTCTTAACAAACAGGGGTTGCGAGATATCCTACTTTTATTTGTGTATTATCGAAATAGAAGTGAACTTCTACATCTACTAAAATGTTTTCATTCCATCCCTGAAGGGGGAGGCGGGCCTCTTAGACGGTGACGCTGTCTCTCAGCCGGGAGATTTGTTACGGTGAAGGAAATGCTCCGAGAAGGTGAGGGGATTAGCGGCCATGGCCTATATTAGGAACTGTCCCGAAATTCGCCTTAGTGCAGGAGAATGGAAAACCAACTAGGCTTCGATTACAGACCAGGTCGATGCAGGTTAATCTTAAACAGTTAGTTCCGTTGGCTTGAGGCTGGATGGTTTGTGCTTTCCCCAGCATTCTACAACTCACAGACCACACGTAACAGTATTCTACATCACACTATCACGCATTTTCCCATACACTTATACGCCAGACGCCGGCCATCCTCGTCAGAAGGTCTGCGTTACAACGGTTGGGGCTGCATCAGGCTAGCAATAGCCACACAAAGTATAATGAATTAATAACAATCCTCTATTTGCAACTAGTGCTGTGGCCTCATTTAGTTCTATACCTCTTACCTTTAAATCGCCAGAAATTGAGTCCAACCATCGCCGTTAGAGCCGTGGCCACCCCTCCTCTGTCCGGTTGGACGGTCAGAGTGCAGAGCTGTTGGACCACGGACCAGCCGTGGCCACTTATAGGCCGAGACCCACTCTGCATCTACCGACCCTTTTCCAGTGTGTCAGTGGTGCTGACTTTTTGTAGGAGAAGGAATGGCGTATTTACAGCTTGCACATGCGCGCAACGGTCCATTCCTTAACACCGCCCTGGTTGTCATCCCTATAACATTAACAGACTGCTATCAGAGTCATGCTCTTCAGTTATTCAAGTGCCAAAAAGAGAGATATTTGAATTATGGACTGCACCGGTTATCATTCAACTTTACTAAAACTCTGTTTACGTGTTAATGTGTTACTGAAAGGTACAGTCACTGGATGAATGCATGATCCATGCATACATTTATACAATATCACTGTTACGATGTCACTGTTACGCCTTCGATCCTCGTAACCTCGGGTTCGATTACAGGCCAGGTCGATGTAGGTTAAACTTAAACGGTTAGTTCCATGGGCTTGAGGCTCGATGTTTGTGCTTTCCCCAGCATTCTGAAACTCACAGACCACACGCGACACTATTCTACATCACACTATCACGGATTTTCCCATACACTTAAGGCTAGGGAACAACAGATAGGGAATCTGCCACTTGGGCGACTGCCCTAAATGCAGATCAGCATTGATGATTGATTGCCAGATGCCGGCCATCCTCGTCAGAAGGTCTGCGTTACAAGGGCTGGGGCTGCATCAGACTAGCAATAGCCACACAAAGTAATAATAATAACAATAATAAGAATAATAATAATAATAATAATAGTAATAATAATAACAATAATAATAATAATATGTAACGGTTCAAATCCCGCTACAAGGTGATATCTGTACTTTTATTGTTATTATTATTATTATTATTATTATTATTATTATTATTATTATTATTATTATTATTATTATTATTATGTCCGTATTATTATTATTTTATCTGTGAGATTACTTTTATTATATTATCATTCTTATTCAACTCGATTCTGCAATGCTTGTCGCTTGCATGATTGTAGTTAAATGTATGCATATATACGTGTGTGTAAATCACTAAAGACATGTACATTAAAGAATTGCTAGATATCAGATGTTGGATGTGACATTGCTACATTGTGCAATACTGCTGGCATTTCTGTCAAGTCATCGCTACGTCATGGCTACGTCATCGTGAGCATTTAGCACTGCGCTCACGGACTTGGAGATACTTGGCCGCTCCGGGCTATTACACCATTGTAGGTAACACTTGTCGCGAGGTGGGAGTAGATAATAGTTATTTCTGGAGGTTACGTAGGTGCGTCAACCAACGTCTATAAAAGGTGGCTGCATATTGTAGCGTCAGTCATTATTCAATTGGAAACAGAGGCCTAAGTCGGTCAGTCAACGAGAGTCAACGAGTGTGAACGAGATGGAAAAGACTCAATGAGCCAATCTGTCGTTGGTCATTGAGAGAGTGAGGCCAAAGTTGGTCGGTCTCTTAGTTGAAGATACGGACGGGAAGACTTGCAATGAGGTCATACAGTGCAGATTTACACAGAAGTCATATGATATGGAGAAGAAGCAGTCACATGGATACATCACCAAATTAGGCGTGACACATCTACAGTAAACACCAGGTCTAAGGAATACGTCGTAATTACACTCAAAGTGTTGAAGGTACAGTCAAGTGAAACAGTGAGGGTTATATTTCGTATAAATTGTTAAATGTTCGGTCAAGAAGAATTCAAATTCATGCCTAGTTTCTTTCAGTTGCAATGTCATAATGTCATATTCTCATCTGTTTTAATCGCAGCAGTTCTCACTATTTTATTGAAATTATTTAAAGAATATATCTTCTATCAAATGAATTCGTAGTATTATTTCAATGACAGTAAAATATCTTAACCTCAAAATTAATGGGGAAACCGAACGCCAAACTCCTCTTCCCAGAATTTTATGGTATGTTGTCTAAAGTAAGCTTATTACCCCACACCCTAGAGATAGTCAAGATTCTCATTCTATTATTGCTGCACTGAGTTGTAGCTGGCGCCCTTCAAATAACTTATGTGCAAGTAAGCAGGTAAGAAGTAAGTGTGAGTACAAGGTCCGACGAATGTGTATTTTATTTAATGAATATTAATTTTCACATTTTCCATTTTAAATGCAGATTTATATGTTTCAAAAAATAGTAAACGAGTTTGAAACACTACAAATAATAATAATAATAATAATAATAATAATAATAATAATAATAATAATAATAATAATAATAATAATAATAATATACGCACATCATTATAGACCGCTATGCATTGCAGAGTTCAGTCTTCAAGCCTCTGTGATTTTAGTAAACATCGCCAAAATTCTCTGTTTGTAACTAGTGCTGCGGCCTCATTTAGTTCTATACCTCTTACCTTTAAATCGCTACAAACTGAGTCTTTCCTTCTCATCCCGCCAGCTAGTCCAATAAAATGAGAGGTTGTGTCCGGATTTAGTCCAGAGCCTTCTCGAACCTTCCTCTCGGGTATAAAAGCTGTCGCTTTTTCGAGTTAACTTGTCTTTATTGATCGTCGGATTACTGAGTGTGTGTGTGAAGAGAGGAGGTGGGGGTTCTCATTCTTCGGCAGGCAGAACATCAGCCCAGGTAATGGCCACCATTTTTCTATCTCTGTAGTTATCTCCGCAAGCCGAACTCGTGGAAAATGTCCCAGTCTTTAACTATGTAACACCCAATTTCCTAAAATGTAAACTTTCTTCGTTCTCATGTAAAATGTCTTGTAAGTCCTGAGGACTTAAACGGTAAATCGGGGTAGAGAGTGTGTTACCCTCTCAAATTACCCCTTCAATTAATGTTGAGGTGACTACGATTTTGTAATTGAGGGGATGACATGGGAAAGCACTTAAGTCCAAAACTGCAATTTTACAGGAGAAGCAAAAACTCTTTCAAAGGTCTTGTTTGAATGATGTATTTAAAAAACTGTTTTAAAGCCCTTGTTTGAATGATTTATTCATTACAAAAATAATACCAAAACCATTGTTAAGTTTGAGAACACACCAAATCCATTGTAAAGTTCAAAAACATGAAAAATAGACAACGGATTGCATAAATAATTTGAATTATAAGCAAAGGTTGCTGTAAAATTCCTTGTACTCATCATCTAAGTAATCCACCATCGAAAGTAAGTCCTTCTTCTTGGCCTCATTGATTGTTGGCGTACTCTGGATTGGTTGAAGATCTCGAAGATTAGCGGCATCATTAAGGGAACAGTTTTCCTTGAACACCCTGTATCGTTTCCACTCCTCAATTGAGTTGAAAGTTTGTCGAGTTAGGATGATAGGGAATCCAATTTTCGTAATTTTTACCCACGACAGTGTGATTATTTTCATCTTGGTAGTGTCCAAAAGTCGGTCACTTACCAAAGACAAGTCACGAAAATCTTCAAGAGTCATCTCAACAACATTGAAAGGGTTGTACAATTTGCAGTCCCGGACCATGTCTCCCAACTCGCTTGGAACCATTGCTCTGCAGATTCGTTTCCGCTTTTCAATAATTCCGAAATTCTGGTCACAAGGCATGTAAGAATGTAAGAAACTAAAAATTTGAGTTTAATAGTTTCAAAATAGTCTTTCGCAACCAAATAAATTAGAGCCATCAGGACCATGCGATTTTGGTTGTGGCTTGCGCAATTATCACACCAGATAACTATGTGTCTCTTATGGGTGAACTCTGATTTCAGTACTTTCACGATGCATGATGCTACTTCATTCCCCCCCTCTCCCAGCAATGCCTTCGTGCCACATGCACATGTAACTGTTGCTTGTATCTCCAACATGAATACACAAGTTATAGTTGGAAAGCTGTCTACAATAGAACATGCTTGAGTAAGTGAGGGTGTGAACATTACTTGCTGCATATCTACACTCACTGTGCAAACAGCACTTTCAGGTGATCGGGACTGGGAGCAGTCACTGTCGAATAGTTGTTTTGCCTTCTCAGCTTTGCGCTGATGTACTTCACGCTTTGCTATTAAACCAAAATTTTCAGGCTCTTCAGTAGATTTTATTTTATGATTCAAAAGATCACAAGTTGCACACGTATCTGTGCGAGGACGATGAAATTTCAACTTCGGAAATTCATTCTTGAAAACCCTGATGAAAATTCTGTAACTCATTTGACGGTCAGGATGCTTTATTCGATAAGCCCTATAGATCCTGTGGACATTAATGTCTGGGCTCAAGTAAAGCTGAGACGATTGACGCCTAGAATAATGGCTCTCTTCCACTGGAAAAGACTGTACATGGGCTTTGATCAGATCCCTATCTTTATCAGTATATTTGAATTTATGGGCATGTGAGCATGGATTTTGTCCTCTTGTGTCCTTCCAGACTAACTGCCCTTCTTTTCTCTTACTTATTAGACAACCCAGGCGATTGTCTGATAACCCCAAGACACCACAGAATACCTTCCTGCAAACTTTAACGTGGCCTGCAGAGATTGGTAATCTATAAGCCACAGTTACCTGACGATCGCGAGTAGTTGGTGAGTCACCCCCTTGTTCAGTTGTTGAAACCCTCTTTGTACTTCTCTGAGTAGGGATTAAACTCATCAGTCCCATGAGAAAGTTAGAGCGCGCTTTGTAATCCTCTTTCCAGAAATCGTTATGCAATGTCTTAGCTCCTTGAAGCAGGTTCTCATTCGTTGTACACTTGTTGCCACACCTTTTGCAATTAGGCTGGAAAGACAGAAAACACTGCTATAGCCTATTACGCCAGTTGAAACGATAACACAAGTAAACATAACCTTCAAAGCTCATCGAGTACTTACCTTTTGAAACGGACGAGGCTGATCTCGACGGAAGTTAAGGGGACGATTTGGTTGCATTTTAAGTTAGATATTTATCACAAGAAACCCTTCACTGTTATAATACAAATTCGTCACTGTTAACCAATAAACAACTCTGCAACTCCATACATTATCATAACACGAAGCGATGAGAACCACTCCCGCCTAACACAATGTTCAATGGAAATACGTGCTTCGCTATGCCAAGGCGTCTGGACTTACAACTGAGATCTAGCGACCTTCAGAGGAACTGAACTAAACGAGGGACGGACTTACGGGTTTCTCCACGCCATCGGCATTGCTTCTTACTTGCATATCCGCGGAAAAAAAAGTGAATAAGTGCTTTCCCATGTCAGCCCCTCAATTGTTTGTCTCTTGTAAATTGTAAATTAACTTCTCCATCTAGTCACCTCAGTAGTTTGGGATTAACCTATGCATCATCGGGCCACATGCCCAAGTAGGGTTTTAACCGTGGTTTTCAAGGAGCGCAAGTGTACGCATTGGGCCAGTAAGTTAACCTATTCTTTTTCACGAAGGACCAATTGAATGCTTACTAGATACCCCTGTGTAATTTTTTTTTTTTTTTTGCTAGGGGCTTTACGTCGCGCCGACACAGATAGGTCTTACGGCGACGATGGGATAGGAAATGCCTAGGAGTTGGAAGGAAGCGGCCGTGGCCTTAATTAAGGTACAGCCCCAGCATTTGCCTGGTGTAAAAATGGGAAACCACGGAAAACCATTTTCAGGGCTGCCGATAGTGGGATTCGAACCTACTATATCCCGGATGCAAGCTCACAGCCGCGCGACCCTACGCGCACGGCCAACTCGCCCAGTGTGTAAATTAAAAGGTAATTAATATGATATTGTAAATTTTAGGTTGTGCCTAGGCCTGAAGGTGTAATTTTATTGAGCAGAGACGCGACCATCTTTTCCGCCTTGTAATAGTTAATTGTTGCCTCGAGTAGGCCGTAAGATTTCGGGAGCGCAGTCTCCTTGGTAGAAGTTGCAGAGCATGTAAGCTCTTTCCTGGTAATATAATAATTTCGTGTGGCTATTTCTAGCCGAGTGCAGCCCTTGTAAGGCAGACCCTCCGATGAGGGTGGGCGGCATCTGCCATATGTAGGTAACTGTGTGTTATTGTGGTGGAGTATAGTGTTATGTGTGGTGTGTGAGTTGCAGGGATGTTGGGGACAGCACAAACACCCAGCCCCCGGGCCATTGGAATTAACCAATGAAGGTTAAAATCCCCGACCCGGCCGGGAATCGAACCCGGGACCCTCTGAACCGAAGGCCAGTACGCTGACCATTCAGCCAACGAGTCGGACTTTCCTGGTAATGTAATAGATATTTGTGTAATATTGAGTGGTGTCTTTGGAAGGCGGTAAATTGTAGCCGTTGGAGCAAAGTGCTCTTGAAAATTGTGTTTTGGGAGATATCTCTACTTGTTTAGCTAAATAAACGCAACATTAGCGATGTTGGGACCTTTGTAAATTATGAGCTTGAAGCTCAAAATTGTAAAATACCAATTCTTGGTTTTTCTGTTTTGTACCAAAGTTGCAAGGTACCTGAAATCTTGTTCGTTGACCAAGTGAAGAATTTCGTTAAAATTTAATATCTGAAAATAAATATAGCCTTTATTTTAAAGTTTTAAATTAATCTTTGACTATCGTAGATAGACCCATTCCAGCCTGCACCTTCTTTCATCTCTGCGTTCCACAGAATACCACGGAACAGTTATTATTATTATTATTATTATTATTATTATTATTATTATTATTATTATTATTGTTGTTGTTGATTCGTTGTTCCCAACTGTGGAGCGCGTTTGAACGTATTTTGTACAATGTTTTTTCTTTTTTTCTTCCCAATATCTCTTCATTTTTCCACTGTGTTTCTTTCTGCGTGTTTCTGTCCAGCCTGTATTTTTTCTTGTTGGTTTTTCTGCAAATTTATGTTTGTTTACTAAGCTTCTAAATTTCATTATATCTTGAATGGTTTCGTCCTCAATACCCATTTCTTGTAGATCTTCATGAATTTCTGCTAACCAATTGTTGCAGATTTTCAGGGTTAGAGCTAGATTTAGAATTTTCTTTGTCAGCCTGTTGTTATCCATTCTGTGTAGGTGTCCGTAGAATTTTAGTCGTCTCTTTCTGATGGTATCTGTGAATTTTTCTGTGAATTGAAAAATTTCGTGTGGTTTCTTTTTCATCCAAATTCCATTTTCGAACTTTGGTCCTAGGATTTTTCTGAGAATTTTCCTCTCTTGTTTCTCAATGCTTTTCATTTGTGACCTGCGGCTAATGATCAGTGTTTCAGATGCACAAAGTGCCTCTGGTTTGATGACTGTATTGTAGTGTCGTAATTTTGCATTTTGTGATATACCGTACATCATTTGTTGTATCTGTTCCATGTGATTTTGTAAGCCCTTTGCAGTTTAGCAGCTTCCTGATTTAACCCTGCTGGCTGATTAATTTCACCTAGATACTTGATTTTGTCTACTTGGGAAATTAGTCCACAATTGGTGATTAATGGTTGATTGTCGAATCTTGATTTAGTTCCTTCCATAAACTGCGTCTTTTCAAATGAAATCTGAAGTCCGGTTTTTGCGGCTATTTCATTCAATTTTTCTATGGATTGGATTGCTTCTTGTCTGTTGTTCGAAAGGATCGCAAGGTCATCTGCGAAAGCTAAGCAGTCAAGGTGAATTTTGTCTTTAAGAAGTCTGCCAGTGTTTATACCTTTAGTTTCTTTTCTCCATTTACGAATCGCTTTTTCAAAAACTAAATTGAATAATAGTGGAGATAGTCCATCTCCCTGTCGGACACCAGTTCTGATTTCTAACGGTTCAGAAATTTCTCCCAAGAACTTAACTTATTATTATTATTATTATTATTATTATTATTATTATTATTATTATTATTATTATTATTATTATTATTATTATTATTATTATTATTATTATTATTATTATTATTATTATTATTTGCAGGAAAACAAAGTAAACTGAAGAATATAGCATAAACTCTGTAGAACACTGAATGTTTGGTAAGCTTGTAATTAGTGAATGCACTTACATTCATCTTCTTCACAAAAGATAGATGCCACAAACGGAGTAGCCTATATACCGTTAAGAGAGAGCTATTTCAATTGCATCGTTGAAAGATTTACATACACTCTTCAGAGCCTCACTGTGTTTTATACGGGTTCAGCACATCTATAAATCTAACGTAAAGATTATCGTTGTTGTTTCCAAGGTTCGAACCTGTCTATCGACCCAGGAGGTCTACCGCGACACTGCTTTAAAATACACGACTTAACGTTCAGAAGAGAGAAAAAGAACGGTGAAATATGGGGCGAATACTCTCTCTCCTAACCCCTCTTGTAGCAGCAAATTGGCATTTATCTTCTTTGCCAGAAATACAAGCAGGCGACACAGTTTCTACCTCTGGAACACGGACAGTGGGATTTAAAGCACACACAGACACAAGTTCCCCCTGCGGCCGCGGAAGAGGAAGTGCAAAGGATACCAGCAATGGTCTTGGTGAGATGGCTATCTCAACATAAAGTTGAAACCTATATCACACTCCCCGATCGCTGGGGAATCGATCACATAAAGTGCACACTTCAGCGAACAGAAAGTTCAAACATTGAAAACAAACAGCAAAGTTCTTTTCAATGAATATTTTGCTATAAGTTATATAGTTATAAGGTGTAAAGTGAGATAAAGAATTCACTGTGTGTTAACTGCCACAGTTCCTTACCGACTCTTTTCTACGCTCGCATAGTAGACAATTTGGTGTTGTTCCAGTTTAGGAACTTAGGACACCGAGATCAGCAGCACTATCCACATATGGAAAAATTATTCATAAAAAAATCACTACGTTGCTAGGAAGGGAATTATTATTTGATATCGTAAAACAACTCATCAAAAATATTATTGGTCATCATTTTTAGAAAGCCTTAGTGACATACGCAAAAACCTTGTTTATCCGACCCTCATCGATTCGCATTTATCTGGACTGTGACTTTCCTTTATTTCACCGTAAACTCATGCGCATCCATTGAAATATATGTATGAAACGGTTGCGTTTGAGATTCTTCTCATAAATCTTCTGAAATTGTCGACCTCTCCGAGAGTTCCTTTCATTATTTGAAAAAATTCCTGGGTGCTCGCATGTAGATAATTTCCATTCATTTCCAAGTTCGTTGAAAATATTTAAGAACAAGCTAGGTAAACATTTGTACATAAATGTAAATATGAGGTAAACAGTTCATAGGGATTGATTGATTGATTGATTGATTGATTGATTGATTGATTGATTGATTGATTGATTGATTGATTGATTGATTGATTGATTGATTGATTGATTGATTGATTGATTGATTGATTGATTGATTGATTGATTGATTGATTGATTGATTGATTGATTGATTGATTGATTGATTGATTGATTGATTGATTGATTGATTGATTGATTGATTGATTGATTGATTGATTGATTGATTGATTGATTGATTGATTGATTGATTGATTGATTGATTGATTGATTGATTGATTGATTGATTGATTGATTGATTGATTGATTGATTGATTGATTGATTGATTGATTGATTGATTGATTGATTGATTGATTGATTGATTGATTGATTGATTGATTGTATATGCCTGCACTCCAATTACAAGCATTATGTAGTTGGAATCACAATAATACAATTTTTAAAATTAGCGCAAAAATATAGATTTAAAGAAATAGGCAAACACAGATGAGGATAAAATTTTACTTTAGATTTTGTCCTAAACTAGGTAACAAAAGTGATGGTGAATTGGAATACAGAAATGGCGTTTCATTGGAAGAAGAGATTAATGATTCGTGAACAGCTGGAAAAACTGACTGTTGACTCGTCAGATGGAAACATCTCACAGCCGAATAAATGTTTGCGAGATGCCTACGCGATCATGCTGCTCTCAAACGCCGCTCAAATTTGAAAGGAAAAAATGCACACTGTCTACATATATATAAAAATGAGTACGGTATTGTTAAGTGCATAAAATATTTTCTATTTTTCTATTTGCGTAAAATAAAAGTTTGTAAAACTTGAGGCAATCGGCATATGGTTCTATCGCCTTGTGCACCGATTCAACTGGATAGATCGGATTCGAAACGAAGACGTTCTGACACGAATGGGAAAGGAACAGGTGATTATTAACATCTACTTTGGTCATGTGATGCGACGCCTTTAGAAGTATGGTGTATTCCAACTCATCCGATCCCATCTAGTCAAAATAAATGATATTGTTGTGTACCATGAAGAAGAGTTTTGTTCTTGTTATTCTGAGAGGAGAAGGCAATTGGTGCCTCATGAGAGGAAAACACGATTACTTTAGCTGAGTTGCTTACTGAATCTGAGGTGTTTGCTACGATCATAGCTCAGGCCGGACCGAGAGGCTGCGCGTTTGGATCGCGTTGCTGGTAGCTTGCATTCGGAAGATTGTGGGTTCGAACCATTGTCGGCAGCCCTGAAGATGGTTTTGCGTGGTTTCGCATTTTTACACCAGGCAAATGCTAAGCCACAGTCGATGCCTTCCCACTACTAGCTCTTTGCTGTACAATCGTCGCTGTAAGACCTATCTGTGTCACTGCAACGTAAAGCAAATTGTAAAATTGTTCTACACTCCAAATGTAAGGTTCAACAGTACATTTTTTAAAATGGCGCGCGGATTTTAGTTCCGGAAGTGTCCGAGGACAAGTTCGGCTCGCCAGATGCAGGACTTTTGATTTGACGCCCGTATTCGACCTGCGCATCGTGATGAGGATGAATAATTATAATGAAGACGACATATACACCCAGATCCCACCCAGCCCCCGTGGCAGCGGAATTACGTAACCAATTATGTTTAAAATTCCTGACCCTGCTGGAAATCGAACCCGGGACCCCTATGACCAAAGGCCAGCACGCTAACCATTTAGCCATGGAGCCGGACTAGAGTACGTTGTTGCACGATTAGTCATTAATCTGATCTAGTATCTGCTTCAGAATTTTCGCAAATGTTGGCCATGGTCGTTGAAACAAGGAATAAATAAACAAACACGGTGAGAAGTGCACCCATGGAATTGAGCTTAATTGCATTATATTAAAATTGTAATCAGTATCATAGGTGGAATATTTCCACACAGTGGAAACTCTGTTTCTCACAATACTACAGGAAGCAAGATCACACACAATAGAAGCTTAAGCTGCTGAAGTCTCTCTAAGTCATGCCTTGTTGTCCCCCAATAAAGCCATTAACTCCGAACAATACTGCGTGAGGACGCGTAGCTACCTAGAAATCTAGGTCATGGAGCGGTAACTTTCCGCTGTTTGCAAGACAGAGAAAACACTCAAAGGGAGACAGTGATATCTACCCAACAACCAATCGGAAGCCTTATTTCAAATATTTCAAAAAGAAGCGCTCTTAAATATTCAGTCGTTTGGCAGAAGCTGACAGTAATTAATAAATTTTCAACTGCAGTAACCCTTCAATTCGAATATCATAAGTAGTGAGTGAGGCAAACCGTGCTAATGTGCAGCGAATATTTAATTAGGAGAGGATGTGTCTGTGGACGAGAGGGTGAGGATATTCCCGCCATTGAGGTATTACACCCAGCATTACGACAGGTGAAATAGTTCGACCGAAGCCATCTAAATTATGTAAATGTCTGTGATTACTTCGGTGAGCGCAGTGTATTAATCGACTTACCGGAATTTTATTGACGAAGTGTGACATTCATGTAGTAGCAGAAAGGGATGCATGACTTAAACGTCGTTCCCTAAGTCAGTTCAGATCACTCCGCAAAGAAATCCAGGGAGGCACAAGACGCCTAGCAGAAGAATCACTTGTTGTTCAACGTTCGTGTAGAGTAGACGCGTAATGTCAATTCTCCTATTTGAGGAGTATCTTAGGGGACTGTGTAAGACAATTACTTAACATGCAGAGCTTCAAATGAATCTTTAGATTTATTTAGCAACACTATCGCGCACGGCAGATATGTTAATACATCTAGAACTTTTATACCAAATTTTGTTATGACAAGTTGGTCACATATGATATTTTCAGTGCGTATTAACTGGTTATATTTGACTGTTACATGGGAGACGGAGAAAACTTCTTTCCATGAAAGGCGGGCAGTACTCCAGCTGGCTCGGAAACACTTTTGATTTCATTAATTCATAACAGACAAGTAGAGGGAAAGAGAATGAGTGAGCTGTTCTACTACAAATAAGTCATTAACATTACTACAGAGGCCAAGGAACTGGTAAATAGGATTAAATCGGCTCGAGGACAGCAAAGCAGGTATGCAGGGAAAATACTTTCACACAATAGGGAGTCCAGCACATATAGTAAACAACACTAGAGACCTTCAAACTCGGGTTACGCAGAGAAGTGAGAAATAAAAAGTGTATATAATTCTCTCCATATTATTGTGTGTTTTTAAATGTTAAAGTGTTAGAATTAAGGCATCAAGAATATATAAAATGCGTGTGAATAGTGCAACCAATATCATGGATGGATACGTCGGTATTATGAAGATGCATATTTTCTTTGTAATCATGTTCTAATTCCACATCGGCGGATGCCCTAGGAAGGGCGAAACTTCATTGCAAAAATGTGAGTAAAAATGATTCATATAAAATCTAACATGGAGTATACTACTTTAATTATTCAGTTACGCGAGCTATCAAGTAGATATCTAGTTATTGTAATTATATTTTAGGGATTAGCACAGAGGAGATTTGATAATGACAATTTATTCACGCATGATGGGATCAATTTTATTTGTTTTCTTATTTTTCTTCTTATTATTAATATTCCTTTTATTATTATTGTCAATTGGACTAATTTGTTTAAATGCATAGGCCTACATTTAAACGACATTAGGGACCGTCAATATATTTTTTTTGATGATTGCACATTATGAACCTACGATTTGATAATTAAATGATATAATTGTTTTGATTGATATCAAATTTTCTTTTATTCACGGTTATTTGTATAATTTCCGTTATTTTGATGCATACTTCACCTGAATAACAAGATTATGGACAGGTGAAGAATAATCATTTGTTAATTGGTCATAGTGGATTTGAATGGATTTGATTAATATTATTACGATACGATATAAAGCACTCAATTGGGAGATTGTAGTTGAAAAATTTCAGTAACTGGGAAGAATGAACCCAAGGAAAAGATGTTATGTCATGAGGCTCAAACGATGATAGAGGATGACATTATGTGATAATTGATTATGCACTGAGGACGAATGTCTCAAGGTAAATGAGAAGTTAATTATGTGTTACCAGCAGCCGAGGCAAGATAGAAGATGTTCCGCAACTCTACCGACTAAAGGGTGCAGAAGTGTTTTTGGCGCGCAACAGTGGAGCTTGACGTCGCCTAAGTAATAAGTAACTGTTTTGTCACTCAACAGTGAAGCCCGACGTCGCCTACGTATGGTAAGATTAGTTAGGTCATGACCAGACTGACATTTAGAACATTCCTAGGAGGTAACAGTTAAATATTAACACTGTGTAATTATGTGATTGTAAAATGTTGTTCATGTTGATAAAGTATGTTGTTCATCACATTGTAAGGATGAATAGGAAATGTTGTGCTTGTTAAAAATAGCAATTAAGTTTCGCCTTAGCTTATAGGGGGTCCGCTATTCTACATATCTGTTAATATGGTCATAAGTGACGAGCAATGGGAGCAACTCATTGCGAGCATAAACATGCTCAATGTGAAGGTGGATACGGTCCAAAGTGAAATTAAAGCAGATCAGAACACACTAGTTGAAAACATTAGTAAACAGATAGAAGACACTCAGAACTCACTTAAAGTAGAGCTGACGGAAAATCTAGGTAAACAACTGGAGGTAAATCAGAACACATTCACTGAGGACATAAATAAACAATTAAAGGACAATCACGACGCACTGAACGAAAGTTTAAATAAACAATTGAATGACATTCAGAACCAATTCACTCGTAATCAAGAGGAATTACGTAAGGAATTGTTGGATAGTCAGGAAAAGCTATTACAACAGTGCGAAGAGAACAAGCAGCAAACCAAACAGGATCTTAACAATTTTGCGACTGCACACAAACAGCTGATCAAGCAGTTAGGCGATGTGACATTATCACTTAGTAATAAAATAGAGGAAACAAAGAATGAAGTCGAGGGACAGTGTCAGAAAATGTCAGAAAGCATTCTTATGGTACAGGATCAAATGAATGCACTGGAGGAGGACACACAAAAAAGTCTAACCTCAATAACCACCAAAGTTTGTGAAGGGTTAGAAAAAATGGATCAGGGATTTAAAGTCATGGAAGCAGCTAGGACCGCGGACAAGGAAGACGTAACCCGGCAATTGGCAGGAATGAAAAATGAAATTAAAGTTTGGCAGGAGGAAATGAATAGAACAATTGGTAAAGAGATTCAATTAGGTGATGAGATAATGCGTGAGGAGGTGAAAGAGGTCGTAAACGATGAAATGCATAACTTACAGGTACAGATCGAGAACTTGGCAACATTAGTTAAGTTCATTTCGGAAGAGCAGGCTGTCATTAAAGCAGGTATGCGGCAGGAAGAGCCGGCATTCCAACAGCCAGCAGCTGCTAATCCACCCCAGGTAGCGCCAGAGCTAAGTGTCAACACAAGCACTCAGCCAGTTTCTAGTGGGAATGTTCAAACAATCGTGACACACCCGAACCTCGTCAACATATTGAAATTAAGTGATGAGCAACCGCGGAAATTTAACGGCACCAACTTAGTATCACCAAAAATGTTCCTTAGGGAGTTAAAGTCGTACTTCCGTGAAATGCAAATCCCAGAGGACAAAAAGTTAAGGCTGACTGAGAGATACTTAGAATCAAGTCCCAAGACATGGTTTATAGGTTTTCGCTCGTCATTCAACACATTTAAAGATTTCGAGAAGGCCTTTCTCAATCGATTTTGGGGCATAGGAACGCAACAGGATCTGCGTCTAGAGCTATATTCTAAGAAATATACTAGCACTCTTCCCACGCAATACAGCCGCTATTTCTTAGACCAGCTAGTAAAAATGCAGGAACTAGATAATCCCCCATCTCAGAGCGAACTCGTTCAAGCGCTAATTAAACAATTCCCAGTTGATGTCCAGAGGATGTTGATCACATCCAAAGTTCAGACTCCAGAAGAGGCGGAGGAAATTCTAAGGCAACTGGACGGCACCACTAACTTAAATACACCCAGGCCAGCGCGCAACATAGAGCACAAAGTATTTGTAGTGGAAAATGTTGAGGCTAACAATCACCAGGGTAAGGTAAGCTCAAATACAGGAGCGATGCCGCGTCGAAAGCCTAATGATAGAGGAGAAATAAAAGATGTACAGTTTCGAAATGAGAGGCCGAATCGGAATAATTATGAGTACAGTAGGCATTATCCTAGAAGGGAACTTAGAAGGGACAGAAGTAGATACGAAGACCGGAACCGTAACCGTCCTTACCAGCGATATGACCAACGCGGAAGGTGGAACGATAGGAACCAACAACAACAACACAGATATAGGTACAGGGAACCAGACTACCGTAACAGAGAGAACAAGCGTTATGTCCAGGATTTAAACTCGGAACGCCAAGAGAGAGAAAGATGGCGAAAGGCCATAAACCAAGCGGACCTAAATCCTGATATTGTCGGGGCGGAAAGTCTCGAGTATCAAAAAGCGCGCAACCAGACAGACAGAAGACAACAGTCTTTAAACCCTGAAGCCCAGCCATATTCACACAATGGCAACGGGCAACAAAAAAAAACGCCAATTTAAAATCAACGTCTCCATCCGACCAGTACGAGCCTGTGCTAGTGGCCGACAACACAGATGATTGGGTTGTAGCGCAGGTGGATTCGTGGGTCGTGCAACCACAAGATCTCTTGGAAGATCCTGTTATAAAAGAGGCCAAGCAAATACAAAAGTTGCCAGTCATAAACGTCAAACTACACGGTACTAACACTAGAGCTCTTACAGACACAGGGGCGTCCATAAGTATTGTATCCAGGATACTATATAATGACATCAAAGACCGACACAAACTACCCGAAATTCCTGTATCTACGGTCAAAATAAGAGGAATTATTCCTGACAAGACAACTGTATGTAAATCCCAAACACTGCTGGAGATTCAAATAGGGAATTCTACTTTTACGCACCCGTTTGTCATAATGTCAAGAGTTAACTACAATTTAATTCTGGGGGCTGACTTTCTAAGAGCTACTAATGCTGTGATTGACCTGGCCAGGAACGAAGTCAAATTTCGAAAACCAGAAGGTGATGAACATGTTTTTCTAGACCACGAGACCAATAGCAAAACTGACATGAATTTTAGTAATCAGGAGGAAATCATTAATGAGGATGTTGAGAAAATTTTGGACAATGAATGCGTATTTGCGGATAATTTTAATGCTGAAGCCGAAACAGAAATTGAGAATTTGATATCAGCAAAGGTGGCTGAATTCAAGGGAACCAAGGAGCAAAAAGACAAATTGCGAGCTCTGTTGGAAAAATATAAAACTGTTTTCGACTCGAAGGTTGGCATGATCCCTAATTTCAAATACGTACTAAATGTTACAGACTGGCGTCCGTACAAGTATAAAGCCTATCCAATTCCGGAAAAACATTATCCTGAAGTGAAACGTATCATTAAGGAAATGGAAGAAAACGGAGTTGTGTCAAAAAGGGTCACTCCCTACGTAAACAATCTCGTGACAGTGGTCAAACCGGACGGGTCACTGAGAATTTGCATCGACGCGCGTGAGCTCAACCTGAGGCTAATACCAGAGAATGACCATGTACCATCTGTTAAAGACGTCATTAGGAGATTCAAAGGCATGAACATGTTTTCCGGAGTTGATCTCACCAGTTCATTCCACCATATCCAGCTGGAGGAAAAATCCCGACTGTTGACTGGATTTCTGTTCGACCAACACACATACACGTATAACAGGTTGCCATTTGGGACCAAGAATAGTAGTGCCGCTCTCATTCGAGCATTAGAAAGAAACCTTACTGACGAAGTTAAAGAGGTGACAACCCGATTTATTGATGACATTATCATTCCAAGCAAAGATTTCGAGGAAAATTTAAAGTATGTGGAAAAGTTATTTCAAAATTTGATGGACACAGGTTTTAAGATAAATTTAAAGAAGTCCCATTTCTGCCAGTCAGAGATACTATTTTTAGGGCATGTGATTGATGGTGAGGGAATACGCCCCAACCCTGTTAAAATTGAAGCTATCAATGATTTCCCGAGGCCAAGAAGAGTTAAACACATCCGGCAATTCTTGGGCCTCTGCAATTTTTTTTCTGAACATTGTCCTAATTATACAGAGGTAGTAGCACCACTGCAAGATATGCTACATAAGAATAACAAGTGGAAGTGGACTGAAGCGACCGAGATGGCATTTCAACGGACAAAGGAGTTACTGGCACGCTGCATAAAACTGTCGTATCCTGATTTTGAACAACCATTTGTGCTACAAACGGACGCGTCCAACGTCGGAATCGGGGCAATTCTATATCAGGAAGATGAAAAACCACCGCACTCAAAGAAATTTATATCATTCTATAGCCGTAAATTGAGGAAACATGAAACGAATTACAGTACTACCGAGCTGGAAATGTTAGCGATAGTACAGGCCTTACAACATTGGCATAAGGTTATTTATGGTTTTCCAGTAAAAATTCGGACTGACCATAAAGCCTTGACATTTATGCTAAAAACAGCTATTTCTAGTCCAAGAGTATCACGCTGGTCACTATATGTTCAGCAGTTCAATTTTACAATTGAACATTGCCCTGGTGAAGATAACGTTGTAGCAGACGTATTAAGTCGAAATCCTAGTGAGCCACAAGAACAAGTGAACTACGTAGATTTGGTACCGGAAGATCATGAAGTCCTACTCCATCTTAGTCAATTACCTCAGTTTCAACAGACGGACAACTCATTGAGCAGGCTGATAGACTTTTTTCAAAACAGAATTCAACAGGGAGACCCGAACTACAGTGAAATCCAAAAACAAGCTGTGAATAATTTGCTGGTTAAATATGTTGACAAAGATCATACCAAATTGAGAGTAGTTATCCCATCACAACTTCAAACTGAATTAATTTGGCATGTACACCGAATCACAGGACATGGCGGTATAGACAAAGTAGTTGCTACAATACAAGAGAGTTTCACTTGGAAAAACTTGAGAGAATCAGTGAGAGATGCTATTATAACATGCGACACATGCCAACGAGTAAAAGCTAACCCATATCTCATCAAACAGGAACCTATTCCTTTATTGCCCACTGCGCCGAAAATGCTGTTCGCTATGGATATTTTCGGACCAATTCCAAAATCAACCCGAGGGAACCGATTCATTCTAGTGACAATGGACGTATTTTCGAAATACACAACCCTATATCCGATCCAGAAGGCAAATACTAAGCTTGTACTAAGATGTCTTACAAGGAACATCATACCCAACATGGGTAAGCCACAAAGCCTGTTGACAGATCATGGAACTCAATTCACCTCCGCTCAATTCAAAAATGCTTTACAGGAGCTTGAAATAAAACATGTAATGAGCTCAATTCGTAACCCTCAGAGTAACCCATCGGAAAGAGTAATGAAAGTTATCTCTAAATTTTGTAGGATTTACATACCAAATCAGCACAGTAAATGGGTCCAATTGTTACCGGTCATCATGGACTGCATAAACCACACTATCCATGAAGCTACGGGATTTATACCTTCGATTACCCATTTAAACCATTACCCAATCCGACCGTGGACAGCAGTTGTTAATAGCCCAGCAGATGCTAGGCCAGCTCCTGACATATGTGTAAGGAAGGTTGCCGAACACTTACAGCAGCAGGCGCAACGCCGATTGAGAAGAGTACGAGGAAAGAGGTTTCATCGTCCACTAAGAGTAGGTGAATATGTTCTTATCCGTCGTCCAGCGACATCTGCACCAGAGGAGAAATTTTATGCTAAATTCGCACCATTATATGTGGGGCCATATCGAATTGCACAATCATTTAATAATAATGCATACAAGGTAATCAGTCTAGATGGTCGAAATGAAATGACTTTCAACGCAGCCTCACTAAAATTATACAGAATACCACCCGGAGGAATTCCACAAGTGAACCTTGTAGAATATTTCCAGAATGAAGAGGATGAGGATTTATCTATAGAAGAAGAGATAAATGGAAACGAAGATTTGTCTATGGGAGAAGAAGAGGAAGAGGAGTTTTCTACAGATGAGGAAAAGCAAGATGATGATGGCGAAATACTCAGCCCAAGAAACAGCGAGGAAGAAATATCACCTACCAGCGCAGACCTACCAACTACGGATTATGGGAAGAAGAGAGAAGAAGGAGAAAGAGATGACTGCCCGATATGTCTACAAGAGGCCACAGAGCTAAAGGAGATCATGAAGATGATTATTACTGATTTACATGAGGAACGAAGACAACTGGAAGAAGAAAATATGCAAATACGAAGAGAGATCAGACAGGCTAAAGGAAAAATATAATCAAGGCTCAATTATGGTTGCATAATAGTAACCAAGAAGAGAATAAAGAACATAAAATCTAGAAATCTTCCTCGAATTATTTTCGGAACATTTCTATTCTAAGTGGGGGAGGTGTTGCACGCATGGAATTGAGCTTAATTGCATTATATTAAAATTGTAATCAGTATCATAGGTGGAATATTTCCACACAGTGGAAACTCTGTTTCTCACAATACTACAGGAAGCAAGATCACACACAATAGAAGCTTAAGCTGCTGAAGTCTCTCTAAGTCATGCCTTGTTGTCCCCCAATAAAGCCATTAACTCCGAACAATACTGCGTGAGGACGCGTAGCTACCTAGAAATCTAGGTCATGGAGCGGTAACTTTCCGCTGTTTGCAAGACAGAGAAAACACTCAAAGGGAGACAGTGATATCTACCCAACAACCAATCGGAAGCCTTATTTCAAATATTTCAAAAAGAAGCGCTCTTAAATATTCAGTCGTTTGGCAGAAGCTGACAGTAATTAATAAATTTTCAACTGCAGTAACCCTTCAATTCGAATATCATAAGTAGTGAGTGAGGCAAACCGTGCTAATGTGCAGCGAATATTTAATTAGGAGAGGATGTGTCTGTGGACGAGAGGGTGAGGATATTCCCGCCATTGAGGTATTACACCCAGCATTACGACAGGTGAAATAGTTCGACCGAAGCCATCTAAATTATGTAAATGTCTGTGATTACTTCGGTGAGCGCAGTGTATTAATCGACTTACCGGAATTTTATTGACGAAGTGTGACATTCATGTAGTAGCAGAAAGGGATGCATGACTTAAACGTCGTTCCCTAAGTCAGTTCAGATCACTCCGCAAAGAAATCCAGGGAGGCACAAGACGCCTAGCAGAAGAATCACTTGTTGTTCAACGTTCGTGTAGAGTAGACGCGTAATGTCAATTCTCCTATTTGAGGAGTATCTTAGGGGACTGTGTAAGACAATTACTTAACATGCAGAGCTTCAAATGAATCTTTAGATTTATTTAGCAACACTATCGCGCACGGCAGATATGTTAATACATCTAGAACTTTTATACCAAATTTTGTTATGACAAGTTGGTCACATATGATATTTTCAGTGCGTATTAACTGGTTATATTTGACTGTTACATGGGAGACGGAGAAAACTTCTTTCCATGAAAGGCGGGCAGTACTCCAGCTGGCTCGGAAACACTTTTGATTTCATTAATTCATAACAGACAAGTAGAGGGAAAGAGAATGAGTGAGCTGTTCTACTACAAATAAGTCATTAACATTACTACAGAGGCCAAGGAACTGGTAAATAGGATTAAATCGGCTCGAGGACAGCAAAGCAGGTATGCAGGGAAAATACTTTCACACAATAGGGAGTCCAGCACATATAGTAAACAACACTAGAGACCTTCAAACTCGGGTTACGCAGAGAAGAAGTGAGAAATAAAAAGTGTATATAATTCTCTCCATATTATTGTGTGTTTTTAAATGTTAAAGTGTTAGAATTAAGGCATCAAGAATATATAAAATGCGTGTGAATAGTGCAACCAATATCATGGATGGATACGTCGGTATTATGAAGATGCATATTTTCTTTGTAATCATGTTCTAATTCCACATCGGCGGATGCCCTAGGAAGGGCGAAACTTCATTGCAAAAATGTGAGTAAAAATGATTCATATAAAATCTAACATGGAGTATACTACTTTAATTATTCAGTTACGCGAGCTATCAAGTAGATATCTAGTTATTGTAATTATATTTTAGGGATTAGCACAGAGGAGATTTGATAATGACAATTTATTCACGCATGATGGGATCAATTTTATTTGTTTTCTTATTTTTCTTCTTATTATTAATATTCCTTTTATTATTATTGTCAATTGGACTAATTTGTTTAAATGCATAGGCCTACATTTAAACGACATTAGGGACCGTCAATATATGTTTTTTGATGATTGCACATTATGAACCTACGATTTGATAATTAAATGATATAATTGTTTTGATTGATATCAAATTTTCTTTTATTCACGGTTATTTGTATAATTTCCGTTATTTTGATGCATACTTCACCTGAATAACAAGATTATGGACAGGTGAAGAATAATCATTTGTTAATTGGTCATAGTGGATTTGAATGGATTTGATTAATATTATTACGATACGATATAAAGCACTCAATTGGGAGATTGTAGTTGAAAAATTTCAGTAACTGGGAAGAATGAACCCAAGGAAAAGATGTTATGTCATGAGGCTCAAACGATGATAGAGGATGACATTATGTGATAATTGATTATGCACTGAGGACGAATGTCTCAAGGTAAATGAGAAGTTAATTATGTGTTACCAGCAGCCGAGGCAAGATAGAAGATGTTCCGCAACTCTACCGACTAAAGGGTGCAGAAGATTGCAAACCACCCATCATGATCCAGAATTTTGGTGACCTCTATGTATTTGCAACATCCTGTTCAATGCCTGTTGTTCTCATATGAAAAGTTACTTTTTTCAGTTTAAAATGTATGGAACAGAAATATAGTCGGAATTGAAGCAAATGGAGGAGGACAGTTTACTAACGAAAATAGTGGAGTGGTCCGTAGAGGGCAGGAGAGAAAGAGCAAGAAAGTAAGACAATGGTGGTTAGACTCGGTTTTCAAAGACTTAAGAAGTTTGGAACTGAATGATGTCACAGAGTTAGTTGCAAATACATGATTGTTTCACTTTCATACCCGGAGTCTCCGGGTTCAATTCCAGGCATGGTAAGGAATTTATACCTGGATTAGAGGGCTCAGCCTACGTGAGAGCAATCAAGTAGCTAGCCGACGGTAAGATAACGGCTCCGGCCTAGGAAGTCAAGACTATCAACGGACTGTATTCGTCGCACTGGCCACCTGACTCCTACCTAGCAATTTGTAAACCTTCGGACTCAGCAATGGTCGCTTGTTAGGCCAAAGCCCATCAAGGGCTGTAGTGCCATTGGCATCTTAAATGCGAACACTGTATTATGTTAGATGATTGTGTGCACCCGTTAAACAACGAGTATGTAGTTAAAGTAGTGGTGTTGAAAATAGAAACTCTCCTCTCCATAATCTGTATGGTTTCATCCATGAAAATTGAAGCAGTGACGCTTCCAGATGCCTTTTTTATCGTAGGTCGTATTTGCGCTACGAAGACAGTTTTTTTGGGAAAAACACCTTACAAAATTGTTTAATCCTCATTTTTGAGGGCAAATTGATAAACAAGGAGGTGTACCTGGATATTTGACTTCGTTCGCGAGAGTATACCTTTCGTAAGTGTCCCAAGATATAATGATGTAGACAATGCTTACAGTGTGCCTCACTTTTCTCAGAATTTCTCACCAATCAAGTTATGTGCTTCAACATTCCGCCAATTTTGCCAGTAAGCCACCTGCTACTTTCACCTGTTTTCTAAAATGAAAATAACACCTGAAGGGCCGTTATTTTGAACAAGCAAATGAGATGAAAGCAACATCACAGGGTGAATGACGGGAGGCTGTGAAAGTTGATTTCCAGCGGTATTTCAGAAAGGTTTACCAGGGTTTGTAAATGTATAGTCATTTAAGTAATTACCGAACTTTGAAGACAGTTGTCCATCCAAGTTTTAAATTATTATTATTATTATACTGAAAGTCCTCGAACATTTGGATCCCACGTCACCGAGTAAGTTGTTTGCGTACGGGAGGTGTTGCTGTAAGCTTGTATTTTGAAGATAGTGAGTTAGAACCCGACCATCGGAAGGCCTGAACATAGGTTTCGACTGTTTACCATTATCATACCAGTAACATTCTTCATTTGTACCTTTCCCAGCGGTATGACCCTCTCCATCACAGTACTACCCCTCCTTGCTCCATGATCACTAAAAACATGTGGATGTTCTTGCGACGGAAAACCTTTAGTATCCTCCTATGGGCAGATGAAGTAGAAAACACCCACAGTATCCCCTGTTTGTCATAAGAGGCAACTGTGTGGGTAGCCCCAGGGTTGGTGACTACGAAGCCCTAGCTGAATATGGTATTTGCTTTCAATTTCCGCCAGGTTCCACACTTTTGCCTTTGCTACCAGACCTCCCTTGGCCAACTCTTGTACTCTTCCGAGCACGACGATATTACGTTTCCGAGGTACAGGGAGTGTTTCATTTTCACGACCTCCGTGACCATTCCATTTATTTTATCCTCCGAAGTGTCAGACAACTTCCATTTGTCCTCTGATCAGTGTCAAGAGAGGTTGGTAGCCCCATTGCACTTCTTGTTAAAACAATAATCACCACCACCACCATCAAATAGAAAGATTCTCCCTCGTGGCCTCTAGAGGGCGATTCACACAACACGGACAATGGTTAGTATGCTGCGTGCGACGGCAAACTAATCACATTTCCGGGTACAGTGGGACTTCGAAATTTGACAACACTTTGAATATGGTGGTGGAATTGCGTTGCATGTTTGTGGAGAAAGTTCCAACAACCCAACAAGAGCATCGTGCATTAAAGTACAAAAGGATGGTGATGATGCTTGTTGTTTAAAGGGACCGAACATCTAGATCATCGGCCTCTAATGGTACGAGATGAGACGAAATGTAATGACAATTAAAATTCCAAAAATCATCCACTGACCAGAATTCAGAACATGATGAATAAGGAATGAAAATTAATTTAAAATAATCAGCGGATCCAACTCAGTATTGAAAGTTAAAATAATTCCAAAATCCATCCTCCGACTAGAATTCAAAAAGATGGCGATGAACAATGATTATGAACTTAAAACAATCAGCGGACCCGTCCCACAATACCCCACCTTCCCATAAAATAACTTAAAACAATGGTATAAACTGAACAAGGGACTGCTTCCGAAGCAAAATCCAGGTCACCGGCCCTTCATAATGGTACTAATCGCTGGTAAAGCAGAACCATGGTGTTCCTCACATAGCGGTACTAATCACAGGGAATGTACTACTCAAAGGTATGGCAGACCTATGGTGTTCCTCACATAATGGCACCACTCATAGGTAACGCAGGATCATGGCGTTCCTCACATAGTGATACTAATCATAGGAGCAGCCCAGAGCAATGGAGTTTCTCACATAATAATACTAATCACAGGTGATGCAGACCCACATTGTTCCTCACTAATCAACTAATCACTAAACACAGGTAAGGTAAACTGATGACGTTCATGGCGTTCCGGATATAGTGATACTAATCACGGTACTGTACACCCACAGTGATCCACGCCCGGTGATACTAAACACAGATCCATAGCGGTCCTCACATAGTAGCACAATTCGCAAGTAAAGTCGACCCATGGTGTTCCTCGCATGATAGTATTAATCACAGGTAATCTCATGGTTCAAAATCCATGATCCTTTGGTCACCTCTTTTAGTGACCTCTTACGACAGGCAGGAGTACCGTGGGTGAATTCTTCGTCAGCATCCCCCACCCACAGGGAGTAATTACAAAAGGGATTCCAACTGTTGACCTGTAACTTGATTACAGAGCCCGCATCGGTGATGCAGAAACTGGCATTCGTGGATAAAGAAGTTTGTGTTTGGGATACTATCAAGTGTATGGTGAACGACAGTCCTATTTCATCACATGAGGACTTGTCACACGAAAACAGAGTTACTCAGCACCGAACCATGAAGTATGAGCCCTCTGCCATCCCTTACAACGTGCTAAACGGCGGTGTTTTAAGTCCCCTGCTTCTTCTTCTTCTACTTCTATCGCTTTTCCCACATTGGTGCGGTTGCAAGCTCTGTTGCACATGTGGATCTGGCCCGGTTTCACGGCTGTATGCCCTTCCTGATACCAGGCATATATGGAGGCTTGTTTCTGTAATTGTTTGTAGTGTGATGTATTGTATGAATGTGAAGAGAAATGTGTTGAGACACACACAAACACCCAGTCCCCAAGCCGTAGGAATTAACCATACACAGTTAAAATCTCCAGCCTGGCCGGAAAACAAACTCGGGGCTCTCTGAATTACGCAGGTACGTTGACCATTCAGCCAAGGAGCCAGACTTTGAACCCCCCTGCGTATAGCTTCTAAACAAACCTAATCCGTAATTGGAGCAGATAACATTCCTCATCACGAGAAATCAAACTCACTGCATTTAGTTTAGGTTTGGTAAAATCTCCTGGACAAGACATTAGGTAGACGATATGACACCCGTCACTCGGACCTTTGAACATTTAAGGATTGACATCTTTCGTCGGAAGCTGTATGGACGACAAATTGAGACAGGCACTAGTATTCCTAATTCAACCATGGGATGGGATTTAATGTGCCTGAGTTATGCAATAAATTTTCTCGCTAACTTCTCATTTAGGGGTTCGCTCCCTGTAATAGAATGCACGGTCACCAAGCTGGAGACAAAATAACAGTAGTAACCACGAATGCACTAGACCGTAAAGAGACGGTCAGTTATGTTCACGGAAGTTCAGCGGACACATCAATTGTAGTGGGGAAAGCGCTAACCAGGCTTGGGGCGTAAAGTAAAGCGAAGCGTCATCTTCTAATTTGAAGTTCTAAAGTTTAATTGCCTAAGGGGTCTTTCAGAGCAACTGATGAATGATAAAGAAATTACTGCAAAGAAGCAGAACTATTGTTGTTCCTATTCCGTCCCCAAAGTATTCCGTGTTTGCTGTCAGTAAATACTAAGAGGGGTTTATGTTTAGAATCCAATAGCCTTTAATGCTGCCTAGAATTAATATAACTGAATAAAATTGTTTTACAGTTAGCCAACATGCTTCGTGATTAATTTGGACAATGTAATCACCTCCTTATGAGGAAATAAAACATGAAATTAATAACATCGATTGTTTAACTGACAAAAACTCGAGTGAAATAGATAAAAAAGAGAGTTTTAATACTTAAAAGACATAAAATGATAAACACTTTGAAGAGGAAGACGTCGATTAAAATAATTTATTATGCAGGACTCTGAGAGATAAGCAAATTTATTATTATTATTATTATTATTATTATTATTATTATTATTATTATTATTATTATTATTATTATTATTATTATTATTATTATAATGGAGTTTGTCCATTAACGATTAATAATAATAATGACAATGCCATGGGGCCGATGACCTTCGATCTTAGGCCCCTTAAAACAACAAGTATCATCATCATCATCATGTCCTGGTTGACCCCAGATAAAAGAAATATCAAGAAATGCCGTGAGAAAGCCAGGAAAAAGTATGTTAGAACTAAAAATTCAGAAAAAGAAATCATACAAAAATATTGATTTGTAATGAAAAGTTGACATATATGCATAAACGATTTAAACATGCTAAAATATACCGTGACCTATATAAAGCAGCTGGCTGCGAAGGAACACCCACAGAGAGTTGAATTACCAGCCTCTCTGTCAGAGCTTAATGAATATTTTGTTAAAACCACTGCGCCTACTGATATTAATCGCATCATGAATATGGTACGATTCTACGAGTCCCTTCCAATATTTTCATCTGGTAAGTTTTATTTCCAACATTTTATTCCAGAAGTTGTGGTAAAATCTATCACTTGTATCTGAACCAAAAGGTAAAGGAATAGATAATATTATCACGTTTTTAGTGACAAAATGTTTGGATACTTATCGAACATATTTATAGGTACTCCCTCCAGAAGGGCGTATTTACAATTCAATTGAAGCTTAAAAATATTAAAAGAGCTACTACAGTATCCATGCTGCAGACAGATACTAATATACATCCTATAAAATATTATCATATGTTCCCTATGTAAAGGATTTGGAAGGATCATTCGTGACGAGGTCTGTCTATATCTTCGTGAACATAATATAATAAAAACTTTTCTGTCAGGCTTCAAGAGTACAGTTACAGCATTGTTATGTGTTACTGATTATATTCGTCTTGTTATGGGCCAAAACAGGTTAACTCTCTCGTGCCTCTTCGATTTCAACCAGGCATTTCACTGTGATCATCACTATCACCTTCTCTCCCAGCTGCACCACATTTGGTTTCCTGACATTGTTATTCAATAGTTCCAGATATATATATATATATATAAAGTCCAGATACCAAATAATATTTAACACTGATATAATATTTCTTCAAACTTGGCATAATTTGAACCTGGTGAACCACACAGATTCGCTGTCACTCTACTTCTATTTCAGTTTTATTCCTGATACACTTTTTTACAGTAATCGAAGTATCATATGTTTGTAAAAAAAGCCTGCAATAATGCATACATTTTCCAGCAACATATATCCCTAATTCAACCTAAAAATGACTGAAGATGTCGTAAGGCTGTTGCATTGGGTTGCTGACCACAATTTGATCATTAATGCTTCTAAGACTCAACTCGTTTTAATTAGTCAAACAAGATTATTGAAATCGATTAATATACGAAACTTCCCTTCTATTTTTATCAATAATATTGTTATTTCATTCAGTAAGTCGGTCAAGGACTTGGTAATAATAATGGCAGAGCACATAAGAATGACTGTCAAAGCAGATCTATTTTTCATCTCCTTCGAAGAAAGAATTCTTGTGCCGTATGCCAATAAACATTCCAAAACTACTTGTACAGTCTCCCATACTTCCTGTATTGGTATAAGACTCATTTGTTCTTGGCATAAAAATTCTACGTACAAAAAAAATGTATGCGTAAGGTTACTTCTTGATAACCGTGGGCAACATGGAATATTATAAGCAATACATTTTTAAACAAAGAAAGACCCTTATCTACCATATTCTGCATTTTCTCGCATGGAATACGTTCATGATCCGTTTAACAGATTCACGCAGAACACTATACAGGTACCGCACCACCATACGTACGAATACAATAAATACTTTAATGTGCGTAACGTATATACATATATACAAATATTTATACAAATTATGAAAGTTCAAGTAACTCAGCAGTGAGGATACATATTAATAATGTACCAATTTCTGGCTATGCATGATATCATATTTATAAAATTATATTTTGCAGTAGTCTGAACTATAATCTGCGATTCTAGAATAGTTTTAATTTTACTTAATCGTGTACCTTGTATTATATCAGTTTCCTTGTTCATTAATGACTATGAGATTGCACTAAGTTTGACTTTATTCTGTCTCTAGTTATGTATGATTTTCTCTCCCCTAACAATTTCATCCCCCGTGATGTAGGGGTAGCGTGCATGCCTCTTACCGGAGGCCCCGGGTTCGATTCCCGGCCAGGTCAGGGATTTTTACCTGGACCTGAGGGCTGCTTCGGGGTCCACTCAGCCTACGTGATTAGAATTGAGGAGCTATCTGACGGTGAGATAGCGGCCCCGGTCTAGAAAGCCAAGAATAACGGCCGAGAGGATTCGTCGTGCTGAACACACGACACCTCGTAACCTGCAGGCCTTCGGGCTGAGCAGCGGTCGCTTGGCAGGCCGAGGCCCTTCAAGGGCTGTGGTGCCATGGGGTTTGGTTTGGTTTGGTTTTTAACACTTTCATCGCTGGCTGCATTTTTCTAGGACAGTTGCTATAACGTCCTCGAGTCAATAATGCTTCCTAACATTCAGCCTATTTTTACTACTCCAGAATGTAATGTTTTGCTTATGTTATTCTGCACCTGTATTGTGTTGTTTCTTACCACATATTATTTGAGAGCGGATTATTTACACTAAATGTGGATCCATAGTCCTATTATGTAAGACTGAAAACTTAATCAGACTATTATGCAAATAACTTGAACAACATACTCATCTTTTTAAGTTACCGAGCTCGTTGCAGAACATAGGAAATAGTTATAATCCGTTAGACCTACAGTATATTAACCGATGGCTAGATAAAATTGCATTACCTATAATACATGTGGCATACACTATAAAGGCCCTAGAAAGCTTGCAATGTATACAATGACTGTAAAGCTAGCCTACAGATACAGAAAATCATATTAGCTTTACCTGAACATACGCTGCGTGATTAAACACTGAAGCACCCAGATGAAATGGTCGGATGATTTTTTTTTTTTTGCTAAGGGCTTTACTTTGCACCGACACAGATAGGTCTTATGGCGACGATGGGATAGAAAAGGCGTAGGAGTTGGAAGGAAGCGGCCGTGGTCTTAATAAAGGTACAGCCCCAGCACTTGCCCGGTGTGAAAATGGGAAACCACGGAAAACCATCTTCAGGGCTGCCGATAGTGGGATTCGAATCTACCATCTCCCGGATGCAAGCTCACAGCCGCGCGCGTCTACGCTCACGGCCAACTCGCCCAGTAGGATGTAAATGTAATCGTACACGTAAGTTACCATCAGTGGGTTTGTAAATGATTAGAATTACAATTCTCTGTGACAGATAGAACGGCTTCCAGAGTGCATTAGTTGTGTTTAATATTGTTGCCACTTAAGGTACTGTATATAGGGGGCGCGAACAGCGTCAGATGAGTGATGACGGTGAAGAACATGGAGACGCCGCGTACTCGTGTAAGACAACGTTATCAGCTCCCGGCAGAGTGTTAAAGGGGCCTCATTGTGCGTCTCCGTTTTGCCGGCTGATCGAATTGGGGCACATCCAGATTTTTGTGCGACATTCGAATGTGACAGCGACCCAGTGTTGGACTGCATGAGATATTGAGGGCAGGCATACTCATTGCCAAGGTTCCGGTCGACCACGCGTGACCACCACAAGGGAGGATGACCGTATTGGGCACGAAGGATATCGTAACCCCTTCACACCTGCCCCTGACATCCGAGAACAAATAGTGGACTCCCTGCAACATTCTGTGTCACCCCGCAACATTGGGAATTACCGTCATTTGCGTAGGCTGCCGTTAACAACACAACACAAACGGCTGCGCTTGGAGTGGTGCCGTGATCGGAAAGCATGAACGGCTGGTGAATGGCATCGCAGTGTATTCAGAGATGAATCGCGGTTCTGCACTACCACGGATGACCATCGTCTGCAGGTATGGCGGCGACCTGGGGAGAGATCCCATTCTTTCAACGTTTTGTAGAGGCACAGCAGTGTTACTCCTGGTTGTGGTGTGCGGAACCATCGGATATAACTTCAGATCACGGCTGGTAGTGATTGAGGGAACTTTGACGGCACAACGGTAGTCACGGACATCCTGCGTCTTCACGTGTTACCTCTCATGCGACAGCATCATGGTGTTATTTTTCAATTGTCTGCCGATGTTGGGGTACTTCCGTTTGCTAGCAAGATCCCCAGATCCGTCCCCGTCTACTCCGTCCCAGTGCCAATATCCAGTATATCAAGGACCAGTTACAACAGTTGTGGGCCAGCTTGCCTCAGGAGGGAATACAATGGGTTTATGACACCCTTCCCAACCGAATTAGTGTATGCATTCAAGCTACGGGGAGTGCAACGTCATACTGATTAGTGGGCCTGTACTGCCAAGTTCTTTCGTTATTTGACTCGATTTTGTATTCGCTGAAATAACATCACACACTCTCTCAACACGTGAAGTTTCATTTCGTTTTTCTCCTCCCTTTCTAGGTGCTTCATTTTTTATTTTTATTTTTGTCGGCGGTATACATTATTCCAATCGTGGTACTAATATAACTACTAACAATAACCTGCTACTCATTAGAGGTAAAGCACACTCGTGTCCTCATATTGAGGTGGTGCATGTACCATTTCAACCACATACCAGGCCTCCTGCCATTCTTAATTTTTTTTAATTTTTTTTTTTGCTACTTGTTTTACGTCGCACCGACACAGATAGGTCTTTTGGCGACGATGGGATAGGAAAGGCCTAGGAATTGGAAGGAAGCAGCCGTGGCCTTAATTAAGGTACAGCCCCGGCATTTGCCTGGTGTGAAAATGGGAAGCCACGGAAAACCATCTTCAGGGCTGCCGACAGTAGGGCTCGAACCCACGATCTCCCGATTACTGGATACTGGCCGCACTTAAGCGACTGCAGCTATCGAGCTCCGTCTTAAATTTCTGACAGTACCGGGAATCGAACCCAAGCCCCCGAGGACGGCAGCTAATAACACTAACCATTACGCTACGGATGCGGACTCTCTAGAGGTGAAAACAAGTAAATGTCGTGGTCCCAGGGTACTTGTGTATATTGCTCTGTAAATGGTGACCATGGTTCAATCTCCGTGTTGAGAAATTATTGGTATCGCTAATTAAAACTTCTACCGCTATTCCGTGGCTCATAGAGGAATAGCAAGCCTCTGGACATGGGATTAATCAGATCATATTCTCCTTTACCAAATTTGGAAATGTTATTTATTTCCTTTCTTAGAATTCAGAGAAAGGAATTTAATGATAAAAGTTTTTTGCCATTGGTTTTACGTCGTACCCACACAGATAAGTCTCATGGCGACGATGGGATAGGAAAGGGCTAGGAGTGGAAAGGAAGCGGCAGTGGCCTTAATCTCTACAGCCCAAGCATTTGCCTGGTGTGAAAATAGATAATCACGGAAAACCATCTTCAGTGCTGCCGACAGTGGGGTCCAAACCCACTATCTCCCGGATGCAAGCTCACAGCTGCGCGCCTCTAGCCACATGACCAACTCGCCCGGTGACATAACAAGTAACAGTTGAAATATAAGTTGGGTATATTTACATTAACAACGAGCTCCTTAGCTCCAGCAAGGCATTGGACTTAGAAGTCCTTAATAAGGTAAAAAATTAATCGGAATAAGTACCCATACTATAAGGCCTTAAGAAAAAAAGAAAATGTTACACACAACAGGTCATTAAAGAAAAGGAAGGAGGCGAAACACCAGCACTCCTTAATGAACATTCTGGAAGATACGAGAACCTAAGTGGGCGTAAGGCCCAATTACACAGAGGCTAATCCCATACTTAAAAGGGTGACTAAACGGGAGAAGTTTAAAAACCGAGGCAATATTTCCGAAATTTAGAGGTTGAAAACTTTAGTCGACCAGCTCAAAAAATCAAGGGGTGAGATCCAAGGGTCACCACTCATGATTTTTTACATAAAATAATTTTCCAGTAGGGAATATAAACAGAGTCCGAAGACTGCGCAGAAGGTCGCACATTTCAGCTCAGAAAGAAAATATCACATACTAAATATTATGAAAACTACTGAAACCTTCCCCTTGAAAAACCCGCCGGCACAATCACATGTTTAGGTAAATTCTGTCATTAACTTATAGCGCTGGATCTTCTTCAAGCCAGCCGCAACCTGCCCCTAACCGTCTCAATTCTCCATCAACTCGCACTCTCAATAACTGGAGCAAATCAGACAAGACGGCCCTGAAGTGCTCTCCTTAATAGCTCCGTATGGGAGTTTCAGATTAAATTAAAAAACGAAAAGCTGATAGGCCAAATTTCAATACACAACCCCGGGTTTGATTGCCTAAAGAACATAGTTACAGGTATGTGATAGGCAAATCATTAAAGGAGGAACGAGGTCAGGTGAGGCAAATTCTGTACATAAAAAGGAATCATCAGAAAAAAGGTTTACCAACTACAACTACAAAAATATCTTCACCAATTAGTTTGTGTTTAGCCGTAAGAGGTCGGTAGAAAATAGATGTCAGAGCCATCTAACCATCGGAGAAGAAAGGTTTTGAAAGGTTTTAAAAGTTCTTGTTCACTGACAGATGGCCATAGAAAAGGCGCGCAGTTTAAGTAGCCGGGGAAGGTGTAACCCTGGCACAAAAACAAACGACACTGAAATGTAGTTTAATCGATTTGGTAACGTTTGTGTTCAAACTGTGTAACATTACGTAACACGCATTGTTCATAACGTTTGTGAAGATTATTGACTGATAAAAAAAGGTTGCCGGAAAAGCACAAAAATAACGTTATTTTCTCGAATTGTCTTGAAAAATATTCTTCACCATGCCCGATATAGTGTATAGATATCTGGGGCATAAGATCCGCGGAGCAGGAAGAGTACGGGAACGGATCTCCTCGAGAAACTGGGCGGTCTTCAAAGTGTAAACACAGGAGAGTGACTCCCCAGCGATGTGGGCTGTAGCTCCATTTTCCAACATCCGCTGTCACAGGAGGGATAAGTACTGGGGCGACAAAAAACAGCGCAAATCTAGCACGAATGGGGTAATAATGAGGTATCTGTATATTACTTGGTCCACTATGTTTGGATTCTGTGTAGCATCCTCCAGTCAGATGACCTAGGACTGTTCCTGAACTGCGAGAGAAAATACAGTCAGCTTGTTGTGCCCTTGCGGCAACGTATGTTCATCAACATGGCAGACAATCTACAGAACGGTTACAAACAACAAGTAAGACGCGTAAGGGTGCACATTTTGATCACATGCTGTACCGACGCAGTTAGATAACTATTTTCGTCGTCACATTGCATGTTATAATGATATATCTTGATGTTTAGAGCATGTTTGTAACTTCAGTATTGTTCGAGTTAGCGTATACTGTACTTATAACAATTTACAATTTCCAACGGAGAGTTTCCACTTGTGTAACTAAATGATCCATCTACACCTCCTGAATTGCATAACCTTGGTCTTCGTTTTATTTCTAGTATGGCATGCTACACCCATGCGTTTGGTCTGTCTATTGTCTGCTGTGATTCGATTCTATGTATGGAGTGAAGAACCATTTTATTTCCTTTCACTCTTTCCTTATTTCTCTCTTTTCCTTTACTTTTCTTCGCACCGGCACAAATAGGTCTTATAGAGACGATTGGGCATGAAAGGGGTAGGAGTGGGTAAGTGACTGTGGCCTTTATTAACGTGCAGCCCCAGCATTTTCCTGGTTGAAAATGGGAAAACACAAAAAAACACCTTTGGGCTGCTGACAGTCGGGTTCGAACCCACTATCTTCCGACTGTAAGCTGACAGCTATATGGCCAAAACCGCGCAGCCATTCGCTCGGTAAGTATCATACCATCAGCATTATGAAGTCACTTTTTCCACTACCCCAAGCGTTAAAACATTGAAGATTACAGTCTCATTGGATCTCTTTTCAAAACCCCGTACGATTTCATGATAGCTTCTGAGCTCATTTCTTCATCATTGACGGTTATCTGGTTGTATTGCAGGATACCGTTTATTATTGATGGGAATTATTGTTTCCTTGTCCTAATACGGGTTTAAGCTTCCGTAGGAGTCTATTCCTGTCTAATCTTTCGCACACCACCGAGTAGTTTATAACCTTTGGAAGCGGGTGGTAAAATGCATCCGCGGTGTCCCCTGTCCATTGTAAAAGGCGACTTAAATGGGGACCCAGGGATTTTCATCTTGGGAGGATATGCGAAATCAGGTCCCGTAACCGAGTCTGGCACTGTAGTAGTAGTATCAGCAGTTTTATTAAAACATAAATCATTCGTCCTCCACCGAGAGTGACCATAAAGGTCCGGAATATATAACTTAAAGTATGTAATTATAACAATGAAATCATGTTTCTGGAAATTTCATTGTAAGGAGGTTACGATTTCAGGTAGGCCTATAAGTGCAACTGTATAATTTGCAGTGAATCTCTTATGATCTATAAGAAGATTTTTCTCCGTGTTGTAAAAAGGATTTTTGTTTAAATTTTGAAGGCTAGTGGCTGTGTTCTTCGGCAGGGTACCTCTGGATCCAAACAGGACAACCCATTGACCAATAGGAATATTATATTTGGCTAATAGATATGGCATACATGGTGTATAAATTGCTTGCTTTCCCAGATTAACTTCCTGAGCTTGTTGCAGGTCCCTCTCGAAGCGAAGGTAGCATCTAACGCCATCGCTTTATTCTCTTCCTTACTGATGGCTATGATGTCCACTCTTCTCGCTGAGTCGTCGGTAGAGACGCAGTGAACTTCTTCGTGCACCTCTCATCTAGGCTGCCATGAGCAATAGATGTTCCTACCTGACCTCTCTTGGTCAACTGTTGTTCACTTCCGACCCCGGCGGTAATTAGGTTTGTGAGGTCGAGGGAGTCTTTCATTTTCACGTTTATCGTATATATTCCCTTTCTTTTGCCGATGCTTTCATTTTATGAAGTGCAAAACCTATTCCAATTTCTCTCTTACTAGTGTTAACTTCCTTGTAAAACAGTAATCACCACCACCACAACTTCGTATAGTCACTAAAAGTTGCGTGTACAGCTTCCCTTCTCACATTAGGTGCGTCCCAAATGCTTGAGAGTACTTTCTTAATTCCTTGAAACATGAATCTTCCCGCCACAATGCCATATTGCTCTTCAGGTATTGTTCAATTTAAGCTTAAGGGCCATCTCCGAAAAGTATACCACAATCCCCGTAAGCCTCCCCTATTTTTCACCTCAACACAAAGTAGAGCAGTTAACTCTGTTAGACTGCCTTTGTCTTAAGGAATTAAAGTGGTACATATTTCTGTTGAATTCCAAGTGAACGTAATACTATTTGCCTCTTGCGAGAGGAAGTCTCAATCCTAAATTTATCATCTTACTGACAAGCAATTCAATCTACGTCCTCCGTAAACAGTCACTCTTTAAACTATCCAATTCCAGCAAAAATAATATCTAAAATATTTAAACAGATCATTAAAGAACTACGCACCATCCTCCATCTTAAAGACTATATATACGTATTTGACCATACTTTGTAAGTACTAATTTTAAATCAATGAAGATTCTACCGGGCTCGTCATGCTCTCCACTAGAGTGCGTGAGTTTATGAAGACAAAGGAGAACATTCATTTTCCTCCAAGCTGCCCATACAAATTTGCAAGTTATTCCGATAACTTTGTTTCCCTGTTGTTTGTATTTACCTCCCCCCACCTCCTACCTCTTTCTGCGTGCATATCATCTCTGTAAGACGTTGGGAAATAAACCGATAAGGCAAGTTTCCGAAGGCATAATAAACGCTCTCCCTTCCTCTTTCCCCAATTCTCGACCGAAGTTTACGTACCTCATTTCGTACAGGCATCTATAAACTGCCGTTCTTTCTCTCGGTCAAATTTATGGAAAAGAAATACTGGTTTGTGTGCGAATACTGCAGGAAAGTTTTAAAATGTATCCACAAAAACATGAGAGAAGGTTAAAACGAAATTCAGGCAAGGAAATAAAGGAACTTAAAACATACTTCAAGCCCATTCAATATAAGTAACTGAATGGTACAAACAAGTTACAAATTAAGCAATATTTACAATATAAAAATAAGAAATTTTGAAATTTCTCCAGACTATTCATCGATATAAGTTGAAAAAAGCACTTTTAAACATATAACAGTGAAAATTCATATAATGTTCAGTAAGTTTTTCCATAATTATTATTGAATTCCCTTCATAGTAAGGGTAAGTCAAATCATTGTTGAATTACGTTTATTATCACCAGTCCAATATTTATCACGTTTACAACATTTAACACAAATTTACGTTGTCTTTAGTGTTGATGAATGATTTTTTTCCTGTGTGATCTTGCATTTAGGCCGATTTGTAATTATTTCCTCCTAACAGTTTTCTACGAAGTTGTCAACTACCTGAATTTCTTTGTAGGATGTCCTGCAATTTCTTGGTGACAATCTGCAAATAGCTCTCACATACCTTGGAACTTACTTTAGGTTTCTGCCAATTCTTGGAGATGATTTAAATTTCTGGGATACTTTTAGAATTGCCAGTACTGTGGCATCTTCACTAGTCCTTTTGGAAATCTTGTACGTCTAGCCTTCTTCACTAATAATGATTGCCCTGCTTCATTGGTGACATTTCTTTAATAGAGCCATGTTGAGAATATTTTACATTGTCACTTACCGCTCACTGAGGTGGGTGTGGTTCAAATCTCAGTCATATACGATGTAAGATCGTTGAAATTAAAACTAAACATTGCCAACAGTGGGGTTCGAACCCGCTATCTCCCGGATACAACCCACTAAAAATAAAAATTCTACCAAATATGCTCACGAAAACAGACACCAACTCTTTCAGAAATGATGCAAGTGTCCATTACATGACAGCAGTGACATCCTAATCGGTGATTAGTAAAATAAACACCAAAACTCATTTTACCTTTTCCAATAGTAAGTATCACACACTTAGGGACAAATTACCTTTATTAGAGATCAAAATAACCTTATAAATTACTAACATGTTTTTAAATTTTTCATCAGATAATAAATACACGTGGTGCGATAATACGGTGCGAATGCAAAATGTTTCCAGAATTATAGCTACCGGTGTAACTTATAGGACATGTCAGTGTGGAAGCAACGAAAAGATGGGGCAAGGATAAATCTGAAGACACAAAAGGAAAACAACTGTCCCTTCATCTTCAATTATTGTTGACAATGTACATTACACCGGAGGAAAAAGTAGAGGATGGTCAAGAACGACCAACTGCAGAGAAATTAATGAATAATTAAATGACTTGTTGAGAAGGAACCCCCAATATTTCAGCGTCGACTCAGTTAAAACAACTTTAACAATTTTCAGACAGTCGAACATAGATTAAACTATAAAATATCTGCAAAAAATAACACTCGGCTATGTTATAATATTGCATGTGTTATAATTAGTGGTGGACAAACTGGAAAGCTTTAAATGTGTATTCAATAAATGATGTACCGGTAACAAGGAAACAGTCAGTGATGACAATAAAGTGGCCAGGCGCTGTATTTAAAATTTTACAATAAAAACGGACTATTTTGATTCTAAGAAAATAGTCATTCATCGTTATTGTTGTTATTCATCTTATTATCGTTGTTGAGGATGATGACAGATGACTAATATGAAAATATTTAGGCATTAAAAATCCTGCTTATAGACAGTCTAAATGGACTTTAAATGGACACTAAATTTTTAAAATAGACAATGAAAACAGGTGCTATAAAAATTTGTATGAACTTATATTAACTTCTTCCGCTTGTCCTACACTCCGGTGGGGTCTCGAGTGCGTACTCTCATGCAGGTGTAGAGTTGGCTCTATTTTATGGTCGGATGCTCCAACTCACCGTAATCCTAGGTGAACGGATATTTTCGGTATTCCACACTTCTATTGTGGTTAGCAGTGTGGGGGGTATATGAAAGGGAATGTGTTAGGACATACACAAACACCCAGTCCAGTGTGAAAGAGAGAGAGAGAGATGAATTAACCAGATGCGATTAATACCCAAACCCCATCCAGGAATCGAACCCGAAAACTTATGAACCGAAGGAACCAACGCTGACCATTCAGGAAAGCAGCCGGATTTTGTATTAACTACGTAACTATCCCATATATAAAGTAAATTATGTGTATTTTAATTTGGAAGTGTCATTTTGATCTCAATTTTGTGAAGACAGTACGAATGTGTACATTTGACTAGTAAGTTTTTTCAGATGTTCTGGTGTAAATGTATGAGTCAGGGTATTACTAAATTAAGAGTATGTTCCAAGATTGTGAGCAACTGCAAAATGATATCGATAAAGTTCTCAATGCACAGCAGGCAATAGTATAATGATAAACGGAGTTAAAAGTCAGGTTGTGAGTTTCACTAATAGGAAAAGTCCTCTCAGTTTTAATTACTTCGTTGTTGCGGTGAAAGTCCCTTATGGGGATCACTGTAAGTACCTAGGTGTTAATATAAGGAAAGATCTTCATTGGGTTAATCACATAAATGGGATTGTAAATAAAGGGTACAAATCTCTGGTTATGAGGGTATTTAGGGGTTGTTTTAACTTTAAAGGAGAGGGCATTTAAGTCTCTATAGCATGGTCCCAGTGTACGGGACCCTTAACAAGATTACTTGATTCAAGAACTGGAAAAACTCCAAAGTAAAGCAGCTCGATTTGTTCTGGGCGATTTCCGACAAAAGAATAGCGTTACAAGAATGTTGCAAAGTTTGGGCTGGGAAAAACTGGGAGAAAGGAGACGAGCTGCTCGGCTAAGTGGTATGTTTCGAGCTGTCAGTGAAGTGATAGCTGCCTCTGTGGATCAGCGGTAGAGTGTCGGCCTCCGGATCCCAAGATAGCGGGTTCAAACCCGCAGAGGTAGTCGGATTTTTGAAGGGCGGAAAAAAGTCCATTCGACACTCCATGTCGTACGATGTCGGCATGTAAAAGATCTCTGGTGACACATTTGGTGTTTACCCGACAAAATTCATTAAATCTCAAGCATAGACGCCCAAGATGGTTTCGGTTTACTCGGTCTGCCATCTAGTGGGGACCTAGAGTAAAACGGAACGTCGAAATTGACGAGCAGACAGCCAGATGGCGTCAAAGTGAAATGTCTGCACACGGTAGCTGAGGCCATACGATTATTGTTATTATTATTATTATTAGTGGAGTGATGGCGTGGAATGGCATTAGTAGACGAATAAGTTTGAGCGGTGTCTTTAACAGTAGGAAAGGTCACAATATGAAGATAAATTTGGAATTCAAGAGGACAAATTGGGGCAAATATTCGTTTACAGGTGGAAGAGTTAGGGATTGACCAAGGTACATGATAAATAAATTTCCAGTTTCTTTGCAATCACTTAAGAAAAGGCTAGGAAATTAACAGATACGGAATCTGCCACCTGAGCCACTGCCCTAAATGCAGATTAGTATTGACTGAGTGACTGAGATATTATTTTTCCTATCCATCTGCTGGTAGACATACTGCGTGGTCTTCTGCCCTGTATCTTCCCTTTCATTACGGTTTTCCGTGCTTATCTCCTTGTCGCCTCACAATATGGTCAAAGGATTCGAGAACTCTTTGGTCGACACAGAGACTCAAATTAGTTACTCTTTGAGCAGATATTTCTGTATTAAGGGATTTTTCTGTCTTAATAAACTCATGTTAATTACTCTTCGATCAGACGTTTCTGTTTTAGGAGGGACAAATTATTTATCCTTCAATTAGTTATCTCTGATGACCGATGACCTAGACGTTAGGCCGTTTAAACATCAAACAAACAAATTATCTCTGTATTATTTTTTTTTGCTAGGGGCTGTACGTCGCACCGACACAGATAGGTCTTATGGCGACGATGGGATAGGAAAGGGCTAGGAGTTGGAAAGAAGCGGCCGTGGCCTTAATTAAGGTACAGCCCCAGCATTTGCCTGGTGTGAAAATGGGAAACCACGGAAAACCATCTTCAGGGCTGCCGATAGTGGGATTCGAACCTACTATCTCCCGGATGCAAGCTCACAGCCGCGCGCCTCTACGCGCACGGCCAACTCGCCCGGTCCTCTCTGTATTAAGAGATACAAGCTATTTAATCTCCGAACAGAATCATTATAACACAAGTTGTGATAGCGGAAATCTTCAAGAATGTAGACATAGAAATATTGTTTGCTGCTGATGTTGTTAAGGTGACACTGGGGATCGTTATTGTCACTGTTTCTGTACGTTGCAAACCGCGTGGTCGTTAGAATGTTTTGATCATGTAGGTAATAAAGATGACTATGGAAATGACAAGGCAGAAATGAAGCTTCGTGTCAGTAGATTTATCGACAGAATTCTTGCACGACGCATCTGGGTGTCTCTTCCTTTTAGTACTTTTTTTACGCCTCACGACACAGACAGGTCTTATGGTAACAAGGGACAGAATACACTGGGAGGGAATCAACTGTGGACTTAATCAAGGTACAGCTCCTGCATTTGCCTGTTATGAAAATGGGAAACCATGGGAAACCATCTCCAGGATTGCCGACAATAGAGTTCGAACCCACTCTTTCCCTAATGTAAACTGACAGCTACGTGACACAAACCACGTCACCACTCGCTTGGTTAGATTGTCACTGAAAACTATAAAAAATATTCAGATGATGTTAAAACGAGAAACGTATTATTATTATTATTATTATTATTATTATTATTATTATTATTATCATTATTATTATTAAATGTTAAAGAAAGAACACATAAAGGACGAGAAATGAATCAAAAAAGGGGAGAGGAAAAATGAAAGAATCTCTATGCCCAATTATCACCGAGCGGAAGAAAAGAAAATAAGATTACCTACAGTAAAATTGTTGAAACACTAAAACTCGTCAACAATAACATTACAGTGATGATTGCTAGTTGATGTGGGCTCTATCTCTTCTGCTATCACTCTCCGCTATATTGAAATTGTACGAAACTTTTGATGGATATAACAGTCAGTTATAAATAAAAAGACGCAGCTCACACCGTAAGAAGTACTGGTATTAGACAGGAATGACATCGCCCATGTACGATTAAGAATGAAGATAATCAAAACATGTATTTATTTGTCTATTCCCTCAAGCTTGTTGAATGACTGTTTCCTATAAACTAATGATAATTTTCAAACGAACACTTTACACGGGACGTCATTTCGTGGCACTGTAAAACCAACGTAATAACTGCTGTTAACCTTCGTGTTTGGAATTAACATAAAGGTCTTAATTATGCATAAAGTTTCCATCAACTACTTAAGCTACTTGGAGAACTTACCGTATAGCAGACGAGGAGAGGGTGAGAGGAAGACTGAGGTCCAATCCTCATATAGGGTGTTAGTGGTACAAAATTGTTGAACATAACAACGGAAGTAGTCAAATACAGTTTCCACAGAGTTCAGCTACTGGTGGTTTGACTGTTAGGCCTACTTAACGAGAGTACAACTGTGAGATTATCACTTCCGCATGAAATTAACTATGGGAGGTAAACTAATGATTCGATCCTACGAAGAATCGGAAAAAGGAAGGTAATGGCCATGAAAAGCACTGAGTGATTCGGCTACGCGGTACGCATCGTGTGTGTGGGGGGGGGTGGGTGTAAGCTTGTATTCGCCAGGCGGTAGGTTTGAAGCTCTTCAGTAGCTGTGAAACTGATTTTTCATAGTTTCTCGTTTTCACGAAAGGCAAATACTGGGGCAGTACTTCACTTAAGGCCACATCAGCTCCCTTCTCAATCCCAAACCTTTCCCAATCCAGCGTCACCGAAAAATCTGAATTTGACTGTAAACTACAAGCAAATGAAGATATAAAAGGTAGAATAATGGAGGATGTTCTAGTGCACGGGAAGTAATGACATCCATGTCCAGAAATAATAGAAGCTGGGGAAAGAAAAACTGTATAAATAATTATGTTAAAGAAATCTCCGTAAACTCTAAGTACTCCATTTTTGTCTCTTTTAAATACCATATCATAAAACAACTCATCCTTTTGGTAAGCTTTGTCAGTTTAAGCAATATTCAATTATGGGGAAAACAAAATAAAGAATTGTAAGACTTTTCCAATATCTTGGTCATACAGGAAGGGAAATTTGAACATTATTGGACACGTTAACTTCAAATAGCAACAATTACCGCAAGATTTTCAGCATCACATTTTCACAATGTATTAAATATCTTTAAATTATTGATTGACTTAAACGTGAAATAAAGTAAGCGTTCTCTTACACCAAATAGATACTGAACATCCATGGAATGGTAATTTTATTGTTTCATGTCTGTTTTGTACCCCGAGTGATGTTTATGCTGAACACCACAGGAATCGAAGCCGTAATGCACCTCGACTGCCTGGTCCGTACGCTCATACTGAATTTCATCCCATGCTAGCTCATGTTTCATTGAGTAAGAAACCTGCTAGACTACGAATGTTAGTAATAGGACCGAATGAAACTCACCTCTAATATCATCTTCCGACGCTTCCTTGCTGTTTTCATAGCTCGTTGCTTTTTCCCAGTTGGATGTCAGTCCTGGTGTATTCTACTGATGGAGGATTTCATACAACCCACAAGTGCAGCCGTTTCTCAGCTAATACTTCCTTAATATGTCCGCCATCACTGTCTCTTCCCACAATATGTTGAAACTTAAACGCACAACATGTTTAAACTTAAACGATCTATTAATCCATATCCAACAACGAACTGTTTTCTCGTTAAAATCACACGGACACCAGTTTTAGAATAGTATTACGGTGATGGTTCTTGAACAACCCATTTCACCAGCCATTTGTCAGCTCTTTGTGCTTCACAGTTTCTTCTCTTTTATCAGTTTCCAGTAAATCTTCCTCGTCCCTACGACGTTCTATAAGCTCATAAAAATATTACTAATCTATGCTTGGAACAATTCAAAAGTGCTGCTGAATTTCTTCGTATTTTAATTTGTTTATTCACCTAGGTTGGTAATATAGTAAGTGAGATTGAATCACGGTGCAGTAAAGCTAATGCAGTGAGCTCGCAGTTACGAACAACAGTGCTCTGTAAGAAAGAAGTCAGCTCCCAGACGAAACTATCTTTATATAGGTCTGTTTTCAGACCAACTTTGCTTTACGGGAGCGAAAGCTGGGTGGACTCAGGATATCTTATAAGTTAGAAGTAACAGACATGAAAGTAGGGAGAATTGTTGCTGGTACACACAGGTGGGAACAACGGCAGGAAGGTACTCGGAACGAGGAGATAAAGGCTAAGTTAGGAATGAACTCGATGGATGAAGCTGTACGCATAAACCGGCTTCGGTGGTGGGGTCATGTGAGACGAATGGAGGAGGATAGGTTACCTAGGAGAATAATGAACTCTGTTATGGAGGGTAAGAGGAGTAGGGGGAGACCAAGACGACGATGGTTAGACTCAGTTTCTAAGTATTTAAAGATAAGAGGTATAGAACTAAATGAGGCCACAACACTAGTTGCAAATAGAGGATTGAGGCGACGTTTAGGAAATTCACAGTGGCTTGTAGACTGAACGCTGATGGGCATAACGGTCTATAATGGTAATGTATGTATGTATGTATGTATGTATGTATGTATGTATGTATGTATGTATGTATGTATGTATGTATGTATGTATGTATGTATGTATGTATGTATGTATGTATGTTAACTTTCCCCTTGATCAGTATAGGTTAAAAATGTATAATCCCCTATGACGTTCAGATGTTAACAACTTACTAATCCAACTTACTTACTAATCTATTCTGCGTCGGCCGAGCGAGATGGTCGTGCGGTTAGTGGCACGCAGCTGTGAGCTTGCATTCGGAAGATAGTGGGCACGGCTGCTTCCTTCCCACTCCTAGCCGTTTCCTATCCCATCATCGCTATAACACCTATCTGTGTCGGTGCGACGTACAGCAACTTATAAGAAGAAAACACATATTTTGGATCGGCGGATGCAGAGAAGGCTTCAACCTGCAAGTAGCCACGGCTGCTTCGTGGTCCGACAGCTCTGCACTCCGACCGACCAATCGAGCAGAGGGAGTGGCCACGGCTCTACTGTGACTCTACACCTCTGCATTCGGGATGTGGAGAGGGAATTGTCACCATCGTCGGCTGTTCTGAGAATTGTTTTCCAGGGTTTTTCATTCTCCTGCACTAAGGTGAATGCCGGGACAGTTCCTAGTATAGGCCACGCCCCCCAACCCCCTCACCATCACCCCACATCATCACCACAAATCTCCTTGCGTCACCGCCTAAGAAGTCCGCCTCCCCTTTTCAGGGGAGGAATGAAAACAATTTAATAATAATATATATTCTGATACTTATATTGGTATGCTCTAACAATGACAACTCGTGAACGACACATTAGTACATCCAATATTTATGAGCTCTTCAGGATCTTCAGAAAATTCTGAGAAATACTTTCCATTTCTCATGACAATCAGACTTTGAAAACAAATCTAATAAATCCTTCCCTTTTCGTATGATATTTGGATTCTAACTATCCATTAAGCCACAGATCCCTTATCTATACAGAACGTACAGCAGCGGACGTTCTTCTCACTGCATTCGTATGAGTGCCAGCTCTTGTATATTCTAACGTAAATTGTTCTTGAAAATCCCCCTGGTGCAGCCATTCGTGAGCGCTTCATGAACCTTAATTCTTTTTGTCACTATCTGATAAATCCTTCACGCTCCATATGACATTCAGACTAACATCGTACACGTCCTAAGATCGTTACTCTCTGCTACATCGAACAACGAACAGTATGCTGACTACCATCGTATTGATGCCAGAACCAGTATACTCTATCAATGGCAGAGAACCAAGAAGTTTAGTTATTATTTCTGAGCTCTTCAGATTTCTTAACAAAATCCGAAAGAATCTTTCATTTTGCTTGTCAATTAGACTTCAAAGTAGTCTATTTTCACACAATCAGCAAATAGTGTGCTATCTGCAACTACACGTTCAACAAGCATTTCCTATGTATGTATGTATGTATGTATGTGTGTTGAGTACTCAGCCAGAAGGCTGGTTCGATCCTCAACAGATGTGCCTTCAGCTACCATAAATGGCCTAGGCGTCACTGAAGAGACTTACGATGCAAATGAGGAATTAAGTAGTTTCCTGTTGCTTTCCTCGCCATTTTCTGTATAAAGGTTCATGATTCTCTACGTTGTTGTTGATGAAGATGAGCTTATTCCGCAACGTATTTCTGTTTGTGGTGGTTTAACGTCGCACTAACATATCGAAAGTTTTCGGCTATGCAAGGATGAGAAAAGGCTAGGATTGGGAAGATAGTGCCGCGGCCTTAATTAAGGTATAGGCCCATAATTTGCCTGGTGTGAAAACAGGAAACCGTGGAAACCCATCTTCATGGCTGCCGACTGTTAGTTTCGAACCCACCATCTCTCGAATGGAAGCTCACAGCTGCGAGACTCTAACCGTGCGGCCAACTTGCTCCGTACTCTGCAAATTATAGACCGTGTAGTTCTAATTTGATGTATTTTCCGATGTTGGTAAGAACATTCACATACTGCTTTGCTATAAAGTTACCAGGTTCTAATAAAGCTTTACTTGCCATCCTTTTATCCGAAATGTATTGATTTTATATCTATATTCCAATTCTCTTAGCTGTCTTTTTGTACGGTGGCGAGAAATTCCACTTCTTTCCGCACCTACATCACGTACCCATTCAAACATTCTAGTAGAAATATAAGAAGAAGAAGAAGAAGAAGCAGAAGAAGAAGAAGAAGAAGAAGAAGAAGAAGAAGAAGAAGAAGAAGAAGAAGAATCTCCTAACGCCAATGAAACAGATTAATTCAAGAAGCAGCTACTACGGCTATCCTAGCGGTCTCCTTGAAAAAGACGGAGTATATACCGTCGACTCGAAACAACTCACCCTATCGGATAGAATGAGACAACGTATATTCACAGGACTGAAAAATATTAATACGTGGTAATAAAAATTTCGTGTGGCTATTTCTAGCCGAGTGCAGCCCTTGTAAGGCAGAACCTCCTATGAGGGTGGACGGCATCTTCGCTGTGTAGGTAACTGCGTGTTATTGTGGTGGAGGGTGCGAGTTGCAGGGATGCTGGGTACAGTACAAACACCCAGCCCCCGGGCCACTGGAATTAACCAATGAAGGTTCAAATCCCCGACCCCACCGGTAATCGAACTCGGGACCCTCTGAACCAAAGGTCAGTACGCTGACCATTCAGCCAATGAGTCGGACAAAGTATACTCGTGCCCTAATCCTGAGGTGGCGGAGCTCTTTTCAGGCACAGCTCCAATGGAGGTGAGCTGCATGTACCATTTCAACCACATACCAGAACTTCTGCCAATCTTAAGCTTCTGGCTGTACCGGAAATCGAACCCAGGCCTCCGAGGACGGCAGCTAATAACACTAACAATTACGCTACGGAAACGGACTTAATACCTGGTCGTACTAACTGACAAAATCCTTCCCTTTCAACGATGGGAAACTACTACTAAATTAATTCTTTAGATATATCTGAAGAGAATCAACCCGCAGAAGTTAGTGTGTGAAGTACTACCCTGGCAAGAAGAAAATCACATCCCTAACGGCTGACAGAGATGCACGAAGATTTGATTGAAGGGGGTATAAATTTCTCATAAATTCAAGACAGAACAATCTCTACAATGTAGCTTCAGAACTGAGATCCTGATAAGGAATATGCTACACCACAGAATATCGCAACGAATCCTGAGGTTGAAATACCTTTAACAAGAATGTAATGAAAAAAAAAAAGAGGAAGCCTAAGAATTAAGAATGACAAGTAGCTTGTGTATTCATAGCCAACAATTTGTTGAATGGATACAAGTAAGTAAATAAACAATTCCTCCTTCGTGATCTCCGAGTATATGTTGAGAATCCATGCCTAAGATTTTGGCTTCGATCCTGTCTCTGCCTGAGGGGCTAATCACCTCTCCCTAGTTGTAGCTAGATCGAGTGCAATCTGCTCTAGGATACCAGCTGACGGCGATATAGACGTGAGATATCCACCGATTCCGATGGGATCATCTGAACCTGGAAAATTGATGGCAGATATGATGATGATGGTGGTGATGATGATGATGACGATCTTCGTGCGAACTGTGTCATACATGTGGACTTGAGCCTGTTTACGGCCGGGTGCTCTTTCTATCGCCAACCTATTTGGAGGGATGTACTCACCATTGCCTAATGCCCTGTGTTGTGTGAATATGAAGAGGAGAGAAGTCTGACAGACGCAAATACCAAGGCTCCAAGTAAGAGGACTTAACCACATGCGATTGAAATTTCTAAACCGACCGATATTCGAACCCGGACCCTCTGAAACAAAGATCTCAACGCTGACAATTGAGCAATGAATCAGGACAATAATAATAATAATAATAATAATAATAATAATAATAATAATAATGATAATAATAATAATAATATAAGAGAAACAAACAGAAAAATCAAGCCACATTTTTAACTTGAACTGGATCTCAAATATAAGAAAAGAAAGAAATGAAATTTCCCAATTTGTTATACTAAAACTTACTCTAAGTAATCCCCTGTCCAGCCATTCAACCCAGGTGCTTCCTATTCCTCTGTGAGGCACGGAAACCCCCGAAGTATAGCAATAATCGTCAGCTCTAACAAAGCCTTGGGCTTACGAGTCCTAAACAGGTACAAAATACTTATTATTATTATTATTATTATTATTATTATTATTATTATTATTATTATTATTATTATTATTATTATTATTATTATTATTATTATTATTATTATTATTATTATTATTATTATTATTATTATTGCCCGCCGTTGACGGAACTACCACTTAGCATGTGCATGATTATGTTTTTGTCGACCCCTTATTTCGTTAGGCATTGGCCCTGTCAGTGCCTTGTGATGTACAGGTTCCCTCACTCTATCTATGTGCAGTTTCATCTCTTTTACATTTGATCTCCTCCTCCCGGTATAAAAGCCAGTTACCCGGTTAATATTCAAAAAGTACAGAAATATTCATAAAACAGGTATGATTTTATCAGCAACTCTCCAAAGAGTAAAATATCGGTTCTTGGACATAAACTTTCACACTCAGTGAGAACAAATTTTATATTATTGAAACTATTGAAAATACGAATTCTCACGCTCAGAACTGTTTCTGAAATCAGCTCCGTAAGTGGCGGTAACTCTTCACATAACACTCTTTAAATTGGTCTCGAGTGAAGCAGTACACCGACGCAGATCACACCATTATATCTATTTCACTATGGGTTGGGGCATGGAACGCATCTACAACAACCTTACCTCTCGTAAATGGTGTCTGAAATAGGCAACCGCCATGATTATGATTCAGTGATAAATTCAGTACAAGAATATCCGAAATTTCAACCATAATTTTATCGTTTTCATCTCAGCTTTTGCACTTTATCGCATCTACGAGGACTTGTTTTTATGTAATTAGAACGCCTGGAAGGTATGCATACCATCTTAACTGCGTGGACGGACAAGTTGTCGAGTAACTCCTAGTCATTCCAGTATAAGGACACCTGTGCTTAGCTAGAAAGAAGTAGGTTAGTTAATAATCTCCGTTGGTGCAATGGAAAACATTGATAATCTACCAAAGTAAACTTTATTTCAATCACCGAGCGATGGGCCGAGCGGTTAGGGGAGGTAGTGGGTTAGAACTTCACTGTCGGCAGCCCTGAAGATGGTTTTCACACCAGGCAAATGCTGGGACTAAACCTCATTTACCGCCACGGCCGCTTCCTTCCAACTTATAATCCTTTCCCTTTCCTCTCCCATCGTCACCATAAGACCTATCTGTGTCAGTACGACGTAAAGCCAATTAAAATACAAAATCCAATCGACTATCAGGGAACCACATAAAATGAAACATAAATGCATTTATTGACGTCTACATCAGGGTGTAATCAAAATTATTTCCAGTTCTCTAAATCTGCGTTATTTCATCCCACAAGTTCCATTTTGAACAGTACTCTTCATTATTATCAATGACATTTCGCCATTTCCCGGATAGCTTAAAAATACCAGATTCCCAAAACGCTGCTGGTTTTTAGGATGAACTGTTCTGTGGTCCTCTTACAGTCCTAGGGGCTGCCTCGCCCAGGCAGTAAAGGCGTGCTCGGTTCACACGGAAAGACGTGAGATCCTTTCCCCGCCAGGAAGTCGAAACATTTGAACAACGAGGTGCACATGATCCTGAGGTTCACTCAACCTACAGCAAAAATAAGTACCAGGTTAATTCCTGGGGGGCAAATACAGTCGGACGTAGAGCTAACCTCGCTACCCCTACCAAGGGCTGAGGTTACAGATAGTTGAAGCCTTTACTTTCCACCCCACCCAGGGCCTTCATGGCCTGCATGGAGACGACTGTTTTCTTCTCTGCAGTCCTCCAATGAAACAAGTTGTTTACCATTCAAAGAATTCTGCAATGATATATGATAATCTGATGGAGCATTATCAGATATGTATGGCGGAAGACCGCAACTTATGGCGAGTCGCAATAGACACGTGTAGTCTCGCGTTGCCATGATGGAACACCACTTCACTGTTTCTTAATTCTGGTCATTTTTCATCAATGGCTTCTTTCATATTTTCCAGATGAGAACAATATCTCACTGAAATAATTGCCTGTCCATTACGAAGAAATGCGTAGTAGATAATGCATTTCGAATTCCACCAAATGCAAAGCAGCTCTTTACTGAAATGGAGATTTGTTTTTGCATCTGTGTCTGAAGGTTCACCTTTTTCCTTACAATGCTGTCATATAAGGTTCACTTCTCATTACCCGTCACCAGACGTTTCATAAATGGACCATGCTCATTGCGCTTTAGTAAGGAGTCAGAGGAGTCCTCGGGTATCATCCCGTAACTTGCTCACTATTATTTACTCGGGGCACTAACAGATTATTTTCTCGGGGCATCACATCGTCCCGGAATTCATTCACTAATTTTATCTTCTATGAATTCATCTCCACTCATTTTTAAAGGTAAGAATATCCAAAAGAAATGTGTGAAATAACATTGAAGATCCACATTTATTTGTTAAGTATTAACTCCTTTTTACTGTGTGACGGAATTCTTCTATAACGTGGTCGCTGTAATCCTTCACTTGCACCGACATGTCCTGTCACTTCGTTGATTGCGGAGTCTCCATCTTGCATTTTTTGGCAGTGTTGCTTTTCTTTTCATTTCCGCCAGTGTATGTACCTGATCTCGTACCTCTTTAGTTATTAAAGTTTACATTCCTCACTCCATCTGTTAGCAGTACAAGACCGAAGTGCGTGCATGTTCCCTGTGCTTCGTGAAAAAAATAATAAAAGGTGTAAGATAAAGTTCTCCATTGGCCATTAAAATATATAATCCCTCCTTCTTTTCAAGGCTTAGTGGCTCAGGTGGTAAAGCGCTAGCCTTCTGAGCTCAAGTTGACGAATTCGATCCCGGATCAGTCCGGTGGTATTTGAATGTGCTCAAATACGCCAGCCTCATATCGGTAGATTTACTGGCACGTAAAATAACTTCTGCGGGTCAAAATTTCGGCACATCTTCGTCTCCCAAAAGTCGTAAAAGTAGTTAGTGGGACGTAAAGAAATAATACTTTTATTACAAACGTCTGTTGAGGTAAAGTATAAGCCATAATCTTCCCTGAATTCAACTCCACTCATTTATAAAGGTACGAATATCCAAGAAGAAATGTGAGAAATAACATTAAGATTCACATACATTTGTTAAGTATTTTTTCAGTGTGACGGAATTCTTCTATCTTCATCTATATATAAAGAGAATATCATTCTTTGGTCATCTTCTGAGAACACCTCAGGACAGGTTAATACGTACAATTTTGGAAAAGCTTTGGAAACAAAACAACAACCTGTCTGGATAAAAGAAATAAAAGAAGACATGAAAGAATTAGTCATAACACTGGAGGGTTTAAAGAATAAATCAAACAAAATAAACAAATTGAAGAATAGTAAAATCAGATTCCTACCAAAATGTGATAAAAGAGAAACAACTAAAAGGTATTTTCAGAAGAGGAACGACAACGAAGATCAGATAGAATGAAGAAATACTGGAATAACAGAAAAGAAAAAACATAAAACATCATAGAAGACCGGACAGAAATTGACTACAGTGGTCCAGTGCGACCGTAAAAGCACAATAATAATATAAAAGTTAAATTTTCGGTTACCGTACGTTAAGATAGGGAAGGCTAGAATTGGGCAAGATAAAACACGTGGATTTAGTGTATCTACAGTCCAAACTCTTCTTCATATGAAAATGGAAAAAGGAAAACCACATACAACCATTTTCAGTGCTGCTAGAAGGCGAGTTCGATCCCGAAAGCACGTAACTGAAAGCTACATGAACCATAACACGTCAAATTGCTCTATCGGACAAAGATCCCTGAAGGATTAGAGGGTAAAGGCTTCAACTAAGTAGAATAGTGGTTAGCTTAATGTCTGGCCGATTTTGTCCTCAGCAATCAACCTGCTACTCATTTTAATTAAGGCTGAGTAAACCTCAGAGGTGCTAAGTGTCGCTCCGAAAGTGAAATAAGCTTCTAGTCTTCTTGAGAGGAAATCGAACCCACGTCTTTCTGGATGTACAGATTTATTAATTATTAAATAAATAATGTATGTGCCCTAGTAAATATATCAGTGATCATTATTAAGTATTTTGCACTGGTATTTTCTCAGTGAGCCTTTACTGCCGCACTGTGGGCATACATGGCCGTGTTCGTCGCCCTACAATCAGTGTCCCGTTGCACATACAGATAATACACAGAAACTAATGATAGTGAGCGAGCTCAGTGCTGTAAATTTCATAAAACTTAATTATGGTGCACGCACGTAAATATCCCGGCTCAGTTAATACATGGTGCTCACATGCTCATATGTGATGCATACACTGGTCATACTCCACATTAGTAGCTACTATTAAAAAAAGAGTACAATTAAGAATACATTGTTGAATAGATGGCACACACACACACACACACAGATAAAGCAGGACATATATCGTGGATTTAACGAAGATAAATTGCATGCCGCAGAATACGAGAGTTTTCAAATTTTCGCAAAGTCCTTCTTTGATATATCCAGCTGTGATACGCAATAGATTGAAATAAATGTACTTTTACGCGAAGACTGCTTCTGCAAAAGGGCTATCGTAACAGTCTTGAAAGTGGGGGGATTTGAGTTCACATCCCTCTAAAGCAGTGATACAGACACAGGCGCTACAGTTAAATACTGGTGGCTGGTGTACACAGAACAGACCGAGGAATGCGGCTGTTCTTGCGAATACATGACGATTTGCAGTGTGGTTGGGTACGAATGTAGTTACATTCCTATGGAAAATCAAGTACAGTACATTAGAATAGATTATACAGAATAGAATCTCAAAATAAATTCAAGCATTGTGTTCTTCTTATGTTACTGAAAAGGATATAATACGGTGTTAACTTGCTACCAACGTGCCCGCTGAACTGAGACGGTAATTATGGGCTCGATTCACCCGCAAGGACGTGAGTGTCGAGAAATTTAGAGAGTGGGGCTGATTATTGTTTTAAGAGGTACACCTAGGCAAACCATCCTCTGTTAGCACTAATCAGCGGGAAACTGGAAGACTTTCGACACTTCACAAAATGAAGGTATCAGAAAAAGGAAGGGAATGGCCGCAAAGGTCGTGAAAATGAAAGACTCCTAGATCATAAAAACATAATACCGTTGGAGTGGGAAAATAATAAGAATTGACCAAAGGATAAGAATGATAAAAGCGAAGAGCCCGACACGAGTACTGTAAGTGGCAGCAATGCCAGACTCAGCTAGGGTAACAGTGGTTGCACACCCATGCTTCAATGCTGAGAGACCCTGGTCCCTCTTTTAGTCGCTTCTTACGACATGTACAGGATGTCATGGATGTTATTCTTCCGGCCCCACTCACAGCTGTAAATTGGGCTTGGAGGTTGTGTCACTGATGTTCAACAGACGCTCCTGATCCCGCGTTTTATGCATGTCTGGAGAGCTTGGCGCCCAAGGAAGAGTATCGACTTCATGAAGGTTCAGTGAGCAAACCAATAACCTACTACTTCTTTAATTTTCCTCATTCTGTTGGTACTTTGTATTTCTGGAAATTCCTGATAATCATGTAACTCATGCTAATGCTTTCTGAGGACATTGGCCAACCTCTGAGCAGGTAATAATAATTTTATTAGCCTGGTGTAACCCTTCAGAGGCAGACCTTCTGCTGTGAATAGGAAACTGTGCGTTAGTGAAGTAGATCGTTGTGTGGTGCGTGAATTGCAGAAGTGTCTCCGAATCCTTGGAATTAACTGTTCACGATTAAAATTTCACAACCTGGCTGGGAAATGAACCCAGACGTTGTGACTTGGAGATCAAGACGCTAACTAGACAACTACGGAGCCAGATTTCGAACTGATGGTTAAATATCCTTTAACTATTATTTTATGTTATTCTCTTAACGGGGAGGTACAATATTATCGGTTAAAGAATAGCATTTTTCAATTTGGATTTCCTTATACAATTTAGCCTGCCCCGTGGTGTAGGGGTAGCGTGCCTGCCTCTTATCCGGAGGCCCCGGATTCGATTCCCAGTCAGGTCAGGGATTTTTACCTAGACCTGAGGGCTGGTTCGAGGTCCACTCAGCCTACGTGATTAGAATTGAGGAGCTATCTGACGGTGAGATAGCGGCCCCGGTCTAGAAAGCCAAGAATAACGGCCGAGAGGATTCATCGTGCTGACCACACGACACCTCGTAATCTTCAGGCCTTCGGGCTGAGCAGCGGTCGCTTGGTAGGCCAAGGCCCTTCAGGGATGTAGTGCCATGGGGTATGGTTTGGGTTTTTAAACAACTTACTCTTAATTTTAAAGAAGCGGGGGAAAATATCTCCATTACTTCAGAAGATATATTTGCAAATGTCCCTTTATGTCACTCTGTCATACATTTGCTGCTCACTTCCCGTAGCTTTCACTTTCGAACATCATGGTTTTCGCCATGATGCAAACATTATTGAAGATATTTGTAAGGAATTTTGCGTAATAATTTTATTTAGGCCTACATATTCCACATAATTTAACATAAGAGAATCTAATGTTAGGTCGGGACGGGTGGATCATTTCAAGTATTTAGGACAAGTATAATGTCTAGAAGAGGAAATGGAAGTGGGCTGTGTGCATTCTGAGGCAATACGAAGGATCCATTGCGAAGCAGGTTCTTAAATGGAAAGCGCAAGGCCGGAGAAAGCACAGTAGACCCTGAATGATTAGGAATAGATCCACGGCCCAAGAACTGGCAGCGATCAACATGGCAAGGCAAGAGGCAAAATAGTTAACCCAGAACAGAATGTCGCGGAGCATCTTCGTGGAGGCCCTATGCTCCATTGGGATTGATTGATTGATTGATTGATTGATTGATTGATTGATTGATTGATTGATTGATTGATTGATTGATTGATTGATTGATTGATTGATTGATTGATTGATTGATTGATTGATTGATTGATTGATTGATTGATTGATTGATTGATTGATTGATTGATTGATTGATTGATTGATTGATTGATTGATTGATTGATTGATCCATGATGGTTGTATAGTAAATGATAATGAATAAACGTGCAGCAAAGCAAATACAGTGAGCTTGTAGTTACAATCAACGGTATTCTGAAAAACAGAAGTACGTACGGCGATCTGTTTTCAGACCGGCTTTGTTGTACGTGAGTGAAAGCTGGATTAATTCAGGATATCTTATTTATGTTAATATAGCGTATGGGCTTTAATGCCAGAGTATCCGAGGATATGTTTCGCTCGTCTGGTACGGGTCCATGCGTGATCTGCGCATATGTGATGATGATCAGGATAATGGGGTACGGAGAGGGTGAATCCCTGTATCGTCCCATAGTATACTCCTGTCGAATAACAGCAAGGGGCCAAACCCACGTGTGCGACATAGTTGGCACTCACGACCCCACAGGTGTGGGAAGAAGCGGTAGAGAAAGAAGAAGATTTTAACTATTTTACGTCGCACAGTTAATGCATGTGATGTCTACTGAGGAAGCTGTGCATTCTTTCAAGTTATGTCTTCCTGCACACAGTGGGCAGGTTTCTTCCAATGCACAATTACCTTGTTTGTGGTTGTATCGGCTGCACTTGAAACACTTGGTGGGTGCAATGTAGTCTTTTGAATGACATTTTACATCATTTTTATGTACGCAAAATTAAGCTCTGTTCTTTGGAACAAGTTAATTAACTCTCAAAACAATTTTTGTCAAATTTCCCTATGGGAAAATCAAATGCTCATAAATATGTCTTTTAATTATGTCTCTCGGTCATGGGCATCCTTCAACGGTTGCTAATTTCAGATGACTGCCAGCCAAAAGTTACAGCCTGCACGGTTCCTAGGTAACACTGTCTGGCCATCCATCCACTCTTTACTGAACTCATGACCTGTGTACATCCAAGGGTTCATTACATCACAGCCTGCACGGTTGCTAGGTAGCACTGTTTGGCCATCCCTCCACTCTTTACTGAACTCATGACCTTTGTACCTCCAAGGGTTCATTACATCACAGCCTGCACGGTTGCTAGGTAACACTGTCTGGCCATCCCTCCACAAGTTACATCACAGCCTGCACGGTTGCTAGGTAACACTGTTTGGCCATCCCTCCACAAGTTATATCACAGCCTGCACGGTTGCTAGGTTACACTTCCGTCACACATTTTGTTACATGACACTATTTCGTCACGCAAATTTTTTTATGAACCCCGCCCCCTCTAAGCTCTAAGACATATTTATGTCAAAATGATAATTGGTAGTACAGAAATGGGGAAGTAAATATGAAAGGTGAAGATTAAGAAAAATGGTTTTGTTAACGAATATCTAAGAAATTCTAGAGTATTCAGCTTCAAATCAAGGAGAAGCGGGAAGTATGCGAGGTCAGCACATTCAGAGCTAGCGAGCATTCATCGAGAGACAGTTGTTTATTAGGGTGTAGTAGCAGCGGGCACGTGTAACTACAGTGCGGTGTCGGCTTATTTACTGTAATATGAAAGAATGCGTTAAAATTCTAAAATATATTGTACCGGGCGGTACACCTCCACGCCGCTAATTTAAAATGTGCGCCAGTTGAAACTCCTCTGCTGGAGGAAGTCTGAACTTTATTGACGGTATTAATTTTCAAGTTTCTCAGAAGATGTCACTACGTGGAAAGTTTGGAGTTTTTGAACTGTGCCACTTTTGATGTATTTTTGTTTTACCGGTAGTAAGAAGTGTGAACTTTCTCTTCTAGAGGACACTACTGAAAAACTACAATGGTGCACCCTAGTGCGATGTGAAAGAACTATTTTTTGGAGAAATTTTTATTTCAAAAGTTTGTTTCTTGTTAAAAAAAATTTCTGTTATTGTTTAAGTTGGCTGTATACCCCTCTCTTTCCCCTTGTTTTGTATTTAGCCAATCCCGAATTTCTTTAATTAATTTCTGACCAATATGATGTATCTTCCCCCAACTTGAATATGCTGCTTATCCCTAACCAATAAAGTGATTGTGGGCGGGTGTTTTCTTCCCTGAAACGCCTCGAACTTTCCGCGAGAGTATATAAACTGCTGATTTTTGGGTCTCTGCGCCACTTCTGTACCATCTTTCAGTGTGTAAAGTACATAGCAGGGGGCGGGAAGCGCCTCTTTCTTCGGCAGCGGTCAACAACAAGGTAATGGCCGATTAATAACTTCTTTCTTTGCTAGCTCAGCAGTTTAACTCTCGGGGCGGGTCCGAAGTTTTTCCATAATGTAACCTTCCTTAAAATGTAAAGACCCTTGGTATCTATTCTATCTTTAAACTGCATATCGGGATAGAGAGTGCTTAACCCTCTCGAGCTCCCACTCATATTGTTTTGAGGTGAACTTATTTTTTCTCAACCTATTCTTCTTTAACGTAATGTAAATTGTTTCTTTCTTAAGTCACCTCTTTAGTATGGGATTAGCCCTTGTATTAACGGCCTAGTGCCAAGTAGGTTTTAAACAAAGTGTATTAGGAGCGCAAGTTCGCCTCCTCTCAAATTGTTATTTTAGAGGTCATGTAATTAATCTTTTTCTCACTTAATAGACCTCAGTAGGTTGGGTATTTTACCCCTGTGTCTATGTCCTGAGAGGACAACTTGAAGGTGGAGTTTGGTGTGGCCTTTGAGAGGCTTAAAGTTTGAGAGCGAGTGGCTCTTTCTTGAAAATTGAGTGTTGTATGCCTCGAGGAGGCTTTTCTGTGTAATTTGGAGCAAGTGCTCCTGAGCATGAATGGGGTTTTCTGCCCCTCTGTTAAAACTTATTTTGGAGTAAGGTTGGGCTGATTGCCCAAGAATTGTGAAGCCGGGGCGCGAAGCCCAAATCCGGTAAATATTGTAACTACATTTTGTTGACTTGCTACTCTGTACCTGCCATGCTTGTTATTTCTTTATTTTGAAAAGAAAATATAACCTTGTTAATTTTACATGAACTCTAATTTCGTAGCTTGAGACCCGTTCACACCCGCACCTTCTTTCACCTCTAACTACCGCAAAAACACGGTAACATATATTACTTCGCCATATTCCATTTTCGTGTCCTCTTGATGTTGAAAAGAAAGATAGATAGCTAATATAAATGTCAGAATAAGAGTTACGTAATTATAAATTTTAATAAGAGGTAAGGATGTAGAATTATTATTTTTTTTAACTTATTCTTGAATAGCTTGTATATTATGGGTTTAAAATTACTGTAGTTAAAATACTTATTTAGTTATCTTGAAAATTGATGTTATTCGCCACTAGCATAACGTGCGTTCAATTCCTAATTTCCCACAATAACAAATTTCATGTCCGCCTCTGTGGTGTAGTGGTTAGCGTGATTAGCTGCCACCCCCGGAGGTCCGGGTTCGATTCCCGACTCTGCCACGAAATTTGAAAAGTGGTACGAGGGCTGGAATGGGGTCCACTCAGCCTCGGGAGGTCAACTGAGTAGAGGTGGTTTCGATTCCCACCTCGGCCATCCTGGAAGTGGTTTTCCGTGGTTTCCCACTTCTCCTCCAGGCAAATGCCAGGATGGTACCTACCTTAAGGCCACGGCCGCTTCCTTCCCTCTTCCTTGCCTGTCCCATCCAATCTTCCCATCCCTGCACAAGGCCCCTGTTCAGCATAGCAGGTGAGGCCGCCTGGGCGAGGTACTGTTCATCCTTCCCAGTTGTATCGCCCGACACATCTGAAGCTCCAGGACACTGCCCTTGAGGCGGTAGAGGTGGGATTCCTCGCTGAGTCCGAGGGAAAAACCGACCCTGGAAGGAAAACAGATTAAGAAGAAGAAGAACAAATTTAATGGTTCTTATTTTGGTTTAGGTTTTGATTCTTGTTGAGGAAAAATATGCCATTTTATTTCCCCAAAGAGGAAGTTAAAAACCGCTGCCGACTGACTTTTGTGTACCACCCCTAAATTGCTATGTGAGGAGAAAGAGAATACGAGCCTTCGCAGTTGTCAAATATAATGTGGAAGCGAATGTTGAAACTAAACGTTATTTCTTTATACATTTACACACCATCGACCAAATCTGCTTGCAATACCTGATGAACACTAGATATACAAGCATTCCACAATTTTGTGAGCGAATTTTACCCGACAACACTGATGTCGATCTCCATGTCGACAATGCTATCACCAACTTTCATGCGCTTTATTTACGAGTAAGTTATGACATGCTTAAGCATGTCTGGAAAAAAATTCAATTCGCAGTTGAATGTGGTGTCTTTGACGATCCTGACAACATTGCCTGGAAGACTAAAGATTCCATGTTCAAACTTCAGAAATGAATCATTCACTCGGTATACTTATTATCATGTAGGACATTCATACTTACCCGATGTTTTTTATCAAGACGCGCAAAAAATTACCATCGACAGCTAAAATTACTGCATTAACCATAATTTACAGAAAGTTCCATCTAACTCAAAATTAGATCAATATCAGTAACTTCGCAAACGTTATTTATTAGACAATAATAAATGAATGAATTAAGAAACCGACAGTGAAGTTCCAAAGCCTCGAACAAACTCGAGGAGAAGTTTCTTTATTACAATGTGCGTAAGCCCATAGACACCACAAAGGCTAAGTTGGGAGGGAAGATTTGCGACTACTTCTTTGTGGAAATGTACCAAGGGTTCAGCGCATTTGTAAAAGTAGAAAGATTTAACGGAAGAGATTTTAACTAACTTGTGGTTGGAAATAGCTGGCTTCTCTCAGGCTTAGAATTAAGATACGCGACCCGCAAGGCCGAGCTACTAAGGAGAAAGAAGTTTGAAACGCTTGAACCTTGGTTACACTGCAGTTACTGCAATCTGTGTTTCTAGTGCCTTAAGAAGCGACACGTATTCAAACACCGAGGAATTTAATTGAAATAGTGGTGGTGGTGGTGATTATTGTTTTAAGAGGAAGTACAACTAGGCAACCATCCTCTATTAACACTAATCAGAGGGAAAAATCGAAGGGATCCGGCACTTCGAAAAATGAAGATATCGGTGAAATGAAGACAAGGGCCACGAAGGGCGTGAAAATGAAAGACTCCCTAGCCCTCGCAAACCTAATAGCGTCGGGATCGGAAAAGAACAAGAGAAGTCGGATAGGATAGATGCAAGTGAGGAGCCTGTCACAAGTAAGTGGAGGCAATGCCAGGACTCAGCTGAGGGCCCTGTGGTCGCCAACCCACGCTCCAAAGTTCAGAGACCCTGCGGCTTTTAATTGAAATAATGAGGTATGTTTGCATGGATGAAAGAACTTGGAAACTATAGACTATAATCCTCCTTCTTCTCCTCCTCCTCCTTTACTCGCACCCAGGTGGGGTCGTGAGTGCGGACTGTGTCGCACGTGTAGATTTGGCCCTGTTTTACGGCCGGATGCCTATGTAACGCCAATACTTTCTGGTGAAATGTATTGACTATTACGTATTTCAGTGTCGGTTGGGAGTGTGATATGTTTTGTGCATATGAAGATAATGTGCTGGGACGAACATAGTCACCCACAAACATAATAATATCAATGATGGGAAGTAGAAGAAGAAGAAAAAGTATGAGAAACTGAGTGAACTAGATACGTGGTACAAGTCCGGTAGCTGTAGGTTTGCATTTGGAAAATGATTGGTTCGAACCACTCTGTCGGAAGCCCGTGAGATGGCTTTTGTTAGTAACAATTTTTAAGCCATTACAGCTATCTTTCACGTTCTAGCTCTTTCCTAACCTGTAATAATAATAATAATAATAATAATAATAATAATAATAATAATAATAATAATAATAATAATAATAATATGTAGTCTACGTCAGAACCACTTTTTCGTTTTCCTTTCCAAAGATAGGGGTTTCAACGCGAGGCCTCCGTTTCGGTGGCTTCCACCCGTCAAGGAATTCCTGTGAAACTATATTCAGACGCTCTTAAGTCTCTTAAAATTCACAGAAAATGAAGAGACGTTCGATAAGTAAGATATTAGATTATTATTATTATTATTATTATTATTATTATTATTATTATTATTAATCAGCATTTTTCGTGTTCCCCCGGTGTTAATTTACATTAGGCGGTGTTACTCTCCAAGCCTAGTGAAATACTCTTTAACCTTCTGTTGTTATACTGTTATGTTTCCTTCAAGCCCGTATTCAGCACTTTTTGCTCATAATGCTGCAGTTTCTTTAGCAGCTCAATGTAGATTTATTTTTTAGATTTAACTAGTGAAATTCATTCTACAGCTTATTTCTCTAGTGCTTCCACTTCTAATGTTTTAACAAAAAAAGATAATGTCATGAAGCTAAATCTTCCTTATTTCATTTGCCCAAAGGTAGGAATTTATGGATTTTCTCTTTGATCTTCTGAATATTTTCAGGAGTTGGGATATCAAAATCGATGAGATATGTGACCTTTGTTGCATTTTGTCTGGAAGTAGCTGGCTTCTCTCTGGCTTAGAATTAAAATAAGTTTGGTTGTGACTCGTTATTTTGTCAGTCTGTACTTTTCTATTCCAGGAGACTTTCCACTCCTGGTTGTGGCAAACCGGTCGCGGATGATTGTATTTAGAGTATGTTTTCCTTTTCTTTTTTAAAGTTTTACCCACGGCGCAGCGACACAGATAGGTCTAATGCAGACGATGGGATTGGAAAGGGCTAGGAGTGTGAAGGAAGCAGTAGTGGCCTTAATTAATGTACAGTCCCAGCATTTTCCTGGTGTAAAAATGGGAAATCGCGGAAAACCATCTTCAAGGCTGTCGACAGTGCGGTTCGCGCCGACTATATCCCAGATGTAAGCGAACAGGTACGTAACCCAAACGGCGCAGCCACTTGCTCGGTATATTAGAGTGTTTGATTGGTGATAAGGCCTGTTTCCAAACACATCCGCTGATGACTTCAACAACATTGTCATGGTGTACTCAACAGGGGCTAGAGTAGAACGTCTACTTATCATTAGCTCTATATTTTCCCTGCCCGCCTGCATGTTCTACAGAAGTCGTTAGAACAGGGCCTCTCAAACGCCCAAAATCTCACGCGTGCAAACTGAAGCGCAGAGTTCCTGTGCACAGTGTATCGGTCCCACTCGGCTCAGCTCGGACCAACGCTTCGTCTCTGGGCTACTCGGCTAAGCTCAGCTCAACTCGGCTCGGATTTGGAGCGCTACGGAGCAAGTGAGGAAGAGGAAGTCAGGCGGTGTGAGCGATACAAGCATGGGGAAACAGAGAGACAGCGCTATTACTCCCAAGCTAGGAGTGGGGGTCTGCACTATGGTCAACCAAGCGAAGTCGTCTTTTGCACGGTGCACAGTGCATGCACCCTGACAGGCCCTGCGTTAGATAGATCTTGACTTTTAATGATATATTTTCTGAATTTCATTGTAGCTATCACTTCATCTTGAATGGCCACCATGAATCCTTCCCTTTCACGGAAAATATTTCCCACTTTTAACCATTTACAAAATGCTTCAAAGTCAAAGTGAGGCGGGATATCTGCCATAGAACTGTCTGATTTTCACCTTTATTGTTTTGTAGCGTCATCGTTGATCTTGCTGTATGGCGACAACTCTGGGTGTGACGCGCACATCGGCATTACGTCGTGCATCGTGCAGCGCACTCTTCCCACTTCGTTCGTAGAAATACTTCCTCAATCAATTGAATTGCTTTTGGTGGATGTCGGCAACATTAAACATCCCTTTACAACCTTCCCTCTTTGGAAGGTAAGTGTTGTAACCAAGGTTGAAGTTTACAGAACACAACTTTTATTGCTTCACTTTATGATATTTACACAAATAACTGAAATTTATTTTGAAGCAAAAAGGAATATTGAATCTTGAGAAAAGTCTGACTTTATACAATATGTACAGGTTTACAGTCTTTATATACACTTCTATCTTGAAAAGATAGTCTTTGTGAATTGACACGTTGATAGTCGAGAACTATCTGGCACACTAACATGAATGTCTTTGAGAGTCCTTGTTTGTTGAAATGCCTGAATTCCTAAAAAGCAAGTTCAATTGATTGAAGAAATTCCACCTAGCGAAACTAAGGGAGCTTGCATAAATTAGGGAATGAAAATGGCTTGTAAAAGAATTACGGAACATGGGCAGAGGAAACAGGTAAGGGAGCGGTGACCAGAGGTGAAACCTCGTACTGCCAGAAATTCAGTCCACCTGGTCGAAGCACATTTTCAAGAGGAGTAGCCTCCGTGCTCGACGTAGGGTGTATTCTGGAGCTGGACACCGGGCAAGTGGGCCATTGAGCAGGCAGGGAGCTCCTATTTATAGTACACTCGATGGTCAGGCACGCGCACTGAGGGCTGCGCGTCGAAGCTAGCAGAATGATACACAGGCGCGCGTGCAGCTGGCTGACGGAGCGAGACGGGAGCGCCGGACATACAACAGTAAGATCATTTAGTAGAGCCCTTTCTGGCTAGAACGCGAAATTTGCGATTAATTTGGTCAAGTTCGATATCAGTCCACTTCAAGAATCCACATGAGTTGTTGAGCGAGCACTGGTGTGGTGTAAGTGTTGATTGCCTTCACCTCGTTTCTTGCCGAGAGTTGTTTCATTCGGACTTCCTTCTCGTAACCGACTAAGACAGACAGAGTTCTTCCTTCGCACTTATTATACTCTATCAGCTATACGTGTATATGCTTGCAGAATTCATCTTTCCGCACGGCAACGATTTTCCCCCTTATTCTCGTGAGTTCGTGTCCAGTATTTGTGGCCCAGTGGTCTCGTGGCTTACAGCTTCAGGTGGTCCATGCACAATCTGAGCGTTATCGAGCATCCTGTCCCTACAATCATATGTCCATTCTCTGTTCTATTTTCCCGTTCAGTAGCGTATGTAGGGGTATTTAAAGCTAAAAATACCACTGGTCACTCAGTACATCTCCTTGGAATATGCTGCACTTGATGGAGATGTTTCCTACATTAGTGCTCTTCCTTGATGATTTACCGTCAGTTTGGTCTTTCATTTCGACAGAAAGCTATCCAGAAGACCACATATTGCTAGATCTGTTTAATGCTCAGCACTTCCCTAAGTCAAGTGTGGATGATATTACCAGATGCATTCCGATAACCAAAGTACGCAATACACAAAATAATTTTCGTCTTCTTGGCCTGTTTTGTGACATTTGGATCAAATATGAGCTGTTATTTCCATTCTTGAGTGTCTTGCAGCTTGCCTTTTGTTTCTCCGCGAGAATATTTTTTGTTCCACTTGGCGATGTATCTTACCTGTGAGGATGGATGTCATCAGCTAGTACATTGTTGGCAGGTACGTGATCGACTTGTAATTACCGAGATCTACAGTCGCAGATTATAATAAGAATTCTTGTTTTTATTATTACACTTAGTGAGAGATAAATAATTAATTTATAATTTCGTGTGGCTATTTCTAGCTGAGCGCAGCCCTTGTAAGGCAGACCCTCCGATGAGGGTGGGTGGCATCTGCCGCGTGTAGGTAACTGCATGTAATTGTGGTGGAGGATAGTGTTATGTGTGGTGTGTGAGTTGCAGAGATGTTGGGAAGAGCACAAACACCCAGCCCCCAGGCCATTGGAATTAACCAATGAAGGTTAAAATCCCCGACTCGGCCGGGAATCGAACCCGGGACCCTCTGAACCGAAGGTCAGTACGCTGACCATTCAGCCAACGAGTCGGACTTGGTGAGAGATTATAATTTATCATTTAAAGCCTTATTATCCACTGTACTCCTTGTACGCAGCTCTGTATAACGCTGGCTTACTTCTTTATATCTGGTTACATTCAATGATAAAATGGAGCTCGTGCACTATTTTCAAATACAAATTACTCTTTGATATAACACAGTATTGTGCAATATTTTCCGGAGGAACCAATGACCTGTGGGGATCTCGTGAAAGTAGTAATAATTACATGTGCATGATGCAGTGCATGATGTATACTTATTCATGCAATCAATGTCAATGAATTCGTGAATCGGTTGTGTGATTCCGTTGACTCATTTTGTACAGATCATCAGTTTGTTTGTAGTTAGTTCGGTATAGGTGTGTGAGAGAGAGAATGTGTGTGAATATTTTTTAACTTCCTTGGGCTTTTACGATTAGATTCTGGTGAGTGGTAATTATTATTGTATTGCTCATATCAAAGTGGTGCGATGGGCCATGAGAGAGGTGGATTCACGACGTGAAGGTAATTTCCCTGAGTCACGATTACAATAAGTAACACACTGCCAGATGAAATGTATAGGAACATCTCTCTGTACGCATATATTTAGCCTGTGTCACTACAACCGCTACTGTTGCTGCTATAAAAGGTGGCTGAGGGCTCGATGTTATTCAGTGCAAGAAATGCGCACAGAATGGGTGGAACAAGGAAGATTATAGATTTCGAACGAAGAATGGTTATTGCTTGCCACGTCAGTAAGTGATCGTTCGCGGCCACGTTTGCCCTTTTCAATTACCAATGCCGACTGTCGGGGACGTGACTGAAATGGAAACGGGAAAACACAACCACAACAAAACCACGGTCGGGTAAGCCACGTGTGTTGACTGAGACACATTCGAGCAGCGAAGGTGGTATGGGAATATCACAAGAAATCGTCTTATATCATCATCCGGCTCCTTAGATAAATCATCGGTGTACTGGCCTTCGGTAAGAGGGTCCTGGGTTGAATTCTTGGCAGAGCCGAGGCTTTTATCTGCGTATTGCTAATTTCTCTGGATCGGGTCTGGACGTTTGTGTTCGTTTTAACACATCTCTCCACCTATTATAAAGTCCATGATTATGGCCTTAAAACTCGGACAAGTCCACATACTGTGCGAAACTCCACAAAAAATGGGGAGAAAAGGCCAAGAAGAAAAAGAAGAAGATGTATGCCATCAATCGGGAACTCCGCAGTACCACTAATTTTATAGCTAGCATCATGAATGTGCGCCGGGAGATGCGAGAACTAGGATTCAAGACTTTTCACCCACCCATTAAAAGAACATTTCGCCGATGAAGCTAAACGGTGGTAGAGATTACGCAGCCACCGGTCCGTGGATGAGTGGATACGCGTGATTTGGGGTGATAAATAACGCTTTACCATGTAACAGGCAAATGGAGGAGTTCGGGCGAAGCGAATGACAGGCGAACTAATCCATCTGTACAGTATCCACAGTGAAATCTGATGAAGATGTGGTGAGAGTTTTGAAGTGGGTTTTTTATGAAGGGACTTGATCCTCTCGTAATATTAAAGAGCACATTAAAGGAGGAAGTACATAAGAATATTTTGACGAGCTATGTGATGTTTTCGGTAGAAGACCAGTTTGGTGATGATCACCGAGTGTTTCAGCATGATAATATGCTCTGCAATGAAGAAGGGTTTGTCGCTGAGTGGTTTGTTTACATTAAGGTTCCGGAAATGGACTGGCCATCACGGAGCACCAACCTCAATCCTGTCGAGCAGCTCCGGGATGAACAAAAACGGCGACCTCTCTCCAGACCCCAACGATCCACCTCACAAACTATGTTTGCTACAGCACTGCAGGAAGAATGGTCTGCCTTCCCTCGGAGATGTACTGTAGACAGTCTCCCCCGCAGAGTGTGAGATGTAATGAAGGCTAGTTAATATACCTGAAGAAGAGGACAGTTTCTGCAGGTGCTTCTGATCAGAGAGTGTATTTCGATGCGCACACTGCTATCTTGCTTTAGGAGCTTCATGCTGGTCCAAAGATTTTTTCTGTCTCTCCTGCGTAGCTCATGAGCAATTAGACGATCACAAATTCTATTCATTAATTTTCATCAATGGCTGATCAATAGTTCAACAATGCGAGTGCACAATCTATATTGCGACACAACTTCACAAGAGCCATATTTCTGGGGAAATTTCGGGCTCTTTGGCGCTTCCTATGACCGAAAGAATTTAAGGAACCTTCAGTACATAGTATCATATAGCAAACTCATGTCCTCGTCCCGAGGCGGTGAAGCTCTGTTTCATCACACTCCCGTCCACCTCCGTAGCGTAACGGCCAGTATTATTAGCTGCCGTCCTCGGGGCCCGGGTTCAATTCCCGGTACTGCCAGAAATTTATGAACGGCAGGAGGGCTGTATGTGGTTGAAATGTTACACGCAACTACCTCCATCAGGGGTGTACCTGAAAAGAGCTGCACTACCTCGGGATGATGACACACGCGTATACTTTTATCACACCCCCAACGTGATAGCCCTTCTACCATTCTTAAAACTATGGCAGTACCGGGAATCGAACCCTGGCCACCGAGGACGTAGCTTGCAGCCTAATGCTAACAGTTACACTACGGAATATTTCGCCCGCTGTCCATGATCGTTGAGGAGGTAAATATTTATGGACACTCACCGTTCTTAGCTGGTTTGAATCCCATTGGTAGAAAAAATTCATCGTTAGTATGTCGGCCGGTGGGGCAGGAGAAATGGTAGAATACAATTTGTTATCACTAGATTTCGTGCCAAAAGCCTGCATTTAATTCCAAACCTCTCCGCAGTTTTCATATGGAGTGAGGGCATATGATGCTGTTGAATATGATTCATCCGTCGGACGGATATGTCAAGCCTTGATCAGCCCCCTTGGTGTTATTCGACACCGGATTTCACACTCTCCCTACCTCTTTATCATCATCATCGTCGTCATAATTATGGCACAGGTCTGCATGTTGCCCATGGGCGTCAAATAGAAGGACCTGCATCAGGCCTATACGAGACATACGCAATAATCAGCAATAATCAGCAGCTAAACACATTTTGTACGACGCTACGCCCAACATAAACACAAAGCTTAATAACATTCATCCAAAATTTCCTGAATATCAGTAGCGCTTTCACGTTCTTAAATTCGAGATCTGGATAATTTGTAAAAGGATATAAGACGAACTCAGAAAACTGAAGATATATAAGAGAAGCAAAATATTTCAGGAAAGAAATGAAATGGCGTATGGCTTTCAGTGCCGGGAGTATCGAGGACAAGTTCGGCTCGCCAGATGCAGGTCTTTTAATTTGAGTCCCGTAGGCGACCTGCGCGTCGTGATGAGGATGAAATGATGATGAAGACGACATATTTACCCAGCCTCCGTGCCAGCGAAATTAACCAATTAAGGTTAAAATTCCCGACCCTGCCGGGAATAGAACCCGGGACCCCTGTGACCAAAGGCCACCACGCTAACCATTTATCCATGGAGCCGGACAATATTTCAGGAGTATTTCATAGAGAGAACACAATCTGCAATAAGTACGGTTTAGAACAAAAATAAATTAGGCAATTGAAAAAAAACTATATGGAGTATTTTGAAGAAAGAAACCAGTTTACATCTCAAAATGTCAATAAATGGAAAATAGCAGTGAATGAAATGAAATACATTAAAGAAATGGTTTATAGGAGCAGCTCAAAATACAAGAAACTGAAGAATATCTACAAGTAATCAGGAAGGTATTTGCATGGACGCAATTTAATCAGGAAAGTGTGTACATGGACGCAACTTTCGCAACAAGATATTTACAAATCGAAACGTCAGAACACAAACATTATCCTTTTGACTATTTATATATTGTGAAGATTAATTTTTAGAGAATGAAAAACATGTCTGTTTTCATCTGAGGAATAGTGCTGAAATTTATTCTTGAATGTTTTAAATTACTTCAAAACATTGCTATATATTATACATATTTTGATTTAAGGCTCTTAAAAATAGAGTGGGATATTTTAAATATACTATTTCGGCAAAGGAAATAAATAACTTTACTTTTCATGATGAAATACTATGAAATTAATACATTAATATTCATTTTTAAGTATGGGTACAAAATGTTTTCATCCGTAAAGGTATGTTAAGGTCCATTCCTTTTATTAAATGTAATCGAAGTTCATAACTAACTAACCCCAAGGCACTAGAGCCCTGAAGGGCCTTAACCTACCAAGCGACCACTGCTCAGCCCGAAGGCCTGCAGATTACGAGGTGTCGTGTGGTCAACACGACGAATCCTCTCGACCGTTACTGTTGGCTTCCTACACCGGGGCCGCTATCCCGCCGTCAGATAGCTCTTCAATTCCAATCAGGTAGGCTGAGTGAACCTCGATCCAGCCCTCAGATCCAGGTAAAATACCCTGTCCTGGCCGGAAATCGAACCTGGGGCCTCCGGGTAAGAGGCAGGCCCGCTACCCCTACACCACGGGGCCGACAATCGAAGTTCATTCTTGAAAATAAATAAATCTGAAGTCTTGGGAAAATTGAAAGTTTGAAGATAGGTTTTAATAAATCATCTTTTTGCCCCAGGGGCTATTAAATTGGAAACGCGGGCTGGCAACCACGGGACCCTTAGCTTAGTCCTGGCATTGATTCCACTTACTCGTTCCAGGCTCCAAAATTTAATCTATCGTATTCGACCACCCTTAGTTAATTCTTGTTCTTTTCCGACGGCATTAGATATCGAGACCTAGGGGTCTTCCATTTTCACGCCTTTCGTGGCCCTTGTCTTTCTTTGGCCGAAACTTTCACGTTTAGACGTGTCAGACACCTTCCATTCTTTTTTACTCTGATTAGAGTTAGTAGAGGATGGTTGCCTAGTTGCACTTCTTCTTAAAGCAATAATCACCACCACCTATCACCTTTCTTGTCATTAAAAATAAAGTTTAGAACTTATTTATTAAGCACCAGCATCGTAGACTTAAATGAACTTTCTGTTGTGTTACTCTAATCCGATTCTCATTCGTCTCATTTGGCTGCTGGTGGCCAGATAGAGAAATAGGTTATGTTAGTACGTTAATATAAACTCTTCATGTTGTACTTTCCTTCACAACTCAACTCATCTGAAATTGATGCCACCGGGCGAGTTGGCCGTGCGTGTAGAGGCGCGTGGCTGTGAGCTTGCATCCGGGAGATAGTAGGTTCGAATCCCACTATCGGCAGCCCTGAAAATGGTTTTCCGTGGTTTCCCATTTTCACACCAGGCAAATGCTGGTGCTGTACCTTAATTAAGGCCACGGCCGCTTCCTTCCAACTCCTAGGCCTTTCCTATCCCATCGTCGCCATAAGACCTATCTGTGTCGGCGCGACGTAAAGCCCCTAGCAAATTGATGCCCATATGTTATCTTTCAATACTGTATTTTTATTGTTATACAAGTAAGAATGAATGGAATAAATTGCAACCATAAATAAACCCACGCCATTGTGCAACTATAAACATCTGAACAGCGGTGTGTTCCGATTGGCTGGTTTCTTATGTTCTGCAGGCTTCGCTATCAACGATTTATTAAACGTTTATTCGTATGTTTCGTGAACCATTGTAAACGATTGCATTACATCACATAGCATTGAAATCTTTCTATTAAATATAAATATAAATAATAATGACTAATGGAATTTGGGAGCCATAAATATACAAATAAATAATTCTTAAACTTTGCCGGCTGTTGAAACTCATCTTCAGGGTCGTTGCCTTGTGACAAGGAGATCTGAATCACTTGATACCTAAAAAATTAATATTGGAAAAGGAGTCCATCTGGTAATTTCCCCCACCCATAGAAATTAAACAGAATATATATTAATCTCATACAATTTACTTAGTCAATTAAACCTGTATTTACCTAGAAATCCGAGCAGAGCTCGTCGTGATACACCCTTGAACATATATATAACAAAATAAAGAGAATATTGATATAAATAATAAGTGTCTTAATTTATGAAATAACTCTCTCTCTCAATAACTGGTACTCAGTTTATTCCGCAACGCAAAATATTCACACGCAGTCATGACTCATTTTTCAAGAATGGACTCCACTTTGCTGATGGCGTTGGTATAGTTTGAAAAGGCCCAACACGTTACCTTACGTAGACTCTCCGTAGAATTATATATGGCTAACATTCATAACCATAGAATGTTGTTACACTCCAGCATCTTTCTCCCTGGTTCCTTCAACAGCAGATCTCGAACTCCCAACATGGCATGGGACATCTTCCTCACAACTCGTACAAAACACCTCTCAGATTACCACCAGTATCACCTCTGCACACTGCAAGCTGCAACTTCCAACTGCCGATGCGTGCTTGCACCACACTAGCCCAAGCCAACACAACAGCATCTTAAAATAGCCCAGTTCCTGGAATTTTCCACCTCAGCTCCGTCAACACGTAAACCCCCGCTCGGAGACTCGTCACGTACACAACCGGGAGATAAACTGAGTGATCGAAACACACTAGTCCCAAATAAAATATAGAGAGTATCCATAATAACGAGAGTTCCAAAAAGAGTTACTAAGCCGCGACGGCTAAATACACACATAAATGAAATATACACATGAATAAATAATAATAATAATAATAATAATAATAATAATAATAATAATAATAATGACAATAATAATAATAATATCTGACCGGGGTTTGTCAGGTTACAATACTCCCCCTTTGTTTTCCAACAGATGCAAATGTTGGCAAAACAACACAAATCAGGTGGCTGATGGCCCAAGGACAGCTCCTCAAATTACCCATCAAATATACAATATACAACATTAGGGATCCCGATGGTATCTCCTCAAATTGAACACATTATAAGTTCCAATACATTTCCTATTAGCATCAATTAAGGAATATGCACACCTCCCTATCCTTCTCGCAACAATAAAAGGACCCTTAAACAATTGAAAAAACTTAGACATGGTCTTATCCTCAGCGTTAGATGGGTGAGGCACTCGCAACAATACTTCATCTCCTACCTCTAAACTATCAGAGCACCTATTCTGAACTATCCTCGCACGTTTCTGACCAGACTTAACCAGCTTCTCCCTAGCAAGCTGTACAAATAGATCCTGAGGAACCTCCTCCACGCTCTCCAACCTCAATATCTTGGCCAACTCAAAATCAGGCTTCTGCTGATCCTCAGCTACCCGACGGTTCATAAGCCTAGCATCTAAACACAGTCTCACAGACCCATCCTTCTTGCCAATAACAACCAAAGGATTAACGTACTTGCTACAGGAAGGCTCAATAATCTTACCTGTAAGCATATTATGTATCACTTCCTGTACCGCCTGAGCATGAGCATGAGGAATCGGATATCTAGGACTATTAAAACTAGACCTATCTAAAATATCAAATGAGTGTTCGTACACAGTAGTACACCCTAATTCACCAGAGAACACCTCCTTGTTCTCCATCAAAACATTCAAAAGTTCCCTCTTCTGCTGCTCCTCCAGGCATGTCTGTCGCACCGCTTTCTCCACCTCACTGACCAAATCCTGACTTTCCGATACCATACTGTCATTAATTCTGATACTTGCATTATTAACTTTAACATCGACTTCATCCTCAACAATTTCCTCAATAACCTGAATATGACTACAATGAAGCACAAAACTACTCCTATCCACCTGATAATTAAGCTTAATCGGTTTACGTTCTTCACCAACAAGAAATTTCAAAACAGCAGTATCATAGTCAATCACACACTTGGTTTCAGATAGCCAGTCATTCCCCAGTATAACGGAATATACCAGATTAGGCACAACAAGACAACATTGCAACATGGTCTGACCACCAACCTCAATAGGAACAATAACCTGACTACGAATACGATTACTCTTAGCACCAGCTGCTGTGATAATAAATGTGTTCCTCACAGGAATCTCCTCAATAATCTCACCTCTGCGACGAGCTTCCTCACAAAATTTAAAATTTACACAAGACTTATGACTCCCCGAGTCTACAAGCAATTTCTCCTTCACACCCCATATGGTAGCCTCCATAGCTGGGTTGATCAATAATTCAGACGAACCACCTTCCTTAGCACTATCCTGGTCACACAACAAATCCTTACCAACATCAATCTCAAAAGCCTCCCTGATAACATGGATTTGCACATCAAGTGGGGATCTCCTAACGGACCTATTTAGGACATCCCGTTGGAGTTTAAATTCTGATTCTGCTGATTACCACTATTATTACCTCTCTCATCCCTTCTCCCCCTATCATTCAAATCCCTAGACTGATTACTGGAATTAAAATTCCTACTATCTTGATTCCTGAAATTAATCCTGGTTTCTTCCTGCCTATTCCCATTACCCTGATCCCTTCTGCTATAGTCATTCCCATTCCTACGATTACTTTCAAATGCTACTCCTCTCCTGTGATTATTTTCCCCCACACTCCTATGTCCTACCTGCCTACCCAAAGAATCGAAACGTTGCAACAGCCCTTCCATTCCCTTAATGGTCTTAACCTGCTGGATGCACATGGCCAACTGAATATCTTCATTAAAATGGCTAGCCATCCTCCTAACAATATCCTGCTCTGGCAAACTCTCTTCTAAGTTCTGACTAATAGCCACGTGCACAAGAAAATACTCCGTACGAGAAATACCCTCATTACCCTTATACTTCCCAGCCATAATCCTATCTCTTTCCCTACCCTGAATCTCCTCATCCCAAAACTTATCCATAAACAACTCCCTGAATCCCCTTAAACCCTTAATATGACCTCTATAAACATCATACCAACTCCTAGCTTCACCCGTAAACGCACTTGCTAACATATCATCTACCAAGTCCCACTCTAACACACCTTCTTCCAAGCTCCTAGTAAAACGTTTCTCCACTACCTTGAGAAATTCCAGAGGGTTAAACTGCTTACCATTAAACTTAGGCAGCTCAATTTCCTTAATAATATGCCTTTGTATGCTAGAACTCTGAACATCACCTGAGGACCTGACTGATTGAATCTTTTCGTCAACCCTCTGTAATACATCTGCCTTCCATACATCAATATGACTAGCGTTCTCTCTGACCTGATGTTCAATTACACCTTGTTTACTTATCACATTGTGAATACTGTTAAAGTTATCTAAAATTTTATCCTCACATTAGAATTATTTTCAACAAGTTTAGCTTCAAGATTATTAGCAACGTTACAAATTACTCGGTTAAATTCACTTTTATTTGATTCAGATATACCCCTAATTTCTTCAATTTGCCTATCATGCTCAGACAATTTACCATTAATTTCTACACATTGATAGTTTAATTCCTTCCTCATCTCCATAATACCTGAATCGACTTTCTCACTTAACCTCTTTACTTGATTATCCATCCTATCACTAATTTCCTGAACTTGTTTTTCAATTTTAGCAACATTAATTTCCATTTTCTGATTATTATCCTCAAGTTTACTTTCAAGTTTCTGTGTTAACTCATCATTCTGCTCTCTAAGTTTACTTTCAAGTTTATTAGTAAATTCACTCAAAATATGAACTAATTGGTCTAGCTGCTGGTCACTATTATCGCTACTCTGCTCCGATAGAGATGATGAAGCATTGTCCCCGGTTACCATCGAATCTAACACAACATTTAAATTATTATCGCCCATTGTGGCTTCACTCTCTGAATTAATCATGTCAACGGTATAGTTTGCTCCCCCTGTACTACAATTAATATGCACTTTCCTTTCCACACTCCTATTTCTTAATTTTAACGGAACTTACACTTTTCACTAAAGTACAAACATATACAGAAATTATGGCTACACTGAATGAGCAAGCAATGAGCTTGTAATTTTCGTGTCTGTTAATGTCGTGAGATCATAGCAATGGAACCTCTAGTTTTATATGAAATCCGAACCAGAGGTACGTGAGGTTTAAAAGAAACAAATTTCTATCAAAAATCGAAGTAATTTCTTGTCGCGCAGCTGTGAGCTAATATTCGAAAGATTGTAAGTTCCAACCCAATTGTCAACAGCCCAGAAGATGGTTTTCCCTGGTTTCCCATTTTCACACCAGGCAAAAGCAGGGCCCATACCTTAATTAAGGCCACGGATAATTCCTTCTCACCCCTAGCCTTTTCCCATCCCTTCGTTGCCATAAGTCCTATCTGTGCCGCTATGACGTAAAGCAAAATTGTGAAAAATAGAATTAAATTTAAAAGTGATTTCTTAACATTTCCTTGTGTATGAAACCACTTGAAAGCAAAGCCGCGTGTATTAGGAGCTAAAAGATATGCAATAAAAATAGTGCCTTCAAGATGAAAACTGTTTTTCTTGTTTTCTTGTTTGTTTGGATTTTTTTGTTTTTTCTTGCAATCTGCTTTACGTCGCACCGACACAGATAGATCTTATGGCGACGATTTAATAGGAAAGGCCTATGAGTGGGAAGGAATCGTCCTTGGCCTTAACTAAGGAACAGCCATAGCATTCGCCTGGTGTGAAAATGGGAAACCACGGAAAACCATCTTCAGGGCTGCCGACAGTGGGGCTCGAACCCACTATCTCCCGGATGCAACCTTACAGCTGGGCGCTCCTAACGGCACGGCCAACTCGCCCGGTAAGATTCAGACCACAATAATTCATGTATATTAAAAATATACCCAAAATCGCTTAAATTGATGGAGGAAAATGCCATTACGGGAAAATGGTTGTGAATATTTCCACTTTTATCTTTAGTAACAAGTTATGGTGTCATTATATGCACCTTATGGTTACTCAGATAGCTCACCGTAAATGCAATTCCTATGTCAAAGCAACAAGCGGGTCGCGTGACTCGCTCTGACACCTCTAGCGTGTCGGCGTCGGCTGGTATTTTGTAGCAGACGCACTTTGCTTCTCAAGCCTCTATAAATTACCTCGCCATCTTCAATGAGAGAACATATCTGGAGCATCTCATCTAGGGTAGACACACAAACAAATTGAACTGGAGAACTCCGTCCGTGTTCACTGTCCAGGGGAATTAACATACAAATGCGCTGAACATAACAACCACTTAAGGTTCAGAGCAGCGCCATAATTCACGTTCATAAGCTTCGAGGCACCAATCAGCTTAAGGGATTAGTCTAGACTTACTGATAAAAATATAAAGTACCTTGTACTAACATTTTGATTTCCCAAGGAACTGCCTAAGTTAAAGCAGACTTCTGAAGTTGTTTTGTGGATTACATTTAAATGAAAACATTTGAATCAAATATTATTATTATTGTTACCGTGGTTTGGTGGATTAGCAGAGGTGAAAGAAGGTGCCGGGATGAATGGGTCTAACTACAAAGTCAAAGTTAATTTAAAATTTTAAGACAAGGTTATATTTTCTTTTCTTAAAAAAATTAACAAATAACAATGTACAGGTGCCAGTATCAATAAATAGAGCGAGTCAAGATAAGATAGGTGGCATAAACAGATCTTGGGCTTCTAGCCCTACTTTACAATTTTTAGCTCCTAGCTCACATTACAAACACAAAGTCGTTCAAAGAGCAGAAATACTCTAATACGCGGAGCCCTTGCTCCTCATTACAATATTAAGCCTCCCAGAGCCAGGAAAAGAGCTGACGCACTCTCAGCTTTTTAAGCCTACTCAAGGCAACACAATGTGAACATTTAATAATTACTGGCCTTACCAGGCACTATTTACAAAAATGAAGCAGGGGTATCGCGTACCCAACTTACAGGGCCTTCGTGTAAAAGAAATGACAGTAAATAAATGGTCCGAATACAAGGTGAAACGAGGCGAACACTTGCACTCCTCGATGTAATTTCTTAAAACCTAACGGACACTAGGCCGATGACACAGGGGCTATTCCGAACCTATGGAGGTGGCCCGTATAAGAAGGAAATTTAAACATTACGGAAAATAAAAATTCAGTTACCAAAACGTAGTCACCTCAAACCAAAATGAAGGGGAACTCGAGAGGGTAATCACTCTCTATCCCCGAATTACAGTTACAGATTTTATGAAGATTTTACAACAAACGGCCGATAATTACCTGTTGGAAAGATAGGTTACATTGTAAAGGATTCGGCCCTTTCCCGCGGGTTAAACTGCTGAGCTAGCAGGAAATAAAGATGTTAAGCGGCCATTACCTTACTGAACACCTGCTGCCTGATGAAAGAGGCACCTCTCGCCTCCTACTACACGTCCATACACCAGGTTAGATGATAATCAAGCTGCCACAAGACGTGAAAATCAGCAGTTTATAAACCCTCGGGGAATGTTCGAGACCTTTCACGAATAATCAAACCACACCCTCTTACTTTATTGGTCAATCTTGAAGGTACACTCAAAGTCGAAGAAGAAATACATGATTGGTGGGAAATTAATTAGAGAAATTCGGGATTCGCTAAATTCAAAACCGGCGGAAAGAAAAGATTAATATTGCCAACCCACAAACGAATGAACGAAATTTAGTAAAAAAACTTACGAGTACAAAATTTCTTCAAAAAAGTTCCTTCCCTTCGCATCAAGGTGCATGATCATAGTTTTTTAGCAGAGACATATATGAGAGAATATTCACACTTCTTGCGAAACGGAAAAAAAACAAGTAGCAATGTACACAGTTCAGGAAACTTCACCAGAACAAAAAAAAATTAGTGGCGGCATCTTCAGAGAATATTTATACGTTAGTCCAGTTTTAAGTTCAGAGTTTCTCCTGTAGAGGAGGTTTTATTGGCGCAAGATTTAAACGTGCGGCTTAGAGGTGTACCTCCTGGTACAATTAATCTTATTATTATTATTATTATTATTATTATTATTATTATTATTATTATTATTATTATTATTATTATTATTATTATTATTATTGAACGTAGAGGTGTAAAATATTCAGGGGTGAATGGGTGGACAGGGAAATGACCAGAGCATAAGTTAAAGCACCAAATTTTGAAATTTTATTTCTTTCCTTCTTTGATTTTAAAATTTCATAGATAGTCTGAATGAACAACAACAATGACTTAAAGTCAAGAATCAGGTACAATAGAGAAAATTATCGATCCAATAATTAACAAGTGATCATCAATATATCTCTAAATACGTACAATTTTACAAGAGCATATGTGCTCCACTCATTTTCATTCCAGGAGACTGAGCTCCAAAAGGTTACTGTAGTCCAGCCTCTAAGAGGTACAGGCTTCTTAAAAATGTATGCCGTACAAATCCCAATGACTGTGTTTACAGTCACTTCTACTCAACAGTCTTGTACTCATTCATCGAAGAACAATTACCCAAATAAAGAGGAGTAGTGAGTGCCCATTCTAAATGGCCTTAAATTAAAAATCAAAGGTTTAATATGAACGGCCATGGACAAAATGTTAGGAGGCGAAACACTTGCACTCCTTTTATAAACACACTAAAAACCCTAAATGGGTTGATGGCCCGAAGTTGCAGAGGCTAAGCCTGTACTACAGACGGGTGAGTAAACGAAAAATATTAAATACCGAAGGCGAGTAAAGAATTTAGAGGTTTAGAAAATTTTAGGCACTCCACACAACAGAGGGTGATCACTCTTTCTTTCTTTAATTTACATGTTCCCAAGCAGATGTTTGAACAGAGTCCTCAGACTAGTCGAAAATTTACATTTAAACAATGACTTTAGGACTTTACATTAAGAAAAGAAGTTTTGAAACCTTCCCCTCACGTTATCTGCCTGGAGCTATCATATGTTGAGAAGTTTCTGTCATTACCTTGAGTAGTAGGGCCTTCCGAACGACGGCAGGCAGCCCCTGCCTCCTTATTGCGCCGTACATACACTAGACCAGAGCGACGAACATGACCAAAATGCCCTAAAGCGCCCAACTTTTCTAGCATCTCAGAGGGAAAGATTCAAGAACTCTCCTGAGATAGGCAGAATGCCTGTACAAACACCCAATTTTAATTGACTAGAGAAATATACACAAAATTCCTGATTGGTTAATAACTTAAGTAGGAAGGAAGCCGTAGGAGTGTTGACAACATAGATACACTAAAAAACAATCTAACAATGTACAAAAACTTATGGTTTGCCATCTGCAAAATATTGAAATTGCCTTCAGAATTAATTGTCCTTACTCCCGCCAGAGGGGGCACATAGGCCGATGGTGGAGACATCTAATGGTTAAAGGTCCAAATAACTTGAGTTGCATTACTTCGCGATTCCTAGCACAGATGGCCTTCTAGAAGGCGCGCAGTTCAATGGGACGGAGAAATTGTACCCACGGTACAATTATTATTTTTATTGTTCCGAGGTATCTGTGGAACAGCAGAGGTGAAAGAAGGTGCGGGGGTGAACGGGCCTCAAAATACGAAATTAAAGTTAAGATAAAATTTAACATGGTTATATTTTTCTTTTCAAAATCAAGAAATAACAAGCATGGCAGGTACAGAGTAGCAAGGCAACAAAAGTACAATTACGGTATTTACAGGATTTGGGCTTCGAGCCCCGAACTCACAATTCTTGAGCAATTAGCCCAGCTTTACCCCAAAACAAGTTTCAACAGAGGGGCAGAAAACCCCATTCATGCCCAGGAGCACTTGCTCCAAATTACACAGTAAAGCCTCCTCGAGGCACGCAGAACCAAATTTCAAAAAGAGCAAACCGCTCTCTACGTTCAAGCCTATAAAAGGCCACACCAAACTCCACCTTCAAGTTGTCCTCTAAGGACATAAACACAGGGGTAAAATACCCAACCTACTGAGGCCTATTAAGTGAGAAAAGGTTAATTACATGGCCTCTAAAATACCAATTTGAGAGGAGGCGATCTGCACTCCTAATACATTTTGTTTAAAACCTAATCTGGCTCTAGGCCGCTAATGCAAGGGCTAATCCCATACTAAAGAGGTGACTTTAGAATGAAACAATTTACATTACGTTAAGGAAGAAACGGTTGAGAAAAAAATAAGTTCACCTCAATGCAATATGAGTGGGAGCTCGAGAGGGTTAAGCACTCTCTATCCCAATATGCAGCTTAAGAGAGAATAGATACTAAGAGTCTTTACATTTTAGGGAAAGGTTACATGGTGGAAAAGCATCGGACCTGCCCCGAGAGTTAAACTGCTGAGCTAGCAAGAAAAAAAGTTATTAAACGGCCATTACCTTGTTGTTGAACTGCTGCCCGAAGAAAGAGGCTCTTCCCGCCCCCTGCTATGTACTTTACACACCAAAAGATGTTACTGGAGTGGCGCGGAGACCCGAAAATCAGCAGTTTATATACTCTTGCGGAATGTTCGAGGCGTTTCAGGAATAAGAACACCCGCCCACAATCATTTTATTGGCTAGGGTTAAGCAACATATCCCCTTTGGGGAGGATACACCTGATTGGTCATAAATTAACTAAAGAAATTCGGGATTGGCTAAATTGAAAACAAGGGGAAAGAAAGGGTTAATATTGCCAACTTAAACCATGACTGCAAGAAATTTAACAAAGAACAAACTTATGAATTCAAATTTTCTCCAAAAAAACAGTTCTTTCACTTCGCACTAGGGTGCACCATTGTAGTTCTTCAGTAGTGTCCTCTAGAAGAGAAAGTTCACACTTCTTACTACAGGCAAAACAAAAATACATCGAAAACGACCCAGTTCAGAAACTTCAAAATATCCAAGAAGTGACATCTTCTGAGAAACTTGAAAATTAACACCTTAGATAAAGTTCAGACTTCCTCCAGTAGGGGAGTTTCAACTGGCGCAAAGTTTGAATTAGCGACGTGGAGGTGTACCGCCTGGTACAATTACTATTATTATTATTATTATTATTATTATTATTATTATTATTATTATTATTATTATTATTATTATTATTATTATTATTATTATTCTGCCAGCCTTATGGTCTAGAGAAGCGTGTCTACCTCTCACCGAAGGCTCCTGGTTCACTTCTCGGCTGGGTCGGGAATTCTTTTTCTGGTTCGAGATCAATCAAGAAGCTATCTGACGGTGAAATGGTGTCGCCATTCTAGAAAGCAAAGAAAGGAGCTGAGAGGATTTGTTACGCTGACCTTGGGTCACCTTCATAATCTGCAGTCCTTCAGGCTGAGCGGTTGTCGTTCGCAGGCCAAGGCCCATCAGGGCTTATTATTATTATTATTATTATTATTATTATTATTATTATTATTATTATTATTATTATTATTATTATTATTATTATTATTATTATTATTATTGTACAGCCCAGAGTTGTAGGGACAGCGTTATTACATTTTGCCCACTGGCCCCGGGTTCTATTTCCGCCTCATCCAAGGATTTTAATCCTGAAATATGGACCGGAGTGGGGATTCTTGGTGGCGGTGGTGGTGGTACTGGTGATGATTAGTGCTTCATTGGGAGGTACAACGGGCAACCATATCCCTGTTCACACTGATTAGGAAAAACCGAAGAAGTCAGACACTTCGAATAACGAAAGCATCGGAAATTAAAGGGAAAGGGACACAAAGGACCCCAAAGTTAGAAGTGTGATTCACGATGCAATTCGCAATAGGGTACCGGAGTCAAAATCCCACAGGGATACATCTACTCTCCGCCTGTCAGAAGGCTGAAATGAGCAAAGGTAGAGTAGATGTATCCCTGTGGGATTTTGACTCCTGTACCCTATTACGAATTGCATCGTAAATCACACTTCTAACTTTGGGGTCCTTTGTGTCCCTTTCCCTTTAATTTCCGATGCTTTCGTTATTCGAAGTGTCTGACTTCTTCGGTTTTTCCTAATCAGTGTGAACAGACTTTAGACTTTCGGGATATGGTTGCCCGTTGTACCTCCCAATGAAGCACTAATCATCACCAGTACCACCACCACCGCCACCAAGAATCCCCACTCCGGTCCATATTTCAGGATTAAAATCCTTGGATGAGGCGGAAATAGAACCCGGGGCCAGTGGGTAAAATGTAATAACGCTGTCCCTACAATAGCGCCGGATCCAGTATGACTTACATAAGATAACACATAAATTGTCAATACAAGGAAGTAGCAGTTGCCTCAAGCAAACTCTATGAATATATTAGTTGGCACCAGCCTCTTTGTGACTTGAAAACATGATAACCTTAAATAGCTATTTACAATCTTAGAACTTATATCTGGTTTCCTCGAGCGGTCTTGAGTGAACAGAACTTACCGTCTCGGAAACTGCGGTCAAGGAATATAATTCAGTAACCTGCTGTTTGATCATGTCCACCCATTTATCAACACCCTTTACCCTGCATCAAACCTCTACCTGGAGCAAGACAATGCACTGGCCCATCGCTCCTGAATTGTGGCCGATTGGATGAATGAACACTCTTCACATTTGAGGATGTTATCCTACTCCGAAGGCAACCGACCTCATTCCTACTGGGAGCATCTGAGATGTTATCGAGAGGTATCTTTGGCCCTGGATTCTGCTACTATCAGCCCCCGTGGATTATGGGAGATTGTGCGGCATTCATGGATAAGTACGGTTCCTTAACGCCTTCGATATCTTGTGGAGTCAGTGTCATGCCAAGTCGCTGGAATCATCAAGGCGCTACAAGCCAGGTATCACTAATTCAATATTGTTCATCAGTGTATTTACGGCGTTTCGTCTAATTATTGCTTATTGTTATAATGTATCGTCTTTCTCAAGTGATTCTAAATGACAAGTATGATCAAAAACTTCCCGAGCAAGATGCTAATGCTTAATGACTCTCCGCATTTACGAATGTCGATTTCACTTTGATGTTCTCCCTCTCGTTGGTGTAATAATAATGAGAACAAGGATAATAATAATGTCATTGGTCCTACGTCACAATGACTACTTTAACAGTCTTCGGAATCGCCGAGCTGCCGGAATTTTGTTCCGTATGAGATCTTTTAAGTACCAGTAAATCTATCGACAAGAGGCTGACGTATTTGAACAGCGGACGGAGCCAGAATCGAACGTGTCAACTTGCATTCAGAAAGGCAACACTCTAACCGTCTGATAAGTTGAACTCGACACGATCGTGAGTGTACGTTGTCAATATGAGATCCGCTGTTAGCCATTCTTAATACTGGATCAGAATAATAATAATAATAATAATAATAATAATAATAATAATAATAATAATAATAATAATAATAATCCGTATTTCACTCATAACAGTTATACAGTATTAAGCATTTATTTTCAATACAGTTCTAGTCCATAGGCTGTATCTATCTGCTGGCCACTTGACTGCTCTCTTTGACAATACCCTGCTGAAGTTCCGGGCTTGTCTGTCACGTCCCAGCTGCAGGTGGATAAATTCCACTTATCAGTTTTGTCCCGGTGTCCCCAAGATTTTATGAGGACTCAAAATATCCCACTGTGGCAAATAGTATTGATTTTAGAAAAGTTGACCTCGGTTTTGAGAGCTCCTCAGACTTTACCTCAAACGTTGACGTCATCCAGCTCACTCGTAGGTTTGAAGTTTTAAGAGCGAAATATCAGGGTTATACAAGTGGCTATAGTAGCTATAAATATGAAGACAGGATAACAAATCGCTTCCTATTCATCTCTATTCGTCCTTATTTTTAACGGATGATGAATCTGTACGTACTGTCAAGGAGACAATCATGAATATTGAAGTTTTTATCATTCTTGTGCTACTTATATGGCCTTGCCATTAGAGGAAATTGCACGCTGAGAACGTGTAATGTCTGGGATTGAAGTCCTTTGTAATTAATTCAGCAGTAATACAAGTGATGGTAATTTTCTGACGAAATTAACTACTTAAAAAAGTCTGTCAATAAAGAGAAACTAATTAAAGAAGGGAACTGAAAACCCGGTCGATCAACGATGGATGAAAGTGTTCATGTACATTCCTTTTATTGTAGTATTTCAGTCCTCAGTTGAGACTTGTTTTCTGTCTAAAAGTTACCTGTCAATGCCAATACTCGTTCTGAGAAAATGCAGAAAGAACAATGCAGTAAAGAGTTTCAGGTTAATCTGAGAAATGAATGCTGGTCTAACCTTTAGGAATCCAGAAAATACTCTTTGAGTAAAAATGCAGTACTGATGAGCTGAACTACAAAGCCTAGTAGAATGTCACCTGCGTTTCATAATATGCAACAGTTTTATGATGTGAGTAATGTATCAATAATAATAATAATAATAATAATAATAATAATAATAATAATAATAATAATAATAATGTTACAGATTCACCAATGCAAGTCAATCTCCTTTAAAAGACAGCCAACATGACGGGCTTGAGAATCTCTGCCGAGAAAACAAAATTTTTAACGAATATAAAAAGTGCAACGAAGTTTTTAGTAACGGATATTGGTCAAATAGGAAAGGTAAAGAAATTCAAATATTTGGGTGAGACAATTCAAGAAAATGGTTTGGAAAAATCTGCTATAGAGGAGAGGACACAAAAGATGGGAAGAGCTTACGGTATAACTAAGAATACTTACAACAAAAAGTGCTCATCAACAAAACTTAAAATAAAGCACTGCAACACAGTAGTGAAACCAGAATGCCTGTATGCCAGCGAATGTCTAGCACTGAACTACAAGCTTCATAAGTTATAAATATTAGAAAGAAGAATTATAAGGAAAATATTAGGTCCTCTAAGAATTGCAGAGTTTTGGAAATTAAGAAGTAACAATGAAATTTACCAGAACATAGAAAACATATCAGTAACAATAAGAAATAGGAGAATATTATTTCTTAGACACATTTATAGAATGTATGACAATAGACTAACTAAACGAATATTGAAGTACCTTTGGGAAAAGAAATCAACCACCACCTGAATTCAAGAAGTCGTTAAAGACCTGGAAAGGAACAACATACGAGAAGAAGAATTATTGGAAAGAAAGATTTTTAGGAAGAAAGTCTTACAAATGGAAGGATTCCAAGGGAGGAAGGAAAAGGAGGCACAGTGAAACAATGAAGGAATGCTGGAAGAAAAGGAAAGAACACCTAAGGAGGAAGAATTGAAATTGTAATGTGGTCCTTAGAAGGCCGGAACGCAAGAAGAAGAAGAAGAAGAAGAAGAAGAAGAACGTTATTTTACTCTTTTCGGAAACGCCGAGGTGCCGGAATTTTGTTCCGAAGGAGTTATTTTACATGCCGATAAATCTACCGACACGGGGCTGACGTACTTAAGCATCTTAAAATATCACCAGACTGAACCAGGATCGAAGCTGTCAACTTGAGTTCAGAGAGCCAGCGTCTTGGGCGCCTGAGCCACTTATCCCAACTAAATATTTTTAAGTATTTTTATGTATTAAAATATGGCAGTAGCGTTTTATGCAACGAGCCTCTGATGGCATTCATTAAGATGCGAGTATTTTCGTGCGCCTTACTTACCGTTATAGGCAAGATGCATACGACTGTTCTTGATTGACCATAATTAAATGTTTTGAGTTATTACAATGTATCTTACCTTGGTACTTCATTGAAATAACTGTATGTACTCAATTGATAATGCTCAAGTGCAAGACCATGTGTATACGATCTACGAATACTTGATAATATCTGAAAACAAACAATCTGAAGAAATACCCCGTAACAGTATGTATATCACTGAAATGAAAATATTGATATTCATGAAACACCTTTAATGGTTTTATCAGAAATTGCTACGTATTACAGCATAGTGTAACATAGTTTGGAAACATCCGGCTTCGAGGTTTGAATGATAATGTTCTTAACTATTATGACATATGGCAAGTGTGATATATATTGACCATGAATGTTCCCGACAAGTTCAATACATTGCCTGCACGGAGCAGCACTTTAGTTTTGGAGACTTTAATCTCAAAATAAAACACATTATTTATTTGTTTGTTTTTTGTTTCTTTTTTGCTATTTGCTTTATGTCGCACCGACACACATAGGTCTTATGGCGACGTTGGAATAGGAAAGGCCTATGAATGGGAAGGAAGTGGCCGTGGACTTGGTACAGCCCCAGCATTTGCCTGGCGTGAAAGTGGGAAACCACGGAAAACCATCTTCAGGGCTGCCGACAGTGTGGTTCGAACCCACTATCTCCTGGATGCAAGCTCACAGCCGCGCGTCCCTAAACGCACGGCCGACTCGCCGGGTCACATTAAAATATAGGTAATGAACTCAATTTGTGAATATCATAACAGCAACAGAATTTATTTCATTTTAACTACGTAGGTTGTTGATTTTTTTAGTTTGTGAAATTTATCTGGGGAATTTTTCGCGAAGGAATGTTTGAAGTTGGGTTAATGTTTATTCGACTGCTACGATTGTTTCTTCGAAGGCCTGAGGATTTTCCTGCGTACGATACTAATCGATATCGGACAAGGTTAGTTCGAAATCGATTGTTGGAATAACAACAGTATTTCAGTGAACGGCAGTACTTGAATGTATGTCATCAAGATACAGTTTTCTTATATGTAATTAGCATATTATAGTATGGCCGATTAGTAAATTAGGTACTTAACGTTTCGCTTTAGTCTATCAGAAAATTGGTCATCTTAGGTAATGGTAATACATTTCTCAGTCTCCAGTTGTTTGACGAGTGCCCGAAGGATATTGTTGTAAGCGTTACTCACTTTCCAATCGTCAACCTCCGTAGCGTAACTGTTAGCACTATTAGCTGCGGTCCTCGGAGGCCCGCGTTCGACTCCCGGTACTGCTGCTTACCGCCATTGGGGGAGCGCCTGGAAGGTGCTTCACCACCTACGGATGAGGACATGAATTTACCTTTATTTTTCCAATGAAATATCTAGCCAAGTCTCCCCTGGCATCTGTCATATTTTGTGAAAGAAGCCTCTATGCGTCTTGCTAGTCTGAGTTAAGTGTGATAAGGAAATAGATGAGCGTATTTATCAGATGAAATTAAGTAGCCGGCTTAATAGACAAAATTAAACGATCTTGAATGGTTATATGGTGCAGAGAGGCCGACAGGTGGTTGACAAAGACGGCAACAGGCAATGCGTGGAACGAGTTGGCTTGTCACTGGGGAGTGAATTCTCTGGAGACTTCTTCAAGAGGATTGTGGAAACAAGATACGAACACCGACAGCACGTCAACTTATATTTATAACAGAAGCTGTTTAGTTATCTCAGACCTACAAGTTGTTAGCCGAAAATGTGTCCCAACAATTCAAGTGAATTTCATTATTATACAGCTTTAATTCAATGTGTGATAACTGTTTCATCATACAAAATATATTTTTCTATAGCCATGCCACCATATATTATAGGATCACGGAACAGAAGTGATACACAATGAGTATCTCGACTCCGAATATTCAGCAGGACCAGTGTGGAGAGAAGGAGAAAGTTATTATTATTATTATTATTATTATTATTATTATTATTATTATTATTATTATTATTATTATTATTATTATTATTATTATTATTATTATTATTATTATTATTATTATCTTCATCATTATTATCTCCCTGTCCTTTGCCTAGTTCTTCGGTTCCACACTCCATGTGGATTCTGCCCAGTTTTACGACCAGATAGCCTTCCTGACACCAACCCTGACAGGGAAGAAATATTCATTAGTGTGTGTTTCTGTGGTGGTTGGTAATGCTATGTATTGTGAGCAGGTAAAGAGAAGGGTATTAAAACGAAAACAAACACCGGACCCCATCAGGAAGTGAACCCTGAGCCCTCTGAACCGAAGATCCGTACGCTGACTATACACCCAAGGAGGCAGACAACAACAGCAATAATAATAATAATAATAATAATAATAATAATAATAATAATAATAATAATAATAATCAATGTATGACCTCAGATAGCATGTGTACGGGTTTTAATTTAACATCATACAGACTGCTGGTAATCCTTACTGTTGAGTTTTACTCACCAGACGGTACAGAAACCGGAATTCTATTTAATTAATTTTATTACCAAATAGTGAATGTGAAACCAGACAATTTTTACATTCAAACGTTGTGTGAGATGAAGTGCCGAATAGACTTCTTTCTCCCCTTTCAAATACCAACTATCTCTTCTGGGTATGAAACTATAATCTTGAAATCGACAGGCTGACACTTTGCTAGTGATCCACAGCGACAGCTATGCGAATTGTCTCTCTGATTTTATACTTGCATATACTTTGAGGACTCAAGTCCTTTTCCTTAGTATGAAACAAGCAAACACCCCACGTGTAATAAAATTACAAAAGGAATTGTAGTTAGCCATTTCAATTTAGGATGGCAGAACTGTGTAGCAGGGAACTAATGCAGTTGTTTCTTTCACCACAATGGAGACAACTTAAAGACGTCATTCTCCAATGTGAATTCGCTGTCGCTTTCTTCAGTATACAGCCATCGTCACAAGGAGTCTTTGTCCGGCGCCCTCTCTCGCCCTTACAGCGGAAGTAAGGTTCCCTTCGTGTCTCGAATAAGAAACTCGGCCGTTTGACCCATTGAGATCTAAGCCATCGTTAAAAAGAATTCCCTCTTTTAGTGCACTTTTGTAGGTATCAAGCAAGCTTGCCAAAGGAATCCAAATCGATCAGCACAATTTCGCAGAGAAATACAATTATTTCCTTAAAGTTGTTTAAATAAGTAACATTTTTCAAAATACATAGAGGGCAACTATTATTTTACTATTGGCTATGCCCATCAGCCCCTGTCTTGTGTGAGTAGGTACTGGCTGATACTGCGGTTTCTGTAGAAATATATTTATTTATGTTGTGTGGCTTGATATTGTCAGTTGCTGGGTTCTGTAGCCGTGCTAGAGATCTCATACCATCACCCGCGGGGAGTCTACCTGCTTGCAGCAGAGTAATTACACTGAATTCGTTCCGCGCAGTACAGAAAATAATAGTAATCCACCAGCTGTTAGAATCATATAACCACATTTCAGTTGATAATTGTAGTGTAGATACAGTATATTTAGAAGTACCGTAGCTTGCCTGCTATATTCGTGTGTATCTTTGTTTGTGTATTTTTAACCTGTATACTGTATATTAGAGCATAGCAAGATAAAATAGCACTAATAATAATCTGTCTAAGCATTTAACTTTGTTGGTAATTTTCGAGTAGTTCTTGCAAATTTCATTTCTGTATGTGCTTAGAAGTAAAATACGGTATTCTACTTAGGATACATATGGACGTAGTTTAAAATTATTGTAGTGTACTGTAGTTTACGAGTAACATCTCGTAGAAATTAGTGTGCTTATTCCTTTATTGTAAATCATTTGTGTAGTGGGCCTGTAGTAGAGGTATCCATAGAAACTCTCCTACTAGAATTCTGTTTTTAAAATTAGGATAGGCTTAACTGCAGTTTAGAACTGTGTAATTCTTGTATATTCCTTTTGGTATTCAGTAGTTAACGGCGGTTAACGTTAGTGGAGTTAATGTTAGTGGAGTTGTAGGATAAAAAGAGTACAACTAAGTAGTATTGAAGTGTAGTAGTATATTAATTGCCGTATTGTCGTGTTATGTTTGTGTACTAACCTATACAATATCTCTTTCTTTTCATTTCTTTGCACATAATCATTATTGTATTGGTTCCTTCCTTTCCATTTTTCCGTAAAGAATGGCTAAGGAGTGCAAGTGTAGAAACTAAGGGTGTGGCCAGACATTAAGGAGTATGAGGGAGGAGTTGGAGAGTTTGAAGGAGATAATTAGGATTCTCTCAGAAGACAGGAAGGATGGTAGGCCTCCCTCAAAAATTGCACAGGATACAGTAGGTGTAAACGAGGGATGGGAAGGAATGGGGGGAATTGTAGAAGACAGGTGGTCTAATGTTCTAAGGGGAAGGAGATTGAAGGCTAAGGGCTCTATTCAGGGTCAGAATTCAGGACAGGTGTCTGCGAGAAATCGGTACGTGTCACTGCAGGTAGAACAACAGAGGGAAGATGAGGAACTGGAAACTGTTGCTGAGAAGTGTGGAAGTAGGAGGGAGGGAAAAGGTAGGAAAGGGAAATGTAGAGTAGAGAATAGGATAGGAAACGTCAGGTAGAACAGGTTATGGGAGGGAGAAACGGGAGGAGGAAGTAGCTTCTGCAGCTGTCAGTAAAGATAGGGCTGACCAGGAGAGGATGGGATCAAATGAGGTGAGTAGGTTTGAGGCTCTGGTCATGGAGGATTCCACTGATAGACATGTGGGAAAGTGTGTGGAGGAAAGAGAACATGGATAGAGTGTTATCCAGGAATTTGGTTGAGGCAGATTTTGAAGAAAGTAGAAGAGAGGGAGGTGGAGAAGGAGAAGGTGGTAATGTTTCACGTTGGTACCAACATATTTGGGGATGAATGGGACCTGGTAATTGCAGCACGGGTGGAGTTAAAGGAAGCGTAGATTGTTATCAGTGGAATACTGTGTAGGAGGGATACTGACTGGAGGGTGATTATGGATTTAAATGAGATTATAGAGTGGATATGTGAGAAAGTGGGAGTGAAATTTCTAGATAATAATGGGTGGGTAGGAGATAGGGATCTGCACTCAGATGGCATTCACTTAAATCGCAGCGGTACGTGTAAGTTAGGAAATTTGTTTGGAAGGGTTACGTGGAAGTACCCCAAACGGGTGTGGTCTAGGAAGTGGTTATAAGGGTACAGGGATCTGGAAGTCAAGTAGAGATGATATAAAAATGTTAGTACTGAACTGCAGAAGTATTGTAAAGAAAGGATAGAATTCAATAATTTAATTTAATTTAAGCTGTGTGGGAAACGACATGGGAAGGAATGTGATTGCAGCGGGAGATATGAATTTACCAAATGTCAATTGGAAAGGTAATGTGAACGACAGGAAGCATGACCAACAAATGACAAATAAGTTAATATGGGAACGACAGCTGATTCAGAAAGTGATGGAACCAACTAGAAGGAAGAATATCCTGGGTGTGGTGCTGCTAAAACTAGATTAGCTTTATAGGGAAACCGAAGTAATAGATGGTATTAGTGATCATTAAGCTTGTTTTTTGTCGTACTTAAAAATAAATGTGATAGAAAGGAAGGTCTTAAAAGTAGGACTATTAGGCAGTACTCAATCACTACATCTCTTCAGCAATACAAAATAAATCTCAGTTCAATGTATATATATAGATCTGGCCAAAACATTCGACTCAGTGGATATCGCACTTCTTCATAAGCTCGCTACCAGATTTAACCCTGGAATGGTATGATGCTTAAAACTTACATCATTGGTATGATGTCGTATTTTTTACGATCTTGAGAAAAAACACTTATTTTGGTAAAATGGAAATGAAAAATCAAAACTTATATAACATATTTTAATTTTAGACACTTTTAAAAGATGAAAATACATTGAATATAAAAGAAAATTTTATTGAGGAACAATGTCAAGCATTGTCTAGTCGTCGACGTCACCTAGCAGTTAAGTCCGTCTGAAAAGTTGAAAAAAAATTGAAATTAGTATATTTAATTTTAAAAAATAAATTGTATGTTTAAACAGAGGGCTAAATGATCAAAAAGTTTTGGTAATAGCTCAAAATAAATCTTACTTGCAATGATATGATGTCTTGATGATGCTGCAGTTGATTCAGGCGCTGCAGATTTTGCAGATATCACCGCGGTGCTCCGCGCAGAACGCAGTGTCGCACTTGCTGCAGTAGTTGGCTGTCATTCTTCGCTTTTCAGCTGGGCACAGTTTACAAGTTGTTCTCTTCTTATCCATCCTAGGAAGAGCTGGATCTGCTGCTTCTTTTCGGCCAAGAACACTGAAGACCATACTTCTTAGCTCCCTCGGAAGATTTCTGATAGTCAAGCGCTGTTCTAGCCATGGAAAAACCAACTGTTGATACAACTGATTCAAATAAGCTGATCTTGTCATGGTTTGTTCTTTTCTAGAACTCAAGACCCTGTTCAAAATAATAAGTGAGTTAACTCCTCCGATGTCGATCAAGTCATAAAAAATGCAGAGTGGCCATCTTTTTGTTTTCCTTGCACTAGATCTGACTGAAACCATTTGGTCAAGAGTATCTACTCCTCCTTTGGTCTGGTTGTAATGGTCAATCATAACTGCTTTGCCATCTTGATTCACTCCCTTGTCTTGGTGCATTGTGGAAATAAGGCAAACTACCTTGTTCTTCTTAGCCTTGTGCGATAGAAGTGTTGTCGTGTTGCTGAACAGGTATTTTGCATCACCAATGTCCCTGTTCTTCGTTGATCTCATACTCAAAGGTATTTCTGGTTTGTTTAGGCGGATCGTTCCTAAAAGTGTCAGCTTGTAAGGAGCCTTGAGCAATTCATCAGCCAACGGAACGGTTGTGAACCAGTTATCCATTGTTATGTTGCGGTTCGATCCATGAAATGGAGCCGTTAACTTTTTCACATAGTAGTGGGAAAGAGGGCCTTCGACAGTTGTGTTTTGTTTCCCTAAGTATGGCTCAGCAACTAACATATACTTAGAACCAGCATCACAAACCATAACAATTTTTAGCCCATATTTAGCTGGCTTTTTAGGCATACACATTTTGAATGGACATCTGCCTCTAAATGCAAGCAGCTGTTCATCAATGGTGAGATACGGGCCAGCCTCGTAGTTGTCTATGCATGATTTCATGAAAGCTTCCCAAAGGTCCCTTATAGGTGCGAAGCGATCCGTCGCTACTCTCTCAGCTCGGGTAGTTTTGTCATCGATTCTGAGACAATCTAATAAAAACTGGAATCGCTTTTCACTAAAGCAAACTCTGTAAACATTACCACTTACAGAAGGATCAAACATTATTGCTGTATTTAGACTATTGTCCTTGTGGAGAGCAGATAATATTAGAATTCCCAAGAGTGCCTTTATCTCTGTGGGAGAGGTTTGACTGTTTGAAAACTGGATTATTTTGTAGTTGGCTTGCTTTCTCACTATTTCTTCATTTGTATGAGTAACGATTGAGTTCACCATAGTGTCAGTAAAGAACAACTGAAACGCATCTAAAGGGGTTAGAACATCCTTACCGCTGCCTTTAGGCCGTTGTCGGATATTCACAATATTTCTAGGGGTATTTCTTGTACTTACGGTTGGAGGATTTTCAGTCCAGGAATAACCGTTTTTTCCTTTGATTACTTTTGTCGTTCGTTGTGGAGTCGAGCTTGCAGATCCTGAAGAACCAATAATAGTAGTAGTAGCAACAGCAGCAGTATTACTACTATCAGGTCTTGATTCATCAGATAGAGTTGTAACCGATTTTGTCCCACAACTACCAGAGGGACGAGGGGTGTCAGGAACTTGTGTAGTAGTGCTGTGTGGGCCAACCACTCCTGATGTGTACATTGAATTCTTTTTATTTGATGAATGACCACGACGTTTTCTCTTCAATTGTTCACGAAATTCATCATCTGAGGATTCATCTGAGGTTGAAGGTATATAGTCGTCACTCCCAGAGTATGCTAAAATGTTATTTTCTGACTCACTTCCGCTATCTCCTTCATCTTCATCGGTATCAAAACTATCATCATTTAAAAGTTTGTCAATCTCCGATGGTGACAAAGCCATTTATAAAAAAAACTAGTAGTCTAAAAACAGCGTAAAACTCGACAAAAACAAATAAAAAGATATACTTAATATAGCCTATGGTACTAATTTTCAACACACTAAGTCAACAACAACAACGACGAATATTTGATCTAACAATTAAACTTAAATTGAAACACAACACTATGCAAAATAGTTACACCATCGGTATGATATCGTAACATTCACGAACTGACGCCAAAAGCTCTAAAACAAGAGCTTCCAGCACGACGGTTGCACGTGCACTGACCTTGTGAGTTAAGTGGGGAAAGACATTGGGAGGGCCGGAAAAGTCCGCGCAGAAACCTGTTCTATGCAATCGAATTTGTGTTACGTTTCGTAAAAATTACGACATCATACCATTCCAGGGTTAATATCCATGGCTCCGTCTTTTCATTGATAATACGTTTCCACTCCGGCATAAAACAAAGATTTGTACTCCCTGAATCTGCCTCATCACGGTTATCTGTGTTGTCAGGTGTATCTAAGGGCAATATTCTGAGACCCCTACTCTTTGTTATCTATATCGAGGACATAATTCTCTGCACCCAAAATAGTCAGTGTTCCCTCCTCTTGTAGGCCGACGACCTGAATATCGTAAGGGGTGTGCCTAGGCCTGATGATTATGATGAATGACAGACTGTTCTCAATTCGTGCGGTGACTGGTTTAAAAAATGGAATCTTTTTTTTTTTTTTTTTTTTTTTTGCTAGGGGCTTTACGTCGCACCGACACAGATAGGTCTTATGGCGACGATGGGATAGGAAAGGCCTAGGAGTTGGAAGGAAGCGGCCGTGGCCTTAATTAAGGTACAGCCCCAGCATTTTGCCTGGTGTGAAAATGGGAAACCACGGAAAACCATCTTCAGGGCTGCCGATAGTGGGATTCGAACCTACTATCTCCCGGATGCAAGCTCACAGCTACGCGCCTCTACGCGCACGGCCAACTCGCCCGGTAATGGAATCTTTCTCCCGTTGTTAAGAAATACAATACAATCTCCTTTCATTGCTAAAGCAACATATCTCAACTAAATGGTATTTTTCACTTTCATTGTTAAGACTCGCAATCCTCGCAACCGGCGCACTCATCATGTGTCCCGTCCGCGCCGAACCTTACAACAACGCTCTATCTTCCACCGTCTCCCTATTCTTGGTAACTCACTACCCGATAATGACATATTCACACCTTTCGCATCCTTCAAACAAAAAAATTAAAAGATTCCTTGAGGTCTTGAGGTCCTCTTCAGGTTTCCATTTCCTTCCGTCCATCCAACCTTCGACCTTTCTTCTTCCTAATTCTGTAACCGACACTTGCCAGTTATCGCGCTGTCATTGTTGTAAAATTGTTATTGCTAATAGTTGTTAATTTATTTTTGATGCTTAATACTGTTGTTTATACCTTTGTTATACGTATTTGATTATTGTTTGCATGAAGGAGCTATACCAAATGAATGTAGAATTGCTATAGTAACCCCTGTGTATAAGGGAAAGGGTGATAGATATAAAGCTGAAAATTACAGACCAGTCAGTTTGACATGCGTTGCATGTTAGCTTTGGCAAGGAATTATCTCTGATTATATTAGACATGTTTGCGAAATTAATAACTGGTTCGATAGAAGGCAGTTCGGGTTTAGGAAAGGTTATTCCAATGAAGCTTAACTTGTAGGATTCCAGCAGGATATTGCAGATATATTGAATTCAGAAAGTCAAATGGACTGTATCGCGATTGACCTGTCTAAAACATTTAATAGGGTAGATCAAGGGTGATTACTGGCAAAAATGAGTGCAGTTCGACTAGACAAAAGATTGACTGAATGGGTTGCTATATTTCTAGAAAATACATATCGGAGAATTAGATTAGGCGAAGCTTTATCTGACACTGTGATAATTACGGGGAGAATTCCTCAAGGCAGTAATATTGAATGAACCTTTACGTTTTCTTATATATATAAATAATATGAGTAAAGAAGTGGATTCAGAGATAAGGATTTTTGCAGATGATGTTATTCTGTAGAGAATAATAAATAAGTTACAAGATTGTGAGCAACAGGAAAAGTTCTCTCAGTTTTAATTACTGCGTGATGGGGTGAAAGCTCCTTATGGGGATCACTGTAGGTACCTAACTGTTAATATAAGGAAAGATCTTCGTTGGGGAAATCACATAAATGGGATTGTAAATAAAGGATACAGATCTCTGCACAAGGGTATGAGGGTGTTTAGGGGATGTAGTGAGGATGTAAAGGGGAGGGCATGTAAGTCTCCGATAAGACCCCAACTAGGCTATGGTTCCAGTGTATGGGACCCGCTCCAGGATTACTTGATTCAAGAACTGGAAGAAATCCAAAGGAAAGCAGCTCGATTTGATCTGGTGATTTCCGACAAAAGAATAGGGTAACAAAAATGTTGCAAAGTTTGGGCTGGGAAGAACTGGGAGAAAGAAGACGAGCTGCTCGACTAAGTGGTATGTTCCGAACTGTCAACGGAGAGATGGATTGTCATTAGAAGACGAATAAGTTCGAGTGGTCTCTTTAAAAGTAGGAAAGATCACAATATGAATATAAATTTGGAATGCAAGAGGACAAATTGGGGCAAATATTCGTTCATAGGAAAAGGATTTAGGGATTGGAATTACTTACCAAGGGAGATGTTCAATAAATATCCAATTTCTTTGAAATCATTTAAGAAAAGGCAAGGTAAACAACAGACAGGGAATCTGCCACGTGGGCGACTGTCCTAAATGCAGATCAGGATTGATTGATTGATTGATTGATTGATTGATTGATTGATTGATTGATTGATTGATTGATTGATTGATTTATTGATTGATTGATTGATTGATTGATTGATTGATTGATTGATTGATTGATTGATTGATTGATTGATTGATTGATTGATTGATTGATTGATTGATTGATTGATTGATTGATTGATTGATTGATTGATTGATTGATTGATTGATTGATTGATTGATTGATTGATTGATTGATTGATTGAATCATGTGAAGTGTGGTCAGGCGTACGGTGTATACACAAGAACCTCGTTTATCTAGATTAAGTGGGACCGGATCTGATCCGGACCATCGAAAATCCGGATAATCCGGAAAAACTAAAAAAACGAATACAGAACATGTTATATAATCTATTAACATAAGTTGTAACATAAGATTTTCAGTTGTACAAAAAGATACCACAACATTTTTCATATATTTATGACTCCGTTTTATGCACTAAAATAATGTTCGTATAGTATTTGCGCGCAGCACGAGCAAGAAAACGTTTTACTAACAACATTTCTGCCGGTGTGGTTTCAGTCAACAGTTCTAAATAGGCCATCAGCTTGTCCAGCTGCATTGTTGCCTCTCCACGAGTCATTGTTTCTTCTGATGGAGCGCTGGTTTCATTTTCGAATTCACCATCAGTGAATTCATAGTGCGTTGCATTCAGAAGAGCGTGGGTTCGAATCCCACCTCGGCCGTCCTGGGAATGCTTTTCCATGGTTTCCCATTCTCAATTCCAGGCGAACGCCGGGACAGTACCTTTGATAGACCGTGGCTGAATTACTTGCAATTCCTGTCCTTAACAATCTTATGATCGTCGCCATAAGACCTATCTGTGTCGGTGCGACGTAAAGCCCCTAGCAAAAAAAGAAAAAAAAATCTTATGCGGAAAAGAAGTACTGTACAAATAAAAATAAATTTATATTGTTTTCGATCCGGATAAACCAGAGATCCGGATTAATGATGGCCGGATAAACGAGGTTCTTGAGTAGTTATAAACATCAGACTGCGTTCGTATTTTTTTTTTGCTTTTTTTTTTTTTTTTTTTTTTGCTACTTGCTTTACGTCGCACCGACACAGATAGGTCTTATGGCGACGATGGGACAGGAAAGGGCTAAGAGTGGGAAGGAAGCGGCCGTGGCCTTAATTAAGGTACACCCCCAGCGTTCGCCTGGTGTGAAAATGCGAAACCACGGAAAACCATCTTCAGGGCTGCCGATAGTGGGGTTCGAACCTACTATCTCCCGAATACTGGATACTGGCCGCACTTAAGCGACTGCAGCTATAGAGCTCGGTGACTGCGTTTTCCATTAGGGTAGTGCTATGCTGCAGCCATAGCATGCGGTGAGCTCGTCATCAGCTGTTTAACTTTCCGCGAAACCAAGGATCCCAGCAAATAACAATAATTCTGATACAGATCTTTCAGAACAGACATTTTATGGGGGGGTGGTGGCGTATGCCGTGTGATACGAATGCGAGTAGTGTTCTGAGTTGATCAGCAATAATAAATCTCAGAGTTTGTATGTTTGCTTGTCTGTGTTCTTTCTCGTAAAAACTACTTGACTGATGGAGCTCAAATTTGGCAAGGTTGTAGCTGATATCTTCGGTTAACTCACATGCTACTTACTATCACGCTTTTTTAAGTAGGCTATGTAGCGAAAGAAAATGTGAAGCAATTCAGAGGAAAACGTATGCTGCCTAAACGATTAGTCCCACTGAACAATGGAGCGCACGACAGGTATCTGAAATTTTATTTGCCAGAAAAAAGTTTATATGAATTTTTGTTCGTAAATCCAATAATTTCCTAGAAAAGAATGTTTCTGTTTCAGCGCATACACTTGAGGTTCGGGGTGTGATGTCCTTACTTTGAACGAATAAAATAAGCCACAAAATGGCGGAAGCTGTACCACTTACTTCGAGAACTGCTACACGCATCCGTGTGCGATTTACAGAGCCCAATTACACTATCGCCTTTTCTTTACTTTTCGCAGTAAAATGAAATGGCGTATGGCTTTTAGTGCCGGGAGTGTCCGAGGACAAGTTCGGCTCGCCAGACGCAGGTCTTTTGATTTGACACCCGTAGGCGACCTGCGCGTCATGATGAGGATGAAAGGATGATGAAGACGACACGTACACCCAGCCCCCGCGCCAGCGAAATTAACCAATTAAGGTTAAAATTCCCAACCCTGCCGGGAATCGAACCCGGGACCCCTGTGGCCAAAGACCAGCACGCTAACCAGTTAGCCATGGAGCCGGACACTTTTCGCAGTAACTAACTACAAACCATGCATAACTGACTCTGCTTCAATTTGAGGGGCGTACATTAGCGCCGCGTGTGAGGCCATCTTATTTTGAATACCTTTGTCTGGCAAGGTACTTGAATAGATTAAACAAATTACGAAACAAAAACAGAAACCCACTCAGTCAGATATTACTGCATGGAGGTTCACTGCAACATACTGGACTAATATAAGAAGAGAGAACGTTTTAATTCTCGCTCAGTCGTAGCCTTCCTGATTCTTATTCTCCAGGTTGTTAGGACAAATTTTAGCGATATGCCTTAGAAACACACCGTTCTTTAAGGACCGGGCGAGATGGCCGTGCGGTTGGGAGTGCGCAGTTGTGAGCTTGCATCCTGGAGATAGTGGGTTCAAACCCCAGCGTCGACAGCCCTGAAGGTGGTTTTCGGTGGTTTCCCATTTTCACACCAGGCAAATTCTGGGTCGGTACCTTAATTAAGGCCACGGCCACTTCCTTCCCACTCCTACGCCTTTCCTACCCCAACGTCGCCATACGACCCATCTGTGTCGGTGCGGCGTAAAACATTATAAAACAGTTCTTTAGTTAACCGTTTTACATGATATCTATACGCAGGCCAATTATCCCATTGATATTCCAAAAATTAAAATATGAATATTAATCATAAAAAATTTCGTTTGAATTTGTACTTACGCACAAACGTATTAAAAACGACTTTATTGTCTTAACATTGCTGTCATGTTGGTTTTCTGTCCATTCGTGCATCCTTCAAGACTTTGGGAAAACAACAGAGACAGTTTCCTGAGGATTTAAAAAGGCAGGTGGAGAGTTAGTGTCTACCATTATAATGAAAATTGCCCAACTCAATTGTGACTGGCAGTAGGCAAGGAGGCGTGTCATCATAATGAAAACTCCCCAACTTGATTGTGACTGGCAGTAGGCAAGAGGGCTTGCCATTAAAATGACAATTCCTTAAACCCGTCTTCACATTAGAAACGACGTATGGTGACTTCCCCGTCGTGTTTCTTCTGGGGTAAGGCTAAGAGCTGTCCAAATTAATAAAATCTTTCTCAGACCGTGTACACTGCTACACATAGAATTCTGTATACAATATAGAATTCCGTAGGCAAATACGAGTGCATCAGTTAATCATATAAAAATGAAGTATGTTCAATTTGATTGTATGCCCTTTGTATTCGTCATTGTTCGAACACTCGTATTTCCTATGTCCTAATTTCAAGGAACTGAATTGTGTCAACTTTGAAAGTAATCGAGCTTTCGAACAAATATTGATGGTATTCGAGATATGATCCGAGCTAATATGTACAGGGCAGAGTTATCTTCCAACTAGATTTGATGGTACGTGCTGTTCAAATATAGAACTGAGGAAATACACTGTATGTATGTATGTATGTACCCAATGATTCTGTCGAAAACAAACTGAGCTAGTCTCGTCAGTGATTAGATTAGAATGATTATTACGAGCGAGGCCCAGTTTCTCTAGTTCAACAAGCTAGAGCGAGGACTAGAATTACAACAGGAACTTGATGGAACGGTTCACATGCTTTTTGCTGAAACTTTTTTTCCTGATGGGGCTTCCACTTGCGTGTAGGAGGTAGGGGGAAATGGAGGGAGTGTATCATCTGCCTGTCGTAATGGGGTAGTAAAAGAGCAGATCCCCAGGAGCTGTCCACTTGAGACGTGGATTCGTGACCACGGAGCCTGTAGCTCAGCCTGATATTGGTACCAATTATTTGTACCATGTTCCACACTTTCAACTTTCCTACCTGATCGCATTTGTTTATTCCATGTAGCAGCGTATGTGCCAACTCTACGTGGCCGTACTCCTACCTCTTTCTTCTTTCAGTATAACTGTGGCCGGGGTAGCACACACAATTTCTTTCTCTTAAAACATTTATCAGTTGAGGGGCTATTGAGGAATCAGTTTCCCTTACTAATAATAATAATAATAATAATAATAATAATAATAATAATAATAATAATAATAATAATAATATTTCACGGTCACTTCAAACGAATGTGGTGGTGATGGTAGTGGTGGTGGTGATTATTTTAAGAGGAAGTACAACTAGGCAACTATAATCTATATAATACTAATCACGGGGCGAGTTGGCCGTGCGGTTAAGGCCGTGTGACTGTGAGATTGCATCCGGAAGATAGTGGGTTCGAACTCCACTGTCGGCAGCCCTGAAAATGGTTTTGCGTGGTTTCCTATTTTCATACCAGGCAAATGCTTGGGCTGTACTTAATTAAGGCCACGGCCGCTTTCTTCCAACTCCTAGGCCTATCCTACTGCATCGTAGCCATAAGACCTGTCTATGTCGGTGCGACGTAAAGCCAATTTGTAAATATACCACTAATCAGAGACAAAAATGGAAGGGATCCGAGACTTCGGAAATGAAGGTATCGGCCAAAGAAAGGCAAGGGCCACGAAGGGGTATAATTTCGTGTGGCTATTTCTAGCCGAGTGCAGCATCTGCCATGTGTAGGTAACTGCGTGTAATTGTGGTGGAGGATAGTGTTATGTGTGGTGTGTGACTTGCAGGGATGTTGGGGACTGCACAAACACCCAGCCCCGGGCCATTGAAATTAACCAATGAAGGTTAAAATCCCCGACGCGGCCGGGAATCGAACCCGGGACCCTCTGAACCGAAGACCAGTACGCTGACCGTTCAGCCAACGAGTCGGACTGCGAAGGGGTGAAAATGATAGACTCACTAGGCCTCGAGTGCTCTAACACCGTCGGGGTCGAAAAAGAACAAAAGGTGGCCAAGGGAGGTCAGATCGGATTGATGAAAGTGAAGAGCCTGGCACAAGTAAGTGGAAACAATACTAGAACTCAGCTAAGAGACCCGTGTTCGCCAAACCACGCTCCATAGTTCAGAGACCATGGGGCTCATTTAAGTTGCCTCCTACGGCAGGTAGTGATACCGCGGGTGTTATTCTACTACTTCCACCCACAGGGGGTCGTCAAACGAATGGTCGGAAACTGGTTGAACTTTCACTTATTTGATTCAAAACCTAAAACTACGATGCCTTAGTTTAGAGACACCAAAGAAGACACTTTAACTGCTACAGACCAATGTAATAATAATAATAATAATAATAATAATAATAATAATAATAATAATAATAATAATAATAATAATAATAACAATGTGGCCTCGGCAACCTTACACATGTATTTTGACTTGATGTCATTTTGGCTGCCTGCGTGTCAATTTTGATGTTCCAAATGACTTTGCTATTTGGTAGAACATTACTGAGTGACCTACTGCTTAGTTTGTTATTTCTTTTGTCCACTAAACACCAAATCTGTTATAAGAGTTTACGTAATTGCCGACATCGTACAACATGGAGTACCTAAAACACTTCTTTCAACCCTTCAGGAATCCCACAATCTCTGCCAGGTTTGAACACAAGCTGTTGAAAGCCACCACTACCGTCGATCCACAGAAGAAGCAGTTTTATCAGACATGAATTCTCTTTGGGAAATAATTCACAGAGTGTTGTCGACAGAGAGATTTCCAATCTTGCAGTCCTTACTGCATGCTATGGAAACTAATATAGGCTACTCTGTATAACAGAGGCTAATACACTGAAGAAGAAATGCCGGGCACAAAAGAGGGATCGTACCTCCTTTCGGCGGAGCTATCTCTCCCTCTCCACCCAGTTATTATTAGTGAACGTAATGGAAAGCAGGGTTCGGATCTGGCTAATTAAATTGAAACTTGAAGACGCATCCTTCGTAACTAAATCCTCTTTAGAAAGAATACAATTATTATCAAATCATCAGGGTATTCCAATCAATTTTTATGCTAACGAATGTTAATATTAGTATAAACTAGAATTTATACTAATTTCGGATAAATTATATCACATTATAACGGACAATAGGCCTATTCTATTTATATCGTCTCTTCACCGGTAAAAGGTTGTAATCCACAAAGCTCTTCCTATCGATTATTCTCCTTAAGACTGGTCACGCCTCCCAGCCACATATGGATATGCAGCCCATCAGAACAATGTCCGTTGTGTTCGTTTTCCTATGCGGACGAGTAACCGAATATGAACCTAACGTGCATTATACAATAGGAGTGCGTAAATACGTAATGCAAGCATACATTCGTATAGTACGGTACAATAAGGTTAATTTTCCTTTACACAAGGGCATAGGAAAATGAACACAACAAAATTTGTTCTGATGGACTGCATAACCATATGTGGCTGGGAGGCGTGACCAGTCTTAAGGAGAATAATCGATAGGAAGAGCTTTGTGGATTACAACCTTTTACCGGTGAAGCGACGATATATTTCGAACACAGTGTACGGCTCTCAACTTAAGGTACGTAGACATCTAAGGAAGAGTGGAATAATGGAAGTACTACTATTCAGCAGGGGCGCTGAGTGGTATTGCTGCAGTGTTGCACAACTCCCAGTAGTTTTACACTCCACTTGTCGTCTTTTCTTCTATTTTCTGGTTTAATAAACCTAGCATATATTCTAAAATATGTTAAAATCAACCGTATTTGGTTGTTCGATGTACCAATGCTTCGTAATGGACCAATAATCGCCGCCGGGGGTTTTCTCAAGGGGTTTGCTTTCCTACGGCAACTCCCAAGCGGTACGGTAAGCATGTAGGCTACATAGCATCAGGTAGCACGCTCACCACTATCGGTCCTTGGTTGTTGCGCGAGACCAGCAAACCCCCTGTCGAGAAACAACTCTAAATGTCTCCGTTAGATTGCACTACTGTGTGGACATGAATTCACGCCTGCTTTCCCTCCTCTCGCAACGGCAATTTCTTTCTCACGTTACTAGGGTACGCCATACCGGTCCAAAACTACAAACATTTTTCATCAATGAAAAACAGGAGGGCAAATTTTATATTCAAGTGACTGTAATTATACTGTATAATTAGTCTCTTATTTCCTGCGTTTTAATTGTGAGAGATCCGGGCTGAGTGGCTAAGACGGTTGAGTCGCTGGCCTTCTAACCCTACTTGGCAGGTTCGATCTTGGCTCAGTCCGGTGGTATTTAAAAGTGCTCAAATACGTCGGCCTCGTCCAGGTAGATTTACTGGCAAGTAAAAGAACTCCTGCAGGACTAAATTCCGGCACCTCGGCGTTTCCGAAAACCGTAAAAGTAGTTAGCGGGAAGTAAAGCCAATAACATTATTATTATTATTATTATTATTATTATTATTATTATTATTATTATTATTATTATTATTATTATTATTATTATTATTATGACTCGTTGGCTGAATGGTCAGCGTACTGGCCTTCGGTTCAGAGGGTCCCGGGTTCGATTCCCGGCCGGGTCGGGGATTTTAACCTTCATTGGTTAATTCCAATGGCCCGGGGGCTGGGTGTTTGTGCTGTCCCCAACATCCCTGCAACTCACACACCACACACAACACTATCCTCCACCACAATAACACGCAGTTACCTACCCACTGCAGATGCCGCCCACCCTCATCGGAGGGTCTGCCTTACAAGGGCTACACTTGGCTAGAAATAGCCACACGAAGTTATTATTATTATTATTATTATTATTATTATTATTATTATTATTATTATTATTATTATTATTATTATTATTATTATTATTATTATTATTATTATTATTATTACTATTATTGCCGGATATATTTGTTTTAATGGGAATGTAGTTTGTTACTTAACGATAATAGAGTTCCTTGTTATATCTGTAAGCTTCTCGCATAAAAATGTGACATCAACAATTTTGGTGCAACACCCAGCTTGAGATACCACCAGCCGCTACTGTTATTCAGCCATCCACCCACTTAATTCTATTGAGATGGGAAATGTCTGTTGGTAGTTCTTAACGGAACACCAACTCAGATAGGGTTTTGGGGACGATGGGATAGGAAAGGGACTCCTGTGGTCAGGATATCCTGCCACGGTAATAGAGTAGACCGTGCAGCCAGCGTCTCAACGCCGAGTGTTGGGTGGCGGGAAGCAGCCTGATAACCTGAGAAAGCCAACGGCTTCGCGGGGATGAGCTCCTTCTGGAGGGTGATGGTTCCTCAGTGGAGGAAATGCAATTGAAATCTTTCAGGTAGCGTCTGCACTCCAGGCAAGCGGTTACTGACGAGTTTCCACTAATCGTCATTATCAGAGAGGGTCAACGGTTGCCCCCTGGCCCGATCAGAGGGTCAGGTGACACCCGCTCAAAAACTCTTTCTTTTTTACGCATGACGCAACAGCCCCGAAGGGCCATGGACAACCAAGCGACCACTGCTCAGCCCGAAGGCCTGCAGATTACAAGGTGTCGTGTGGTCGGCACAACAAATCACCTCGGCCGTTATACAGTAATATCTTTTTAGACCGGACTCACCATCTTACTGTCAGATGACTCCTCAATAATCACGTAGGCTGAGTGGACCTCGAATCAGCCCTCAGATCCAGGTAAATATCCATGACTTGGCCGGGAATCGAACCCGGGTCCTCCGTGTAAGGAGCGGGCACGCTACCCCTACACGTGGGGCCAGCTTCATAAACATATCTAGCCATCTCTACCTTCAAAATAGTGCAGTCGGATTAGACAAAAGAGTGATTGAAAGGGTAGCTAAATTTCTAGAAAATACAACTCAGAAAATTAGAGTAGCTGAAGCATTATCTGATCCCGTAATCTTTAAGAAGAGAGTTCCGTGAGGCAGTATTACTGGACTTTAATGTTTTCTTTTGTACATAAATTATATGAGTAAAGGAAAGGAATCACAGATAAGGTCTCTTACGGATGATGTTATAGCAGTACTGTACAGAGTAATTGCAGGATTGTGATCGACTACAACAAAGTTGTGAGATGGACAGCAGACAATGGTATGATGGTAAACGGGATGAAAAGTCATTTAGAATTCAAATTTCTCTGCTTCAAAATGTTTGAATTGTAATATTTCTTCGGTAAGATTCAAATTTATATCTTTTGTAAAGATGTTACGTACCTAATATACTTTCGTTTGGATGATTGAAGTCCTCTAGAAGTTCTATTTCCATATATCTTATGTCCGTAAACTAAACCTACAAAAGTGTTAAAGGATATAGATTTTAAATTGTTTCTGTACTGTTCAAAAGGGAATGTACGTGTCGTGCCTTTCATGATAAGCCAAAACCTCAAAACAAAATGTCCGTTGCTGTACTTGAAGCATCAACACAAGACCCCTCAACGTAACTGTTTATCCTTCCGACCCACGTATTGGAAAGGACAAGCCGTTCTCTTGATTAGTTAACATCGATCTACCATCTCTGACGATGCCTGTACAACCGTTCATTTCTTGAGTTGTGTCTGGTGCTAGACTACGTTAAATTCTCCCATTAACAGGAACTGCACTACATTGACCTATTTTAAAAGATTTTTCCCGGATTTCTTCCTACGTACGTAGCCAGCATGTATGAATGATCGGATGAAAGGGAGAATGAATTGTGTATTGTATAATTATTACTGTAAGTCCCCATTCACAATCAACACTAACCGTAACGTAAACATAAAAATTAGATGATATGCATTGTAATGGAACTGTCCACTGTAGATCACATAAAAACAAACTTTCAATTAAATGTTAATAGAGTAGCGTCTACGCTTAATTAATTTTACGCGGAACATAAGAAACCAGCCCGTCCGAACGAATTGTTCAGATGATCGAAGCTGTACAATGGTGTCGTTGAATAAATGACCGGTTGCTATTTATTAGACTCATCTCTGCTTGTACGACAAGAAGAACAAATCATACAAATAAACGGTGTTAAAAGCGAACATACGGACATCAATTTCACATAAATTAAATTGTGAAGGAAAGTAAAAATATACTTAAAGTTTTCTGCTAGAGGGAAACCATTGAATCATGAATATGCTTTTGGGCTTAGAAGGCAAGAGAGCGAGGACATGAAAGAGGTACAAATAATGCGGGTTCCGTTGACGTAGGCTGAGAAAATTCAGTTCATTCAATCATTCTGTCACTCATTCAATAACGACTGTTGTCTCCCCAGTTGGTGGTTATCCGAGACTGGGAGAGAGGAATGTTTATTCATTCGTTCATGCATTCTGCAACAATTCAGTTCATCCGTGATGTCTATTGTAATTCGAGGATAACTCTGTTCAGATTTGTGACATATGAGGGTAATCCCAAAAATAAAGTCTCCTACATTTTTATAAATAGAGAACTCTGTTCGTGTGGCTGTTGGCCACAACATTGTGAAGAGTGTGTCCCGTCTTGGCTTGGCAGCTGTTGAGAATGGAGCTCCCGTTGAATGTTACCGACAAGTGCGAAGTGCGCGCAGTTATTCGGTTTTTGAACGCAAAAGGTGCTGAACCGATTGAAATCCATCGCCAATTGAAGGGAGACCGTCAATTTCTGTCGAGAAAGTCGTGAAGGTGGAGCAAATCATGCGTGAAGTTCGGCGGATCACCCTAGATGATCTCTGCACTTTGGTTCCTGAGGTTTCCCGAAGCGCCGTTCACAGAATTTGACGGAAAAGTTGAAATGCCGGAAGGTGTGCGCAAGATGGGTGCCAGATGAAAGATGAGGTTCACAACTTCTTGTTACAGCGTCTACAAAAATGCATCGACCGAAATGGTGATTATGTATTAATAAAGCAAAATGTTCAAGCTGTAAAATTATGTAAACTATTGTATAAATAAACAGGTCTATGTATTTATAAAAAATAGGAGACCTTATTTTTGGGATTACCTTCGTAAATACATACTTGCACTAATACAACTTCATAAGGTCGTCCTAAGCCTCCGTGGCTCAGACGGCAGCGCGTCGGCCTCTCACCACTGGATACCATGGTTCAAATCCCGGTCACTCCATGTGAGATTTGTGCTGGACAAAGCGGAGGCGGGACAGGTTTTTCTCCAGGTATTCCGGTTTTCCCTATCATCTCTCATTCCAGCAACACTCTCCATTCTCATTTCATAGCATCTATCAGTCATTAATAAACCACTTTGGGATCGGCGACCCCATCGTACTAATAGCCTATATCTGCTTCATTCATTCCATCCCTTACCCGGTTATTGACTGGAAAACAGGTTGTAGGTTTTCATTTTCAACGTCGTCCTAGACCGGAGGTGCACACGCTGGGCATTCCATCCTGCGGACGCCCAGCACTGTAAGCGGGCGGGCCACGTCATAGGCCATGAAGTTCTACCGGGCACTCTCGATCACTGCATCGAAATCCGAGTGTGAAATGGAGGCAGAAAATAATGAAAGAAAGAGAGCAGAAATCCACGTCATTTTCAATTTACTTTATCAGAAATAAGTTATTTACGTTCATTGCAGTTTACGTATTTTGACCGGTTACAATAAAGCAGGGCCTCTCAGGGTGCATGCACTGTGCACGGTGCAAAAGAAGACTTCGCTTGGTTGACCAGAGTGCAGAACCCCACTCCTCGATTTGGAGCAATAGCGCTGTCTCTCTCTTTCCCCACGCCTGTCTCTCTCGCTCCCCCTGTCACCCTCTTCCTCACTTGCTCCGTAGCGCTCCAAATCCGAGCCGAGTTGAGGCGAGTTGAGCCGAGCTTAGCCGAGTAGCCCAGAGACGAAGCGTTGGTCCGAGCCGAGCCGAGCGGGACCGATACACTGTGCACAGGAACTCTGCGCCGCTGTTTGCACGCGTGAGATTTTGGGCGTTTGAGAGACCCTGCAATAAAGATTTAGGTCTACACTCTCAAATAGTTTTCTAATTTATGTAATGAATTACAATTTTTACTATTACATTTTAAGAGATGCTTTCTCTTTTACAACTCGCTTTACGTCGCACCGACACAGATAGGTCTTAATGCAACCATGGGATAGGAAAGTCCTAGGAGTGGGAAGGAATCAGACGTGGCCTTAATTAAGGTACAGCCCCAGCATTTGCCCGGTGCGAAAATGGGAATCCGCGGAAAACCATTTTCAGGGCTGCCGACAGTGCAGCCGAACCCACTATCTCCCGGATACAAGCTCACAGCTGCACCCCCCTAATCGTATGGCCAGCTTGCCCGGTAAGAGGTGCTTTAGAAGCATTTGTAATATAATGAGGAGTTAAGGTAGATGAGCTGTGGCGTGTGGTTGTTTGCGTTTAGGCCTAAATTATCTGATAAATTCGCCAACAATCAAATCATGCTTACCGGGAATAACATCAGTTAGGTTATTTACTTCAGGGCGAACTGTACATACAGTATATCTGATAGATACATTTACATTGATGTTGTACTTTAATCTTGGATGTTAAATATCTATGTCGTCACTCTTGATGAAATTCCTTGCCATTTAGGGGCTAGTTATTTTCATCGGACGCCTGATAAGATTCAGATACTATTTTCAGAAATTCAGTGAACAGGGAATGTCACACAACACTGTGTAAAATCAAGCAATTAACTTGTTGAATTATGTAAATATATTACGTTTTGTTGAATGAATAACAGGAATTTTACTTTTCTAAATGGAAACATTGTCATTTACATCAAGGAAATGTAAATCGTAGCTTGTACGATTAAATCCTGTATCTTTGTAAATTGTAACAAACAAATTATATCGTGTCATTTTAATCTATGCCCGACTCGTTGGCTGGATGGTCAGCTTACTGGCCTTCGGTTCAGAGGGTCCCGGGTTCGATTTCCGGCCGGGCCGGGAATTTTAACCTTCATTGGTTGATTCCACTGGCCCGGGGGCTGGGTGTTTGCGCTGTCCCCAACATCCTTGCAACCCCCACACCACATATAACACTATCCTCCACCACATCAACACGCATTTACCTACACATGGCAGATGCCGCCCACTCTCATCGGAGGGTCTGCCTTACAAGGGTGGCACTCGGCTAGAAATAGCCACACGAAATTATTATATTTTAATATATAAGTATAAATATAATAAAATAAAACTGATTATACCCAGCGCAATATAAATCAAACCGGAATATCTTGAAAAGGTAGCTTTTGTTTTAAAGCTATACGGTACCGCAATCAACAATTCTTTGAGTAGTGGAGAGGAGCTTCGAAGTCGCAATCGAATGCCACCGCTCCACATCCCTTTAAAGAGTGTTCGTTCTCTCACTTCACTGTGACGTATGCTTGCTACGTAAGCTGCCTGCATTTACGACAGGCCAGCCTGGCTGCACTGGGCTAGTCACAGTGGGCGCCCAGCTGAGCACCTCTGCCCTAGACTATAGAACACTGTTAACGTCTACAACAAAAATAAATACAATTTTAAAAACTACAAATTAAAAACTGGGTGTAAATAGTGATTAGGCTTAACTGTAGCTAATGTTTAATGGAGTGATAGATAAAGTAATTGTAGAAAAATGAAACCATGCATGTATCAGCAATTTAGATTGCAATAAATGATAACTCTCTCCTCAGTTCCAGGTAATCCGCAATTATATGATGGGAATATTCTGTTCTGTTCTGTTCTACAGATAATGCATCCTTTCACTCCACATACAGAGGAGATATGAAATGGCATATGCCTTTTAGTGCCGGGAGTGTGCGTGGACATTTTCGGCTCGCCAGGTGCAGGTCTTTGTATTTGACTCCCGTAGGTGACCTGCGCGTAATAATGAGAATGAAATGATGATGAAGACGACTCATACACCCAGCCCCCGTGCCAGAGAAATTAACCAATGGTGGTTAAAGTTCCCAATGCTGCCGAGAATCTAACCCGGGACCCCTATGACCAAAAGCCAGCACGCTAACCATTTAACCTTGGAGCCGGACAAGAGGAGATAAAGAGTTCCGATAAATAGAACAAATATATCCTGATCTACGTCCAACTATTTAGCAGCTGATCAAGCACACAACATTCCAAACCTTTGTCACAAGAGAGCCCCTCCGATCAAGATCTACATCCAAGAAAATAGTCGCTGATTTAACACACAGTTTTATGGCCATAAATATACCCAGGCTTTGCTATGACCTAGACGAAACGCCAGTTAATGACAATGGAAACTCGTTAACACGATGCCATTTGTACCTACTGTACAGTATAGAGAAGGCAGAATTCTCGCTCACAGTAACAACAGGACGAATAGAAATGTATAGTGTGACCACTCCCTCTGAATCACATGTTAACAGACACGATGTACATGTACTCCGCCGCCTGCATCGCTGCTGTCGATAAAAGGGTCAAGTATGCACGCTTTATGTCGACTTAATGTGGAAGTGTGTAAGTGGTTTGTGGTCCTTTTCGGTAGTTTTATACGTTCTCCAGTTTTACACTTGCAAAATATATTGTATTAACTTTTCGTGAACTGAAAAGTGAAAAAGATTACGCATTTGAGAAATAGGACATAGATTTTGACTTATACTTGAATTTACTGCCGCATGCGAATATGCCTACAACTTGCTATGCCAGGGTTGTAAGTGGGGTTACAATAAACATCCGAATGAGAAACGGCATTTTTTAACCCCCGAAAGATCCCACTCTGTTCTCAAAGTGGTCCAGTGGTATCCCACGTGAAGATCTGCCTTTAAGTTATAAAAGTGGTATGTGTGACCTGCATTTTGCATCCGAACTTATCCCAAAATGTGACAGTTTTATTACTAATGGTAAAAAAGTTGAAAAAGTGGAAATTCCAAGACAGAGATGCAAACTAGATCCCACAGGAGTCCAACATATGTTTCCTAATGTTCCGAAATATTTATCACGAAACATCATAGTAAGAAGATCTCCACATCAACACCAGTCTACCAAATTATATGTTCCTTCCACTCATGATTATTCCATACTACACTCCCCAAGTATTAGCTCTGTATGTTCTAGTGCTGATAATAAATCACAGGTTAGTGCTGAAATCAGAAGGAATTCTTTAAAAAGAGAATTAAGACTCTCCAGAGGAAGGTTACATTTTTTAGCAGAAGATTAAAAGAAGAAAAGAATAATTCTCAACTATAAAAGTGGCTTCAAGAAATTAAATAACAAAAAATATAGGTAAATACCTCTAATGTAACACTAAATAGGAGACAGAAGATACCATATTGAAGAAGAGCAATACGGAAAGTTCAAAAGGCATACGTATGATCAGGATCATCTACTGGAAGCACTCCTATTGAAAATTAAGTCCCCGAAATGTTACAACATGTCCTTCTGCCACTGCCATCACCATCACATCTTCGTAGTCTGTTGAAAGGCCTGAAGTGTTCATACGGTATCAGTCATCATTCAGTCAGTGCCATTTCTCAAGCCTTTAATACTTATGATGAAGATGACAACAACAGGTTAGGAATATTTGACGAAGTTAAACTAAAAGAATAAATACATTTTGATGGCACTTCTTTAAATATCAAGATCAAGAAGAAAATATTGAAAATCATGCCCTAGTGTTTATGTTTGTACCACTCTCATAGCACTGGGTACAGCCTATTGCAATATATGCAAGTCGCAATTCCACACCTGGTAACATACTGTCAAAAAAGATAATCCAAGTCATTATTCAACTAGAAAATGCTGGGATTCACATGTTGGATTTGTGTGCGATGGGAGTTAGACAAACAAGAAAGCTTGGCAAAATCTTGATATCGATATTGAACAAAATAACTTACGTGTAAGCATTCTCAATCCTGTGAGCTCCTCCAGAAAGGTTTGGGCATTTTCAGATGCAGTTCACATCCTGAAATGTATTAGAAACTATTTTCTTGCCACAGAAAATTCTACCTATAAAGGCCACAGTATCAGCTTCAACTACTACAGAATAGTTAATGAAAATTAAACCCTCCAGGATTCTGTAGGTTTCCGGGTATGTCCCAAAATAACATCATCGCATATCAATCCTAACAACTTTCAGAAAATGAATGCTCGTTTGACGTTCCAGTTATTCAGCGAGGCTATGGCAAACACAATTCACTTTTTTAGAGACAGAATGGTTCTGACGGAAGTAAAACCACAGAAATTTTAACGAGGGATCTCAATTATATTTTTGATGCATTGAATGCCAAAACTCCTGATGAAACATTATTTTCTGGTTGTCGGAATTGTTTTATAGTTTGTGCGAAATGAGTGAGATATTGAAAGCACCAAACAATACCTTCGCCTCTAAGAGAACTCTTGAATCCATTCGTGTGACACGTAAAAGCACAGTAGAACTTCCACAGTATTTGTGGAGCCGTGTTTTTTAATGTGCTTACAGGCAAATTGCCGGCTCCGTGGTATAGGGGTAGCGTGGCTGCCTCTTACTCAGAGACCCCGGGTTCTATTCCTGGCCAGGTCAGGGATTTTTATCTGGACCTGAGGGATGGTTCGAGGTCCACTCAGACTACGTGATTAGAATTGAGGAGCTATCTGACAGTGAGATAGCGGCCCCGGTCTAGAAAGCAAGAATAACGGCCGAGAGGATTTGTCGTGCTGACCACACGGCACCTCGAAATCTGCAGGCCTTCGGGCTGAGCAGCGGTTGCTTGGTTGGCCAAGGCACTTCAAGGGCTGTACTGCCATGGGGTTTGGTTTGGTTTTTACAAGCAAATTCAACCAAGACCCCTTGGAAAGGTACTTTGATATCCTACGATCCATAGGCTGTGATGACCACCCTTCTACAGTGGACTTTTTGCATCTGCACATGTTACAATCAGTTTATGTCACACTAAGCAATACTCTACCTAAAGGAGGTAATACCGAGCTCGATAGTTTCAGTCGCTTAAGTGCGGTCAGTATCCAGTATTCGGGAGATAGTGGGTTCGAGCCCCACTGTCGGCAGCCCTGAAGATGGTTTTCCGTGGTTTCCCATTTTCACACCAGGCAAATGCTGGGTCTGTACCTTAATTAAGACCACGGCCGCTTCCTTCCTACTCCTAGCTCTTTCCTGTCCCGTCGTCGCCATAAGACCGATCTGTGTCGCTGCGACGTAAAGCAAACTGTAAAGGAGGTAATTGCCAGTCTGAAGTTGAAGTACCCTTAACATCATTTTTCAGTCAGATTAGAGCCACGGAAAAAGTTGCTGTCAAAGAGAATGCCAAAAATCATAAGTACAGCTCAGGAAAATATTTACAACAAGCTTATCTTTGATCAGTCACCATTATCAAGTTGTGAAGATGAACAAATAGCTCCTTTGACCAGTTCAAAAATGAATGTTATTAATCACTTCTGTGGGTATGTTGTTAAATATGCAAGCAAAGTGACATACTGTATAGCATGTATTGGTTCTCTGCAAATCGTCGCCATAAGACCTATCTGTGTCGGTGCGACGTAAAGCAAAACAGCAAAGAAAAATGTCCTCTGCAAAACAATATAGAGGAGGCAAAAGGCAGTCCGTTTTCAGCCCTAACAAGTCTACAAGAATATAGTAAATCATCCAACTATCTCATTTACCCATCGAATGAATTATTACTGATGTTTTCTCACGTAGAGGAAGTTCTTGTGAGAAATCTTAATGTACAAGAAGCATTATGAGGAGAAATATTCCAAGAATGCCTGGAGAGTTTACCTCTAATTACTGTTTCTCATGAACCTGGGTGCTGGACTGAACATGCTTAGGACTTGGTACCAAAACTACTTTTCCATTACATACGATGCCGATTTTGTTTCCGAATAAAAGAAGTAAGGAAAGAAATGCAAGCTTGTACGACAGCAGAACATACGCGGAAAATATCCAAGGTGTCCAGTTAACTGACTGAAGGGGTGAAGTGCTGATAAGATTCATTAAACTGAGCATGTTAACATATAAATTAATTTAAGCAGTTATGTAGGAATTGCCTGTGTATGACATACCGTTACGTAACAATTATGTAGGTGTCTGCAGAGTTTTAATAAGTATACTGTATATTACGTAGCTTGTACAGTAACAGTTGAACGTGTGTTTTTAAGGTTATAATTGATTATTGCAACTGAGTTTGATTTCGTGGTGAATTAATGAAAGATCACTTAGCTCTATAGACACATATACACTTGAGATATTTGTTAAGATACTGAGAAACGAATTTCAGAAGTAATGTCATTAAATCATTACTAAATGTAAAATATTTCTTACGTATTTTTCACATATTATTTTCAAAACCAGGAACACTGTATCTTAATTTCCACGAAACACAGTCATCGGTCAGTAAACAGAATGCACAGTCATGAAATATCACAATAATGAACACATGGTTTTAAATAATTTTTTTAAACGATAAATTCCGAATTAAGTCACATCAGACCTCATTTAGAACCACATGTTTAGAGACAGCTATATACCTCCAACAGAGCCGCATAGTGTGGGATCATATCAACCAGCAGAAGTCGTCACACTATGCATTTCTATTCGTCCTGGTAATAAACTGAAGAAGAGGACGAAGAATACAGTAGACAGATGACGGACACTGGTTATCTAGTTACCACGGTGTCGGTTTTCTGTCCACGCAAAATTGAAATCGATGACGCTAATTTCAGATAGACCCCCACACCAAAAACATATCCATGTTAAAAATATGGTTTATGTTAATGTGCGTAAATAACCTAATTCACTACCAGGCCACAAACAACCATTTTAGCTCAGCTGTTAGCTATAGGTTACAAACGATCACTTTTATCCTTTCCTCCTGGCTAATATTTTATGTTCGTCTGACTAGAAGTCGCGTGAATGCGTGGTAAAGGGCGCGAGGAGCTGCTGGGCAAGCACCTACCTCAAGTCCCAGGGCCTGACAATAAACATATACACGTCCTAGTTCTAAAACCACGTATGTGACAATGCTGTTCTTATCCATTATTTTCCTTAAGACTGGTCACACCTACCAGCCATATATAGATAGGCAGTCCATCAGTACAATTTTCGTTGTGCTCATTTTTCTATGAAAAATGAACCTAAATGGATTATAAAAAAGGAATGCGTAAATACGCCACGCAAACACACATTCCTACAATACGGTACGGTAAGGTTCATTTTCCTTCACTGCCTATCCATATGTGGCTGGGAGGCGTGACCAGTCTTAAGGAAAATAATGGATAAGAACAACATTTTCACATACGTGGTATTAGAACTGGACCGTCGATATGTTCCGCCCGCGATGTCCCTTGCGAACTCAGGAGCTGTGGTGAAGTTTCAAAGTGACAGTGCAGTAATTGTGCTTTAGTTACACATTTACTAGAAATACTATATAATGAACAGTTTAATTGCGAGCATGCATCTGTTACACAGAAATCACACATTCTTCACGATTAATGTTTGCAACGTAAAGTGTAGTATCTGTTACTCGTGTCGTACCTACAAGCTGCCCCGAATTATCATCAGACGCAAAAAAATAGCGTCGTTCATTGTGAATGCCTACATCTCAATAATACCATGCCTTTGAGTTGTATATTATTATTATATATTATTATGTTTACGTAAAATGTCTATTGTGCATAGGGTCTAATTCATACTTGGATTACGTTGCACTGAGTCATTCCAGAAACTCTAGAACCAACAGCGCAAGATATAACTTGTATATTTTTACTGTCGTTAATATCACCATTATAACTCCCAGTAGAATTAAATTAGCCAATATCCTCTCATGTTTCCTATTTTCAGTAGATTTTCACCACTGTTAATATCATCGTCATCGTCGTCCCATTAATACCTGAGAATAAGACAATCCAACCTGTAGTCAATAATATAGCCAGGCTAAATCAGACAGTAGAGCCTAAAGTGGAAGTTCAATCACGGCTCAGTCCGACGGTATTTGAAGGTACTGAAATACACCAGCATCACGTCAGTAGATTTAGTCACACGCAAATTAACTCCTGTGGGACAAATTTCCAGCATCTAGCCATCTAGATGTCTCCGGAAACCGTAAAAGTAGTTAGTGGTACGTAAACCAATATTATCCATATTATTATTATTAATAACAACATTATAATTAATGTGGTTCTGCAAAAGCATAAAATAACTAATAAATGACATGTATACCGAAGGGTACAATTTTAATTTTTGGCACACTTCTCTTGTCAATTACCTTTACAAAATCTCTCTGCCCCTTTTCCATGAAATAATCCGTACTCAAACGTCTATATTCAAAGCCTGTCCAACGTACAATTTATCTTTGTTGAATTTTTCCCTCCTTGGCTTCTTTATGGCTTCAAATACAACCCATGTACTAATGTACTAGGATAGTATGATCAAAATGGTGTGTTGTTGTGTCTATAGAAGGCAAATCGGCTGTTTCGGGAGGTACAAGCATGGAAAGTAACATCATCTTAAATATTTTTCATTATCAGTCCGTGAATTTGTTCTCCTCCTCCTCCTCCCCATGGCACTACAGCCCTTGAAGGGCCTTGGCCTACCAAGTGACCGCTGCTCAGCCCGAAGGCCTGCAGATTACGAGGTGTCGTGTGGTCAGCACGACGAAAGCTCTCGCCCATTTTTCTTGGTTTTCGAGACCGAGGCCGCTATCTCACCGTCAGATAGCTTCTCAATTCTAATCACGTAGGCTGAGTGGACCTCGAACCAGCCCTCAGGTCCAGGTAAAAATCCCTGACCTGGCCGGGAATCGAACCCGGGGCCTCCGGGTAAGAGGCAGGGACGCTACCCCTACACCACGGGGCCGGCTTTGAATTTGTTCTGCATGAGTATAAATCTGTCTCCTACTTCTACCAGCTCAGCGTAAGACAGTTCAAATAAACTCCTTCAGTATCACCATTCTCCTAGCACTCTACTACAGGATAGTAACGCACGGTATCACGCCTGCTCGAAAAGAAATCTACAGCCCATAACGTCATATTCTATAATTACGGCTCGTAGAGCATTGTGTACTGGTCTTTTAAAATCCATTTGGACGCAGGTTGCATTAAATAATGTAAATACCATTAAGCTCACAGGATACACACAAAACAAAAAACCAGGACTTTGGAGCAGATTTCTGTGTGCTTAGAAGGCAATAAAGCCGTACATAACTGACGTAAACAGCCCGTTATTCAAACCGTGGAATTGTGTAAATATGATAGGAATAATTAGCATCATTTTAAAATATTCCATCTGTAAAAGTGTAAGTTGATGATTCACATAAAACAAAGATTATCCTCAAATGTTACCATAACGTTTCCATGAACCAACAGGAAACGTTCGTTCCTTAATATTAGTCAAATATATTCTCCATCATATGAATAACCTCCACCAACGGCTTCGCCTTAATGAGCAAAATGGACTGGCGTTTCCAACTAACTTACATTCTATGTTTTACTTAAGTTCGTTTCACCCTTTAAGTAACCTCGCAACTTATTATTCAGTTTCCGTGTTATTAATTTTATGTTTTACAGCAGTACGAATCTATAACGTAATGGCATACAGAACTATTATCGATAAGTTTTGATAGAGTCAGACAGAACTGGTCAAGTCAATAGTTTGAAGAAATTAACTGAGAAATCAAATGGTAAAAAAGAAAATATTCAAAACTGCAGTAAAGTGTCTACGTAAAACATACTTCTTATTTTTCAGTTTCTTCGCCGAAACAAGTGTCTTAGGTAATTATACAATTAGTGTTGACAGTCACTGAACAATATTTTGTTGGGTCACAAAGCCAAACAATCATTACTTTTCAATATTCTCCATTTTAAACAACACTATTTGCCGGCAATAATCGCGGAACCACACTGAAAAGAAACCACTCGCATTTAAGACACTGTGATCATGATTACGGAGAACTGCTACGCCAAACTGACAAACTGATCTGCCGTATGATTGGTTACGTCATCTCTTGTCTCGATCGCCGACATTCACTTGTTTACTTCGTGGTTAAAAGACGACAATGACGTCGGTCTACACCCAAAGGAGGCAGGTGAACCTACCAAACGTGCAGATTTTCTTGGACTGTCGGCTCCCTAAAGTTCAACGGTAGGTTTTGGTCAACGTTTACGGAGCTAGCAGCATTCAAATGTGGAGTGCGTTTTGACTTCTCATGGTTTTTCTACAAAGCATTAAGTCTTGGCATGCTTTTCATTCTAGTGCGTTGTGTTCTGGAGGTAACAGTTTGTTCTGGTAGTTCTTTCTTCGCTAACTGAAGGAAATATCAACATTCCAATGTGATTTCGAACCAGTAATACTATCATGTGTTAATTACTTAACTTATTTTGTATTATTTTTTACAATTGCTTTTACGTCACACCGAAACAGATAGGTTATGGCGACGATATTTTGTAATTCATAATTCGGTAAGAGATACAAGCACCATGCTTGTTAAATTTAAAAAAAGAACGTTTAAAACAGAGTGTAGTATGAGATTGTCACGCTGCTACAAACTCTTCATTTTCGGAAACATGGGCTAGAGTAATTTTGTTACTTTCATTGATCTGTCTCTGTCTTATCCTTGGCTTTGACACTATGAAAGTGACTGAGGTATGAGTGATGCTAGTAATGCCATTCCTTCTGCAGCCAGTCCCTGCTATGAATGGTGTGAAAATGTTTCTCATAGGGTCAGTTGGTGCATGCATTTCAGTGGGCTTGGCAGACTGATGTGTAATAGCAACTTCTGGCTCGGTGAGGAAAGCAACGGGAAACTACTTCACTCCTCATTTCCCTAGTACGCCTCTTCAGTGATGCCTGGGCCATGTATGACAGCTGATGGCAGAGCTTTTGAGGATCCAACCAGCCTTATGGCTGAAGACTGAACATACATACATGATTCAATATGACATCATGTATCAGAAGTTTCCTTATTATGAATTAGTCCTGTATATACTCGTTATTATTTTTGTTACGGAAATATCGGGGATCACAGAGGTGTGAGAAGGTGACGGCGTGAATGGGCGGACAAGGAAATGACCAGTGCATGAGTTAAAGCACTAAATTTTAAAATGTTATTTCTTTCCTTCCTTTTCTTTTGACTTTAGCATTTGATAAATAGGAGATTGAGAAATCAAATGGTAAAGGAAATATTCAAAACTGCAGTAAATTTTCTATGTAAAACTTACTTCTTATTCTTCAGTTTCTTCAAGTTCTTCACCGAAACGAGTGTCCAGCTCCAACAACAGTGACTTGAAGCCCAAAACGTCAGGTACAAAACTGGAGAGAATTATCAACACGATAACATACAGAGAAAGAGCATTATAGCTCTGTACAGGTACACTATCTGATAAGAGCATGTTTGCTCCACTAGTCAATATAGCCTAGGAGTCTGAGCTCCAAAATTCAGTGTAGTCCAGCCTCTCAGAGGCATAAGTTTCTTACAACGCACAAGGATATACTTGACAATCTTCAAAAGAGGTTTTTACAGTCAGTTAGCCCTGTTTTGGGCGTATCTTCTGTTCAACAGTTATTCACTTTATTTTACAGGAACATAAACAGGGGCAAAAAGTGCCCATACTAAATGGCCTTAATGTAAAAAGAAAAGGTTGGACATGATTGGCCATGAAAAAAAGGGTAGGAGGTGATACAGTTGCACTCCTTCTAGAAGTGTCTAAAACCGTAAATGGGCTTACGGCCCTACGACAAAAAGGCTAAGCCGATTCTACACCGGGGTGACTAATGAAAAACTTTACATTCCAAGAGAGTGTTAAGAATTTTAGATGATTAGAAACTTTAGTCACCTCATACCAAGTTGAATGGCATTCAACAGAGGGAAATCACTCTTTGTTCCCTTACATTATAAACTGACTGACAGAGCAAATGCAACACCAAGAAGGAGTGGTCAGAACTTTATGCCAATTGCAGGGTAGACTGACGTCACTGAGGTATGCTCATGATGTGAAATGCGCCGCTGTGCTGCGCACGTAGCGAACGATAAATGGGACACGGCGTTGGCGAATGGCCCACTTCGTACCGTGATTTCTCAGCCGACAGTCATTGTAGAACGTGTTGTCGTGTGCCACAGGACACGTGTATAGCTAAGAATGCCAGGTCGCCGTCAACGGAGGCATTTCCAGCAGACAGACGACTTTACGAGGGGTATGGTGATCGGGCTGAGAAGGGCAGGTTGGTCGCTTCGTCAAATCGCAGCCGATACCCATAGGGATGTGTCCACGGTGCAGCGCCTGTGGCGAAGATGGTTGGCGCAGGGACATGTGGCACGTGCGAGGGGTCCAGGCGCAGCCCGAGTGACGTCAGCACGCGAGGATCGGCGCATCCGCCGCCAAGCGGTGGCAGCCCCGCACGCCACGTCAACCGCCATTCTTCAGCATATGCAAGACGCCCTGGCTGTTCCAATATCGACCAGAACAATTTCCCGTCGATTGGTTGAAGGAGGCCTGCACTCCCGGCGTCCGCTCAGAAGACTACCATTGACTCCACAGCATAGACGTGCACGCCTGGCATGGTGCCGGGCTAGAGCGACTTGGATGAGGGAATGGCGGAACGTCGTGTTCTCCGATGAGTCACGCTTCTGTTCTGTCAGTGATAGTCACCGCAGACGAGTGTGGCGTCGGCGTGGAGAAAGGTCAAATCCGGCAGTAACTGTGGAGCGCCCTACCGCTATACAACGCGGCATCATGTTTTGGGGCGCTATTGCGTATGATTCCACCTCTAGTGCGTATTCAAGGCACGTTAAATGCCCACCGCTACGTGCAGCATGTGCTGCGGCCGGTGGCACTCCCGTACCTTCAGGGGCTGCCCAATGCTCTGTTTCAGCAGGATAATGCCCGCCCACACACTGCTCCCATCTCCCAACAGGCTCTACGAGGTGTACAGATGCTTCCGTGGCCAGCGTACTCTCCGGATCTCTCACCAATCGAACACGTGTGGGATCTCATTGGACGCCGTTTGCAAACTCTGCCCCAGCCTCGTACGGACGACCAACTGTGGCAAATGGTTGACAGAGAATGGAGAACCATCCCTCAGGACACCATCCGCACTCTTATTGACTCTGTACCTCGACGTGTTTCTGCGTGCATCGCCGCTCGCGGTGGTCCTACATCCTACTGAGTCGATGCCGTGCGCATTGTGTAACCTGCATATCGGTTTGAAATAAATATCAATTATTCTTCCGTACCGACTCTGTTTTTTCCCCAACTTTCATCCCTTTCGAACCACTCCTCCTTGGTGTTGCATTGTCACTGTCAGTCAGTGTATATTGCCTAGCAGGTATTTGAATAGAGTCCTCAGACTTGCCGAAAATCTACATGTAAACAATGAAATTAGAACTTTACATTAATAAAAGGTGTTTGGAACCTTCCCCTCAAGCTATCTACCGAATCTATAACATCTTAAGAAAATTTTGCCATTACCTTGAGTTGCTGGACCTTCCGAACGCTGACCTGCGGCCCCTGGCCTCAAAGAACAAGCCGCACTCACTAAATTGGAGCAAAGATGATGACACAGTCCTAACATGCCCATCTTTTATAGCATTTCGAGAGGAAGTTTCCATAACTCTTTACAGGTAGACTGGATCCCTGTACACACCCACAATTTTAATTGGCTAGAGAAAATATTCCCAAAATTTTGATTAGTTGCTAGATACAGGAGTTGTAGTGGTGAAGAAGTGTTGACAACCTTGACACAAGAACAAAACTATCTTCAAAAACTAAGGTTAAGTAACAGTCAAATGGGCACTTAGGCCGATGGTAGAGACATCTAACATTTGTATAACATTCGTTCAAGTTCAATTACATACACAGTTCAAGCAAATTAGGGGAACATGTTTTGTAACGTCTGATATGTGAACGTTAATTTGGTAGATGGGGTTCCAATGGTTGTACAGCATGCCTTGATACCTTAGCTACTCAGGGTATGTAAAATAGAAGTTATACTCCATCTGTAGGCGTAGCCATGCGTTAAACTGTCAGGTGACCTCTCAAAACAAAGTTAATAGCGGTGAGTCCGTATGCCATTGTGAGGTACACAGACTACTGCGGTCATTTGAGCACCTTGTACGTAAACCAGCACATCCCATGAGACATCTTAACGAGGTTCAAGTCGCAAGGGTTGTCACGTTGATCCAGGAAGGATGGACTTTTCGTCGTGTTGCTGTGGATCAAAATGTATCTCCGTCAGTTATTCATTCGCTTGTGGAATCACTACAGTGAGATACGCCAGTTCACAATGAGGGTTGGATAAGGTCGTGGACGCATGACAAACCCACAGGATGCGTTGCGGCGTCGTTCAGCAACTGCCAGAGAACTGCAATAAGACCTCAGGAAGGTCACTGGAGTCACGGAGTCTGACCAGACACTAAGAAGCAGGTTAAGACAAGTGTCCTTACGACCCAGACGTCCTGTTCGAGTGCCCTGTTTAACGCAGCAATATCGCGCAGCTTGCCGTCTGTTTGGCCGTACCCACGTCAACTGGTGACTTTGCCAATGGAGACCTGTGTTGATCACAGACGAGTCCAGATTTCCCCTGTGGCAGCGTGATGGACATTAACGTGTATGGAGACGCCGTAGTGAGCAGTACATGCCAAATGTTGTCCAGGAAGGCGACTTATTCGGACAAGCTCCTGAGATAGTGTGGGGTGGCATCAGCATTGATGGCCGTACGGCTCTTGTCGTCGTCCGTGGTTCATTGAGCAGATACTGCAGCAGCATGTGTTGGTTGCTGCGTACGGTGTTGGTCCTGAATTCGTACTCATGCACGACAATGTCAGGGCTTATGTAGCGCGCATTACAAGAGCAGTCTTGCGAGAACTGGTGATTCAAGATATGGAATGGCCAGCAGTGAATCCCGACCTTAATCCCATCGAGCATGTGTGGGATAGGCTTTACGGAAGTGTTCGTAGGCGTCCTGTTCCGCCACAGACCCTCCAAGTCCGCGAACAGGCTCTCATTGAAGAATGGGACCTGATACCGCAACGTGACCTCCATCAACTTATACGGAGCATGCCACGTAGGTGCCAAGCTGTGATAAATGCTCGAGGAGGACATACACCATACTGAGGCTCTCCAAGTGTGATAATAATCCACCTTGGAGGACTGTTATCACTTTGTTTTCGCCCCTGTTTGGACATTTCCGTTTGTGCTCTGAAAATGAACGCGAATCCATGAATTTTCTTTTGTATACGTCAACGGTGAAGAATAAAGGTTTAGTTAGAAATATACCTGGGTGTGAGGTATTGTTTTGTGGAGCATGGCATACGTTCAAAAACATGTTCCCCTATTTTTTTAACTGTGTACATGGCTTTAAGGCGCGCAGTTTAACTGGACGGAGAAGGTGTACCCCAGGTACAATTTTTATTTGTGTATTTTTCGCTAGTAGTTTAACGTCGCACTAAGGTATGGAAGGTTTTCGGCAACGCGACGGAAGGATGGGAAATGGGTAGGATTGGCCTTAAATAAGGCTGCCGATTGTGGAATTCGAACGCGCCATCTCCCAAATGTAAGCTCGTAGCTATACGACCCTAACCACACGGCCAACTCACTCGGTGATTTCTTAGCATTTTGAGGAACTTTAACGTAAAAATAAATATCATTGTGCAGCATAATTGTGACTCCCTACGTTCATTTATGCCACGCTGTTGAAAACGCAAAGTGCATGCAAGACGGGCGCGAATATCTATAGCACCGCACTTCCATATATTTGCCTCTATTTCTCTTTAATTTTTCTCTTCCTTTATATGTATGAAGTAAATATTGTTCAGGCCGAGCTCGATTGACTACTTGCACCCATTTTCTCACTCTCTTTGGTTGGTAGTGCTACAGAAATGAACGTTGAGGCGTCACTCTTCTCCCTGCCCTCTCCCCCACTTCCCCGTAAAGCCAGCACCCAACACATTCCCTTCTCTGCAGGGTGTATTAACTAATGCTGCTTGGATACTGAAGAGAATCACACTTTTACTCTCTACTGATTTAGAGGGGTATTCCGGACAAGGACCGATTGATAGTGATTGCAGTAAATCTCCCGGCCAGGCATGTAAAAAGAAAAAAAAAGAAAAAGGGATTAAACCCCATTAACAATGCAAACGTAACTTAAAATTAACATCAACTTTGAAGTTTGCGGCCATGTTATCTGATGGACTATTCGCAATGCGCCGACGTAAACTTAACTGCGAGTCCGTAAAATTAAGGGATTGCAAACTCAAAGATCTTGCGGTTAATTTTACGTTAAGTTTAAGAACCTGCCAATCAGAGCATATGTAAACATTGTATTTTGTGCTCATTATAATGACTTCTTTCGACGAAACATTTGTACCTCTCTTCCAAAATAATCCTTGTTTGAATGTATGATAAAAGGAAAAAAAGAATTACAAAGACGCTGTATCGAAAGAGAATACGTGGAAACAAATTGCTGTAGCAATCTGACGGTAAATGGCAGGAGACAAGCTCGCAGCGCTGGCAACCGGACGAGTGACAATCCACGTCATATATAAAACACTGTTCCTGTATATCTCTTAACATTATGAAAGACGGCTAGTTTACGAAAACGACATCATACAAAAATATCTTATCGGAGTGTGATAACTAGGCGCATAGATGTCGGTAATGGAGACCTTACACTTCCTTTTATACTATATTAGAAATTGAGACACATATCGTAAAATAGTGTCAAACAGTTCAGGTTTCATCTGCATGTACAAATCGACTGATGATGGTAATTTATTGCAGTAGATTATTGAAGTTGCCCTGAGATAAACTTCTTTAATTCAAGGGATGAATCGACCTTCTGCGCCGTTGTTTACTTCGCCTTTTCAGGTACAAAGCTCCCAGGAGCAAAGCAAGAGATGTTTGAAGTAACATGAATTCTACTAGCACGTTGTTTGATTCCATCGTGGTAATAAAATATAAAACTGTGAGATAGCTTAAACCCCGGCTTTCCTGCTAATAACATGGCGGAGTTTTGATTGGCTGCAGTATACTCTTTACGTTCATGTTACGTCCCTCCATTGTGGATACCACAAGGTTTACATTAATTTTACGGTTACGATACGTCGTTAAGTTTACAGTTACGGTTGCATTGTGAATGCCTTTAATACACTTAGTTCTGCCTAGCCGAGGTGGTAAACGCGCGCTCGGATCACACGGAAGGACATGGTTTCGGCTTCCCGTCAGGAAGTTGACAAATTTAGAAATGAGTGCCGGGATGAGTGTCTCAGATGGTTGAGGCGTTGGCCTTCTGACCCCAACTTCACAAGTTCGATTTTGGCTCAGTCCGGCGGTATTTGAAGGCGCTCTAATACGTCATCCTCGTGTTGGTAGATTTACTGGCACGTAAAAGAACTCCTGCTAGATAAACTCTGGCACCTCAGTGGGACGTAAAAATCCACAATTCTAGTCCTTCAGGCAAGCAATTCATTGTTGGAAACATCCTAGGGATATGAGCTACAAATGTTAGGTAAATAAAATATAATTAAGTATAAGAATGTATTCTTTATTCATCATCATCATCTGTTTACCCTCCAGGTTCGGTTTTTCCCTCGGACTCAGCGAGGGATCCCACCTCTACCGCCTCAAGGGCAGTGTCCTGGAGCTTCAGACTCTTGGTCGGGGGATACAACTGGGGAGAATGACCAGTACCTCGCCCAGGCGGCCGCACCTGCTATGCTGAACAGGGGCCTTGTGGAGGGATGGGAAGATTGGAAGGGATAGGCAAGGAAGAGGGAAGGAAGCGGCCGTGGCCTTAAGTTAGGTACCATCCCGGCATTCGCCTGGAGGAGAAGTGGGAAACCACGGAAAACCACTTCCAGGATGGCTGAAGTGGGAATCGAACCCACCTCTACTCAGTTGACCTCCCGAGGCTGAGTGGACCCCGTTCCAGCCCTCGTACCACTTTTCAAATTTCGTGGCAGAGCCGGGAATCGAACCCGGGCCTCCGGGGGTGGCAGCTAATCACGCTAACCACTACACCACAGAGGCGGACGTATTCTTTATTTCTTCGTATAAACTACAAAACTTTTCTTAATAATCTTTATCCGGTCGATTAGATTAGCAGTTTGCCTTTTTCTACCACTACGAGCGCTAAAATGAGACAATGCAGAGTTTCACTTAAGCCCTGTCCGGCTCCATGGCTAAATGGTTAGCGTGCTGGCCTTTGATCACAGGGCTCCCGGGTTCGATTCCCGGCAGGGTTGGGAATTTTAACCATCATTGGTTAATTTCGCTGGCACGGGGGCTGGGTGTATATGTCGTCTTCATCATCATTTCATCCTCATCACGGCGCACAGGTCGCCTACGGGCGTCAAATCAAAAGACCTACACCTGGCGAACCGAACATTCCTCGGACACTCCCGGCACTACCCCTCCAAGAGTCTTCATGGCCTATAGGGAGATGGATTTGATTTATAATACATTTTTCTACCTGAGTTATATGTGCATGTAGAATTCTCAATCCCCGAAAGCTGGCTGGATCCCCAACAGTACCACGATCAGTTGTCACAGAAAATCTGTGTGTCTCTGAAGCGGCATAGTAGGGAAATGAGGAGTGAGATGTTTGCGCATTGCATTTCTGAATTGCTTTTATATTTTGTTCAGCCAAACTCGCTGATACGTACATAACAGCCGTCCCTACAATCCATACGTCAGCACAATTCAGCTTATGGACTGGATGCGAATGAATGCTGTTGTTAATATCACTCACACCTCGGTCACTTTCATTCTGTCAAAGTCACATGTCAGACAGAGACAGGCCAAGGAGAGTGATAAACTTATTCTACTGGGTGAGGTGATTGCGCGTTATCGATCATGTTGCCGTACGTTTGTATTCTGGAAGTGGCGGCTTCGAGTCCAGAGTCAGCAGTCCTGATGATAATTTCCCTGCCTTCTCGTATCGCTGGACAGTACCATAGCTGAGACCACGGGTGCTTCCTTCGAAGTCCTAGTGCCGCACTATCCTAGAATCGTTGAAAATATTCTTATTTTTTTCATTTTTGCAAGTGCTTCTCAAGCTTTCACGTTACTGCTGGCCTACTGGGTCTAAATGGAGCGTCGATTTTGTCACAGAACTTCCGTTGTTTCTGAGGAGACGGCCACATCCGTCTGAGTCTAGCCTCCCCTACTTTCTTAAAGTGAGGCTACGCCAACTCTATGCCGAACATGCTATTTATTAACCACCAATAATAGCGAACAATCCTAACGTGCCATTTCAATGGCTGTATATGGATCACGCACGCCCAAATGTGTGGTCTAGAACTTCGTAATATCATTTTGCGTAAAAGCTGTTTCATCTGTAAATAAAACGTGTTTGAGGAACAGTGAATCATTCCCACATATTTTGTTAAGAAAGAAATCACATTTTCTAGTGTCGACTTATTAAATGCAATAAAAACTTTCCAATCTGTCAGACACACAACAACGTCAAATGCAAATTAAAGCTCTATAAGCATACCTGTGTACGGCCCCGCGGTGTGGGGGGCAACGCGTCCGCTTGTCACCCGGCGGTCCCGGGTTCGATTCCCGGCCAGGTCAGGGGTTTTTATTGTAAATGATTAATTTCCCTGGCCTGGGGACTGGGTGTTTGTGTCGTCTTTAATAATCCTTTCCTCACATTCAACACTCTACACTTCAGCCATTTCCAAACACACGCATCTTCACAACATACGGTGCAAAGTAGGGGCAAAAGATCGTCTTAGGTCGACGCCTCGTTCTTTTTTTTAAGTCGCACCGACACAGATAGGTTTATGGCGACGATGGGACAGGAAAGCGCTAGGAGTGGGAAGGAATCGGCCGTGGCCTTAATTAACGTACAGCCCCAGGATTTGCCTGGTGTGAAAATGGGAAACAACGGAAAACCATCTTCATTACTGCCGACAGTGAGGTTCGAACTCACTATCTCCGGAATACTGGATACTGGCCGCACTTCAGCGAATGCAGCTATCGAGCTCGGTCATACTTGGTATGACTTCTACCACAGACAGACATTCACAGTATCCCCTGTCTGTGGTAGAAGTCATACCAAGTATACATTCACAGTATCCCCTGTCTGTGGTAGAAGTCATACCAAGGATACATTCACAGCATCCCCTGTCTGTGGTAGAAGTCATACCAAGTATGCATTCACAGTATCCCCTGTATGTGGTAGAAGTCATACCAAGGATACATTCACAGTATCCCCCGTCTGTGGTAGAAGTCATACCAAGGATACATTCACAGTATCCCCTGTCTGTGGTAGAGGTCATACCAAGTATGCATTCACAGTATCCCCTGTCTGTGGTAGAAGTCATACCAAGTATACATTCACAGTATCCCCTGTCTGTGGTAGAAGTCATACCAAGGATACATTCACAGTATCCCCTGTCTGTGGTAGAGGTCATACCAAGTATGCATTCACAGTATCCCCTGTCTGTGGTAGAAGTCATACCAAGGATACATTCACAGTATCCCCTGTCTGTGGTAGAAGTCATACCAAGTATGCATTCACAGTATCCCCTGTATGTGGTAGAAGTCATACCAAGTATGCATTCACAGTATCCCCTGTCTGTGGTAGAAGTCATACCAAGTATACATTCAGAGTATCCCCTGTCTGTGGTAGAAGTCATACCAAGTATGCATTCACAGTATCCCCTGTCTGTGGTAGAAGTCATACCAAGTATACGTTCACAGTATCCCCTGTCTGTGGTAGAAGTCATACCAAGTATGCATTCACAGTACCCCCTGTCTGTGGTAAAGTCATACCAAGTATGCATTCACAGTATCCCCTGTCTGTGGTAGAAGTCATACCAAGTATACATTCACAGTATCCCCTGTCTGTGGTAGAAGTCATACCAAGTATACATTCACAGTATCCCCTGGCTGTGGTAGAAGTCGTACCAAAGATACATTCACAGTATCCCCTGTCTGTGGTAGAGGTCATACCAAGTATGCATTCACAGTATCCCCTGTCTGTGGTAGAAGTCATACCAAGTATGCATTCACAGTATCCCCTGTCTGTGGTAGAAGTCATACCAAGTATACATTCACAGTATCCCCTGTCTGTGGTAGAAGTCATACCAAGGATACATTCACAGCATCCCCCGTCTGTGGTAGAAGTCATACCAAGTATGCATTCACAGTATCCCCTGTATGTGGTAGAAGTCATACCAAGGATACATGCACAGTACCCCTGTCTGTGGTAGAGGTCATACCAAGGATATATTCACAGTATCCCCTGTCTGTGGTAGAAGTCATACCAAGTATACATTCACAGTATCCGTTGTCTGTGGTAGAGGTCATACCAAGGATACATTCACAGTATCCCATGTCTGTGGTAGAAGTCATACCAAGTGTACATTTCCAGTACCCCTGTCTGTGGTGGAAGTCATGCCAAGGATACATTCACAGTGTCCGCTGTCTGTGGTAGAGATCATACCAAGGATACATTCACAGTACCCCCTGTCAGTGGTAGAAGTCATACCAATCATACACCCACAGTATCCCCTGGCTTTGGTAGATGTCATGCCGAGTATACATTCACAGTATCCCCTGACTATGGTAGAGGTCATACCGAGTATATATTCATTGTATCCCCTGCCTGCAGGAGGCGTCGTACCGAGCATACATTCCGAGTATCCCCTGCCTGTGGGAGATGTCATACCGAGTATACATTCACAGTATCGCCTGCCTGTAGGAGGTGTCATACAAAGCATACATTCATAGTATCCCCTGCCTGTGGTAGAGGTCATATCGAGTATACATTCACAGTATCCCCTGTCTTTGGTAGAGGTCATACCGAGTATATATTCACAGCACCCCCTGCCTGTAGGAGGGGTCATACAAAGCATACATTCAGAGTATCCCCTGCCTATGGGAGAGGTCATAACGAGTATACATTCAGAGTATCCCCAGCCTGTGGGAGAGGTCATACCTAGTATACATTCACACTATCCCATGCCTGTCGGAGGGATCATGCCGAGTAAATATTCTCAGCTAACCCTGTCTGTCGTAATGGGCAAATAACATGGTAAAATATACAGGGGCTCTCACATGTGAGCGCAGGTTAGTGACCACGAGACCCGTAGCTGAGTCTAGCATTGTTCTCCACTCACTTGTGCCAGGCTCCTTATTTTCATCTTTCGTGTATCGTCGCTGTTGTGTTAAAACCGCGACTGAGTCTAGCATTGTTCTCCACTCACTTGTGCCAGGCTCCTTATTTTCATCTTTCGTGTATCGTCGCTGTTGTGTTAAAACCGCGATTGAGGCAATACTCTCCCTATCCATTATTTCCCTTAAGACTGGTCACACCTCTCGGCCACATATTGATGTGCAGTCCATCAGAACTATTTTCGTTGGATTCATTTTCCTATGATCATGTGTAAAGGTAAATGAACCGAATTGTACCGTACTGTAGGAATGTATGTTTGCATGAAATATTTACCCACACCCAGAACATGATGTATTTAAGGTTCATTTTCCTTTACACACGCGCATAGGAAAATGAACTCAACTGTAACGGTTCAAATCCCGTTACAAGATGATATCTGTATTTTTATTATTGTATGATTTTATCTGTATTTTTATATTATTATTATTATTATTATTATTATTATTATTATTATGTCAGTATTATTATTTTATCTGTGATATTGTTACTATTATTGTAATTATCAGTTTTATTCAATTCGATTTTGCAATTGCCTGTTGCTTGCAAGATTGTACTTAGATGTATGCATATATACGTATGTGTAGATTAACACTCAATACCTGTACAGTGAGAATTGTTGTATATATCAGAGATTGGAAGTGACGTTGTTATATTGCAATAGTGTTGGCGATTCTGCCAAGTCATCGCCACTTCATGGCTACGGCATCGTATTTATTTAGATATGCGCTCAGGAGAGTCGGCCGGCCCGGGGCTAATTCACCACTGGATGTAATATCTGTCGCGTAGGTGGGAGTATGTCATTGTTATTTCTGGAGATTACGTAGCTGTGTCAACCTACGTCTATAAAAGGTGGGTGCATATTGTAGCGTCAGTCATTAGTTATACGGATGCAGTCCAGTGAAGAAGTCTACTAGATCAAGAGGCCTCAGTCGGTCAGTCAACAAGTGTGAACGAGAGATGGAGAAGACTCAGTGAGCCATTAATTATTGGTCATTGAGAGAGTGAGACCAAAAGGTTGGTCCGCCACTGAGTTGAAGACACGGACGCAAGGGCTTACCATGAAGTCAGAGAGGGCAACCCTGGACCTGCCAAGAGGTCATACCATATTGACTTACAAAGAAGTCAGATGATATGGAGAAGAAGCAGTCACAAGGATGTATCACCAAGTTAGGCGTGACACATCTACAGTAAACACCAGATCAAAGGAATACGTCGTAATTACACTAAAAGTGTTGAAGGTACAGTCAAGTGAATCAGTGAGGGAAATATTTCGTATAAACTGTTAAATGTCCGGTCAAGAAGAATTCAAATTCATGCCTAGTTTCTTTCAGTTGCAATGTCATAATTTCATATCCTCATCTGTTTTATCGCAACAAGACTCACTATTTTTTGATATATTATTTAAAGAATATATATTGTTCTATCAAACGAATTTATAGTTTCATTTCATTGACAGTAAAATATCTTAACCTCAAAATTAATGGGGAAACCGAACGCCAATCTCCTTTTCCCAGAACTTATATGGTATGTTGTTAAAAGTAAGCTTATTACCCCACACCCTAGAGATAGTCAAGAGTCTCATTCTATTATTGCTGTACTGAGTGACAGCTGGCGCCCTTCAAATAACGTATGTGTAAGTAAGCAGGTAACAAGTAAGTGTGAGTACAAGGTCCGACGAGTGTGTATTTTATTTAATGAATGTTAATTTTCATAATTTCCATTTTAAATGCAGATATTCAGATTTTTCAAGTAAAATGCAGATATATATATGTGTGTGTGTTTCAAAAGATAGTCAGCGATTTAGGAAAATTACAATGTGTCGACGCAACGTGGGACTCGAATAAATTCAGAATTTGTTCTGAATGACAACATATCATAGGTTCATTTTGGGAGGAGTATGCAAATTTAAGCCAACGGAATTATTACCGGTAAATGTTAGGAGTGTAACTTTGTGATATATATTTGTATTTTGGGGATATGTCAAGGGATTTGAAGAGGGAAGTTAATTTGAGATCGCGTACTATCACTAATGAACCAAAAATGGACAAGGAAGACAATGACAAGTCATGTGACGACGAGGTCATTGCTTCTAAGAACATCCAAGGCGAAGTTAAAAATAGGGAGCAGGTGAGCACGATGGAAGGTTCTGAGATAATTCAGGAAAGTGCAGAAATTGAGAAGCACACTGAAACTCAAAAGGAAATCGCGGGGGGGAATGAACCAAGAATTTTTTAATTTGTTCAAGGCCGAAATGAACAAGTTGAAGGAAATGATTGATATTTATTGTCAAGATAGGAGTAAACAGATGAAAGAATTAATTAGTAGTAATAACGAAAATTTTAATAAACATATTAACTCTGTGAGTAGTAAGATGGAAGAATTAATTGGCAGTAATAAAAAAAATTGTAATACGATCATTAGTAATATAGATACTAAGATATTCGAGATAAATAATCAAACATCTAAATTAGAATCTAAGTTAGAAAATAAGCTAAATGAAGAGTGTGTTGAAATTGAAGGTGAAATGGAGTCGAGTCGGAGCGATCTTCATACTCAAATTGAGCATGTCAAAGGAACTTGTACAGAGAATATCAAAGAATTAAGTGATAAAAGTTCTAGTAATCGGGAAGAATTTCATGAGGTAGTCGAGGAAAGATTGGACAAGATTTGCAATGCAATTGGGGAAGATACGAGGGAACAGATTAGTAGTAATGAACAAATTGAAAGCAAATTTGTGGAGGTCACTGAAATAGATAGATAGATAGATAGATAGATAGATATGATTTATTTTAACTGGCAAAGTTAGGGGCACGTGTCCCTGTCTTACACTTAACCAGTGAAATACATAATTAACATAAAAATATATAACATACTGAATAAATGAAAAAAAGAGACAAACAAATTACTACGGTACTGTGCTATCCTGCTGTACATAAAAATAACTATTATGATACACAATATAAATTAACATTTTGCTTCTTACGAAGAAATTAACATACAACAAAGAACGAATTACAATTTCAATAATAATAATAATAATAATAATAATAATAATAATAATAATAATAATAATAATAATAATAATAATAATAATAATAATGATAATAATAATAATAATAAATATAGATAAGCCTACTAATATTTACAATTAATTTGTCCAATTCCAGAAGTATATCACATTGACGAATGTTCAGTTTTCATGTGTTTACTGTGGGTGAAAAACATTGCCAAATGGGGATAGGGATAAGGATAACTATGCAGGAAACCACAGCTGAGTACTTTCTAACACTATTGATGAATAATAATAATAATAATAATAATAATAATAATAATAATAATAATAATAAATATAGATAAACCTACTAATATTTACAATTAATTTGTCCAATTCCAGAAGTATATCACATTGACGAATGTTCAGTTTTCATGTGTTTACTGTGGGTGAAAAACATTGCCAAATGGGGATAGGGATAAGGATAACTATGCAGGAAACCACAGCTGAGTACTTTCTAACACTATTGATGAATAATAATAATAATAATAATAATAATAATAATAATAATAATAATAATAATAATAATAATAATAGTCTAATAATGATAATAAGAAGAGGAAGAACAAGGGCCATGGAGAGAAGAATGGCCATGAGGAGAAGAAGAAGAAGAAGAAGAAGAAGAAGAAGAAGAAGAAGAAGAATGACCAGAATAAGAAGGAAAAGAAGAAGACTGTCGCACTACGAGCTCGTTTCATAGAGATATTTTGAACACATACTTTTAAATCTTCCGTGGTTTGATATCCCTCTGACCTCCTGCGGAAGGAAGTTCCATTCACGGCTGGCCACAACAGTGAAGGAATTGTTGTAGGTTGAGGATTTATGCTTAGGAATAGCGAGCAATGTCGAGTTCAGCGCTCTGGTGTTTTTATCATGGTGTTCAGAAAGGCTATGAAATCGTTCATACAGGTAAGATGGGGATTGTAAGGTAAGGATTCGGTGCAATGAAGTCAGGGTATGCAGCTTCCGTCTGTCTTCAAGGCGTAGCCATCCGAGGTCGACGTAAGACTGGGTAACATGATCTGAAAATTTCAGATTACATATAAATCTTACACAGGCATTCTGTGCACGTTGTAGTTTATCTCGAAGCTCGGTTTTCACATCTTTGTAAACTACATCACAATAATCGAATATTGGAAGAACGAGGGTTTCAACTAGTTTCTTCTTTAAACTGAACGGAAAAGTAAATTTGAAATTGTTTAATGTGTGCAACGTAGCAAAAACTCGTCTACTCACAGATATTATCTGATCCGTCCACGAGAGGTGCTGGTCAATGGTTACTCCGAGATTTTTTACGCTCTTGCAAAAGGGCAACACTTGATTTTGAAGTTGTACGTCGGGGATGGACATGCGGAAATTGTCGGAAATAAGTCTTGGGTGGGCAATTACTATAGTTTGGGACTTTTTCGGGTTCAAAATAAGTCCATGCAGGTAAGACCATTTACTTATGGCCTCTAGATCCATGTTAATTTTCTCGATTGCTGTCAAAACGTCTGTTGGTTTTGCATGGATGTAAAATTGTACGTCGTCAGCATAGATGTGATGTTTACAATGTGTGAGCTGTTTAGCTAGGTCGTTGATATAGACAGAAAATAGCAAAGGAGCAAGGGTTGACCCTTGTGGAACACCTCTTTTTACATATTGCCACGAAGAAAACGCACCTTGATTGGTGACACGTTGTTGACGTTCGTGTAAATAAGCTCCCAACCATCTCAGAGTACTGTAGGAGAACCCTAGGTGATAAAGTTTGGATAGGAGCAACTCATGGTCTACAGAGTCAAATGCTTTGCTGAAGTCCAATAATACTAGGATAGTCAGTTTTTGCTCATCAATAGCCTGCCTTATATCGTCAGTCACGCTTAGTAAGGCAGTACATGTACTGTGATTGCGTCGGAAACCTGACTGGTGTGGGTCTAATATGTCGTGGTCGTTGAGATAGTTGGTGATTTGATTATGCACGATGTGTTCGAGTCCCTTGGCTATTATTGACAGTATATTTATAGGTCTGTAGTCACTGTTTAGTCTAGGAGATTTTATCTTTGGTAAAGGATGCACCAGGGCCATTTTCCAGACAGTTGGAAATACACTATTTTGAAGGGAGAAATTGTATATGAATGTCAATACTGGAATAATAGCGTCGATAATTTTCTTTAGCATTATAATACATATGTTGTCCACCCCTGTGGATTTGGTTTTGATTCGCATGATAGCCGCTTTCACTTGAAGGGGTGAGACATAACTAAAATAAAATTTGTCTCTGCCTACGGGTGGTGTGTTGTAATTTGCACACAAAAGGTTTTCTTTTGCTTCTTCGTTTAATTGTACATGGGAGGATACGAAGTGATTATTCAATTCATCAAGAGAAACTTCCAAATCGTCTACCTTGTCCGGTATGTTTAGTCCAAAATGGCGGATTGACTTCCATAAAGTAGCGGGTCTTACGTCAGGTTTTATGAGGTCATGGGCGTACCGTAGTCGAGCGTTTCTTACTGTCTGAGTCGTTTTATTACGTAGTCGTTTGTAATAGATAAAGTTTTCCTCTGTCGGGTAATGTTTATATTTCCTATGAGCTGCATCACGCTTAGCCATCATTGCTCTAATATCATCATTTAGCCACGGGGAGAGTCTTTTACAGACGCGTGCTGTTCGTATAGGGGCATGTTTGTCAAAAATATGTATTATCATGTTATTGAAAGTGGTGACCATGTCGTCAATATTAGTTTTATGAGTTATCTCCTGCCACGGCATCGAAAAAGCGTCTTCCAATAATTTTTCGTTGTTAATACGGCTATAGTCTCGGTAAGTCACGTACTTAGGTTTATGTTTAGGGCATTGCAGTGCGTAAGACATAAAGATGATGTCATGGGCTGACAGTCCGGGAGCAGATGTCTGACCGTGATGTAATACTCTGTCAGGGTTGTTCGTTACTATTAGGTCCAGTAGTGTGTGTGAAGTTTTAGTGTGGTGAGTGGGAGAAAGTGGGAGGACCGCCAAGCTGCATGCCTGAAACGTATTCAATAGATGGGTGGCTTCGGAAGAATCTGGATTTAGAAGGTTTGTATTAAAATCTCCCATCATTATAAAATGTTCGTACATAGGTAACAGTCTGTTAATATCAGTCTCTAAGTCATTCATACGGCGAGCTTTAGGCGGTTTGTATACTACACCTACCAAGCATTTAACAGTAGCGACCTGTATCTCTATGAACATGTACTCAGGTTTACGCTCGTACTGTTGAAGCGACTGACAGATAATTTGAGGTTTCAAGCGCGAAGAGACAAAAGCACAGACCCCACCTCCCCCTTTGCCAAGTCTGTCATTCCTCAGAAGGCAGTAGCCAGGTATAGTAATTGCCACGTAAGGAAATACCCCAGAAAGTAAATATCGCCGCCCGATGCTCTTCTTTTCTCTTTTTTGTAATGGCTGATCACTGCTGCCAACCTGCCTGGTTACATATTAAAATCATCAGACATAACCATAACAAACTAACCTCAATGTAAACACCGATAATGAATGTTTCCCTACCCTAGTAAATGATAAAAGATAAGATGAAATAAATCAAGATAATTATGAATATCTCCTCAATGAGGAATTAAGGAAATAAACACACTTTCTCACTTAAATTATCGGTCTTTATTTTGATATACAGTAGGCGTACTATAACCACATTCTTGAAAAGAGGGGCGCGTTAAACGATGCATTTTATTTAATAAGTCTTTGCAGTGTGATTTTCGAAAGTTCCAGACATCCAATGACTTCCCTTTCTTTTGCGCGAATATTTCCTTCTCTCTTCAATACCGGTAACCAGTAAGGAGAGAGATTATTGGGCATATTTTCAGCCTGCAGGCTGGTTATATCTTCAAGCTTATCAGGAAACATATAGGAATACTAATGTGCCAAGCTCCGTGAACGGAATTTAGGTCAGCTTTCAAATTCACTGCGGATTTGAAAATAATAATGTTATAAGTTCTACTGCCAAAATTTCGTCCCGCAAGAGTTATTTCATGTACCGGTAGATCTAAACATGAGACTGACGTATTTGAGCACTTTCATCATTTCACACAAACTATGTTATTAAATGCATTATCCGAACATGCCACAATCCTACTTACCTGGTATTAGTCAAATAGTTTTACAATCCCACAGAAAAAGAAAGTATGCTTTAAATATTCTCGCAAATGTATCACTAGTGACTTTAACGGCGATGCGGTGGCAACACGCACTTCACGCTAGAGCAGTGATTGAACGTTGCCAACGTGCCAGATTAACGGTAAATGTAAGACGTCGTATCGGCAAGTAGGGTCCCTAAACTGTATGGTTACTGACACTGAAAAAGACCCAACAGCAAGAAAAGTAACCATAAATCAATATCTTAATATTACAGGGGAGAAAGGGTAAGGTTGCACCCTTAGGGTACGTCCTTACATGGAGAGGACTATAATTCAAGATTCTTAGCTTGATGCTTGACTTTCAACCAACTTTCACTGCATAAGATGATATCAAAGGACAGGGGAATGAAAATCGCTTTGAGTTCATCTATACGAGTTTGAGAAATTAAACTCTGGGCATTAAGGTGACATATGTGAAGTGCGCTTTTATGTCTATTTAGGGCTGACTGGAGAATGTGTGTTGTAGCTTCAAGGGGTGGGGTTCGGGTCAATGGACTAGCAGGTAGACAGGTTGAAGGGATGGGTGGGGAAGGGGAAGTGTGACAAGGAAAAGTATTGCTATGGTCAGAGGGATTACTGCTGTTAGTGGTATGCATTGCCAATTGCTAAAATGAAAACTAACTAGAAGTAGAACACAGCATGCGAATACATCCAATGAATAATCAGCAATTTACGTATTTTAGCTAAATTGTCTATAATAATAATAATAATAATAATAATAATAATAATAATAATAATAATAATAATAATAATAATAACGTGCAACAGCAGATTACGCGTACAGAATAACTCGAGTAGGAGCTTATTCTCCGTAGTGTAGATGTTAGATCTATGTAGACGTAAATACGGGGACCTGATTTAAATTAGAACCAGTTAGGAAAGTGATTAAAGAGTAAGTCAATCGACAGATGGTAGGATAAGAAGACAGATAAGCTAATCGATATTTAGATCAATTAATACGGTAAATGGATAGATAGAAAGATAGATAGATAGACAGATAAATAGATAGATAGATTTTCATAAACTAAATTGAAAGATAGCTTCTCGGCTGTGACTTACGGTAAAGGATGGGAAGTAGACTCACATTATCAAGTGATAAAGCAGCACTGCAACAGAACCTTATGCCATAGGAAGTTCCTTTAACTGGCAAACTCTTAATTTCATCCCGTCCGCCTTCTTGATTATGATGTCTCCTGAATCAGTCCAAGTGTTTGTAAGCCCAAAACGCTGGATTGCTGTCTTCAAGATGGACATTCTGACAGCCGTAAGGTCTTCACGGATTGTTGTAGATGATCCTTTCAATTTCCTTTTCTTCGTGAAGACGTCCTGCCGTGAGCGATATGACACAAATTTCACTAGGATAGGTCGTGTTTTTCCTGGAGATCGAGGTCCTACTCTGTGACACCTATCGATGTCATTAAGTCTCACATCTGCACCTACTGCTTTACACACGTTGAGCACTAGTTCATCGCAGTTTTCGTTCGAACAGGAACGAACAGGAAACGCTATCACAGCAGGTAAGAGAAAGAGAGGAAGAATTGAAGGAAGACGTGAGAATAGAGGAAAAGAAGGTTGAGAGAGGAGCGGAAGAAGAAATTTTGAGTTGCCAGGAAGTGATACGGCAGAAAGGTACAGGTAAGTCGGCGAGTGAGGTGATAGCAGCGAGTGGTTTGTTCAGTAGAGATCGTGATTTAACCAAGTTTTCTGGAAAACAGTTCAGTACTATAGAATTGGTAAAAGTAGTTGAGAAAAGATTTGCAAGGAAGTTGAGGAATAAGGTTATTGAATGGGAATACGTGCTGGAAATTTTGTCTAATGTTTTTATCGGTGAAAGTAAAATATGGTTTGTAGTGTACTGGGATAATATGTCTAATTTGGGAGAATTTAGAGAAAATTTCATCGACAGGCTTTGGAAGGAATGTGTGGAAGGGCGCGCGCGTGAGAGAGAACGCATGATGTCTGGGGAAAGTAGTATAGTATAGAGAAGGGGGAAAATGTTAGCCGTGTATCAGAGGAGAGGGGGTGATCATGATCCGCAGAGGATTAATAGTTGTGTTGATGGTGATAGTGGTCAGAAGAGTAATCAGAGAGAATCGGAAGATGGGAGGCGTATGGATTTGAGTTATGAGAAAGAAGGTCAGAAGAGTAATCAGAGAGAATTGGAAGATGGGAGGCGTACAGGTTTGAGTTATCAGAGAGATTATGATAGTCTTAATATGAATGTTATCCAAGTGTCATTATCGAGTCAGAGTATTTCAGATTCACAGGGAATCGGGTAAATAAAGTGAACAGTCCGAAGGTAGAAGATGAACTGGTATTTAGTATTTATTTAGTATAAGTAGTTATGTAATGAAAGTAGATTTAAGAGTATAGTGTGATTGTGACCTAAGTAATATTAAGTAAGATATTTGAGTAATGACGTAGTCATATATAATGGTAGTAGTAAGGTAGACGTAAGGAGTGTTCTGTTAAAGTGATGTAAGTACTTGTAATACTGAGAGTGTGATGTATGTAGTGAAGTAGTAACTCCAATGATGGAAACTGTGATGTGAAGAAGGAAATATTAGATATTATAACAGACGTTGGGTAAGTCAAAGTGAGTAAATAAAATGATAGCGGTACCAATCAATTGAAGATATATGTAAGTTTCAACTATGCCTTGTTGTACCAAAACTTGTGTACTCAGTTATTTTAGGAGCTGACTTGGTTGCAAATCATGGAAGTAGAGTAGACTTTAATTTAGGTAGTGTGTGTTTGTTCTGGGAGTAAACTAGCAAAGAAGTACGTGTTAATTATGATGGTCGGAGGTAAGTGTTTGGGTAACGTGTGTTCTTTGAAGATATATGAGAGGTAAGATGAAGGTGTTCCTAGTGAGAGGAAATGTGTTGGGTGTGTTACGTGCCTGTACGACCAGTATCCCAGGGATAGTCGGTAGGACGCAGTGACGTGAGGTAATTTGAGTGAATTCCAGGAGGAGTAATTGTGTTCGATGTTAGGTAAGCATCGAGATGTATTTAGTGGTAAGTGAGGAAGAACACGTATATGAACATAAATTTGTAGTAAATGACCATTGATCGTTTGTGGGAGGTAAGTACCCCATTCAACTTAAAAATGCTAGTGAAGTCTTAGAACAAATAGACATTATGATGTATTACGGAATAATTGAACCATCTTGTAGCCATAGTATTGATCCTTTAATTGTTGTTGCCAAGGAGGATGTGATTTATTGAGATACGTAAGTTAATAAGGGCAAAATTGATTCAGTTTGGGTGACAGAGTGCTACTCAGAGTTCCATTTCATCATCTGCAGAGGCGGGAAATATGTCTAAATTCTTTCTTTTGTATCAGGGGTATTTCACTATTGTGAGCCGTTTCGGGAAGTGTGCATATTCCTTAAAAGATCAGGAAGGGAATATTGTCGGTACTTACAACATTAAGAACTTAAAGAAGTATTTCACGTGAGATTTGTTGAAATAAGAGTAAGATGATTAAATGTTGTGAGAAACTGGCAAAATAAAACTAACATCTGCGATTTGCGTGTGAATCAAGTGTCGTATTGGTGTATTGGAAGAATAAGTGCTACATTGTCATGTTCTGTGTGACAAAACTGAGAACAGGACATTGGACAGTTATCTGCGATAACAATATGCGAGAAAAGTTCTCATATAAGTAAATTTTCACAAAATGTTTTGATATGTTAAAAAAAAAGAAGAATGTAGTGTAATCATTTAAAATTATTTGTGTGTGTTAAATTAAGGGCTATGCTCTTGTGAATTGTATGAGAATGGGACACTGGACAGTTATCTGTGATGACAATGTGCGAGAAAAATTCTCATACCTTAGATATTTTATAAAATGTATGGATGTTGAAAAAGAAAATTATTGTTGTATACTCATTTAAAGTGTTTATATGTGTCAGTGTTATATATATAATTTTGTTCATAAATCAATCGATTCTTTGTTCTTCGATTTATTTATGAGGGAGGCGAATTGTAACGGTTCAAATCCCGTTACAAGATGATATCTGTATTTTTATTATTGTATGATTTTATCTGTATTTTATTATTATTATTATTATTATTATTATTATGTCAGTATTATTATTTTATCTGTGATATTGTTACTATTATTGTAATTATCAGTTTTATTCAATTCGATTTTGCAATTGCCTGTCGCTTGCAAGATTGTACTTAGATGTATGCATATATACGTATGTGTAGAATAACACTCAATACCTGTACAGTGAGAATTGTTGTATATATCAGAGATTGGAAGTGACGTTGTTATATTGCAATAGTGTTGGCGATTCTGCCAAGTCATCGCCACTTCATGGCTACGGCATCGTATTTATTTAGATATGCGCTCAGGAGAGTCGGCCGGCCCGGGGCTATTTCACCACTGGATGTAATATCTGTCGCGTAGGTGGGAGTATGTCATTGTTATTTCTGGAGATTACGTAGCTGTGTCAACCTACGTCTATAAAAGGTGGGTGCATATTGTAGCGTCAGTCATTAGTTATACGGATGCAGTACAGTGAAGAAGTCTACTAGATCAAGAGGCCTCAGTCGGTCAGTCAACAAGTGTGAACGAGAGATGGAGAAGACTCAGTGAGCCATTAATTATTGGTCATTGAGAGAGTGAGACCAAAAGGTTGGTCCGCCACTGAGTTGAAGACACGGACGCAAGGGCTTACCATGAAGTCAGAGAGGGCAACCCTGGACCTGCCAAGAGGTCATACCATATTGACTTACAAAGAAGTCAGATGATATGGAGAAGAAGCAGTCACAAGGATGTATCACCAAGTTAGGCGTGACACATCTACAGTAAACACCAGATCAAAGGAATACGTCGTAATTACACTAAAAGTGTTGAAGGTACAGTCAAGTGAATCAGTGAGGGAAATATTTCGTATAAACTGTTAAATGTCCGGTCAAGAAGACTTCAAATTCATGCCTAGTTTCTTTCAGTTGCAATGTCATAATTTCATATTCTCATCTGTTTTATCGCAACAAGACTCACTATTTTTTGATATATTATTTAAAGAATATATATTGTTCTATCAAACGAATTTATAGTTTCATTTCATTGACAGTAAAATATCTTAACCTCAAAATTAATGGGGAAACCGAACGCCAATCTCCTTTTCCCAGAACTTATATGGTATGTTGTTAAAAGTAAGCTTATTACCCCACACCCTAGAGATAGTCAAGAGTCTCATTCTATTATTGCTGTACTGAGTGACAGCTGGCGCCCTTCAAATAACGTATGTGTAAGTAAGCAGGTAACAAGTAAGTGTGAGTACAAGGTCCGACGAGTGTGTATTTTATTTAATGAATGTTAATTTTCATAATTTCCATTTTAAATGCAGATATTCAGATTTTTCAAGTAAAATGCAGATATATATATATATGTTTCAAAAGATAGTCAGCGATTTAGGAAAATTACACAACGAAAATTGTTCTGATGGAAGAAATACCAATCCGTGTCTGGGAGGCGTGGTAAGACTTAAGGGAACTTACTGGATAAAAAAAGCATTGTCAGAACCGCGTTTTTATCACAGTAGTGACGATATGGTCTCACTTGGACCGTACTTGTTCTCTTCCGACAACGGCGGAACGAGGCTTGTGAACCCGAGCCTATGTTTCAGTTTTCTTGCTGTTCGTGGCCCTTCTCTTGTCAGTAGCTTTATTCTTGTATCTAACTCGTAGTTCTTTTCCGAGTTGTGTTAAAAGAGCACGACTCTCATCCCCTGTTCAAAAATAATCACATTATTGTGTATTTATGTTTTGTATTCTTTGAAATAACACCTTACATTAATCCTATGAATGTAGCATAGATATATATTTCAAATTATTTTATTTCTATTTATTCATAGAAGAGGTCATTTATAGCCTATTTGCTCTATTGAAGTAGCACTAAATATACGGTATTATTTAACATACTGTAACTCTAGGAAGAGTTACATTTAAATAAATAGATTTAAGATTAAAAGTGATTTATTAGGAATTCCCATTAAACATGAAATAGCTCACTGCAGAAAAGGAAACGCAAAGGCCACGAAGGGACTGAAATGAACGGGTTCCTGAATGGCGGTGTTTATAGTTGTAAGTGGAAGTGCAACAGGATAATCATTATCTTTTAACACTAAACTGAGGGGTACATTGAAGACCTCCGACAGTTCGAAGAGTGATGGCTTCATTAAAATGAAGGGGATATCCCCTGGTATAATCGCAAGCCTGGTATAATCATCGTCAGAAGGGAAGTTGTCAGATATAAAGATGAAAGTTAGTAGGCAGGCACATGCAAGTGGAAGCGAAACCAGATTCAGCTTGGAGCCCAGGGGTTGTGTCCCATGATGAGAGCTCGTGGAGCTTCCCCTTCCAGTAGCATCCTACGCCAGACATACTCCCCAATTCTCGCAAACGTAATATCATTGGAGTCCGAAGAGGATAAGGGTTGAATGAGGACCCCTTATTGCCAGTCCACATTCCGAAGTTGAGAACTTGTGGGATCCACATTTTACTCGCCTCTTACAACTCCTAAACTGAAAATATGAAGTAGAATATGCATCCGCCTTCTTTGCTGAATGGTAGGTGTAGTGGCGTTCGATTGAAAGGTCCCAGATTCGATTTTCGACCGATCCGAATACTTTAGCCTCATTTTTTAATTCCTCTAGATCGAAGGCTGGGTGATTCTGATCGTCTCTATATATATACAACAGATAACACTATAAATCACCACAGAAATACGTAACAGTGAGTACATCCCTCCACATAGGAATGACGTCAAGAAGGGCATCCTGCCGTAAAACTGCGCTTAATCCACATTAGTGTTTACCCTACATAATTAGGATGAAGGCCAAGATAAATAAGTAATGAAGTGGAATATTTCCCCCGAGTTTCGAATACCTTTCTTAAGACCATGGTTGCTTCCTTCCCATTCTTAACCCATACAATTACACCTACACCCACAGACAACACTCTCACACACCCGTACATGCAGCTCACCCACGTGGGATGTGCTGGGAAAAGCACCTAGAAAACTGCGGAGCTGAACATGTCCTTGGGCACTTCCGACACTAAAAAACACATACGCGTAAAAATGTATCAATAGTCTCCTTATGGCAAGGATGTCAGCTATACTATTACTTAGGTTTTTACTTTTTACCAGCATCTTCCCATCAATCAATCAATCAATCAATCAATCAGTCAATCAGTCAATCAATCAATCTTTGATCTGCACTTAGGACTGTCGCTCTGGTGGCAGTTCTCTATCAATTCTGCTTAATCGAGCAGCTTGTCCCCTTATTCCCAAGTCTTCCCAGTCAAAAGTTTGTTATATTTTTCTAACCTTTTCTCGGAAATCAATCGTATTGCTTATCTTTTCGAGTTCTAGTTATTCAGTAATTCTGGTGTGAGTCCCATACATTGGAACCGTACTCTAACTGGGGTCTTACCAGCGACACATACGCCCTCTCCTTCACATCTTTGCTGGCCTACAACCCTTCAATAGCCTGATAACCATATGAAAACCTTTAATTACAACCTCGTTAATGTGATCCTTCCTTGTGTTAATACCTAATTACTTACTTACGAGAGATCGAGTTTAGGGCTGAATCCCTTTCTTGTCGTTGGCCCTATTAAGAATACCACCAGAAGCCACCAGGCTTCTCAATTTGAGAAACTAATGACTAAACGACCGGATCAGCGTTAACACACTCCCGCCACCACTCATTCGCCACCATATTCCCCTGTCAGTAGGAGCTTGGAATTCATCCACAGTATTCCATGTCTGACGTAGAGGCGACTAAAAGAGGTCTTCAACTGCTGAGCATTGGTAGTTGATCACGGGGCTCCTAGCTGAGTATGATATTATTTTTACTTGCTTGGCTCCCTGGTTTTGTCCTTACTATTCGATCACTTCTGGTCAAAACCTGTTCTCTCCTAACACTGACGGTATTCAATTTTCGGGACCTAAGGGAATCTTTCGCTTTACGTCCTCCATGGTCCTTCTTTTTCCTTTACAGATCCTTCTTTCTATAGAAGATCGGAACTCTTCGATTCTTCTTTGATTACTGTTAAAAATTAACTCAGTAGCAACGAAAGGCAGGTCACGACAGCAAAAAAGAAATTGAATCGATATGGAGATGCAAATGGAATAATATATGGGAAAAGGGTCGAATTCATGATTTCGTGTTAAAAGGTGTTTGAGTTTTTACCCCGGATCACACAGAAGCGAAGTACGTAAAGATTCCAATACGAAACTTTCAGCACGAACATTGGCTATCAATTAATCAATTCCTGGTTGCGAGGTCCTTACATTGTCCATTACTCTTTTCAAAATTCCTACTCTCCTGACTAATAGATTGTTGGATATTGGGTTCGACCACACTGTTGGCAGCTCTGAAGACAATTTTCCCTGGTTTCCCATCTTCACACCATGCAAATGCTGGGACTGAACCTTAATTAAAGCCACGGCCGCTTCCTTCCCACTCCTAGGCCTCCCTTATCCCATCGTCACCATAAGACCTATCTGTGTTGGTGCGACGTAAAGCAAAATTGAAAAAAAAAACAGATGGTTGACTCAATTTGTCTATTTATAGTTTGAAGTATACATTAACAATATTCAGAATCATGCAGTTAGATGCATTTCTGTTTGTACGTGTGGTTTCTATTTCTTCTTGTATCCTTATAACTTTCCAGTTATTCTTTTCATATTTTCTAAAACTAAACTTGTAGTTTTACGAGACACTTGAGACCAGTGCCGTGATCATCACCACAGGACTTTCATATTAACGTGAATCAGAACCACAGATAACACATTATACTTCTAAAACCTCACAAATATTGGTGGGGATCGCGGTCGGCTAGGTGAGAAGTCAGTAATGGAATCACTGGGCTATCCTGCCTACTATTCATCGTCTTTTCCTTTCTCGCCTGCCACCGTTATTATGCAGTTCTCTTTCCATTCCCACCTGTCCTCCTTCTGCTGCTTTTCATTGTTCTTTTCTATGGGTGGGAGCCTGGAACACATCCACGGTAACCTTGCTCATCATAAGAGGCGAATAAAAGATTTAATCCCTCAGAGCTTTAAACTTGGAAGCGTGGGTTAGTTAGTGACCACGAAGACCCTAGCTGAGTCTGGTGTCGTTCTCACTTACTTCTGCCAGTCTCCTCACTTTCATCTCTCCCACTTGGGCACCTTGCTTGTTCTCTTCCGAGCCTCAATGGTATTGAGTTTTTGAGGACTAGGGACTGATCATTCCCATTCTTTTATCGATTCCTTTAAACCATAATCACCACTACCACACTTTCATTACTTTCGATTTTTGTTTATATATATATTCCTCACATTGTTATCACTGATAATATTAGGCTTTTTTCTAGTTGCCGAACTCAGTGCCGAGAAAACGTCTGACTTCCGTACAAGTAAAACGACAAATAATTCTTATCCGTATATAATTACACATGAGTCATTTAGTGATAAACGGACGCACAATTTTAGCAAGAGAGCAATGGTAAAAGTTTGATTTTCACCGTTTCGGCTTCAGTGTTACTGGAACAACCACGACTTTCTCCTGAAGAAACACAAACGTGAAACGTTAATGTATACCAAAGGTTGTCCCATTTCAAAGAGCTTAAATAAATAAGATTATAAAATATACTTTAACTAATTGTTAGTATCTATACTATTGAATTTTTGGAATGTATTCTAAAGAGAACGTTTGTTTCATCCAAAAGAGTATGAGCTCTAATACTCTTAACCGTGCAAGCATCAATCAATTAATAAATACTGTTTTATGAGTCTCACTATTTTACAAGTCAAACAAACTTGACTAGAAACTAATAAATACCCTGCAGATTCTATTAAAACTTATATAATCTCTTCCTAGTTCACAAGAATCTGCTGAATTTAGATGGAATTCGTGTCTACATGACAGACCTTTCAAACTTCAGATTAACTCTACTCGAAACTAAATCTTGATCATATTGGAAGGATGTCTGCACTCCATTCGGTTGTGCAGACGTGCCCGGAAAGATAAGAATTGGGTCGACCTCAGACCTGGGACTCACCACCTTATACGTGACAGCTCACTCAATTTATATATTCAGGTGGTGGGGGGGACCATATTTCATGCGAAAGGAGCACTATACACTTCATAAACTCAACAAATGGTTTTTAATATATTCAGCACCCGAGATAAGAAACATATATATATATATATATATATATATATATATATATATATATATATATTCCTATAAAACAATAAACACCACCAATACTCCAATTTCACCAGGGGGCAGGAGGGTGAAGTTTTAGTATATAAAATGTTCCTTAGATTTTAACGGTTTAAAAGTTTAAACAATGAGAAATACTTGAACCCACAAAATCCTTCTCTCCAAACGTAGAATGAGACTCTCAGGTGCATAAGGTAAGGGTTATTCTGCCCGAAGGCAGGTCCGAACCTCCGCAGAGGTGTCCCTGAGCCGGAGTTTACGTGCGGTAGGGTGGCCAGTTCCTTTCCGCTCCTCCATTCCCTTACCCCCAACCAACAGCGCGTGGCAACCCAACCAACTCCTGCCCACGCCCAATGTTGCTTAACTTCGGAGATCTCACGAGATCCGGTGTTTCAACACAGCTACGACCGTTGGCTCAGGTGCATAGGCTATTATGAAATAACATCAGAACATTTTTATAATGAAAACAGCGTGGAGTGATTGGTATATAACTCTGTTTCGTTGTTTGGGTTATTTGAATAAAATTCATACTGAAATCTGAAAAAAACAAAATATTACGTATATAGAAAATGAATGAATAAAGATATTTCAAATTTGGATATTTCGGCCGACTATTACTCTTATGAAATTCGCTGCCTTTGTTAAATATCACGCGAAATGATTAATAGTCGGCCGAAATATCCAAATTTGAAATATCTTTATTCATTCATTTTCTATATACGTAATATTTTGTTTTTTTCAGATTTCAGTATGAATTTTATTCAAATAACCCCAACAACGAAACAGAGTTATATACCAATCACTCCTCGCTGTTTTCATTATAAAAATGTTCTGATATTATTCTCAAATTATGCACTAACACTCGTGTTATGATATAACGTTATGACCGTATTTCCATAGCATATCGGTTAGCGCTAATTGCTGTCGTCCTTGGAGGACCGGGTTCGATTCCCAGTACTGCCAGAGATTTATGAAAAGCAGGAGGGCTAGTATGAGACTAAAATGGTACACGTATCTCACCTTCATTAGGTGTGTGCCTCAAAGGATCTGCACCACCTCGGGACCAGGACGGGAATTTACTACTCTTTACCATATTATTTAGGCTGTACTTCATATAATAAATTTCACTTTTAACATTCGTATTGACTTGAATTTTATTTATGCACCTGACGTAACCTCCATAGCCACAGCCATGGTAACGGCAGCCATGGAAGTTCGGTGTAGTGATGGTGATCGTTCTTTAAAGAATTCAAATTCAACGGGATCATCAGCTTCTCAATATTTGCTTAGACCTCTTGGGTCTGAGCACGACCGATGGCTCTGTCGTTCAAGAGTATGAAAGTCTGGCAAGGTATATATCACCACAATACGATATTCTTGTTTGGAATATGATTACACTGTTTTAAGTTTTGACCTGAAATCAGGACTAATAAGGATGTGAGAACGGAGATTCACAAGCTCATGGTGCTTGGAGAGTGTAGATATGATTTAGTTTATCTTTGAACTCTGGTTAATCGCATTATACTCGGCATTGTAAATCCGTCTTTCACTTCCAGTCACTGCACTCAGCTGGTTGTAAATTGTTGAACTCGACGGGTTGCTCAGTTATCAATACGTTAAGAATAAGCAAGTATAATCACAAGCTCTCTTCGCCTACATACCTGTATTATCCTGAAATCCTTCATCCTAAAATACTTATAATACTGATAATTGAGTCAATCATTTTTCAATTGTCCTAAATTTAAAGAATTAGACTAATACCAGACAGTTTCTCAGGAGAGTGTTCTATTCACTGTTACAACAGCGTGTGTCCTACTTCAATTTTGGCTTGTTGAAAGAAAAGGCTAAGTCCTTGATGAAATAGTGGTGTAAGTCCTATTCTCACTGAATAATTACAACTTGCTTTACGTCGCACCGGCACGACGACTATGGGATAGGCAAGGCCTAGGAGTCGGAAGGAATCGGCCGTAGCTTTAATTAAGGTATCCATGGAAAGCCATTTTCAGGGCTGCCAACAGCGGAGCTCGAACTCATTATCTCCCGGATGCAAGCTCACAGCTGTGCAACCCTAACTGCACGGCCAACTCGCCCGGTAGTTAATATTTTTAACTATGTTTTCCAGTAAGTTTGTCCAACATGAAAGAAGATAGTTCGAGTGTAGATGACAGGTTACGGAAGGGGCAGAGGAAGCCAGATAATTTCACGAAATGTGTTGGAAAATGGACAAGCAACAGAAGCCTTTGCATATAACAGTATGTGTACGTATCGAAGAAAAGGTTTTTAAAGACATCGGCTATCAGTGCAGAAACAAATGTCTTAATCTGACAAGTGTTGATGATCGAAAAGCATAACATAAACAGTTTTGGTACACCGGTTATTTTGGGGTAAAGCACCTCACTCTCTGTGGATATGTCCAGCATTCTAGACTTCAAGCTCCAGTAGGACTCTACGGCCTTTATTGAAACGGTACCAAGCTTGAAGCGGATACCAAGCCGAGGTGGTAATTGAGTGGGTTCAATACCCCACCAGGAAGTCGAAAAATTTAAGAAACGAGATTTCTACTGCTGGAGGTGAACATGGCTCTGAGGTAAAATCCACTTACACCAAAAATGAGTAGCACGTCAGTTTCTGGCAGCAGTCCGGCTCCATCGCTAAATAGTTAGTGTGTTCGCCTTTGGTTTCAGAGGTTCCAGGATCGATTTCCGGCAGGGACGAGCATTTTAACCATCATTGTGTAACTTCGCTGGCACGGGGGATGGGTGTATGTGTCGTCTTCGTCATCATTTCATTCTCTTCACGACGCGCAGGTCACCTACAGGAGTCAAATCAAAAGATCTGCACCTGGCGAACCGACCATCTCCTCGAACATTCGCTGCACTGAAAACCATACGCCATTTCATTTCCTGGCAGCAAAGTTTGGCGGGCATATAGCTAACTACGTTATCCCAATTAGTGTAGAGGTTACGAACACTGAATGCCTTCGTGGTCTGTATGGAGATGGCTTTTCTTTATTATCGTTGAAGCTTGAAGAACAATAACATTTAGGATAATCTTCTCCGTCGTAATCCGTATTTCCATCATCCTATGTTTCCTTCTATGGTCAGTTGTAACAGGATGCATTTGTCATTTTGGAAGATGTGACCGAAATAGACCTTTCCTACTTTTAATGAGGGTTAGCCTAGATCCTTGCATGACTTTCCAACACGACGGAGTAACTCCTCCTTGTAGACACAATCTACCGATGGGATCTAGGAAAATTCTGCTATACATTTGCATCGTGTTGACGTTTAACTAATAAGATAGAGTTTGCGGGATGTTCCACCATTCAACACATTGTAAAATACATTAATTTATAAGAAGACCGGTTTCGACTCCCTTGGAGTCATCATCAGTTATTGTTGAAAAGCAAATCAAGGGGAAACAGATAACAATCATCATAATAATAAATTATGATTGTTATGATGATTGTTATTATGATGATTGTTATTATGATGATTGTTATCATTTTCCACTTGATTTGATTTTCAACAAGAACTGATGATGACTCCAAGGGAGTCGAAACCGGTCTTCTTATAAATTAATATATTTTACAATGTGTTGAATAGTGGAACTTCCCTCAAACTCTATCTTACACATTGGCATTTCAAAAGCCTACAGTCGATTCATTAATGAAGCCCATCATAACTAGACGGCAGATCATTTCTTATCAGTGGGCTGCACGGCATTAATATCAATTTAATATACATTTGTATACTCTATCATTCTAGAAGCTCTGAGGTGGAATAAATTGACTGTCAATATTTTTACGTGAAGCGAATTTTAAGGAACAGAAGAAACTTTTAGTTACATCATGATTGTCATTTATTACGTAAAATTTTTAAGTGTCAGACTCATTCTGACTTCTTCATATTCATGAAGCGACTCTTTCATCTAATGATGTTTCAGCATGCACCTATTTTAATTTAAAAGTGTATCATGTGAATGTCAATTTTACTCATATTTTGCAACTTTCAATACATTTAAGTACATTAAAGTTTTACTATACAGCTGAAGATGGGATAATGCAGCCGAAACATGTACTGTTGTTCTAAGGTGACGTTTTACAACATTGAATTGTGAATAAACTTGTACGTATTGACCAGAGGGAATCAGTATACTAGTTATTCAACTTATAAACATACGAATCCAAAATTAAATTTATTTTCAAGTCCATATTTTCCAGACTTCGACAACGTAAAGCAGCACCTATTAAATATAACACTTCATAGCACATAAATGATTTTCGGATCAGAAAGATGGCAAGAATATATTTTATATCCGAGACAAGAACAAATATGGCCATCCAATGCAAATAGCGCATACCAGTTGACCACAACTTTCGACAGTTCTTAGGCGATGATTACTCAGAGAAAGTCACTTTAATTATTCTGTTGAGCTTGTATGTTTATTCTAAGTCTAGCGTTAATAACAGTTCGGTAACTCTACGTAACACAAAGTTATGGCTTTGGAGTATAATTTGGCCTGTCTAGACGATAAGCCACTGAACTCAAAACCAAGTACGCAACCACATACTGGGAAGATTATAGCGGACTGTCTGCATTTACAGACAGAACAAAGAAATTTAGGAGACACTGACTTCTCATAAATCTTTCGAATGATCCTAGGCCCTCATCGAAGTATTTGCTTTGAGGTTTTGCTATACAGAGAGTAATATATATATATAAATGAATGTTTGTTTGTATGTATGACTCGAATGGACTCAAAAACTACTGGAGCGATCAGGCTGAAAATTTCACAATTTGTTCTTATTACTCCTGGGAGGGTTTAGGAAATGATTTGAACGAAATCTGATGGGTAGTTCGGCATACTGAGTGATAAGGATGAAAAAAAAATAGAAAATAGTGGAAAGTAAGTATATTGCATGACAAATGTGATCAGTGGGTTGCCTAACCAACAGTATGTGAATATTATGATGTGTTTCTTAAAACTCATATTCTTCTTCTTCTACATACGGTATATAAAAATGAAAAGTCCAAGTTCAGTCCCCATGACATAGGGGATGAGAAGGTGTGAAGAAAGGAAATGTAGAAAATGACAGAGATTACGGGTGAATGTGTGTGTATGTTTCAGCATAGCTCTCAATCAAACTAGATACACATAGTATAACTTACTATCTGGAAAAATAACTGTAGGGGCAGGAAAACCCTAGCACGCCTAAAGGAAGGGGTGAAATGTAAAAATCCGAAAAAATTACCGATATTAGTGGCGAATTCATAGTCTTTGGGGTAGCTGATATGAACTCTGACACTATGGATGCCGTTTGAGCCAAAGTTTATTCCCAATCGGGATTGGGTTCAGAAGGGGTGAAAGGAATGCCCAAAATGACCGAGATAATGGATGTACGTGTGCGTGTTCCAGCATAGCTCTCAACCAAACATGATACTCATATGACTTACTGTTTGGGAAAGAAAAGTAAGAAAGAAAGAAAAGTGGAAAGGTGGTGAAATATTAAAATAATAGAAAATATTAAATGTAAAAACGATGTATGTTAATAAATATAATTTTTATTTCGCATTTGATTAAATGGTTTAGAAATATCTAACACTGTTGAATTAAAAAACGCCAGCGAAGCCGCGGGTACCTGCTAGTCGTACATAAGAGAAGCATATCTATAAATTCTGCATTTCCAGCGTTTATGGCATAGTTCAAATTTTTATTTCAGTTTGACATTAGTGTAAAACATTCAAACAGGTTTGCGTCGGTTTCTCAGTTTCACGTTTTGACACAGTGATTGTATTGTGGGAATAAGATATTTAGTTAGAAAGAGTTTCGAATTTTCTCAAAGACAATGTCGATGTAGACTCGGTCAAAAAATTAGCCCATGGTATTGTAAGTTCCTCACATTTAACATTTTATCGGACTTTATTTTAATTAGTCACAAAACATAATTCACCTCCCATGTAGATACAAACCTCGTGAATACCCACAACAAGCATTATATCTACTGTATATGTTCAATTGTTTCTGAGAAAAGTGTATCTGCGAGAGACTTATACAACAACAACCGCTCATTCCTGTACAAAGGGCCTGTTATATGAAAAATAACACAGAGTGTAAGTGGTATTAAATTCGATGTCAATGTTACGGGTGAATGTTTAATCTACATTTGTAACAAACATAGTCATGGGAGCGAGTTGGAGTCACTTCTTCATCACCAGGATGATCAGTGTCTACATCGGTGAGTTCCAAATCACTTTCCACCAGAGGGGCAATAGATGTGCTATGCTGGGACTCCAATAATGCGAAACTCGCCTCACAACGCACGGCGCCTTAATTTTGAAACTTCCCTGATTAGCCTTTTGATGTTCGGTACTGGCAAATTTGAACTTTATGGAACTCTGACAGGCCGATCTACCCTTTTCTATGCGTTTTGCGATAATTTTCGAACCATTAATGCCAATCTTTTGCCACACTGTCCGAAGGAGAAAATTTACCCATTATTTCCAACCACAATTTCCGCATATACAGTCGAAACCTTTTCTAGTGACTTTTAACGACTTACTGGATATAACGGCGAAATCTAAGGGTCCCTTGCAAATCCTATATAAACAATGTATTTAAATTCGCTTATTACGACATATCGTATACTACGACGTATTTTGATCACTTTTTGGAGAAATATATCGGCTATAAGGTCCAGTGCTGATTTCTATTTGTTACGTATTTGAGGATTGCTGACAATAATGTACAGATTGGTGTAAAAATGACGCGAAAGAAAAGTGTTTAATACGAAGAAAAATCACACAATATGGCGATTAGAAAGTGGGGATAAAAACGTCAGCATCGCGACGTAGAACATATTGAACGATTCCTAAAATTTGGAAGGACAGAGAGAAAATAAGTCTTTTTGAAAAAATCTTTAAAAATCAACCGAGCCAGATCATTGAACACAAAGATATTGAAGCATGTTTACTTAGATGATTTCAACAGCAAAAAATTAATAATGTGCTGATCTTCCTATTCCAGAAATACCGTGCTGTACTGTAAATACAGTACACATTTCAGTGACATTTTTGAAGTTTTAACTTAATTCTTTTAATTAACCATATAAGTGTGCAGTCTCAGACTTACAAATACACTGACCAGCCAGAACATTATCAGCACCTACCGATTATCGATATAAACCCGTGCAGGCAACAGCAGCGTCACCTGAAGAGGAATGACTGCTAGTCAGACACACGCACGGTGCATGCAGTATCAGTGAGCGTGCTGTCCGTGTGTAGAATGGAGAAGGCGCTCAATCTATCTGAGTTTGAGCGAGGGCAGATTGTGATGGCCCGGAGGCTCGGCACGAGCATTTCGGAAACTGTACGACTTGTCGGGTGTTCGAGGAGTGCTAGGTGAAACCACGTCCAAACGTCGAGGGATTGGGCGGCCACCCCTCATTACAGATGTCGGACGTCGTAAGCTGGGCAGACTTGTAAAACAGGACAGGCAGCGAACTGTGGTGGAACTATCATCAGACTTTAAAGCTGGGTAGAGTACAAGTGTTTCTGAACCCACAGCGCACCAAATACTCCTAAGGATGAACCTCCGTATCTGAAGACCCATGCATGTGCCAATGTTAACACCATGTTAACAACTACGATTGAAATGGGCTCGTGACCATCGTCACTGGACGTTGGGGCAATGGCAGAGCGTTGCATGGTCTGATGAATCCCGATACCTTCTTCATCATGCCGATGGGAATGTGCGAATCCGTCGTCTTCCAGGGGAACAGCTCCTTGATACCTGCTCTGAGGGACGGAAACTAGCTGACAGCGGCTCAATTATGCTCTGGGGAACATTTACGTGGGCATCTACGGGTCCAGTGGAGCTCGTGCAAGACATCGTGACGGCCGAGAAGTATCGTACACTGGTTGCAGACCACGTGCATCCCTTCATGACGATCATGTTTCCCAACGGCAGTGGCATTTTTCAACAAGATAATGCGCCATGTCGCAAGGCCAGGAGTATGATGGAGCGGTTCGAGGAACATAGTGGCGAGTTGCAATTGATGTGCTGCCCCCCAAATTGCCAGATCTTAACCAGATTGAACACATCTGGGATGTGATTGAACGTGGCGTCAGAGCTCATCGCCCCCTCCCCGGAATTCACGGGAATTAGGTAATTTGGGTGTGCAGATGTGGTTCCAACTCCTTTCAGCGACTACCAAGGCAACATTGCTTCCATGCCAAGACGCGTTGCCGCTGTTATCTGTACCAAATGTGGACATACTGGATTGTAGGTATGTGGTCATAATGTTCTGGCTGATCAGTGTATGATATTTTTATTTTTTAAAAGAACTGTTTGTGCAACTATCGGCTTTAACGACTTTGAATGGCGGTCCCTTCGGGTCGTTATAACCGATTCGGACTGTACTCACCATTTGATTTCATTTTTTTTCCGTACATTTTCACAAATCACTCAGAAAATTCAAAATATACCGAGCGAGTTGGCCGTGCGGATAGGGGCGCGCAGCTGTGTACTTGCAGTCGGAAGATAGTGGTTTCGAACCCCACTGTCGACAGCCCTGAAGATGGTTTTCCGCGTTTTCTCATTTTTCGACCAGGCAAATGCTGGGACTGTATTTTTATTAAGGCCAGTGCCACTTCCTTCACTCCCCTAGCCTCCCCTATCCCATCATCGCCACAAGATCTATCTGTGTCGGTGAGACGTAAAGCTAATTGAAAAAAAAATCAAATAACACTTTGTACGACGTGTTACCGCAACGGAGTACAGAGCTACTGAACACTAATTATTAACCGCGTGGCACGGTGACGTTTGTACCTCAAGATGGCAGCACTATTACATCACCGTATGACGTCATATCCAGGTCAGAGTATTGCTGCTGGATACAGTGATCATTTCTATTTATATTGGTGAATTGAACACGGCCATCGTACATGTTGTACAGAAATTATTTCGGTTTTAAAACATTAATATGTTTGTAATGTTCATCGCCCAATATGATGTCGAAACTAATGACGAAACGTAATGTACATCAGAAAGTGTCAGCCTTAAAACAGATAACAATATGTTTATAATGTTTTCGGAAGAAATAAGTACGAATGGAATGACGAAACCTGCCAAGGAAGTCATAACCTTAACCTTATCCGATCAACTTTTAATATTTTTGGTACGTTTCACTTTCTGTAACAAATCGCATGCATTTCCAGTTAGCCAGGAACAGAGTACTTATGCATACATATAAAATACTACGTTGATCGACATAAAGTAGGTACTGAACGTACTGGGAACCGCCCTTCGTCATTTCTTTATGTAAAATTATGGTCATTTACTGCGTAAATATATTACCTCGACGTTTCAGGCCATATTTTTTATTTGTTTTACATCGCCTTGTTTATTTCCTTGTCCACTCACAACAGATACAGTAATTATGTGTGGAATATTCTGATAACACTGTGTGTAACATGATTTTGCTAGTCAATTTAAAACGAGACAAATCGTTTACTAGTGTGACAGAAGCTGCAATTGTTATGGTATTATGGAAGTTAAGTACACGGTGATAAACAATGTATTACACCAAAAATGATAAACATGGGGATTACTTGTGTACAGTTAATAAAATATACATATTTCAACACATAGCGTGACAAGTATTATTTCGTTTTGTTATGATCGTAACAGCACGTCAGCTGGAGTCTGTCGATTTATCGTGGTGCTGGGACAAATTCAGAGCTATACTATCCACTAAATAGCTTTGCACGTGTCACAAAACCCGTTTGTGACGAAAAACGGATTCATGTTGAGCACTAAACTCTGGATAGAATTTTAGTCTTCTACTGACAGCAGCTTAATGGTTTGATTTGTTAGTACACAGGTAAGTGGACACAGATATGTGCGACCAATTTTATTCCAGACCGCTTAAAACGTTCTATTGAAACGCTTACTGGCAGTACGAAGTATATTCACCATTAATTTTCCAGCATGACAGAAAGGAAGTGGACTTTTTTTTTTTTGTTAGTTGCTTTACGTCGCACCGACACAGATAGGTCTTTTGGCGACGATGGGACAGGGAAGAGCTAGGAGTGGGAAGGAAGCGGCCGTGGCCTTAATTAAGGTACAGCCCCAGCATTTGCCTGGTGTGAAAATGGGAAATCACGGAAAACCATCTTCAGGGCTGCCGACAGTGGGGTTCGAACCTACTATCTCCCGAATACTGGATACTGGCCGCACTTAAGCGACTGCAGCTATCGAGCTCGGACTAGTGGACTAGTGATCACACACAGGTGGGTAGAATGAGAATAAGTTAAAACACTCACATCAAAACATACCGTAACAACCACGTTGACCTTAAAACTGATGAGTTTATATTATGCATATGGTGACGGTGGTGGTGGTGGTGGTGGTGGTGATTGTTTTAAGGGGAAGCACAACTTTTTTTTGCTATATGCTTTACGTCGCACTGACATAGATAGGTCTTATGGCGACGATGGGATAGGAACGGCCTAGGAATGGGAATGAAGTGGCCGTGGCCTTAATTAAGGTACAGCCCCAGCATTTGTCTGGTGTGAAAATTGGAAACCACGGAAAATCATCTTCAGGGCTGTCTACAGTGGGATTCGAACCCACTATCTCCCGCATGCGAGCTCACAGCTAAGCGCCCCTAACCGCATGACCAACTCACCCGGTGAGGGAAGCACAACTAGGCAAGCATGCCCTCTTTATAAAATATTTCTCCCACTTGTATCTGTTTGGAGGATCGAACGGCTAGTACGAGGCCCGTAGGTCCACTTCTTTCTGGTGGAAGTGCACTAATAAAACACAGAAAATGCCATTTATTCCTACCAAGTCCAATACATGTACGTCCACGCCATCCTGGGCAATGGGTACACAGCGTGTATACGACTAAGTCTTGTAAAGGTGAAAAAGTGAGTATCCGACGCTTCAAAATGGGGACCCATCAGCCAAGGGAGACAACCCCGAAAGAAAACTTCGGCCCTCCAGGATTGCTGGAGGTTAGCGTTGGACTGACAATCCAATCTAAAAATCTCTCGTTACGACATCTGAAGAATAAATAGCCAGCCTGACCTCTTTACGACGACATCGCATACGTCTAAAGGACCTGAGAATTGGTTCGTGGGAAGTTTTAACTCTTTACCAAGCTGGGAGCCTAAGAAAGTTACTCGATCAGCTCGATGAGTAACGATTAGTTATTACAGCTATTCAAGAAATGAGATGGATTGGCGAAGGAGTGGTAGAGAGAAAGAATCACATGGTATTCTATAGTTACCACACGAACGATCACATGTTTGGTACTGGTTTTATTGTATGCAAGCAGATAAAACATCTTATTATGTATTTAAGGCATAATTGCATAGATTATGCAGACTTAGAATTCGAGGGAAGTTCTTCATACAGTCGTATCTGTGTGCACGCTCCAACTGAAGAGAGGAGCGACGAAGATAAAGATTCATTTTACAATGGATTAGATTGAATTTATAATTAGTACCCAAGAGTAAACTCTAAAATAATCTTTGGAGATATGAATACGAAGATAGGAAAGGAAGACGAATACAGACCTTGTATTGCAAAATACAGCTTGCTTGATATTTATAATGATCAAGGAATTAGGCTTGTACATTTTTCATCCTTGAGAAATATGGTAATGGGAAGTACAACTTTTAATCACAAGGACACACATAAAATAGCATAGAAATCTCCAGACGGAATTACTTTTAACCAAATTGACCACCTCCTAATAGAAGCAAGACATTTCTCTAACTTGATGGATGTTACAAGTTATAGGGGTGCCAATATTGACTCTGGTAGTAACCATAAGAAGTTGAATATCTAATGCGAGAAAGGTACATTTCTTCGCAATCTTTTAAGAAAAGGCTAGGAAAACAATGGAGAGGGAATCTGCCACCTGGGCGACTGCCCTAAATGCAGATCAGTGGTGATTGAGAACGCAGTCGGATATATTTATCCAAAACGATAACCTATAGATTTCATGGGGTTAAACGTTTCCTGAAAGTCCTAATTTTTAACCCCCTTACCCAAATCAAGATGGTGACAAAATCTGCCAAATGGTCTAAAATATAGAATGTTGGCAGAATTATAGCTTTTATCCTGTAACCGGCAGAAAAATTACGAGATGTATACATTTTTCATATTTACCTGCGAAAAATATCGAAATATGGAGACAATTTTAATGACGGTTCAGACCTTCCTTTCGAGGTATTTGGTAGCTACACGGAAAGCCGTATCACTAAACGGGTTGCACGAACTCTGTTCAATTTGGAGTGATCTACAACTTTGGTCATATGATTTTTTGTCGTATCCCTCTTTCCCTTATACGTTAGGTTTGGTTGTATTTCTCGATTGTACGTAAGTTTCTTGCTTTTCATACGTATATTTCATAGTTTGACACACTTATAGGAAAGATAGAATCTTCAAATTTGGGACACATATTGACACGGCTGATGGCCATATGCGAGCCAAATTTCGTGATTATAGTTTCCACATGAGTACTCAAAAAATAATGTAATAATTATAAATGTACCCAAATTTCGCCCTATTAAAAGTTTCTAACTCAATCTAACCCATAAATAGATGACATGCGTGAAAGTATTATAGGACCAGCCATTTAGACCGCTAAATGTTGCGTATTATCTGACAATCCGGTTGTCGGTACGATTTACGGTTTAGCAGCAGATAAATTTTAAATGGAGTTTAACATCCATGCATTATGTCGATCTATATCTATTCATTTGTCGATTTGTAGTGGTCTAGAAATAGTGTGTGTGCTATTGTAAATAAACTTTACAAATCGATAATGACTGTCAGCAGGAGGGCGTCTGGTATTGTAACCAGTACTCCCCACATCGACTTTGACTGGCAGTACGAATGGGGCCCTACTCCAACAACTGCCTACCATTGTAATTAATAATTTCCTTCTCGATTTGACTGACAGAAGGCTAGGAATCAGGGACTTCTTTCAAAACTCCCTTACCCAATCGTGTTTGGCAGTAGGCAAGGGTGTCCGCCCATCTAAAATGTGACTGACGTTAGGCATAGTGGCCTGCTATTATAATGGAAACGGAAACTCACCACCTCAGCGTGACTGGCAGTAAGCTGACTGGAATTAGGGAAAGGAGCATGTGATTATAATTATAACAGCACAACTCAATTCTGACTGGCATTAGGGAACGTGCCTACCATTATAATAAAAATTCCTCAGCTGTTATCCACCGGGAAATAGGAAATGGAGCCTGCCATTGAAACGAAAACTCCCCATATTTATTGCGACCGCGCAGTAGGCAATGGGGCCTTCCATTATAATGAAAATTCCCATCGCGATTTTGAATGGCAGTAGGCAAGTGGACCTGCCATTATCATCACAACTCCACAACTCGCACTTCACATTGGAAACAGCGTATGTGGACCTCCCTATGCTGTTTCTCGGATAACACTAAGAGACATGGAATATAACAAAAATCTTATTCACTGAGTGTACAGTAATTTACTTCGATATCCGTATACAATGTAGAATACCGTAGCGATGCACGGGTACATTTGCTAATATAATATATATATATAGTTATTTAAATTCTCTATGTATAACTGGATTCATAGACGATATCTTTAACAATTGGTTGTTGTTGTTTTTGCTTTCTGTTTGTTGTTGTTGTTGTTCTGATTTCATGTGAATGGTCACTGCGCATTGAAATGGATGAGAGTCGTCTGTTAGATGTTACTAGGATTTAAAGCCGGGATGGACAACGGCATCACTGCACCGCCGATAGTTCCTTTTTACAATATTTTAATTAATTTGTTGTTACTCGCATATCTGTCATTATACTTGAGTATAATTGTGTAGTTTTACAGAGCCTTTATATCAATACAGAAGTGTATCCATTGGCATGTAAGATATTTTGAGGTGTTTTGAGTTTACTTATTGTAGAAAACCCGTTTAGTCTATACGGAGTATATCTGTATCTATATTTTAATATATTATGACAAAGGCTACTGCACTTGTTGTTTAATACCAAATAAATGATCCAGTGATTCAATGATTAGCGAGTATATAACTGTTTTTCAAACTGAGAGAAATTGCTTCTGTACTTTTTCCCAATTTCTGTAATGTGTATAATATATATACTGTAGGACACTCAACAATGCTTGCATTCATAAAGAGAATGTTTAATTAACTGGAAAGTACACGGTTTTTTTAACCATATCGACATGATATAATACCACTGATATATGATCTGTATTTAATCTAAAATTCTATAATTCAATCTCGGTAAAGATCTTTATTAAAAACAAGTACTTCAGTACGCACGTTAAAGCTCATTCCATACTAAATTACTTGTCAAATGAGGTTGCTTCTATGATGAATGTTATTTTAAAGTGAGATAAACACTGACAAAGAACTGGCGCTTGGCATTTCTACTAGCGGAGTGATGTATGATATCCCTCTCTACGGGTAAACAAATGTTCCTCTCGCCATCTACAACTAAACGGATGTAAAATTATAAACTTCGAATCTATCTTTGATCGGTTTGTGCATCTGTTCAGTGAAGTTCTCTTCTTTTATTTTCCTGTCGGTTTGACATCACATCTCTATATGCAGGATTTCTGAACGATAGGGCCAGGATGGGAAGATATTCGTAGTGTCCTTGCTCCTTACTGGCCTGTAATTTTCAGCTTTATGTCTATCACCCTTTCCTTTATACACAGGGGCTACTATAGCAACACTCCATTCAGCTATACCAGATGAATGGAGAGTTGCTATAGTAGCCCCTGTGTATAAAGGAAAGGGTGATAGACATAAAGCTGAAAATTACAGGCCAGTAAGTTTGACATGCATTGTATGTAAGCTTTGGGAAGGCATTCTTTCTGATTATATTAGACATGTTTGTGAAATTAATAACTGGTTCGATAGAAGGCAATTCGGTTTTAGGAAAGGTTATTCCACTGAAGCTCAACTTGTAGGATTCCAGCAAGATATAGCAGATATCTTGGATTCTGGAGGTCAAATGGACTGTATCGCGATTGACATGTCTAAAGCATTTGATAGGGTGGATCATGGGAGACTACTGGCAAAAATGAGTGCAATTGGACTAGACAAAAGAGTGACTGAATGGGTTGCTATATTTCTAGAAAATAGATCTCAGAGAGTTAGAGTAGGTGAAGCTTTGTCTGACCCTGTAATAGTTGAGAGGGGAGTTCCTCAGGGCAGTGTTATCGGACCTTTATGTTTTCTTATATATATAAATGATATGAGTAAAGGAGTGGAATCGAAGGTAAGGCTTTTTGCGGATGATGTTATTCTCTATAGAGTGATAAATAAGTTACAAGATTGTGAGCAACTGCAACGTGACCTCGAAAATATTGTGAGATGGACAGCAGGCAATGGTATGTTGATAAACGGGGTTAAAAGTCAGGTTGTGAGTTTTACAAATAGGAAAAGTCCTCTCAGTTTTAATTACTGCGTTGATGGGGTGAAAGTTCCTTTTGGGGATCATTGTAAGTATCTAGGTGTTAATATAAGGAAAGATCTTCACTGGGGTAATCACATAAATGGGATTGTAAATAAAGGGTACCGATCTCTGCACATGGTTATGAGGGTGTTTAGGGGTTGTAGTAAGGATGTAAAGGAGAGTGCATATAAGTCTCTGGTAAGACCCCAACTAGAGTATGGTTCCAGTGTATGGGACCCTCACCAGGATTACCTGATTCAAGAACTGGAAAATATCCAAAGAAAAGCAGCTCGATTTGTTCTGGGTAATTTCCGACAAAAGAGTAGCGTTACAAAAATGTTGTAATGTTTGGGTTGGGAAGAATTGAGAGAAAGAAGAAGAGCTGCTCGACTAAGTGGTATGTTCCGAGCTGTCAGCGGAGAGATGGCGTGGAATGACATTAGTAGACGAATAGGTTTGAATGGCGTCTATAAAAGTAGGAAAGATCACAATATGAAGATAAAGTTGGAATTCAAGAGGACAAACTGGGGCAAATATTCATTTATAGGAAGGGGAGTTAGGGATTGGAATAACTTACCAAGGGAGATGTTCAATAAATTTCCAATTTCTTTGAAATCATTTCGGAAAAGGCTAGGAAAGCAACAGATAGGGAATCTGCCACCTGGGCGACTGCCCTAAATGCAGATCAGTATTGATTGATTGATTGATTGTATGGTAGTCTGCCTAGTATGAAGATGGGAAACCATGGTACAGCGTCAACCGTCTTTCTTTATATTGCAAGCTTACGGCTATACTTTTCCCTGTGTGCGGGGGTGATAGAATACATCAGCGGTATCCCCTCCCTGTCATAAGAGTTGACTAAAAGGGAACCCAGGGACTCTTAACTTGGGATCGTGTGTTGATGACTACGGTACCCCTAGCTTAAGTCGGGCGTTTGCTGCAAAGTACTTGTGCCAGTTCCCCTCTTTGCTCTCTTGGTGAACTCTTGTTCTCTTTAGACCCTGACCTTGTTAAGTTACGTGGCCTTGTGAGTCTTTCATTTTCGCGCTTTTCGTGGCCCTTTCTTTTACAGATATGTTCGTTCTTCGAAGTGTCGGACTTCTTTCTTTCCTTCTGATTAGTATTAAAAGAGAACGGTTGCTCAGTTATAATTCCTCTTAAAACAATAATAATCACCGAGTAAGCGGCCGTGTGGTTAGGGCCACAGAGCTCTGAGCTTTCATTCCGGAGATAGTGGGTTCGAACCCCTCTGTCGGCAGCCCTGACAATGATTGCCCGTGGTTTCCCATTTTCACACCAGACAAATGCTGGGGTGTACCTTAAGTAAAGTCATGGCCGCTTCCTTCCCACTCCTACTCCTTTTCTATCCCATTGTCGCTAATATGACCTCTCTGTGTCGGTGCAATGTAAAGCAAATTGAAAAAAGACAATAATCACCACTACCAGAACCATACGTTGCGTACCGCCTATTCAACTCGCTCAGTGAAGTTCCTTGTTATTCCTCTGTTGTGATACGATGGTGTACTATTGTAATGTTATTCCTAGCTTCCCGCTGTCACTGTTTCTTGAATGTTCTGTTCCTCTCTCGCCCCTACCTTCATGTGATACCTCCTCGCGGTGAGAACCGTATATCTGTTTCTACCAACTTCTCACTGCCTGTGCTACCTTGCTGGTACGAGAGCGGAGAGTGCTTTACTTTCTTCATACCCATGGAATTTTGCTTCTTGCTGGCACATTCTCTTCGCCGAATGTCTTTCTTAACAACATGGACTTTTCAAGGTAGGGGGAGAGACCTCTGTTTTATTAGTTTACACTTTTTTGAAGCTGGTTTTCTTCTACATTACAGACTATCTGTTCCAAAGTTTTGTATTCCCTTTTTTATATTTGGTTTGATGTTTCATGATTATTCCATAATTTTCACCTGCTTGGAACATGCCAATGATCCGGGCTCGATTTATGTGATTCAACACTAGCTTACACAAATGTTTACCTAATTTCTTGTATTCCTTTTCCTTTGTTCTTCTATTTGCAATTGCGGTTTGATCTGATGACCTGCCGTGTCCGATACGCTGTGTGTGTGTGTCGTAAATTCTTTTTTTTTTGCTAGGGGCTTTACGTCGCACCGACACAGATAGGTCTTATGGCGAATTTGAATTGAATTGAATTGAATTTATTGATAACGATGATATACATGCCACTGAGGCTGAAAAGCCCCTTTATGTAGCGTCTACTTATAACACAATACAAGTTTATGAATATACTAACTACATTTTATAATATTAATATTAATATATAATATAATATTAAAATATCAAATTAAACATTAAACTTAAAATTAAACTTAAAATACAGATACCAATTCCAATAAAGTTAAAACATAAATCATATAAGAAGTAATAAAGCATATCATTCGATTTTTTAATATTTTAGGCTACAAGAATCTCAGGAATATAAAAAACTGAAACAATTTTCTTAGAAATATACATATTTCTTATTATTGGACACAAGAATACCTGATCTCAGCCCCTTGCGTACTCCTCCAGGAAGATAGATGTTAAGGACTGCTTTAGTTGGGTACAGTTCCTGTCATTTGCGAAACGGTGAGGGTTAAAGACATTGAAGATACGGGATGCAGTGCAAACAAAGGATTTGTTAAATTTAGTGGTACGATGAAGGGGAATTTGAAGGGTAGTTTTTGTGAACCTATTATCTCTGTTATGTACTGACTCCATAGATTTAAATGCATTATATAGGTAGGGTGGGGTCTTCAGTTTGAGAATTTTGTGCGTAGCAACGGCTACTGAGATTTCCCGTCGTTCATGGAGTTTCAACCATTGCAGCTGAATGTGATAGGGTGTTATGTGTTCATCACGCCTGGCATTTGTCATGTAACGAACACATGCGTTTTGCACCCTCTGTAGTTGTATGTTCAAAGTTTCGGATAAGTCGTTATATACGACTGATCCATAGTCAATTATGGGGAATATAAGACTTTGAACAAGTAGTTTCCGCATAAAAGGTGGTGTACATGACACGTTACGTTTCAAAATATGCATGGATGACACAACTTTTCTGATCACATTTGACGTATGATCAGACCAGGATAGGGTTCTGTCGAAAATGAGTCCTAGATTGTTAACGGTGTCACTATAATGGATATCTGAATCTAGAATTTTTATTGGTGGGAGGGATTTGAGGTCAACAGTTTTCAGGAGTTTTGAGTAACCTATGCAAATAAGCTGGGTCTTAGCCACATTTAATTGGAGGTTATGATTTGCGCTCCATTCGATCAATCGAGAGATATCATGGTTGAAATGCATTATACAAGAAGGTGCGTTAGTGGGACTGAAGTGGAAGTAAGCTTGTAAGTCATCAGCATACATATGAAAAGAACTACTTTTAAAGACTTCAGAAATGTCATTAATATAAATAGAAAAGCATAAAGGACCGAGGACAGATCCTTGTGGTACGCCACAGTTTACTGATTCCCAGATAGAGGATCGTCCGTCAACAAATGTAACTCTTTGTGATCTACTTGATAGATATGATTCAAACCAAGATAGAGCACTCTGCGAGAAACCAATTGACTTCAACTTTGCAAGAAACAACTCATGATTAACAGAGTCAAATGCCTTAGAGAAATCAAAGAGACATAAGATAGTAAGCTGTCTCTTATCGATGGCCGCGCGTATATCGTCCGTAACTCTCAGCAGAGCCGTAGTAGTACTATGGCCTTTCTTGAAGCCAGATTGGTAGGGATTTAGGATGTGATATTTAGACATATATTCACATATCTGCTCATGAACAATTCTTTCTAATGCCTTACTAAGTGCACAGAGGATATTGATAGGCCTAAAATCACTACAGACTGTTGGGATTTTCTTTTTGGGCACAGGACGTACATTGGCACGCTTCCATTCTGAGGGATACACTCCATTCTGTAGAGAGAAGTTAAATAAATGCACAAGGGCAGGAAGAAATATGTCAGTGCAATTAGAAATCATGGATATTGAGATATTATCTGGACCTTTAGCTTTAGTTCGAATTGATCTGACTGCTTTTTCTACCTGTGAAGGGTGTACGTACATGAAATAGAATTTATCTCTGTTACTTGGAGTGACAGATCTATAATGTTTGGTAGTTTCTGATACTTTCGGAGAGTTGAAGTTAGAGACTGATGCCATATAATATTCACTTAATTCGGATGGAGTAACAGGCATTTGGCTATCTTGAGAGTGACTGGCCCCAATACCAAGTGATTTTGCAGCACGCCAAGAAGCTGAGGTGCTCTTACAGTTACGGAAGATGTTGTACGTATACTTCACTTTAGCGTTTCTAATGACTTGTTTTGTCTCATTATGCAAGACCCTGAATTGCTCGTAATCATCTGGAAGTTTTGTTTTAATAAATTTCTTCCTAGCTCTGTCCCGTTCACTTATCAATTCCTTAATACGCTTATTGAACCATGGTGTTGACTGGTGTTTTACGAGAATTCTTTTTGGGGGCGCATGCTTGTCATAAAGAAAAAGTACAAAGCTGTTGAAGAGAGAGACTTTTTGATCTATGTCATTAGACTGGAAAAACACATACCAGGGTAGTAATTCAGCGTCAGCACGAAACTTGTTTACGTCAAATTTACTGAAGTCTCGAACAAGAATTGTTTTCGGAATCTGTTTTGGCGTGGATAAATTGAATACAGCATATAGCAAATCATGACCAGAAAAACCGGCAGCTGGTTCCTGTCCGTATTCTACTACCAACTCATTGCAGTTGGATGAGATTATGTCAAGAGTGCTATCGGAAGTGGCAGTATGAAAGGTTGGATTGAATGGAAGGCAGTCGAGGTTACAAGCGTTGAGCACATCGCGTATGTTATTGCTTTCAAACGTCCCAGTTCCGAAACGAGCATTAACATCTCCCACAACGAATACATATTTATAATTCATAACATGAGAATACATATCGTTCAAGAATGTATCCATGAACCCTACTTTTGGTGGACGATATATACAAGCGAAAAGAATTTTAGTGTCTGAAAGGGCTATATCAAGGATTATGTACTCAGGTTTCTTATTGTACTCTCCAGGAGATTTGCTAAGTACACTGCATTTTATGCTGTTCTTCAAGTAAACTGCAACACCACCAGCGGCTCTGTTTATTCTGTCATTACGGAAAATATTATACCCATCGAGACAGACGGCAGAATCTGGTACTGAAGGTTTGAGAAATGTTTCACTTACTGCAATAATATCAAACGAACTCTTGCCAAAAATGTGCCGGAACTCAGATATATGGGAGGAGTCAACAAGAGACTGAGAATTGATATGAATGACCTTAAGATTTCTTGTGTTTCTCACACTAACACCGTGTAGTAAGTCAGATAAGACACACTCATTACTTGTCATGAGTACAATATAGTACAAAAGGTTAAACACAATAGATAAATAACAGATCGTTCAAGAAGTATGATGTTTTTAGTAGCCTATATCAATATAAGAATAATTTAAGGATTTGTAAATTATGTGATGAAGTGAAATAAAAAAGTGTAGAAAATGTGTATAAAATCGCGTTAGCAATTATTTCTAAATGTAAAAGAAATTATAACTAATATACTACACTAAATAGAATGGTTGCGAAAGAGAAACTTTTGAATTGTTAGCCTCACCAGAATTATCTTTACTTCTCGTCCAAGGTAATTCTAGTAATCAAGTGATGCACAGGAATACGAATTATCGCGCCGCATCATTTCAGTGGAGCTGGGAAGCGTTTCTTCAGTTCCTCGAGGTCCCGTTCCGTCTTCACTCGATGTTTCACATCACCAACGCGCACCATTATGACACCATCCATAGTCCACACTGAATTTAGTCCGAAATGGCTTACAGCACGTTTGAGAATGTCAGTACGGGTCTTAGTTAGGTCCTCCCGTATGGTTATACCACTATTCTTTAACAGCCTCTTTGATTTGAAGACTGCATTTCGGTAGGCGTATGAAACAAATTTCACAATGATGGGCCTGGTTTTGTTGTGACTTCTGGCACCAACTCTGTGCGAACGGTCGATCATCGTGGGATCAAGTGGAACATTGATCCGAGTGGCAATCTCCTGAATGCGCTTGTCCGTGTCTTCTCCTGAAGTTTCAGGTACTCCAAATATACGTAAACTGTTGCGACGTTGATAACTTTCCAGCTCATCTGTCCTATCGTCTAACTGCCGTTGAAGATCAGTTATTCCCTCGTCACGTTTGGTGAGTTCACATTCTAATTCTCTGATTACATCAGTATTAAAATCAATACTTTCTTTAAGTTTCTGTATGACCTTATCGGCTACTCTGTCTACAAGTTCGTCGAGGAGTGAACTGTTCTTAATGATGTTATCCACCGTTAGTGACACCGTAGTATCTATAACCTCCCTGCTTACGCTGGTTTGCAAAGTGTCCGATCGGGTGCACTGATCATCGCAGGTCAAGATGTTGGCAGCGCTGTTCTGTGAATTTCAATCAATCAATCAATCAATACTGATCTGCATTTAGGGCAGTCGCCCAGGTGGCAGATTCCCTATCTGTTGCTTTCCTAGCCTTATCCGAAATGATTTCAAAGAAATTGGTAATTTATTGAACATCTCCCTTGGTAAGTTATTCCAATCCCTAACTCCCCTTCCTATAAATGAATATTTGCTCCAGTTTGTCCTCTTGAATTCCAACTTTATCTTCATACTGTGATCTTTCCTACTTTTATAGACGCCATTCAAACCTATTCGTCTACTAATGTCATTCCACGCCATCTCTCCGCTGACAGCTCGGAACATACCACTTAGTCTAGCAGCTCTTCTTCTTTCTCTCAATTCTTCCCAACCCAAACATTGCAACATTTTTGTAACGCTACTCTTTTGTCGGAAATCACCCAGAACAAATCGAGCTGCTTTTCTTTGGATTTTTTCCAGTTCTTGAATCAGGTAATCCTGGTGAGGGTCCCATACACTGGAACCATACTCTAGTTGGGGTCTTACCAGAGACTTATATGCACTCTCCTTTACATCCTTACTACAAACCCTAAGCACCCTCATAACCATCTGCAGAGATCGGTACCCTTTATTTACAATCCCATTTATGTGATTACCCCAGTGAAGATCTTTCCTTATATTAACACCTAGATACTTACAATGATCCCCAAAAGGAACTTTCACCCCATCAACGCAGTAATTAAAACTGAGAGGACTTTTCCTATTTGTAAAACTCACAACCTGACTTTTAGCCCCGTTTATCAACATACCATTGCCTGCTGTCCATCTCACAATATTTTCGAGGTCACGTTGCAGTTGCTCACAATCTTGTAACTTATTTATCACTCTATAGAGAATAACATCATCCGCAAAAAGCCTTACCTCCGATTCCACTCCTTTACTCATATCATTTATATATATAAGAAAACATAAAGGTCCGATAACACTGCCCTGAGGAACTCCCCTCTCAACTATTACAGGGTCAGACAAAGCTTCACCTACTCTAACTCTCTGAGATCTATTTTCTAGAAATATAGCAACCCATTCAGTCACTCTTTTGTCTAGTCCAATTGCACTCATTTTTGCCAGTAGTCTCCCATGATCCACCCTATCAAATGCTTTAGACATGTCAATCGCGATACAGTCCATTTGACCTCCAGAATCCAAGATATCTGCTATATCTTGCTGGAATCCTACAAGTTGAGCTTCAGTGGAATAACCTTTCCTAAAACCGAATTGCCTTCTATCGAACCAGTTATTAATTTCACAAACATGTCTAATATAATCAGAAAGAATGCCTTCCCAAAGCTTACATACAATGCATGTCAAACTTACTGGCCTGTAATTTTCAGCTTTATGTCTATCACCCTTTCCTTTATACACAGGAGCTACTATAGCAACTCTCCATTCATCTGGTATAGCTCCTTCGGTCAAACAATAATCAAATAAGTACTTCAGATATGGTACTATATCCCAACCCATTGTCTTTACTATATCCCCAGAAATCTGATCAATTCCAGCCGCTTTTCTAGTTTTCAACTTTTGTATCTTATTGTAAATGTCATTGTTATCATATGTAAATTTTATTACTTCTTTGGCCTTAGTCTCTTCCTCTATCTCGACATTATCCTTGTAACCAACAATCTTTACATACTGCTGACTGAATACTTCTGCCTTTTGAAGATCCTCACATACACACTCCCCTTGTTCATTAATTATTCCTGGAATGTCCTTCTTGGAACCTGTTTCTGCCTTAAAATACCTATACATACCCTTCCATTTTTCACTACAATTTGTATGACTGCCAATTATGCTTGCCATCATGTTATCCTTAGCTGCCTTCTTTGCTAGATTCAATTTTCTAGTAAGTTCCTTCAATTTCTCCTTACTTCCACAGCCATTTCTAACTCTATTTCTTTCCAGTCTGCACCTCCTTCTTAGTCTCTTTATTTCTCTATTATAATAAGGTGGGTCTTTACCATTCCTTACCACCCTTAAAGGTACAAACCTGTTTTCGCATTCCTCAACAATTTCTTTAAACCCATCCCAGAGTCTGTTTACATTTTTATTTACCATTTTCCACCGATCATAGTTACTTTTTAGAAACTGCCTCATACCTGCTTTATCAGCCATATGGTACTGCCTAACAGTCCTACTTTTAAGACCTTCCTTTCTATCACATTTATTTTTAACTACCACAAAAACAGCTTCATGATCACTAATACCATCTATTACTTCAGTTTCCCTATAGAGCTCATCTGGTTTTATCAGCACCACATCCAAAATATTTTTCCCTCTGGTTGGTTCCATCACTTTCTGAATCAGCTGTCCTTCCCATATTAACTTATTTGCCATTTGTTGGTCATGCTTCCTGTCGTTCGCATTTCCTTCCCAATTTACATCTGGCAAATTCAGATCTCCCGCTACAATCACATTTCTTTCCATGTCATTTCCCACATAGCTGACTATCCTATCAAATAATTCCGAATCCGCATCAGTGCTACCCTTTCCCGATCTGTACACTCCAAATATATCAACCAGGCAAATGCTGGGGCTGTACCTTAATTAAGGCCACGGCCGCTTCCTTCCGAGTCCTAGCCCTTTCCTCTCCCATCGTCGCCATAAGACCTATCTGTGTTCCTATCTGTGTTGGTACGACGTAAAGCCAATAGCAAAAAAAACATGGCTTCTATACTGGTGGTCTGTGCCTCGGCAAGTACATCGATATTTGTGCGTCTGTCTTGCCAGGTTATATGCAGAATTCTCCTTAAATATTGCTGGTGATATTGTTGCAGCTTTTTAATGTGTCATCACTAATATGTCCAGGATTCATTCCATATAGTAAGCTAATAATAAGAATAACTAGAGGACTCGTGCTGCTCTACGGCATTGGTTATAAGTAGGTCAGATAACTCGTCTTCATACGCCTGTCGTAGTCATAATTTTCTGCCTGTCATTTTCATTAGTTTCATGAACATTTAATAAGAAGCGCGTTATGATATGACGCAGTTCGTGGTCAGAATTCATCCATTCTGACGTCACCATTACGTCTGTTTAGTAAAAATCTATCCATATATTCGCTTGTTTATCTTGCAGTTCTTGATGTAAAGCTTGGTATTGTGTCCTAGAAGGCAATGGTTTTTTTTAATCGCAGTTCTTCTAACTAGGACGGTTGTCTTGTGAGCTCATAGGTTAGTCTCGCAGAAGTGTTTTTGTCGGGTAGAAAACTTCCTTGAGATAGCCGACATGGTCTTTACTCTTTCTAGTGTAGCTAGGTTATCCTGCGATAATGTCCAAGGCGTATGTCGTGATGGGATCTGTTTGTACGTAGACTTTATTCTCCTAGCAGCATGTAAGTTTTTTTTTTTTGCTAGGAGCTTTACGTCGCACCGACACAGATAGGTCTTATGGCGACGATGGGAAGGGAAAGGCCTAGGAGTTGGAAGGAATCGGCCGTGGCCTTAATTAAGGTACAGCCCCAGCATTTGCCTGGTGTGAAAATGGGAAACCACGGAAAACCATCTTCAGGGCTGCCGATAGTGGGATTCGAACCTACTATCTTCCGGATGCAAGCTCACAGCCGCACGCCTCTACGCGCACGGCCAACTCGCCCGGTTGTAAGTTATTAGGAAGATATTAGGAAGCTGTGAAAGGTTAGAGAATCAAAGAGCACTTAGCAGGAAATAGTATTCTTCCGTGATCAAAGGAAGTGTATACTCTCTAGCCTGACAAACATGGCTGCATGAACGATATTTCTAAGGATGAAAATAGTTATTCCATATAAATGAAGTTGTAGTGGGTCCGTTGTCTGTAATTTCGTTTGTTTGGCAATTTTTTCAGACTTATCCGTTTTAGGTCAACTCAATACCGTATCAGTGGTTTTTACTTTTAGTGTTTGTTTGTTCAACAATCACGGCGAAACAGCTGGATAGATCTCGACCGAACTTATTATTTAGAGTATATTCATCCCGGGGAAGGTTTTGACATGCAAATGACTTAAAAGTCTCTAAATATACGGGGGGTTTATAGAAAAACCAGAACAGTTTTCTTCCATTTTGCTTTATACTGTTCATATACCATTTTCTCTAAAATTCGTGAACTATATGTGAAACGTCTCTTCACTATAAACAACTTTTGATATGTATATAATTTCCCTTACTCTTCAAATGAAGGAGAAAATTACTATTTTTCTGCCGGTCTCATGCTCTGCATTGAATGATCGACAGACCGACAACGAATCTACTGGTTACCATGGTAATGTCTCTGAGTGCTTGCCAGCAGGGAAGTAATGTGTTGCCATTTTCGTCATCATTCCTGTAAACTCGTGATTGTTCCTTGGGTAGAAAGCAAGAGACACATCAATCGGCCATTCTGCGTAATTTTGGCTGAATACCGTTGGAGGTTACAATTGTCCTCGAAGAGCACTAAAGGGCGTTGTTGATATGTGAACAGTACAGCGGAGTGTAGCCCATTATTTCACACCGTAAGGTCTTTTCTGGCATTTCCTAAAATTTTCAATCTATTTCTATTCTCCTTCTGTTTTCCGCTTTAATTTCTTGCCCCTGTCTTGCCTATTTAGGTTTAAGTAATAAAATAACACCATAAGCATCTTCTTATCTGTTTACCTAAGAATCTCTGCGTCTGTGGTCCGTGTACGTACATGACCTAAAAGCTAAATATTATGTGTATTTACACGGTTCACGCCGTTTAGCTGTAAACTTGCATTCGGGCAGGTGATGGGTTCGAACCCCAGTATCGGTAGCCGTGAAGATGGTTTTTAGTGGTTTCCCACTTTTCAGCTGGGAAAATGCTGGGGCCGTTTCTAGACCTATCCTTCCCATCGTCACCATAAGATCCGTGAGTACAGTGGGTACGTTATAACTCTGCCCCTAAGTAGCCGCGGCCTTTTTAAGAATTCGAAGGGTCGTGTGATTGTTATCCCTGCCATTCTAATTCGAATGACACCCCTGCACAGTTCGGGCTCGGGAATCCAGTACGGCTAACCTTGCAAGTAACGCAAGATAACAATGTTTCAATGTTGCGCTGGGGATTTGAGAGACTAGTAGAACCCAATGGAAGACCGATTCCAACAGCCTCATATATTTAGTTGTTTCGAAATTATTGATCCGAAAACGTTTGCTACGTTCAGAGAAATTTTCCCAAAGAATTTAGTGAATACTTTTTCATCGAGTTACAGTCCATTTATTTCCCAAGAAAAATTGAGAAATGAACTTTCAGTAATTTGTCACGATAATACATTTAAAGATAGGCCTATTCCTTCAGACTGTGTTTGGACCACATTATTCATGAATCGTGCTATGCAAAATATAAACATGTTTCATCATCTCATAGAAGAAGTCCACAAAAAACAAAAATTCTGAATTTTTAAGCATTTTTTAAAACAAAACACGCCCTTATTGTTGCATCATCCCAACCATCTTCGTTCTCCATCTTCTCAAAACATTCGAATAAACGTGATTTATTTTCATGAACAGTACTCATAAACCGAGACTCAAAGTTCCATCTTGTAGAAGAAACTGTTGGAATCCGCTTATTGCAAACTGATCGCATTACATTTTCAAAGGAAAGAAATCTTTCATAAAGCATCAGGAAGTGATGGCACCACTGGGGAAATTATTAAGGAAATGGGAGAAGAAGCAGTACGTTTAATGCACATCATCTGAAACAGGATATGGGACAGTGGTGTTTTGGCCACAAGACTGGCTCATTTCCATCTTCATTCCACTTCACAAAAAGGGATCAACAAGGAACTGCGGCAATTATCGAACCATTATTGCATATTATAAATAAACGTTTGAAACCTTACATTAGATATCAGTTCCCGTCAGAACAGGCAGGCTTTGTCAAGGGAAGAGGAACTAGAGAACAGATTCTAAATATCCGTCAGTTGGTTGAAAAGGCACATGAATTCAACATTCCTTTGTTTCTGTGCTTCATTGACGACCAAAAGGCCTTTGATTGTGTTTTGTGGCCGAAGTTGTGGTGTGTTCTAGAGGAAATGGGGATTTCATCTCATCCCATTTCATTTATAAAAGACTTACACAATAACAACCTGGTCAAAGTCAGAGTTGATGGTGGTCTACCATCAAGTCCAAAGGTGTGAGACAAGGATGCATCTTATCTCCTCAATTGTTTAACATCTATGGTGAATATATCGTGAGGCATGCCCTCGAGAGTTGGGAAGGAGGATTTTTAATTGGTGGGAAGAGAATTAATAATCTCCTTTTCTCAGACGACACCACACTTGTAGCCAGCAGTGTACAGGAGCTTGTCGAGATAATGGGTCGTATACAGCAGGAATGTCACAATCTTGGCATGGAAATTAATTGGAGCAAGACAAAACTAACGATCGTCAACAAAGATGCAGAGATTCAGCTGCCACAGCACCTAAACAATCTTCAAAGCGCCTGTCATTTTCCTCCTCTTGGTTCAATAATCGAGGATACAAGTAGCTGCGAAAAAAAATCAAACGTCGCATCATTCTAGGACGTACAGCTATGGCAAAATTAAAGAAGATTTGGCAAGATAGAGCAATATCTATGAATACGAAGAAAATATTAGTCCATTCTCTTGTGGTATCTATCTTCCTGTATGGATGTGAAACTTGGACCATAAAAGCTAAAGGCAGGAACCGAATCAATGCCTTTGAAATGTGGTGTTGGATAAGGATGTTGCGAATACCGTGGACAGCCAAGCGAACAAATGATTCTATCATCCGGGAAATTGGAATACAAGAAAGTCTATGCCAAGTTTTGTACCAGAGAATCCTGCAATTCTTTTGTCACATTATAAGAAGAGAGGATGACAACCTGCAAAAATTAATTTTCCAAAGAAAAGTTTCTGTCACAAGGACACGAGGACGGGTCGCTAAAAGATGGGTTAATCAAGTAAGAGAGATCGTGGACTTACCATGGAGAGTTACTGTTCGGAAAACGCAAGTACGTACAGAATGGTATGACTTTGTAAAAGAAACAACAAAGTCCTTGGGTCAAGATACTCAGTCATGAGTGGAACGACTGGAGAGAGAGAGACTGTCCTTAATGGACGGCAATATGATAACAAATTGACTTTGGTAAGTAATGTCTGTTGCTTCATCTGCCTGCACATAAACAAGAGTTGCAACGTTGATATATTTGACCAAGTCTTCAATGTACTCTTGATACATACAATCTAGTAGTTCGTTTTGTATAATCTGTGACATATATTTAGAAACTGATGTGCGAGCGCTGTTCAGATTGCTATCTAACACACTGTCGAGATTACCAAGAAGATATAACAAATCTAAGAAATTATCACGGTTGGCTGATTCTGTATTTCAATTTGGCCCCACAGTGCTAACTCATGAATTCCACAAAAGTTTAAGCACTCTACTAGTGTATTTAGTATGTGACTACTTCATTATGTTTCTGGACTGACATTTTATATGCAGAGTCAATTTCCGCACCAATGTTAACAGTCTCAAATATTTTGTATTTACGGCCATTTTCTAAGTGCAGTGCGCTTTCCTCGTGTGTTTTAATTCGTTCACTTAAATGTTTTAAATCCTGACACCCGCTCGTTGAACACAATCCTTCACCACGAAATAACACACAGTAAAAACAAAACAGATTTTGTTTCTGTTCACTCACGGTTAACCATGACTTTTTACTAAACCATGTATTACAGAAAGTTCTCTTTTTCTTGCCATCAACTTGAGACAGCGTGAAATCATTGGGTTGGTAAACACCTAAACGTTTAATTTGAATCTGTTCTTCTAGAGCTAATGAATTAAAAGGAGTTTTTAGTAAACAATCCAGTCGGTTCATCTTAAATAAGATACTCGCTTGTCCTTCAAACAATTGAGAATGGCCGTACCGCAATAATCACACTTCCGCACACAGCCAAATGACAAGTGAAATAAAGCCAGCGCAACGGGCCCGCTCCCTCTGGCCCCAAGCGACGTAGTAACTCGCCAGCAACACCCATGAACACTGCCTCTCTGCACGGCAGCCGAGGAGGTGATGTAAGCCAGTCGACTGATGCGCCGCTGAGAATACCTGGGGAGAAGAGGTGGTTTGGGCCAGCCTCTCACACGGAACAAAGGCCATTGACAGATTATTAGCGTTAAATATCATACTCGCTTCATAGTGTTTGAATACCAACTACAAATAATAAATTACAAAGGATTACAAAGGTGGAGCCCGGGCCCTTTGGCCCTTATAGTAGATCCGCCCCTGATGTTAACCAATTTGGATGTTCACTTCTTGCGAGTATGGGAATAGCCAGGAACTGCCACTGATTGAAAACTTATACGTTTTTATATAGATGACCAAGATTTCATACTGTATACTACGTTAGGTTCCATTAAAAACGATACAGAAGTGTTAAAACCCCACAATTTTGTACATTCATTTTCTAGACGTGCTTGTAAAATAGGTTTGTTGAGCGTGAAATTTTGTTCATGTCAAAGTCTCATTTTTGCTGTAAAGTGTTCTATGTAACTTTAAAATATAACTATCGATATATTTCATATGGAAGACCGTTAAGGCCCTTCTAGGCCATCTCGGTTAACTGCCCTGAGAGGCCCAGCAATTTTTACAATATTTAACTATAATGCAACCGTTGATTTTACGGCAAAGTGATCATAACCATTAAAATTGCGATTTTTTGTTAGTGGATTTACGTCGCACCGACACAGACAGATCTTATGGCGACGATGGGATAGGAAAGGCCTAGGAGTTGGAAGGAAGCGGCCGTGGCCTTAATTAAGGTACAGCCCCAGCATTTTCCTGGTGTGAAAATGGAAAACCATCTTCAAGGATGACGACAGTGGGATTCGAACCCACTATCTCCCGGATGCAAGCTCACAGCCGCGTGCCTCTAACCGCACGGCCAACTCCCCGGCTTGCGATATATTAACTGATTATTCACCCTAGTTTCATTGCAACCTGTCTGGTAGAGCACAGACAGTTCCCTTGATAGGGGAAAACCGGAGGTCAGAAAAGAAACATCTCACTGAGAAACCAAGCGAACAAGGCAGGGCATTCCATGCTTGCTTCTTGAGAGTCACTGAACGACATGGAAATTATCCAAAATCATACAAAACACTCTCCTTTCTTAGGAAGGTATATTCACTCCTGAGTCTTATCTAACAGTAATAAACTGAGCTCGATAGCTGCAGTCGCTTAAGTGCGGCCAGTATCCAGTAATCGGGAGATAGTGGGTTCGAACCCCACTGTCGGCAGTCCTGAAGATGGTTTTCCGTGGTTTCCTATTTTCACACCAGGCAAATGCTGGGGCTGTACCTTAATTAAAGCCACGGCCGCTTCCTTCCCATTCCTATGCCTGTTCAATTCCATCGTCGCCATAAGACCTATCTGTGTCGGTGCGACGTAAAGCAAATAGAAAAAAAAAGCAGTAATGAAATGTTCTGTTAAGAAATGGTATTAACTTACGACACAATCTCTGCATCTTAGTGTCATGTAGACAGTTTCCATACTGTATGATTTGGTCCTTCAGAGTAAGGAACCATCTCCAAAGCTAATTTACATGTGATTTGAATAGGGCTAGTAACCACAATACCTTGCTGTCCTCAATCCCTTAGGAGTAACTGAACCGTTCCGTGTTCCAAGGCGGACAAAGACGAGGCACCTTTAGTAATGCCTCTTGTACCACCTATGCTTCATGAGAGCTTTACCTTTGTAACAATAGCCATGGTCAACAAATAAACAAACAAACATCATAGACAATCTAAGGGTTGATGATAACAAATATATTGCCGGTAGAGTTGTAACTCTATACAGTATTAAAGCGTAACACATGATGAGCACTTTAAACTTAAAAGTGAATAATAATGTACAAGCGACAATAATAATAATGTTAATAATAACAATTGTTATGGGATATAAGGGCAGTAGAGAGGAAAATGCGGCGGGGTCTAGGCTACTGGACAAATCACCACACACAAAGTATTTGCTAAAATATTCTTTCTTTTCTGTTTCCTTTTCTTTTCTTTTCAAGGGTAACAAAAACCACAAAGCTCATCAGCTTTACCCAATTTTACACTCACTTCCTTTACTACACAGCCAAGAATGGCATGAATAAATGGCAAAAAGAAAAGGCTGAATAAAAAATAGAATGCGATGCGGAATTCGTTCAAGAAATCACGTGACATGACGTCTTGCCATAAAACGTAACAGGCAGAAGGCCCTGTGACACGGAGGATAAGACATACTACGTTGGTGACTAAGAAGTCAAAGAAAATTACTAACCGAAATGCAAGATGGAAAATTTAGAAAATTGTAAAAGCTTAGTCACCAAAAAAATTACGCAGTTTATGGCACGAAAAGGAGAAAAGGAAGAACTAACAACATACTGCCTTCCTGGAGAGAGGAGACAATGCTCCTGTATAGAACAATATGGCGCTGACAATGTGTATAATGCAGATCAATCTGACATCAATAAAGAATCGCATGTCGGGATAACAGTTGATGGTCGTGGTAAGAAGATAGTGTGTGGTGTTACACAATCACAAACGCACAGACACATTCATTCACAATCATGCCAATTGTATCATGCATGGAACGTCTCGTTCCCTGTCGATGAATGAATACTGATCTGCATTTAGGGCAGTCGCCCAGGTGGCAGATTCCCTATCCGTTGCGTTCCTAGCCTTTTCCTAAATGATTTCAAAGAAATTGGAAATTTATTGAACGTCTCTCTTGGTAAGTTATTCCAATACCTAACTCCCCTTCCCATAAATGAATATTTGCCCCAGTTTGTCCTCTTGAATTCCAACTATTTATCTTCATATTGTGATCTTTCCTACTTTTATAAACGCCACTCAAACTTATTCGTCTACTAATGTCATTCCACGCCATTTCTCCGCTGACAGCTCGGAACATACCACTTAGTCGAGCAGCTCTTCTTCTTTCTCTCAGTTCTTCCCAACCCAAACGTTGCAACATTTTTGTAACGCTACTCTTTTGTCGGAAATCACCCAGAACAAATCGAGCTGCTCTTCTTTGGATTTTTTCCAGTTCTTGAATCAGGTAATCCTGGTGAGGGTCCCATACACTGGAACCATACTCTAGTTGGGGTCTTACCAGACACTTATATGCCCTCTCCTTTACATCCTTACTACAACCCCTAGAACCCTCATAACCATGTGCAGAGATCTGAACCCTTTATTTACAATCCCATTTATGTGATTATCCCAATGAAGATCTTTCCGTATATTAACACCCAGATACCTACAATGATCTCCAAAAGGAACTTTCACCCCATCAACGCAGTAATTAAAACTGAGAGGACTTTTCCTATTTGTGAAACTCACAACCTGACTTTTAACCCCGTTTATCAACATACCATTGCCTGCTGTCCATCTCACAACATTTTCGAGGTCACGTTGCAGTTGCTCACAATCTTGTAACTTATTTATCACTCTATAGAGAATAACATCATCCGCAAAAAGCCTTACCTCCGATTGCACTCCTTTACATATATCATTTATATATATATAAGAAAATATAAAGGTCCGATAATACTGCCTTGAGGAATTCCCCTCTTAATTATTACAGGCTCAGATAAAGCTTGACCTACTCTAATTCTCTGAGATCTATTTTCTAGAAATATAGCAACCCATTCGGCCACACTTTTGTCTAGTCCAATTGCACTCATTTTTGCGAGTAGTCTCCCATGATCCATCCTATCAAATGCTTTAGACAGGTCAATCACGATACAGTCCATTTGACCTCCAGAATCCAAGATATCTGCTATATCTTGCTGGAATCCTACAAGCTGAGCTTCAGTGGAATAACCTTTCCTAAAACCGAACTGCCTTCTATCGAACCAGTTATTAATTTCACAAACATGTCTAATATAATCAGAAAGAATGCTTTCCCAAAGCTTACATACAACGCATGTCAGACTTACTGGCCTGTAATTTTCAGCTTTATGTCTATCACCCTTTCCTTTATACACAGGGGATACTATAGCAACTCTCCATTCATCTGGTATAGCTCCTCCGACCAAACAATAATCAAATAAGTACTTCAGATATAGTACTATATCCCAACCCATTGTATTTATTATATCCCCCGAAACCTTATCAATTCCAGCCGCTTTTCTAGTTTTCAACTTTTCTATCTTACTGTAAATGCCATTGTCATCATATGTAAATTTTATTACTTCTTTGGCCTTAGTCTCCTCCTCAATCTCGACATTATCTTTGTAAGCAACAATCTTTACATACTGCTGACTGAATACTTCTGCCTTTTGAAGATTCTCACATACACACTCCCCCTGTTCATTAATTATTCCTGGAATGTCCTTCTTGGAACCTGTTTCTGCCTTAAAATACCTATACATACCCTTCCATTTTTCACTAAAATTTGTATGACTGCCAATTATGCTTGCCATCATGTTATCATTAGCTGCCTTCTTTGCTAGATTCAATTTTCTAGTAAGTTCCTTCAATTTCTCCTTACTTCCACAGCCATTTCTAACTCTATTTCTTTCCAGTCTGCACCTCCTTCTTAGTCTCTTTATTTCTCTATTATAATAAGGTGGGTCTTTACCATTCCTTACCACCCTTAAAGGTACAAACCTGCTTTCGCATTCCTCAACAATTTCTTTAAACCCATCCCAGAGTCTGTTTACATTTTTATTTACCGTTTTCCACCGATCATAGTTACTTTTTAGAAACTGCCTCATGCCTGCTTTATCAGCCATATGGTACTGCATAATAGTCCTACTTTTAAGACCTTCCTTTCTATCGCATTTATCTTTAACTACCACAAAAACAGCTTCATGATCACTAATACCATCTAGTACTTCAGTTTCCCTATAGAGCTCATCTGGTTTTATCAGCACCACATCTGTTTATCGTACTGCAGGAATCAAAGCCATCAAGTCAAGCTGTCCATCAGAATACGTTTAAAGCCCCTAACTTAACTGTGCAGTGGTCGAAATTTGGAAAAATGACAAAAGATATTTTCCGTATATTTCTGGAGTTGATATTTTTACCTCATACTGGTCCATTGAACTGTTTACTGTTGGTTTCCTGGGCGCCTCACAAAGATAACAATTTAATACATGAAGAACTTTCATTAAATAACTATGAACCTGAAAAGTTTAAAATGAAAATCACTCCAGCAAAAACAACTTCTGAATTACAACCTATAGACAGGCATTTTTTTTTTCGAATGTTCAAATCAATAGACCGACATATCTGTGATTTCGTTGTGTTAAATAATATCAATGTAAAGTTGCAACAACGTAACAATATTATCAAACGCATGTCATTGATCTACAAACAAGAATGTTCACCGTGCTTTCGTTTGTCACACAGACATGGGTGGAAATTAGAGGGCCTAATTAGCACAAATGAAACTTTTGAAACTAGCACAGACAATTGTATTAGGAAAGGAACTAGTACTTGTGAAATCTTATGGAGGACAACAATAATAGTGATCAACTTTCTGTACTCAAATGTAGGTGGTGCAAGAAGCTATTGTGTTTCGAACAATTTTTCTTAATTTCCATTATCATTCACAGGAGGTTGAATATGTTGAAGGGGATTAAACACGACTGCCACATTATTGGTGAGTATGTAAACTTTTAATCAATACATACTCATACATACATTTAAATGTTTACCTGGAATATTTTTATCCCTCATGCGATTACAACACAACCGCAGGTTAGTATTAAATTGTGTCTTAAAACATGCATAAATTAATTGCAAGTTTTGTGATTGCTGCGTTATGATTTAAAAGAAATGAATACGTAGTTTAACAGGCGTACAATATTCACACGGTCCAGTGCACTCACAGTGTTATCTCCCTCTCTCCATCTCTCGCCGGCTTCACATAGTGCTAGCAGTTCAAAATACTTCACTCCGATTGGACACTGACGACTCCCGCCCGCACATTTTTACCGCCCTCGTAGATACGTGCACGATAGGATATAATATTTGAGAGGTTTACATATTTCAGTGTGCTCTTTCGGATGGTGTATAAATCGTTTTCAAGTTTTCTTAACATTGATTGACGGGCCCTTGTCAGTCCGGCCGCTATAATTTGTACCCGGCTGTGTTGGCAGAGGAAACACCAGGTGCATTACTAGAATTAACTCTTCCTCCATGCCGTCGTATACGTTCAGCGCATCCATCTCTGAAGTTGTCTAACAACGACCACCAAATTGCACAAATGGTGGCTTCTCTTTCGTCGTAATGCTTCCTATATCTTTCATTTTTGTTAAGAGATCATCACCGCACGGACTCATATCAAGTGAATACTGAGGATGTTCCACTGTTTTGCCTCTAGGAGGCTGGATGTCGACTTGGTGTTTGCAATGAACTCTGTTGTATCAAAGGACATCTTGTGACTCACTTTTGCCGGTAGTGTATTGAGCTGATTGATTTGTATTGCAGCAGTACTTAAGGCGTCAGAAAATAATTGCTGGAGGACCTGTGGGGGCTAGATATTAATTTGAGAGATTATTATTATTATTATTATTATTATTATTATTATTATTATTATTATTATTATTATTATTAGCGGACCCGTGCTGCTCCGTAACATTCGTTATGAAGATATGAAATAACGTGTCTTGATAGGAAATTGCTCCATGCGTTGCCCAGGTACTTTCCTGAATTCTTATTTTTAGGATTCACATTACCTGTTAATTTTGCGTCAAGTGAATTTTTGTAGATTTCTTTATTGTGATGTTGATATATATTTTATGAACTATTTTTCTTTTTAGAGTTAGTGTTGTGTGTTTAACTAAAACTTAGATTATTTTGTTTTCGCTTGAAACTTTGTCCTTGTTGAAGTGCATATTTTCTGGCAAGTAATCGGTCCGTTCAAACAATCTTATAAATAAAGTTGTAGGAGGTCCGCTGTCTGTAATTTCGTTTGTTTTGCCAATTTTTCAGATATTTATCCGTTTTAGGTCAACTCAAGACCGAATCGGTGGTTTTTGCTTTTCGTGTCTGTTCGTCTGTTTGTCTGTTTGTTTGTCTGTTCCACCATCACGGCAAAACGGCTGGATATATTTCAACCAAACTTCATATTTGGAGTATACTCACCCCAAGGAAGGTTTCTATATGCATTTCATTCTAAAATCTTTGATTAGACGGGGGGTTTATAGGAAAACCAGAACGGCTTTCCTCCATTTTCTCTTATACTATTGATTTCCTGTAAACTCCGTGGACCGTATGTGAAACGTCTCTTCATTATAAACAACTTTCGTTATGTTTATAATTTACCTTACTATTCAAATGACGGAGAAATTTACTATTTTCTGCGGGTATCATGGTCTGCGTATGTGACCGACAGACCGAGAACGAACCTACAGGTTACCATGGCAACGTCTCTGCTTGCCAGCAGGGAAGTAACGTATTGCCATTTTCCTCACCATACCTTTAAATTCATGGTTGCTCCTTGGGTAGAAGGCAAGAAAGGGCGTCAATCGGCCATTCTGCGGGATATTGGCGGAATATCGTTGGAGTTTATAACCGTCCTCGAATAGCTTAAGTAATAACACCATTATTCATCTTATCTGTTGACCTAAGAATGTCTTCGCCTAAATTTCTCCTCTGTTACCTCTTTCTTATATCCGTAACTTACACCAGTATAATTTATTGAGGGGCATTTGATTTTCCAATACATTCACTTGGTATTTACATATTTGTCGTCATCCGGCTGCCCTCAGTTTTAATCCATTTTCTATTAATTTCAACTTTCTTTACTGAATTATTTTCTTCCTTAATTACACCGTATGTATGCGAGTGCTAATCCCGAAAGCTTGACACTCTTTCCTTTGAGAAAATATTCTAAGCTATGCAAATGTATAACTTTCGGCCCCGGAAAATATCGAAATATGGATGCAATTTTAACGACGGTGCACACCTTCGTTTCGGGATAATTGGTAGCTAATCTGTAAGTCTTATCACAAATCAGAAAGCACAATCGCGTTTCATTTTGGAGAGATCTACAACTTTGGTCCTATGACATTTTATCGTATTTCTATTCCTTATACGTTAAATAGAGCTGTATTTCTCGATTTCAAGTTTCCTTACTATTCAAAAGTTTTGTACTTTCACACGTATATGTTAATATTAATTTAGCACACTTATAGGAAAGATATAATCATGACATTCGGCACGCACATTGGCATGACCAGTGGCAATGTGATAGCCAAATTTTATGATTCTATCTATCACATGAGTATCACAAATATAAATTAGTATGCGAAAACTGTACACAATTTCACACCCAATGATTCTAACTCAATCTAACCCATAAATATAGGAGATACGAGAAGATGTCATGAGACCAACCATATAGAACACTGAAAGAGGCGTCTGATGGTGAGGTCAGTTTGCAGATATGTCGCAGAGTTCCAAAGCAGTAACTCTCGAAATAAAGGTCTGCACTTCTAGAATGTGTCTGTACATTGACTATTTTGGCGATATTTCTGTACAGTTATCCGTTTCAGGTGTAATAATGACTATCTGCATATTTTTAGCTTTGGTGTCTGTTTTTCTGTTTGTCTATAACTGGATATATTTCCACCAAAATTCATATTTAGAATCCACCTGTCCTTGGGTAGGTTTCAGGGCAAATATTGTTTCTAAATCCATGAAATGACTGGGGGGTTTATACGAAACCGAAACCGTGATTTTACACTCCCACAAAACATACACAACCAAACTTAATAGAAATCTACCTGCCTTAATGGAAATTAATTCTTAAACCTTTTTTCCCATGTGCATCATTTCGGTAAGAAGATTTATACGGGAGATATCATTAACCGGACTTAACTTAAGAACGGGCGCGTGTTGAGCGTATTTCTTACAACTTGAAAACTATTGAAGATATTTGAACCAAACTTTATATTTAGCATCCACCTTTCCAAAGGTAGATTTTACAGGTCAATAACATTTCCTGTTCCTGGAATGGACTGGCGGTTTATAGGGAACCGAAATGGTGAATTTACTCTTCCACAATATATAGAATTCATGACCAACCTGACTGGAAATCGACCAAATCTGTTGGAAATCCATTTCTAAAACTTTTTTCATGTGTATTTTTTCGACAGAAAGATTAATAAGGGAGATATCATGAATGGTCGGTTTTGCAGGGTAAGTCCAGCAGACATAGACCAAAAGGTGTTGTACGTAGAGCAGATTCCTTACCTATCTATATAAGTAAAATCCTAACGACTGTGTGCCTGTACATTGACTATTTTGGTGAAATGTTCGCACAGCTACGCGTTTAAGGGGTAATAATAACAACCATCTGCATAATCTTTTGGTTTAGTTTCCTGAAAGTCCTAATTTTAACACTCCTCGCCCAAAATCCACATTGCGGCATAATCTGCCAGACGAACAAGAAAACAGAAATTTGGCAAAATTATACGTTTTAGCCTGTAACGGACAGAACATTTCGAAGAGCTTTAAAATTTTTACTTTTTTCCCCGAAGAATATCGAAATATGGAGGCAATTTTAATGATGGTGCAGATCTTCGCAAAGTCCTATCACATAAGTGAAGGCACAATCTCCGTTCAATTTGGAGGGATCTACAACCTTGGTCTTATGACTTTTTGTTGTATCTGTATCCCTTTTACGTTTGATTTTTGTCTATTTCTCGATGTTAAGTAAATTTGGACTTTTCACATACATAATTCATACTTTAAATCACTTATAAGAAAGATAGTCATCAAACCCTACACGAAAATTAGCCCACCCAGTAGCCATATGTGAGCCAAATGCTATGTATGTAGCTGTTACATAATTATCTGAAAAGTAATGCAATGTGAGATAATCTTACAAATATTTTACCCTATTCAACGTTTCTAACTCAATCTGACCCATGAATAGATCAGATATCCTACGACCAGCCATTTAGGCCGCTAAGTCTGACGTCTTATGGTACAATCCTTTGTCGATATGACGTACCGTTTTGCAGCAGTCAATCTGTAAATGAAGGTCTGCAATATTTTAAGCATGCATAATATAATTTCGTATGTCGATCTATATATCTATTCACTGATGTCGTCTTGTAGCGATCGAGAAAGGGTGTGTCTGCTATTGTAATCAGTACTCCCCACACCGACTTTGACTGGCAGTAGGAATGGGGTCCTTCTCCAACACCTGTGTAACTGACATTAGTAAGAAAGACCTACCATTGTAGTGGATAATTCACTTCTCGATTTGACTTGCAGAAGACAAGGGAGCATGCATTATTATTTAAAAGTCCCCTATCCGATTGTGTTTGGCTGTAGGCAAGGGTACCCGCCCTTATAAACAAATGTATCCATCTAAAATGTGACTGGTATTAGGCATAGTGGCCTGCTATTTTGATGGAAACTCACCAACTTGGTGTGACTGGTAGTAAGCTGGCTGGCTGTAGGAAAAGGGACCTGTCATTATAATTATAACTGCACAACTCAATTTCGACTGGTAGTAGGGAAGTTGCCAAACATTCTAATGAAAAATGTAATCTCTCTGGAAGTAGGAAAGGGGGCCTGCCATTGTAACGAAAACTCCCAAATCGATTGTGAATGGCAGTAGGCAAGTGAGCCTGCCGTTTTCATCACAAATCCGTAACAAACACTTTACATTGGAAACACCGTATTGGGAACCTCCATATGCTGTTTCTCGGATAACGCTAAGAGACATGCCATTTTAAAACAATCTTATTTACTGTATGTACAGTATTTACTTCGATATTCGAATACAATGTAGAATACCGTAGCGAAATACGGGTACATTTGCTAGTAATTAATAAAAATGAGTGATATTTGTGTGTAAGTACGCGTTGCGATACAAATATAGTGTACATGATTCCAACTGTCCCGCATCCAGAATGTCACAATCATCTTAGCAATCCCGAAAAGTATGGATCCGACACTAATATTTTTCGATGATTTTTACATGTCACTCCTTCCCAACCCCAACCGTGGGGGTACTGGCGATGTCTCACCCCCACAGTATTTTTCTCCGGATAGTAATTCATATGTCTAGGAAGTTTGGTTGAGAGCTATGCTTGAACATACACACACACACACGGACACATACACAAGCATAACCTTGGTCTTTTTGGACATTTTCTTCTTCATTCCTTTTCACTCCCAATGCAGATGGAGGCCTAAATTACATATGTAATGTCACTGTTCATCTCAGCTATACCAAAAGGTAGATATTTGACACTAATATTGGTCATTTTCTATTTTCTTTTTCATGTCGTTATTTCCCAATCCCCAACTGTAGGAGTGCTAAGGGTGCCTAACACTCCCATCCACACGGTATTTTTCTCCAGATAGTAATTCATGTTTACCGAGCTCGCTAGCTTTAGTCGCTTAAGTGCGGCCAGTATCCAGTATTCGGGAGATAGGTGGTTCGAACCCCACTGTCGGCAGCCCTGAAGATGGTTTCCCGTGGTTTCCCATTTCACACCAGGCAAATGGTGGGGCTGTACCTTAATTAAGGCCACGGCCGCTTCCTTCCCAGTCCTAGCCCTTTCCTGCTCCATCGTCGCCATAAGACCTATGTGTCGGTGCGACGTAAAGCCAATAGCAAAAGTAATTAATGTTTGTACCAAGTTTGGTTGAAATTACCTATAAACGCCTGTCATTTTAATCGTTTAGCTTCGCCGGTATCTTCACGTAAAGATGTTACTCCTTAACTCTGTGTAACCCGCTAAGTACAGAATGTATTGCGGGCTAGGGCAATCCTTCGCCAGCAAGTATTGTGGTCATTTAGTGAGTTCATTTTAGGATGACTCAAAGTTGACTGAAATTAGAGACCAATCATTACCTTTTCTGGAGAGAATTCCGTTCCAGTATAATGGCCGGGCGGACTGGACAAAGCTGTTTCTGTAAACCTTTTTAATATATAGACTAGAAGATGCGGGCTGCTCCGCAGCATTCGTTATAAATAGGTCAGAAAACTCGTCTTGATATGCCTGTCCCAGTCATATTGTTTTCCCTGTCCTTTTCAAAGCTTTCATGAACATTTAATAAGAAGCACGTTTTAGTATGCCGCAGCTCGTAGTCAGAATTCATCCATTATGACGTCATCGTGTCGTCTGTTTGGTAACAATCTATCCATGTATTCGCTTTTTTATCCTGTAGTTCTTGAAGTAAAAACTTGGTGTTGTGTCGTGCAGTTCTTCTATGTGGAACGGTTGTTTTGTGAGGTCTCGAAGGAGCGCTTTTTACCAGGCAGAGAACTTTTTACGATACATGGCCTTCACTCTTTCAGGCGTAGCTAAGTTATCCTTCGATAGGTGTTCTCAGATAATATCTAAGGCTTATGTCATGATGGAGTCCGTTTGTACGTAGACTCTTTTATCTTAGCAGCATGTAAGTTATTAAGAACGCTCTGCCATCTTTTGAATTATTTGGAAGTTGGGAAAGGCTAGAGAAACAAACAGTATCTAGCAGGGAATAGTATTCTTCCGTGATCAGAGGAATTGTGTACTATTTGGCTTGAAAGTTAGCAATCAAACATGGCTGCATGCATACTAAGGATGAAAATCGCGTAATATATCAGAACTAACTGATGTACCCGTGCTTCGCTACGGGATTTTCAGAAAGACTGACTTTGTTGTTTTCATAACTGAATTCAACATAGGTCGTTACAAAAACGTCAGTAGGAATGTAGCGATTGAAAGCAATGTTATCATATAAAATATTCGATCAAATGAAAAACCGCACACTTTCTCACTTTCAACGAACAATACTACGGTGCCGATCTAAGATTCCAAAGTTCCAGAGCTGGAATAACCAGGTCGCAGACTGCCGTGAACACTCCTCTGTCATTATTCCGTTAAATATGCACACTACTCATTCCAATCAGTGGCTCAGAGTAGGGATTGTATAGCTCGAATACTATGATGAACCAGTGTGTTACGTACCACATATATCATAAAATGTATGAACCAGACGAATGGCATGCTAAAGAAGAAAGTTATCTTACACCCCAGCTACTTCCCACCAATATACAGGCAGGCTGTTACAGTCGGTACGACCAGGCGAGTTGGCCGTGTGGTTAGGGGCGCGCAGCTGTGAACTTGCATCCGGGAGATAGTGGATTCCAACCCCACTGCCAGCAACCCCGAAGATGGTATTCGGGAGATAGTGGGTTCGAGCCCCACTGTCGGCAGCCCTGACGATGGTTTTCAGTGGTTTCCAATTTTTACACCAGGCAAATGCCGGGACTGTACCTTAATTAAAGCCACGGCCGCTTCCTTCCACTTCCTAGACCTTTCCTATCCCATCGTCGCCATAAGACATATCTGTGTCGGTGCGACGTTAAGCAAAAAAAATATGGTATTCCGTGGTTTTCTATTTTCACACCATTCACACCAGGCTGTACCTTAAAGCCAAGGCCGCTTCCTTCACACTACTATTCATTTCCTATCCCATCGTCGCCATAAGACCTACCTGTGTAGGTGCGACGTCAAGCAAATTTAAAAAAACCTCGGTACGCTGCAGTAATCCTATCTATCAGGGATGAGAGGAAACAGAAGACAAGAAGCACATCACAACAAACTATGGTCAATGTAACGTTACTGTTGATAAAGTTTATGAGCTTTCTATATTGCAGGCTGTTGTATGTCCGGCGCTCCCTTTCTCGCTCCACCAGCCAGCTGCACGCGCGCCTGTGTATCATTCTGCTAGCTTCGACGCGCAGCCCTCAGTGCGCGTGCCTGACCATCGAGTGTACTATAAATAGGAGCTCCCTGCCTGCTCACTTGCCCACTTGCCCGGTGTCCAGCTCCAGAATACACCCTACGTCGAGCACGGAGGCTACTCCTCTTGAAAATGTGCTTCGACCAGGTGGACTGAATTTCTGGCAGTACGAGGTTTCACCTCTGGTCACCGCTCCCTTACCTGTTTCCGCTGCCTATGTTCCGTAATTCTTTCACAAGCCATTTTCATTACCTAATTTACGCAAGCTCCCTTAGTTTCGCTAGGTGGAATTTCTTCAATCAATTGAACTTGCTTTTTAGGAATTCAGGCACTTCAACAAACAAGGACTCTCAAAGACATTTATGTTAGTGTGCCAGATAGTTCTCGACTATCAACGGGTCAATTCACGAAGACTATCTTTTCAAGATAGAAGTGTATATAAAGACTGTAAACCTGTACATATTGTATAAAGACAGACTTTTCTCAAGATTCAATATTCCTTTTTGCTTCAAAATAAATTTCAGTTATTTGTGTAAATATCATAAAGTGAAGCAATAAAAGTTGTGTTTGTAAATTTCAACCTTTGGTTACAACACAGGCCTTCAACATTAGTTTTCTTTCGACTCTGTGATATTAGGGTGTCTTACAAAATTATTTATATCGTAGACTGTAGTTCCTTATTCTCAGACTTTACATACCGATTTTCACTAAATTCTGTTTACCCATTTTCTCGTGACTCGGCGCTGATATGGACTAAGTAACAAAAATCCAAATTCATGAATATCTCCGACTATATGCGGTACGGTAACAATGTATAAGCATAAGTGATCGGAAATTTAATTTCTTACATAACTACTACTAACTTACGACATAACTAAAGTTATGTTAGTTGTGTAGCATTTATCGATACGACCACTAATAACATAAATAACTTATTTGAGAATTACATTTCAGACCTTCCCCTAAACTACCATCTCACTCAGCGTGAATAAAATGATTTGTAGCCTAGATTGCAGTGGTTCATCACCCGAAATTACATACCGATTTTCATTAAATTCTCTTCAGCCGTTTTATCGTGATGCGTGTACATACATACATACATACATACAGACAGACAGACAGACAGACAGAAATTACGAAAAAGTAAAAAATGCATTTTCTTGTTACTGTGGACATGACCGATACAGAAATACCATTATTTTCAAATTCTGAGCAATGTACAGACAAAACTCTTATTTTATATATATAGATATTATTAAAAGTGGTAGTCGCTTAGCAACCTGCTAATACAGAATGTATTGACGGTGAGGGTAAACCTCCGCCTGTAATTATTGGAGTGATCATTTAATGCTTTGATTTTAAGATTACTCGAATTTGGCTGAACTTTGAGACCTATCAATGCCTTATGATTCACTGGCAGGTAATTCCATAGGGAATAAAACAAAAATTAAGCAAATAGGTCCAGTAGAACGGACGTACATATTTGCCAAAGGTGTTTTTAATTAAAGTCGTTTAATATATGTACAGATAATAATTATTACTGAAATATTACTAAAATATTTCGACATATTTTCTAACCCCATGTGGAGGGATGTAATAACTTTTGCGTGCTCGTGTGGTGGTTAGTATTGTGATGAGCTGTGTGTATATTATAATAATAATAAGAAGAAGAAGAAGTAACCAGCGCATTCACCATCCAGAGACATGAGACTTTGGTACTTACGTTGGTTTTGAGGGGAAGGTTATAAGGCTCATCGTAAATAATAAAATCGTTATAATTATCCCAATCAATAGCAATATTTGCAACAGTGTGCAAATGCAGCTCACGATATGAACAGTACGAAACCGCTCTCATTAGGTACAATTCTTCGTGTTTCAATGACAGTAATTAGGTGGACAATATTTATGACAGAGAACTGAAAGGGAAAAGACCAGTAGGAAGGCAAAAATGTTAAATGGGACGATGTAGAGCAGGGCCTCTCAGAGTGCAGCGGGTTGATAGATCGAAGGAAATGGTCCTAGACCTGAACGAGGACAGTGAAGTGTATTTGCGGCAATGGTAAATGATATGAATAAATGTGTTGGAGCTCGCAGAGTCGGAGGGTATTTCAGATATAACTGGTATAAGGAAGAGTATAAGACTATTGGTGCTGCTCTTTTTAAGTACGATAGCCCTGTTAACATTATTGGATCTGGAACCGCGGCGAGCTCTCTTGCTCGGAATGGAAAGGTGCCATCAAGATGACATGTATCGTTCCTCCAATACGTGCTGTACGCGGAAAATTCAGGACGTAACCGCTTCCGGCATTTCCATAGTGAGATAGAAACCATCCTTCACGTCCCCAGCTTCTATCTGCTCGGCAAACGCACCATCACGCCATTCGCCACTTTCAAGGATGTCTCTTGGATTACATCACTAGGGATCGCAGGGCGTATTAACATCAACGCCTTCAGCGTCGATTTTAAAATAAATTGGACCAACCATAAGATGCCAACTACAAAAAGAAAACCATTTACAAGGCTACGATTCCTTACTGCAAAAGGAAACACATGCTCGAACTTACTGAAGATTTTTGAGTTAGCGCTCTTGAAACCATCCTGGTTACTACGTGCATATTTTTGAATCGTTAGTCATTCCAAGTGCCAAATTCAACAAAAAAACTATTGCTATAGTCACAATTGATGAGTCCATGGCCCTTCTTCACAATCCTTTGTGTAGTGGTTTAGCATAGCTTTGAATCTGTAGCTGTTGACAATGTTCCGTATATTTCAGCTTTCTACTTATTTTTCCTCTCTTTGAGGTTCCCGACACTTCTCATCATGCTAGCATATATTACTGAAGTTTCCCTTGCATTGTTGATATTGTTAAGCTTCGTCTTTAGGGAAACCTTGAAATATATTGTAAAAAGTAAATAAAATAAAATAATTGAAAAACAATTAGTGGAATTGGAATTTTCAGGTTTATGATATTTAGATGCACAGTCTTAAAGAACTTTCTTTTGGTATGTGTTGAACGTTAAAATAACACGGTTAGGTTTTTGGTGACGATGGGATAAGAAATGTCTTGGTCCGGGAAGGATGCGGCAGTGGCCTTAATTGAGGTATAACCACATGGATTTGTCCACCGTGAAAACAAGAAGACAACAGAAGACCATTCTCAGGGCTGCCGACGATGGAGTTCAAACTTTAAGCTACACGACCCGTACCGCGTATAAAGTCACTCTACACTTATATCCCTGACTGAATAAATACTGAGTAAAGTTCTTCCACAATACTTTTAAAAAATAAACTATCAGATAAAATATCACAGCGATATATTTTACTTCAGTAAATCTGCCAAACGTAATACTTCTCAGAGAGTAAATGAATTTTATCGCATACACAGACTTGTGAATTGGTAAGAGAGCTCGTGGTTTACGACTTCGTTACTGAAAATCTCCAATTTTTCTTGTTGATTTATTTCCCTTTTACGTCAGATCAATGGCATTGTGCACACAGCTATAAACTGAAATACACTGAAGAGCCGGAGTGAAGAATGCGCGAGAAGAAGGCACAGACTTCCGTGACTGACTCTCACTTAGCAGGAACAAACCGCACAGATAATATTTTTAACAAAACTCCGGAAGGAGTGAGATTACCTGGCGAGTTCTACTTCAATAACTCAATTCGTGTTGAGCATAAATCTCTCATTATCTGAGCTCTAAATTAGGGCAGGAAGCTGTACTGGACAGTAGAGAGCTCAACAGCAGTTCATTATTACTCCTTGCATTGATTCCATGGCCTGCTAGAATAGCTAGAACAAAGCGTCTAATTCCTTAAAGTAACTGTAGGCCTATGGGTCGAAGAACTGCCACATAGATTGCATAGTAACAAGCTAAATATTGAATTCAGTCGTACAAGATACTATGTTTCTATGATATTGGTTCAAAACACTGATTAAGAGCCAAAATAAGTATGAGCCTGGCTCAGTGGCTCACAGGGTAGAGCGCTGGCTTTCTAAGCCCAAGATAGTGGGTTCAGTCCTCGGCTCAGTCCAATGGTATTTGAAGGTACAAAAGTTGTCAGTATATTTACCAACAAGTACAGGGTGAGGAAAATAAAACTGGGCTGGAAAATATTTATAAAACTGATGTGGAATTGACACTTGTTGACGAACATGAGATCTGCCCATCACAGTAAACGCTGGAAACCGTGATTTCGATGCGCATCTTCCGAGTACGTCGCTGTGTCATTACGTGTGAGTGATTGAGAGGAGCAGATATGATTAGTGACAGTTGAATGCAACACAGAATGACGCTCACTATAAAACAGCGCGTGTTCATCGTCGAGTGTTATGCGAAGAACGATTAGTGGAAAAACCCTGTGCGGAACTGTTTTCGCAAGAATTTAGGATTGGAAGTGTTTTGGCAAAACCTCCAGCAAATTCCGCAATGCAAAACTTAGTGGTAAAATGGCGTAAAACGGGCTCTGTAGTGAATAAAAACCGTAACTATCCGAAAACGGTTCGAACATCAGAAAGCATTGCTCGAGTGAAGGAAAGCCTGGAAAGAAGTCCGACGAAATCCCAACGCCGTTTATCTGTGCTAGTGGGAATGAAAAGATCATCGTATCGAAATATTATCAAAAAGAGCTAGCATCTGTATCCTTATAAATTTACTCTTTGTACGCGTTAAACCGTCCAGACGAATCTTCGAGTGTTGAGTTCTGCCGATGGTTTCCGAGTGAAGTGAAGTCAGGACTTTTGGATCCTCAGTGTTTCATTTCTTCAGATGAGGCCACTTCGAGCATCTTATGTGATGTGCATTAATAAGGGTCAACCCCGCTCTTTCCTATTTGTAAATATTTTACGGGCCAGATTTATTTTACCCACGCGTTAGATGAACTCCCATGAGACTAAATTCCAGTTCCTCGACATCTCCGAAAATCATAATTTAATAATAATTCATGTGAAGTACAAGCAGTAACTTCCTTAACACCGTTGTGACCACGATTGAACTTACTTATACCTTGTGTTTGTTTTCTTTTCTTTCCATTTTATTTCCAAAAATCTTTTTAACTTGAAGTAAATACTTATTCGGCGGACACATCTTCAGGATGTCAGATAACCGACTAAGAAAAAGAATATGGAATTTTATCAAACCGAATTCAACAAGGCCAAAGCTGTTTCAATGTAGTGAAAAGGATCTCAGACAGATTGGTATCCCAGATACACAGGGTCAAATTTAGACATATAGTAAAGAACTATCAACATTTTAAAATGGAATCAAAACACAAAAGATGGAGTGGACCTCTACCCGAAAAGCACAAGAATACGCTGGCTAATGGGCTCAAAGAAGAAGCGAGGATGTCAGTGCCAAAGCCGGAAAAAGAACAAGATCTAGACACTGAAATGAAATTGGTTGTGATCATGCAGTCTATAAAAGGAGTATAATACATAGTAGAGGTGTTGATCTGGTGTTTAAATAAGTGAATTAACTGAGTTAAGCTGTAGAGAGAACTTTTTCTGGACCGGGCATTGTACTTGCAAATGTTTTGAAATCAACTTTCCGATATCCATCGGCTCGGTGACATCTTATTGCATGTTTGCAGGAGTACATATCTCCATACACTAGACGGAAGCGGTAGGTGTATTCAGTTGCGGCTCGCGGTGCTCAACCGTTCCGATAATTTTTGCGTTGTCTACAGGCTTTTGTACGCCCAGCCTCGAACGTTTAGGGCTTCTTAGATTATCTTCGATTCCTTCTATTTGCCTTTGTTGGCTTGCATCTTTTTATATCAAGACATTGAAACATATTGGGGAAAAAACGTTGAAACATATCGGAAAATCTCACAAATCTCTCTACTATTTTACAATTCAGTCATTTTTTCTCAGAAATATTATTATATCGATATATTTCGAAAATATGAAACGAATTATATCTCTCAGTACGAACCATCACGTCGTGATCCGGAGCTGTTCTATTTTTTCCCTACGTAATAAGATTCGATGTTACCACAAAATTATAGGTGCGCACGCTGCTCACTATTTCACCGCATGACATTGAAAATTATTTGAGCAGACTATTTCTACCTTTCTCTTTTCAAGTCAATTATGTTTGCTACCTTGTATGGTTTTAAAATTATAAGGAAGTCTTTCTTGGTACACACGGATTTTTACCGAGAAATCCAGAACTGAACGAAACAATATACGTCAAGAATGATTAGTAGGTTGTGAAGATGGGGAAATAAGCTAGGATTCTAACATCATCGTAAAATAATAATAATAATAATAATAATAATAATAATAATAATAATAATAATAATAATAATACATTTACGCCCCACTAATGTCTTACTGTTTTTTTAGATGACGAGGTGCCTGAATTTTGTCCCACAGGAGTTCTCTTACATGATAGTAATTCTACCGACAAGAGGCTGCTGTATTTGAGCTTATTCAAATACCAGCGGAATGGATCGGGATCGAACCCGCGAAGTTAGTCTCAGAAATCTAGCGCTCTGCCGTCTGAGCTACCCAGCCCAACTTCATCATGCAATAGAAGAGGGGTTAAATGAGGGTAATCGTACAGATGAATGAATCGCGTTAAAGATTGAGGGAGGTACGCTGGAGAATAACTCTGAATTATCTTCCTACCTCCCACTCGAGTCAGCCGTGAGTGAAAGGGATGAGGCAGGTTCCTGCGGTTGTTCTTGCAGTTCAGTTGAGTGATCAGGTCAAGAGTTCCCTTTAATTGAAGCTCACAACATTATCTTGTACCGTATGCGGTCAGTCGCAACTTGGGTCTGTGGTAAACATGACCCTCGAGACAAGTAGATGCGATGAGACCTGTTAACCACTGCGGCTTCACAACATCCCACCAGTAGAAGGCGAGACAGTAGGCCTAAGTACGGTTCACTGATCAACAAACTGGATAGAGCATGATATGACCATGTAGGCTTTATTAGCGATCATCTAGGCAGACAGATATTATTTAACGTATCACCAACTTCTCAATAATGAGAAGAATAAGAAACCATACGTTATTTATTGTCAATAACTGTGACTGGTCGTTTTGGGACAAGTAGCGAGAAGTTAATGTTACATTGGCAATATTGATCTATAATTTAATGTGTGTTGGAAAACTAAAATTCGAAAGTATTGACATTTTTAAATGTTCACCTGGTGAAAGAATTTAAGATGTTCCTAGTTAAAATGGTAAGTTCTTTCGGAAACCCATTCTCAAAATTGCTTTTCTCACTTTTTCTTCTTCCTCCTCTGCATGTTCTTTCCAGTCTTCCGGATGTTGGGGATCAATATGAAAAGTGCTCTTCGATCCTCAGCAACAAGAAAAATATTTCTTCAGTGCTTTCTATTCCCATCCAGTATTGAATATTCTTAACGCATGATGCTTTTCTCCTACATTACTTTACGACCTTAAATTTTGCCTTTCAAAATGAATTGTAAAATTGCATATTTTTCACCAAGTAACACATGCCGTAGATATGCACATTTCGCTGCATTTGATGGCGGTCAGATTTCTCTTTTGAAGTTTGCTAATGCTTGTTCATTCTTGGCATAGTCAGCTTACGACACTGAACATTCGTTTATGAAGCTTCCAGTCATTTGATGGTGTGCTGTTCTAATGTCCCAGTTTTGACCACATAACTCAGAATATACCAAATGTAACATTTAACCGTATGCTGTCAAAGTTTGAAATTAAAGGTGACATCACACAAGAACGGCTCCAATCTTTCAGGGTTATTGAGTTCAAATTATTCCCTTTCCTTACATGTTAATATTGAAGCTTCTAAATTTCTCAACCCTTCTTACATAAAAGTCTGTAGTTTACACTAATAAATTTGTGGTGTGAACTCCATTTGATAAGTTGTTAACATGGATAGCAAATATATCTGCCTGGATCTGCCAAGGGAAGTGTTACCTACCTACCTTGAAACTATGGTGACATAACCGAGGTTCTACGAGAAAACCACATTAAAAAATAAGCTGCTTGCTTCTACTACAAGGCCCCAAAATCGAAGGTGGTGTCCTGCGTGGGCGCCGGTAAGACAGCGCAGCTGGACATCCTTGCCTCACCAGAGAGCTTTGTGTCGACCTCGACTCAAGGAATTATTTTCACCGTCCCACTATTGGGTTGCCACAGTGAAAGCTGTGCAGTCCAGCCTGTAGCGATTAGTATCACTTTCCTATTGCTTATGCTTATATGCGTAATTCCTGGGTTTATTTAGAGGTCTTGCACTGGAAACAGGGAGTGGTCTTGTCGTAGCACATCAATTTTTAAACCAGAATTTCAAGGTAGGTGCCGGCATGAATGGTATCACACTTCCCTTGTGAGTATTTGAATAATAATTCCATATTGTATTGTGTGAGTTTTCATACTGAATTAATTTTGATCTCATTTCCTAGCATTTGATATCGTGGCGGGTTATTGGAGTCCTTAAAACTACTACCCAGCGATGTAGCTTGCTTTACTAAAAACTAAATTTATTGAACTACCTACTCTTTACAGTTACAAGTTCACTCGCATTTGAGTTTCCCAGTGGCATTTCTTTCCTCACACACACACTGACACGAGTCATCACACCGCAAACTGGCACTTTAAACTGCTGTTCTCCACTCGGCTTCTTACGGCTCAGTATCGTTCTGAAACACATCACAGCTAGCAAGTCTCGTTGAACTCCACGTAGCCATCTGACGGACTCACTCGTCACGGACCCGCGACCGCTTACTTTCAAGCACGACTGATGCACTCAAAACTGGCTAATTCGGAACTAACTGACTCCGCGCTCCCACAGTTATGCTTTTATATGAGCCCGTAGATGATTCCACCAGTTACCTCCTACAGATCATTCCAGATGCCTGATCCATTGTTCATCAGCTTCAAGCTTCATCTAGGAACTTCCTTATCGCGATCCTCAATAATTCGCGGGCGTTGTTGTTTTACTCAACCACATTGTCGCCCTGCGCCGCAATTAGCATCTCTTGCTAGCATTAAGGCCAACGCACACAGAAAGCTAAGCTAAGTTACGCTACGCAAACCAACGAAAAAAATCGCTCCAATGAAGCTACATGGAATGGCACGCACATACTGCTATACCAAGATACGCTAACATGCAGTACCAAGTTAATAGACGCGATTTTCATAGCTGTAGCTGGCTCCGTGTATGGGCACAATCACTTTTTTCCCCGGCGTCTAGCAAACAGTCGTTTTATGTGTGTGGCTTTCGTGAATTACCTCAATACATCAGCGCTATTTTATTGCTTAATTGTGTCTGTGCTTGTTAATTATCATGGAAGGCAGACCACAGGATTAAAGACTGATTGAAGAGAAACAAAAATATACTTGTTTTTCAAATTATTAAAGAGATATAACCATGAAAGACAACTGTTGGCAACAAATAAACGAAACTCTGGAAATTGATTATACGTATCATTTATCGCTTTTACATACATTTTACAATTTGGGCACTTAATAATCATATTTTTAATATCATCCCCAGTAACAGAGAGAAGTTCATGAAGCTCTTCAGGATTTAGACGAATGACTTTTATTTCTTCATCATTTTCATGCAATGTTTGTATCAATTGATGGAATTCGCCGTGAATTATTCTCCATCCAATTTCACGTATACGGACTATTTTCCTCGTACTGTTTCTTCCTTTCTCTTTCTTCGTCTTCCACGACAGCAACCAATAAAAAAAGCCTCCTCTTCAATTAATCCGCCATCTTTAAACGGCTGCCTACCATAGTTCGGCTTAGCTTTTTATTCGTTTTACACAACATAACTTCGCACTGCTTAGCATAGCGAGCGTAGTTTAACGTAGCTTATCTTAGCTTTCTGTGTGTGGTGGCCTTTATTGCCGGCCGCCTCGCACTCGGCTTTCATTGGACAATGTGTTCAATGTTTTGTGTCTCTATATTACATAAACTACAAAGCCAGTAACATTTTAAATTGCCTGCCAGTCGTTCTACAACAGTGTGGACGAACCTAAGAACTTAAATCATAGAAATAACCCACTTCTTGAATTACACACAACACTTGTATAATACTCTTCTAGTTAAACGTTGCTTACAGTTAACAAAACAACAAATCGTACTAAAACGAAATATTGTGTGTAATGTTAGTTCAGTGGACACAATAGGTGATAAAATCTAATTCCAGGAAATTCAAAGCTTTGTCTTTTAACATTTCAGAGGTGTGTGTTTTAACAGCGGTGAAGTAGGGCATTCTAACTCCTCTTAACTCCCTGTGGGTGTGGGCAGACAAGCGAAATCGTGGACGTATTCTATGCTCCCGTCCACAAGGGTTCATGGCACAATGTAGTTAATCTGGGCACTGAAAAGATTCACGAATTGTTCGAAGGCTAATTTCTATGAAGACGAGTTGGTGGTAGTGAAAGTGGTGAATATTGTCTATCTTACGGTATTCCCTGCTTGTCGTACGAGGCAACTAAAAGGCGATTTGCCATGTGGGTAGGGTCGCGCAGCTATGAGCTTGCGTTTGGCAGATGGTGGGTTCGAATCTCACCTTCGGCAGCGTTGAAGATGGTTTTCGGTGGTTTCTCATTTTCACACCAGGTAAACTCTGTGGCTGTACCTTAATTAAGGCCACAACCACTACCTTCCTCATCCTAACCCTTCCTCATCTTTCCATCGCCGCAAAATTTTGATGTGTTAGTGTGACGTTAAACAAGTAGCAGAGAAAAAGGCAATCTGAGAGGCTCTCAATGTGGGAGCGTTAGTTGATGATCATAGGGCCCTAGTTGAGTCTGGCGTTGCTTCCACTTACTTGTGAGGTGCTTCTTACTTTAATCTTACCTATCCGACCTTCCTTGGTCAAGTCTTGTTAACTTCCGACCTCGAAGGTATTAGGTTATCGAGGCCTTGGGAGTCTTACATTTTAACACCAGCTTTCTTTTTTTTTTCTTTTGCTAGTTGCTTTACGTCGCACCGACACAGATAGGTCTTCTGGCGACGATGGGACAGGAAAGGGCTAGGAGTGGGAAGGAAGCGGCCGTGGTCTTAATTAAGGTACAGCCCCAGCATTTGCCTGGTGTGAAAATGGGAAACCACGGAAAACCATTTTCAGGGCTGCCGACAGTGGGGTTAGAACCTACTATCTCCCGAATACTGGATACTGACCGCACTTAAGCAACTGCAGCTATCGAGCTCGGTACACCAGCTTTCTTTTGCCGATCCCTTCATTCTTCGAAGTGTCGGACGTCATCTATTTTTTCCTGTGTTTAGTGTTAAGAGAGAATGGTTGGTCAGTTGAACTTGTTCTTAAACCAATAATCACCACCATCACCAATTAGCCCTCGAACAACTCCCTGAATATATTATATCCTTTGTTCTTAAACCAATAATCACCACCATCATCAATTAGCCCTCGAACAACTCCCTGAATATATTATATCCTTTTAATGCCCACATTAATGAAAAATGAAATGGCGTATGGCTTTTAGTGCCGGGAGTGTCGAGTACAAGTTCGGCTCGCTAGATATAGGTCTTTCGATTTGACGCCTGTAGGCAACCTGCGTGTCGTGATGAGGATGAAATGATGATGAAGGCGACACATACACCCTGTCCCCATGCCAGCGAAATTAACCAATTATGGTTAAAATTCCCGACCCTGCCGGGACCCCTGTGACCAAAGGCCAGCATGCTAACATTTAGCCATGGAGCCGGACCCCAGATTAATTACATTGTACCTTAAGGCCTTGTGGACGGGAGCATAAAATACGTCCATGATATCACTTGTCTATCGTAAAGGGTGAAACTGTTGGTATCCTACTTATACCAGAAAATGTACTGTAGAAACTAATACACTAACAAAGGACAGATGATCTTTTACATCGTAATTTAAACGTCAGATACCAATCACGGTTTAGACCAAGTTACGGTACCACCACATCATTAGTGACCGTAAACGATATTCAGTTAGCAAGGAATAAAGGGAAAAATGCTCTTCTAATTCTTGACCTTACGAAGGTATTTGAATACGTAGACGGATGCATTTAATTAGACAAATTAAAAATGATGAAATATTCTGGTAGTATATTATTCTGGTTGCGTTCCTATTTTAACGACTTGTATCAGTGGTAGGTGATAAGTCTAGATGGCGGAAGCACACGGTGAGGTTTTGTAACCCTTTCTCTTCTCCTTATACATGCGTTACCTTTCAAATTAATAGAATTGTAAATATTTTATATTCAGGCGACATTTAATTGCATATTCATACCTAGCCGAATGACATATTGGAATGGACTAGAATCCACTGCCTAAAAGTAAATATGTCAAATTAGAAAGCGTAAATATACCAAGGGGGCTCACAACTTAGGACCGTTGATTGGTGACCGCAGTTTTGTATCTTTCCTTTTTGACCTCCCTTGGATAAATCTCGTTATTTATCGACTCAGACGGTATTAGGTGAGGTCATTCAATGTCACATCTCCGTGACCCTTCGTTTCGTTTGCCGATCCTTCAGCTTTAGACAGGTTGGACCTCTTCTATTATTGGTGATAAGGGAGGATGGTTGTCCAGACTTACTTCCTCTTAAACAATAATCACCACCATCACTATTTCTAAGAGGGGATGATTGGCTAGTTCTTCCCTTTAAAGTGATAATCACCACCACTACTCTCCCATCTTCAAATTAAACTACATCATTGTTTAACTCTTTATTTTTTGTTGTATCATATTTGCCAAGTGAAAAAAGGTGGTATAAATAAACTTCTCAAGTTGACAGGTTCGATCCTGGCTCAGTCCTGTGGTATTTAATATCTAAACGGCTCCATGCCGGTAGAGTTATCAGCGCATAAAAGAACGCCTGTGGGGCAAACATCCAGCGCCTCGGGTTCTCTGAAAACCATAAAAGTACAGCACAGTAGTTCGTGAGACGTAAAACAAATAAAATCATCATCATAATAATAATGTTTGTTTAACTATACTAAAATCACTATATACGTTTTCAAGTAAAAGCGGAATGTCCAATTTTCGTCCTTTGGAAATTATTTAACATATCAAAAACAAACGCCACGTTGATGTCGCATTTAGACACTCTCGAATTCACTTAACCCCAGCCGTAATCGAACTCCCTTTCTTGGGAAAAGAAGAGAAGCAACTAAGAAACTGTTCCATTATTGTTTAGACGAGATGTATAGTTTTCCTATCTCTTAATGTGCATTTTAAACGAAACTTCGAACCTGGTTTTACTACATTTCGAGGATATTCATCAATAATTCATAGTATATGCTATGCCATAAACCAATGGTTGTAAATAGTTTAGGAGAAGACTAGACAGATGAAGCCCTAGTTTGAAGCGCTCTGACATCAAGATGATAGAATCTAATCCCCATGCATTCAGTTGGTATTTAAGAAAGTACAGATGCGGGAGATTAATAAGAATAGTTTTGGTAGCACCCTATAAAAGTCTTTTCGGGTAACAATACCGGCACTTCAGTTGATCTTATGTATTAAGAGAATAAATATTCCCCGGTAATATAATGTCTCTTCTTAAATAATCTATAAATAATTTTTTAAGACTATCGTTACGTTTCACAACTCATAGAGTTATTTTCCCAAACACAATTTTGTGGAACTGCACCATTAGAAATCCGTGTCAGTTGTCCTGCAGTAAGGATTTGATGTTTGAAATATTCATATTAGTGATATTTTGGTCTGCATTTGTTACCAATGGGTAGAATAGTGAGAAAGAAAGTTACTTTACTTTAGATCAGGAAGAAGAATGTGGATGTGAGTCTGTAGGAGAGAGGATTGAAGCAAGTGAGGTCTGAGTTATGGTGAACACGCCAAGCAAGCAGTGAGTCGGTAAACTCAATTGTTAGACGAGAATTGCTGTGCTTCTGAGGGATGTCGGGTCATCGTGGGACGACAGCACCTTGAATAATTGAGGAACTGATTGCTTTAAAGGAGACACGGAAGTTTCTACTGCAGCACACCGCGTGGCACTTTGTCTTCGTTTGATAGTGTAGTTGAGATTTGAGTTTCAGGTTAGCGGTTAGTGATTTCAATAGAGAATATCAGAGTAACTACCAACAGGTGTCTCACGGCTAGCGCTGAGATTTCTCTAAAGCGTGATTAGTTTAATTCTCCTGGTGGTAAATAAGTATTTACTCCCTGGCCAAGTTGGCTGCATGGCACAAGATGTTCGGTTTGAATCCCACCGTTGACTGCCCTGAAGATATTTTTATGTTTTCCCATTTTCACACCAGGTAAATGTTGCGGCTGTACACTGATTGAACAAATGTCATGGCTTAGCGGAGCACTGATGCGCAGGTGTGTTGTCTGCGCACCACACGCCCCATGTGCCAGCGGCAGTTGTATAGGACACCTTGTGAGCAGTGGCTGTGCATGTGACAGGTGTAACATGGAACGTCGTCGTGAGCTGACACCGTTCGAACGGGGTATGGTGGTCGGTGCTCGACGGATGGGAAGTGCGATTTCGGAAGTGGTGCAGGAATTTGGCTTCATACGGTCAAGCATGTCCAGGGTGTATCGTGAATGGTTGAATGCGGGTGTCACCGTCCACAACAGACGAACGACCGGCCGTCCAGCCACCCTCGATGACTGTGACCGGCGAGATATGAGATGGATTGTCAATAGTGACAGACGAGCAACCGTGCAACAAATCACGGCTCAATTCAACACAGGCCGTGCTAGACACGTCTCCCAGTGGAGAATCCGTAGGAACATGGGTTCTATGGGGTATGGGAGCCGGCGCCGCACACGGGTGCCACTGTTAACCCAACGTCATCGGACACAACGACGCGCATTTGTCGCCAGTCACCAGGGATGGACACTGGAACAATTGCGTAACGTGGTATGGTCGGACGAATCACGATTTCAACTGCACCAAGCCGATGGGAGGCACCGTGTATGGCGCAGACCACATGAAGCGACAGATCCCCCGCCTGCCTCGAAGGTGTGGTCCAGGGCGCTGGTGTCTTTGTTATGGTCTGGGGTGCATTTTCCTGGTATGGAATGGGCTCCCTAGTTAATCTCGAAGAGACTGTAAATGGTACGTGGTATGTTGAGCTGCTCGGAGACCATCTCAACCCATTTTTGGCCTTCCAGCGCCCAGACGGTTCTGCGGTGTTTCAAGATGATAACGCACCGCCACATCGCTCCCACATCGCCCGGGAATGGTTCCAGGAACATGCAGCGGAGATCCAACGGCTGCCATGGCCATCCAGGAGCCCCGATATGAACCCTATCGAGCATATCTGGGATGTCCTGGAACGCAGGCTCCGTGCCATGGATCCTACACCCACGAACAGACCAGCATTGGCGGCCGCTCTGCAAACGATTTGGTGTCAACTGCGTCCAGAGGACTACCAAGGACTTGTCGACTAACTTCCACGGCGTCTCACTGCAGTTCGCAGGGCCACAGGAGGCCCCACACGCTATTAGTTGACTATCCCATGACATTTGCTAAGTCAATGTACTTCCATCCTTGCGTCATTGAAAGCCTTCTAAGAGTTAATTCGACTTTAAACCACAAGAAAAATAAAAGAATTACATAATTATTATTTTAGATTAATTTTCTCAATGCGGTACCAAATCATACAAGAGCAAATAACATTCCATAGATATTGTAATTCATTTCAGATTTTTTAATTTTTACCGACAGAGATAAGTTAAGTCTTATGGTGACGATGGGATAGATAAGGGCTATGAGTGGAAAGGAAGCGACCTTAATTAAGGTACAGGTGTGAAAATAGTAAACCACGGGAAACCACCTTCAGGACTGCCGACAGTGGAGTTCGAACCCACTATCTCCCAAATAACGGATACTGGCCGTACTGCAGCTATAGAGCTAGGTAGAAATCTTCCGAATTCATTTAAATATTACAGGTGGCCCTCCTGCCCCGTTCTTTCTACTTATAAGTGTCCCACATGCACGAATGATGAATGGGATTCCTATTCGCTGGTTTACAAAGGAGCGCTACGACATGCAATATTTCGAATATGAAACAAATAGGGTAGCAGTCAATTTACCACACACGTTCCCTAAGAGGGTGCACTTGTTACATGCAAAATATTCAGAAAATAATGTTTAGTAACACACACAGACATTCCACTCTACTAAAGAGTCGCCTGTATGTGCCTTGAATGATCCAGTGCCTCTTAATTGCAACTCTCTTCGGCGAAATACGTGCACAGAAGAAGGCTGTCGGCTATTTGGAAACTCCTGAGCATGCCCATGTGTATTAGTCGTTGCTGAACATACCAGGCTTTGTCGATATGTCGACAGTAACTGTAGTGCTACTGTACCAATTACCACCCTACTGTCCGGCTCCATAGCTAAATGGTTAGCGTGCTGGCCTTTGGTCACAGGGGTCCCAGGTTCGATTCCCGGCAGGGTCAGGAAATTTAACCATCATTATTTAATTTCAGAAGCACGGGGGCTGGGTGTATGTGCCGTCTTCATCATCATTATTTCATCCTCATCATGACGCGCAGGTCACCTACGGGAGCCAAATCAAAAGACCTGCACCTGGCGAGCCGAACATGTCCTCGGACTCTCCCGGCACTAAAAGGCATACGCCATTTCATTTCATTTACCAGCCTACTACTCTGCGTTCGAAAACGACATTAACGCATGGTAGCGATGATGATGATGATGATGATGATTATTATTATTATTATTATTATTATTATTATTATTATTATTATTATTATTATTATTATGTTTATTGTTTAAAGGCGCCTAACATCTAGGTAATCGGCTCCTCAGACGGATAGCGCTGAGGAACATGCAGCGAGCGGCCGTCTCTTCGTATTCTGGCGTAACCTTCATGCAGGCAGTAATGCCCCTGTAAAAATCAGTTGTTAGATACCCCATTCATCAGTATTGCATTCGGGACACTTACAAGTAGAAAGTCCGGCGCTGGCGGGCCACCTGGTATTATGGTGTCTTTGCTCAGTATACAGCGAATCCCGGGAGGAAGGACCATACGTTAAAAGGTGATGGTACTGGTCATTCTAAAGCGAAAACAGTATATGAACGTATGCTTTATTTTCAATAGTCTCCGAGATACAGATCGTATTGTGTAATTGTACTAAGCTGTCCAGTATGCAGCACGCTTCCAGTAGGAACACAAACAGTCAGCCTGGCAACAAGAGAACATCCCAATCTGTTACGTGGTCTGTCACAAACAGTTCACAGTTATGACAGCAAGAGATGTTCTCATCCAATTAAGCCATATAATAACAACTGAAAATAATTAATACTGTATACCAACAACGCACTGGATCCAGATCCAAACTAAGAAGCATTTATTTCGAAATAGACACGTTTTAACAAATTTTATTCACATTACGACAAAATTGGATTAACTATTTACAACTCGCCCACCTCAAAGTGGAAGAAGATCTATTATATTTAAAAAATACAAGAACAATACAAGTGAAAGATATTATAGACATGAAATATTACTATTTCTAACATGTCATCAGCTCATCACGCAGCACATTTTATCATTTATACCAAAATGTGTACGTCGTCTTAGAATAAGGAATGTGTTTGTCGTTTTACCTTTTTAATGTTCTTGTTAATGTTCTTCAGCTGAAGATGGCCTCTATAATATTGAAACCGGCACTGTGTTGATGTATTTTTAATATGAATTCATACATTTAAAGGTATTAAGTATCGATAAGGCAGGAAAACTCAGTCTGTAATCGTGACTGTTATACCATCTCGAGAACCAAGGATAACAGCCGAGAGGATTCGTCGTGCTGACCACACGACACCTCGTAATCTGCAGACCCTTCCAGGGCTGTTGTGCCATGTGGTTTTATTTGGTTATGCCATCCATACGGACCAAAATGAAATTCATAACTTATGAAATGGACAGTTGCACGATAATTACACATAAGTTGCAAAGGGTGGACAACTGAAAATTACATAATACGGTCTGTATCTCGAAACTATTGAAAATAAAGCATATGCTCATATAATGTTTTCGCTTTAGAATGAGCAATACCATCATTTCTTAGCGTATGGCCCCTTCTACCAAGGACACCCGGTATATCTATAAAGATATTCAGGGTGCAACGACAATGGAAAACATGGTCTTGGGAATACTTTGGACATCGCTACTTGTGTAGCATAATCAAATGTATTTTGTTTAAAATGCGGGAATTAATTAATTTATTCAGTTTTTGTATCCTTTCTGAGATGATCCCCCAGAACTGGCTTAAGACGAGAATTTTACTGACATATTCTGACCAAAGAAATATTAATACATCATGGTAACAACATGGTACTGCAAGAATACAGAATTACTCCTGCTGACTTTAAATTTATAACGTTTCACCGCTGTAAATCGCTATTTAAAGGATTAAATATTCTTAACTGCAAGATAACGAAAGTAGTAGTTTTCATTAATTTAGATGCACACAAAGTAGTAAATTGTTTCCTTAGTCATTATTTTATTACTTTATTTGTAATGTGGACAATCTTTCAATGCATTTTAAATTTACTCAATGGGACAGTGGTCGCCTGATTTTAATACGAAGCCCTACTATGTCATTTTAAGTGTTAAATTATTTCTTCAGATTTTAACTTTTTTAAGGTATATTACTTATTTTCGGGTAATATATTAAATTTATATCGAGTTCTTTTACTATTTTAAAAATATGTAATTGGTAACTGCATGAGATCTCTTGGTCCATCGTGATATCTCCCTAAATTCCCTATTGTTACTCGTCTCTTCCTTTGGGTTTCAGGTGGGCTTGCCCCTTTTTGTCCTTGTACAATTATTGTCCTAGATCTCTTTATGTTAACCTGCGTACATCGTGCGACTGTACTTGGCTCATTAGGCCGGTTATATAATTTTATGGTGTTGTGGCCCGTGTTTTATTGTAGATTGTATATTATTTAATGTTAATTTATCGTTACTTCGCGTCTTTTAACCTTCACTTATTGGAATTATTTACGATTTTCTGGAGTTTGGTGATTGTTTTTACTATTCGTCAAGCCGTAATTGATAAGTGTGACATGTTCTAAGTGAGCAATACACATTTCGTCCATAAGTTCCCCGCGCAAGAGGAAGGATAAAAAATAATGTATTCATTTGAGAGTGAACTTAAAAATAATTTTATTTTATTCTAGGTCGACCTCTGTTTGTGCATGGAGATTAGTTATAATTAAATAGTTGAAGATATTTTGTTATAAATTATCTACACCTTGCTGTTATTTGAGATTCTTTCTAATGAAGTATATGTGGTTTTTATTATAAATTCCCTTAGCTTTTTTTATTAATTGAGATACATTATGTTTAAATAGTTACGGTTTTGTTATAAATTATCTGAACGTTGGTTGTTACTTGAGATTAATTTTATATAAAAGCTTCAATTTTATAACTCCAAGTTCTTAAAATCATCATTTGTGAGTTTAATATTACCTTAAATATTCAGAATTTATTTTTTCTTCAAGGTATATTTAACAACACAAACATTACATTTGTGTGAATTACTTTGGTCATGTCCTAGTTCGTAAACCATGGGCAACTGTTGAGTGGCCTATTAAGTGGTACTTGAGATTCGGGATACCAGTTGCTATGGAATGGGAGTGGGCATCTCGGACATTCTGAGTCATATCCTTCCTTGTGTTCAGGCGGTTAGGACTATACAATTCACCGTTTTTCCATAACCCGTTAGTGAAGAGATCCTCACTGAGACTATGTGTAAGTAAGGGTAGCATCCTGCTTCACAGTTTTTTTACCGAGCACGCTCGGAACGTTTTAAACCAACCTCGGACCTATGGGTGTAACGGAGTCCCACTCCCATTTGACAGGCGAGGAACTCCTTGGAAACAACCTGGCGAACGAAATGGAATTCGATGGGGAACCATCAATATTAATGGGGCTTATGGAGGAATGAATGTAGAACTGGCTGAGTCAGTAAAGAGGATGCATCTGGATGTGTTAGGGGTTCAGTATATTTGGGTAATGGGAGAACACGTGAAAGAGATAGGAGAGTGTATTTGGCGGGTGTTAAAAACGGGAAGGGCAGAATGTGGGATAGTTCTGTTCATCATTAGACGCAACATAGTTTCTGTTAGGCATGTAAATGGGCGAATGATTTGGGTAGATCTGGCAGTTGGAGGAATTAGAATGGGAATCTTCTCAGTGTATTCACCATGTGAGGGTGTATATGAGGATGAAAATGTAAGTTTTATGAAATATTGAGTGACACCGTAGTTATTTATTTAGCTTATGGCTAGTACATAACTCTACATACAAATATTCAAAAATATAACAAACAATATAACACCTTAAATAATCAACCAATATCTAAAACAGTTCATAAACTCAAATCTAAGCTGTCCAACCACTGTACAACCCCATCAGAAGCACACACAAACTCCTTCAGCTGATCGGAGTATGACCTCCTAGGACATTCGGTGACAATATGACGGATGTTTCTTCTCACCACAGTCGCACTCAGGGAAGAGCGCATACCCCACATATGCAACAAAGACCCACATCTTCCATGATTGGTACGGACTCTGTTGAGAAGAACCCAAGTTCTTCTGGGGAGATTAAAACCAGGTGCGACTAAAGAGGGTCTGCCATTCATCTGGAGCTGTGTTGGTCCACTCCAATTGCCATTCACCAGAACCGTTAAAGTTCCTATTGATGAGTTCCCTTGCAGTCTGAATCGGCGGAGATCTTGTCTTCAGACGTCCATTCCTAACAACCATGTCTTCATGAATGGGAGGACTTGGGTTCACTGTTATCATCCTGAACTCGCGAATTAGGTTGTTTTGTCTGCGAATCCTTGGAGGTGTTATGTGGCTCAAGACTGACAACCAGAAAAGAGGAGTAGATCTGACTGCGCCGCTGACAATGCGCATCGTCTGATTCAGATCAACATCAATATTCTGAACATAAGGGCTATTCATCCAAACAGAAGAACAATACTCGGCTGTAGAGTATACCAGTCCCAGTGCTGACGACCTAAGAGTGGATGTTGATGCTCCCCATGTAGAACCTGCAAGTTTCTGAATGATATTGTTCCTGGTCTTCAGTTTAGCAGCGGTGTTCATTAAATGTTTCCTGAAGGATAGTGTCCGATCAAGAGTTACTCCAAGGTACTTGGGGTTAGGATTGTGTGGTAGGGGAGAGTTGTCGAGGTAAACATTCAAAGAAATGTTCGCCTGCCAGTTATTAAGGTGAAGGAGACAGGTTTCCGTTTTGCTGGTGCTAGGTATCAAACACCACTTATCAAAGTACTCGTTCAAAATGTCAAGGTCTCTGTTCAGAATTGCTTCTATCACATTCACATTGGATTGCTGAGTAACTATTGCTAGGTCATCCGCGTAAGCGAATTGGCGTGATGTTGTGCGGGGTATATCTGCAATGTACATATTAAACAGCAATGGAGAGAGCACAGATCCTTGAGGCAGACCATTGTTGTGCTTTTTAACTTTACTATGTTTGTTATCCATAACTACCTGGATCTGTCTATGTGATAGCATGTTGTTTATGAGTTGTGACATTACTCTGCATCCAACAAGTTTAAAAAACTTATACACAACTCCCTCTCTCCAAACCTTATCATAAGCGGCTGTAAGATCTATTAACACTGCACCACTCTTCAGTCGTTTTTCAAAATCTGCTCCAATGTGGGTTGTTAACGCAAGAACCTGGTCTTCACAACAACGGTTAGGTCTAAAACAGGCTTGTTCTGCTGGGAGCAATCGTAAAATTAGAGGGCTTATTCTACTGTAGATGAGCCGTTCCAGAAGTTTGTAACAAACACTCATTAGAGCAATTGGACGATAACTTTCAGGACAATCGGAAGGTTTACCTGGTTTCAGGATAGCCAGAATTTTGGTTCGTTTGAACTCTGGAGGAAGTTTGCCTGTAATCAGAATATTTGAGAAAAACTGTAACAACCATTTCCTTGTGTTCTTCCCACAATGCTTGAGGAATTCAGGGTGAATGCCATCAAAACCAAGTGCTTTGCGGTTTTTTGTTGTCTTCAGAGCAGACAGGACTCTTCTTCGGTGAAAGGGGCAGAAATATTTGATGAAGCAATATTATGTACTTTCATGAAGGTTAGTTCTTTTCTTATTAACCGATTGAGTCTTTTTTTTTGTTTCACTTTAGACAATCCAGCAATCCGTGTGGAATGTGAGGTGATCTCCCCAACTTCTTTAAGAGGCTCCAAGCCTTCCTGCTAGAATGTTTGAAATCCATAGTCTCCACAGTTTCTGTCCACTTGTTCCGTCTGGTTTCATCTAAGTTGTTCATGAGTTCATCAGCAACATCTGTTTCTCCATTCTCTTGAAAATCTAGAGTTTTTCACATGTTTCATTCCATCCGGGTATGTACCTTTCTGACCCCTCTAGGAATGTGTATTTTTGCAACGGCATGTATTTCTTTAGCAAATCTACAGTAGTTGTTGACAAGGGGAGGAATCCATCTAATGCTGCTATCAAGATCAGCAGAGAAACTGTCTAAACTGTCCCAGTTACCTTTGAAAAAATTCCACCGTGGAAGAGGAGACGATCTAATAATGGGGATCTGAGTGCCTATTTCCAAAAGAAGAGGACAGTGCTAACTGTGTGGCAATTTGTGAGCACTCTACGAATAGCAGGTAAACTGTATCCCTGGTGATCAGTGGACACAAAACATAAGTCGGGATTGGTTTCTGTGTTCCACCTTGCTGATTTAGAGGAGCCATTTTCCTTTGGGTTGAAAATGAGCTGAATATTGGACAAGTCTGACCATTCAGTAAGTTCTTCTCCACAAAGGTCATTTGATCTGTATCCCCATTGGGTGTGATGGCTGTTAAAGTCACCCACATAGACAGCAGGATGTGCAAAGTTCGGAAGAACATTATCAGGCCATGGGATACCTGGAGGTTTATAAGTGTTCACAACTGTCAAGCTGTTAACTGAGTCACAATGTTAGAAATGTTCTCATGGTGTGTAGAGACTAGATAAACATCCATGATGGAGTTGCAAACATAGGTCGCAGAACCGTATGATTGATGATAAGTAACTCCCAATAATCTGTAACCATGGATCTTTCCTCTTCAGTGCATTTGTGACTCATCAGAGATATGAGTTTCTTGAACACAGATTAAATCAATGTTATTTTCTAATAACAGTTTGGACAAATAGTCGGCCTTAGATTTACTAATGCCTTCTATGTTAATTTGAAGGACTCTTAATACAGGACCCAAAGGTTTGGTTGATTGGCTCTGAAAAGAGCATTTGTTAGCTGCCATTTGTTTGTATACCATTGGTCAGGAGATTACGAGAGACAGTCTGACCGCCAAGTGCTGATGTTCAGTTCAGTAATGGAAATTGAATTCCAACTACCTTAGCAGGGGCAAGAGTAGGAGAGCGCTTACGGGCGATTTAATTGCGAGAGTTGGAAATAGAACTGAAAGATACGAAAAGGTGATTAATAAATATGGGGAAGATATGGAAGCTAATGGTAATGGAAACGTTTGCTGGACTTCTGTGCTACCATAAGGCTATTCACCGCTACACAGATCAAGAATTTTAGTGCAAAGACCTTGGAAAGGTTAATTAATTTCTTCACATTTTGTATCCTTTCCGAGATGACCAACCAGAACTGGCTTAAGACAAAAGTGGTAGCACTCTTTTTTTTTTTTTGCTAGTGGCTTTACGTCGCACCGACACAGATAGGTCTTATGGCGACGATGGGATAGGAAAGGCTTAGAAGTTAGAAGGAAGTGGCCGCGGCATTAATTAAGGTTCAGCCCTAGCATTTACCTGGTGTGAAAATGGAAAACCACGGATAACCATCTTCAGGGCTGCCGACAGTGGGATTCGAACCCACTATCTCCTGGATGCAAGCTCACAACCGTGCCCATAACCATACGGCCAACTCGCCCGGTGGCACTCTTAAAACCAAGTGAGACGCCAGACGATTCCAAGAATATCAGGCCTGTCTCACTACTGAGTCACCTTTCTTAACTATTTGAATGCCTTACAGTCAATAGAACGGCTTCTCTTGTAGACAATAAGCTGATTAATTATCAGGCAAGCTTAAGAGCAAGACGATCGTGCACAGACGAAGTACTTAACCTTACTGTTATAAAAAAAGTTAACCATCACACTCAAATTGTTTAGTTATTGATCTGTCAAAATGAATGAAAAAGAAAGTATTGAACTGCCAACAAGTCCATTGTATTAATATAACTCTGGACATGTCTCCAAACTTACTGGGACTGTGTTCTTGAACGTCCAAAGTCACCGTTCTATTCCTTCCTAGGGAATGCTCAAAATGTCATCCATTAGCTCGACGGCAAACTTCCATGCGGTGACTCCACGAAGCCCTCACACGCCACCACATCTCTACATCACCTCTCACAGTTGCGATGGCATCCCAGATACGTTGTCGTACAGTTGCTTCATCGTCAATTTCTACTTGGTACACCAAGTGTTCGAGGTGCCCCCCAGAAATAAAAGTCTAGTGGATTTAGATCGCGGTACCTTGATGGCCAGCTTACGGGACCATACTGACCAACCCACCGATTCGAGAAACGACGATCTAGAAATCGACGGACGTCCATACTGAAGTGAGGAGCTGCTCCATCATGCAAGAACCACATCCGGTGATGTATCTGTAGTGTAACGTCGTCCAGAAGCTGTGAGAAGCTGTGACAGGGAAGACTGTATAAAATGGACACAACTAGAGCCAGTTAGTCGTGCACGTAACTCCAATAGTCCAAGAAGCTGATCACCCAAGATCCCGGCCCGAAAAGATTTATAGAAAATCTGTTCTATAAATGACCTTGGTGAATGACATGAGGGTTTTCTTCTCCCCATGTATGGGCATAGTGAAAATTAATTATACTCTCCCGGTTAACGATCTGTAATCAACACGGCGTGCGGAAAGTCTGCGTTACATTCAAATTGTTTCAAGAACCAGGTACAGAATTCAGCTCTTGGTAGGCAATCCGCTTCTTGGAGATGCTGGACTCTCTGGTAGTGGTATTGGTGCAGTAGCGGCTCACGCAATGTCGGCCCTGGTGGCTCTTGGTCTTCCAACCAACCCCTGCTCAGCCCGAGGGTCTGCAGATTACAAAGTGATGCGAGGTCAGCATGATGAATCCTCTCGACCATTGTTCTTTGCTTTCTAGACCGCAGTCGGTATCACACCGTCAAGTAACTCCTAAATTGTTCTCACTAATGCTGACTGGACCTCAAACTTGCACTCAGGTCCACACAAAAATCCCTGATCTGGCCGATAATCGACCCGGGGCTTCCGCGTACAAGGCAGGTTCGCCAGCCCTTGACTGCGCGGCCGGCTTTCTCCCGTCAAAACGGATTCTAAAATTGTCCGTAAATCTACTGAACAGATAAGTACTTTAAATGGCGACGGAATACATTGAGTTTCAAACTGGCAACTCTGTGAAGACAGAAATTGAGTGTCTAACCAAATGCCCTGCTCAGCCAGCCAGTGTCCTCGGGATAGTCAATTCTGCACCGAGAATTCAACCTCATGTCTTTGAAGTGAGCAGCCTTCCATTCCTCTCCGCTATGATGTCTGTGCCATGTAACGGGGATAAAATAAATAGGGCCTAAAGCACGACATGGAATAGAGCCAGGTCGGATTCCTCAGTGAGGGAATATGTGCGCTGCTTTCGTGCCGAAGAAAAGTAAACATAGCATGATGAGAATTGTGTGTATGGTGGTCTGGTAGTCTGAGCGGTCTGGTCAAAGGCTTGCTTCATGGAGCATACCATGAAATGACAAGAAAATATTTACAGAGGTAATTCAATTACATAACCTCGAGGGTTGAAAATTATATTCGTCATGCCAGTATGAGCGGTGGATGGTAATCGTTCCATTAATTAATGCAAACCTCGGGAAACATGGAAAAGTACTTTGCTTTAATCAGTGCGTGTCGTCAGAGAGTGATAACTTGATTCGTTCTCTTTACCAAGAGTTTATATTTATTTTTAAGAGGTGTCTGCTAGTATGACCTCGCGGCGTAGACTTACTGTGCCTGACTGTTATCCAGTGGCAACAAGTTCGATCCCCAACTGGTTCATTGAGCCTCAAAACATCAATTGATACTTTTCTGAGAGGTGCTCACCCCTGTGGCCTCGTAGTGTGTATCTTACTCGGAGTTCAGGTTCGATTCCTGGTTTGTTCAAGGGGATTAATCCTGAACTGAGGATTGGATCAGGCTTCATTTAGCATTACGGGGTCAACTGAGTTGTTGTACGATAAAATACGGATTCGGTCAACAAAACCTAAGAACTACCAGGCTGTATGGCTCAGACGGCTCTCTGAATCAAGTTGGCGAGTTCAATCTTGGCTCAGTAGTTTTGTATCCTACGCGATACAATTTTAGTACTTCAGTCTGTCTGTCGTAGAAGTAATTTTGTAGTATGTGGAATGTTATTATTATTATTATTATTATGATTTATTATTATTATTATTATTATTATTAAACCCAAGGAATACGGCAGAGGAGTCGTCGCGCCGACTACGTACACTCCTATATATTTTGGCCTGTTATCAGTGTGCCAGAAAACTACAATTACTGCACAGAAAGGTAGCGTGGTTTATTACCCACTAAATTCATTGAACTATTATTTACAATTCGATTTCCTCTTTCTCTCCCTCCCTCTCTCTCTCACACACACACACATACACACATACCCGCGAGCGCGCGATCTCACTACATACCGGCGAGTCGAACTTCTGTTCTCCACACAGTTCCTTATAGTGCAGTGTAATTCCGGAATAGTTCAACTTCACCTAGCCGTTTGACAGACTCACTCCCGGTGAATAACTCGTCACAGACTCGCGACCGTCTCGTTAGTGTTTACTTTCACTCGCAATTGTCTCAGTCAAGACTGACTCACTCGAGACTGAGTCGGTCTCGCCAGATTCGCTCTCTGTCGTGTCCTCCCATTAGTTCCGATTCCCATGAGTTCCGATTACCACCAGTTCCGAATTCTTCCGCGAATTGGCTATCTGCCAATTACACTACTTGAGCGAGTCCCGTCAGTTCCGAACACTACCTGAGCGAGTTTCAGCTTAGTTTTCTACAGCAAAATTGTAGTAATTTGTTTATTACTGAAACAAATAAGGTCCATTGTTAGCGCCAGCCGGGAGTGCGTGGCCTCTTTAATGAAATGGCCCTTCTAACAGAGGGGGGCGAACGCCATGGACCGGTAGCTCCCATAAGCAGCTTTCGCCTTGCCAGTATCTGTGTCAGCATGTAGCTTCGTCAAAATAATCAGTTTTGAGTTATATTTACGGAGTTCTTAAAATAGTATCAGCATGTCGCTTCGTCTTTGAACTTTTTTTAATCTTATTTACAAGGCACTTAGTAATCAGCACGTAGCTTCGTCAAATTGATCTTTTAACTGAATTATTCTTCTCTTTATACTCTAATCAATATATACAGCAAAAACATTTCTTAAAAATACTGTTAAATCACCGGTCTCTTCAAACTGTTGAGTTGCTCTTTGGATTCTGTCATCCATTGAAACATATTTTCTTTTCCATTTTGTGGCTTGCAAATTCAACTCTGCCCGCATAATTTCTTCGTCTGAAATTTGAGACTCCTTCAAACACAACACCAGTCTCTTACACGGGGATGAGGTTTTCCGCATTTCAAATTCAGCTTATGGTTCCAACCCTGTACAGAGTTATTAGTTCTATGCCTCTTCCCATGGCAATTCCACATTTCAATCGGAATATGCACGTTTATGAGCCATTGCTCGACAAAATAATCAAAACACTCGATTAACTTTCCATTGTCCGGGAGCGTGCTATGAATGTGTAGCCAACCGTCTTCTACTTTTTCTGGTTTGACAAATAAGTGCAGCACACTGCCTGATGGTGTTTCTGATTTTCTGGCTAGTTTTGTACATACCCGAAAGCCCAATTTCTTGCACTTTTCTCCAAATACTTTGGCTTAAGTGGAAAGAACAACCTTGCACTTGGACTCTTGGAAATACTTCTTCTATCGCTTTGATAGCTCCAACCTCAAAATCCATGTTTACTGTTTCAGGTGACCATTCAGGTATTACATTAAGGATTTTTTTGAAGAGGCGAACATAAGTAGCTTTGCTCTTGTTTGGAGCAGGGCGAAAACAACAGACGTTACATTTATCTCCTCTTTGTTGCTTCCCAAGTCTACATGAATGGTGTACACTTTGCTACTGACACGCCTAAATGTCCCGTCCATTAAGAAGTGTTTTTTTTTAATATTTCTTTGTCTCTAGGGCTCGCAAATATCAATAATCTGTCGCCTTCACAGACATCAATCAATAATAAGTTTGTGCCATCGGGCATAGCCTACATAGAGTTTTTCAGCTAAATTTACTTCATCTCGATGCATTGGTTCTTTCTGCACTCCTTGTGCTTTACTCCGCTGTCTGTATAATTAACTTTCTAAACTTTTGAACTGAGGCATTCGAGTCACTAACTAGTATCCTGTCTGATGCAAGTGTCCGATTTCTTCGTCGTATATCTTAAAAAAATACATGGCGTTGGAATGGTTCGCTTTACCGATTGTAATTATGTAATTCATTATTACAATATTGTTAAATTACAATAATTGTTAAATAAGTAAGAGTATCACATGAATCATATTAGATCCCTAAGCATGATGATATTATTCCTAAGCATATGAGATGAAGATAAATATTATATTACTTAATCATTCATGTTTTAATCTTAGCCTTATATTTAATATAAAAATTTAAAGTGGCTCAAAAGTCCAACAACCCTGTGTTCATTTTCTGTATTTGATTAATAAAATAGTTTGTAAAAAATAAATAAAGAGAAACAATAAGAAAGTAATATGAATCATCCTTACCTGTGAGATTGAAGTGTTATTCTCCTCGCGAGCTCTTTTCCTGCCCATGGAAGCTGCTTTGAACACTTCAACGCTGGCCATATCAGGAACAACATCGTGGTCCATTTCTTTAATCATTTCCCGATTTTTTAAAATAACTTTTCCGGCACATGGTTTTGCAACACAAATCCACACTTCGCTTGATTTGTTGTCGTGTTTCTTATAAAAAACGGTAACAATTAAATATCAAAATTTGGTTTCCTTTAATGCTTGTTTTGAACTCCATGTTTATCTGCTCCACTCAAAGACACAAACACAAATTACTTGAAAATAGCCCTTAGGTACCTGGTGGTAAGGCCATTAACTCTTGAGGTCGCGTCGTACTATTATTAGTCGATCAAACCTCAGAACTGACAGCTGGGTTTTCCAGAGACATTCTGAACTACTGGGACTCATTACCTTATTTACTCAGGCGTGAATACGCGATAGGAACTCATGGGACGTTTTTCCTAACCAATTTGTTTTCGGAACTCACGGGAATGGAACTCGTGGGACGGAACCGCTCTCTATACAGGCCCGCAGAAGACTCTGGTAGTTTCAACTTCCAGATCTGTCTGAGCGTCTGGTAAACTGTTGATCAGCTTTGAGCCGCAACTCATTACCTCTATACCTAGCTTTTGTATTTTACAGATATCGTATTCTTTGCGATATCAGTCTGTTATTGCTGCTTAGTATCCTTTATACCAGTCTTAACGTGTAGTTCGTCCCGATTATACAAATGGCATCTCATGAAACGGAGGATTGCCAAAGCATTTCTTTCTAGCTTACCTTTGAATCGAGTTGTCTCTGGTCGTCTGACTGTAATAAGTTTTGAGAAAAGATGAAGACGTTGATCTGCGAGGTGGCTTTTAGCTCGTACAGATGGTACTATAAACTATTTAAACACTGTCTTAAATGGCCCTCAAAATTTAGAGTCGTGAATTTGTCTGCTTCAATCTCGAGGTGTTTATTCTACTTATCCTTTCTGTGGGTGATATTTGTTCCAGTCATTCTAGGCTTGCCAGAGTTATGCTTGTTTATCTACAGGGAGATCCCTTGTTTAGTGTATTAACATTTTTATAATTTTGCTGCAGACTTCTTTCATTGTCCTTCCTTTCTTTTCATGTCTGCTTAGGTGTGCTTGTTCAGGCAAAGAGAGAATGGTGACACCGATCTAATTACACGTGTGTGTGATGGGTCTGCTTGTTGTTTTGGTTGGAGACCTTCTATTTCTCTGTATCAGTTGACTGAATCATGTCATCCGATTCTTGTCGTAACGTGTCTTGCTATTATACTTGTATACCCTCTGCTTTATGTGTTTGGTCTCTGAGTATGTGTGAGTGTAGAGTGGTTACCGGACCTGTGTTACTTTTCAGTACCTTGTTGATATTTGTTTTTGTCATTATTATTTTATCTCGCCATTGTTTCCGGCTTCCTCAGCCAATTAATATGTTTATTTCGAGATTTTGCTCTCATTTACTTGCTTTCTGACTCATTATTATTATTATTATTATTATTATTATTGTTATTATTATTATTATTATTATTATTATTATTATTATTATAATTATTTATTTTACTTTTCTGGCGGTCTTGGTTCACTGGCGTCTTTGATTTATGGGGATTGTCGGAAGTCATATTTTATGAAACCTTTACGTTATCTGGGGAGCTGTTAAATTTTATTGTGTGAAAGCTGTTGTTTCACCTCGAGATAGTTAATGGTCCTTTCTTGGAAATAAATACTTTGGATCACGTTTTAATTCTGTTGTCACTGTCTGGTAAAAAGAATGTATCGCAGAACACGATATCTCTGTTGTGACGGTGCAAGGTACAAAGAAAACAAATTGTTGTCAAGTGATTTTTACTGTGGTTCGAGTATCGTTGCATGTTATGTATGTGAGTATTTGACTGCCTGTATCCCCATTAGTTAGTTTTTAATGCTAGTATTTTGACCTTTCTCTCTGCTTTTATGTCAATAAACTTAATTCATATAGATTGATCTCTGTTCTACGTTGTTCTCTCTGCTTCGAGGACGTGCCTTTTACACTCTGTTCATTAGTCTAAGCGGCAGGGATTCAGCTCCTGACAGTTCTTAGCCAGTTTCGACCGATCCAAAAATGTAGGTAGTTTAGCTTCCAGCCTCTTCTAGGATGTTCCTTATCGCGAGCTTCTGCTAATGTTTTGCTCTCCGCTGGTCCCGCCCACATGGTCACCGCTGGGCCGGCATTATCGCTCTCGATGGCATTTTTGCGTTCCTGCGGCCGCACCGCACTCGGCCTTCATTGTCACAATATGATAGATATCTAACTGAACAGTACTCGTCTTCTCAGAAGTGTAATGGCCACAGATAGCCCTGTATCTTATCCTTTAACCCTGTTTCCATTAGAGAATTAGAGTGATGTTCGAGAATGGCGATTTGAAATGAATGACACAGATTTTAGGAGTATATGAAAAAAATAGAATCATGTTATTAACGTAACTTATTTTCACGAGGCTCATTAATAATAATAGGAGCAAAAGCGCAGTGGGTATTTAGTATGCTAGCGTTCTAGGATAGTCATAGAGGATACGGTACCGTGAATGGTACAAAGGATTAAAATTTAAAAAATAAAAATACTCATAATCAGGCCCCGGATTCTGATGACATTTCCTCTTTTAAATGGTTCACCACAGAAATTGCTAACTTATGTACAAATCCTGTTCATGGCCCACATATTACAGAAATGCGTATTTATTAAGTCATTTTTCGTATAATTTTCTAAGTATTTTATTTTAGGTCAGTTTCTCGCTTTTAGCGTCATTATTATGTCACTTTATAGAATTTATTAGAATATGTTGAACGTTTTGGATCATTTTCCAACATTCTTAATGGTTTATGATGAATTTTTTTGCGTATAGTACTGGATATTAACAGATCTGAATGTGAGGATGAATACGAATACATGAGAATCCTCACAACTTTGTTTAACCCTTATTTCTCGGAATAGCCACATTCCAGGAGACACCCCTGCGCTTGCAGCTAATCCGGAAGCGATGTTGAAATCGAGGGGTTAGGAAGACAGACAACAGTACCTTAGTGCAAACATACGTGTGCTAAGTGGATTTGTGTTATCGGCGGCGATTGTTTTTCCAGTATAATTAAAATGCCGAAGTGCTGTGACGTACCCACTCTTGCCCACAGATGTGTGACAAATTTGTGCCGTGGCGGTTCACCTTAATTTTAATATAAAAAAATAACATGTCATTGTTTCTCCATAAAAATGTTCCATGGGGGCCAGCCTTCAAGGTTATGGCTTGAAAACGATAGTTGATAATTAATAATGATAATACGTAATGGGACTCTAAAATCTCCCAGGGGTGCGGTGACGGAACACTAACCATTAAGTACTCTAACTTGGAAGTTAAGGATCATTAATAATAATTTGAGAAAATACAAATTAAAACAGCTATTTATTAGGATGAAAACCGTGACGTAACGGCGTATTAACGGAATCTGAACTTACGGAAGCAAAATAAAAATTGAATGAAATAAACTCTAAGAACATGAATTGTAACGCGGAGACTTGCTGTAATTTATGCCATTAGCTCACCATTTGTAGACTCTGTTATCTGGATACAATGTATGTAGCAGCTGATGACTGATGAATCTCTCGTACAGGCGGCGTCATCTCTTGTTGTGCATTCCAGTCCTACTTCTACTTTGTGCATAGTACACTAGCCGTACTACGACTTCCCTGCCGTTAACACTTCCTACTGTACTCCTTACATAATGTCATAATTAGTCCTAATTTTAATAGCAAAATCACCATGGGTTACGTTCATTGAGATAATACACTTGTATTTAGGAACAGGAGCGTAACTAAATTCATAACAAAATCTCTCCTGCCCTATACCAGTCAAAACCGGTCTCCCATTTACTTTAACTCTCTTCATTGAGATAACAGGTCCCAATGAGTGTAACTTTTGAGTAGTATTACTCAGATGCGAAGTGAACTAAGTTAAGATCTTCTCCGATCTCAAGACGCACAGCCCTCCTCCGATGATAGATTAGAATCGTCCTTCTCAGTAGTTGTAAGTCAGAGTGTCCTCTCCTGCCCTTGCCGTTGAAGTATATAGATTCAAAAGTATCCCTCCATCAACAATATCACATGGTCCTGTAAGATTTGAGGTCTTATCCCTTCTCCTATGTATTGCTGTGAATCCATCATGTTGCTTCATTACGTCTATTCACATAGGTTGAACATTCCCGCGAAATCAAAGCGTCAGGTTGCGAACTTCGAAAAGTGGGCTCTAACATGGCTTTAACTGTCTCCTCAGAGTATGGAAGGGGTACGGCTCTCGTAAGCTTGATGACTTACATTTCCTAGTAATGGGCTGAAATTAGCCTGCTGACTCCGGTCACCTCACTACGGCTATTGGAAAATTTACTGCAAGCTATTAATACGAACGATGTTGAAATACTTTACACAATAAGTCGTTCGTTCAGAATACGTTATAACCACGATACAAAGAAATGAAATGATAATGGGAAATAATTTCGGATTTCGGCGAGGGTATTTTTACCATCGATGGTGAAATTCTTTTCTATAAAATATGTGAAGTGAAAGTGGCAGGAGATAGGAGATTTACCGTTCAGCAACGTATCGGTCGAGAGAAGCACATACGTGGAATCCAGAATAGTAGCAAACGAAAAGTTTCCCGACTGTTACTTTCACAATCATCCTCCGATGGCGGTACTTCCTCTGTGTTTTGTAAAGACTTGTGTGAAGCTTTGGTTTATTCGAACTCCACCCTGGAAATTGAACAATATTAAACTGTGAGATTTCTTAGAAAGTTATACGGGCCGTGTAAATTCCGGATAAGTCTAGCCTAAGAAAAAACTATGTATCCCAATGCTATGACGACACAATAAGGAATATCAGAGAAGTAGTCTGCGGAAACAAAATATTCGTTTCAATCTATGAAACCAGTGATATACAGTTCAGTTACATTGCCAGTGTCATCACGGGTACGTTAGAAGTAGATAGGTCCGGAAAAATATTGTTGCTCACGACCGAAGTTTTGCAATCTGTGAACCATTCTACAATATGTCGCCTCATCGATAAATCGACAGACTACTATGGCCTGAGGGTGTAAGTTATGATGATGATGATGTTCTGCTATTTGTGACTGATGAAGCGCCTTACATAGTTAAAGCTGCCAATGCAATTTTATACAAAAATAGTATATGTAACCTGCCTAGCTCACGCTTTTCACAGCGTGGCCGAAGAAGTCAGATCAGATTTCCCTAAAGTTGACAAGCTTGCGTCCCTAACTAAGAAGGTATTTACGCTGGGAACTTTTCAGATCCCAAGCACCTGACATTCCATTACCACCGCAGCCTTGCATCACGCGGTGGGGTACGTGGATCGACGCCTGTATTTACTATTGTGACCACTTTCAGACAGTGGTGCATGTAATTTATTCTTTAGACAAACAAGATGCCAAGGCCATTTAGATGGCTCAAGAATTGTTTTCTGAAATGCAAATGGAGGGAAAATTAGCGTGCATCAAAGCAAATTTCAGTTCCATGTCGTCAACTATTACACGTCTTCAGGAGAGAGGCGTGGCTCTAGAAAAAGTTATCGATTTAGTCAGAACAGCCACAGACGAATTACAATGCATTCGTGGCGATTCTGGTGTGGGAGTGTCAGACAAGCTGAAACGTGTCCTTGACAGGAACTCTGGTTTTAATGTTTTGTGTTCCATCTCTCGGATTTTGGCGGGTGAAGATTTCAGCGTTATTGGCATTGAAGAAGAACTTACATCCAGTGATTTAGTGTACTTCAAGTATGCTCCAATAACATCCGTAGACGTTGAAAGGAGCTTTTCAAAGTACCATAACGTGCTGGTCGAAAATCGTCATTCTTTTCTCTCGAAGGAATCTACGAATGGTCACAGTCACCTACTGTAACGCGGAGTGTGGTAAGCCTGTATAGCCTGTCATGAATTTTAAGTGCACATTTTCTTATTATATCTAATCCGATAAAGAATTGGAGTATCTAACGGCGAAATTATCTCTTCTTTGTTTTTCACATGTTGCAGCCTTAAAGTTCCACGTACCGGTACCATGAAGTGTTATTTTCCTTGAAGAAAAGAACACAAAAATTGGAATGCCAAACAATAGACTGAAATAATAACCAGTATTTGCAAATAATTCGTATTTGTCAAATAATTATTAAATTATATTAGGTACCTATTAAAATCATTTCAATATACAATGATGTAGTCTGTTTGCATTTTTGTGTGCTGAAATTATGCCAGTTTCATTCAAATTTTGGGTCATTTTTTAAGTTTTCGGGTCATTTTATGGGATATTTGCAGTCATTTTATAGGTCATTTTAAACATTTTTAGGTCATCAAAATCCTGGCCCTGCTCATAACAAACCTTTAATGATTAACCAAATGGGAAGAGGGGCAAGAAATAAACTCGAAATGAAATCATGCGGTAAGCAATGAATGTATTACTGTATAATGCTGTGTCAAAATACAACACTTTACCTGTAATTATTCACAAGGAAATGTAGGAAATGTAATATCAGAAAACAAAAATTTTCTTGCCAATAAAACAAAAGGGAACAATTAAAATAATGCTATATCCCAGCTGTAATTTAAACACTCTATTAATAATAATAATCTTCATACAATTTAGGGGTCTCGAATTCACCCGTAAAAATTAGAGAGTAATTGCTAAATTTGAGAATTGGACTGATATTTTATGAAAAAATTATAACTTCCAAGTTTTAATACGGGATTAGCCTTTCTATCTAAAACAATAATGATATTGATTTTACGTCCCATTAACTACTTTTCAGAGACGCTGAGTTGCCTAAATTTTCCCTGCAGTTCTTTTACGTGCCAGTAAATCTACCGACATGAGGCTGACAGAAACTTTTAACGAATATCCATAAAATCAGTGCCCTGTCAACTCTATTACATCTGGTTCACCAGTTTACATACGACATTTCTTCAACCCCATTTACAATTAAGAAAATGCAGTAGTAGGATTAAAATACCATAAGAAAGGAGACCTAGGAAAAATTCATGTCAAATAACGCTATGTTTACAATTTTAAATTGAAAAAGGGACTATCATCCCCAAACATTGTTACAATAGTTACTGAGACCTAAAGATAATCTTAGAATAATAAGCAATATACAATACAATTCAGCATTCTTAGACCATGAAATAAGTTCATAAATGGGAACTCTACACCCATTAACAATAATTCGTGTAGTGCCTCCTGTGAAAATAAATAAATAAATAAATAAATAAATAAATAAATAAAGAGGATAATCATCGTTCCACTAGTTAAAATGCCAAAGACGTTTTCCTAAAGTAAAATACCGAGCGAGTTGGCCGTGCGGTTAGGGGCGTGCAGCTGTGATCTTGCATTCGAGAGATAGTGGGTTCGAAGCCCACTGTCGGCAGCCCTGAAAATGGAGTTCCATGGTTTCCCATTATCACACCAGGCAAATACTGGGGCTGTGCTTTAATGAAGGCCACGGCCGCTTCCTTGCCATTCCTATTCCTTTCCTATCCCACCATCGCCATTAATACCTGTTTATGTCGATGCAACGTGAAGCAACTTGTAAAAAAAAAATTAAACCAGCTCGATTTGCCTCATATGGTGAAGTAACATTATTTACTATATGTTTCCATGTTACTCAGAAGCAAAGTTTAAAACAAAATTAAAATCAATCTTAATTCAAATGGCTCGTAATTCTATGAACACCCATCGCGATGTTTGTGCCAAGTTCAGTTTCATAGTAGAAAACCGTGGTTTAAAAAAAAACTCACCACACTCCTCTCAATAACATGCAGAATGTACATAAAATTTAAGGCACGATCCAAATCCAGATTGGACAGTTTCATGATTGACATAAAGACGGTAAAAATTTTAACACGGTGATAACGAAGCGAACGGGAGAAACTGTTTAACGAGTAGAAAGAAGTAATAAGCTTAAATTCAGCCATTTTGGCAAAATTAATAATGCCCCAAATTGTCTCCTACCTCAGTACAGAAATAAGATATTCAGCGATGATCGTGTAGAGAATGCCCGTAGGCTAGTTCCAGGTTCACACCCAAAAGGACATGTCGATGTTTAATAGGAGTTAACTTGTTTGTCAGAACAGTCCATTATTTACACTATACCAAGAGGGAGAGTAGAACGTACACGATGGTTCGAGAAGCACAGCTGAACGCCAGGCACGTGGCGTAGATGGGATTCGGCGTAGCGACTAATACTACTAAAACGTTTACATTTCCTCCCCTGAAGAGGGTGGCGGGCCTCTAAGACGGCCTCTCTCAGGCCGGAGATTTGTTACGATGAAGGAGATGTGCAGAGAAGGTGAGGGGTTTGGCGACCGTGGCCTATACTAATAACTGTCCTGGCATTCGCCTTAGTACAGGAGAATGGAAAACCACGGAAAACCATTCTCAGGGCAGCCGACGGTTAGGGCCAGCCGTGAGGTCTAGCGCTGTCCCGTCTCCTGAATGCAGAGGCGTAGAACCTCTACTCAGTTTGCCGGTCGGAGTGCAGAATTTTTAGACCACGGACCAGCCGTGGCCACTTGCGGGCCGAGACCCACTCTGCATCCACCGACCGGCCTAGCAAGCGAGAGTAGTAAGTAGAGTGTGCAGTACGCGCGAAGTGTATCGTTGCACGCCACCACAATATTAAAATATACTGTGACATATCATATATGCCCCATGAATATAATGTGTAATATGCGTAATACTGTGGACTCATTGCAAGAGGGATGGCGTGGTGTAGGAAGAAGTTACACATCGTAAGCTTTCTGGACCGCGCGGAGTTGGAGACCAGCCGTTATCTTGCCTAGAAACAGCGTGCAGTTTAGATATTTCAAATAAGTTAGCTGGGAGTATCACGAGATCGCCTGAGTGCGGTACATTTGAAATAGACCAATCACGAGCTTGGAGGAGGAGTTTTTGACGGCAGGGATCCGCAGAACATATGAACTCAGAACTACCAACTTCGATTTCTGCAGTGTTGGACCACCATCATTTTACCTAGGCAATATGTTATTAAGCCACACTCCACGGTTTTGAGATAGACAAGAAGTAAATGATGAATGTATAACTACCTGTAGACAGGAATATTAATTAATTTTGAACCAGTAAAGAAATAACATATTTTAATAAATCAGCGCTTTGTCCCCCAGTAGGCGGTTGGATCATTGAGTAATCGTATCGCTGGAATTCCCCGCGTTTGAACAAGTACAGGAAGTCTTGTGATAAGCATGCAGCGTGGGACGCGATCTCACATATACTCTGCTCCTGTTTTTTGGATGTGCTGGTCGGTAGTCGATGCGCCAGTCACATGTTGAACTTTGTACTATTACAAGTGACGTTTTCTTCAAATGAAGTGTAAAGAATTATGTATCACTAATTGTGAGACGTTATTTCAACTAGTAATATGCACTATCCCTGTGCGAGTGACTTTAATTAATTAATTAATTAATTAATTACGGGAGTGAAAGTAAGATTCATGAAGCAGTTACCTCTGCTAAGTGTGTTATGTTGGGGTATTCCAAAGTGCGGGCTTGGCACGGGAACAAGTAACTGAATAAGACAGTATAGGTTATCGGTATTATAAAGCCAGTGGACTCAGTTTGCATTCGCATAATGCATAAACTATAATCGGTTCGCGTACCGTGATCGCGAGAATTGAGTGCGTTTCGTTATTTACCGCTTTGTATAAGACTGTGCTTGGGACTCGAATCCTGAATTGACAGTGTGAACGGGTATATTTCTTATACCGGCTGTTACTGAAGACCAGCCATTCGTGTTAGCATATGCAAAAGTATGCATTAACTTTGAGCGGAGAAGAGAACATAAAAACATTTTCATTATAGGAGCACCACATTTCAAAAACGGTGATGGCAGCAGCCAGGAACAGCAGTGTGTTTTAACGCCATGCAGTGTGTTGCAATGATGGTGTAAACTACGAGGACGTAGCGATCTGGGGACCGTTATGGAAGCTGAGATCGGCACAAGTTAAGTTCATCATGACAATAATAAGCATGCCTTAGATAGAAGAATTAGCCTAGTTCGATCCTTTGTAAATATAAAACTAATATTAAATGTCAGTCTTTTTGTGGCTGAGCTGTGTTTTATTTAATGTAAAGTAATTATTGATTCCAGGGGAGACGCGTGTTCGAACCCTGGGTTTTTCTTGTTATTACTTTTCCTTTTTATTAGATGGTAAAGAAGGAAATTAGGTATAGTTAGGAGTGTGTGTCTGTTATGATATTACTGCGTATTTCTGTATGCGTTCTGAGATGAAGGATAGAATCCTTCATTGAAGAGGCACTGCAGCCTTAAATTTGATTGGGAACATACTTCAGTAGGGAATAGATCATTTTTAGTGCATGAAGCATGATTTACAGGCAGATGTATCAAGCATGAAAGTGCAACGTTGTAGAGTTAGTATCTTTCAGTTATGCAAAGAGGACATGCTAAATGGGAATATGGTGTGTAAGAAATATGAGAGAAAGGCAAGAATAGCCTGAGAAACTGAAATTTATTGCTGGTTTGTTACGACAGGACTGAGATGCCTGTGAAAATCTAATAAAGGGGAAAGGTACTTGTTATAGCTACGTAAACAGAGAAGGGCTTGATTTGCCTAAGTTGTTCATTGGTACCGTAAGTGTCGAACTCTTGTACCGCGATATATAAAGCCGGATGTGGCGTGTGTTTTATAATATAGCTGTGTTTGAATTGAAATGTGTGATTGAGGCATTATTAATGCATAAGTGAAAAGCATTGAGTTGAGCAGAGGCCTAGTTATTTTACGAAAAACAGCGTTAAATGTATACCCCAATATGTAATCTTCTCTCAGGCAAGCAGTATAAACACCTTTAGCTGATGTCATATTTTGCTAGGCAGGCCGTCTTACAGCTGGAGCAATAAGAAGTAATAGCAGATATATGCAATGACGTGTCAGGTGATGTGATCTGCCCTTGACGTGTATGTAACTGGGTCAGGATTTCCCAGTGGTTTCCAATGAGTGTTTCATTTCATGTATAATTGTATTTCAGATATGCGGATACACAGTGATTTTATCCTTGTTTCTTTCATTTTATTTACAGGTTTTAAGTGATTCATTGTGTGTTTATATTTAATTGTTTCAATATTTATTGATGTTAATGTGTCATTGTCAACGATGTTTAAAGACTTGTATCTTAAATCTATATAAATAAAATTGTTTCTGTTTGTCTGTTTGTCTGTCTGTTTGTCTGTTCCACCATCACGTCGAAACGGCTGGATAGATCTCAACCAAACTTCATATTTAGAGTATACTGACCCCGGGGAAGGTTTCGATATGCATATCATTTTAAAATCTTTGAAAAGACGGGGGTTTTATAGGACAAACGGTTTTCCTCCATTTTCTCTTATACTATTATAGGCAAAATATCGAATTTGTCGTATAAGGACGAGACAAAGCTCAATTTAATCCTCTTGACGCAAAGAACAAAACTCGGTAAGCCCTACGGGCCCGAAAACCATGTTTTAAGGCCCTAAAACCAACCGTTACGGAGATATTGGCACCACACTACCCCTGCTCTAGGAATCGGATAAAGAAATGAACTGCCGTAACCATGGCAACGTCAGCTCCAGGATTCTAGAGCAGTGAGATTATGCATGTACGTTTGGGCATAGCTGTCAACCAAAATAGGTACAAATAAGACTTAATATCTGGGAAAAAAATATACTGTTGTGTAAGGCACTCATAGGACTCCTTTGGGCGGGGATAAATAAAATTGTTTCTGTTTGTCTGTCTGTTTGTCTGTTCCAGCATCACGTCGAAACGGCTGGATAGATCTCAACCAAACTTCATATTTAGGGTATACTCATCCCGGAGAAGGTTTTGATATGCATATCATTTTAAAATCCTTGAATAGACAGGGGGTTTATAGGAAAACCAGAATGGTTTTTCCACCATCACGTCGAAACGGCTGGATAGATCTCAACCAAACTTCATATTTAGAGGATACTCATCGCGGGGAAGTTTTCCATATGCATATCATTTTAAAATATTTGAATATATGGGGGGTTTATAGGAAAATCAGAATGGTTTTTCCACCATCACGTCGAAACGGCTGGATGGATCTCAACCAAACATTGTATTTAGAGTATACTAATCCCGGGGAAGGTTTAGATATGCATATCATTTTAAAATCCTTGAATAGACGGGGGTTTATAGGAAAACCAGAGTGGTTTTCCCACCATCACGTCGAAACGGCTGGATAGATCTCAGCCAAACTTCATATTTAGAGTATACTCATCCCAGGAAAGGTTCCGATATGCATATAATTTTAAAATCTTTGAATAGACGGGGTGTTTATAGGAAAACCACAGTGGTTTTCCTCTATTTTCTCTTATACTATTGATTTTCTGTAAACTTCGTTTACCGTACGTGAAACGTCTCTTCATTATAAACAACTTTCGTTATGTTCATAATTTACCTTACTCTTCACATGACGGAGAAATTTACAATTTTCTGCTGGTATCATGCTCTGCATTTAGTGACCGACAGACCGACAACGAACCTACAGGTTACCATGGCAACGCCTCTGACTGCATGCCAGTAGGGAAGTAACGTATTGCCATTTTCCTCATCATGCTTTTAAATTCGTGGTTGTTCCTTGGGTAGATGGCAAGAGAGGCATCAATCGGCTCATCTGCGGGATATTGGCGGAATATCGTTGGAGGTTATAACCGCCCTCGAATAGATTAAGTAATAACACCATTAGTCATCTTCATATTTGTTTACCTAAGAATCACTGAACCTAAATTTCTCCTCTGTTAGCGCTTTATTATATCCATAACTCACGGCATTTATTTATTTGTCGTTATCCGGCTGTCCTCAGTTATAATCCATTTTCTATTAGTTTCAACATTCTTAACTGTATTATTTTCTTCCTTAATTACGCCGTATGTACGTGAATGCTAGAAACTACTGGATGCATTTCCACCAAGATTCGTATTTAGAATACACCTGTCCTTGATAGGTTTCAGGGCAAATATTGTTTCTAAATCCCTGAACTAACTGGGGGTTTATACGAAACCGAAACAGTGATTTTGCACTTCCAAAAAATATACACAACAAAAGTTTATGGAAGTCTACCTACCTTGGTAGAAATTAATGTCTAAACCTTTTTTTCTCATGTGCATCATTTCGATACGAGGATCAATAAGGGAGATATCATTAAAGGACCGTTTTTCTGTACAAGTCCCATCGGACTTAACTCACGAGCGGGTGCGTGTAAAGCGTATTCCTTACAACTTGAAAACTACTGAAGACATTCGAAACAAAATTTATATTTAGCATCCACCTGTCCAAAGGTAGGTTTTAAACGTAAATAACATTTCATGTTCCGGAATGGACTGGCGGTTTATAAGGAACCGAAATGGTGATTTTACTCTTCCACAATATATACAGAACAAGACCAACCTGACTGGAAATCGACCAAACCTGATGGAATTCCACCTCTAAACCTTTTTTTTCATGTGCATTTTTTCGTCAGGAGGATTAATAAGGGAGATATCATGAATGGTCACTTTTGCAGGTTAAGTCCAGCGGACATAGCCCAAAAGGTGTTTTACATGGAGCAGATTCCTTATCTATATAAATCAAATCGTAACGACTGTGTACCTCTACACTGACTATTTTGGCGAAATTTTCCTACAGCTTTCCGTTTAAGGGGTAATAATAACAATCTCCATAATTTTTGATTTCCTGAAAGTCCTAATTTTTACCCGCCTCGCCCAAAATCCACATTGTGGCATAATCTGCCAGAAGAATAAGAAGATAATTGAAATTTGACAAAATTATACGTTTTAGCCTGTAACGAATGAAAAATCCTATATCATTAAATTTTTCATTTTTTATCCCCGAAAAATATCGAAATATGCAGGCAATTTTAATGATGGTGCAGACCTTCGGAAATTCCTATCACGTAACGGATTGCACAATCTCCGTTCAATTTGGAATCATCTACAACCTTGGTCTTATGACTTTATGCCGTATCTGTATCCCTTTTACGTTTGATTTTTCTCTATTAATCGATGTTAAGTCAATTTGGAATTTTCACATGCATTATTCATACTTTCAATTACTTATATGAAATACAGAATCATCAAACTCTTCACGAAAATTGGCCCACTCAGTAGCCATATGTGAGCCAAATGCTACGTATGTAGCTGTCACATTATTATCCGAAAAGTAATGTAATGTGAGATTATTTTACAAAACCTTTACCCTGTTCCACGTTTCTAAATCTGACCCAAGAATAGATGACATATCATTGGACCAGCCATTTAGGCCACTAAATCCGGCGTGTCTTATGGTATAATCCTTTGTCGATATGACGTACGTTTAGTAGCAGTTAATCTGTAAATGAAGGTCTTCAATATTGTAAACACGCATATACTTTCGTATGTCGATCTATATATATTCACTGATGTCGATTTAGCGATCGAGAAAGGGTCGGTCTGCTATTGTAATCAGTACTCCCCACACCGACTTTGACTGGCAGTAGGAAAGGGTTCCTTCTCCAACTCCTGTGTAACTGTCATTAGTAAGGAAGGCCTACAATTGTAATGAATAGTTCCCTTCTCGATTTGACTTGCAGAAGGTAAGTGAGCATGCAGTTTTGTTTAAAACTCCCCTACCCGATTGTGTTTGGCAGTAGGCAAGGGTGCCCGCCATTATAAAGAAATGTACTCATCTAAAATGTGACTGGCATTAGGCATAGTGGCCTGCTATTTTGATGGAAACTCACCAACTTGGTGTGACTGGCAGTACGCTGGCTGGCAGTAGGAAAAGGGGCCTGTCATTATAATGATAACTGCACAACTCAATTTCGAGTGATAGTAGGGTAATTGCCTGCCATTATAATAAAAACTGTAATCTGTCTGGAGGTAGGAAAGGGGGGCTGCCATTTTAACGAAAACTCCCCAAATCGATTCTGTCCGCATAGTAGGCAATGGGGCCTGCAATTATAATGTAAACTTCCCAACCTGATTGTGAATGCCAGTAGGCAAGTGAGCCTGCCGTTATATCACAAATCCGTAACAAACACTTTACATTGGAAACGTACGGGGACCTCCCCATGCTCTTTCTCGGATAACGCTAAGAGACATGCAATTTTAAAACTATCTTATTTACTGCATGTACACTATTTACTTCGATATTCGAATACAATGTAGAATACCGTACCATGGCAACGTCAGCTCCAGGATTCTACAGCAGCGAAATTATCTATATAAATAAAATTGTAGGGGGTCCGCTGTCTGTAATTTCTTTTGTTTTGCCAATTTTTCAGATATTTATCCGTTTTAGGTCAACTCAAGACCGAATCGGTGGTTTTTACGTTTCGTGTCTGTTTGTTTGTTTGTCTGTTTGTCTGTTTGTCTGTTTGTCTGTTTGTCTGTCTGTTTGTCTGTTCAACCAAACTTCATATTTACAGTATACTTATCCCGGGGAAGGTTTCGATATGCATATCATTTTAAAATCTTTCAATACACGGGGTGTTTATACGAAAGCCATCACGTCGAAACGGCTAAATAGATCTCAACCAAACTTCATATTTAGAGTATGCTCATCCCTGGGAAGGTTTCTATGTGCATATCATTTTAAAATATTACAATAGATGGGGGGTTTATAGGAAAACCAGAATGGTTTTCCTCCTTTTTCTCTTATACTATTGATTTTCTGTAAACTTCGTTTACCGTACGTGAAACGTCTCTTCATTATAAACAACTTTCGTTATGTTCATAATTTACCTTACTCTTCACATGACGGAGAAATTTACAATTTTCTGCTGGTACCATGCTCTGCATTGAGTGACCGACAGACCGACAACGTCCCCCTGTGGGTGGGGGCGGTAGAATAACAAGAGAGGTGTCAATCCGCCATTCTGCGGGATAATGGCGGAATATCGTTGGAGGTTAGGCCTATAACCGTTCTCGAACAGCTTCACTAATAACACCATTAGTCATCTTATATGTTTACCTAAGAATCCCTGCGCCTAATTTGCTCCTCTGTTACGGCTTTCTTATATCCATAACTCACACCAGCATAATTTATTGAGGGGCATAAGTAAGAGCAATACATTCACTTGGTATTTACATATTTGTCGTCATCCGGCTCTCCTCAGTTATTATAATCTATTTTCCATTAATGTCAGATTTCTTAACTATTATTTTCTTCCTTAATTACTCCGTATGTATGTTGATTGATTGATTGATTGATTGATTGATTGATTGATTGATTGATTGATTGATTGATTGATTGATTGATTGATTGATTGATTGATTGATTGATTGATTGATCGATTGATTGATTGATTGATTGAATCCCAGCAGAAAGGCGTAATTGTTCAATACAATCCTCCACATTCGGTTGGCCTCAGGAACGGCATACGATCTTAAAATGGGGCCAACTCCCGAGATCTCTCAAACATAAGAACACAAGTCGGATGAGAGAAGAGAGTGGTGATGGTGCTGATTTTTGTTTCAAGAGGAACTACAACGGGGCAACCATCCTATATTAACAGTAATCAGTGACAAAAATGGAGGAATCCGACTCTTCCGAAATTAAGTTATCCGCAAAGGGCGTGGAAATGAGGCCTCGAATGTTCTTATGCCGTCGGAGTCTGCAAAGAACAAGAATAGACCACGGAAGTTCGGATAATATAGCTAAAGTGAGGAGCGTGGCATAAGTAAGTGCACCTAAAAGGGTCCGTGGTCGCGAGCCCACCCTGCCAAGTTAAGGACCCCTGGGGCGATTTCAGTCACCTGTTACGACAGGCAGGGAATAACCCGGATGTATTCCTCCCCCCCCCTCCCACCTTCACCACGCAACAGGCGGTTCACAGAAACGAACTACGATGCACACGCTACGCAAAATACAGTAGGTCACTATATACACCAACAGCAATATAAGGAAAGAAATTACGTACAGATGTTACATGGAAATCTTTCCTTTATAAGAGAGACAGCTATAAACAAAGAAATAAGATACACGTGCGGTTGTGTGCTACACAGTCACGGTGCTCCTGTGGGGAAAACCAACATCTACTGTCGTTCTCTATATGCGATTTTCTATTTTACGCAATAAAAATATCACACGAGAACACTTTTACGTATTCTAAAAGCAACTTTATTATCGCTACGAACTTATCCTGTCAGATAGAAGAAAACATTCAGTGCCTCTCTCGGAATACAAAAAAGAAAACAATCGCTCTCTAAAACAATCTACATAGAATTTATACATGTTTTACATCAGAGATCTAATGGTGCTGTTCCTTGACGCCATATTGGAAATCTGTGTGCCGTACGTCCGCACGTTATACGTCCATGGACACGAAACATAAATATAATAACATAATAATTTCGGCTCATCATAAACCTTCAAAATACCAGTATTGAAGGTTTTATCCTAATTAGGATACCTGTCCTACGACACTACTGCGCAACCAATCTGGGCCACCCGTGAGTCACAGGCAACAGCTACTTCGGTCAGCTTCAGCAGTCTATATCATCCATGTCGATAAGCGTAACCGAAATCAATATTGCTCTGAGCAAAAGGAACTTGACTGCTTAATGGTATTCACACTGGTGGCGCTTAGTTCTTCTCTGTATTACATTGTTACTTTCTAACTGAGATTGTTAACATATCTATGTGAGTGTTCATGTCAGTTATTGCGTTTAAAAATATCTGAAATATTGTTTCCTGTTTCAGAAGTGTTGCGACGGTACGTTAATTTATTTCCACTTTAGAAATTTTCGGATACTCTAATTTCATTGGGAACCACTGCATCTGAAATTCTTTTCTGGGCGGGGTTTGTGGTTGTTATTTGGAAGCATTTTGCGGCCTTTCCCTTTCTTTTGCCGATATCTTCATTCTTCGAAGTATCGGATCTCTTTCAATTTCGTTCTGATTAGTGATAAGGCAGGATTGTTGAGGAGTTGTCCTTCCTTTTGAAACAATCACCAATACGGCCATTTCAATTCTGTTGCTGATTGCGATTTTTAACCCCTTTGTGGACTTTATCTTCCTTTTCCGATATCTTCATTCTTCGAAGTATCGCATCTCTTCATATTTCGTTCTGATTAGTGTTAACAGAAGATTGTTGCGCATTTGTACTACCTCTCGAAACAATAATCACAACTACCTCTATTTTGTTGACTATTACCCCTTAGTACTTCCTGCCTTCCCAGTTTCTGCTCTGGGAGGGGTTTCTGTTTTTGATATTTTCGAGCTCATTGCGGCCCTTCCCTTTATTTTGCCGATAACTTCATTCTTCGAAGTATCGGATCTCTTTCAGTTTTCTTCTGATTAGTGTTAATAGAGGATAGTTGCCCCGTTGTACGTCCTGTTAAAACAATAATCACCAACACCACCGTCACCAACAGAAAATAATCACCACCACATGCACTTTGCTGCCCATTACAGAGTTACTGATTGGGTTTCGACACTTTTGTGACTGTTCCTTTGACCATGCCTGCTAGGAAGCGAATTAACATTGGACGGTCCATATCAAAAGCTAAAAAAGTTAAGATATTGAGGGCTTCCGAGACTGCTTCAGACCGCGAGGCCAGACTCAATGCAGACAGACTGAGGAAGAGCACTCACCGTGATTCGGAGAGTGCTTCTGAGCGCGAGGCCAGGCTTAGCTCACAGAGAGCACGCCAGTCCACATCTAGGGCGTCTGAGACTGCTTCAGACCGCGAGGCCAGACTCAGTGCAGACAGACTGAGGAAGAGCACTCACCGTGATTCGGAGAGTGCTTCTGAGCGCGAGGCCAGACTCAATGCAGACAGACTGAGGAAGATCACTCACCGTGATTCGGAGACTGCTTCTGAGCGCGAGGCCAGGCTTAGCTCACAGAGAACACGCCAGTCCACATCTAGGGCGTCTGAGAGTGCTTCAGACCGCGAGGCCAGACTCAGTGCAGACAGACTGAGGAAGAGCACTCACCGTGATTCGGAGAGTGCTTCTGAGCGCGAGGCCAGGCTTAGCTCACAGAGAACACGCCAATCCACATCTAGGGCGTCTGAGACTGCTTCAGACCGCGAAGCCAGACTCAATGCAGACAGACTGAGGAAGAGCACTGACCGTGATTCGGAGACTGCTTCTGAGCGCGAGGCCAGGCTTCGCTCACAGAGAGCACGCCAGTCCACATCTAGGGCTTCTGAGACTGCTTCAGACCGCGAGGCAATACTCAGATCGCAAAGATTTAGACAGATGCGTTTAAGAGAAACAGAATCAGAGGATCAGCGGATGGCTCGAATGGAGCATGACAGAGAGCACCATTCCCTCACACGCGAAAACCTAGCTGCGGAGGAATATTCTCAGGCGTTAACACAACGACGAAGTACCTACGCATCGTTAAACGAAATGCAAAATGTCCAGCAGGAAGAGAAAAGACAACGTGCAGCAGAAAGACGTTCATCAGAGACCACTGATGAATATCTCAGACGGTTAGATGAAGATAGAGTGAGACATGCCAATGTTAGAGAATTACATTCAACGTCAATTGAATCTAGGTGTCCTAATATGATTCCATGGCATGAAAAGCAGCGAAGTGCATTTGCTTATAACCCTCTTATCGACTACCATCCAAGAGCCCATATAGGGTCTTTGAGTAAAGTGTGCCCTTTTTGTAGGGCTCTCAAATGGAAGCAAGAGCCAGAGGGAATGTGCTGCTCTTCCGGAAAAATTAAATTAAATCATCTAACTCCTCTACCGGAACTTCTTATTTCTCTGTTAAATGGGACGCATACTGACTCTCGCCATTTTCTTCAATTTGTGCGAGCCTACAACAGCGCATTCCAAATGACAAGCTTCGGAGCTACTAAAGTAGTGGAAGGAAATTTTATGCCAACATTCAAAATTCAAGGACAAGTATACCACTTAATAGGTTCACTTCTCCCTGCAAACAATGAAAATTCTAAATATCTTCAAATATATTTCATTGCAGACCACAAAGCACAGGTAGATCAAAGAACAGCAATAATACCAAATTTAAAAACCCATTTAGTTAATGATTTGCAGGGCATGTTACATGATGTGAACCCATATGTCAAGGAACTGAAGACAACTCTAGAGACAATGCCGGACGGTGACACCCACAAGATTGTGATCCACGCCGACCGAGTTCCTGCTGGTGAGCACAGAGGCTGTTATAATCAGCCGACAACAAACGAGATAGCTGTCATATTGGTTGGACACGAATGTGATAAGCGAGACATCGTGCTTCGGACAAGAGACCAGGGCCTGAGACGAATATCTGAAACCCACCGATCATACGACGCTCTTCAATATCCCCTGATGTTCCCTCGTGGAGATGATGGCTACCACTTCCTACTGTACCACGTAGACCCACGAACCGGAGAACTAAAGACCCCTCTCAAGAAAACATCTTCTCTTCAGTTTTATTCTTATCGTATAATGATAAGACAAGGCGAGGTAAACTACTTACATTGTTACCGTCAACTGTCCAATCAGTTCTGGGTAGACATGTATGCTAAAATAGAGACTGAAAGGTTAGTCTATATCAGAACACACCAAAGGGAATTAAGGGCTGAGAGCTACATTCACCTTAAAGACGCCCTGAGGAAGGACGAGGGTAACATGGCAGATTTGGGACGGTTAGTCATTTTACCGTCCACTTTCACTGGAGGACCCCGATATATGCACGAGCGATCTCAAGATGCACTCTGTTATGTGCGAAAATACTCATGTCCAGATCTTTTTATTACAGCTACAACTAATCCAAAATGGGAAGAAATTGGTAATGCCGTATATAATGGTCAGTCAGCGAATGATCGTCACGACATTATTACACGTGTATTTCACATGAAATTAAAATCTCTCATGGACTTACTAACCTGAGAACAAATATTTGGGCCAACTCTTTGTTTTATGTACTCTGTTGAATGGCAAAAGCGTGGCTTGCCTCACGCCCACATATTATTATGGCTTGAGGACAAGATACGACCCGTCGATATTGATAAGGTTATTAGTGCTGAATTTCCAGATCCTGATAAAGATCCACAGCTTTTTAACATAGTTAAATGTCACATGGTCCATGGACCATGCGGATCTTTCAACGTAGGCTCACCATGTATGAAAGGTGGACGATGCTCAAAACGATACCCACGAGCATTCGTCAATGAAACTGTCACAGGGAACGATGGGTACCCATCCTACAAGCGCAGGATTCCTTCTATGGGTGGCTTCACTGCACGCCTTATGATAAATGGACAGGATATGGAAGTGGATAATAGATGGATAGTGCCATACTGTCCTGTTTTGTCTAGGGTATTCAAAACACACATCAATGTTGAATACTGTAGCAGTGTTAAGTCCATCAAATACATCTGTAAGTACATCAACAAAGGAAGCGATCAGGCAGTCTTAGGTTTGCAAGACAAAAATGATGAAGTGTGCCAGTATCAGAGCGGAAGGTACATATCCAGCTCAGAAGCAGTTTGGCGAATTCTTTCCATTTCCTATCCATGAAAGGTATCCTCCAGTAATGCATTTAGATGTTCATCTACAAAATTTTCAAAGAATTGTCTTTACTGCAGAAACGGCTCATGACATAGTAGAAAATCCACGTAACACCACCTTAATGGCATTCTTTAACTTATGTCAGACAGATGATTTTGCTAAGACACTGTTGTATGAAGACGTTCCCTCTTACTATACGTATAACAAACAGCAAGGTACATTTGTAAGAAGAAAAAAAGGAGTACCTGTGGTAGCATTTTCGGGCGTTAGAAAGCAGCACGTAATTAGCCGAGTGTATGCAGTCCATCCTAATAATTCCGAGTGCTTCTATTTACGCATGCTTCTGTTCACTGTCAGGGGACCAACATCCTTCACTGACCTTCGCACCGTCAATGGCATACTTCACCCTACATATCGGAGTGCATGCAAAGCCCATGGATTACTCCTGGATGACTCTCAATGGGAAGAGACACTGAAGGAGGCGATAGTTTCACAAAGCCCAGCAAAACTTCGCCGGCTTTTTGGCATATTGTTAGTCTTTTGCAGTCTCTCTGATCCGTTGGATCTGTGGAACAAATATAAGGAGAGCCTAGCAGAAGATTTCTTACGACAACTTTCCCCCTGTAACGACGGTACTGCTCATGAAATGATCGCCCATGTGGAAGACAGATGTCTTCAAGACCTCGAAGAATACGTTCTATCGATTGGCGGTCAGCCTTTGAACATTTACGGCCTTCCTTCCCCTCAGATCTTACAAACGTTAAATGCTGACTATCTCAGGGAAACAAATTACAATAAAGAAGCGTTAAGGTCTTTTGTTCTATTAAATGAACCAAAACTTACAGATGAACAGACTGTAGTATATCGGGAAATATTAAACTGTGTTAGAAATAAGGAAAGTAGAATGTTTTTCTTAGACGCTCCGGGCGGAACTGGAAAAACATTCCTGATTAACTTACTGTTGTCTAAGATCAGACAGGATAGTAAGATTGCTGTAGCAGTAGCCTCTTCGGGGATCGCAGCCACTCTTTTACCCGGTGGCAAAACTGCTCACTCGATGTTTAAAGTGCCTATAGATCTTGACTGCACAGAGTCACCAATATGTAACATCACAAAACAAAGTAACATATCCAAGGTTCTGCAAGACTGCAGTCTTATAATTTGGGATGAATGCACTATGGCTCACAGAAAGGCGATTGAAGCAGTTGACCGAACGCTGCGGGACATCCGAAACAGTGATAACTTCTTTGGAGGTGTCCCTATCCTCTTTTCTGGTGATTTTCGTCAAACGTTACCGGTTGTTCCAAGAGGGAGCAGAGCAGATGAAGTGAACGCTTCATTAAGGAGATCATCACTTTGGCCAAATATCAAAAAACTGTCTCTGACACAGAATATGAGGGTACATCTAGGTGGTGATGAAAACATACATACATTCACTGAAATATTGTTGTCGATTGGGAACGGCTCACTGGGAGACAGTAACGGGATCATTACTCTTTCTGATGAATTTTGTTTGTCGCTTTCTAACCTTGAAGCTCTCATTTCATCGGTGTACCCGGACGTAGAAAATATTAGGAGCAAACCCATCTCATGGCTCTGCTGCAGAGCGATCTTAACTCCAACTAATGAACAAGCGGCGTACATTAATTCGACTATCCTCACAATGTTCCACGGCGAGGAGACAGTTTATACGTCTGTCAATGAAGTAATCAACTCTGACGACGCAGTTCACTATCCTCCTGAGTTCCCGAATTCTATAACGGCTCCGGGGCTTCCATCGCACAAAATTACCTTAAAGATCGGCGCACCAATCATACTCATGCGCAATCTCAGCCCACCTAATTTGTGCAATGGGACAAGACTTCAGGTAAACGCCCTCCACAAACATGTGATAGAGGCAACTATCATGACTGGATGCGGTGAAGGAGAGTCAGTTCTTATCCCGCGGATACCACTAGTCCCAACCAACTACCCGTTTGAGTTCAAGCGTCTGCAGTTTCCAGTCAGCCTCTGCTTTGCGATGACTATTAATAAATCCCAGGGCCAGACGTTGAGTATTGCTGGACTTGACCTCAGATCACCCTGCTTTTCCCACGGGCAACTGTACGTCGCATGTTCCCGAGTCAGCAGCAGCAAGTCCCTGTTTATATGTGCACCAGAAAATAAAACACGAAACATTGTTTATCAAGAGGTTCTTCAATGACTCTGTTCTTCCTTCGCTTCAGTACGTGTACTGGTGACAAATTAAATGAAATTGATCCCATAAACGAATAGACTCCTAATTATGGGAAGATCATCAGTGTTACTTAATTTTTCCAAGCACACTGTTGATTATCTGGAAGTAGAAATGGGGGCATGCCAACATAATGAAAACTGGCCAAATCGACACTGACTGGGAATAGGGAAGAAGACCTACGTTAAAATGGGAATTCTCCGAATTGACTGCGATTGGCCCTAGGTAAGGGGGTCTGCCCTTAAAATGAAAACTCTCGAGCTTGATTGACACTGGTGGTAGGCAAGGGGGAGTGCTATTATAATTAAAACTCCTCAACTCGATTGTGAATTGCAGTAGGTAAGGGGCTTGCTATTATAAAAATCCTTCCCAATTCGACTATGACTGGAATTTCTAACTTCGTATATTCTTGAGGTCTTGACTCCGAATTGAAGGGACATTGTGCCATCCGTTTTGTGATACGACTTACCGTTTAGCCAAAAAATAGCTCAAAAGGAATGTCTGCACAGTCATTAAAATTGCCTCCATATTTCGATATCTTTGGGGGGTAAAAAGTGAAAAATTTGAACATCTTGGAATTTTTCCGTCGGTTAGGGACCAAAATAGGTACAAATAAGACTTAATATCTGGGAAAAAAATATACTGTTGTGTAAGGCACTCATAGGACTCCTTTGGGCGGGGATGGAAAGGGGGTGAAGAACGAGTGTAAAAATCTATATAAATAAAATTGTTTCTGTTTGTCTGTCTGTTTGTCTGTTCCACCATCACGTCGAAACGGCTGGATAGATCTCAACCAAACTTCATATTTAGGGTATACTCATCCCGGAGAAGGTTTTGATATGCATATCATTTTAAAATCCTTGAATAGACAGGGGGTTTATAGGAAAACCAGAATGGTTTTTCCACCATCACGTCGAAACGGCTGGATAGATCTCAACCAAACTTCATATTTAGAGGATACTCATCGCGGGGAAGTTTTCCATATGCGTATCATTTTAAAATATTTGAATATATGGGGGGTTTATAGGAAAATCAGAATGGTTTTTCCACCATCACGTCGAAACGGCTGGATGGATCTCAACCAAACATTGTATTTAGAGTATACTAATCCCGGGGAAGGTTTAGATATGCATATCATTTTAAAATCCTTGAATAGACGGGGGTTTATAGGAAAACCAGAGTGGTTTTCCCACCATCACGTCGAAACGGCTGGATAGATCTCAGCCAAACTTCATATTTAGAGTATACTCATCCCAGGAAAGGTTCCGATATGCATATAATTTTAAAATCTTTGAATAGACGGGGTGTTTATAGGAAAACCACAGTGGTTTTCCTCTATTTTCTCTTACACTATTGATTTTCTGTAAACTTCGTTTACCGTACGTGAAACGTCTCTTCATTATAAACAACTTTCGTTATGTTCATAATTTACCTTACTCTTCACATGACGGAGAAATTTACAATTTTCTGCTGGTATCATGCTCTGCATTTAGTGACCGACAGACCGACAACGAACCTACAGGTTACCATGGCAACGCCTCTGACTGCATGCCAGTAGGGAAGTAACGTATTGCCATTTTCCTCATCATGCTTTTAAATTCGTGGTTGTTCCTTGGGTAGATGGCAAGAGAGGCATCAATCGGCTCATCTGCGGGATATTGGCGGAATATCGTTGGAGGTTATAACCGCCCTCGAATAGATTAAGTAATAACACCATTAGTCATCTTCATATTTGTTTACCTAAGAATCACTGAACCTAAATTTCTCCTCTGTTAGCGCTTTATTATATCCATAACTCACGGCATTTATTTATTTGTCGTTATCCGGCTGTCCTCAGTTATAATCCATTTTCTATTAGTTTCAACATTCTTAACTGTATTATTTTCTTCCTTAATTACGCCGTATGTACGTGAATGCTAGAAACTACTGGATGCATTTCCACCAAGATTCGTATTTAGAATACACCTGTCCTTGATAGGTTTCAGGGCAAATATTGTTTCTAAATCCCTGAACTAACTGGGGGTTTATACGAAACCGAAACAGTGATTTTGCACTTCCAAAAAATATACACAACAAAAGTTTATGGAAGTCTACCTACCTTGGTAGAAATTAATGTCTAAACCTTTTTTTCTCATGTGCATCATTTCGATACGAGGATCAATAAGGGAGATATCATTAAAGGACCGTTTTTCTGTACAAGTCCCATCGGACTTAACTCACGAGCGGGTGCGTGTAAAGCGTATTCCTTACAACTTGAAAACTACTGAAGACATTCGAAACAAAATTTATATTTAGCATCCACCTGTCCAAAGGTAGGTTTTAAACGTAAATAACATTTCATGTTCCGGAATGGACTGGCGGTTTATAAGGAACCGAAATGGTGATTTTACTCTTCCACAATATATACAGAACAAGACCAACCTGACTGGAAATCGACCAAACCTGATGGAATTCCACCTCTAAACCTTTTTTTTCATGTGCATTTTTTCGTCAGGAGGATTAATAAGGGAGATATCATGAATGGTCACTTTTGCAGGTTAAGTCCAGCGGACATAGCCCAAAAGGTGTTTTACATGGAGCAGATTCCTTATCTATATAAATCAAATCGTAACGACTGTGTACCTCTACACTGACTATTTTGGCGAAATTTTCCTACAGCTTTCCGTTTAAGGGGTAATAATAACAATCTCCATAATTTTTGATTTCCTGAAAGTCCTAATTTTTACCCGCCTCGCCCAAAATCCACATTGTGGCATAATCTGCCAGAAGAATAAGAAGATAATTGAAATTTGACAAAATTATACGTTTTAGCCTGTAACGAATGAAAAATCCTATATCATTAAATTTTTCATTTTTTATCCCCGAAGAATATCGAAATATGCAGGCAATTTTAATGATGGTGCAGACCTTCGGAAATTCCTATCACGTAACGGATTGCACAATCTCCGTTCAATTTGGAATCATCTACAACCTTGGTCTTATGACTTTATGCCGTATCTGTATCCCTTTTACGTTTGATTTTTCTCTATTAATCGATGTTAAGTCAATTTGGAATTTTCACATGCATTATTCATACTTTCAATTACTTATATGAAATACAGAATCATCAAACTCTTCACGAAAATTGGCCCACTCAGTAGCCATATGTGAGCCAAATGCTACGTATGTAGCTGTCACATTATTATCCGAAAAGTAATGTAATGTGAGATTATTTTACAAAACCTTTACCCTGTTCCACGTTTCTAAATCTGACCCAAGAATAGATGACATATCATTGGACCAGCCATTTAGGCTACTAAATCCGGCGTGTCTTATAGTATAATCCTTTGTCGATATGACGTACGTTTAGTAGCAGTTAATCTGTAAATGAAGGTCTTCAATATTGTAAACACGCATATACTTTCGTATGTCGATCTATATATATTCACTGATGTCGATTTAGCGATCGAGAAAGGGTCGGTCTGCTATTGTAATCAGTACTCCCCACACCGACTTTGACTGGTAGTAGGAAAGGGTTCCTTCTCCAACTCCTGTGTAACTGTCATTAGTAAGGAAGGCCTACAATTGTAATGAAGTTCCCTTCTCGATTTGACTTGCAGAAGGTAAGTGAGCATGCAGTTTTGTTTAAAACTCCCCTACCCGATTGTGTTTGGCAGTAGGCAAGGGTGCCCGCCATTATAAAGAAATGTACTCATCTAAAATGTGACTGGCATTAGGCATAGTGGCCTGCTATTTTGATGGAAACTCACCAACTTGGTGTGACTGGCAGTACGCTGGCTGGCAGTAGGAAAAGGGGCCTGTCATTATAATGATAACTGCACAACTCAATTTCGAGTGATAGTAGGGTAATTGCCTGCCATTATAATAAAAACTGTAATCTGTCTGGAGGTAGGAAAGGGGGGCTGCCATTTTAACGAAAACTCCCCAAATCGATTCTGTCCGCATAGTAGGCAATGGGGCCTGCAATTATAATGTAAACTTCCCAACCTGATTGTGAATGCCAGTAGGCAAGTGAGCCTGCCGTTATATCACAAATCCGTAACAAACACTTTACATTGGAAACGTACGGGGACCTCCCCATGCTCTTTCTCGGATAACGCTAAGAGACATGCAATTTTAAAACTATCTTATTTACTGCATGTACACTATTTACTTCGATATTCGAATACAATGTAGAATACCGTAGCGAAGCACGGGTACATTCGCTAGTCTTAAATAAGAGCCCGAATCTCACTTTGGTGGAATGTCAGCTTTCAAGCTGTCCAATTTGCGACAGAGCGGTGTCTGTAAATTCAGTGTAGCTATAAGTTAACGACCCGTGGATAAACTTCATTTGTTGATAATTGCTGTATATAGATATATGTAATTATGGATCGGATCTAGTTTAATTTTCTTCTATCTTGGTATGACTTAAAGGACGTTTATCTGAAATGAAACCCGTGCTGGATTATACATGTTAAGCTTAACTTCGTCGACTCAAAGCGAAGTGTAGTGTTCCCCAAGATTCAATTGCATATATTTTATTAATTATTCGGGACATTGCCCGACTTTTCATGTAATTTGTAATTCATTTGTTTATGATGTGCTCGGCACATATATTTGTTTCTGGCAATCATTTGAGCTTATTTCAAGCGGTTTTATTTGATTAATTGTGATTATAGTACGAATATTCAATAATGTTCTTAGCTAATAAATCCATCTTACACCCTATTTTTGTTTATTATTTACGGATTTATGTTGCTGTTTCCTGTTCACATACCCATGGTATTTATGTCGTGAGATATTAATATATTTGCCGCCCTGATGTTTCTTTACGAACCGTTAACACGCAGCTCTCCGACGGCGCCGGTAGACTTTTCTAGGACGGGAACGGTGCAATACAGTATATTGAAGAGTTGATGTTAGGATGAATATGCGTGTTAGAACGCCCGACTGCAGGTGCAGATACAACTTGTCCATGTTGAAACCAGAAGAGACGGCAATCAGCATAAATTTTAAACTGATGACGTTACGAGTACATCCATCAGTGTGATCTGGGGGTGAACATAAAATAGCTTCCGGCTGGTTTGTGTTCGATACTCCCAGTTTTCACTAAGGATTAGAGAGACCTAGTCACAACTTCAGATAAGACAATTATTGAGGACTGAGGTAAGTTGAAATTCTACTCTCGACCGTCTAAAGAATTCCGCCCGGTCTAAGTTGCTCAGACGGTAGAGCGCTGGCATTCGTTGACCAAGCTGATGTATTCGATCCGAATTCAGTCCGGTGGTATCCGAGTGTGTTGGACAGCAGCATCTCGGCTCCTCCGAAAGCCTTAAAGTACATTAACCGACAAAATGAATGGATCGCTTGAATTTTCAAATGAAAAAGCATGCTAAATTGCGAAACATTTGTTTATTATTTACACTGATTATTTTCATGAACAAGTTATCTAGGTAATGTTATCTGTCTGTTATTGTTACCCTTAGTTAGTAAACTATGTTGACTAATTAATCATGTCCAGTGATAACTGGGACATCGTTGGGAAAATAAGTGGCTTCCTAGTGACAAAGAATTCGTGAACCATTCAGCATAATAAGAAGCCAAGCCTGGAATGGAGGTATAGGATAAATAAATGAAATGACTATGAAAGTCTTCCCTGCTGTCACAAACAATACCGATAGGGTCGAAAGATAACAAGAGTTGATAATGGAAAACGATAAGCATGAGACAAGTAACTACCGCGCCTGGTCGATTTCAGTTCTGAACACTATTAACATGGCATCTCCAAGTGTAGGCCTACCTCTCAGGTAGCAGTAGTAGCACCTGAACACCACCATAATTGATCGCAAAACTGGCTTGGAGTAGCATTTGGTTCCTCTTCCGCTCGTCGTTTTCTTCGGTTTACTATCTTTCGCACCTTTTCGACCACACCAGGGCTGTGCTGGTGTTTACTAGTAGCGTCTATAATTACCTCAATATTTACTAGCTGAATGCTGTGACACACCCGACAGTGCAGCTTCCGTATTCTTCGCACCTCCAACTGCGCCTTGTCTTTTGCTTGTTTGAAACATGGTATCTGCCATATTTCACTAGTAACCTTGTATTCTTATTATGCCAAATTGCCTCGCTGTACAAACAAACTTACAAATGTACCATTTTTGTATATTTAAATTGTATTTCGTTCATGAACATTTTTTACATAAGGTTTTAAGTCCAGCGGATATTTTGACAGGAACGTTCTGAACATATGGACCACTAAAGCCATTGTACCTTTTGCTACGAACTTTTAGGCAGGGCCCCATTTGCATGAACCTATGGGTTTGAACCTTTTGTCCTATTAGGCAATAACGACTTGACGTTATATCCCCCACCCTTGTTTGTTTAAGTCTGGCCAATCCATGCCATTGGTATTGTATTTGATATCTGAGTAAACGCCAAATTAGAGAGAAAACAGGATAAAAAATTATTATAATATGCCTTAGTGGAGGGAGATTTATAAAGTTCTTTTACCTATTGTATCCACATTGCCTCATTTTTAGGACAACGGGCCTATAGTTAAAATTATAGGAAAGATATTTTTCTAAATTATTTTTCTGGCAGAATGAATAATTACTCACACATGTGCGAGAAAACATTTCTGATAACTTTCTCATCGAAAATACAAAAAAAATATTACTGTGACTATATGGAATGTTTAAAACCATCCAGGAACATATATTATTTCAACTCTCAAATCCTATCCCTCATAATTAATGTTATAATCCAAAGATTACTACAGTCACCACAACAACACTGGTTATAAGACACATTTTGACACACTTAAGTACAAGGGGTCATGGCCTACAGTTCCTTAAGTTTTAACTAAACAATATTAACATTACACTTCTTCCTGACCTTTTCCCAGTTACCTGGGGTCGACAGTTTGTAGCGAGTTTACCCAGTTGAACGCTTGGGTGCCTTTCTTGACGTCAGGCCTATGTGGAGGGATTTATTCACTATTGTGGGTTTCTGTGGACGTTTATAGTTTGATGTGTATTAAGACAAAAGCAAACATTAAGGCCCCGAGCAGAGGAATTAACTAGATGCGTTTAAAATCCCCGCTCCGACCGAGAATCGAACCCAGAGACCTTTGAATCGAAGGCCATTACGCTGACCATTCACCCTAGAAGCCCGAAAATATTAACAATGCACTGACTATTGAGTGAGGTATGTCTCTTCTGCTGCTACTCCCTCCGATACTCGTAGATAACATCCTGCTACAATTGTACAAAAACTAACCCGTCAGTGACAATTACAACAATATTTAACATGAATTTTACTTGATATCATAGTGTGTAGTTAATAATAATAATAATAATAATAATAATAATAATAATAATAATAATAATAATAATAGTATAGGTAATATGGTAATATAGTAAGTGAGATTGAATCAAGGTGTAGTAAAGCTAATGCAGTGAGCTCGCAGTTGCGATCAGCAGTATTCTATAAGAAGGAAGTCAGCTCCCAGACGAAACTATCTTTACATCGGTCTGTTTTCAGACCAACTTTGCTTTATGGGAGCGAAAGCTGGGCGGACTCAGGATATCTTATTCATAAGTTAGAAGTAACAGACATGAAAGTAGCAAGAATGATTGCTGGTACAAACAGGTGGGAACAATGACAGGAGGGAACTCGGAATGAGGAGATAAAGGCTAATTTAGGAATGAACTCGATGGATGAAGCTGTACGCATAAACCGGCTTCGGTGGTGGGGTCATGTGAGGCGAATGGAGGAGGATAGGTTACCCAGGAGAATAATGGACTCTGTTATGGAGGGTAAGAGAAGTAGAGGGAGACCAAGACGACGATGGTTAGACTCTGTTTCTAACGATTTAAAGATAAGAGGTATAGAACTAAATGAGGCGACAACACTAGTTGCAAATCGAGGATTGTGGCGATGTTTAGTAAATTCTCAGAGGCTTGCAGACTGAACGCTGAAAGGCATAACAGTCTATAATGATAATGTATGTATGTATAGTATAGGTAGGTACACCCGCCCCGTTCATTCAAATGAAGCCCCTTGAAGAATGACATCTTAAAACTAAAACTTGCAACAACTAATACAAGAAGTTTGGACATTTCTCTACAGATATCTGATATCTCTACTGTAACGTATGTTATGCCCTCTGGTGTGAAGATTGACCAGTAACATCTTAAAGTAATTTTGTATCCTAAGGTTTCCTAAACAGAACTGATTATTCTTTGTTTTTGGTATGTTAAAGTTTACAATACTTCTACCGCTTCCCGCCAACGTATGATATTGGCCAATAGAAAATTTTGTATATTTATTTTTCAGCCAATCGACATTGTCTGGTATTTGTTTAATTAACCAATAAAAATTATGGGTGTGTTGGGCCTTAGCCCAGAGTTTTCTGGCACTTTCCTCTCGGGTATAAAAGCTGGCACATTTTTCGACCAGGTTGGCTTATTCATCGCTCCAGTCTGGTGTGTGTGTGAAGGCAGGCGGCGATGCCTCGTCTATGGTCTATGCAATCCCGAAATGCGCCAGAAGGTAACATCATTTTTTGTGTCCTTACAGTTCATCAACATGTTCGATAATCTTCAGAAACGTTATGAACAGGCTAGCACTTTGATGATATATCATCTTTTAGTTAGTTCACAATAGACATTGCTAACTTGTACAGAAATCCTGATCGTAGTTCTCACAAAGTAGTGATGCTAATTTAGTAGGTCATTTTTGTCTTTTTGTCATTTTTAGATCTTTTCTAAAATTATACGTCATTATTTGGTCGTTTTCTGGAATTTATTAGACTTTTTTAAACTTTTTGAGTCATTTTCTTAGGTATTTGAGGAATTTGAAGCATTTACGCGTGTGGTATTGGATATTATCGCAACTTTAAGTGGGAATCTTCACAATGGTTTGTCAGTCTAGGGACTAAAGAAACTTTGCTCACCACTTTCTTCTTGGAAATGTCCACATTCCAGGAGACACACCTCCTGTTGGAGAAGTTAAAAAATGAAAAGGTGTATGGCTTTTAGTGCCGGGAGTGTCTGAGGACAAGTTCGGCTCGCCAGATGCAGGTCTTTTGATTTGACTCTCGTAGGTGAGCTGCGCGTCGTGATGAGGATGAAATGATGATGAAGGCGACATATACACCCAGCCCCCGTGTCAGCGAAATTAACAAATTATGGGACCCCTGTGAAAAATTGCCAGCACACTAACCACTTAGCCATGGAGCCGGACATAGGAGAAGACTCCCTCGTGAACAGTTGAGATTTTCTTCTTTTGCGCAGCAAAGTTCTCTGTGAAACGTAAAGAATTTCGCCTTGTTTTCTTGACATGATAAAAGCCCAAAAGCTTATTATAATACCTATAACAATAATATAGGCTATACCAACTATATTGGCAAATTGATTGTAAAATTTCATTTTTCTTAAGTTTCCGGTTCATTTACTGGATTTTTTTCGTCATTTTTAGATCATTTTTAAACAGTTTTAGGTCATCAAAATCCTGACCGTGGTTATGATCAATGAGTGGCATATAAGGTACATATTTTGAACATACATTGTATCAGCGCAGTGAAATAATGTTCCACTGTCGTTTATTTTTCCGCATACGGTAGTTTCAACTTAAAAGCCAACTGCGAAATTAAAATAACTATTATTTAACACCCACTTTACATAATGAAGTGTGCTGAAAAGGTACAAATTAATTTAATCACTCCGTCGGGCACGAACCAGGAAACTGTTGGCCTCTGCTATTCACATGCAAATATTAAGCATTGTACCTGTGTCCTAGTTAAACATGGAGTTGCTAATTCTAAGTTGAAGGAGACGAACACTCCCACGTAATTGTCACTTTCGCTCGTGCTTAGGTATTCATTAGCGTTAACAACTGTGCTGTCGACTGCTGAGTCGATTAGTCAGGCAACTTGTTAAAGGCGATGACCTTAACAACTAACAGGGCTCACCCGAGGAGTATTGTAGCTATTTCTTCGGGGCATCGTATAAAATAGCTGCATGTACTTCAGAACGTAGGAATTGACTGTGATGTGCGTACTGTAGTATTAAGGTGGCAAGGAAGTAACCAACCCTGTCTGTTAGATACCTACCCTGAATTCACCTGAAACTGAAGTAAAAAATTAGATATTTCTCCTTCTAGGATGACACAAACTACTTCTCTTCCTGTTTCCCGAAACAAGGCTTTGGTGACCCCTTTATCCAACCCTCATTCGAGGATTTATATTCCCCAGTACACAGAGTGATTCAAAGTAACACTAACAACGCTCACTTTATCGTGCGGGACGACTAACTGACCATTTTTAATACGGAACCCATGTTCGAAAATGCATGGTTTGGGCGCTGTGTGGCCTCAAAGTGGAGACAGGCTCTATCGATTGAAATCATAACGATAAGGCCTTCAAACTATCGGCAATAATCGAGCAGTGAGTGCTTTCATTGGAATGTTTCTAGTCGAAATTCTTCGTAACGGAAGTAGATAGAGGTGCATTTTCGAACAACATACAAAAGAAAAACATACAATTAGAAATCTCTACTATACTCAGTAAAACAAATGTTAAGTCTGTTTCATATTAGGAATAGGAGGCTCGCCACCTGAAGGTCGGAGGTTCGTGTCCAATTTCTAACAGCGGCTACCCTTAGTGTAATTTCTCTATGGGATTTTCTACACTCGCTCTTGGCGAATACCTCTTCCAAATGGACTGAAACTTAGAGTAATTACAGTTTCACGGGTTATCAATTAAACATGGAGCTGATAACCAGAGATGCCATAATATGAATCAACATCCTAAGAATGACGTTTATTTTCGGCGCTGGTTGGACGCTGAAAGATGGAAAATCTACAATGAAGCTTTATTCCCGAGCAATGCAAACGAAAATTCGTTTCTGTCGTAGGCAGTGACGGGAGAGCGATTAAATTCAGTGGACTTATTTTGTCAAGTAGTCGACTTATACCAGGGAGACCAGATATACTCTTTGGGTATTGTACTCTTTTAGAAGGTTCACATATATCTAGAGACGAGAATTTGCCTATTTGCCTATTTTATTCCTGCATTTAGAAACGTAGGATTTTGAGATATAAATCCGTTTTAGTGTCTTTTAAGCTAGATGACGTTGGTCTTATTGTGCCTAAAATGCGTATTTTGAAGGGATTGTGCCTATTTGAAGTATAATTGCCTATTTGACGCCTTTCGACTGTATTTTAAAGAAGCCGATTTTCTTCCAGGGCATTGTATTGTAGCTGGTGTGCTCGAGAGAAGTATCTTCTCATTTCTCAAAATCTGTTCACCCCACGAACAAAAATGGGAATTCTCGAAAGTTACCAGAAATAGTGCTTGGGAAATTTCCAGTAAGATAAACAAGGAACAATTTGGCGTCGAATCCTTCAGCCCCTGCAACCTCCTAAGACATATGCGAGAGCCAATCAACGTCGAACTATGTAGCACAAGCCACTCGTACTCTTTGGCCTATACTTCCGTCTCGTTGCGAACTGTTGTACGCGTACACTGTATATTCATAACGTATTGTGATTTATTTTGAAGAAGAAGAAGAAGTGTGTCTGCGGCAATGCCCAAAGAAAAATTGTCGAAGTTAATAAAACTAGTTCGAAATGACCAACTCAGCCACTTGTGCAAGAATGTGGCCTTTCTCAAGGTTCAAGGTCTTAAAAACTCCAATTTTGTTCATATAAAGTGTCAGCGACTTATATTTAATCCCTACTGATCCAGCTGTTCTATGTTTTGTACAGGGTGAGTCTCGCAAGAGTTGTCCTTCCTGCAGCAAATTACAGCGTGGTCGCTATAACAGTGATCACACGGTTCCCGTACGCTCATAGAAAACCCATCAACTTGGATGAATGGATAACCAGATTGCAAAGCAGATAGAAACACAGGAAAACTTACCCCATTACAGCAATTGTTGAAAATGCTCTCCCTCAATGTGAGGAGAAGCGTTGTGGGGTATGATGATATTCTGGTTTTCTCCCTGCAATTTATCCTGAAGTGTGTTCAGAATTTCGGTGTGAACTTCACTTAAAATTCTGCAGCGCGTGAAAATCCGCTGTTGAATTCAGAAGCCATGAACCGTGCTAAACCGATCAATTACTGATATAAAAGAAGCGATCACGCTGTACGGTGTTCGGAAGCTTCTCGTAGACTAGCTGAGACTTCAACATCACTGACAGGCTCCATGGCTAAATGGTTAGCGTGTTGGCCTTTGGTCACAGGGATCCCGAAATCGATACCCGGCAGAATCTGGAATTTTAACCATCATTGGTTAATTCCACTTCTTAATCATCATTTCCTTCGCATCACGGCGCGCAGGTCGCCTACGAGCGTCAAATAAAAAAACCTGTAACTGACGAGCCGAACATGTCCTCGGACACTCCCGGCACTAAAAGCCATACGCCATTTGATTCAACATCACTGAGCGAACTATATGGGTCAAGTGGCCATTGCGTCATCCACTCCCTCAGACACGCCACAGCGAATAACCGGCAACTGACTGAGGCTCACACTATGGATGGAATTTACAATCCTCATGCGACGGAATTGTGGATCCTACACTTCTTTTAATGATGACCGATGAAGCTTGGTTTTATCTTTGCGGATGTGTGAATGCTCAGAATATACAATATCGTGTTACGGCGGACGATGTTGGAGATATGCTGGTTAGAAAATAATCAGAAGGATTCTACGAGGTATCCCGGGCTTCACACTGGAAAGCAGAGTACTCATTCCAAATACTGGACCAACGCAAGTCGAGAAATAGTCCACCCAAGGGATCTTAATATTTAGCTGGATTTTGACCCCATGACGTCATGCCCACGTGACCGTGACGTCACGACCACGTGGCCTTGTTTGTAAACAAGGCCACGTGTTTTGACAGCTGTCATCTTGAAAGGCCCTAATCTCAGTTTCTTTGGACAAGAGAACATCGCTAACCTCACTGCTGCCATCTTAATAGGTCTTAACTTCACTGCTGCCATCGTCCACTCCTTTTTTTCAGTTTTGATGTATATATACCACCCCTTCCCCTGCTTGCTATATCCCATAAACCCGGGTACGTTTTGCTGCCTGTACATGGCTTGCCCCGCCACGTCTAATTCCCAATCGCCGTCACTGTGCGTAACATCTTCCCAATGTGGAATGATAGCCACAGAAGTAGGATTGATAGATCGGCGTATTGCTGAGATGCAATATCCTATGTTGAGTTGTAACGTGCAAATAATAACTACGTCTTTCTTACAACACTTTATTTACTACTACTTACAAAAAAAAGGGAATCTACAAGCGTAAAACTCCACTTAGTTACAAGTCTGTCCGGTAGGTGTCGTTTGCTTGTACATTCAAACCTCAACATCCTCCCCACCCTGGTCGATTTCGAGAGGAATCACCAGTTGCACCGGTCGGCTGATTCTTGAACCATCTGGCAGACGCAGGATGGCTGTCCTCACTCGGCCGTCTCTTCCCTGAAGGACTTCGTCGACTCGGGCTCTTTTCCACATATGGCTAGGCAGGACGTCTTCTTGTAAGAGGGCAACATCTCCTACACGAAGTCTCGGATGTTTACCAGTTGGAGACTTGACCTCATGGTAGTTCCGCAGCTGAAGGAGGTATTCCTTTTTCCACCTTCGCCAAAAGTCTTCAACCATTTTCATCTTCGTGCGAAATTCCCTTGTAAGGTCTTTCTTATTTACTGGCTCAGGTCCAACTGGAATTGTCGTGAGTTTCTCGCCGTTGAGGAAATGTGAGGGTGTTAACACTTCAGAGTTACTTTCGTCTTGAACAATGGGACGTGAATTCAGGGTGGCTTCAATGCTGATCAGAACTGTGCGGAGACCCTCTTCATCGACCTGTGAGCGACCTAGAACCTTTCTAAGGCAGCGCTTAGTGGAGCCAATCATTCTCTCCCACCATCCTCCCCACCAAGCCGCCCGTGGAGCTATAAACTTCCACGTCACATTGTGATGTGCCATATATTCATGAGTCTTCGGACCGCTGAGCACGTCTGAGAGTTGGAGTTCTCTGTTCGCTACTTGGAATGTTTGGGCATTGTCGGTGTATATAGTGTGTGGGACACCTCGTCGTCCTACGAAGCGTTGAAAAGCCATTAAGAATCTGTCGGTAGTTAAGTCCGTTGAGAGTTCCAGGTGTATAGCTCTCACAGTTGCACACGTGAACAGAACGATGTAAACCTTCTTGGTCGTGTTCTCTGACTTGACAAAGAGTGGGCCTGCGAAGTCGATTCCGGTCACAGTAAATGGTCGACTAGGACGGACGCGATCTAAAGGCAATGGGGCTTCTACCTCCTCACACCTTTTCTTGTGGGATATTTTGCACGGCAGGCATCCATGCAACACCTTTTTGATGATTTGGCGGGCTCGTAGAATCCAAAATTCATTGCGAAGTTCAGTGAGTATTATGCGTACGCCCAAGTGATGAAGTCTGATATGGGTCTGCCGAATTAGCAGGTGCGTGAAAGTGTGCGATCCATTCAAAAGCACTGGGTGTTTCTCAGCATTTGTCAAGTCTGAAAATTGTAGGCGGCCACCAAGACGAATAATACCATCTTGTAAGAAGGGATTGAATCGCAAAATCTTGGATGATTTTGGCAACTGATGGTTTTTCTTCAAGGCTGCCAGTTCAGCAGTGAAGCATTCCTCTTGAACCTGACGTATCCAATACACTCTGGCATTCTCGATATCTTCGGCAGTTAAATAATTTCCGCTGCCCTTTTGTTTCTTCTTCATACACGTAACAAAACGTAGGACCCATGCGGTAACGTGTAATAACTTCCAGTACGAACTGAAACGTGACGCGAGGAGCAATGGTTCTGGAGCTGTGGCTACTAGGACTTGAGACGTCGTCTTTGCTTCTGGCAGGGTCATGTCCAGGACAGTGACGTCGCGGGGCCAGGAGTTTGGATGTTCGGCAAGCCAAGAAGGTCCTTGCCACCATGAATCCCTCGAAGCTAGATCTTGGGCTGTAATTCCCCTGGAGAGGCAATCAGCAGGATTGTCGATGCCGGGGCAGTGTCTCCACTGACTGGACACGGTATGCGTCTGAATCTCTGTCACACGGTTGCAGACAAAGGTCTTCCAGCGGTTTGGATTGTTGCGGATCCATCCTAATGTGACGGTTGAGTCACTCCATAAGGTGGCACAAGAGGACTCAACTCCAGTCTCTTGGCAAAAGTAATGAAGAAGACGGGATCCAAGCAAGGCTGCAAGCAATTCCAGTCTGGGGAGTGTGGCTTTCTTCACGGGCGATAATCGATTTTTACTGCAAACCAGCGTGACGGAAGATGTGTTTTTGGAAGTCATCCGAACGTACAGCGCAGCACCATATGCCCTTTCGGAAGCATCACAAAACACGTGCACGGATAAATCGTCGTTAAATTTAGATATACCAATCCATCTTGGAATGCGGATGGAAGACAAATACGGCAGGTTAGATGTCCAAGCTTGCCACCTTTGGCTTAGGACAGTTGGGAGAATTTCATCCCATTGCAGTCCCTTGCACCAAGTGTCTTGGAAGAGGATCTTTCCGGTGATCAGGACGGGGGAAAACAGCCCTAGAGGGTCGTAAATTCTGGCAGTAACTTGCAGAAGGTGGCGTTTAGTTGCTGGCTGGTCAAGTAGTACGGCGGTCATATCGTCTGGAGTTGCGAAGAGGTAGTCAGATTCCGTATTCCAATTAACACCAAGGACTCGTGTTTCCGATTTCACCTCTCGACCTTCTGCTCTCCAGATGTCTTTCAGTGGCTCTGAATTTGTAAACCATTTCGACAACGGAAGGTTGATGTGTCGAAGTAGGCCTGTGAGTTCATAGTAGACGACGGCGGCCAAGTTATCATTATCGACGCTCCCTGCGAAGTCGTCCATAAAGGTACAACCATCCAGGAGTGCTGCTGCAGTGGGATATTCCTCCTGATGCAGTGTAACCAGTTCTCGTAGAGTAGCGGACAGAAGGAAGGGGCTGCAGGTAAGTCCAAACGGTAATCGAGTGAAGCGATACGTTATGACGTCTCTGGTGATCTGGTACGTGCCATCAGTGGTGGTTTCGACTCGGTACCACAGAAATCTTGTGAGATCTCTGTCGTTTTCATCTAGGGATAGCTGTAGAAAGGCTTGACTTCCATCGCAGACAATGGCACTTGGACGCATTCGAAAACGGAGCAACGTCGCTAGAATTTCAGGCAGCAGATTTGGTCCCATCTCTAGGGCATCATTTAATGCTGGTTGGCCTCGTTCATGAGAAGAGGCATCGAACACGATCCTCCATTTTATGCCCTCTCTCTTTTGCTTCTTCACAGCGTGATGTGGTAGGTAGAAGACGTTTCCGGGAGTCTCATACGTCGGAGCTATTTCTACTTGTCCCTTCGCTATGTAGTCCAACATGTGCGTGTGGTACATAGTTTGGAAGTCCGCATCTTGATTCAATCGTTTCTCAAGGCTCTGAAATCTTTTCTCAGCTGTTGACCTGTTATCAGACAAGACGATGTCCTTTTTTCTTGGAAGTGATACAACTCTTCTTCCGTCTAGGATCCGGTGTGTCTCATGAAATTTGTGAAGGATAGCGGCATCCGTATCGTTCAGTGTTCTGTCTTGTGTATCGCGAATCCCAATTGTTTCCAGATCCCAGAAATTTCGCATGGTTTCTGCAGATATCTCACTATTAGTGACTGAGACGTGGTGCGTCGTAACCTGATTTACTGAAGCTCCAGACCGGTTTCCCGTTAGTACCCAGCCGAAGACTGTAGGTAGCAGTACGAGGGAAGGCGTGATTGACATCGGTTGTTCCAGTTTTACAATTTTCCAATAATGGTCCGCGCCGATTAGTATTTCAATAGGTGGTTCTTCGTTGTCAACTTGCGGGTCTGCTAGTGTCAGGTTCCGGAAATCCTGAGGGACACTTGGGTGAGAGGAATAGGTATTCTGACTTTCGAAGGCCGTGAGTGTTACGGTTGTCTTCGTTGAAAATCCAATCATGTCAAACTGGATAAGTCGGCGTGGCTTGGTAATGCTGGATGTCGCTTCGAAGGCCGTCACTGCAAGTTCTCGACTACTAGTCACGCGTAGTTGAAGAGCATCCACCAAAGACTTGGCTATAAAGCTGGACTGGCTTCCGGCGTCTAACAGACATCTTGTTAGTTTAGATATTCCCGTCGGTCCTATGATCCAAACACGAGCAGTTTGAAGAAAGGAAAAATTTGATGTGGTAACTTCTATATTACTGACAGACGTGGGTTGAGAGTTCGCGTTACAGATGGATACGTGATGAAGTTGCTTACATTTTGTGCATGAAACATTCCCTTTCTTGTAGCACTGGCGGACGCTGTGGCCCCTATTTAGGCAGAGAAAACATATTTTGGAAAGTTTTAGCTTGTCTATTCTGTCCTGAAGGTTAGCTGTTTCTTTACATCCTTGCGCCCAGTGGCCTCTACTTTCACAAAAGGCACAAAAGGGGGTTATTGTCGTGTTTCTTTTCGTCTTAGATTTTTCTGCTTCCGTAGTAACTTGAAGAGTAGCCGCTGTTGGTGTGTAGGGTGATAGAGGTGGCGTGCTAAATTCTCCTCGTATCTTCTGAGATTTTAGTGCTGCTTCTGCCTCTTCATTTAGGAATTCCATTAATGTCATCAAATGACCTTCTGGGATATTTTCGCGTTTGGCGTGGATCAACCAACGTCTACAGATCTCAGCTGGAAATGCTCTTAGGATTTTTGGCGCCAGCACGCGACCATACAGGTTTACATCTTCCCCTAGGGCTTTGAGGGCTTGAACTCTTCGGTGGCATTCCACGTATGTCATATTTAGTTCCTCGAGAACGAGCATGTGAAGAAAGGCATGCAGGATGCCAGCAGTTTGAAGAGGAGAAGTCATGTGCGGGTGAGTGATCATTATAATTGGGACACCGATAATCAGCTTGCAATTCACGAAGTCCCATTACACGACCAAACTGTTGGGATATGGTGCATGATTAGTGCGAGACGGATAACTGGTCCAATATTTTGTACGACACAGTGAATTCGGAGCGCTATGTGAATGACATTTAGAAACCATTTCCTGAAATGTTAACAACGACCTGACACATCACGTTTCAAACTGCGGTACTTACATTCTGAACGTTGAAGACATGATGAGTTTCTTAGTACGTTCACTCTCCTCTGTGATATCAACACGAGGTATGAGTCATACATATCCCCCTATGAGTGGGGGTGGTAGAATAACACCCCTGGTATCCCCTGCCTGTCGTAAGTAGTGACTAAAAGGGCTCCCAGAGGCTCTCAATTTGGGAGCATGGGTTGGCGACCACGGGGTTCTTAGCTTAATGCTGGCATTTCCTCCACTTACTTATGCCAGGCTCCTCACCTTCATCTATCCAGTCCGATTTTCCGTGGCCCTTGCCTTTCTTTGGCCGATACCTTAATTTTTCGAAGTGTCGAACCCCTTCCATTTTCACTAGTACCACCTGTTTCACTGGACCTATCCCTTGTTTTTATTCCCCTAATTTAAAAACGCCTATCAAGTTCTTCAACTAGACAGTGAGATGATATCTGAGGTTGAAGACTTAGGAGGGCCAGTCTGTACGTGCAGCAGTGAGATAGAGATGTATTGACTGAAAAACTGGTACAATAATTTGAGAGTACGCGAATGAGTGGATACTCGAGATTGATCAATGGACTGATAACAGATTGAGAGATTGAATGGGATGGTGGATTATTGCCTAAAGGAGAAATACAAGTTGAATAAATAGGTGAGATACGAAGGTTGTTAAAAAGTAGAAACAATGCAATTCCAGGGAGGGGACCCGTGGTCACATTTTCACACTACTAATTTAAAAGCCATTCAGGAGAGAAAATGAATAAACAGGATGAATTTATTAAACAAACTATGGAATACTGTAAAATAAAAGGTCTAATTGAAAATAATAATAAGAATAATAATAATAATAATAATAATCACCATCATCATCATCATCATCTATGGTCTCACAGTAACCGGGCTGAGGGCGTGAAGAAATATATGGCCAGCATGCGAAATCGTTCGCCAACTTTCTCTGAGGAGAAGTAACCAGAATTAGAAGGAGAAGAAGAAGTATACCAGTTAAAACGTTTCGTTTGTACTGCCATCTAATAAATAAAGTGGAACTGTACTGGACTGTGACTGAGGGTGAATAGTTAATTTTGTCGATTGGGCGGTGAGTGTGTCGCCTGAAACCCTTAACATGCCAACTCGGAGTGTCAAGCTTTCAGCCTCCTTCAAACTGTATTTCTGCTGGGAGAGAAACAGTAAATTTAAGACATGACTAATGATCTGCTAGGTAATAATAATAATAATAATAATAATAATAATAATAATAATAATAATAATAATAATAATAATAATAATAATAATAATAATAATAATAATGATAATTGTACCAGGCGGTACACCTCCACGCAGCGAATTCAAATATTGCGCCAGTTGAAATCCCTCTACAGGAGGAAGCCTAACAATCTGTATGAAATCAAAAGTTTCTCGGAAGATGTCTCTACTGTGAATTTTGAAGTGTTCTGAACTATGTCTGTTTCGATTTGTATTTGTTTGCTCTGTAGTAAGAAGTGTGAACATTCTCTTCTAGATGGCACTACTTAAGAATTATAATTGTGCACCCTAGTGCGAAGTGAAGGAACTTTTTATTGAAGAAATTTGGTATTCATAAGTTTGTTCTTTGTTAAATTTCTTTCAGTCATTGTTTGGGTTGGCAGTATAACCTTTCTCTTTCCACCAGTTTTGAATTTGAGCAATGGGTAATTTCTGTAATTAATTTTCCTCCAATCATAGCTTTCTTCCTCAGGTTTCCATGTGTAATTCCTTGTCTACCAATAAAGTTGAAGGGGTGTGTCTTTTTCATTCTTGAAAGGTCTCGAATTTTCCACGAGGGTATAAAAACTGCTGATTTTTTGGTCTCGGGGCCACTTCAGTACCATCTTTCACAGTGTGTGAACTTATATAGCAGGGGGCGGGAAGCGCCTCTTTCTCCAAGCAGCGGTTCATCTACAAGGTAATGGCCTGTTAACATCTTCATTTCTTGCTAGCTCAGCAGTTTTAACCCGCGGGGGAAAGTTCGAATCCTTTTTAATGTAAACCTTACTGTATCCATGTAAAGTAGCTGCAAATTGGGATAGAGAGTGCCTAACCCTCTCGAGCTCCCACTCATATTGTTTTGAGGTGACTACGTTTTTATAACCGTTTTTTTTTCTCTTCGTAATGTAATAAAGTTTTCTTATCGTGTCACCTCCATAGTAAGGGATTAGCCCCTGTATAACTGGCCGAGTGCCACCTAGGTTTTAAGAAGTTTCATGTAGGGGTGCAAGCTACGCCTCCAGTCGATTTGTTTTTTGGACCGGGCGAGTTGGCCGTGCGCGTAGAGGCACGCGGTTGTGAGCTTGCATCCGGGAGATAGTAGGTTCGAATCCCACTATCGGCAGCCCTGAAAATGGTTTTCCGTGGTTTCCCATTTTCACACCAGGCAAATGCTGGGGCTGTACCTTAATTTTTTTTTGCTAGTTGTTTTACGTCGCACCGACACAGATAGGTCTTACGGCGACGATTGGACAGGAAAGGGCTAGGAGTGGGAAGGAAGCGGCCGTGGCTTTAATTCAGGTACAGCCCCAGCATTTGCCTGGTGTGAAAATGGGAAACCACGGAAGAACATTTTCAGGGCTGCCGACAGTGGGGTTCGAACCTACTATCTCCCGAATACTGGATACTGGCCGCACTTAAGCGACTGCAGCTATCGAGCTCGGTGTGTACCTTAATTAAGGCCACGGCCGCTTCCTTCCGACTCCCAAGCCTTTCCTATCCCATCGTCGCCATAAGACCTATCTGTGTTGGTGCGACGTAAAGCCCCTAGCAAAAAAAAATGTTTTTTGGGCCATTTAATTAACCCAGTTTTGTTTTCTTCATGTGAAGGCCCTGTAGGTTGGGTACAAGATACCCCTGTTTCACGGTATGAGTGCCTTAAGGGCAGTTAGGAATAAAGGTTGTTGTAGCCTTTGACAGGCTGGTAAAATTGAGAGCGGGTCTGCTCTTTTCATCTTAACATTGTAATTAGGAGCAAGTGCTCCTTGTACTTAGGGGTTTTCTGCCCTGTAACTGTTGTGGTAGTGAGCTGAGAGCTCAGAAATTAATCTTGGGGCTCTGTAATTGTTAACCTGCTACTTGGTACCTGTTACATCTTTGTTATTTGTTGTCATTTGTTGATTTTGAAAAGAAAATATAACATTTGTTAAAGTTTTAAATTAACTTTAATTTCGTAAGTTGAGACCTATACCCGCCCGCACCTTCTTTCACCTCTAACTACCACGGATAACTCCGTAATAATAATAATAATAATAATAATAATAATAATAATAATAATAATAATAATAATAATAATAAACTCCTTAGTTATATTCTACTGTCATCGAGGTGCTGTCACCCTCGCTTAACTTCCTAAAAACCTTGCAGAAATTATCAGCGAGCACTTTTCGACGTAGACTCTAATGCAATCCCTTGAAGTATTCCTCTTAAGTCTCCCTGATGTCGACAGAGAACTGTGTTCACTCTACCTTTAGCTCGTAAAAGACGTGTAAGTGAAAAAGTTACCAACTTAATTAAAAAGCGCGCTCTCGTCAGAAACCAGATATGAATATAAATATTAAATTCAGTGCACCCCTCAGTATACTGGGGCATTTCCCGAACATACCTTGCTATAGAAATTCACTTTATAATTTGAAACTTTCCAGAGTAACAAGATTAGCTTCTAAAAACATTAATCTCTTTAGGTTTTTTAATCGTAAAATTACCAGCGTTTCGCCCCAGTGTAGCAGTGGGCTCATCAGTTGGATTGCTACACCTTTCCAACACGCTGGCGGCTGGTGCGCCGTAGAGACACCACTGCAAGCCTCTTGTGTAGGACAATGCAGTGATGGTGCACTAGGGGAAGCATGTGCCTTCACTATTTACTAAGGGGGGTGTGTTTCTGTGTGTGTGTGTGTGTGTGTGTGTGTGTGTGTGTGTGTAGCCGTGAACTATGAGAGACAAATTTAACTTGATTGAATCCACGACTGTGTCTGAATTACGATATTTCATCCCATAGTTGTCTTACACTCCACGTAAATAAAACACTATCTATTCATTTTATCCCCTACTACTTTTATGGATTCCGGAGACGGCGAGTAGCTGGAGTTCGTTTAAGTGCCAGTAAATCCATCGAACGCGGCTGATGTTCCTTGAGAACTGTCATATACCACTGAACTATACTGGAATCGAATTTCCCACAATGGGCTCAGAAGAACAACGCCATTTCGTCTAAGCCACACAGTGCAGCTCCACATAAATACTAACAAGGAAGTGTAAGCTAAGTAGTCTAATGGTAACTTGCTTACAGAACCTAGTTGTTTCTCAAAGAGTAATCTGCTTCGTATTAAATGCAATAGAACGTTACAACTTTTCAAATTCATCTGAAAATATGAAGACTTGTGGACATACTAGAGCGAATATGAAAATGGATCATCTCCACAACTTCTCCATACTGTCTTTCTTCAAACTCCCCAAGAAAATGAGATGGCCTACCAGATCGCCAGGTTTGTCTCTGGGTGGCGTGTGAAAGTATCGTTTGCTATTATCCAGTACCTAATGTGTTGAATGTTTTTTAAGATGGGATTGTTGACTCTAGGTGTGTATAAATAGTAATAGAGATGGCCCTTTAGTGTCCCTTATTACAAATACGATAATGCATAACTTCTACTGGAACAAGTCATACTGTTCTTGTTTGATGCCTGTTACTTCTACAAAGCAAGGCAAAGCAGGAGTGGAAGGTAAAGGCTTCCACCATTGTTAACCGCGTCAAGTGATGGGGTAGAGTGGTTAGCTCTACGCCCGGCCGCCTTTGCGCCCAGGAATTAACCTGGTACTCATTTTTGGTGTCGGCTGAGTGAACCTCAGGGCCATATGCACCTCCGGAAGTCGAAATCTCGTTTCTTAAATTTTACGACTTCCTGGCGGGGATTCGAGCCCACGTCCTTCCGTGCGAACCGAGCACGCCTTTATCGCCTCGACCAGGCAGCCCCTCTGTTACTTCTGCACATATTAAAATGTTATCAGGCTTCTTACAGATTTCTCATCCTAGCAACAGATATATCAGTACGCTACAAATACTTCTCATTTCCAAATTATGCTTTGCTATTTGTTTACGTCGCACCGACACAGATAAGTCTTATAGCGATAATGGGTTATGAAAGGAAACGACCGTGGCCTAAATAAGGTATTACCCTAGCATTTGCCTGGTGGGAAAATGGGGAAACCACGAAAAACCCTCTGCGAGGTTTTTGACAGTGATGTTCGAACCCATTATCTCCCGAATCCAAGCTGACAGCTATGTGACAAGCCGCGTAGCCAACTTCCTCACTTTCTAAGTTGTGATCAGGTAAGCTATTTTCCATTCCGAATGTACACCGTGACTCCAGACTATTGGGGCAATCTTTAGTTGGTGATTCTTGCCAGGACACAAATGTCCTATAGGCATGCACATTGAACTCATAGAAGAAAATGGATTACAGTTTGTTTACAGATTAATATAGCAAATGTGCCTACTTAGCTACAGTACTGTAGATGTTTTTAGTACCAGCCTTGGGTCTCACTGCGAGCACCATTTTGAATGTTATGTCTGTATGCGATTTCGTTATAGACATCAACCATAAGTTACGCTAGATCTAGACTCTCTCGAGTCTACACATCAGGTTAAACGACACTTTTCACATGCCTCCGAAGACTGGCGTCAAGTGCTCGTGTGGGCCATGCCACAAATTTTAATAATAATAATAATAATGTTATTTGTTTTACGTCCCACTAACTACTCTTTTACGGTTTTCGGAGACGCCGAGGTGCCGGAATTTAGTCCCGCAGGAGTTCTTTTACGTGCCAATAAATCTACCGACACGAGGCTGACGTATTTGAGCACCTTCAAATACCACCGGACTGAGCCAGGATCGAACCTGCCAAGTTGGGGTCAGAAGGCCAGCGCCTTAACCGTCTGAGCCACTCAGGCCGGCACCACAAATTTTCTTCGTGTAATTTTTCGCATGGAAAGGTATTATTCAGGTCATTCCAGGTCAATCGGTCCGCAGCACAATGTCAAGTAGAAGTACCACTACAGAACAATCCGCAACCAGAAAGTTTAATCAAATAAGGCCGAAAGTGAAAATGTCCGGTGCACAGAAATGTTCTCAAGTCAGAATATTCACTATATTGATTTTATTCTTGTTTTTTTAGTTTATGTTTCATAGAAGCTACATACATATGTGGCCAGCCGTCGAGCACAAGGACGTTGGAGAACTTTGCCGATATGATTTCTATTTTTATTTTTTTATTTTTTATTTCATACAATCAACAGAGATGTTTCTCCAATTACAGGTGGTTTAGTCACTATACATTAATTATTAAAAATAACAAGTGTAAGAAAGCACCTATAATCTAAAAATAAGAATATACAACATTATTAATAACCAAATCTAACAGTATTTTGCTTAAAATGCGGGAATTAATTAATTTCTTCAGTTTTCGTATCCTTTCTGTGATTATTCCCCAGAACTGGCTTAATACGAGAATTTTACTGACAAATCCTGAGCAAAGAAATGTTAATACTTGATGGTAAAAACACGGTATTGCATAGAATACAGAATTACTCATGCTGACTTTAAATTTATAACGTTTTACCACTGTAAATCGCTATTTAAAAGATTTTTTTTTTCTAGGGGCTTTACGTCGCACCGACACAGATAGGTCTTATGGCGACGATGGGATAGGAAAGGCCTAGGAGTTGGAAGGAAGCGGCCGTGGCCTTAATTAAGGTACAGCCCCAGCATTTGCCTGGTGTGAAAATGGGAAACCACGGAAAACCATCTTCAGGGCTGCCGATAGTGGGATTCGAACCTACTATCTCCCGGATGCAAGCTCACAGCTGCGCGCACGGCCAACTCGCCCGATTTTTAAAAGATTAAATATTCTTAACTGCAAGATAACGGAAGTGGAAGTTTTCATTTATTTAGATGCACACAAAGTGGTAAATTGTTTCCTTAGTCATTATTGTATTTATTGTTTTATTTTTAATATGGACAATCGTTCAATGCATTTTAAATTTACTCAATGGGACAGTGGTCGCCTGATTTTAATACGAAGCCATATCATGTCATTTTAAATTGTGTTAAATTATTTCTTCAGATTTTAACTTGTTTTAAGTTATATAACTTATTTTCGGGAAATATATTAAATTTATATCGAGTTATTTTACTATTTTAAAAATATGTAATTGGTAACTAAGAAGTAGAAGCTTCGTAATATGTAGGCAGAGATTGTCTAGATCCCTTTATGTTAACCTGCGTACATCGTGCGACTGTATTTAGCTTATTAGACCGGTTATATAATTTTATGGTGTTGTGGCCCGTGATTGATTGTAGCTTGTGAATTATTTTAATGTTAATTTATGGTTTCTTCGCGTCTTTTAACCTTCACTTCTTGGAATTATTTACTATTTTCTGGAGTTTGGTGATTGATTTTATAATTCGTCAAGCTCTAATTGGTAATAGTAACATGTTCTATGTGAGCAATACACATTTTTTCCATAAGTTCCCCGCGCAGGAGAAAGTACAACAAATAATGTATTCATTTGAAAGTAAACTTTAAAATAATGTTATTTTATTCTAGGTCGACCTCTGTTTGTGCATGGAGATTATGTATAATTAAATAGATTTTTGTTATAATTTATGAATGCCTTGCTATTAATTGAGATTAATTCTAATCAAGTATATGCGATTTTCCCTCAACTTTGTTATTAATTGAGATTCATTATATTTAAATAGTTACGGTTTTTGTTATAAATGAACTAAACTTTGGTTGTTACTTAAGATTAATTTTATTTAAAAGTTTCTATTTTAAAACTCCAAGTGCCGGGCTGAGTGGCTCAGACGGTTATAGCGCTGACCTTCTGACCCCAACTTGGCAGGTGCGATCCTGGCTCAGTCCGGTGGTATTTGAAGGTGCTCAAATACGTCAGCCTCGTGTCGGTAGAGTTATTGGCACGTAAAAGAACTCCTGCGGGACTAAATTTCGGCACCTCGGCGTCTCCGAAAACCGTAAAAGAGTAGTTAGTGGGACGTAAAACAAATAACATTATTATATTATTATAAAACTCCAAGTTCTCAAAATCATAATTTGTGAGTTTAATTTTACCTTAAATATTCAGAGTTTATTTTTTCTTCAAGGTATATTTAACAACATAAACATTACATTTGTGTGAGTTACTTTGGTCATGTCCTAGTTCGTAAACCATGGGCAACCGTTGAGTGGCCTAGTAAGTGGTGCTTGAGAGTCGGGATACCAGTTGCTGTGGAATGGGAGTGGGCATCTCGGACATTCTGAGTCAAATCCCTCCTTGTGTTCAGGCGGTTAAGTCTATACAGTTCACCGGTGGTCTCTAACCCGTTAGTGTAGAGATCCTCACTGGGACTATGTTTAAGTAAGGGTAGCATCCTGCTTCACAGAATTTTTACGGAGTACTCTCGGAACGTTTTAAACCATCCTCGGACCTATGGGAGTAACGGAGTCCCACTCCCGTTTGACAGGCAAGGGACTCCTTGGAAACAACCTGGCGAACGAAATGGAATTCGATGGGGGACCATCAATATTAATGGGGCTTATGGAAGAATGAAAGTAGAACTGGCTGAGTCTGTAAAGAGGATGCATCTGGATGTGTTAGTAGTTCAGTATATTTGGGTAATGGTAGATAACGAAGAAGAGATAGGGGATTATAAAGTGTACTTGCCGGGTGTTAAAAAAGGGAAGGGCAGAAGGTGGGATAGTCCTGTTCATCATTAAACGCAACATAGTTTCTGTTAGGCATGTAAATGAGCAAATGATTTGGGTAGATCTGGCAGTTGGAGGAATTAGAATGGGAATCTTCTCAGTGTATTCACCATGTGAGGGTGCATATGAGGATGAAAATGATAAGTTTTATGAAACATTGAGTGACATCGTAATCAGGGTCAAGAGCGAGAGTAGGAAGTAGAACTAATAGGAATGGAAACGTTTGCTGGACTTCTGTACTACTTTGGGATTAGCAGTTATGAATATATTCTTCAAGCATAAGATCAAGATATTTTAATGCAAAGATCTTGGAAAGGTTAATTAATTTCTTCAGTTTTTGTATCCTTTCTGAGATGATCCCCCAGAACTGGCTTAAAGACAAAAGTGGTGGCACTCTGTTTTTTTTTTTTTTTTTTTTTTTGCTAGTGGCTTTACGTCGCACCGACACAGATAGGTCTTATGGTGACGATGGGATAGGAATGGCTTAGAAGTTAGATGGAAGCGGCCGTGGCCTTAATGAAGGTTCAGCCCCAGCATTTGACTGGTGTGAAAATTGGAAACCACGGAAAACTATTTTCAGGGCTGGCGACAGTGGAATTCGAATCCACTATCTCCCGGATGCAAGCTCACAACCGCGCCCCTAACCGCACGGCCGACTCGCCCGGTGTCACTCTTGAAACCAGGTAAGACGCTAGACGATTCCAAGAACATCAGGCCTATCTCTCTCCTGAGTCACCTTTCTTAACTATTTGAATGCCTTACAGTCAATAGAACGGCTTCTCTTGTAGACAATAAGCTGATTAATTATCAGGTAGGCTTCAGAGCAGCACGATCGTCCACAGACCAAGTGCTGAACCTTACTGTTATAAAAAAAAAAGTTAACCTCACACTCAAATTTTTTTTAAGTTATTAATCTGTCCGGAACCGAGCTCGATAGTTGCAGTCGCTTAAGTGCGGCCAGTATCCAGTAATCGGGAGATCGTGGGTTCGCGCCCCACTGTCGGCAGCCCTGAAGATGGTTTTCCGTGGTTTCGCATTTTCACACAGGCAAATGCGGGGGCTGTACCTTAATTAAGGCCATGGCCGCATCCTTCCACTTCCAAGGCATTTCCCATCCCATCATCGCCATAAGACCTATCTGTGTCGGTGCGACGTAAAGCAAATAGCAAAAAAAAAAAAAATGTCAGAATGAATGAAAAAGTAGTGAACTGCCAACAAGTCCGATGTATTAATATAAATCTGGACATGTCTCCAAACTTACTGGGACTGTGTTCTTGAACGTCCAAAGTCACCGTTCTATTCCTTCATAGGGAATGCTCAAAATGTCATCCATTAGCTTGACGACAAACTTCCATGCGGTGACCACGAAGCCCTCACACGCCACCACATCTCTACATCAGCTCTCACAGTTGCGATGGCATCTCAGATACGTTGTCGTACAGTTGCCTCATCGTCAATTTCCACTTGGTACACCAAGTATTCAAGGTGCCTCCCAGAAATAAAGGTCTAGTGGACTTAGATCGCGTTACCTTGATGGCCAGCTTACCGGACCATACTGACCAACCCACCGATTCGAGAAACGGCGATCTAGAAATCGACGGACGTCCATGATGAAGTGAAGAGCTGCTCCATCATACAAGAACCATATTCGCTGATGTATCTGTAGTTGAACGTCGTCCAGAAGCTGTGGCAGGGGAGACTGTATAAAATGGAGATAACTAGAGCCAGTTAGTCGTGCAGGTAGCGCCAATAGTCCAAGAAGCTGATCACCAAAGATCCCGGCCCGAAGATTTATAGAAAATCTGTTCTAGAAATGACTTTGGTGAATGACATGAGGGTTTGCTTCTTCCCGTGTATGGGCGTTGTAAAAATTAATTATAACCTCCCAGTTATGTAATCAACACGGCGTGCGCAAAGTCTGCGTTACATTCACATTGTTTCAGGAACCAGGTACAGAATTCAGCTCTTGGTAGGCAATCCGCTTCTTGGAGATGCTGAACTCTCTGGTAGTGGTATTGGTGCAGTAGCTGCTCACGCAATGTACGGTGAACAATCCAGTTAGATGTACTTACCTGCATTGCAAAGCTCCTTGTACTTATACTCTGCCTCTCTTCGACAAGCTCCGCACGATCACAACGTAGCCCATGACCCTGGATCCGAGGGTGAAGCGAGCCTGTGCCACGGAGCCTTTGGTGTATAGCCACGAACGTTCGACTATTGAAAATACGGTAGATGGAAATCTCAACGTTTGTAACTATGGATCTCAACAGTAATAATTGTATAATGCCCTAAGCATGATGAAACGGAAGCTCTGAGTAGGTCGTACGGCAGAGCGCTGGCCACCTGAGCCCAACCTGGCAAGTTCGATTCTGGCTAAGTCCGATGGTATTTGAAGATACTAAAATACGTCAGCATCATGTCGGTAGTTTTAAGACCACGTAAAAGAACTCCTACAGGAGCAAATTCCGGCGACTTGGCGTCTCCAGAAACCGTATAAGTGGTTAATTTTGACGTAAAAACAAAAATATTATTATTATTATTATTATTATTATTATTATTATTATTATTATTATTATTATTATTATTATTATTATTACGGAAGTTCTAATTAAACGAGTCAAGCTTTACCTACCGGTTTACCTACCCAGTGCTTACTGTCCAATAATAAGCCTTCTATTACTAATACCTGGCAGCACTTTTATAGTAGCTCTTCATACTTCAATCGATGCTCAAAGGCATGGATACAACTACGTTCTTTGACATTTGTGTCAGCAATAAAAATTTCACTGAATCTACGGATAGCCACCGTCTTTCTGTGCCCACTGTTCTTTCATTGATCAGAAAATGTTATGCACAATAGCATATAGGCAAGTCGTTTTGTCTATTACAGGAATTCAGCGTAAACTGACACTGTAACAACAATGAAATGGCGCACCCACTGTTCAATGTCATTTCCCTTCAATCTTGCCAGCTTCGATTATTGAGTAATGTTGTTGACGTTTTTTAAATCACCCGCAAGACACGATTCGTATGTTTGTGCTAGTACAGATATTGGACCTTGCATACTGTGTGCAAACTTTCTTTTGCAAGTTGCTCTACGTCGCACCGACACAGATGGATTCTATGGTGACGTTAGGACAGGAAAGGGCTAGGAATGGGAAGGAATCAGCCGTGTCCTTAATTAAGGTACAGCCCCAGCATTTGCCTGGTGTGAAAATGGGAAACTACGGAAAACTATCTCCAGGGCTGCCGACAGTGGGGATCGAACCCACTATCTCCCGAACACTGGATACTCTCCGCACTTAAGCGACTGCAGCTATCGGAGCTCGGTACTGTATGTAAACGTGTACAAATTAGTCAACAAGGATGTTCGAGCGTACTTAAACGAGTAATTGTCACATCGTTCAATTGGCAGTCCAGATACATGACCAGGCACTCACACACTGGCCACTCAGGTCATCTGAGACTTGATCTCGTTTGACTTTCTTGTATGGAGTTTTATTAATTAAAGAATCTGCATAACCAGAAAAACCAAACCCCACGGCACTTAACGCCCTTGAAAGGGCCCTGGCCTGCCCAGCGACTGCTGCTTAGCCCGAAGGCCTGCAGATTACGAGGGTTCGTGTGGTCAGCACGACGCATCCTCTCGGCCGTTATTCTGGGCTTTCGAGACCGGAGCCGCGTGAGATAGCTCCTCAATTCTAACCGCGTAGGCTGAGTGGACCTCGAACCAGCCCTCAGGTCGAGAGAAAAATCCCTGACCTGGCCGGAAATCGAACCCGGGACCTCCGGGCGAGAGGCAGGCACGCTACCCCTACACTACGGGAAATAATCTACATACTACCCCCATTAACCTTTTAATTACTGTTTTATTTATTTATTTATTTATTTATTTATTTATTTATTTATTTATTTATTTATTTATTTATTTATTTATCGTGTGGCTTTTATGTCCGGAGTGTCCTAGGACATGATCAGTTCGTGGGTGACCTTCGCATCTGAGTATGGGATGATGATAATGCGACAGGGAGAGTGTCAAACCGGGTGTCGACACAGAACCTACTCCTGTTGAGTATCAACAAGGGATCAGCTCAAGGCTTAACTTCTCCATCCGGCGGACGAATCACCATCAGAGGCGTCATATGCCCTTGCTCAGTATGAACACTGACGAGATGCTCGGAATTAAATCCAACTTTCTGCACGCTATCTAGTGATTAGATATTGTAATACACCACCTTTTCTTCCCTGCCAACTAGCATTCTGATGGTAAAAATGGGCACGTCAATGGAACTCAACCCAGCTAACCATGGTGACAGACCAAACAGACTTGATCACAAGGCGGGAAATTTTAATTACTACGCAAGTACAAATACGTTCATTACCGCATGCGTCATAGCAGGTTTCGGAGATTTTTGTCCTAGTTACTATGCACGTACATTCATTCACCCAGTGAATTAGAACCTGGTTTAGATCACGCAGCTGTAAACTTGCATTTGGGAGGAAGTAAGTTCTAACCCCACTGTCGGCATGACTGAAGATGGCTATCCGTGATTTCTCATTTTCACACCAGGCAACTGCCGAGGTTGGATCTTAATTAAGGCCACGGTTTCTTCCCAGTTCTTTTCCTAAGCATTCACATCGTGACCATAAGACCTCTCTGTGTCGATGTCATTTAAAAGAAAGTGTTACGAGCTCCCGATCTCAACATTTTTTTCTTACCTTAAGCATACTTCTCCGCTCCGTGCTGTACTGCTTGCGCTGTCGCTTCTCTCCACGCCACCACCTGACGTCATCTCTCTCCAGCATTTTCTAGACTTGCCTTCCCTGGCGTATATATACTCGCCGCTTTCCTTCGATCAGTGATCAGGTGTGCTTCATGTTTTGTAATAGGCAGTGGGAGCTCCTGCATTCCGCACGGCTGGACCGTGTGCTGTTAACCTTCATCTTCTTCTTCCTCTTCAGACCGGGTGAGCAGACTAGTATTTTACATTATGTTTTCAATACTTGCTTTTACCTTGCCTTGAGAGGCTTTACTACTATTTGATTCTGAACTCTAGTCCTTTCAGGACTCTACGTCAAATACGATTATGGTGCACAAATTTTCATTCTGAGACTTCTTCTCCGGGTGTGTAAGAAGGGAGTGGTGGACTGCCAACCTTATCAGTGACTTTGAACTTTGCGTGTGGTGTAATCAACGTCATTATTCCCAACTGGGACTTGCAGCCTGATCCCTACTTAAATTTTCATCCTCCTTTTTTCGCTTCCTAACATGTTTTCTTTCTCGTGTTTTCCCTTGTCCTTTGCCTTTTTCTTTCTTTCTACCTTTTATTATGTAGATTTTAAAAACAAATCACTGTGAAATTGTGGTCTACGAATCGAATAGTGTATTTTCTCTGGTCTTTGAAATGTTCTGTCATCTTTCTTATTTGAAGCAAGCCTGGGTGACCTTGGGGGATTAGACATTGTTTTTACTTGTACTTATATTAATTTCCGGAATGTTCCATTCTATTTGTGAGAGATTGAGTATGCCTTTTCAAAGTTTTGGTACTTCAGTGTGAATGACTCCAATTTATGTAAAAACCTGTCCAAATCTAGTCCTTGGAAATTTAACTGGATAACCATTATCATAACTTATTGTAGTACCTGTGTAAGCCAAAGATATCTATTTTTACTCGTTGTTGTATAATGCTTCTTGTTTTCATTCTGTTGTCGTTACAATATATCTGTTATTGAAACCTGTTATTTTGGGAGTTCTCATTTTTTCATTACCTCTCATTCTACTACGTGTACTTACTACGGAAATCCTCTGGGAAAATAGGGCCCAAATATTATTTGTAGGCTACTCAGTTGAGGTCTTGCTATCTTACCTTTACTGCTCATGATTGTTCGGTCTCGATAATTCGACGCCACAAATATCTTATACCACGCTTCCCTGCGTTCTGCTTGTTGTGCGGCATTATTTACACGCGTTAGTGTATGTCATCCTTTCCCTTTTTTCGTAGGAATAGCTATTTGTTTCCGACTTATAAATACAACGGTCGCCACAAAAGCAAAGGTAGCACATTCTAAAATATGACATCTTTCTGCTTTTCAGTATTATTCCCCGAGTTAATGTTATTCGGCGGTACAGACTGAACAATAGCTTTTATCCAATTTCACACCAGGCTCTACCTTAACTGAGGTCACGGTCGCCCTATCCATAAGACCTACGTGTCAGTGCGACGTAAAACAAATAGTAAAAATCATTGTATTCCTATGGCTGTGTCTGTGACTAATTTCAAGTATAGTGTTTTGCAAACAATAATGGCACGCCCAAATCGTTCGCTGAGTGAATAAAAATGAGAATGACTGAACAGTAATGAAATGTCCGACAGTGACACAGGAAATCTAATTTTATGTCTTTTGCAGAACACAGAAAATGTGACCATGTGTATTGCAAGGTGTTAAGGCATATAGAAATTAGTTTCCAAAATCGTGAAAAATATCTCAGGAGAGGGGCCAATCACAGATCTTCAAAACAATAGTCCTTAAAGATTTAAGTAGTCACAGAAGCTCTCACATTGCACCACAGCTTCCACCGTCATGATCACCCCGCGTATATTGCGTCGAGTATGTAGAGAAATGGACTTTGGGATATGTGTGTGTGGAGTCTGAGCAAATGTGGAACACTTTGCATATTTGTGTGATATAAAAGCAAAATAAGGTAGGTGAATCTTTATTTTCTGGACATTTCAGTGGACAAAAGATGTACATATTTTGTTTTCAAAATATTCCTTCGTAATGTTTCATGGACTTTGTGGAGAGGTTGTACACAATATTCACTATTCTTTGCTTTCTAGACCAAAGTCGCTATCACACCATCAAGTAACTCCTCAATTGTTCTCACGAAGGCTGACTGGACCTCGAACCAGCCCTCAGGTCCACACAAAAATCCCTGATCTGGCCGAGAATCGACCTGGCGCTTCCGCGTACAAAGCAGTTTCGCTAGCCCTTGACTGCGCGGCCGGCTTTCTCCCGTCAAAAAGGATTCTAAAATTGCTCGTAAATCTACTGAACAGATAAGTACTTTAAATGGCGACGGAATACATTGTTTCAAACTGGCAAATCTGTGAAGACATAAATTGAGTGTCTAACCAAATACTCTTCTCAGCAAGCCAGTTGTCTGAGGGATAGTCAATTCTGCACCGAGCATTCAACCTCGTATCTTTGAAGTGAGCAGCCTTCCATTCCTCTCCGCTATGATGTCTGTGCCATGTAACGGGGATAAAATAAATAGGGCCTAAAGCACGACATGGAATAGAGCCAGGTCGGATTCCTCAGTGAGGGAATATGTGCGCTGCTTTCGTGCTGAAGAAAAGTAAACATAGCATGATGAGAATTGTGTGTATGGTGGTCTGGTATTCTGAGCGGACTGGTCAAAGGCTTGCTTCACGGAGCATACCATGAAATGACAAGAAAATATTTACAGAGGTAATTCAATTACATAACCTCGAGGGTTGAAAATTATATTCGTCATGCCAGTATGAGCGGTGGATGGTAATCGTTCCATTAATTAATGCAAACCCCTGGAAACATGGAAAAGTACTTTGCTTTAATCAGTGCGTGTCGTCAGAGAGTGATAACTCGATTCGTTCTCTTTACTAAGAGTATAGATTTATTTTAAGAGGTGTCTGCTAGTATGATCCCGCGACGTAGACGTACTGTGCCTGACTGTTATCCAGTGGCAACAAGTTCGATCCCCAGCTCAACAAAGGATTTTAATCGTAGACTGCTGCCTGGAATATGGTTCACTGAGCCTCATAACATCAATTGATACTTTTCAGAGAGGTGTTCACCCCTGTGGCCTCGTAGTGTGTATGTTACCCGGAGCTCAGGTTCGATTTACGGCTTGTTCAAGGGGATTAATCCTGGACTGAGGATTGGATCAGGCTTCATTTAGCATTATGAGGTCAATCGAGTTGTTGTACGATAAAATGAGGACCCGATCAACAAAACCTAAGAATAACCAAGCTGTACGGCACAGACGGCTCTCTGAATCAAGTTGGCGCGTTCAATCTTGGCTCGGTGACCGCAGGTTTACTGGCGCTTACAAGAAATCTCCTACGCGATACAATTTTAGTACTTCAGTCTTCCTGAAAATCGTAAAAGTAATTTTGTAGTATGTGGAATGTTATTATTGTTATTTATCATTATTAAACACAAGGAATACGGCAGAGGAGTTGTCACGCCGACTATGCACATTCCTATATATTTTGGCCTGTTATCAGTGTGCTTGTAAACTACAATTACTGCACAGAAAGGTAGCGTGTTTTATTAACCACTAAATGTATTGAACTACTATTTACAGTTCGAGTTCCTCTTTCTCTCCCCCCCCCCCCCCCCACACACACGGGTGATCTCACTGCATACCGGTGAGTCGAACTTCTGTTCTCCACACAGTTCCTTATAGTGCAGTGTAATTCCGGAATAGTTCAACTTCACCTAGCCGTTTGACAGACTCACTCCCGGTGAATAACTCGTCACGGACTCGCAACCGTCTCGTAAGTGCTTACTTTCACTCGCGATTGACTCAGTCAAGACTAACTCACTCGAGACTGAGTCGGTCTCACCAGATTTGCTCTCTATACAGGCCCGCAGAAGACTCTGGTAGTTTCAACTTCCAGATCTTTCTGAACGTCTGGTATATTGTTAATCAATTTTGAGCCGCACCTCATTACCTCCATATCTTGCTTTTGTATTTTACAGATATCGCATTCTTTGCGATATCATAGGTCAGTCTGTTATGGCTGCTTAGTATTCTCTATGCCAGACTTGACGTGTGGTTTGTCTCGATTATACAGATGGCATCTCATGTAACGGAAGACTGCCGTAGCATTTCTTTCTAGCTTACTTTTGATTCCAGTTATCTCCGGTCGTCTGACTGAAATAAGTTTGGGGAAAAGATGGAGACGTTGATCTGCGAGGTGGCTTTCATCTCGTACATATGGTACTATAAACGATTTAAACCTTATCTTAAATGGCCCTCGTGTTTAGAATTGTGAATATGACTACTTCAATCTCAAGGTATGTATTCTACTTATCCTTTCTGCTGGTGATGTTTGTACCAGTCATTCTCGGCTTGCCATAGTTATGCTAGTTTATCTACAGAGAGATCCCTTGTTTAGTGTATTATCCTTTTATAATTTTGCTGCAGACTTCTTTCATTGTCCTTCCTTTCTTTTCATGTCTGCTTTGGTGTGCTTGTTACTGCAAAGAGCGAATGGTGACACCGATCTGATTATACGTGTGTGTGATGGGTTTGCTTCTTGTTTTGGTTGGAGACCTTCTATTTCTCTGTATCAGTTGACTGAATCATGTCATCCTGTTACGATTCTTGTCGTAACGTGTCTTGCTATTATACTTTTATACCCTCTGTTTTGTGTGTTTGATCTCTGAGTATGTGTGAGTGTAGAGTGGTACCCGAACCTGTGTTACTTTTCAGTACCTTGTTGATATTTGTTTTTGTCATTATTATTTTATCTCGCCATTGATTCCGGCTTCCTCAGCCAATTAATATGTTTGTTTCGAAATTTTGCTCCCATTCCATTTGCTTTCTGACTCACGATTATTTATTTCTGTAACTATGGCAACCACTTTCTTACCTTCTTGAATTCAATATTTGTTTACTTTTCTGCCAGTCTTGGTTCACTGGCGTCTTTGATTTATGGGGATTGTCAGAAGCCATATTTTATGAAACCTTTACGTCATCTGGGGAGCTGTTAAATTTTATTGTGCGAAAGCTGTTACTTTCACCTCGAGACAGTAAATGGTCCTTTCTTGGAAAGAAATACTTTGGACCACGTTTTAATTCTGTTGTCACTGTCTGGTAAAAAGAATGTATCGAAGAACACGATACCTCTGTTGTGACGGTTCAAGGTACAAAGAAAACAAATTGATAAGTCAAGTGATTTTTACTGTGGTTCGAGTATCGTTGCATTTTATGTATGTGAGTATTTGACTGCCTGTATCCCCATTAGTTAGTTTTTAATGCTAGTATTTTGACCTTTCTCTCTGCTTTTATGTCAATAAACTTAATTCATATAGATTGATCTCTGTTCTACGTTGTTCCCTGTGCTTTGAGGACGTGCCTTTTACACTATGTTCGTTAGTCTAAGCGGCCGGGATTTAGCTCCTGACAGTTCTTAGCCAGCTTCGACCTATCCAAAAATGTAGGTAGTATAGCTTCCAGCCTCTTCTAGGATATTCCTTATCGCGAGCCTCAAAAGTTCGCCGGTGCTACGGTTTTGTTCTCCGCTGGTCCCGTCCAAATGGTCACCGTTGGGCCGGCATTATCGCTCTCGATGGCATTTTTGCGTTCCGGCGGCCGCCCGGCATTTGCCCTTCATTGTCACAATATGATAGATATCTAACTGAACAGTACTCGTCTTCACAGAAGTTTAATGGCCACAGATAGCGCTGTATCTTATCCTTTAACCCTGTTTCCATTAGAGAATTAGAGTGATGTTCGAGAATGGCGATTTGAAATGAATGACACAGATTTTAGACGTATAAGAAAAGAAAATAGAATCAAGTTATTACAGTAACTTATTTTCACGAGGCTCATCAATAATAATAGGAGCAAAAGCGCAGTGGGTATTTAGTATACTAGCGTTCTAGGATAGTCGTAGAGTATATGGTACCGTGAATGGTACAAAGGATTAAAATTTAAAAAATAAAAATACCCATAACTAGGGCCCGGATTCTGATGACATGTCCACTTTTAAATGTTTCACCACAGACATTGCTAACTTATATACAAATCCTGTTCGTGGCCCACATATTACAGAAATGCATACTTTAAAGTCATTTTTCGTCATTTTTCTAAGTATTTTACTTTTAGGTCAATTTCTCGCTTTTTGCGTCATTGTTATGTCATTTTATAGAATTTACTAGAATATGTTGAACGTTTTGGATCATTTTCCCACATTCTTAGTGGTTTATGATGAATTTGTTGCGTATAGTACTGGATATTAACAGATCTGAATGTGAGGATGAATACGAATACATGAGAATCCTCACAATTTTGTTCAACCAGTATTTCTTGGAATATCCACATTCCAGGAGACATACCTGCGCTTGCAGCTAATCCGCAAGCGATGTTGAAATCGAGGGTTTAGGAAGACAGACAACAGTACCTTAGTGCAAACATACGTGTGCTAAGTGGATTTGTGTTATCGGCGGCGATTGTTTTTCGAGTGTAATTAACATGCCGAAGTGTTAAAGCCATCTAGGGCTGTTTATTTCAAACAAATAATTTCTGAATTCGGCGAGGGTATTTTTACCACCGATGGTGAAATTCTTTTCTGCAAAATATGTGAAGTGAAAGTGGCAGGAGATAGGAGATTTACCGTTCAGCAACATATCGTTCGAGAGAAGTACACACCTGGAGTCCAGAATAGTAAGCAAAAGAAAAGTTTCTCGACTGTTACTTTCAAAATCATCCTCCGATGGCGGTACTTCCTCTGTGTTTTGTAAAGACTTGTGTGAAGCTGTAGTTTCGTCGAACATTCCACCCTGGAAATTGAACAATATTAAACTGAGAGATTTCTTAGAAAGTTGTACGGGCCGTGTAAATTCCGGATGAGTCTACTCTGAGAAAAGAACTATGTATCCCAATGCTATGCTGACACAATAAGGAATATCAGAGAAGAAGTCTGCGGAAACAAAATATTCGTTTCAGTCTATGAAACCAGTGATGTGGAGGGCTGTTACATTGCCAGTGTTATCGCGGGTACGTTAGAAGTAGATAGGTCTGGAAAAATATTGTTGCTCACGACCGAAGTTTTGCAATCTGTGAAGCATTCTACAATATGTCGCCTCTTCGATAAATCGATAGACTACTATGGCTTGAGGGTGTAAGTTATGATGATGTTCTGCTTTTTGTGACTAATGAAGGTAGTTAAAGCTGCCAATGCAATCAAAGCATTTAATTCAAAAATGGTATATGTAACCTGCCTAGTTAACGCTTTTCACAGCGTGGCCGAAGAAGTCATATCAAATTTCCCCAAAGTTGACAAGCTTGCGTCCCTAACTAAGAAGGTATTTACTAAGGCTCCATCACGCAGGGAACTTTTCATATCCCAAGCACCTGACATTCCATTACCACCGCAGCTTTTCATCACATGGTGGGGTACGTGGATCGACGCCTGTATTTACTATTGTGACCACTTTCAGACAGTGGTGCATGTAATTTATTCTTTAGACGAACAAGATGCCAAGGCCTTTCAGATCGCTCAAGAATTGTTTTCTGAAATGCAAATGGAGGGAAAATTAGCGTGCATCAAAGCAAATTTCAGTTTCATGTCTTCAATTATTACACGTCTTCAGGAGAGAGGCGTGGCTCTAGAAAAAAATGATCAATTTAGTCAGAACAGCCACAGACAAATTACAATGCATTCGTGGCGATTCTGGTGTGGCAGTGTCGGACAAACTGAAACGTGTCCTTGACAGGAACTCGGGTTTTAATGTTTTGTGTTCCATCTCTCGGATTCTGGCGGGTGAAGATTTCAACATTATTGGCATTGAAGAAGAACTAACACCCAGTGATACTGCACTTCAAGTATGCTGCAATAACATCCGTAGACGTTGAAAGGAGCTTTTCAAAGTACCAAAACGTGCTGGTCGAAAATCGCCAATCTTTTCTTTTGAAAGAATCTACGAATGGTCACATTCATCTACTGTGACGCGGAGTGAGGTAAACCTGTATAGCCTGTCATGTATTTTAAGTGCACACTTTTTATTATATCTAACCCGATAACGAATTGGAGTACCTAACGGAGAAATTATCTCTTTTTTTTTATCCTTTAGATGTTGCAGCCTTAAAGTTTCACGTACCGGTACCATGAATTGTTATTTTCCTTGAAGAAAAGAACACAGAAATTGGAGTGCCAAACAATAGACTGAAATAATAACCAGTATTTGTGTGCAAATAATTCGTATTTGTCAAATAATTATTAAATTATATTAGGTGGGAAAACTATCGCACCATTAGTTTAGTATCTCATGCCTGCAAAATTTTAACACGTATTGTTTACAGAAGAATGGAAAAACAAGTTGTAGCTGAGTTGGGAGAAGATCAATTTGGCTTCAGAAGAAATGTAGGAACACGTGAAGCAATCCTGACTTTACGTCTGATTTTAGAGGATCGAATCAAGAATGACAAGCCCACGTACATGGCATTCGTAGATCTAGAAAAGGCATTCGATAATGTTGATTGGACCAAGCTATTTAAGATTCTGAAGGTGATTGGGATCAGATACCGAGAACGAAGAATTATCTACAATCTGTATAAAAATCAGTCTGTAGTGATAAGAATCGAGGGCTTGGAAAAGGAAGCAACAATCCAGAAAGGAGTGAGGCAAGGCTGCAGTTCCCCCCCCCCTCCTTTTCAATGTTTACATAGAACAGGCAGTAAAGGAAATCAAAGAGGAATTTGGAAAGTTAATCACAATCCAAGGAGAGGAAATCAAAACCTTGAGATTTGCCGATGATATTGTTATTTTATCTGAGACTGCAGAAGATCTCGAGAAGCTGCTCAATGGTATGGACGAAGTCTTGGGTACGGAGTACAAGATAAAAGTAAATAAGTCCAAAACAAAAGTAATGGAGTGCAGTCGAACGAAGGCAGGTGATGCAGGAAATATTAAATTAGGAAATGAAGTCTTAAAGGAAGTAGATGAATATTGCTACTTGGGTAGTAAAATAACTAACGATGGCAAAAGTAAGGAGGACATAGAATGCAGATTAGCACAAGTAAGGAAGAGCTTTCTTAAGAAAAGAAATTTGCTCACTTCAAACATTGATATCGGAATTAGAAAGATGTTTTTGAAGACTTTCGTATAGAGCGTAGAAGTGAAACATGGACGATGACTAGCTCACAAAGAAAGAGAATAGAAGCTTTTGAAATGTGGTGTTACAGAAGAATGCTGAAGGAGAGATGGATAGATCGAATCACATATGAAGAGATACTGAATCGAATTGGTGAGAGGAGATCTATTTGGCTAAATTTGACGAGAAGAAGAGATAGGATGATAGGGCACATCTTAAGACACCCAGAACTTGTGCAGTTGGTTTTTTGAAGGAAGTGTAGGTGGTAAGAACGGTAGGGGTAGACCAAAGTATGAATATGACAAGCAGATTAGAGCAAATGTAGGATGCTGTAGTTATGTAGAAATGAAAAGGTAAGCATAGGATAGGGTGGCATTCACAGCTGCATCAAACCAGTCTATGGACGGATGACTCAAACAACAACATTAAAATCATTTCAATATACAATGATGTAGTCTGTTTGCATTTTCGTGTGTTGAAATTATGCCAGTTTCATTCAAATTTTGGAACATTTTATAGGATATTTTCAGTCATTTTATAGGTCATTATTAAACATTTTTAGGTCATCAAAATTCGGGCGCTGCTCATAACAAACCTTTAATGATTAACCAAATGGAAAGAGGGGCAGGAAATAAACTCCAAAAAAATCATGCGGTAAGCAATGAATGTGTTACTGTGTAACGATGTCTCAAATTACAACACTTTACCTATAAGGACTTTAAATTAGTCACAAGGAAATGTAATACCAGACCATATAAATCTTCTTGCCAATAAAACAAAAGGGAACAATTATAATAATGCTATGTCCCAGCAGTAATTTGAACATTCTATTACTCGTAATAATAGGGTCTTCCTACAATTTAGCGGTCTCGAATTCACCCTTAAAATTTAGAGAGAACCTGTTAAATTTGAGAATTGGACTAATATTTTCTGAAGAAAATCATAACTTCCATTTCTATCTAAAATAATAATGATATTGATTTTACGTCCCATTAACTACTTTTGACGGTTTTCAGAGACGCCGAGTTGCCGAAATTTTTCCCGCAGTTCTTTTACGTGCCAGTAAATCTACCGACATGAGGCTGACGAATTTGAGTATCTTCAAATACCACCGTACTGAGCCAGGATCGAACCTACCAAGTTGGGATCACAAGACCAGCGCCCCAACCGTCTGAGCCACCCAGTCCGCCCCTTTTCATCTCTCGATAAGATTAAAGCTAAGATGAAATATATTTAAAGGAGAAACAACTTTCTTCACTACAGAAACTTTTAACGAATATCCATAAAATCAGTGCCCTGTCAACTCTATTACATCTGGTTCACCAGTTTACATACGACATTTCTTCGACCCCTTTTACAATTAAGAAAATACAGTAGTAGGATCAAAATATCATAAGAAAGGAGATCTAGTAAAAATTCATGTCAAATAACCCGATGTTTACAATTTTAAATTGAAAAAGGGACTATCATCCCCAAACATTGTTACAATAGTTACCGAGACCTAAAGATACTCTTAGAATAATAAGCAATATAAAATACAATTCAGCATTCTTAGAGCATGAAAAAAGTTCATAAATGAGCACTCTACACCCATTAACAAAAATTCGTGTAGTGCCTCTGTGAAAATAAATTAAATAAATAGGATAGTCATCGTTCCAGTAGTTAAAGTGCCAAAGACGTTTAGCTAAAGTAAAATACCGAGCGAGTTGGCCGTGCGGTTAGTGGCGCGCAGCTGTGATCTTGCATTCGAGAGATAGTGGGTTCGAGCCCCACTGTCGGCAACCCTGAAGATGGTCTTCCGTGGTTTCCCATTTTCACACCAGGCAAATACTGGGGCTGTACCTTAATTAATGCCACGGCCGCTTCCTTTCCATTCCTATTCCTTTCCTATCCCATCGTGGCCATTAATACCTATCTATGTCGATATGACGTAAAGCAACTTGTTAAAAAAAAAATACTAGCTCGGTTTGCCTCAGATGGTGAAGTAACATTTTTTACTGTATGTTACCATGTTAGTTAAAAGCAAAGTTTAAAACAAAATTGAAATCAATCTCAATTCAAATGGCTCGTAATTCTATGAACACCCATCATGGTGTTTGTTCCAAGTTCAGTTTCATAGTGGAAGACCGTGGTTTAAAAGTAAAAATCATCACACTCCTCTCAATAACAGTCAAAATGTATATAAAATTCAAGCCACGATCCAAAACCACCTTGGACAGTAAAAATTTTAACATTGTAAGAACGAAGCGAACAGGAGAAACTATTTAACGAGTAGAATGAAGTAATAAGATTAATTAAATTCAGCCATTTTGGCAAAATGAATAGTGTCCCAATCTTTCTCCTAACTCAGTACAGAAATAAGATATGCAGCGATGATCGTGTAGAGAATGCCCGTAGGCTAGTTCCAAGTTCACGCCCAAAAGGACAGCTTGCTCTTTGTCGATGTTTAATACGAGCTGACTTGTTTATCAGAGTAATCCATTATTTATACTACACCGAGAGGGAGCGATGAGCGTACACGATGGTTCGAGAAGCACCGCTGAAGGTCAGGCACGTTACTGTATAACTGTGCGATTTAACTGCAACGATGAACTGCGCAGTAAAACTGAAAGCCCTATAGCCTCTACACGGTACAGATAACTGCGTCGATCGACAGTATTCTTCAGACATTTATCAAAGCAGCATGTCATCTACGGACGATGATGACGTACTACCGGTGTTGGGCCTATGTGTGTGTATAATGGAAAAGCAAAAGAAGATACGCAGCGTGTGGTCTAAAGATTGACTACTACAGAGAAAGCAATATTCACACGTAAATTCATTAAATGAGTTACACTTCGTACCGAAGTTGGGGGTCTCTTGTTCATATAAGAAGTCCAATAGATGAAAGTACCACAAACGCGGAGTGTATATCTCGTCAGTGCCTGGCCCCGTTATTTTATATTGTTTAACTCCTTTTTGTAAGAACTCCCAAGATTATTAATCTTTTTTACAACTACGTCTCTGTTGGCTTTGCAGTCAATTAATTTATATTTTTCAATCAACTTACTGTACGCGGCGTCCTTCCTGTTCCGATTGTGATAATCTTTAGACTTCGTCCGCCAGAGACAAGATTCATTTCTATAGCATTCAATGAAAGCTTCTAAATGCTCACTATATCCGCTTTGTTCTTCCTGAGACATGTGATAACTTGTAGCGCGCACTATCTTAACGAGTGACTCACGTGAACTGAGCAATCGGCAGTCGCCACGGTCCACACGTTGCGATAAAACTGTGCAAACGCAATCGACACACTTTTATTGGTTAAAAAATGAACCCCACTGTCGGCAGCTCTGAAGATGGTTTTCTATGGTTTCCCATTTTCACACAAGGCAAAAGCTGAAGCTGTACCAGAATTAAGGCCAACGCGACTCCTTTCCCATTCCTAGACTTCCTGTCCCATCATCTGTTTCGGTGCGACTTCTAACACACACAAAATCTCTTGGAATGACCATCATCTGCATAAGATATTTATCGAGCACCACGGGTACGCTCTGATCTTTCGAATAATCTTAAAGCGCCGTCCCTCTCCACTAGAGTTACCAATTCTGAAAAAAGGGAAGTTACCGGTACCCCCTCACAAAATTCCTATAGTACACGCGTCCTCCGTTCGGCCCATATATAGTTCGCTAGACAATTTTCGAAAAAATGTTAATTCACCGGCCTCTCACCGCTGTGATCTGTGGTTCTAATCCCTCTGGACAATGCTAATGCGGTACTCGTGTTTTCCCTGTGATCTTTCATTCCATCAACATTTCAATATCATTTCATATGCCAGTCATTAATCACTGCCCCACAGGAGTGCGGCAGGCTTCGTCACAATTCATATCCTCGTCGCTAGATGGGAGATTCGTACATTACATTCCCGACCCAACTAAATGACTGTGTATTTTAATTTCCACATAGCACGCTGTCACTAAAGACGCACTCAAATTATTTCGATCATCAGTTTATAAATTTGCTTATGACATGCTCAATAGTCTTGTTCAACAATTGCTTTTACCCGAGATAACCTTGATGCACATTTTCTTGGAAATAGTTGGCTCAGTTTTCAGTATTGAGCCCATAATTCTACATTGCCAAAGGAACCGCCGCACGGCTATGTAGTGCCAACTGCGAGAGGAAAAAACCGCTCGACCATCTTTGTAATGTAGATATCCTCATATCCGAGGCTTGTCGCTTCACGCAGGAGATGATCAAAATACATCGAGCGAAATCGGGACATTTCGGAATACCTCGGGAAATTATTAAAAATTTCTGGCTAATAACCCAAATTCTGAGAGATGTCGGCAAAGTCATTAGCGTGGAAGTAATTAATTAAGAATTTTGGACTCATTTGATGAAGTTTACTTCACAGGGGTAAATCTATTTAATTATGCCCAGAGAGAAGTTAGCCTGTCTGTCGTCAGAATGTTTTACACGAAATACAGTCCATAAGCTAGAATATCGTTCACGAAATTAATTAGTTAATTATGCCCGTGAAAGAAGCAGGAGAAACCAACGTACAACACCATAGTGATCGGAAAAATAGGCGGAATCTCTGGCGTGAGTCTCAGAGAAATCGGTCGAGCGGTTATCAGATGGAACGATTGCACCATAATCGATAACGCGTGGTACCGCGTCCCTTGAGTGCGTATAAATACCCTTCTCAAAATTTAGAGAAGCAGTGATCGATCATTAGTCCGAGGTGAGGAATCTGTGATAGTCGACACCAAGGAGATGAACTACAGAAGTACAATAATTTAAGTGTTAGAAGCCGGACTTGAAAATCTCACAAGCCAGTTAGCCTTTAAAACAATACGAGTCGGTCAATTAAATCAATTTTACACAATATTATCCGGCCACCCTGTCTCAATATGTAGAGAGCCGAAAAATTGATCTTAGTACACGGGATATATCCCATGCCCTTCCTTCGACTAGTCACACAACAGTATATGAGGCTGTATCAATCCTTTAGCTCTTTACCTCTACCTTCTTTCCATTTTGTTTCTTGAACACGCCTCAATTACCTCCAAACACTTCTTGTCTTTGTGCCGACGGTGACAGTCACAAACGTGTACTCCCTCTTTCCTTATTCCCCTTATTGCTTAGCCCTTGAATTCTTATCATTGCACTCGGGATCTGTTTCAACAAGCCGCTTTTTGGGTACCCTCTAGCTTTATTCCACTTTCCTATATCCCCTTTCTTCTATCCAATACAGTCATGTTTTCAGCCGTAAACACAGGAAAGCATTGGATAAGGTCTTCGAGAAAAAATAAGAATAAGCGTTTGTGGATTGGGGAAGAGATGTCTGATACGGTGGTAAGTTACCTGGGAAACAAGACAGCCATGCAGTAAGAGGTAGGAGGTCTCTAGGATGGATAAAGGGAGAATTCAGGCAGCTTAGATTAGATTTGTCAGGGACACGGTTGGAAATGTAAGACGAGAATATTGGTAATGATGAGGGACGTGGCTCAAATGGGCAGGATGCACGTCAAAATCGAGTTGTATCGAGTCGAGTCGTGGCCAGAGGAATGTTTAAGTGCCAGTAGAGTACCAAGGAAATATGTACGAATTTCACTTGAAGGAACGAATAGCAACTGGACCACAAAAATTGATATAGCAAGAAGCAACATCGAGGGAAAGGTGACAGACTGGGGTAGCGTTGAAATGCGAGAAGAATGAAAATAAGAGGAAGAAGGATTAAAAAGACAGAAATTGGTGGAAGAAGCTCATTCATTTTAGAAACGATAGGAATTGAATTCTATTTGGAATGGGACAGTATAGAGCAACTAAGAATATGTAAAAAAAAAATAGTTCTATGGTTTAATGATGTTGAAAAGCGACAAAATGTCACTAGGGAAATTTTGTATTGTAATTAGGATAATGAGGATAAATATGGATAATATTACAAATAACGGAATGAGAAGCATTAAATAGTGGTTAATGGGGTTACACAAAAATAAAGCATAGAGACAAAATAGAGATGAATATAAATGTTTACTATGTTCTGAATAAAACATTGTTTAGAGGTAAGGGAAGTAATGCGGAGGATATGAGAAAAATTGGTAGCGATTTCAGCTGTAAAGTTATTGAACAGAGAGTGAATGCATCCGGGAAGAACTGCAAAATTTTTCATCATTGTTAGGGGAATGTGTAGTAGTAAATTGGTGGAAGGAAAAGAAATTATACATGCTTGATACTAACAGAATTGTACCTAAGGCAACTTGAAAATATAACTCCTTTGAAGAATAGAGCAGTTAAGTACATAGAATATAGATATAGCATATAATTAGTTCATCGCCGTAGTTCTATTAGTGTCCGCGTTTTTTTTTTTTTTTGCTTTTTTTTTATTTTTTTTGTTCTTCTTTCGATAGGCGATATTAATATTCATTTCAGAAGTCCGACATATGGAGGGACTGAGGATAACTACTGTGATGACCTCCTTGTGGCGGGTGTCATGTTTCCTCGACAGCATGTCTGAGAAGTTTCATTTCTTACAATAATATTTCTAACACACTTTTCAGGCCATTCTTTCTCTGTTCAATTTCTAAATTACTTACAAATATTAAATTTTGATTCATGTTATTTTCGGGACACGTTATTCTTTTTTGTGATTTTACTGCATGTTTTTCAATTATACTATATTCAGTTTTGTAAACTTCATGTATCGAAAATTAAGATTGAAATAATCAGTAACCTCTCTCGGATCCACGCTTCCCGAAATTATGGAAGATGGGTATTATCTTATCTTAAATCTCTGTTAACGCTATGGTTGTGAGCCTTTCTATAATTCGTCAGTGTAAATACATTTAGCCTTCTTTATTTGATTGAATATTAAAGAATAATCAAGTTAAGAACAGTGATGTTGAATTTTTTTCATCGAATATATAAGGATAGACAAAATTATCCATACATAGATTTTATTACCATCCATTTATACCAACATTTTACAATTGAATTCTTCACATCAACTGAACATGTGTCATTTTGTCGATTCATCGCACGTTTCTTCTTTCTTGTCAGATACTGGGTAGAACTTCTCCTAAGTCCATACCACCAAATACGATGAGGGTGTCTTGCCTCCTTGACCAAACGCAGGAAGCTTTTGTAGAGGTGATGGCCCCTCCCCGCCATCACCCGTGGCGACCATCCAGTAGGTCGATGCGCTTTGTCGCCCCCGGAATCCTTTCGGACGCGCACCTCATCCCGCGTATTTGTTAATATCCCCGAAGTTTCAGTCGTTTCCGACACTCGGCACTGAATCCTCAAACAGAGAAAATCCCTGCTCTGAGGAGCAGTACCTCGTGTCGAGTTCGACTGTCACCCCGACGATGTTAACAAGTACAGCGGGGGAGTACCAGCTGCGATCGCAACAGGCTTCCCCGTAGTGATGGCCCCTCCCCGCCATCACCCGTGGCAACCAACCAGAGAGTCAGCACGCTTGATTGCCCCCGGAATCCTTACGGACGCGTGCTGGATGAACGGGGAATAGCGAAACATTTCTTATCCTTCTTATATTAACTGAATGCGGACTGCACAGTAAGCGACTTGTTCAACAATGGTGTGCTTCTATCGTGTCTTATTGTTGACTGAGCACGGAATGTTTTGCGATTATGGAGTAGATTGAAAGCTTCTCCCAATCCCATTATTTCCTACCTGAACTTAATATTATAGGTATATTACACTAAGGAATAAGTTCGTAAGAAAATAGACCTCAGTTTCTCTCGTATATTGTGTTGTTTCCTTCCGGAGGATTGTTGAATTGTGGTGGGAAACTCCTGCCCTCGCACTGTGTTCTGGACACATATTCCTTTAAGGATATCAAATACTGTAGTAATGTTTCTACCTCACTCCTGGAGATGGTGCATCACCCTCAATGATCAGTGATTACTATGTGTCATATGTATTACAAGCTGCCACTTTTTGTGGCAATAATGGGATTATACGTTTCCTTAGAAACAAGTCAGACATGTCAAGCTTCCAAAAACTGAACCGTAATATCATTTCCAGTTATTCAGAGCACTACCTTCGTGATATACAGGCCGTATCGAGGCCTTCATCCACCCAAGAGTCCACATGCACGCCCCACAAATTCCAAATAATACCTTACACTGCTATATAAAATCTTCCCCTCTCGCCTTATATAAGATGCAATCATAAATAGCATGTTCATTTTAACATAATTTTAACACAATATGTGCAGGCTTGTGTTCTCGCCTATTGCGTGTAATTTCAATAGTCATTCAGTAGCCGTAAATAATTCCATTCCTTCCGGAAAGGTCCTGTGAATCTTACACATACATACATACATACATACATACATACATACATACATACATACATACATACATACATACATACATACATACATACATACATACACACATACTCAATCTTTATTGTCCACCCTAGCATACATCATCGACTTACAGGTATTAGGACAGAAGGCAACAAAAAAATGCCACTATATCTCCCTTAAAACTACTTAACTAAATTAACTAGCTCTACATCTACTCAGTATCATCCCACATGTGTGCGGATAGTCTGCACACATGCAGGATGCCACCGCACTACAAACTACCCTAATCACCTACTCCTACCCACCACCTCAAAAGTTTCGTAGACTGGTTGCTGCGTCAGCCCCGGTATGGAACACAAGCCCACCATCCCGATGACGCAGCCACCAGCCTCGCCACGTGAGAACGGATATCATATCTCACCAACACTTGCTGACAATGTGTTCCTTCCCTGTCTTGTGTGGCAAGCCACATGTGGCGGAAACCAGTCCCAACACGCGGCCTGCCACACACTTCCGATGTCTACGTCACACCTACTCCGATCCATTGTCAGCGCACTTCCTTCCGTCTCCTTTTCCTTCACGTACAGACATGATTATACCTAACTTACTTGAGATGGGTCAGGTCCCCACAACTGCCTCTTCCCTTGATACGTCACACTCTCCTCTCTCGCGCTCTTCGCACGAGCTACGTCTCACATTAATATAACAGTTAATCTTTTTAAACTCTCCATCAATTACTTTCACAGTTTATGTGAATCCTATACAAGAACATGAAAGCCCCAGGGCTCTTAACTTGGGAGCGTGGGTCCGCGACCAGGGGGTCATTAGCTGAGTCCTGGTACTCTTTTCACTTACTTGTGTCAGGCTCCTACTTTCATCTATCCTATCAAACCTCCATTGGTCAACTGTTGTTCTTTTCCGACTCCGAAGATATTACGTTCCCAAAAGGCTTTGCGGTCTATAATTTTCACACCCTTCGTGGCCATTGTCTTTCTTTGGCCGATACCTTCTTTATTCGACCTGCCGGATCCCTTCCATCCACCTGTAGGTTTGGGCGCTAAAATAACAGAAACAGTATCCTCTTATTTCGTAAGAGGTGACTAAATGGGCACCCAGGGCTCTGAACTTTGAAGCGTAGGTTGACGACCACGGGGTCCTTAGCTGAGTCCTGGCACTGATTCCAAGCTGCTCGGTTTCATCGTTGCTAACTGACCTCTCTTGTTCAACTCTTGTTCTTTTCCGACCCCGACGTTATTAGGTTTCCGAGGGCTAGGGGTTCTTTCATTTTCGCACCCATCGTGGACCTTGTCTTTCCTTGGCCGATATCTCCATTTTCCGAAGTGGCGGATCCCTTCCATCTCCTCTCCCCGATTAGTGTGATACAGAGGATGATTGCCTAGTTGTACTTCCTCTTAAAAAGAAATCACCACCATCACCGGATCCCTTCCATTTCTATCTCCGATTAGTTCTCTTTCCTCTTAAAACAATAATCACCACCACAACAACATGAAAGTAATTAACAGCGTCACGTTTTTGTTCCATTCTTTTTCTGGTAGACCTACAACTATTCAAGATCTACAGGAAAAACTGTATGTAGGGTTGGTTACATATTTGCATTCTGAAGTGTTAAATTTTGCCATTTTTAGCGTTTATACATTACTGAATTACCTTTTTTATAGTGTTATGAAGAAAGACAGAAAATATTAGTTCATTCATCAAAAGGTATGATATCAACGTGAAACTCAAAATCGTATTTGCATACAGCTGACAGTAAAATAAGATTAAATAAAGTGTAGTAGAATTGTACATTCATTTTAAATTGATATAGACTAAAGCATAACACAGGGGAAAACAAATAAAAAATTGACTAGCAAATGTACCCGAGCTTCGCCACGGTATTCTATGTTGTTAACGGATTTCTACGCAAATTGTTGTACACGCGGTGAGAAGATTATATTAAACTTCATGTTTCTAAGCGTTATCCGACAAAAACCACGAGGATGACCGCATACGTTGCTTCCGATGTACAGCGCGCGTTGGGAAGTTTTGATGTTAATGGCAGGCCAGGTTTCCTACTGCCTAATGCCATTCAAAATGGAGATGGGGATTTTTCATTATAAAGAGAGAAATACATTGCAGAATGGCAGCTTTGCGTCTCTCTTGGCTTCTACCCAACGAACAACCAACAGTTTACAGGAATGACAACGAAAACGGCAATACGATACTTCCCTGCTGGCAAGCAGCCAGAGTCGTTGCTATGGTAAATGGTAGGTTCGTTGTCGGTCACACAATTCAGATCATCAGATGACTATATTCTGATGTACATGGGAGGAGATACAAGTAGTAATGGGACCGGATTTCTTGTGCAGAAGTCAGTGAAATCCAACATAATTTACTTCACTCCAATCAATGACACAATGTGTTCTCTGAGACATAAGAGTAACATTCTTTAACATTACCATGTTTTTTGTGTATGCTCCCACAGAGGAGGCAAGGGAAGAAGAGGAAGAAGAATGAAACCTAGAACTGGAGGAAGAAGTTATTAACGACCTAAGACATGGTGCCAAATGAATCTTGGGAACATAAACGCGAAAATAGGAAGAGAAAACGTGTGTAGAAGTACAATAGAGAAACAAAACTTGCATGTTGTAAGCAATGCGAAGGGGATTCTTGGGTATCACGAAATGGTGTTACGATGAATCAAAGAGACCATGTGATTATAAAAACGCGACATGCAACAGATATTATAAATGTTAGGAGTTGAGGGGTGCCGACGGTGAAACAGATCACAATGTAGTCAGAATAAAGTTCGGACAGAAAATTTACATGATTAGATTTAAACGGAGAAGGAATAACAGAAATATAATGTCGAGAGACTCGGAAATATTGAACTGAGAGAGAAATATAGGAAGAAACTTGCAGAGATTTTGGAAAATATGAAAGAATTATAGAACACTGGAATGAGAACAGCAGTCACGGAAGCAGCAGACAGCACACTGGGGCAGATGGTGCAGGATGGTACAATGGCGAATGCCAGTACTAAATTAAGAGAGAAACAAAGATGGTGGTGGTGATTATTGTTTTAAGAGGAAGTTCATCTAGGTAATCATACTCTATATAATACTAATCAGAGAGACAAAATGGAAAGGGTCCGGCACATCGGAAAATGAAGGTACCGGCCAAAGGAAGACAAGGGTCACGAAGGGCGTGAAAATGAAAGACTCCCTAGGCCTCCATACGTAATACCGTCGAGGTCGAAAAGAACAAGAGTTGACCAAGAGAGGTCGGATAGGATAGATGAATGTAAGGAGCCTGATACAAGTAACTGGAAACAATGTCAGACTCAGCTAAGGGCCCCGTGGACGCCAACCCACGATCCAACGTTCAGAGCCCCTGGGGCCCCGTTTAGTCGCCTCTTACGACAGGCAAGGAATACCGTGGATGTTATTCGACCGCCCCCACCCACGAAGCTACAAAATAAATATCCAGACGTGAACACGGCAAATAGTGGAGGAGTATAGAATCAAAAGAAGTTCGGAAAAAGGCATGTGGCACCAAGAGAAGATAGTTTGAGAGAAACAGAATCGAAGGATTGGTGTAATTAAGGACAGAAATAGGGTCCGAAGGTTTTAGGAGAGAACAAAATATTTCAGGCCAGACCAGCCTTCTATTAGGATAAAGATGGTAACTTGATTGGAGATAAAAACAAGATTTTGAAAGATGGCAGGAATACTTTCACGAGCTGCTCAATTGAAACTAGGATGACGATAAAGAAGGAGAAAGAATGGAAGATGAAAGAGGACAGAATGAAAAACGGAAACCGCCCCAACACTAGAATAGGTGAGAAATGTAAATAAAGAATTGAGAACAATAAAGCACCGGGTGAAGCAGAACTAGTGAAATATGGTGGAAAAAGAGTAAAAACGCTATATATGACCTAATGAAGGACGTATGGTTCAAAGAGGAAGTGCCCAAAATTGGAAAATCGGGAATACCTTCCCCATACATAAGAAAGCGGATAAATCAATGTATGAAAATCAGCTTGGACTGCCTTACTAGATAAAATACAAGGTGCTTCTAAATATTTTAGCTTCTAGACTGGAAATGTGGGGGCTAACAGGCGGGATTTAGGAAACACCACTCTACTCTGGATCACATATTAATACTCCGACAAATCCTGGAGTTTGACAAGCAGCTTCACCAGTTATATGGGGATTGAAAGCAGACATACCATAGAGGTAAATTGTATGAAATTATGAAAGAATTTAGAATCTCACAGAAAGTGGGCAGACTGATTGAAATGACTTTGCAAGTCACAGTATTTAAGGTCAGGATGGGAATCAACATCTATATCATCTGATGGCCAGGCAGGCATCAATTTTTGGTAGTGGGACAGGATCTCTCATAGTGCATTGGCACTGCCGGTGGCTACGATTAGCCTACGCAGCGGCCTCCACGGTATGCACTGGCAGCGACATGAGGAAAATTTTTAATGTCCGATAATGGACCATTTATATTGTTATTATAAATTTACTCATTCGGAACAAATATTTCAGATTCCCTATGGGAATCAACATATATATCATCTGATGGCCAGGCAGGCATCAATTTTTGGTAGTGGGACAGGGACTCCCATACTGCATTAGCACTGCCGATGGAGCCTACGCAGTGGCCTCCACGGTATGCACTGGCCAGCGTCTTGGTAGGTGTGCTAGGTACCAACTGATGAGCCCAGCCTAGCACACGGGGGCGAAGCGCTGCCAGCCAGGAATGAATTGGTTGGAAAATTTATAATGTCCGATAATGGACCATTTATGTTGGCATTATAAATTTACTCATTCGGAACAAATATTTCAGATTCCCTATGGGAATCAACATCTATATCATGAAAAGCTCAGACAGAAAATCCATATTTTACGACTTTTAAGTTCACGTTCATGTCGAAATTATCCTCTCTGTATATTAACAAACAAGAACAAACACACAGCAAACTCTCCCCAGAAAACTCTCTCACTAGAGAAGAATTTTTTGCACTTTGAAGGAAATAAGAATGACTGTATTCCTCAGAGATTGAAACTCCGGCGAAATCCTTTCAAAGTTCAATTATGGGCAAATAAGTGACTATTGCCATCCTTCATAGAAACAGCCTGGGATGATGAACATTTAGCACGTAAAATGTGAGACGCCTGGCAGCCCTGTTGAAGAACCTGCTGTAACGAATAATAATAATAATAATAATAATAATAATAATAATAATAATAATAATAATAATAATAATAATAATAATAATTCAACACAAAGAACCTTTCATTTTGTCAAGGTCAGGGCTCTCCCATACACTTGATGACCGACTGAACATTACAAGAGGCTGTCCTACTCCTAAAGAGGAACTATTTCACATTATGTACTTCACTTCATTACCTTTAGGTGATCCTGATCGTTCTCACTCAATCTACCTCCGTTTTAGCTACTGCCCTCGGAGCCTCGGGTTCAATCTCCCATTCCCTTAGGGATCTAAGAGTGACAGAGTCTGGTATGTAGTTGAAGTTCATGCCTCCATTTTGAAAGAGCAGCACGATATGACACGGCAGTACTTCTGTCACCTTCACTGCGTCCACTCGTCACTTCAGAACACTTTAACATCTTCACGTCACTCATGGTCATCTGGTGGTCAACAGCACTTTGCTCCCTAAGAAACGCACAATTGCATTGATCCAATTTCGTGATTCTCAGCTGGTCCTTTCGTTTCGTTTTCAACTCGTGTAGACCCTGATAATGTCTTTGATCGTGGCTGCGTTTATAAGCAGGAACTCTCTTTACCTCTTCATTCAACACGTCGCTTTTTTCACCCACTCTTGTGGGTACGGAGATAAAACACCAGTCAGGTGACTACAAGGTGTTCTCAACTAGAAGTACTGGGGTGGTACAAGCTCATATCAGCGAAGTGTTTGTCCACGGACCTTCTCAGTAACTGGTGCCACGTCAGAACGCTGCCGGATAATGTCCCATATTCAGTTACTTGGGGAAATGTTCATTATATACCGAAGCATTCCCATTTCCCTGCTGTGATTGGAGTGATATACCCCATTAGCTGTAGCCGAAGAGTCGGTGCTGTGTAATGGAACAAGTCTTACAGTAGTCCGATATATCTTTGTTTTCAAGAGCGTTGGCATTATTTATCACAAAGAACTAGGCCTACCATGATCCTTCAGCTAAAATGTCCTTATTTATAAATGCTTAATATTCCTCAAGTATGGAAAACTGTCTACTATCCTGAAAGAAATTATATTCACTTCGTTGGAGCCAGATGGTTGGCTGTATCCAGGCACTCATTTTTCAGTAGGAGTATGGTCAAAGGAATATTCCTCTGCAGCTCCTTTGTCGTGCTGTCTATGACGTGAGTGGATGGCGGCGGCCAATAATGCTTATTACTGATGCACACCCATTGTCCATAAGATCCTACAAAACACCGCAACCTGCAACCAGCTAATTAGCGTTTTGAGCATACGGTGATCCTACAGTGTACCAGTGGGTGCACCACACCGTCAATAGCGTTCTCCAAATCAATTTACAGACACAACCGCACATTTGTAGTGTCCATCTAAACTTCAATATTTTATTCTGTGAACTCACACAATTGCATTTCCTTCAGAATTAGGTTATTACTAACAATGGAATATACATATCATAGTCTTCATTTTGTAGTGAATTAGTCTAAATTAATTACTCGTAAATCGCCACTGTGACACATATTTTTTAAATGGGTTAAGTAAGATAGTACTTCGTAAGCTCTTCTGGTGAAGAATTTCTTTTGTTATTCATGTACCTTTATCATTTTCCTGTTGAGATGTGGATGAAATATGCTGAAGACTTCTCCGTGATAATGTGCACATTTCCCAGCCTTCGTCATATAGATACGACGAGTTTCAAGTGTTGATGACTACAGCGCAAAACTCCCTTGTCCTTGACTCAGACAACAGGATCAGCTGAATAAACATCCACCTGTAACAAAAGAAATACAATAGTAGCCTTAGACAACAAAGAAATGTCAGCTGATATCGCATAACAGTGAGGAAATGTAACAATGTTTGAATGATCTGTCTAGAATATGTTCTCGCGATAATATAAATGGATGGAGTATTGAAAATAACAGACAAAATCTTAGTATGTTCCGTTGTTCGGAACCAGGGCCGGGCAACATTCAAAGGCGTGGACTACGGAAATTAGCTGATTTCTGGCATTCCTTCCAATTACTTGTGCCAGGCTCCTTACTTTCAAATATCCTATCCGACATCCCTTGGTCAGCTCCTGTTCTTTTCCTCTACCGACAGAAAATATCCGTGTCCTATGAAATATTTCATTTTCACGCCTTTCGTGGCCCTTGTCTTCCTTCGGCCGATACCTTGATTTTCTGAAATGTCGGGTCCCTTCCATTCTTTCCCGTCTGATTAGTGCTAACAGAGGATAGTTTTTAGTTATACTTCCTCTTAAAGAACAATCACCACCACAACACATCGATGGCGATCTAACGGGAGATCGGGAGAACAGATTCCGTACTCGAAGATCTCTTGCTATAAGGATTTGAATCGATTTCTGCCGTAAATTCACATGCCAACTTTAGAAATTTGTTTTACATTTTAACTTTCAATTGCTCGCACATGAAGACGTTCTACAAGGGCTGAAAATATAATTTCCCTCTCATGTGTATGATAAAGTGAAGCTGTCATTGACATCTTTATTCATTCTGTGAGTCAAACTTGTTTCAGAACCTTAAGATATGTCGGTTTGAGATTCTGCCCGGTCTGCAACAACGTACTTTTGTGACGCCTTACTTTCTAGCCTGAACTTCATTCAAAATCGGGTGCAGAACTTGGTTAACTAATGAACGTACAAAACTCGGTGTAATCGCTTTCTCATTCTACATAAAGGCTATTCTTGACGAAAGATCCTGCCAAATGTCACACCCTGTAGACAGGTGTATGTCAAGTACAATATTTCTAAAGCTGTTTACAGTATAATTTATTTGCATGCCATCTTAATGCCATCGCCTGATGCAATTTGTTTAGTGCTGCTGTGTTGAGTTACAATTTATTGTTTAAAAGACGTGTTATTTGAAACTGTTCGAACATGTTCGGCGATCACTGCAGCATTTACACTGCAGTCTTCTCTCCTAAACAGTGATGGTCACTGTTTCGTTACTTGTGCTGCAACCAGAATGGATGCCTTATACACCGAATCTGAATGTTCCAACTGATCTGTGCTAGGAATTTGTATTGTTGTGTGTTTGAAGAATATTTGGAGTGTATTACTAGGTGACTAGAAACGCAGTCACCTAATTCAATAAAACAGATAACAGAAAACAATAAAGAGGGATTTCTTTTGTCGCGTACAGGTTGGTAGACATAATGATGTCTCGGCATTTAAAGCTACTGCGAGTCTGATATTTGAACTGAGCACGTTGCCAGACTGAGTGGCCCAGATGACAGAAGGGATGACTCCTCAGCCCTAGATTGTTCGATAGTTCTTGAAGGTGATCAAATACGCCAACCCCAGGTCGCTAGTATTGCTATCACGTAATGGACAACCTGTGGGGGAAACTTCCAGTACCTCGGTTCTCCAAAAACAGTAAAAGTAGGTAACGGGGCATAATTGTGGCTGTCACGTCAGTGGCTACCAGCTGTAAGTTCTCTACGTTGTATTAACAACCTAGTGTAAGTTCCTGAAAGTCAACACTGTTTAGCATATATATATATATATATATATATATATATATATATATGTGTGTGTGTGTGTGTGTGTGTGTGTGTGTGTGTGTGTGTGTGTGTGTGCGCTCAATAGTTGTACATCTTCTGCTCTATATTTCGTTTCCTCCTTTAGAATAGAAATTTCTCAACTGAGGAATAATATCAATGTTTTACTGTTACGGCATTTCTGTTAAAGAATGGATTAGCTTAAAAGTAAAATAAAAAGAAGCGAACAAAGAGAGAGTACCTCTTTTATATCTAATCTGAAAATTGAATATTCTGTAGAAGAACCAGACCATTCAGAGCACTTAACAGCGTCCCTACCCACTTTCACCCCTTTAGCTCCTTGCTTTCTTAGACATAGCGTGAACTTCTGATTTCTGGAGTCGCTGTTTACCAACTGTTGACATGTTTCCCTTAGGTTTTGTCTCTTGGTATTTCAGCATGTCTCTTCGATTGCAGTTTCGTTATCCAAGCTGATAGCCCTGTCATGTAACCTACTTTTTAACGTTTCCTGTCCAACACACATTGTCTGTGATACACGCGCTGAAGGGCTGATACTTTATTTAAGCGTTTACGAGTGCCTACTAAGCAGATTACTACAACTGAAATCTCGATATATTGCTTGAATGTTTCCACCATTACAGCGAACGGCAGTAAATGTCGCCCTACCGTAATTTCGCTGCACAGTTGACCCCATCAAGGGAGAGATGTACCATCGTAGTTCTATTAGTCTGCACGGTTTTTTTTTTGTTTTCTTTCGATAGTCAATATTAATATTCATTTCAGGAGTCGGACATATGGAGGGCCTGAGGACAACTACTGTGGTGACCTCTTTGGGGCGGCTGTCATGCTTCCTCGATAACATGTCCAGGAAGTATCAATTCTTACAATAATATTTCTAACACACTTTACAGGCCATTCTTTCTCTGTTTTATTTCTAAATTACTTACAAATATTAAATTTTGATTCATGATTTTCCGGACACGTTATCCTTTATTTGTGATTTTCACTGCCTATTTTTCAATTATACTATATTCAATTTTGTAAACTACACGTACCAAAAATTAAGATTAAAATAATCAATACCCTCTCCCCGGTCTATGCTTTCCGAAATTATGGGAGGTGGGCAATATCTTATCTTAAATCTCCTATTAACACTATGGTTGTGAGCTTTTCTATAACCTATCAGTGTAAATGCATTTAACCTTCTTTATTTGATGGAACATTAAATAATACTGCAGTTAAGAACAGTGATGTTAAATTTTATTTACCGAATATCATAGGGATAGACATAATTACCGATACATAGATTTTATTACCATCCATTGATACCAACATTTTACAATTGAAATTCTTCACATCATCTGAACATGAGTCATTTTGTCGATTCACCGCAGGTTTCTTCTCTCTTGTCAAATAGTCCATACCACCAAACACGGTGAGGGTGTCTTTCCTCCTTCACCTAAACCAGGAAGCTCCCGTAGAGGTGATGGCCCCTCCCCGCCATCACCCGTGGCGACCATCCAGAAAGTCGATGCGCTTTGTCGCCCCCGGAATCCTTTCGGACGCGCACCTCATCCCGCGTATTTGTTAATATCCCCGAAGTTTCAGTCGTTTCCGACACTCGGTCCTGAATCCCCAAACAGAGAAAACCCCTGTTCTGGGGAGCAGTGACCTCGTGTCGAGTTCGACTGTTACCTCGACGATATTAACAACTACAGTGGGGTAGTACCAACTGCGATCGCAGCAGGCTTCCCCGTAGTGATGGCCCCTCCCCGCCATCACCCGTGGCAACCATCCAGAGAGTCAGCACGCTTGATCGCCCCCGGAATCCTTACGGACGCGTGCTGGGTGAACGGGGAATAGCGGAAACCATTATTACCCTTCTTATGTTAACTGAATGCGGACTGCACAGTAAGCGACCTTTTCAACAATAGTATGTTTCTGACATGTTTTATTGTTGACTGTGCACCGAATGTGTTGCGATTATGGAGCAGAAGGAAGGCTTTTCCCAACCTCATTATCTACTACCAGATCTTAAAATTATGTTACACTGAGGAATAAGGTCGTAAGGAAAATGAACTGAGTTTCCCTCGTATATTTTATTGCTTCCTACTGGAGGACTTATGAATTGGGCTGGGAAACTCCTGCCCTCGTACCAATTCTGGACACACATTCCTTTAAAGATATCAAACACTGTAGTAGTGTTTCTACCTCAATCCTGGAGATGGTCCACCACGCTCAATGATCAGTGATTACGATGTGTCGCATGTATTACAATCTGCAACTTTCTCAAATATTAATAAGGTTTGTGACAATAATGAGATTATACATTTCCTTAGAAACAAGTCCGTCATGTCAACCTTCCAAAAACTGAACTGTAATATCATTTCCAGTTATTCAGAGCACTACCTTCGTGATATACTGGCCGTATCGAGGCCTCCATCGACCCGAGAGTCCACATGCATGTCCCAAAAAATCTAAATACTACCTTACATAGCTACATAAAATCTTCCCTCTCACCTTATATCAGAAGCAATCATAAATAACTTGTTCATTTTAAAATAGTCATTCAGTAGCCGTAAATAATTCCATTCCTTCCGGTAAAAACCTGTGAACACATACATACATACATACATACATACATACATATAAACATATCTTTATAGCCCATCCTAGTATAAACCACCGGCTTACAAGTTATAAGGACAGAACGAAACAAAAAAATAGCCAATTCATCTCTCATAAAACTACTTAACTAAATTAACTACCTCTATATCTACTCAGTATTATCGCGCACGTGCGCGGATAATCTGCACACATACAGGATGCCACCGCACTACAATCTACCATAATCACCTACTACCCACCACCTAATAAGTTTCGTTTGACTGGTCGCTGCGTCAGCCCCCGGTATGGAACACAAGCCCACCACCCCTATGACGCAGCCACCAGCCTCGCTACGTGAGAACGGATATCATACCTCACCAACACTTGCTGGCAATGTGTTCCTTTGCTATCTTGTGTGGCAAGCCACTTGTGGCGGAAACCAGACCCAACACGCAGCCTGCCACTCTCTTCCGATGTGTACATCACGCTTACTCTGATCCAATGTCAGCGCACCTCCTTCCCTCTCCTTTGTCTTCACGTGCAGACGTGCTTAAGCCTAACTTACTTGGGAGGGGTCAGGTCCCCACCCATCCCTAATCCCTCGATACCTCACACTCTCCTCTCTCGCGCTCTTGCCGCGAGCTACGTCTCACATTAATATAACAGTTAATCTTTTTGAACTCTCCATCACATACTTTCACAATTTCTGTGTTTCTTATACAAGAACATGAAAACCCCAGAGCTTTTAACTTGGAAGCGGGGTTTGGCGACCAGGGGCCCTTTGTGTCCTGGCAATGTTTCCACTTGCTTGTATCACGATCCTCACTTTCATCTATCCTATCCGACCTCCATTGGTCATCTCTTGTTCTTTTCCGACCCCGACGCTGTTAGGTTTCCGAGGGATAGAGATTCTTTCATCTTCGCGCCCTTCGTGGACCTTGTCTTCCCTTGGCCGATACCTTCATTTTCCGAAGTGGCGGATCCCTTCCATCTTCTCTCCCCGATTAGCGTGATACACAATATGGTTGCCTAGTTGTACTTCTTCTTAAAACAATAATCACCACCACCACTGATCCCTTCCATTTCTATCTCCGATTAGTGTTATATAGAGTATGGTTGCCAAGTTATACTTCCACTTAAAACAATAGTCACCACCACAAAAACATGAAAGTATTTAACATCGGCACGTTTTTGCTCCATTCTTTTGTGGAAGGCCTACAACAATTCAAGATCTACAGGAAATATTGTATGTAGGGTTGGTTATATATTTGCGTTTTGAAGTGTTAAATTTAGCAGTTTTTAGCGTTTATACATTTCTGAATGAGCTTGTGTTCTGAAGAAAGACAGAAAGTATTAGTTCTTTCATCAAAAAGTATAATATTAACGTGAAACTAAAAATCGTATTTGCATACAGCTGACAGTAAAATAAAAATTAATAAAGTGTAGTAGAATTGTAGATTCATTTTACGAGGGTTGGGGCACAAGTCATGGCAACTATTCTTTTCTTGAAGATACCAGTCCGGTTGGAAGATGTGACATATACAGACGAAAGGACAAAGTGTTAACTACATGTGTGGACAATGAATAGCACTGAAATATCGCACCACACTAATTGATTACAGTAGTATACAGGGCAATTTGGCCTTCCCGGTGCAAAAGAATGACAACACTGTACACATAAAGTTGACATGAAAAATCTGGGCCTAAAGACCCTCAAAGTAGTCCCCTGCTACTGACACCACACGCTGCTAAATTTGTGGGAGGAGTTGAATACCATCTGCCTCAGCATTTGCCGCACCATGTGTGAATCGGGTCACCTGTTGGCGCTCAGCATTAGCAATGTCCTCTCGTGTTGCAAACCGCCTAATACGTAGTGGTTCCTTATCTTTCGAATGAGATCAAAGTCACAGGGCGAAATGTCGGAAGAGTACGGTGGGTGCTCCAATTCTTCCCATCCCCGACGTCGCAGTAGCTGCCCTACACACTCTGCTTTATGAGGTTTTGCATTGTCGTGCAAGATTATTGCACTGTACACAAGATCCGGACGTTTCTCCCGAACGCTACGTCGTACCTGTCGCATCAGGCAGTCCCTGTAGTACTGTGCGGTTACTGTCCTGCCATGTGGAAAAAAGTTGCAAACAATGACACCCCTGATGTCATACGCGACGATCACCATCAATTTGACTGGGGAAGGATTTTAATAACAATGTTATTTGCTTTACGTCCCACTAACTACTTTTACGGTTTTCGCAGAGGGGAAGGATTCTGACGAACCTTGTTTCTCCCTGGTGATCCAGAATTTCGCCACTCCGCGGACTGACGTTTCAGTTCTGGTCTTATACACTGGCCCAAAATTCTTCGATGGCGATTATTCGTGACAAGAATTGATCGCCGTCCTGTTGCCAGCGTGCAAGGTGGTCGGAGCATATTGCATAGCGCACCCACCTTTGAATTTCCGTCAGTGCTAGCGGTACCCACCGCGATGCGATTTTGCGCAGTTGCAGCTCATTACACAATATCCTGTGGACGGTGCATTTTCTCAATGTCACTTGCTCTCTCTAACTCCAGTAGCGTCCATCGTCTATCTTCATCCAGGAGCTGCTCGATGACGGCACGTGCCACGTCGGTCCGCACACTGACAGGTCGTCCCGAACGTAGCTCATCACTGGTTGACACACATCCATGCTGAAACTTTCCTACCCACCGTGCTACTGTACGGTATTGTAGGGCATTATTGCCAAGTGCTTCCACAAATTCACTGTGACATTCTATCGCATTTCTCCCTCGGAGAACGGCTATTTTGATGTAAGCGGGCTCGTCAGCACGGGTTACTTCCATCTCGCCCGACACCAGCTATCACAGAGCCATCTGTTGTTCTGCATACACTCTATGCCTGCAGAACTTCCACACGACACATATACGTTTGTGATCCGTTCACATATCTACAAGAAAAAATAGTTGCCATGACTTTTGCCCCAATCCTCGTAAACTGATATAGACTAAAGCATAACACAGGGAAAAACAAAATTATAATTTACTAGCAAATGTACCCGTGCTTCGCCACGGTATTCTACATTGTTTACGGATTTATACGTAAATTGCTGTACACACAGTGAGAAGATTATATTGAATTGCATGTCTCTAACCGTTATCCGAGAAAAACCACGAAGACGACCGCATACGTTGCTTCCGACGTACGGTGCGCGTTTGCAAAATTTGATGTTAATGGCAGGCCATGTTTTCTACTGCCTAATGCCATTCAAAATGGAGATGGGGAGTTTTCATTATAAAGAGAGAAATACACTGCAGAATTGCACCTTGGCGTCTCTCTTGACTTCTTCCCAACGAACAACCACGAGTTTACAGGAATGATGATGAAAACGGTAATACGTTACTTCCCTGCTGGCAAGCTGCCATAGTAACCTGTAGGTTCGTTGTCGGTCACTCAGTACAGAGCATGGAACCGCAGAAGATAGCAATTTTCTCCGTATTTGGAATAAGCGAATGTATGTACATAACACAAGTTGTGAAGGGACGTTTCACAGACAGTCTTCGGATTTTACAGAAAATCAATAGTATAAGAGAAAATTGCAGGAAGGTGTTCACGTCTTCCTACAAGCCCCCAGTCTATTCTGTGATTCTTAAATCATATGCATTTATATACCTGCTCCTGGATAAGTATACTCTAAATATGATGTTTGGTCGAGATCTATCCTGCTATTTCGCCATGATGGTGGAACGGGCGGACAGACGGACAGACGGACAAACAGACACGAAAGCTAAAAACTACCGATATGGTCTTGAGTTGACCTAAAACGGATAAACATGTGAATAACTGGCAAAATAAACGAAATTACTGACAGCGGACCATCTACAACTTTATTTATATAGATACAGAAAGCAGACGCAACTGACAAAGCTAGTCTAAATAACTCATCTTCCCTTGAGGTACGGTAACACAGCAAAATAATTCCAATGTTCTTCTATAGCTGTGGTGTACAGTTTTCTCGCCCTTCCGATTTTGCAATTTTTTAATGTATACAGTGGTATATTGAGACATTTCAATATTTACAACTAATTTAATACAGTTATTTTGCTGTTTTAATTGGTGAGAAGCCCACTGCGGTGTACCAGGTGTATGTATAAGTTTCTGCCACCTTTTTTTTCATGGTAAAGAAAACACGTAATTTTCTAGGGAAATTATTTTTTTAATTCAAAACTTTGGACATCGGCTTCTACACACTTCGCCCATTTTTCAGGTAAGTTATGAATAACATGTCAGATAAACAGCTTGTATTTTGCGGCAAACCATTCTTCGAGGAATTTTCCAATTTCTTCAAAATTGCTGAAGTTCTGGTCTGCGAGCGCGTGTCCATTGATGCGAAAATTTGAGTCAGAGGGCGCCAGGTAGGGAGAGTACGGCGGGTGTGGAAGGATGTCCCATACAAGCGATTTCAAGTTGTCTTTTACTGGTTTTGTTGTGTGAGACGGCGCATTGTCATGTAACAAAATTACTTTGCCCTTGTCTTCTGGCCCATTCCTGCTGTCTTTCGATCAATGCATAAGTTAGTAATTCATTTGCGATAGCGTTGTGCATTAATAGTTTCTCCGGGCCTCAAGTGGTCATAACACACAATACCGCTCTGGTCCTACCAGACACAAAGCATTGTCCTCTTGCCGAATCGATTTGGGCTTGGCGTTGAAGGAAAGCCTTTGCCAGGTGACAGCCACGACTTTCTCCGCTTCGGGTTTTTCAATATAAATCCATTTTTCTTTACCCGTCGAAATTCGGTACAGAAATGATTTTAATTCGTGGCGTTGAAACAGCATTTCACAAGTGACTTTGCGATTTTCCATTCAGATCGTGTAGGTCCCATCTACCGAGTTTATTGATGTTCCCCATTTCTCGTAAACGTCTGCTGATTGCTTCTTGTGACACATTTAATGCTTGTACCAATTGCTGTTGAGTTTGAGTCCAGAGCAAACACTGTCTTCCACATTGAAATCAGCACGTTTAAACTGCCGAAACCATGTCTCATATGTTCTAATCTATGGAGCGTGTTCACCATATTATGTTTCTACTAACAGACGATGACTTCCCACAGCGTGCCGCATATGTACTTTTTCAGACACAAACATGGACATGATCTCTGAACGATACAACACAGAGGCTAGTGTTTGGCGAACTCAACTTGTGTGTGTTGGTAGATTAATGTCAGACGAACAAACTGACGAACGTGTCAAATTCATACGCTGGGTACTGTTCGCTGGCGCCATCTCTTGGTGAAAGTAGAGAAGACTTATGAACACACCTGGTAAATGAAGGCGAGGAAACACACTCTACAGTATGAAAATAGAAGATGAATATAACACAATCTGAATTAAGAAAAATACACGTACTTACGCTTAACGTTTTAAATATAAATTTAAGGAGACTTTACAGTGCAATTGAGTAATCGATATTTTCTACAAAAAGAAAGGGCGAAGTTACAATTATCCAGCGACTTATCCACTACAGTGCTATTGAGAACTAATTCACATTCTTCCTTAAATACAATTTCCTTGTATCCACTACCTTGCTCGTCACAGTTTCTGTTGTTCTGGAGTAATAACTAGCATGACCCATATCGTTCGGTTGCCCATACGGATCAAAAAATATTAAACTACTTCATTAGGTGGAATGCACACATTTCGGCGTTGAAATTAAATACAGCTGATTGTGTAACTTCATAACTCTATTTCTCCGTACGTTTTGATCTATCTCGCCTGGTCACCAGTTCGGCGTTGGTTGTATATTTACATTTCTGCTGTGCGTCTGGTTACAATTTCTGTGTTGATAATATTCACGAGGTGGATCTTTAGGACATAAAAGTAAATCTACAGGGTACGGCAGAAATACCTGACGAACTTCAGACGTAAATAACTCAGCAACACAACAAGTCATTCACAATTTTGTTGCGCAGTTTAAAAGAGCAGCGCTTGCCATTTATGTCACATACAGTAGATTGGAGCTAACTAAAGGTCGTATTGGCCACAGCTTTCTAACAGGTGTTATTGTCGTGGTGCGCGCGGTCTTGGCCATGACCTTGGAGAACACGAGTCTCGTCTCGTCCGGGCTAGTCGCTAGCATGGCGTGGAGTGGTGAACACTGAGGTTTCGCGATTGAGACTTAATTCAAAAACTGCAGATTCTGTTACCACAACACAGAGTTTGTTTCGCAGACACTTTGGCTTAAGTGGACATGAGAATGTTCCGAGCAGGAACACCATTCTGTTATGGGTGAACAGTTTGAGAAAAAGTGGTTCGAGGGGTCTGGTAGGCCTCGTAGCTTCCGAACACCAGAGACCGTCCGTGGAGTGAAGCACGCCGTTCGCAATCTCCTCAACGTTCGGTGCGTAGGCATTCACGTGCTCTGGGACTCTGGGATTTTACACACAGACATGAAGTTGCATCCGTACAAAATGGTGATGTTCAGAAACTCAGTGAACGTGATTGGGCCAACCGCAGAGCGTGTTGTGAGACTGTAGCAGCTGACACCAGTGCTCTGGCAAGTGATGAAGCGCACTTTCATTCGTCAGACTACGTTAATAAACAAAATTTTCGCTACTGGTCCGCAACCAATCCTCAACAGCTCCGTGAGCGACCTCTCCACAGCGAGCGTGTTACTGTTTGGTACGCTGTCGCTGATTTTGGAATTGTAGGCCCTTCCTTTTTTGAAGAGGAGGACAGAACTGTGACAGTAACATCTGATCGTTACGTACAGCTGTTACGCAACTTCCTGCAGCCGACACTCACCGACTTAAGAAATCCTGTTGTGTGGTTCCAACAAGGTGGTGCCACTGCCAGGGCATCGATGGTTCTCCTCAGAGAAATGTTTCCAGGACGTCTCATCTCCTTACGGGGTGACGTTCCATGGGCAGCCCGTTCCCTTGACTTCGCCCCATGCGACTTCTTTCTCTGGGGATATTTGAAGGATCGCGTCTTTCGACGTAAGCCGCGAACACTACATGACCTGAAAGTTGACATCCGTGAAGAAATCGAGGCAATACCATAAGACTTGCTCAAGCGAGTCATGCGGAACTTCAGGGAGAGGCTTCAGAGGTGCATCGAACAGGACGGTCGGCATTTGGATGACATTATTTTCAAAACCTAGTGTGTATGTGTATGAGACGCAAATGACAAATACTACTCTTTCCAACTGTGCAATAAATCTTTAAATGGCTTGTTGAGTTGCCGAATAATTTACGTTTGAAATTCGTCAGGTATTTTTGATTAACCCTGTACATCCCAGGCTAAAACGGTGATCCAGCTGTCAGTGACTTTGTCAAAAGCTTCAAAACTCAAGTCATTCGAAAACTTCCGTTTCCATTCTAAAATTCCCTTTCTGAATCTGGAATAGGAATGCTTGAACATAATAATCATAGCGTGTTGGGAATGGCTGACTTGTTCTTGTTGGCTCTTATCTGTGCTCGTACTAATATTAGTCGATGTACAGAAGGATGAGCCATCCTTATAACAATCTTAACTCCACGATCATATCTGGATTGGTCGCAATTGCGGTATGCAGGGTCCAGCTCGATGCTCCGGTTTACATTTCTTGGATTATCTGTTGGGTCTGGGGTCACACGAAGTCATTAGTTTGCAGAGGAGCGGTACAGGACTGTGATGACCTGCAAGGGCATGTATTACATGCTTCAGTCGCAATAAGGAATGATGCAAGGACGTGAAAACGTGCGTGAGCAAGTTGCCCCAACAAAGTCAGGAGCACTATTTTCTTTTATTTCATCCTTACCCTCAGCACACTGAGGAGTTTTATTTTGTTACTGGTAATTTTCTTTTCTTTTTTTTTTTTTTTTTTTTGCTATTTGCTTTACGTCGCACCAACACAGATAGGTCTTATGGCAACGATGGGATAGGAAAGGCCTAGGAATGGGAAGGAAGAGGCCGTGGCCTTAATTAAGGTACAGCTCCAGCATTTGCTTGGTGTTGAAATGGGAAACCACGGAAAACCATCTTCAGGGCTGCCAACAGCGGGGTTCGAACACACTATCTCCCGCATGCAAGCTCAAAATAATTGTCCATTGAACCCAACGTTCAGATCTCGTTAGGATCATGTTTCATGTACGTAGAACAGTGCTTGAATGAGAATGCATTAGCACACCTACACAGTGGCTGATTAATAAAATTACTTTGTCTTTAAGCCAATCAATCAATCAATCAATCAAACGATCGCTCAATCTACCAATGCTTGCCTGGTTGCCATAATCGCTAAGGCGCCAGGTCTATTTGGTCTGACACCCAGGTTAGCCGGTTCGAGTCCTGTTTGTCGAAAAATAATTCACCACCAGAATGTTGGCCGGCAGGATAGGGGAGGTGGTGGTATACAATTTCCAATCGATAGAGTGTCAAAAACCCGGATTAAATTAAAACTTCTCCGTAGTGCTCATATGAAGTGAGAGCTTATGGCCCTATTGATGGTGATTCGTTCGTCGGATGGGGACGTTAAACCTTGTGCAGACCACTTGATGTTATTCTACAAGAGTAGGCTCTGTGCCAGCACCGGGTTTCACCCTCTCCCTTCCTACTATCATATTCATTTCATCTAATTAACTCGTCTGATGAAGGTTGCCGTTAGGAAGAGCATCCGGTCGCAAAAACCCGCCACGATAGATTCATCTCACTTCATACTCGACCCCGAAGAGAAACTGTACAAGGGTAGGACAAACAAACAAACAAACAAACAAACAAACAAACAAACAAACAAACAAACAAACTGATACCACATGGGTTTTCGCTTGAAATCTGGGTAAGATGGTTAATAAGTCAGTGGCTACCGAAATGGAAAAATATAGTAAAATTAGTTGTCACAAACGCGCCCGGGTGGTAGGAGAGAATTATTTCGTTTTGACCAGGAAGTATGTAAGTTGTATGAACATTCTAGTGTAAATTTCTAAAAGTATACAAAATGTCCGTATGTGGTGTGTGAGTGTTTAAAATAGGTATGCAGCTACAGTTATATTTGTCTGTATTTCATTTCCTCCTTTGAAATAGAATGTACTCAACTGAGGTAACATATCAACATTCCAGCGTTACGGTATTCCTTTCAAAGCATGAAACACCTTTAAAAAGAAATAGAATAAAAGAAGGAAAGGAAGAAGAGACAATAAAGTTGACCGACCTCACATCTGTAATCTGAAAATTGTATATCCTGTAGAAGGACAAGATCATCAGCCGCTGTTTAGAATATCACTGACCCATATTCGACTTCTTTAAATCATTGCCTTCTTAGTCATAGCGTGAGTTACATTTTCTGCCTTTAGCAGTAGCTGTTTATCAATAGTATGATGACCTGTTGACATATTTTCCTTAGGTTTTCAAAATCCACAGCCTATTTCCAGTCATTCCACCGGGTAAGGAATGGAATGAATGAAGCCCCCATCTACCGGCGAGGATAGGGATTGTGCCCGCTGCCGAAGTCTGTCTCACTCCTCTGGGGCAATGATTATTCAATACAAGATGAAATGAAATGATATAGATAATATTTCTGGAAAGAATTATGACAGGGAAAAGAGGAGTACCCGCAGAAAAACCTGTCCCGCCTCTTTGTTCCCTTAGGTTTTATCCCTAGGAATTACAACACGTCTTTTCCGAGTGCAGTTTCATTATAAAAGCTGGTAACTTCATCAAGTAATCCTACTTCGTAACGATTCCTGTGATACCTTCGGTCAGACTAGAGGGCTGACACTTTATTTGGAGCTTTTGCAAGTACTTATGAAGGAATTAGCTATCACTGAAACAGGACACACCGCTTGATTGCTTCCACCATTGCAGCGATGGGCAGTAAATATTTTCGGTATGATGATATTACTTTTCTATCATTTCTGACTTTTGATAGCCAAATTTTACCATTGCATTAAAATCAGTGAAAAACTTATTAAAATAGCTTGTCCGTACCGTCAGCCTTATTTCAAGTGTATCTGCACTTAATTGCAAAACCGCAATATTGTTGTAGTAGGTCAATGTGTTTATCAGTCAGTCGACCGCTGTCAAGACAGGAATGTACCATCACATATTTTCTCCTTCGCATGTCTTTGCTCAGATTTTACGATAATATATTTGATTGCAGCATTTAGTTGTTTAATATTAATGTTATTGGCTTTACGTAGGAACAAATTCTCATACAATTTTCGGAGACGCCGAGGTGACGGAATTTAGTCCTGCAGGAGTTATATTACGTGCCAGTAAGTCTACCAACTAGAGACTGATGAATTTGAGCACTTTCAAATACCAGAATAGAACCCCCAAGTTAGGGTCAGAAGTCCAACCGGGTATTGTTGCTAACTCTGAAGAGAGAAAGGTGAAATACAATAATACAATTTCATCTAAATACCGCTTAAATTTTAAAATAATTGAGACATGATATTGGCAATGAAAGAAGGCAAATTTTCAAACCTAATTTTCTCAGATGTAGGATGTTTGACCAGTTTGTTTTGCCTGTTAATTTTGTAAGGGATAGTTGATACAGAAGTCATTTTAAGAAGAGTATGAGCTGATTTTCCACGCTTCCCTATGCACGCTCAAACTGCAAAACAAGTCCCGAGTTCACTTCGCACTCGTAGCTTCTTTGAGATCATAGATTATGTTAAAGCGCAACACGATAGTTAATTTAGTAGCCAGTCAGAACAGGTTCACAGTATTACGACTTTACAATGTGCTTCTCTAAAGCACTAATGTTTATGGCATAACCTTCACTTGTATTGATTTCAAATAATCCTATTTATCCACAGACTCTAAACAAGGCTTTTTTCCCTTTCGTGAACGAGGCCTCACAAATGTTTCAGTTACACTGGTATTATACCTGCAACTTGATGATATTGTTAATTCTACATACGTATCACTTATCGGTACTATTACTACTTACCGTAAAATTTATGATTTTAAAAATCTTCTCAATCCTGACTATCGTTAAAAAATATATGCTAAAACATGGAGAAATCTCTACCAGCGCAATCAACACCATCACAGATATCTATAGTAATGAAAATATAACAATACAACAACGTATTAGAACTTCAGTCCATCTCACGCAACATTAGTACCAAGGTAGTACCATGGTTACCGCTTGCATCGGCAATATCTACGCGCGGTATCTCGCAGATGACTCGCACGACTCGCCGATGCTGCCAACCACTGTACTTAGGAACTAGTCCATCTGTTAGCAAAGGGGGTCTGGGGGCGTAAGCCCCCAGTCTGAAGTCGCGAACAGCATGCAAAGGGGGGTCTACAGGACATGGATGAGACCATTGGTCTGGATTGGTTATGGTGCTGAGCCCTGGACCACAATTACATTTGTTTTCACATGTTAGGGCAGTTAGCCCTGGACCACAATTACCTTCCTTTTCACATGTTACGGTAATTAGCCCTGGACCACAATTACTTTTATTTTCAGATATTAGGATACTTAGCCCTGGACCACAATTACGTTTCTTTTCACATGTTACGGTACTTAGCCCTGGACCACAATCACGTTTCTCTTCACATTAATACACCACGGCATTCTATGTCGGTTACTGGTCACGAAATGATACGATTGATAGCAGCAAAGCCTACTACTTCTTTCTTCGTACATAGCGCATCCAGTGCATCTGTCCATTGTTGATACAGAAAACATATCTAATTATATTGACATGGCATCGTGCGATGGACGTGTTATTAATGTAACAAGTTTTTCAGCGAATTACAAGAACAACTTCAATGATTTAGTTCAATTCTATGTACGTCACAATTTGATTTCAAATAGCAGAGTATGCGAAAGGTGTGGCCGTGACGTTAAATTATTAGTGAATGAGAAGTTCAATCGTGTTGTTTTTTCATGTCGTCGCCGATCCTCCACTACATTAAGGTTGGTTCCATTTACAAACATTATTCTTGTCTATTATACATTGTTTAACATTCACGTTACATTTCCTTGCGTTTTTTTCTTCCGGTGTCGGGAACGCTACGTACTACTAATAATTAGGCCTCTATTTCTTTTTAATATTCAATCATAAGTCGCGCGGATTTAAGCCTCTATTTCATATTCATATTTAAGCATAACTAGCGCAATCTATGGTTTCTAGTGTTCAGAATCGTAATTACTGCATCGAAACGTCTCAACTATTTCATCACGTTCTTATATAATCGTGGCTGGCGTTGGCACGAATGTACTCTGCCATCGCCTGAAGATTTGCCCTATGAAATGTCACTACCATACTTCAACATAGCCAGATATTGTTACTCTCATTTGTTTCATATGGTTATTCTTTTACATTGCCTCACGCTTAGGTCTTTTCATCGCGTAAGTTGGTCATAACTTCTGTCTGTATTGAATTATGGGAACGACATTTCACTGAACTAGCCTTCAACCAATGGCAGTGTCCATTCGCCCACCGTCAGCCATGATTACTATAGTACAAACTTGTGTAAGTAAGACTAAAGTTTTACCAACAACGTAAACAAAGGCTGCCTTCCCAGCACCGATGAACATGAGCAAAGTTTTTGTCGTGTTACCAACATGGAAAACCAAAATCTATTTTAAACCATACATATATTACGATCATATTAAAAACAAAGGCTCCCACACATAGACGTGACGTCTAATTACATTCCGGTAAATGTAAACCCTCGACCTGACATGGCATTCCCGTGAGCGCTATGCTATCTCCTCGGCAAACAGTCATGGATCCTTCTTTGGAGGAAGGAGTTTCGTTTCTGACAGGTGCTCTCAATGAAGTCGAAGGTGAACCCCGGTAATTATTTTGCCTGCACTAATTTTATATAGATAGCCTCAGTAGACATAACTGTGTGTATAATTACAGAACGAGTTTTAGAACTTAACATCTGCCCGTAGTTATTTATTTTAGGCCAAAAATGACGAGCATTTGAGTATATGATACAAACGTATTGATAGAGGAACTAGCCAAATTTGATAATTTGATTAATTATTCGTTCGATCACTCATCCAATTACAGAACATTGTGATCGGTTTCCAGTTTCTTAAGTTTTCCACATCTCCACTCCTTTGTATTAGGACGGTTCTGCTTTCTTGAGAGCGTAGAAGGAAACAGAGACACCTAATATTAGTGAACGGTGAGACGACTGTAGGATTTCTCTGACGTGTTGAAAATGGGAGAGTTAGACAGAAAATTAAATATAAATTCACCGTAATATTAGTATGTGCGTTGCGAGAACGTTAATTTAAATATAAATATCACCGAAATAATGATTTAATGAATATTGCTTCGTTGTATTCCTAGCACGAATCTGAATTTCTCTCACACATGTTAATTAATTTCCGTGTAGGAGGAGGCCTTTCTCCTTTGCCTGCTGTCCCGTACCGTACTTAATATTGTTGCCTTGTGCTGCTGTAAGAAAAATTTAATAAAATGAAATCGTTATAAGTTAAATTAATGCATTTACTTGCCCGGAATGGAAATTGGAAACTCTTAAACTGGCGCGCAACAAATCCCGATCTTCTCTCTCCGAAAATACCCAAGAGCCGATGTTCTTAACTCACGAACTGTACATGGCGGAAAGCCCAGTAAGTCTTAACTGTACACTTTTCCAGTCCTTGCAGAAGGTCGATAGATCTATTACACCCGCTAATGTTCAGGCTGCTCATTGGTCCATTCTAGACTCCCACCTACGAGATTGTTCCACAAGTATTTCTCTTTCTCACTGCATCACTACTTTCACGTTATACTCTGAGGTCTATGTTACACTCGGCCCCTTAGAGCATTACTACCCATAAAGTGTGCGAACAGCGCCACCTCGTGAAGCCAACATCACGGTCTGGTAATCGGGGGTTGGTTCGAAGAATTCTCAAACAGTGACATTCGAAAAGGACACGAAATCGGAATATAAGAGGTACCCTGCTTGGCTGTTGTGGTTAAGCATAAATTACAATAAAAACCGTGGAATTAAATTGGTATTTATGACAGAAAACCTTAAAACCGAAAGGGTACTACGACAGGATACCTCATTACGATCGTATGTTTGTAAATATTACATCTCCGAGAGTAACGCCATATCGTTTAATGTTAAGTATTTATTATATTGTCAGGGATATATCACCTTTTCTAACTACAGCATCATATTGGGATAAAGAGCTGAAGTTTGAAAGTTGTCCATAAGTAAGTGTAGCCTAATTTTGAATATAACTTCAACTCCCATCTGCAATAAACACTTCGTAACTTTCATAAAAAGCTGTAAAATACTGCATTTACCGCACTTTTGACTGAAATAGGCCTGCATCAAAGCAATGCACAAGCACAAGACACAAAGAGTGACATAAAGCCAACAGGATAATTATGGAAAGAAAAGAACAAGAGTGTCATACTTCAGTGAGCCATACACTACCAACAGATTCAACATAAATTAACTCTCAATAGCAAAAGATAAACAGGAGACTTTCACTTATCATAAGTCGGAAACAATCACAATTGCAGTGGGGCCAACTGTAGATCAATTGGCACTAGTATTTTAGTACCTATTTGTATACGAAGCATGGGTCTTTTATAATATGCTGCCTCAACAACAAAATAATAATAATAATAATAATAATAATAATAATAATAATAATAATAATAATAATAATAATAATAATAATAATATAAATAATAATAATAAAGTTATGCATAAAAAGAAACACAGAAACAATTTCATTCCACCGCCACCTATTTCATTAGTCTTAGTTTAAAGCCCATCATAAACTAATGCACATGTCGCATTTGAGGTGGGCCTGCAAATAGGAAGTAACATTTGTAGAAGAGAAAACTTCCTGTTGGTAAAATTGGGGTGGAAAAATAAAAATTGTTGGTACCGAATTTTGGCTTCAGTTCTCTCACACCATTTGCTTCATTATCAAAACACTCCGGTGAAAAATGCTTAGGGTAATCTAGAATGCTTTCCAGGCAAGAAATTCTCACTTCTTAATGCAACTAGGTACCCATTGCTTTTTCCTCGCCTCATTATCAGGAAAACTGAAATTAATTAAACCACAATATTCAGAATTGCCCGGCAAACCAATAAAATAAATTACACGTAATTATACATGTTCTACAGACACTTGACAACGAATTTGTCTGTCTGTCTGTCTGTCTGTCTGTCTGTCTGTTAGGTCATCAGCCCAGAGGCTGGTTGGATCCTCAAATAGCACCACCAAAGGTTATGCGGTTATAAGAAAACCCCAAAAACCAATGGCAGCACCAAAATGAGCCGTACTAGGCAAGATGAGGAGTGAGGTAGTTTGTCATTGCTTTCCTCACTGGGTCAGAAAGTACTATTGCAGCACGACTGATCCTATGAGCAGCACCTTTCATAACACTCAGATGCACCAGTCGTGCTCTGAATGTCATTACTCAGCACTACTCATACCCCAGCAACTTCCATATTGTCGCAGCCATGGATGAGACTGGGACTTCGGTGGAAGCTACACTTTACTCTGGCCTGTGCCAAGAGATGGATGCAAAAGTACTGTATCCATCAAGAAATGACAGCTGGCGAAACAACGACTCTATGAAGCATATAAACCCCTTACATCATCATAGTTTGTGATTGTCTAAGAAACCACAGATTAATTTAGGTAAATATTAACTTAAGCGTGAAAATAAATGCCACATACTTTTTTGAAAGTCTCCCTGTACCCATACGCTACGCAATAGTGCACCATCGCTTTATTAACAGTAGCTTAAAGTCACATGGAAATAAGCTGATCATTATTGCTGCCTATAACACAATGTTCAAAACTCCCGCGCTACTCCCCAGTCAGCTGATTGAGATCTTTGCTTCAAGAATGTGACGACATCAGCCATCTATTGGATACATGTTCGACGCTCGGCTCCTATAAGTCCCGGCTGTTATGTCTCCTAGCAACTTCTCGCTAAGAATCAACTTTCGAATATGTACTTTATGTGTTTATATTTGCATTTTTACACCCAATAAAATTATTACACACTTAATCATTCAATATACTCTTAATTCAATTGTCATTATTACAGTACCGGTCAAAAGTTTAGGACCACATTGAAAAAACATGAAGTTCCATCTAGAACCTACAATTTTGCTACTAGACCTCTGTATCTTTTTTCCCGAGTTCTTGTATCTAATATGATATAAATCGCCTGGTTTCAGTGATTTACGCCAAGTATTGTATAAGTTATACAATTTTAAATGTTATAAGGTCACATCAGGTCAACATTTTTGGAAATATTATGTACTGTATCCTATAATTAGTTTCAAGTATCACCACCAAGATTCTTGTACAGACTTAGCAATAGTTAGGGGTCATTTTAGTATAAATATGAAAATTCAGAAAAAATGTGGCATCCATTTTTGTGAGTTTACTTTTTTTTCAAACCAGTGCTAAAATAGTCAAGTTTTTCTTGTTCTTGTCATAGGTCTCGGTGTGAACTATCGACATCAGAAACGTATTCTTGGATGATATCCACAGAGTGCAAATGAAACTATCAGGGCAGATAAGTTTGACGCCGATAACTCACACTGAGACCTTGGGCCATACATGAAAAAGGCAAAGAAAAATCAACAATTTTGGCCCTGCTTCAAAACAATAAAACACGAAAAAAAACCGGTGCCGCATTTTATCGGAATTTTTATATCTATATATATAAAATAAGAGTTTTGTTTGTACATTGCTCAGAATTTGAAAAGAATGGTATTTCTGTATCGGTCATGTCCACAGTAACAAGAAAATGCACTTTTTATTTTCCGTAATTTCTGTCTGTCTGTCTGTCTGTCTGTCTGTCTGTCTGTATGTATGTACACGCATCACTAGAAAACGGCTAAAAGGAATTTAATTAAAATCGGTATGCAAAGTCGGGGAATAAGTCGTTACAATCTAGACTGTAAATAATTTTATTCTCGCTGAGTGAAATGGTAGTTTAGGGGAAGGCCTAAATTCTAATTCTTAAATATTTACGTCATTAGTGGTCCTACCTCATTGAAAACTGTGAAATGAAATTCATATGGCTTTTAGTGCCAGGATATCCCAGGAAGGGTTCGGCTGGCCAGGTGCAGGTCTTTCTATTTGACACCCGTAGGTGACCTGCGCGTCGTGATGAGGATGAAATGATGATGAAGACAACACATACACCCAGCCCCCGTGCCATTGGAATTAACCAATTAAAGTTAAAATCCCCGACCCGGCCGGGAATCGAACCCGGGACCCTCTGAACCGAAGGGCAGTACGCTGACCGTTCAGCCAACGAGTCGGGCATTGAAAACTGTTATACAAAGTCGGAGAATGAGCCACTACATCTAGGCTATAAATAATTTTATTCACGCTGAATGAAGTGGTAGTTTAGGGGAAGGCCTAAAATTTAATCCTCGAATACCTGTTGATATTATTAGTGGTCGTATCGACAAATACGACATAACCCAAAGTTATATAGAATTAAATTTCCGCCCATTTATGTCTTATACATTTTTACCGTACCGGCTATGATAACACATATTCATGAATTTGTATTTTTGTTGCTAAGTCCATATCAAGGCCGAGCCACAAGGAAATGGGTTAACAGAATCAGAAAATCAGTATATAGAGACGGCGAATAAGAAACTACAGTCTAAGCTATAAACAATTTTATTCAAACTGGATTAAATTGTAGTTTAGGGGAAGGCGCCTAAAATTTAATTTTTAAATACCTATGTCATTGGTCCTATCGAAAAGTACTATATAACAAATGTTACAGAGAATACAATTTCCGACCATGCGAACCATGTGACCTTGCCGCGGTGGGGAGGCTTGCGTGTCCCAATGATGCAGATAGCCGAGCCGCAGGTGCAACCATACCGGATGGGTATCTGTTGAGAGACCAGACTAACGAATGGTTCATCGAAAGGGGGGTAGCAGCCTTTCGGTAGTTGCAAGGGCGGCAGTCTAGATGATTGACTGATACGGCCTTGTAATAATACTCAACATGGCTTAGCTGTGTTGATACTGCTACACGGCTGAAAGCAACGGGAAACTACAGCCGTAACCACCTCCCGAGGACATGCAGCTCGCTCTGTATGAATGATGTACTGATGATGGCTTCCTCCCGGGTAAAATATTCCGGAGGTAAACTAGTCCCCCATTCGGATCTCCGGGTGGGGACTACACGAGAGGGGGCGATCATCAGGAAGATGGATACTGACATTCTGCGAGTCGGAGCGTGGAATGTTAGAAGTTTGAATCGTTGTGGTAGGTTAGAGAATCTGAAAAGGGAGATGGATAGGCTAAAGTTAGATGTAGTTGGTATAAGTGAAGTACGTTGGCAGGAAGAACAGGATTTTTGGTCAGGCGATTACCGAATTATCAACACGAAATCAAACAGGGGTAATGCAGGAGTTGGTTTAATAATGAATAAGAAAATAGGGCAGCGGATAAGCTACTACGACCAGCATAGTGAAAGAATTATTGTCGCCAAGATAGACACCAAACCAATGCCCACCACAATAGTGCAGGTCTATATGCCTACTAGTTCAGCGGATGAAGAAGAAATTGAAAGAATATATGAGGAGATAGAAGATTTAATACAATATGTCAAAGGTGACGAGAATCTAATTGTGATGGGAGACTGGAACGCAGTGGTAGGCCAAGGAAGAGAAGGTAGCACAGTAGGAGAATTTGGATTGGGACAAAGGAACGAAAGAGGAAGTCGGCTGGTTGAATTCTGCACTGACCATAATTTAGTCCTCGCCAATACTTGGTTCAAACACCACAAACGACGGCTGTATACGTGGACGAGACCTGGAGACACTGGAAGGTATCAAATAGACTTCATTATGATTAGGCAGAGATTCAGAAACCAGGTGTTGGATTGCAAAACTTTCCCAGGAGCAGACGTGGACTCTGACCACAACTTGTTGGTCATGAAATGCCATCTGAAATTGAAGAAATTGAAGAAAGGAAAGAATGCAAAAAGATGGAATCTAGACAAGTTGAAAGAAAAGAGTGTGATGGATTGTTTCAAGGAACATGTTGCACAAGGACTAAATGAAAAGGCCGAAGAAAACACAGTAGAGGAAGAGTGGAGAGTCATGAAAAATGAAGTCAGTAGGGCTGCTGAAGAAATGTTAGGAAGGAAGAAAAGATCAACTAAGAATCAGTGGATAACTCAGGAGATACTAGACCTGATTGATGAACGACGAAAATACAAGAATGCTAGAAATGAAGAGGGCAGAAAAGAATACAGGCGATTAAAGAATGAAGTGGATAGAAAGTGCAAGGTAGCTAAGGAAGAATGGCTGAAGGAGAAGTGCAAGGATGTCGAAGGCTGTATGGTCCTGGGAAAGGTAGATGCTGCATACAGGAAAATCAAGGAAACCTTTGGAGAAAGGAAATCTAGGTGCATGAATATTAAGAGCTCAGATGGAAAGCCACTTCTAGGGAAAGAAGACAAAGCAGAAAGATGGCAGGAGCATATCCAACAGTTGTATCAAGGTAACGATGTAGATAATTTCGTTTTGGAACATGAAGAGGCTGTTGATGCTGATGAAATGGGAGACCCAATTTTGAGGTCAGAGTTTGACAGAGCTGTGAGTGACCTAAATAGGAACAAGGCACCTGGAATTGATGATATTCCCGCTGAATTACTGACTGCCTTAGGAGAAACCAGCATGGTAAGGTTATTTCATTTAGTGTGCAAGATGTATGAGACAGGAGAAGTCCCATCCGATTTTCAGCAGAATGTTGTTATACCTATTCCCAAGAAAGCCGGTGCTGACAGGTGTGAAAACTACCGCACTATTAGTTTAGTATCTCATGCCTGCAAAATTTTAACACGTATTATTTACAGAAGAATGGAAAAACAAGTTGAAGCTGAGTTGGGGGAAGATCAATTTGGCTTCAGAAGAAATGTAGGAACACGTGAAGCAATCCTGACTTTGCGTCTGATCTTAGAGGATCGAATCAAGAAGGACAAGCCCACGTACATGGCATTCGTAGATCTAGAAAAGGCATTCGATAATGTTGATTGGACCAGGCTATTTATGATTCTGAAGATGATAGGGATCAGATACCGAGAACGAAGAATTATCTACAACCTGTATAAAAATCAGTCTGCAGTGATAAGAATCGAGGGCTTTGAAAAAGAAGCAGCAATCCAGAAAGGAGTGAGGCAAGGCTGCAGTTTGTCCCCTCTCCTTTTCAATGTTTACATAGAACAGGCAGTAAAGGAAATCAAAGAGAAATTTGGAAAGGGAATCACAGTCCAAGGAGAGGAAATCAAAACCTTGAGATTTGCCGATGATATTGTTATTTTATCTGAGACTGCAGAAGATCTCGAGAAGTTGCTGAATGGTATGGATGAAGTCTTAGGTAAGGAGTACAAGATGAAAATAAATAAGTCCAAAACAAAAGTAATGGAGTGCAGTCGAACGAAGGCAGGTGATGTAGGGAATATTAGATTAGGAAACGAAGTCTTAAAGGAAGTAGATGAATATTGTTATTTGGGTAGTAAAATAACCAACGATGGCAGAAGTAAGGAGGACATAAAATGCAGACTAGCACAAGCAAGGAAGAGCTTTCTTAAGAAAAGAAATTTGCTCACTTCAAACATTGATATCGGAATTAGAAAGATGTTTTTGAAGACTTTTGTGTGGAGCGTGGCATTGTATGGAAGTGAAACATGGACGATAACTAGCTCAGAAAGAAAGAGAATAGAAGCTTTTGAAATGTGGTGTTACAGAAGAATGCTGAAGGTGAGATGGATAGATCGAATCACGAATGAAGAGATACTGAATCGAATTGGTGAGAGGAGATCGATTTGGCTAAATTTGACGAGAAGAAGAGATAGAATGATAGGACACATCTTAAGACACCCAGGACTTGTTCAGTTGGTTTTTGAAGGAAGTGTAGGTGGCAAGAACGGTAGGGGTAGACCAAGGTATGAATATGACAAACAGATTAGAGCAGATGTAGGATGCAATAGCTACGTAGAAATGAAAAGGTTAGCACAGGATAGGGTGGCATGGAGAGCTGCATCAAACCAGTCTATGGACTGATGACTCAAACACACATATTTTATTCAGTTTTACCGTACCGACTATGATAGGAGTGGTATTTCAGAGTAGGAAGAAAACTAAATGTGAAGGCCTACAATATCGTAAGCGCATAACATTGATGAACAATAACATTACATTGACCATTGTTAGTGGTGGTGTTCTTTATCTCTTATGCTGCCTCTCAACTCCGATAGATGGGATTACTGCTGCGTACCGAGTATAATAGCCTGACTGATTACTGGCGGAAAATAGCCGGGGAGTTAGAAAACTTTCTTCTTTAGCATGCCATTCCTCTGGTTCATACATTTTCTGATACAGCTGGTACGTAACACACCGGTTCATCATAGTATTCCAGCTGTTCGATCCCCACTCGGACGCGCTGTTTTAAATGAGCAGTGTGCATATTTAAGACAGAGGCTCACTTAGTGGTAGTGGTAGTGGTGGTTGTAGTGGTGGTGGTGGTGGTGGTGGTAGTCCTATGGCCTGGTCTAGAATAACAATTTAGGTCTATTCCAAATCATAGCACCACAATTCACTAAATGACTCAAAATTCAACCCTGAAAAGAGTTGTTTCTTAAGCTTCTTCCTCCTCACTTTTATTAAATTCTACATTTATTTTATTCCAACTTAGCAGTGAAGAGGGGGTTTCTCCTCTGGCTTAGAGGAGAAATTTGCCTCCAAATCAGATAGATTTTTCCGCCGCCAGTATAGTGAATTGATATTTACCAACTCATCGTGTACTCCTAGGAAATAGATAAGTAAAAGGGCATGATTTATTGCCCTAGGAGTCTCCAATATTCGACCTTCTCCCCGCCGAAAAAAAAAGACGAAGAGTGTTCACGGATCATGGCTGTCTGCGGCTTGGTCATCCCAGCTCTGAAAGTTTGGACTGTAATATTGGGAGCTTAGACCTGTTCATTAAATATGAGAAAATGTGTGGTTTGTGATTTGATCGAGTATTTCATATGAAAGCATTGCTTTTAATTGCGCCATTCCTACTGACGTCACTATAATGTTTGTTCATTTCAGCTGGGAAAACCAGTAAGACAGTCTTTCTGAGGATGTAAAAAGGCAAGTGGAGAGTGAGTGTCTACCATTAAAATGAAAGCTTCCCAACCTTATTGTGACTGATGGTATGCAAGCGGGTCTACCATTACAGTGAAAATTCCCTAACTCAGTCTTCATATGAGAAAAGATGTTTGGTGACATCGCCATCGCGTTTCTAGGGTAACGTTAAGAGCTTTGCAATTTAATACAATCTTGCTCACAAGATGTACACTACCTAACCTAGAATTCTGTATACAATGTAGAATTCCGTAGCGAAGCACGGGTACATCAGCTAGTTTATACTAAAATGGCCCCCACCTATTCCTAAGTCTATAGAAAAACCTTGTTGTGATACTTGCAACCAATTAGAGTATTCAGTACATTATATTACCAAAATTTTTGATTTTTTGTTGTGACCTTCCAAGAGTTAAAAATTTATAACTTCTACAGTACATAAACTAACTAAATGAAATCAGGCGACATATATCGTATTAGATGTGAGATATCAGAAAGAAAATTACAGAGGTCTAGTGGCACAATTTTAGGTTCTAGATGACATTCCGTGATTTCTTTTTTTTTTTTTTTTTGCTAGGGGCTTTACGTCGCACCGACACAGATAGGTCTTATGGCGACGATGGGATGGGAAAGGCCTAGGAGTTGGAAGGAAGCGGCCGTGGCCTTAATTAAGGTACAGCCCCAGCATTTGCCTGGTGTGAAAATGGGAAACCACGGAAAACCATTTTCAGGGCTGCCGATAGTGGGATTCGAACCTACTATCTCCCGGATGCAAGCTCACAGCCGCGCGCCTCTACGCGCACGGCCAACTCGCCCGGTCCGTGATTTCTTTATGTGGTTCTAAACATTTGACCGGTACTGTACATTGATTAACGTGATAATTAATTTCGTATTTTACGCATAATATGAGGCATATTTTACATACCAATGTTCTGTATGCCGGTACGTCCTGGCATTCGGTTGAAAGAGTCCAGGTTTCGATTCCCGCCTGTTCGAAGATATCAGATCAGTCTAGCCCCTCTGACTCAGGAACATTTTGGCATACACACAAGGAACCTCCACCACCACCCCCATCACTACCACCACCACCACCACAGAAATACACACTATTGAACACATCCGTCCACACAGGGTTGGCGTCGGGAAGGGAATGCGGTGGTAAAACAGAGGTAGGATAACTCGTGTGACGCACTTCGCACTCGAAACCCCACCGTGGCGTCGAAAGGTGGCAAGAGGAGAGGAAGAAGAAGAAAATCACGGAAAATCTTCTACATTTCGGCCGACAGTGGGGTTCGAACACACCATCATCGACCGCATTCAAGCTCAGAGCTACAGTAAGCAAACCGTGTGACCACCTCGCTCGGTGGAACAACAATAATAATAAACTTTATGAATACCGCTTAGGTCCGACTCGTTGGCTGGATGGTCAGCGTACTGGCCTTCGGTTCAGAGGGTCCCGGGTTCGATTCCCGGCCGGGTCGGGGATTTTAATCGCTTCTGATTAATTCTTCTGACTCGGGGACTGGGTGTATATGTCCGTCCCAACACTCTCCTCATCATATTCAGACAACATACTACACTACCAACCACCACAGAAACACGCAATAGTGCTTACATCCCTCCATAGAGGGTTGGCGTCAGGAACGGCATCCGGCCGTAAAAACAGGGCCAAATCCACATGTGCGACGCAGTTCGCACCGCACCCGCGACCCCACAGGTGTGGGAAAAGCGGCAGGAAAAATGAATACCGCTTAGGCCTACCTTCATTGACTCATCGATTACATTACCCATCACTGACCAACCACTATAGATCTCCCCTATAACTGCAACTTGAAATCATTCTTCGGCTTTTTCCAAGTATTTCTTTCTTTTCATTCGTCTCTACCTTCGGTTTTGGAATTCGCACTTCTTGTCCTATGAGGAAGGTGATCTCGTTGTAGCCTCTTTCTTCTTAAGGCAATAATCACTAATACTCGCCATAACTGTAGTCTCACTGTAAACCATAACTTAGATACACACACACAAATCGAAAGAGAGTCACAGAGTGTTACCGTACCAGCGTTATTTATTGCCCATTAGAATAACAAAGCTAACGGCCGTAGCCGTGCTGAAACACCGGATCCCGTGAGATCTCCGAAGTTAAGCAACATTGGGCGTGGTCAGGAATTGGATGGGTTGCCACGCGCTGTTGGTGGGGGTAATGGAATGGAGGAGCGGAAAGGAACTGGCCACACTACCGCACGTAAACTCCGGCTCAGGAACACTTCTGCGGAGGTTCGGACCTGCCTTCGGACAGAATAACCCTTACCTACCTAAAATAACAAATTGGAGCCTCTACAACAATGCAGCTTAGTTTTTGCAATTTGAATTACCGCATACAGCACACACTAGTACAATTTATACCGGGTAACACGTCCCCTTGCATACTTGGCATACTGTTCACTAGTTGATCAAGGTAATGTTGGTTCAAATTTTCCCATTCCTCAATGTGCCTGAGATGTGAAGCCTGATCAGATTGCCTCCAAGCACGATCGTCAGGAACAGGTTTATATGGTACTCATCGGTGAAGAGGACTATATGCCAATTCTGAAGAGACCATTTGGCATAATTTGGGCCCATCTATTCCACGCCTCAGGTTTGAGAGCTGGACCTCAATCTCGGTATTGACAGTGAAGTTGTCCCTCCGTACAACGTATCTTTCACAGTTTGAGTTGAAACGCGCTGACCTCTAGCTGCCCGAAGATCATTATTCTTCATAGGGGATTGGGTTCACGGTTTCTTCAAGCTGAGATTTGAAGGTAACGGTCATCGACTTCTTGACCAGTGAAGTCTCCAGATCTGTTACCCATCGAGAACGTTTGCGACCAGATTGGGTGGCAACTTCCGCCTGCGGTAGCTACAGCAGATTTGGAAGATCAGTTGTGCCACTTTTTGTGCGACCTTTCTCAGGAAAACACACGACGTCTGTATGCCCGACAATATCTGCACCTGGCAGTGTGTTACGCTGCACTCAGTTCACTAACCTGCAGTAATTGCTCGGTGTAGAATCATATTGTAATGTTATCTTAATAATACCATATGATGTGTGTGTACCTGTGCGATCACCCCTTCATGATGCACAATTTGCTTTCTTCAATGAATGTACACTGGCGGAAAATGACATCCCAACATCAAGGAGGAGTTGTGCTAGATAAACGAAATTCATGACTTGCACATCTGAAAATTGACAGCTGTTCACATTTGGGCCCTAGTCAACGAAGAGTGGTTCTAGTAGTGCTACTATGACCTTGCGAAGCAAGTTTGCATTAAATACGCGCTGAATATATCGCCCAATTTTGACGTAGTGAGGTAGGTGTGAGTCAAACATTCCTTTAAGGGGACGGAGAGGGGAGGATCAGCAGCCAAGTGAGTTTGAACGAGGCCATGTAATAGGAATACGAGAAGGTGGATGTTAATGAATATTGAATTTTTACGACCGCGCTGTTATCGAAATCGACTTTCAACTTATTAGGTCGTGTTACGTACAATTCGTACCTGTTGAAGAGATGTTAAGTTAAGGTGGATGTTTTTCTGCGATGTTGCAGAAAGAATTGGCAGGGATTTATCTACAGTGCACTGGTGTTCGCAACAAAGGTTACGGGAAGGCACTGTCTCAAGAAGCCCGGGATCCGACATCACACCGGCCACTACGGGGAAGAAGACCATCACATACACCATATGGCTGTGGTGGAGCATTGTATCTGCAACCATTAGAGCTTCAGTTGGCTCCACAGTGTCAGAGCGAACTGTAAGAAATCGATCACTTGGTGGACAGCTCCGAGCCAGACTGCTGTAGCGTGCATGCCACTAACTCCGAGTCACTGCCATCTGCGACTTCAGTGGTGTCAAGATAAAGCTCGTTGGAGGGTGGAATAAAGATCTGTTGTTTTCTCATATAAGCGCGGTTTCGGTACTGGTACCAGTGATGGCCGTCGGGATATTATGGGATGTCGAACCAGCGTCACCAGCATTAATCGTTGCTGATCTGACTATCCAAGTGCGAGAGGCGTGGAAATTCATCCCACAAAGTGACATACGACACCTGTACGGCATAATCCAGGCCCGTTTGCATGCTTGCATTCAAGATTGTGGCTACTAAAGCGATTAATAATGTACGATCTCTTCACATGTCTTCTGTAAACTTTAAACAAATATGTTACCAAGACAATTGCTTAGCCATAATTGCATTTCTCTGAACTAATGTCTTCTTGGTGTTGGTAATTCATTTTCCACCAGTACGCATTGCATGTGAGTCACCTCTACACGATATAAGGAACTAAATGGGCAGAACTCCGCTATGTATTCCTCATATGCTATATGTTTTATCAACATGCGTAGAGAAATGCTTTCTTTCTTTCTTTCATCCGTATGTGTGATAAATCTATAAATGAAGTTTCGCCCAATTTCCCGTTACATGCTGTAGGTATATGCCACAAAAACAGCCTTTAATAGTGTCGAACTAAGAAAACTGTAAGATCACTTGCACTATCGGTACGACTTTTGCACGGCTATAAAATTTTAATGTACAGGTAAATTGCAAGAGATAGTTGTGAATATATCATTGGTGAGTGGTGGTGATTATTGTTTCAATAGGAAGTACAACTAGTCAACCATTTTCTATATAACACTAATCAAAGAGAAAAATGGAAGGAATCTGACAATTCGAAAAATGAAGGTGTCGGATAAAGAAAGACAAGGGCCATGAGGGATGCGAAAATGAAACTAGGCCTAGAATGCTCTAATACTATCAGGGTCGGAAAAGAACAAGAGTTGACCATAGGAGATCGGATAGGATAGATCAAAATGAGGAACCTGGCACAAGTAAATGGAAGCTCTCATTAGTGACATTTTTCAGTTCGTGATATTTATTAAATACCCTTCAACATACTCAATGTTTGTAGAATTGGAATCTAGTGGTGCTCCTTCCTTTTTCTGCTGGCAGACAGCGCCTTTGTCCCTAATTAATCATTTGCTGAGAAGAAAACGGAAAACCGTGGAAACCATTTTCAGCAAAAAAGGCTCGGTATGGAAAGTTTACTTTAGGCTGGTGGAAAAGGAATCTGTATTAATAGAAAGACACTATCAAGGGGACACTTCTACTCAAGTGGTCATCGTGAGGGACGTTTAACTTGTACTGCGTAGCAAAGCATTAAATATCAGCTTGGACCATTTTATTAACTCTTACGATCACTTCTCTATCAATATCAGTAATACACGTACAGTAGATGACCTGAGCTACCCTAGAAAATACATTACTGAAGAAAACAATGATACAGTTATTGAAGGATCGCTCCAACACTATCAAAAACGAAACCAGGTTAGTTTGATCCACTTTATTCTAAGTATTCATCTTCGTGGCAGGTAAGTGGACTCTTCAAGAGACTCGACTCTTTTCACGAGTAACTTTGAAGAAGAATGCTCCGTATACCTTGCACTGTATTCCGTACAACAAAACATAACCAAAACACGAACAAGGCTGTCAGTGATATGCAAATAACGCTTATCATCACAGGAATATCCCTGGCACGGGAGAGGACGCACTCACACATCATAAAGTGAGCAACTGGATCATTAGAGCGAACGGCAGTAAATGTTGCCCTATCGTATTTTCACTGTACAGTTAGTTGACCCCATCAAGAGAGTGATGTACCATGAGATTTTTCTTCCTAGAATGTGCGCAGTCTCCGCAGTCATATACTAGATTATGCCATTCACTTGATTAACTTTTAAAACACTCGAGCAGTGGGCGTCAGACAGGCAAATTGCTTTAGCCACACATAGGACGTACTGAATCATACTTCGCGGCATTTCGTCAACAAGCTGTCAACCATAACCCTTCAACCTAATGCACTTTTGGTGAGTTTCGATGTGGAGTCCTTGTTCACTAAAGTGCCGATTGACTCGATCATGTCTCTCATTGAACACCTGTTCCCTGAGGACATTACTAAGTTATTTTACCACTGAATGACGTCCAGCTATTTCTTGTGGGGGGGGGGGGGATTTTTACGGACAGACGGACGGAGTGGCTATGGGAAGTCCACTTTCGCCCGTAGTGGCTAATTTCTTTATGGAGCATTTTGAGGAGGAGGCTATTGCTTCGGCGCCCGTCAAACCTATGATATGGTGGAGGTATGTTGATGATGCTTTTGTGGCCTGGGCAGAAGGTCCTGAGAAACTTCATCTATTTCTAAGCCAACTAAATCAGCAACATCCTTCAATAAAATTCACTATGGAGATGGAGTCGGACGGATGCCTTCCTTTCTTGGATGTTCTAGTAAGGAACCGGACGGCTCCTTAGGACATACCGTCTATCGTAAGCCTACCCACACAAATCGCTATCTTCATGCAGATTCTCACCACCATCCGGTCCGAAAACAAGGCATTCTCACGACACTCGCCAAGAGGGCGAGACGAATTTGTGAGCCATCAAATATCCAGGTGGAGATGGACACGCTCAATGTCGCGTTCAAGGGTAATGGTTACAGCGATTTGCAGATTCATAGAGCCCTGCATCCCAGAGAAACGACCAAGCAAAGCTCACAGAAGGAAGAAGTGAAGGGAACTGCCTACTTGCCTTACATTTACAACACCACAGATCGAATTGCCAAGGTCCTCCGCAAACACAACATAAAAATCGTGTTTGGCACAGCTACTAAAATTGCTCACAGTCTGAGGAAAACCAAGGACAAATTGTCCCCAATTTTACATCCTGGAGTATACGAAATTCCCTGTACTTGCGGTAAGATATAAATCAGCCAAACATGCCGGTCCATTGGTACCCGTATCAAGGAACATGAACGTAATATTCGTCTCAACCAACCAGACAAATCGGCAATAGCTGAGCACGCTCTATCGTCGGGTCATGATCTCATGTTCCAAGATGCTCGAGTTCTTACCCACACTAGACACTACAGGTCCAGGTTTATACGTGTAGCTGTGGAAATACGTAGAAATCCTAACAATTTCAACAGGCACACCGGCTATCAATTAAGTAATACCTGGTTGCCAGCCATTAAGAATTTACGTAGGTAGTTCCCTTCCCTGTCCCTTCACTATTGTTATTTCGTCTCGGTGTTTTCCAAATTCGTACGTTCCTCATCGCAGATGTTTTATTCCAGGCTTGTGTCAATGTCATCCACGTGTCAATGGCATACACCTGTCAATGTCATATGTTACGTACACATGTTATGTGAACCTCTTAGACTGATTCAGATGGTTCGGTCAGCCTCCGCTTCGAATGCTAGTGCTGTGCCACGTCCGGAACCATCTGGTGGCGAATGAACGTACCATTTCCACTTCTATTATAACGTCTAAATTTAAAGAGCCATTGTTTAAGAAGCCTTTCTCGTGGATAGTCGAGATTTCTTCTGATGACGCAGAACACAGTTTTCTACGAAACGTAAAGAATTTCACTTTATTTTCTTGACACGGCATAAGCCCAAAAGCCTATACAGTATAATGTCTAAAAATGTAATGTTTTCTCCACAACGTGCGCCTCCTTCCTCGCACCCCGAAATCGCCGCTACTGGCATACCGTAGTGACTAAAAGGGCCCCCAGAGGCTCTTAACTTGGGAGCATTGGTTAGCGACCACAGGGTTCCTAGCTGAATGTTGGCCTTGCCTCTTCTTACTTGCGCCTGGCTCTTCACCTTCATCTATCCACTCCGATCTCCCTTGGTCAACTCCTGTTCTTTTCCGACCCACTGCGTTATTACGTTCATGGCGCCTAGGCTGTACTTCATTTTCACGCCCTTCGTAGCCGTTGGTTTTCTTAGGCCGATACCTTCGCTTTTCGAAGTGTCGAACCCCTTTCATTTTTCCCCTCTGATTAGTGTCAATAGAGGATGGTTGCCCAGTTGTACTTCCTCTTAAAACAATAATCATCACCACCGCCACCACCTGAGTCATACATAGTTGTTTTGACCTACGAGTAATTACTTCTGACGGCGCTACATTCGAAAATGTGCGCACTCTGATACTGCTGTTCACCAGTAGCACCTGTTTGACTGGGTGAACAATTGTATCATTGAATATGGCCTACGATGAACTATGTATACGATAGATATCTGTATTGTTGCGTTTTAGCAACCTATTGTCACTGCCACGGTGCGTATTAAAAAGTTTCTTAGTACGTTCATTCTCCCCGGTGATATCAACACGAGGTATGTCATACATTTTCCCCTAATGGTGGGGCGGCGGCAGAATAACAACCATGGTATCTCCTGCTTGTCGTAAGTAGTGACTAAAAGGGCCCCCAGAGGCTCTTAACTTGGGAGAATGGGTTGGCGAACACGGTGTTCTTAGCTGAGTGCTGGCATTGGTCTCCACTTACTTGTGCCAGGCTCCTCACTTTCATCTATCCAATCCGATTTCCCGTGGCTCTTGCCTTTCTTTGGCCGATACCTTCATTTTTCAAAGTATCGCACCCCTTCCATTTTTACCAGTACCACTTGTTTAACTAGGCCTATCCCTTGTTTTTATTCACCTGAATTAAAACCGCCTGTCACGTTCTTCACCTAGACAGTGAGATGATATCTGAGGAGGAAGACAGGAGGGCCAGTCTGTACGTGCAGCAGTGAGATAGAGATTTATTGACTGAAAAACTGGTACAATAATTTGCGAGTACGCGAATGAGAGGATACTCGAGATTGATCAGTGGACTGATAACAGATCGAGATATTGAATGGGATGGGGGATTATTGCCTAAAGGAGGAATACAACGCAATAACGATCCCGTCAATCAGAGAGCAAAATTGAGTTCCGAGCCTTCAGAAAATTGTCGGCAAAGAAAAAGGCGAACTGCCAAGAAGGTCAAGAAAATGAAAGATTCTCAAGACTTCGAGAAAATGGAGGTCGTGGTTATTGTTTTTAGGGAAAGTACAACTAGGCAGCCATCCCCTTTATCAGAGTTCCGATCTTTCGAAGAGGGGTATCAACACAAGGAAGTGATAGGCTACGTAGGTCATTAATATGAAGGACTCTCTAGGTCCTTAAACGTAATACTGTCGGAGTAAGAAGAAGGAGAGAGTTGAATAAATAGGTGAGATACGAAGAATGTTAAGAAGTAGAGACAATGCCATTTCAGGGAGGGGACCCGTGGTCACATTTTCACACTACCAATTTAAGAGCCATTGAGGAGAGAAAATGACTAAACAGGATGAATTTATTAAACAAACTATGAAATAATGTAAAATGAAAGGTCTAATTCAAAATAATAATAATGATAATAATAATGATAATAATGATGATAATAATAATCTATGGTCTCACAGTAACCGGGCTGAGGGCGTGAAGAAATATATGGCCAGCATGCGAAATCGTTCGCCAACTTTCTGCGAGAAGGAACCAAAATTAGAAGCAGAAGAAGAAGTACACCAGTTACGACGTTTCGTTTGTACTGCCATTTTATAAATAAAGTGGAACTGTATTGAACTGTGACTGAGGGTGAGTAGTTACTTTTGTCGATTGGGCGGTGAGTGTGTCGCCTGAAGTCCTTAACATGCCAACTCGGAGTGTCAAGCTTTCAGCCTCCTTCAAACTGTATTTCTGCTGGGAGCGAAACAGTAAATTAAGACAAGACTAATGATCTGCTAGGTAATAATAATAATAATAATAATAATAATAATAATAATAATAATAATAATAATCATAATCATAATAATAATAATAATAATAATAATAATAATAATAATAATCAGGCTCCTCAGTTATATTCTACTGCCACCGAGGTGATGTCACCCTCGCTTAACTTCCTAAAAACCTTGTAGAAATTATTAGCGAGCACTTTCTGGCGTAGATTCTAATGCAATCCCTTGAAGTATTCCTCTAAGTCTCTCTGATGTCGACAGAGAACTGTGTTCACTGTACCTTTAGCTCGTAAAAGACGTGTAAGTGAAAAAGTTGCCAACTTAATTAAAAAGCGCGAGCTCGTCGGAAACCAGATATGAATATAAATATTAAATTCAGAACACCTTTCAATATACTGGGGCATTTCCCGAACATACCTTGCTATAGAAATTCACTGTATCATTTGAAACTTTCCAGAGTAACAAGGTTAGCTTCTAAAAACATTAATCTCTTTAGGGTTTTTTAATCGTAAAATTACCAGCGTTTCGCCCCAGTGTAGCAGTGGGCTCATCAGTTGGATTGCTACACCCTTCCAAGACGCTGGCGGCTGGTGCGCCGTAGAGACACCATTGCAAGCCTCTTGTGTAGGACAATACAGTGACGGTGCACTAGGGGAAGCATGTGACTCCACTATTTACTAAGGGGGGTGTGTGTGTGTGTGTGTGTGTGTGTGTGTGTGTGTGTGTGTGTGTGTGTGTGTGTGTGTGTGTGTGTGTGTGTGTGTGTGTGTGTGTGTGTGTGTGTGTGTGTGTGTGTGTGTGTGTGTGTGTGTGTGTGTGTGTGTGTGTGTGTGTGTGTGTGTGTTGAGCCGTAGACAAATTTAACTTGATTGAATACACGACTGAGTCTGAATTACGATATTTCATCCCATAGTTGTTTTACACTCCATGTAAATAAAATAAAAAGTATTCATTTCATGCCCTACTACTTTTATGGATTTCGGAGACGGCGAGTAGCAGGATTTCGTTTACGTGCCAGTAATTCCATCGAACGCGGCTGACGTTCCTTGAGAACTGTCATATACCAGTGAACTATACTGGAATCGAATTTCCCACAATGGGCTGAGAAGAACAAAGCTCTTTCGTCTAAGCCACACAGCGCAGCTCCACATAAATACTAACAAGGAAGTGTAAGCTACAGTAGGTAGTCTAATGGTAACTTGCTGGCAGAACCTAGTTGTTTCTCAAAGAGAAATGCAATAGATCGTTACAACTTTTCAAATTCATCTGAAAATATTCAGGCTTGTGGATATACTAGAGCGAATATGAAAACGGATCACCTCCACAACTTCTGCATACTGTCTTCATTCAAACCCCTCAAGAAAATGATATGGCCTACCAGATCGCTAGACTTGTCTCCGTAACATTTATCTGCGGTGGCATGTGAAAAGTATCGTTTGCTATTATCCAGTACCTAATGTGTTGAATATTTTGAAGATGAGATTGTTGACTCTAGGGGCGTACATAGTAATAGATATGGCCCTTTAGTGTCCCTTATCTATATAAATAAAATTGGGAACATGCATCATTTTCAAAAATATTTTTTTTGAAAAGTACACCAATGAAATAGTACGAAAACGTATTACATTGTGGTATGTTGCCTTGTTTTCTACCATTAAAAAAATATTTAATAGTGCCTTTCCGCAAGGCGAGTAAAACGGCCTCTGACGTAAGCGGCGCGCTGTGACGTCACGATCCAGTACCACATGGAGCTCTACCAGCCGTTGTGCAACATCCGTTGCTAAAAGCCGATTGTTTATTATTCATGATCGCGAATAACTTCAAAATGACAGGAGAAAGGTTCAAAACAGCACAATCAGACAATCTATCATATGTAAATGTCATCATTCTTGAAAAATAGTGACTTTTGTGGCCGCAGAAATTCGCGGATAACAAGCAAGTTTGTAAGTGGCGTCTTTTATATACGTGCAATGTACTATAACCCATAGTATTAGGATAACAACGAACCTGGATAGATATCACATCACTTTCAACATTTCCTTCTAGACTGATTCCCCTATTAAAGAATAACATTACATTTTCGGGCTTTCAGCATTAGTAAAGTAAGAAATCGGATTTCAGCACTAACATAAACATATAGGTAGCATTATAGTACTAGTCCGCTTCTGTGGTGTAGTGGTTTATGTGTGCCACTCCCGGAGGCTCGGTTTCGATTCCCGGCTCTGCCATGAAAGTTGAAAACAAATAGTACGAGGGCTGGAACGGGGTCTACTCAGCCTCGGGAGGTCAACTGAGTAGAAGGGTTTCGAATCCCACCTCAGCCATCCTCGAAGTGGTTTTTCGTATTTTCCTACTTCTCCTCCAGGCACCTAAGGCCACGGCCGTTTCCTTCCCTCTTCCTTGTCTATCCCTTCAGATCCTCCCATCCTCCAACAAGGCCCCTGTTGAGCATAACAGGTGAGGCCGCCTGGGCGAGGTAATGGCCCTCCTCACCAGTTTCACCACCATACTCAAAGTCTCACGTTCCAGGACACTGCCCTTGAAGTGGTAGAGGTGAAATCCCTCGCTGAGTCCGACAGAAAACCAACCCTGAAGGATAAACTGATTAAGAAAGAAAGAAAGAAAGAAGGAAAGAAAGAAAGTTCATAGTACTATAGGGCTATAATCTATCATTCCCAAAAAAATATATATTTATGGTTGGGACAACTGGCCTACCCACTTCCGGGGCCCATGAAAGAGAATTAAATATCTTTGTGGAGGGAAAAAGTTAAACATGATAAAGATAAATATGACTTCATCTAGTTTTCACAAGTCGGGCTGAGTGGTTCAGACTGTTGAGGTGCTGGCCTTCTGACCCCAACTTGGCAGGTTCGATCCTGGTTCAGTCCGGTGGTAGTTGAAGGTGCTCAAATACGTCAGCCTCGTGTCGGTAGATTTACTGGCACGTAAATAAATCGTGCAGGACTAAATTCCTGCACATCGGCGTCTCCGAAAATCGTAGAAGTAGTTAGCGGGGCGTGAAGCCAGTAACATTAATTACATTTGGCTTTTAACAAGCTGAGCATATCAGGAAAGAAAAGTGTTCTGGTGACATTTTAGACGCTCAATACAGGAATGTCTTTGGGTGCTGTGACTTCAATTTTTTTTTCTGTTTGCTTTACGTCACACCGTCACATATAGGTCTTATGGCGACGATGGGACAGGAAAGGCCTAGGAATGGGAACAAAGCGGCCGTGGCCTTAGGCACAGCCTCAGCATTTGCCTGGTGTGAAAATGGGAAACCACGGAAAACCATCTTCAGGGCTGCCGGCAATGGGGTTCAAAACCCACTATCTCCCGGATGCGAGCTCACAGCTGCGCGCTCCTAACCGCACGGCCAACTCGCGCGGTATTTTTACCCTTCGGTTTATTGACTTGGCTTGTATAACCTAAAACTTAGGCTAAGTTGGATTATATTTTAAACACCTACATCACTATTTTCACCTGTGTGCAATTATGTTATTTATTTCATTAATATTATGATAATTATTATAGTTGAGCATTGTTAACTTATAAGACTCCAACAGACAAGCATTAGTTTTGTGTGGAGTTATACATTTGTTAAATTCACGTTGTTTCCTTTCATGATGTACACTCCTATTCTTTGTTACATTATAGAGTATTTAGATATAGCCTAAATTTCTTTACCAATTAAGCTCTTCAATAAAGACATACATAACTGTCCCATGTCAAGATATATTGGTAGAATTAGAGCTGTCAAGATGGTTCATAACCCCTTTGATTTATTATCTTGATATGGATCACCCAAAACATAGGTTAGGTTTGAGAATACTTTAATAATCAGCATTATTTAATGCACTGTTTATTACTTTCATATTCCAAGATGTAATTGAAGCATTTAAATAAAGCATCATACATTAAAATTTAAAGTTTTACCACTAGAACAGCTGACATGGAAAAGTGATTTGAAAATTCAAACAAATTCATCTTACGTTAAAATCTTCAAAAGAATAAACTGTAGACTTTTCCGATATATCACCAGCATTTCTCCAGCTCGCCAAAATCCATTTCTCCCTAGTTTTAGCGTCTTTGGAACGTTTATAAACAATTTGTTTGGTGTGGTATGCGATGTGCTATTGCACATCGGAACTCTACACCATTTATAAGTTTTCTGCCTCACTGTCTGCGCAGGATTCATTTTAAGTCTAAAATATACCACTCAGATTATTATCCAATGTATAGACCTCGAATTTAACCATACTAGACACTAACGTAAAGTAGAAATACGCGAAGTGTATCCTGCTTCTCACAGCACACTATGTGTTATTTCGTCTGCTAATTCAGTCAACCTGTACGATGACGTCAGGCCAATGAGATCGCGTACTTGCGTGACGTGACATTTTCGTAGATTTTTATCATGTCTGGAGTTATTATTTGTACATTTTGATCACATTTTTGAATTCTGCATGCAATTTTGAATCAGATTAGCATATTTTTAATTAAAACCCCGGATCATGCATGTTCCCTATTGTTTCTGTTTGTCTGTTTGTCTGTCTGTTTGTCTGTTCCACCATCACGTCGAAACGGCTGGATAGATCTCAACCAAACTTCATATTTAGAGTATACTGACCCCGGGGAAGGTTTCGATATGCATATCATTTTAAAATCTTTGAAAAGACGGGGGTTTTATAGGAAAAACGGTTTTCCTCCATTTTCTCTTATACTATTATAGGCAAAATATCGAATTTGTCGTATAAGGACGAGACAAAGCTCAATTTAATCCTCTTGACGCAAAGAACAAAACTCGGTAAGCCCTACGGGCCCGAAAACCATGTTTTAAGGCCCTAAAACCAACCGTTACGGAGATATTGGCACCACACTACCCCTGCTCTAGGAATCGGATAAAGAAATGAACTGCCGTAACCATGGCAACGTCAGCTCCAGGATTCTAGAGCAGTGAGATTATGCATGTACGTTTGGGCATAGCTGTCAACCAAAATAGGTACAAATAAGACTTAATATCTGGGAAAAAAATATACTGTTGTGTAAGGCACTCATAGGACTCCTTTGGGCGGGGATGGAAAGGGGGTGAAGAACAAGTGTAAAAATCTTACTATATATAGAAACACATCTCCAACTAAACCACTGGAGCAATTTCAACCAAACTTGGTACACGAATCACTTACTATCGGGAGACGATCACTGTGGGGGGTAAGCCATCCCTAGCGCCCTTAAGGGAGAGGGTCAGGGGGGTGGTAGTTACAATAATAATCGAGAATAGTGTCGAATTCATAGTTTTCGGGGTCGCTGAGTTGAAAAGTGATACTCTAGATTTTTTTTAAAATCCAGCCCCCTTTTAGGTTGGGAGCAAAGGGTGGGGGGTGGGGTGAGATATAGAAATAATTAAAAACAGTTTCGAATCCATAGATTTCAGGGTCTCTGAGATGAATAGTATTACTCCGGATTTTTTGCAAATCCAAGTGGGGAGCGAAGGGGGTGAGATATAAAATTAATCGAAAAACTACATATAAAAATATTATCTTCTTCTTCTTACTATATATAAAAATTGATGTATGTGTGTGCGTGGGTGTGTGGGTGTGGGTGTGTATATGACACATCTCCTCCTAAACCACTGGAGCAATTTCACCAAACGTGGTACACTTATCAATTAGTATCAGGAGACAAACCGCGTGAGGGTAAGACACCCCTAGCACCCTTTTGGCAGGGGGCGAGGGGAGTGGTATAAAAATAATCTTATAAATAAAGTTGTTCGTTTCTGTTTGTCTGTTTGTTTGTTTGTTTGTTTGTTTGTTTGTTTGTTTGTTTGTTTGTTTGTTTGTTTGTTTGTTTGTTTGTTTGTTTGTTTGTTTCTTTGGCTTAAGTGCGGCCAATATCCAGTATTCGGGAGATAGTAGGTTCGAACCCCACTGTCGGCAGCTCTGAAAATGGTTTTCCGTGGTTTCCCATTTTCACACCAGGCAAATGCTGGGGCTGTACCTTAATTAAGGCCACGGCCGATTCCTTTCAACTCCTATCCCTTCCCTATCCCATCGTCGCCATAAGACCTATCTGTGTCGGTGCGACGTAAAGCAAAAGGGCTGGATAGATCTCAACCAAACTTCATATTTAGAGTATACTCACCCCGGGGAAGGTTTCGATATGCATATCATTTTAAAATCTTTGAAAAGACGGGGGTCTATAGGAAAACCACAACGGTCTTCCTCCATTTTCTCTTATACTATTGATTTTCTGCAAACTCTGTGGACCGTATGTGAAAGGTCTCTTCATCACAAACAACTTTCGTTGTGTTCATAATTTACCTTACTCTTCAAATGACGGAGAAATTTACTATTTTCTGCCGATATCATGCTCGGCATTGAGGGACCGACAGAGCGATAACGAATATATGGGTTACCATGGCAACGTCTCTGACTGCTTGCCAGCAGGGAAGTACTGTATTGTCATTTTCCTCATCATTCCTTTAAATTCGTGGTTGTTCCTTGGGTAGAAAGCAAGAGAGTCGTCAATCGGCCATTCTGCGGGATATTGGCGGAATATCATTGGAGGTTATAACCGTCCTCGAATATCATAAGTAATAACACAAATATTCATCTTCTGATCTGATTACCTAAGAATCCCTGCGCCTAAATTTCTCTCCGATTACCGCTTTCTTATATCCATAACTCACTCCGGCATAATTTATTGAGGAGCATTTGATTTTCCAATACATTCACTTGGTATTTATATATTTGTCGTCATCCGGATGTCCTCTGTTATAATCTATTTTCTATTAATTTCAACTTACTAAACTGTATTACTTTCTTCCTTAATTACCACGTATGTATGCGAGTGCTAATCCCGAATGCTGTACACTCTTTCCTTTGAGGAAATATTCTAAGCTATGCAAATGTATAACTTCTGGCCCAGGAAAATTCCGAAATATGGATGCAATTTTAACGGCGGTGCAGACCTTCGTTTCGGGGTAATTGGTGGCTAATCAGTAAGTCGTATCAAAAGTCACAAAGCAAATTGCGTTTCATTTTGGAGAGATCTACAACTTTTGTCCTGTGACTTTTCGTCGTATTTCTATCCCTAATACATTAAACACAAGTTGATTTTGTACTTTTACACGTATATGTTATCATTTGGCACACTTATAGGAAAGGTAGAATCATGACATTCGGCACGCACATTGACATGACCATTGGCAATGTTATAGCCAAATTTTATGATTCTAGCTGTCACATGAGAATCAAAAATATAAAGTAGCATTCAAAAGCTGTACAAGATTTCACCCCATTCAATGACTCTAACTCAATCTAACCCATAAATAAAGGAGATACGAGAAGATGTCATAGGACCAACCATGTAGAGCACTGAAAGGGGCGTCTGATGGTGAAGTCCGTTTGTAGATACGTCGTACAGTTGCAAAGCAGTAACTATCGAAATAAAGGTCTACACTTCTAGAGTATGTCTGTACATTGACAATTTTGGCGAAATTTCCGTACAGTTATCCGTTTCAGGTGTAATAATGACCATCTGCATATATTCTGTTTTGGTGTCTGTCTGTTTGTTTGTTTGTCTGTTTGTCTAAAACTTGGAAACTACTGGATATATTTCCACCAAACTTGATATTTAGAATCCATCTGTCCTTTGGTAGGTTTTAGGGCAAGTATTGTTTCTGAATCCCTGAATTGACTGGGGGATTATACGAAACCGAAACCGTCATTTTGCAACCAAACTTAATGTAAATTTAGCTGCCGTAATGGAAATTCATTTCTAGGCCTTTTTCCTCATGTGCATCATTTCAATACGAGGATTAATAAGGGAGATATCATTAACGGACCGTTTTCCGGTACAAGTCCCACCGGACTTAACTCAAGAGCGGGTGCGTGTAAAGCGTATGTTTTACAACTTGAAAACTACTGAAGATATTTGAGTCAAACTTTATATTAACATCCACCTGTCCAACGGTAGGTGTTAATCGTCAATAACATTTCATGTTCCCGGAATGGACTGGCGGTTTATAGGGAACCGAAATGGTGATTTTACTCTTCCAGAATGTATACAGTACAAGACCAACCTGACTGGAAATCGACCAAACATGATGGAATTCCATCTCTAAAACTTTTTTTCATGTGCATTTTTTCGACAGGAGGATTAATAAGGGAGATATCATAAACGGTCCGTTTTTCCGGTTAAGTCCAGCGGATATAGCCCAAAAGGTGTTGTACGTGGAGCAGGTTCCTTATTTATCTATGTAAATAAAATCGTAACTACTGTGTGCCTGTACATAGACTATTTTGTCGATTTTCGTACAGCTACACGCTTAACGGGTAATAATGATCATCTGCATATTTTTTGGTTTAGTATCTTGAAAGTTCTACTTTTTACACTTCTCACTGAAAACCCAGATTGCGGCATAATCTGCCAGTCGAGAAAGAAAACTGAAATTTGGCAAAATTTTACGACTTAGCCTGTAACGGGCGGAAAACTTCCAAGAGCTTTAAATTTTTCCCTTTCTATCCCGAAGAATATCGAAATATGGAGGCAATTTTAATGATGGTGCAGACCTTCGGGAAGTATCATCACATAACGGATGGCACAATCCCCGTTCAATTTGGAGTGATCTACAACCTTGGTCGTACGACTTTTTGTCGTATTTATATCCATTTTACGTTTGACTTTTCTCTATTTCTCGATCTTAAGTAAAGTAGTACTTTTCACATACATAATTCATACCTTCCATCACTTAGAGGAAAGATAGAATCATCATACTCTACACGAAAATTGGTCCACCCAGTAGCCATATGTGAGCCAAATGCTATGTATGTAGCTGTCACTTAATTATCCGAAAAGCAATGCAATGTGAGATAATCTTACACAAATTTTACCCAAGTTTCTAACTCAATCTGACCCATGAATAGATGAGATATCATATGACCAGCAATTTAGGCCGCTAAATCCGGCGTCTTATGGTACAATCTTTTCTCGATATGATGTACCGTTTAGAAGCAGTTAATCTGTAAATGAAGGTCTGCAATATTGTAAACAAGCACATACTTTCGTATGTCGAACTATATATATTCACTGATGTCGATTTTGTAGCGATCGAGAAAGGGTGTGTCTGCTATTGTAATCAGTACTCCGCACACCGACTATGACTGGCAGTAGGAATGGAGTCCTTCTCCAATTCCTGTGTAACTGGCATTAATGAGGCAGGCCTACCATTGTAATGAATAATTCACTTCTCGATTTGACTTTCAGAAGGCAAGGGAGCATGCAGCATACAGTCTTTGGCTGTAGGCAAGCGTTCCCGCAGTTATAAACAGATGTACCCATCTAAAATGTGACTGGCATTAGGCATACTGGCCTGCTATTTTGATGGAAACTCATCAACTTGGTGTGACTGGCAGGAAGCTGGCTGGCAGTTGGAAAAGGGGCCTATCATTATAATGATAACTGCACAACTCAATTTTGACTGGTTGTAGGGAAGTTTCCTGCCATTATAATAAAAACTCTTCAATTTGTAATATGTCTGGAGGTAGGAAAGGGGGCCTGCAATTGTAACGGAAACTCCCCAAATAGATTGTGACCGCGCAGTAGGCAATGGGGCCTGCAATTATAATGTAAACTTCCCAACTCGATTGTGAATCGCAGTAGGGAAGTGAGCCTGTCGTTATCATCACAAATCCGTAACAAGCACTTTACACTGGAAACAACGTATGGGGACCTCTGCATATTGTTTCTCGGATAACGCTAAGAGACATGCTATTTTAAAACAATCTTATTTACTGCATGTACAGTATTTACTTCAATATTCGTATACAATGCAGAATACCGTAGCGAAGCACGGGTACATTTGCTAGTTATAAATAAGATACTGCAGAACTTCCACTGGAACAAGTGCATGAAAACATACTGTTCTTGTTTGATACCTGTTTCTTCTGCCCATATTAAAATGTTATCATGTTTCTCATCCTAGCAGTAGATATGACATATCAGTACGCTAGAAGTACTTCTCATTTCCAAATTATGCTTTGCTATTTGTTTCCGTCGCACTGACAAATAATACACTGAGTAAGTTTGCTGTTCGAACAAGACGTATTTACATGTATACAACTTTGGTCCCATATGTACAATTGGATCTATACTGATGATATAGAGTGTCACTACCATATGAAAGTCTGATAGCTGATGGCTACCTAATGTCTGGAAGTCTGGCCTGAACGTAATGCAAAGTTCTTTCTAGCTGAATGTTATAATTGTGTAGGGTAAGTTGTAAGGCAGGCGGGAATCTTGAGGCGAATGTTAGTCCGGAGGTGAGATCTGTCGATCAGAATTCAGTACACGGAACAGCAACCTCGAACTACCTGATTTTAAGAAATCATACGAATAGGTCATTCAGCATTCTGTATGTTATGATGCGGAATAATATTTTAGTTATCGTATTTTGTGATAAACATGAAGCCCATGCATCTGTTGTCACTTACGAGTAAATTTATCTGAAGTGAGATGAAGGATACATCACCGAGATAGAGATATCTTGCCCTCAGCTTCCTGTGTTGTAACCACACACTATTTGCCTTAATAGTAAATGTTTCTGGGGCCTAATAGACTCAGCACTGCGCTCCCTTAAAGCAACAACGATCATGAAACTTTCTCAGATATAAGAAACAAGATATAATCATTTCGGTTATTATTATTATTATTATTATTATTATTATTATTATTATTATTATTATTATTATTATTAGCATATAGTTCGCATCCCTACATGTTCAAATTCTTACTCTTTTTCGAATGATACAGTCAGTGGGCTGTTATCCTTAGAAACGTTATGGCAAAACGAAATTTCATGACTGTAACTTCATTAATGACTGGAGATAATTCGTCACTTTTATTATTATTATTATTATTATTATTATTATTATTATTATTATTATTATTATTATTATTATTATTATTATTATTATTATTATTATTATTATTATTATTGAGCCTCCATGGCTCAGACGGCAGCGCGTCGGCCTCTCACCGCTGGGTACCGTGGTTCAAATCCCGGTTACTCCATGTGAGATTTGTGCTGGACAAAGCGGAGGCGGGACAGGTTCTTCTCCGGGTACTCCGGTTTTCCCTGTCATCTTTCATTCCAGCAACACTCTCCATTCTCATTTCATGCCATCTATCAGTCATTAATAAATCACTTTGGGAGTGGCGACCCCATCGTAATAATAGCCTATATATGATTCATTCATCACATCCCTGACCCGGTCAAAGACTGGAAAACAGGTTGTAGGTTTTAATTTTCATTATTATTATTATTATTATTATTATTATTATTATTATTATTATTATTATTATTATTATTCCGAGGTATCTGTGGAACAGCAGAGGTGAAAGAAGGTGCGGGCTGGAATAGGTCTCAACTACCAAATTAAAGTTAATTAAAACTTTAACAAAGGTTATATTTTCTTTTCTAAATCAACAAATAACAAAGTATAACATGTACCAAGTAGCAGATCGACAAATTAAGAAATTACAGATTACAGTTAGTTACAAGTTTTGGGCTTCGAGCCCCACAATTACAATCCTTGAGCTATGAGCCCAACTTTACCAATGTACCCAGTTCACACAAAGGGGCAGAAAACCCCAATCATGCCAAGGAGCACTTGCTCCCAATTACCATGTTAAGCCTCCTAGAGGCGCGTTTCACACACAAGAAAGAGCAGATGCGCTCTCAAAGCCTATTTAAGAGGCCATAAACTGATTTTACACTAACTGCCCTCAAGGCACACATACAGTGAAACAGGGGTATCTAATACCCAATCTACTGGGCCTTCGCAGGAAGGAAAACAAAACGGGTTAAGTAAATGGCCCAAAATACAAAATTGAATGGGGGCGATAACTTGCACTCCTACACAAAGTTTTTGTCTAAAACCTATGTGGCGCTAGGCCGATCATACAGGGGCTAATCCCAAGCTAGGGAGGTGACACGTACGAGAAAACTTACTACATTAAAGAAGAGAAGAACGGTTATGAAAACGTAGTCACCTCCTTTTCAAAATGAAGGGGAGTTCGAGAGCGTGAAGCACTCTCTATCCCCGCTTTACAGGTCGAGAAATAGTAGTTTTTACATAGATAGAAAAAGGGAATTACATTTTAAGGAAGATAGATTACATTTTAAAGGTTTCAAACCTTCTCCGAGAGTTAAACTGCTGAGCTAGCAAGAAATAAAGATGTTAACAGGACATTAACTTGTTGAAGAACTTCTGCTTGAAGAAAGAGGCGCTTCCCGCCCCTGCTACATATTCACACACTAAGAGAGATGTTACAGAAGTGGCCCCGAGACCAGAAAATCAGCAGTTTTTATACCCTCGTGGAAAGTTCGAGACATTTCATGAATGATAACTACCCGCCCACAAACTTTTATTGGATAACAGCAAAAACTAATACACAAGATGAGGAAGAAACACCTTATTGGTGGAAAATTAATTACAGAAATTCTTGATTGGCTACATTCAAAACAGGTGGAAAGAAAGGATTTATATTGCCAACCCACAAACCACAGAACAAAATTTAGTAAAAAAGAAACTTAGGAATACAAAATTTCTTCAGGAGAGTACATTCCTTTACACCAGAGTGCGTTATCATAGTTTTGGTAGAGACATCTGTTAGAGAATGTCCAAACTTCTTGATACGGAGCAAACAAACACAAATCGAAATAGACACAGTTCAGAACACTTCAAAATTACCAAATTTACAATAGTGACATCTTCCGAGAAACCGTTCAGTTAATACAGTTTGTTAAAGTTCAGGCTTTCTCCTGTAGAGAAGTTTCAACTGGCGCAATATTTGAACTAGCGGCGTGGAGGTGTACCGCCCGGTACTATTATTAATATTATTATTATTATTATTATTATTATTGTTGTTGTAACAGCTGTACCAAGCGATGTATAATTTTATGTCATCCCTGTATTTGACATACATGTTGATTCCCATAGGGAATCTGACATATTTTCTCCGAATGAGTAAATTTATAATACCTATATAAATGGTCCGTTATTGGACATTATAAATTTTCCAGCTAATTCATTCCCGGTTGCCAGCGTTTCGCCTTCGTGTGCTAGGTTGGGCTCATCAGTTGGTACCTAGCACTTCTACCAAGACGCTGGCTAGTGCATACCGTGGAGGCCACTGCGTAGGCTCAGCGTCTTGGTAGGTGTGCTAGGTACCAACTGATGAGCCCAACCTAGCACACGAGGGCGAAACGCTGACAACCAGGAATGAGTTAGCTGGAAAATGTATAATGTCCAATAACGGACCATTTATATTGGTATTATCACTGTATTTCAGTAGCCTCCGTGGCTCAGGCGGCAGCGCGCCGGCCTCTCCCCGCTGGGTTCCGTGATTCAAATCCCGGTCACTCCATGTGAGATTTGTGCTGGACAAAGCGGAGGCGGGACAGATTTTTCTCCGGGTACTCCGGTTTTTCCTGTCATCTTTCATTCCAGCAACACTCTCCAATATCATATCATTTAATTTCATCGGTCATTCATTAATCATTGCTCCAGAGGAGTGCGACAGGCTTCGGCAGCCGGCACGATATATCCTCGCCGCTAGATCGGGGCTTCATTCATTCCATTCCTGACCCGGTCGAATGACTGGAAACAGGCTGGGATTTTCATTTTCATCACTGTATTTCACAAGCAGTGTCCGAACCACGGTGAGTGAGCGAATATGGCAACAGTGGAAGGCAGCAGGCCCATAAGGCCTGTAGTCTTTTTTTAACTCTGGGTGCTCTTATAACTGGACACACGCACATTCCAGGAGCTTCAATTCGACAGCGGGTTGCATAGCTGCAAGGCGGAGGACACTACAACAATATTCATCGACAGAAGTTTTATGATAATTAACGTAGTGTCCTTGACAATTTGCTTTCCTAAAACCCGATAAACTCGTGTCCTCATCCCGAGGTGGTGCAGCTCTTTTCAGGTACACCCCCTTTGGAGGTGAGCTGCATGTACCATTTCAACCACATACCAGCCCTCCTGCCATTCTTAAATTTCTGGCAGTACCGGGAATCGAACCCGGGACCCCGAGGACGGCAGCTAATAACACTAACCGTTACGCTACGGAGGCGGACCTAAAACCCGATAAGAACGCGTGACATGAAGTCCAAGTTACTCCTGTATTATCGCTGTTTTTCTCAACTAGAAATTCTTCTTCCTACTCACTTTGGAAACAGTATATTTTCCTTCATTTTAGCTCGCAGCTTTTACTGGAAACTTCGAATGACGAAGAAGGTACTGGCCTTTCTACACTCTGTTTCCGTATCAAAAATTCATCAATTTACCGTCTAAACAAACTAACTCTCTACAAGCAAAGTCGATACTGACTGTCAGTGAACCCTTTTCTAGCAGCTAGTGTGGTGCTCGCGAGCACCAGGTTGAGAAAATGCCTGGCGTACAGGAAGGACGTAGCAAGTTCACTCTGTGTTACAGTATATTCTTTTCTGGCTATGAAGTTTATTAAGCAGCAATCAGTTCCAATTAGTGACGCGGTTTCTTGCCTTATCCCAGTATGGATTGAACAACACCACGGACCGCTTCTTCCCACAACCATACCACGTCTCATTGTCGGGCCAGGATGTGGAAAAATTCCTTCTGATCAATCTGATTACCTCGTAGAAGGGAGTGCACTTTCAGAATATCTGCATCTTTGCCAAGTCACTGTACGTGTTCTTGGAACAGATTATGTCTGGTCTCCAAAAGGAAAAATTGGGTTATTTTTCATTCGCAGTGCATGAAGGCGTCGTTTCTCCAGATGATGTTCGCTCCGATTCATAAATGATTTTCGATGATGTGTCCACGGAACAGCAGACCATCATTCAGGCCTACTTCAGTGTGCGTCGTTACAAATATGTTGACGCTTCTATCCTTTTCAGACCTATTTACGAATACGAAAACAGCTGATCCGCGTTAATGCAAACGTTATTGTCCTCTTCCGACAGGATGAAAGAAACATGTGCCACGTCTATGATCACCACGTAATCTTTGTATAATTTACGACGAGAATCGTGACAAAGTGTTTTCATCTCCGTGCATATAAACATTTTCCTCCAGTGGACCTTCTGCGAAAAATTAAATAAGACGAAGAAGTGATAAAAGTCATGCTTCGAAGTCGGGTATTATTCTTGGAACAAAGCCTTAAAGATATTCGATAAAGTACAAGTAATAAAGATATGAACGCGTAGTCTTAGATCGCTAAAGATAAGTACAGAGAAATGGCATATGTAAGAGTAGCTCTCTTAATAATGCTATCTTCACTGCGTTATGTCATGATTGAAGGGTTTCACTTGTTTAGTTTATTCTTAATTACATGTGAAGTATATGGCAATTGTGTTTTATTAATGAGATCTTCATCAATTACAATTTCGAGTGGTTCGAGTAGCTCTCTCAAGAATGTTACCTCGACTGTGTTATCTCATCGTTCAACGGTTAACAATCCATGGTCACATAAATCAAAACTAATTAATATCGATTGTTAGTGGCTGTAGATAACTCTGATTTGTCCTCTTGACTTCAACGTACAAAGGTACATATGGCTTTCGCACGTAATAACGATATAACTAGGTTCTATTATGGCTAACGAAATCTTACAAAATTTTATGAATTTTTAAAGGATTTCCAGTACTATTCGATACTTATAGATGAAACTAGCGACGCATGTCTACACCAGCAAGCTTCAATTTGTTTTTTTCGATTTGTCAGTGGAGATAATTTTCATTTTTTTATTTTTTACTATAAAACTGAAGTTACTACACCTGACGTCTTGATGGTTTGAATTTGAATTTTACTGGATATTCTAACTCGTTTTTTCTCTGGACATCAAATTGTGCAGAGGTATTGCTATTTATGGAGTGATAAATATGACAGGTGCTTCTTTAGGGTTGAAAGTAAAACTCAGGTAAATTGAGCCGCGAGTTATGTAATTTCATTGTTTGGCACATTATTTAAACCTTACGACCCAAGAGGCAATGCAAGTTGAGACCGTGATAAGAGACTATCTTGCAAACGTAAAACAATTGATTAATATTGTGCGTGGGTCCCCCAAGCGTCTAGCAATATTTTAGTCTCTACAAGCTGCCCAACACTGTAGCGCCAGTCACCCTGTAGGCCCTAACTTGTCGGCCTTTCTGCCCTGCGAGGTGGTGTTAAAGAATAAGTTCGTTGAAAAATGATTTTTCAGAATTACAAAGAGTTAATATAGCTCTTTGAGGAAATGGAGCTCTAAAATCAAATGGCGGTGTTAAAGCTAAAGGTGTCTTAAAATTTTTGTGGTCTTCTGGCTAGATATTTGTTATATTACTTTTTACGCAAATTTTAGAGCTCGTTGAAATTTTAAAAGTCTTTCTGCAAAATTCCTCCTCACAACTGCAAAAAGCCAAGCACAATATTCATAGCATCCGAAATGTTTTGAAATGATCTCGACCTGATGAACGTTTCGGTGCAGTTTAGTGCTCTTGATTGAAGTTAATAAAATAACTGATGCCAAAGACCCAATTCTTCCAAGAGTAAGGAAAACTCCTCAAAGAGTTGACGACGGTGCAGAATCCTCTTCTTTTGCAGGCCCCCGTGATTATTACAGGAACATTTATTTCGAGGTTATAGATATTGTGATCAGAGCCTCCGTTACTCCGGCGGCAGCGCGTCGGTCCCTCACCACTGGGTTCCGTGGTTCAAATCCCAGTCACTCCATGTGAGATTTGTGCTGGACAAAGAGTAGGCGGGTCAGGATTTTTCTCAGAGTATTCCGGTTTTCCCTGTCATCTTTCAATCCAGCAACACTCTCTGTTTCATTTCATTTCATTTCATCTGTCAGTCATTAATCATTGCCCCAGAGGAATGCGACAGGCCTCGGCAGCCGGCACAATTTCTATCCTCGCCGCAAGATGAGGGCTTCATTCATTCCATCTCTGACCCGGTCAATGACTGGAAAACAGGTTGTAGGTTTTCATTTTCAGATATTATGATCAGCTGTTTCCATGATCGATTTTTTTACAGTTGCTATGTCTCCCTGCAAAGAAATTGACTATATTTCTTCCTTCCAAAACTAAAAATTTCAGCCACCTATCAGAATTTTATAAGGATTGTTTCGACCATGAAAGATTGATTTTGCAAAGAAATATGATGTTATATGTGTCTGAATCTAAGGAGTGTTATCATTCAAAGTATAGAAGATTTAATGAGCTTCTATTCATCAAATAAACAAGTCAGCAAATTGATTCCAGGGATGCTTAAGCTGATAAACATCGCTTTAAGTATACCCGTTTCTACATGTACATCAGAACGTTTTTTTTCTTCCCTAAGAAGATTAGAAACTTACCTGCACAACACCTCGACGCAAGGAAAATTGAACTATAATGCAACCATGCATGTCCTTAATCAAGAAACAAAAAATAAATTGAACCTCGAAACAATTCGTCTAACAATCGACTTTTCGTAGAAATATTTTATTTGTGAGAATTATAAATTCCGCAAAGATTTTTAATTTGGTACTGAAAACTTAAAACTCTAGTTCTTTTTTATTTTTAAATTAACATTTGTGGCAATTCACCTTTTTAAAATCAATTTGGTATCATTCTAAGAGAAAACTAGTATATTATGTTTCTATCTTCAGATTTTAGAGACACAATTAGCAATTCTTTAGCTTCCATCCTTTTAATTCACATTGTTGTTCTTTGAGTCCATAGACCGGTTTGATGCAGCTCTCCATGCCACTCTCTTCGCATGCTAACCTTTTCATTTCTACAGTACGAAACTACTGCATCCTACATCCACTCTAATTTGCTTGTCATATTCATGCCTTGATCTACGCCTACCGTTCTTACCGCTTACACTTCCCTCAAAAACCAACTGAACAAGTCCTGGATATCTTAAGATGTGCCCTATCATTCTATCTCTTCTTCTCGTCAAATGTAGCCAAATCGATCTCCTCCCATCAATTCTATTCAGTATTTCTTAATTCGTGATTATCCATCTCACTTTCAGCGATCTTCTGTAACATCACGTTTCAAAAGCGTATATTATTATGTCTTTCTGAGTGAGTTAGCGTCCATGTTTCACTCCAATACAATGCCACGCTCCAGAAGAAGGTCGTCAAAAACATATTTCTAATTCCTACATCAAGGTTCGAAGTGAGAAAATTTATTTTCTTAAGGAAGGCTTTCCTTGCTTGTGCCTGAGTAACAATAGTAATCTACTTCATTTCCTAATCTAATACTTCCTGAATCACCTGACTTCGTTCGACTGCAATCCATTACCTTTGTTTTCAACTTATTTATGTTTATCTTGTACTTCTTCTCCAAGACTCTGCCCATAATGTTCAGCAGTTTCTCCTGCTCTTCTGCAGTCTCAGATAAAATCTCTTACTTTTTCAGGATTTAAAACATTTTATATAGTTTAACTTTTGTTTGTACTCATTCACTATTGTTGAAAAGAGAGCCTAATAAAGCAATAGTTATTTTGCTAATTCGAAACCAGTTAAACCTGCATTTTCATACGGATTATATTTCAAAATCCCCCCACCCATTTTGGACGGTGAGTTGCAGCACCCCCACTGCTTTTCAAATCCCAGTGTCCCCGAAGCAGCATAAATTGTAAAGAAGAAACAAGGGGAAGACCCAACGCATCCGATATATTGTTTGCACCCTTTTTGATAGAGATTGAAGTTAAGAAAGAGCTTGCTCTCGACAACTTCCAACTTCAGCCGAAGCTCGTCGGACTGAACTACTAAGAGAAGTAACATCAGGGGGCCCATGGCCACCAAAGGCGAGGCCAGTATCCGTTTACCACCTACCTCAACTGACTGAGACAAGGAGTAGCACGATGCAAAGTAGACCAGGAAAAAGTGTGTGACACTGGTAACGAAGGATGAGAGAGGCAGAATTCAGTACATCTGTTAATCTGTGGCCAACTGTGACGAGGACTTATTCGGTGCAAATGATAGGGCAATTTAGGCCGCCAATCACTAGATAGGCATACTGTTAACATGTCCTAATTATATACATTTGATAACCAGTGTTGTCAACTTATATTTTCGAGATCCGCTAAATACTACTACAAATCCGCTAAAATTCCGCCAAGAAATCCGATCTCAATAATAATAATAATAATAATAATAATAATAATAATAATAATAATAATAATAATAATAATAATAATAATAATAATAATAACATCTGCACTCACCTGATCTGTGAATTTCACTGGGATTAACCCCCTGCCTGCGAGTCGGCGAGCTAAAACTTGTAGGCGTTTTAGTGTCAGGTGCAAACTAGGTGAATCCCCTACCTCAAGGGCCACACACAGAACAGGCCAGTTCATTAAACGGTCTTCCTTCATAGCATAAATATAAATGTTACTCTCACAGTTTCATTATCTGTCGTCATTCCTCAACTAAGAGATAAGTAACCTTTCCCCACGCATTACAAATATATGATACCATGATCTCATAACTTCAAATCCAAATAACAGGTTTTTCCTCATGTAACTGCTACCTCCTGATAAGAAATACGGAATAGCTTGGAGACAGACTGGAGCACAAATTTTTAAACAACATAAAATGGGTAAAACACTAAGTTCCGCTATAATAAATCTAGAATTCCGCCAAAAAATCCGCTGTCCGCTAAATGGTATATTTCTCCGCCGACAGTCTTCTAATTCCGCCAAATTTAGAGGAAAATCCGCTAAGTTGACAACACTGTTGATAACTGTTTAGTGTTTCGGACACGTATAAATAACATGGCGTAGTGACAGAAACGGCATCCTACCTAAACCCCAAAACCTATACTGAAGCTGAATGATCCACCGACTGAACTCCACCGGTAAAGGGGCGATGACCATTAAATATTTGAAACGATTGCCAGCTATTCACAAAACACTATTTCTTACCATGTCACGATGTTTGTTTGATTCAACCGAAAAAACGTGGGTTCGATTCCTTATCAAGAAGTATTTTCTGAAATGTAGAGCTCAGAAGAATTTCTAGACTTCCTTGTGACTACTAGAGAGTGGTGATTATTGTTGCAAAACGAAATACAACTCTACAGCTATCTTTTGTTGACACTAATCAAAGGAAAAAAGGAACGGGGTCCAGCACTTTGAAGACATCGGCAAAAAGAAGGAAAGGGTCACGAAAGACATGAGAATGAGAGACTCTCTAGGTCGGATCCCTTTCATTTCTTCTCTCTGATTAGTGTTACATAGAGGATGGTTGCCCAGTTGTACTTCCTCTTAAAACAATAATCACCACCACCACCTCGCAAACCTCATATCGTAGAAGTGGGAAAGAACAAGAATTTACCAAGAAATGACACATAAGGGAAGAGGAAATCAATGACCCCAGCACTAGTAATTTGAAGTAAGGCCAAACTCAGCTAGTGGATCCACGTGGTAGCCAACCCACGTTTCCAAGATCAGAGCTCCTGGGGTTTCTCCTTTCAGTCGCCTCTTATGACAGATAGGGGATACCGTGGATGTAGTCTAAGAGAAAACTGTTATCTCATGTCATTTGCAAGTCAAGTGAAAATTCCTACGTGAAGTAAGTTATGAATTCATTCAAGATCCTTTCATTTGAAAGCTATATCTGCATATGGACGTCAGAGATAAAACTATCTTAATTGCAGAAACGACGATTTTGATATTTTTAGCGTATCTGCCTTGTTTTAGTCGTGTCTTCTTATTGGTACACTTGTATGTTTCGCAGGAATGAAGATAAGCTATGTGATACTATTGTATGTGCAAGGAGAAACCAGCGATATACAATGGTAAATGATCATACAACAGTTCGGCCTTATGCCATCCGCTGCACTTCTTATGGTAATGGCTTTTGCAACAATTAATCATGATCAGGAGACGTAGGCAAAATTAAAGTCATGTGTTTGATTGCACGCATCTTCCATAATTTGCCGTCAAATCTAAATGAAACTTGGAACACTCATTTTAAAGGCTCTGAAGAGTTGCTGTGAATGTTCAAGGGCCTTCTGGTAATGTTATTTTAAGTTACTGAAGTATTATTTTTCCCCTACGCTACTATCCTTCGGTATTCATTTTGAACAAGTTACGGCATAAAATTTTAAATATAAAATATATTAATAATCTATATACGTACTGACTTTAAAGTGCGGTAACTATTCCCTAAATATTTTTGTTGATTTTCTGTAATGTTTTGCACTTGACGGCAACTTTTCATAATTCCTTCTGAATATTTTAATGGATATTTTTTTTATTATTCATCTCATCAAGAGACAACTCCACTTCAAGCTTTATATTTATCTGGGTGACCTTGTGTTCACAATTTAAGGAAATTCTATCAAGCATTTCTTGAGATTATTGTACCTAAATTATGACAATTATGAAATTCAGTGATTCAAGGAAAACTTTTCATAATAAAGTTTGACGACTACACCTCTCCAAAAAGTGCCCATAATCGTACTCTTCTTTTTCATTAGTATCTTTCGATGCTCATTCGTCTGCTCTGGTCAACAATATATGGCCTTCTATAAATCAATGCCGGAAGATTCATTGATAACTTATAACTGTGTAAAAGTCCGACTCGTTGGCTGAATGGTCAGTGTACTGGCCTTCGGTTCAGAGTGTCTCGGGTTCGATTCCCGGCCGGGTCGGGGATTTTAACGTTCATTGGTTAATTCCAATGGCCCGGGGGCTGGGTGTTTGTGCTGTCCCCAACATCCCTGCAACTCACACACCACACACAACACTATCCTCCATCACAATAACACACAGTTACCTACACGTGGCAGATGCCGCCCACCCTCATCGGAGGGTCTGCTTACAAGGGCTGCACTCGGCTAGAAATAGCCACACGAAATTATTATACTGTGTAAAGAAACGTATTTCGTTGCCATGCAAGCTAAATAATGGGCTGGCATACTGCAGTGCATGATTCTTAATTTTGATTTTTAAATGTCATTTTTAGTTCGAATTTCAATGTAAAATTCTGGGATTATATTATCCTTGATACATACTTTCAAGTCCGCCTCTGTGGTGTAGTGGTTAGCGTGATTAGCTGCCACCCCCGGAGGTCCGGGTTCGATTCCCGGCTCTGCCACGAAAATTTGAAAAGTGGTACGAGGGCTGGAGCGGGGTCCACTCAGCCTCGGGAGGTCAACTGAGTAGAGGTGGGTTCGATTCCCACCTCAGCCATCCTCGAAGTGGTTTTCCGTGGTTTCCCACTTCTCCTCCAGGCGAATGCCGGGATGGTACCTAACTTAAGGCCACGGCCGCTTCCTTCCCTCTTCCTTGTCTATCCCTTCCAATCTTCCCATCCCTCCACAAGGCCCCTGTTCAGCATAGCAGACCAAGAGTCTGAAGCTCCAGGACACTGCCCTTGAGGCGGTAGAGGTGGGATCCCTCGCTAAGTCCGAGGGAAAAACCGAACCTGGAGGGTAAACAGATGATGATGATGATGACATACTTTCAAAAAATACAACAAAAAGAAATTGTGATCTCCTCCATGTTTTCTTACTACGTCTCAGCGCCTCAGCAGCTTCTTTCTGCTCTCCTGTGAATTTAGTGAAATGTCACTTACTATAATTTACCTCAGACGTCCAGGAATATTAAATGAATGACTCTCCTCTTATCATGCGACAGATATATCTTGAACCAATGATCTACTAACCACTTGCAGTTATTTTCTTTCTTACACATACGTCATAAAGGAAAATCTTTAATTTGTGAAAAACGGTATTCAAGTAGAGTAACGTGACCTTATGATAAATCAAGGAACATTAATGTTAATCATATTCCATGTGACGATAGCAAGTACTTTATGAACACGAACTCGAATATTTAGTGTCAACCGCCTATCAGCAGTTGTATGTTACACTCGACCACCATGAATATTAATTTTGTGATACTGAAATATTTACGTCCAATAACACAGGGTAAGAATTTATTGTTCCTTTGTATGGAATGATAGCCCTCAGTGACCAGGCACGAACATGAGGCTAGTCACGTCATTCGTTTGTGATACGGCGTTCGCAGAACACGACTGAACGAGCTTGTGTATACTTAAATGAAAAAATTTCGCAAGGTAAGGGAAATTTTAAAAATTGTGAATTTGTTAAAAACCAGTCCAAATATGACAGAGCGATAAGGGTGGGTTGTCAGTCTTTATTAATCATCATCATCATCATCATAATCATCATCATCACCTCCACGAAAAGTATTGAGCCATATGGCCAGTTAAGGTCTCGATAGGTGTCCGTCAGATCGAATTCTTCAGGGCTGGTAGCGTAGGATCTGCTTGTGAACTCTTTCCCTAGGCCTTCTGTTGAGGTGATATTTCCAATTCTTGCCTTGTATATTTCGGCGAAGTCTCATTTCCAGTTCTCTCATCTAGTTTTTATTCCTAACTTGGGTACCTTGACATATACCACATAAATCTCATCTCTGCAGAAGTGATCCTAGTTTTCTGATGATTCATGCTTCACTTCCATAAGGAAGTTCTGGTCCAGCTAATATTTCATAAATGTGAGGTCTTGTGAGTCTCTGTGCTTTGGAAGGTATTCTTCCTGATTTTATAGTGCTTATGGTTCTGAAAAATATCTCAATCATCATAAATATCTACTGTAAGTCATCAAATGAGAGGGAATAGTTAAAGTAGACTACTGTAATAATTTATTTCTAAAGGCTTGTTTTTAAACATAATTTTGCTATAAATTATTTTTCATTTAAAGCCATACATTTTTAATTTCTCAACTGATATTCTCATGTCGTATTCTGTAGCTATTTCTTAGATGGTGAACGGATCGCTGCAAATCATCTTCCATATTCCCTGAATATACTTGGTAAACTTCACCCAGAAACGTGTCTAATTGAAGGTCGTTATTAATGTTATTCCCGAAACGTTACAACCGTCACGTGAAAGTTAGCAGGACGAATTCACACTAACGCTACGGGCAATGTTGGTATACACACTTTAAAGTTAGACGAATGGCGCGTAGAACGTGCTACACAGCACCTTGGGATAAATATTTGGCTAGGTCAGGCACACACGAAAGGAATATGGTCGTCTTTCTCCAACGTACCTCCATAGTTCGGTCATCCGGAATGTGTGTCTGTCATGTAGCAGAAATACCTCCTTTAATGATTTTGTTACTGTTACAAGCAATGTGGTTTCCATTCTTATAACAATGTAGAAAAGAAGTGAGTAATTATTTGTCCCAACAACCTGTGAGCTAGTTTTAGGTCTTACCCGGCAATATGAAATAATGTTAATATTTGGAAGATAAACCTGTTTTCCTTCCACAAAATACACAAAATAAAGAAGAAACGGCAACAGAAATTTAAAACTATAGTAGGGCCCACGAGAGTTGAAGTCTGACAGGTGAGCGGTGAAAGCTGTAACTACGAAGTACGCTGCGTTGTCATAGTTACCTCAATTTGCAGCCTACCACCCTTTCAGACAGGCTGAGTGTTTAATAAAACATGTAGGCCTAGGCCAAATACAATTCGTTTACCTTAACCGGTTCCTAAGCTCGTGTTAATAATTCCAGCATTTAAGACAGAACACGACATTATCGATATATATACAAGATTTCATAATCACTAACAAAATCATCAGTTTCTGACAATAACCTCAACAAATGCATATGTTAATCACAGAATAGAACAACACTACCCACATTGATAGTTTTTTATTATTTAACTCCGATTGTTAACGGTACCTGTACAATTCAAAAATAATCTACGGTATAATAAACACAATAGGAAGACGATACTTCATCGAGAAAAGAAATCAGTCGGAATATGAATGACAAAAGTGACTGAGAGCAAGCCAACCCACGTGGTGATAGCGTCCTAAAATGTTGCAACTCTGTTATCGTTGCCATAGCAACAGGCCATTTTCGAGCAGCGTTAGTCAACTTTTTCTCGCCGGTGGCGCTAAACGTCAGACTTCAACTCTCGTGGGTCCTACTTTAGGGTTCGTGAGGACCTAATTGTTAAATCCGCAGACTCTAAACCCCCGAATTCTTTAGATTCTCCGCGGCGTGGAGTTGACCAATTTGCTGGAACAGTCCATGCCCCAGGGGAGATCTTCACAGACACTAAGAACTTGGTCCCACAACTGGTCATTCCTTGATGGCTCGTCCGTATAGACGTCGAGACTGCTTCGTTTTTTGCCCAGACGTTCTCAATGACGTCCAGGTCCGGTGACTTCAGAGGCCAGTCTAAAACCGTGATCTATGGCCTCTGCCAAAAATACGCATGAACGACCTTGGCTTGGTGCAACGGATGGTTATCTCGCTGGAAAATTAATCCTTGGGGATAGCATTCTAGGGTGAAAGGAAGCAACGTGTTCTCCAAAATATCGATGTATTTATGAGAAGTTGACAGGTCGTAGATGCGCTTCAACACGCCTGCGCCATCACGACCGTCCCGACCTTTGACATCGGTTTTCATAGCTTGGGTCACATCTCTGATAAGGACCTGCCAGTCAGTTGAGATTTACGTCTCGTCTGAGAATATATCTCTTCCCCAGTCTACATTTTCCCAACTGACGAAACGAGATCGCGATCATTGTCTCCTACTCAACGGCCCTCTGACTACGAAGATTACGACTCGTCGCACGGTAGACCCCGCAGTGTATCAGTCATGGAATGTCACCTTCCAGATTCCAAGTTTGTGGGTTCAAACCCGGCAGAGATCGCTGGATTTTTCAAAGGCGAAAAAGGCAATTCGACGCTCCATATCGTGCGATGTCGAAATGTAAAAAATCTCTGGTGACACATCTGGTGCTTACTCGAGAAAATTAAGAAAAAAACACAGCCGTGTATCACGCAAGGGAGATCTGGTTTAGTTTGCCATCTGTTATAGTAAAACGGGACGTCAAGATGGTTGCACAGGCAACCTGGATGACATGAAATCAAAATGCCTGCGCACGGTAACTGAGGCATTCAATTATTATTATTATTATTATTATTATTATTATTATTATTATTATTAGTAGTAGTAGTAGTAGTAGTAGTGGTAGTAGTAGTAGTAGTAATATTAGTGTCCGCCTCTGTGGTGTAGTGGTTAGTGTGATTAGCTACCAACCCCGGAGGCCCGGGTTCGATTCCCGGCTCTGCCACGAAATTTGAAGAGTGGTACGAGGGCTGGAACGGGGTCCACTCAGTCTCAGTAGGTCAATTGAGTAGAGGTGGGTTCGATTCCCACTTCAGCCATACTGGAAGTGATTTTCCATGGTTTTCCACCTAACTTAAGGTCACGGCCTCTTCCTCCCGTCTTCCTTGTCTATCCCTTCCAATCTTCCCATCCTCCGCAAGGCCCCTGTTCAACATAGCAGGTGAGGCCGCCTTGGCGAGGCACTGGTCACCCGCCCCAGTTGTATCCCCGACCCAGAGTCTGAAGCTCCATGACACTGCCTTCAAGACGGTAGAGGTGGGATATCTCGCTGAGTCCGGGGGAAAAATTGACCCTGGAGGGTAAACAGATAAAGAATAGTAGTAGTAGTATTCTAGGAGTAGTAGCATCGTAACTTGTATCCCTCCGGAGGGGCCTGGTGCGGGTCTTTCTCTCGTAAACAGCCTATTAGGCGACCTGGATGTCTGTGAAGATGAGGGCTCTACCTAGGATGATTTCTAATGCTGAATACGCCACACACACACCCAGCCCCCGATCCATTGGAATTAAATAATTAAGGTTAAAATACCCGACTCCGGCCGGAAATCGAACCCATGACCCTCTGGAGCAACGGCCAGAACGCTAACCATTTACCCATGGTGCCGGGCAAAGATAAGGTGATCTCATATCAATAATAGTAAAACCGAACTGTTGTAAAAAAAGTTCCGTGAAAAATTAATAAACAATATCTACTACCGCGGCGAAGTTCGAACCTTTAACCTCCGAATTCACAATCAAGCACGCTATAACTGAGTAAACTGGACACTCGGTTTAAAGACTTACGTGTATTATTTGTGTCATGGTCTTCCTCTCGAACCAGACGTTACTTTGCCTACTTCGATCTATTTAGCTTTCGTTGTGACGATAGACCATCGTTTCATGGATGTAATGATGAGGTACGATAACAGTCGGCTTACAGCTAATACGGGTCTCTTGGTCAGAGTCATCGTGTAAACAGTGTATTCTGTCCTTGTGCATGCAATTTAGGTACTGTCTGGCACTTCGGCAATTCATGTGTGCCATTACTTATTCCTAGTACTGTACATGATGAAGAGCAAGGGGAATAATTTACAACCAGTTGATTGTTTTTCTATGGTGATAACTTTCTTTCTTTCTTTCTTTCTTTCTTTCTTTCTCTATTATCACCGTCCACGGGTGGTTTTTCCCTCGGACTCAGCGAGGGATCCCACCTCTACCACATCAAGGGCAGTGTTCTGGAACGGAAAACTTTTGGTCGGGGGATCCAACTTGGAAGGAGGACCGGTACCTCACCCAGTAGCCTCACCTGCTATGCTGAACAGGGGCCTTGTGGAGGGGACGGAATTTGCCTGGAGAAGAAGTGGGAAACCATGGAAAAATCTTCGAGGATGGCTGAAGTGGGAATCGAAACCCCTCTACTAATTTGACCTTCCGAGACTGAATGGACCCGTTCCAGCCCTCGTACCACGTTTCAAATTTCGTGGCAGAGCCAGAAATCGGACCCGGGCCTCCAGCGGTGGCAGCTTATCACACTATCCCATGGTGATAACATGTAATTAAATTTTACTGCAATCAAGTTTTGTATATATTTTGAATAGAGAATCTTCATCGGTTCGTAGACTTTCTTGTAATCGTAATCTGTTTACTCAAGATTAGTCAAAAGGGACAGGATTTTGAAAGAGCTAGTTTTATCTTAAACGGAGGCATGTAACTAAGTATGAGTGTTTTGTAGGTAGCCGAAGAACGGTGAACAGATTAGCACTTGGGATGAAGAAATAAGAGCTTGAATTCTAGCCTAGGACCGGGCCGCTCCGAGAGCAACTTCGGTTAGCGCTAAGTAAGCACACATTAGGCTACTAGAAAAGGAGGAACATGAGACTAGCGCGTCGGTCGGAAAGACAACTGAATTTCATCCATACAATTTTAGGATGCACTAGATACAAACCACAAGTGACCAATTTATATCAAACGCTTATACAACTGCAAGTTCCACTTCCCACCTCCGTTTCGTCGTTGTTCAGCAGCTATGACATCCGTATATATCAAGCAATAGCCAAATTTTTAAGTGAAGCCAATTTAACACTGTGATACGTTTGTTCTGTAGTGTGTAGTTAAACTGTTCTCATCCAACCAAAGTTCCCGTACCGTGGCTTTCCATCACCAATTAGTCACAATGACATGAACGGTCCCATGTTGTAAAGACTTGTTGTTGACTTTCCTGTTTTCTAAATGTACAGAGCTGGCAGCATGGTCTTACGGACCAAATGCCAAAATGTAAATTTTAAAAAAAATGTAAATTAAACTGAATTTCATGCACTCGTAGAGTGTGTTGCTATGGGAACAGTGATACGATTGTCAATTTGAGTATCCCACGTGATGAATGCGTCCATTTACTTGCTCGCTAGTCACTGTGCACACGTCCTGACTAGAAAAAGAAGTGATCGGTTGAACATTTCGAAGTCCCCGAGAAAGCAATCTCATCAGAAACAATGGAGTACAATATTCATAGATTTCGTGACTGGTTAATACACAGAGTTCTATCTACACTTTGCCGATCAAACTTAAATATTCGATGAATTTAGCGAAACATCAACAAATTACTTGACAAATATCAGTTATTGCTTAGATCAAATTACTACCATGGCAATAGTTATAGTCGCAAATGACATTCAACTAGCAATGGGTAAAGGACATGTGACTCTACGTGTTCTCCTGCACTTAAATAAAGTAAAGTCGTCGACTGTGTAAACAGAAACATATCATTCGCTAAAATTGAGGTGACTTTTTCTTGCAGCACATTATCCTGGGTAAGGTCTTACATTAGCAGACGTTAACAGCGTACATCAGTAGGAAACGATATATCTTCGTGACAAATCACTGGGACGGCGTGGCGTAAGAGGTGTTTTGTCGCCGCTTCTATTCTCATTATATATGAATGACTTATCAGAGATACCGACAAATTGTAAATATCACCTATACACAGATGACACTGAGCTATACACTCACACAAAACTGAATGACACAGACAAAGCAGTCATTAATTTAATCGAAGGCCTGTCTAATATTAAAGACTGGACTTGCATCAATTGCCTGAGAATAAATGCATTAAAATCAGAAGCCGTTATAATTGTACTTATAAGGCACAAGCTAAAGAACAAAACACAAACATACCCAGCGTTATAATTAGTGGAACACCTATAACGTTTAGAGATGTTGTACGGAACCTTGGATTAATTTTCGATAAATACTTATGTTGGGACTAACACTTCACAAAAATATGTCAACGAGTCTTATTTTCATAGTATTTTGTAAACAGGACGAGGGACTTCCTATGTGAAAACACTAGAAAATTATTAGTTCAGAATCTAATGTTCCCAATATTTGATCATGAAGATGTAGTTTAAAATGGTATGAACAAATCCCGTAGCTGACGAATACAGCGATTTGTATTGAATACCCCAGTCCAGTCCTACATCAGCCCTTTTCTCTTTCAGCTATCATGGTGAAGACTGTCTGACACATGCACTGTAAATACCACATTATCTCCCTCTTTCAAAGTATTCTGCAAACAAGCACACCGGACTATCGCAGTATATTTAAACATCCATAACAATTGTCATGAATTCACAGACATAGAACACGATATGAAACTTATTAATTCGACTCAGAAAGGTATATTTATGGATGTCTTTGAAGGTATTGAAATTAACTTGGTGCAAAGGAATAATAGTGAACTTAATGAAAACGGTTCAGGTGAGAATCCATTGTTTAAATCATCAGCTCGATACATTGGGAAAAAAGAGACAAAATTAGGAGTTTTTTTTTTTTTTTTTTGCTAGGGACTTTACGTCGCGCCGAGACAGATAGGTCTTATGGCGACGATGGGATAGGAAAGGCCTAGGAGTTGGAAGGAAGCGGCCGTGGCCTTAATTAAGGTACAGCCTCAGCATTTGCCTGGTGTGAAAATGGGAAACCACGGAAAACCATTTTCAGGGTTGCCGATAGCGGGATTCGAACCTACTATCTCCCGGATGCAAGCTCACAGCCGCGCGCCTCTACGCGCACGGCCAACTCGCCCGGTAAAATTAGGAGTAAGAAGGTAAAGGAACATTGAACCCGTAGCTGTGTTACCTCTCATGAGACATAGTCGTCAGGTTATTATCCCCCCTCCCACCCCATCTACTCCATCTTTTCTCCCCTCAGCTGTTCAAGCCACACCGGTGAGACAAGGCAACATTTTACTCGGTGCCTGTCCAGCCCGCTTGACGCACAGTTGTCACACGTATTTACATTTTGGACACTAACTTTGTACCCCTTTGTTTAGAGCGCCTGTTTTTTGTTATTATATTTTGTTTTATATAGATTTTCTAATAGTAAGGTCTTTTCATTGTAGGGTAAGAAGATTTGTTTCGAGGCTTTTCACTTCACCATACCGGTTCCTGAATAAGAAGAAGGGATCCGCGCGCGTGTCAAATAATTTACTTGTTTTTAAATATCATATTTTGAATACTTCAACAACAGTTTCGTCCAATAGCATTATACATTGTTCAAGAACTAGAATGCTATACTTAGTGAATGGCACTCTAATTGAACATGCGGTAGAGTTTTTGTTGTGGTGTACTGCAAAACAAATTATGGGCATGAAAAGTAGGGTGTGCACCGTAAAATGAAAGAGGAATATGCATCTAAGTGTGTTTCTTCACGTTTGTGTTTTTACACTGTTTTCTTACAACCTTACTCATTGAATAATCATGTGTATTAATTAACACACTGCGTCTTATCTAGGAGACGTGTACATAGTATTTTGACAGTTAATTTAATTTCGTGTAGCTATTACTAGCCGATTGCAGCCCTTGTAAGGCAGACCCTCCGATGAGGGTGGGCGGCATCTGCCATGTATAGGTAACTGCGTGTTACTGTGGTGGAGGATAGTGTTATGTGTGGTGTGTGAGTTGCAGCGATGTTGAGGACATCACAAACACCCAGCACCCGGGCCAATGGAATTAACCAATTAAGGTTAAAATCCCAGACCCGGCCGGGAATCGAACCCGGGACCCTCTGAACCGAAGGCCAGTACGCTGACCATTCAGCCAACGAGTCGGACATTTTGACAGTGAACACTGATAGATTGATACGTCTCATAAACTATGCACGCATTGTTTGTACTAGTGGAAGAGCTGTAAGTAGTGTCATTTTTTGTTTTTTCATTCTGATCATGATTTTGTGTATTGGTGTGGGTGAATCACGTGAGTCTAGTAAAAGAAAGTAACATTTTCATTTCATACAAGTGTTTAATAGCATGAAAATAAGTGCATACTTAATTGCATATTTCACCACATTTACAGCACAGTTGCATGCTTATATTGGTGATTTACACAGTATATAAATCAGATGTCTACTCATTGTAAGTGAGCTTGTAGCTGTCATCAATATATCCGGATTCTTAGCCTTTCCATCTCGTTTCTAGCAAGCAAGTAATGCCTAGTCGACACCTCTTGAGCAGCTTCAGAATTTCATGACACTGTCAAGTTAGAATCCCACAGTATTAAGAGTGGCAACCCAAAGCAACTTTGCCTGTTTGGTTTGGGCTAGCTTTTTCAATGAAATACATCCATGACTCGGCAGCCCTCACACATTTCTCACCATGATATATACAATACGTTTATCCGTAGTCAGCGTTTACGTGGCGATATTTATTATTTCTATTTTATTTATTAAAACTCCGTTGTAAGGATATATAAAATATATATAAAAGAAATATAAAATTTTCATAAATGATGCCTACCTGAGTAAAAATTAAAAACAAAAAGGCACAGGGGGGATTTCAGTCCTCGTTGCTCTGAAAGACGTTGTATGATATTCTACACACCTACTTGAGGCATATAGCTCATTTCGTTGTAACTCTCTGTTTCAAAAGGAGATCTTACTTCGAAAAGTTGCTTATTAGTTTGTATCATTATTTTACAAACATATGTCTACCAATTTCGATCTGACGAGACTGTACATTATGATGGAGAATAGACATACATGTAAATGGCCGTAACCTATCTCGTCAGTCACTCAATCCCTACTATCTGCATTTAGGGCAGTCGCCCAGATGGCAGATTCCCTATCTGTTGTTTTCCTAGCCTTTTCTTAAATGATTTCAAAGAAATCGGAAATTTATTGAACATCTCCCTTGGTAAGCTATTTCAATCCCTAACTCCCCTTCCTATAAACGACTATTTGCCCCAATTTGTCCTCTTGAACTCCAACTTTATCTTCATACTGTGATCCTTCCTACCACTCATATTTATTTGTCTACTAATGTCACGCCATCTCTCTACTGACAGCTCGGAACATACCGTTTAGTCGAGAAGCTCGTCTCCTTTCTCCCAAATCTTCCAAGCCTAAAACTTGGTAACATTTCCAACGTCTTCTATGATACAAGCACACATTTTGATCAAACGAAAGTGGCCCCTTGGACCAGTCAGACACGCAAAAATATAGGAACGCTGTATGTCAACAGCTCACGTTTCGTACGTTGTGGGTCTTTAGGCTGCGCCATTCGTGATTCAGTCAAACAGGGTGGCCCATGGCTGGCGAAGGAAGCACGTTTGAATACATTGCATTTTGTCTAGAAGCAGCCTACTTGTCCGATTTTCAAAAGAATCACAGCGCTATGGCCGTAACTTTAAGGCTAAATGTAGAAGGCAGTGTAGTCCCATTTTTAAAAGTACGTCAGCAACTTCATCTCAGCAGATATTGACACCCCAGGAAAGTTCTGAAAATGAGAACAAATTTTCGATATCTTTTACAGTTTACGAGTTATTTGAGTTGAACATTTTAGCAGTAGCTAATAATTGCAAAACGAATATTATGTTCGCCTATATTACTCTATTAATAATGAATTAAACGGTAGAGATTTAGTAAATTAAGTTTATTAGTAATTAGTCGTAACATGATTTTGTGTTTATTTTTTTAACGGCATGTGGCCTCTGAGGAGGCCTGGTGTAGGTCTTTCGAGATGACACCGTATAGGTGACCTGCGTCTCTATGAGGATGGTGCCCTATTTATGATGAATTCTAATACTGAAGACGGCACACACACACCCAGTCCCCGACACTAACATCAACCAATGAAGGTTAAAATCCCAGATCCAGCCGGGAATCGAACGTGGGACCCCAAAGGCCAGCACGCCAATTTTTTTTTTTGCTAGGGGCTTTACGTCGCACCGACACAGATAGGTCTTATGGCGACGATGGGATAGGAAAGGCCTAGGAGTTGGAAGGAAGTGGTCGTGGCCTTAATTAAGGTACAGCCCCAGCATTTGCCTGGTGTGAAAATGGAAACCACGGAAAACCATTTTCAGGGCTGCCGATAGTCGGATTCGAACCTACTATCTCCCGGATGCAAGCTCACAGCCGCGCGCCTCTACACGCACGGCCAACTCGCCCGGTGCCAATTATTTAGGCATGGAACCGGACATGATTGTATAATGATGATGATGTGTGATTGATTATTCAAAACACCGAGCGAGTGGACTACACGGGTTGGGTCGCGTAACTGGAAGTTTGCATTAGGGAGAAAAATGAAAGACTCCCTAGCCCTCGCAAACCTAATAGCGTCGGGGTCGGAAAAGAACAAGAGTTGACCCAGAGAGGTCGGATAGGACAGATGAAAGTGAGGAGCCTGGCACAAGTAAGTGGAAGCAATGCCAGGACTCAGCTGAGGGCCACGTGGTCGCCAACCCACTCTCCAAAGTTCATAGCCCCTGGGACCCCTTTTAGTCGCCTCTTACGACAGGCAGGAGATACCGTGGGTGTTATTCTACCGCCCCCACCCACAGGGGGAAGCCACTACGCTGACCATTCAGCCAACGAGTCGGACTCTCCTATGGTAGCTAAAAATTCTTTCCTGTGTCGGTGCGACGTAAAATAAATAGCAGAATAGAGTAGACCATCGTCATAGCAACGTCGGTTTCAGCAACACTTCCTATATAGCGTCGAGTATTGTGTGCACGTAAACAACGTCACTTTAAACCTCAGTTACGATAATGATTTCATAAGAACAAAATTGTTGGACACACTTGTGAAAGGTCGGCTGTTGCGAGCGCTCTTGCATTATTGTAGTGATAACGTATTTAAAACCTACTGAAGTTATTTAATTGTGTGTGATCCATTTAGTGCTAATTATATACCGTATTGGTGTTTAGTGCTTGTTGGTAGAAATTGCGAGTAGTGCTATTTTATATCAAGTAGTTCAGTTGGTGTTCAGTAGATTACGTGTTTTGATTAAGTAGGGTAGCTACTGTAGGTGTACTTCATTTCGAATTTAGGTTTAGGAAATAATTTAGGTAATAATATTAACTTTTTTAACATTTATATATCTGTAGGTTTGCTGGTATAATATTTACAAAGACAGATTATCATGAATTCCAACTTCCGCAGCTTTTGCATTCGAACAAGCTATATGCACGGTATTTAGTATAGATATCCATTTAAACTACCACGAAGGTAATGATTTATCTAATTAACTACCACGCGCCTATAAGGTACAATTTTTAAAAAGTTAGAGAGAATACACGGTATTTCACTGGAGAATTACTCAACAACCGTTGGATTGTTGACGATTGTTTACTGCATTCTGACGAGATCAAAGAGTAGCGGGTAGTTGAGTAAACAAATACAAGAATCAGCTGATTGTATTCCGATAATTTGTAGATCTTAGTCTTCGGCACACTTTGTACTTTGCACATTCCATTATTCATGGAGTAAAAGTTAATAATCAAATTACTATAGGCCTACCCCATTAATTTAAATTCAAGTCCCCGGCGTAGTTTTGACAAAAGATTTTTAGAGAAATTATTGTGGACAACCTCTTATTTTTCAGCGTTTAAGGACACTTTTATTCACCGTCCCGCGTAGTAGGAAAAATAATAGTAATCCGTCAGCTGCAAAAATAACATAACCACATTTCAGCTGAGAATTGTAGTTTGGATACGGTATATGAGGTAGTATCTTGCCTGATATATTCGCGTGTATATTTGTGTACGGTAACCCTCTCGATACTTCATCATTTAATCAAAGGCAGTTTTCATTTCTATTAGAGCATAGTAGGCTAGAATAATAATAATAATAATAATAATAATAATAATAATAATAATAATAATAATAATAATAATAATAATAATAATAATAATAATAATAATAATAATAATCTGTCTACGCATTTAGCTTTGTTGGTAATCTTTGACTTCTTGCGAATTTCACACTTTAATCGTCATTTCCATTTCTGTTTGTGCTTAGTAATAACCTTTCGTAATTAGGATGCGTCTGAACGTAGTTTAAGATTATTGTAGTATCCCAATAGAAATTAGTGTGCTTATTCTATTACTGTGAAATATTTGTGTAGTATAATAGAAGTATCTGTAGAAAAACTCTTACTAGAATTCTGTTGTTGTAATTAGGATAGGCTTAACTCCAGTTCAGAATTGTGTAATTCTTGTGTATTCCCTTCGGTATTCAGTAATTAATGGAAGTTTTCATCCTGTTAAGGTGTTGTAGGATAAAAATGTAGTACGGCTTAGTAGTATTGTAGTGTAATAGTATATTAATTACCTTATTATCGTGTGGTCTTTGTGTACCATCCTAGACAATATATCTTTCCTTTCATTTCTTGTGCACGTAATACGTTGTTTTATTTTTCCTAAGGCTAACAATGGCTAAGGCGTGCAAATGTAGGAACTGTGGGTGTGGCTAGGCATTAAGGAGTATGAGGGTGGAGTTGCAGAGTTCGAGAGAGATAATTAGGATCCTCTCAGAGGACAAGAAGTAATGTAGGCCTGCCTCAAAAAATGTGCAGGATACAGTAGGTTTAAAAGAGGGATGGGAAGGAAAGGGAGGAAATTGTAGCAGACAGATGTTCTAATGTTCTAAGGGGAAGTAGATTGCAGGCTAACGTCTCTATTCAGGATCAGAATTCATGGCAGGTGTCTGGGAGAAATCGGTACGAGTCACTGCAGGTAGAACAACACTGAGAAAATGAGGAACAGGGAAGCGTTGCTGAGAAGTGTGGAAGTTGGAGAGGAGGAAAGGAAAAGGTAGAATTGGGAACGTAGAGTAGAGGATACGGAAAGACAGGTGGAACAGGGTGTGGAAGGGAGAAAAGGGAGGAGGAAGTAGCTTCTGCAGCAGTGAAGGAAGATAGGGCTGACCAGGAGGGAAGGGGATCTGTTGAGGTGGGTAGGGTTGAGACTCTGGTCGTGAGGGATTCCATTGTTGAACATGTGGGAAAAGCGTGTGGAGGAAAGGGAACCAGGGTAGAGTGTTAACCAGAAATTAGGTTAAGGTAGATGTTAAGGAAAGAAGAAGAGAAGGAGGAAGTAAAAGAGAAGGTAGCAGTGTTTACGTTGGTACCAACAACGTAAGGCAAACAGGTATAAGTAACAACATAATTGGGGATGTGTGGAATCTGGTAAATGCAGCACGAGTGAATTTTAAGGAAGCGGAGATTGTTATCAGTTGAACACTGTGTAGGTGGGATACTGACTGGAAGGTGATTGGGGATTTAAATGAGACTATGGAGTGGGTATGTAGAAAACTGGGATTGAGATTTCTAGATCCTAATGGGTGGGTAGGAGATAGGGATCTGCGCTCAGATGGCCTTCACTTAAACCGAAGCGGGACGTATAAGTTCGGAAATTTGTTTAGTGGGTTTATAGGGAAGCACATTCGGGGAAACGGGGCGGTCTAGGGTGTGGTGATAAGGATAAGTCAAGTAGGGATGACATAAAAATTTTAATGTTGAACTGTAGAAGTATTGTATAGAAAGATATAGAATTAAGTACTTTAATATGTGCGGTATATAATTACCAGATATTGTAATAGGAGTTGAATCATGGCTGAGAAATGATATAATGGATGCAGAAATTTTCTCACGGAACTGGTGTGTATATCGTAGAGATAGGATAGGAATGGTAGGAGGGGGAATACTCATTCTGGTGAAAGAGGAATTTGTAAGCAACGAAAAAGCTAAAGATGACAAACATGAAATTCTAGGTGTAAGGCTCATCTATAAAGATAATAGGAAACATGATGTTTTTTGAGTGTACAGACCGGGAAAGGGTAGCGCTGGCGCTGATTTAGAATTATTTACTAAGATAATCAACTATGTGGGAAATGATATGGAAAGGAATGTGATAGTAGCGGGTGATCTCAATTTACCAAATGTCAATTGGGAATGTAATGCGAACGACAGGAAGCATGGCCCAACACATGGCAAATAAGTTAATATAGGAAGGACAGCTGATTCAGAAAGTTATGGAATCAACTAGAGGGAAGAATATTCTGGACGTAGTGCTGGTAAAACCAGATGCGCTCTATAGGAAACCGAAGTAATAGATTATATTAGTGATCACGAAGCTGTTTTTGACGTAGCAAAAAATAAATGTGATAGAAAGTACTGTCTTAAAAGTAGGAATATTTGATAGGACCATATGTATGATAAAACAGGTTGAGGGAGTTTTTTAAAAAGTAACTATTTTCTTTTGAGTTACTTGAATTTCTTCTTGAAAATGTTGCATTATCTTTTGTATTCTCTGATTATTATTATTCTTCTTCTTCTTCTATCGATTTTGGCCAGCTGTGGACCACGTAAATAACTCCTCATGATTTAAACTTTCTTTGGCGCCAGTACTCCTTCATCTTCCTGCTTGCTACTCCTTTTCTTTCAGCCGTCCATTGTTGTTTCTTCTTGGTCGCTGTTTCTGGCTCTAGGAAACCCTTAAATGTGTGTAACTTTATTCTGCAGGTGGTTCTATTGTGGATGTCTTGATGTGTGATGTTCATTTCTTGCAAATCCTTCTTCGTGTTAACAAACCATTTTTCATAAGAGCTGCCTTTCCTATTGGGCTTATTGAAGTGGTTAAAGATTTTCTTGGCAAGTCTGTTATCAGGCATTCTTGAAATATGTCCAAAAAATTTAACTCTTCGCTTTCGAATGACATCTGAAATCCTACTGCATGTTTTATATATTTCTTTGTTACTGCGTAATCGATATGTGTCCGTACATTTCTTTGGACCGAGGATTTTTCTTAGAATCTTTCTTTCCTTCTTCTCGATTTCTTCAATGTCTTCCCTGGTTGTTAATCCCAGGCATTCTGAAGCATATAAGCACTCTGGTTGAATTACTGCCTGATAGTGGCGTAGTTTTGTCCTAATAGAGATCGCTTTCTTGTTATATGTGTTTTTTGTAAGGTGGAATGCAAGCTCCATTTTTCTGGCTCTCTCGCGGTTTGCTTCTTTATCAAGCCCATTAGGTTGTATAATCTCACCAAGGTATTTGAATTTAACAACTTTATCTATCTTATCATTGTTTGTTGTTACTATGTATCTTGGGGCTTCTTTAATGTTGGTCATGAAATGTGATTATTATTATTATTATTATTATTATTATTATTATTATTATTATTATTATTTCAGAAGCAGGACAAGTGTAAGTTACCTCATTGCTTGTACTGTTCGTCCTCGATTGTATATGTTGCGAAACTGAACAGATTTCCAAAAACTAACAACAAATGTACGCATGATTACGCAACCCTTTGGGAATAACATAAAGCTTCTCGGAAGCCGTAATCATTGTTGTGTTCCCTGCGGTTCTTTAGCTTCACCGCTATATGAATTTCAAAGTAGCCCATGTCTGTATACTTGTGTCCATAAAAAGGAGGAATTTCTTTCAGAATAGAAATAAGAAAAGTTATAAAATTGAATGATTCCCTTTAGCTGATGATATTACATAAAATGTCAGGCAGTAACTCGTAATTTATGATGTCACTTACGTTATTAGAATCTATACGATGCCCGCATAACAGTGGTCACTTTGTTCACTGTTCATAAACAAGCAAGTTTTCTCGTTAATAATGACGGTTACCATACAGGTAAAAGAAATAATAATAACAATAATATTATTGGTTTTTACATCCCACTAACTACTTTTACTGTTTTCGAAGACGATGAGGTGACGGAATTTAGTCCCTCAGGAGTTCTTTTACGTGCCATTAAATCTACCGACACGAGGCTGACGTATATGAGCACCTTCAAATACCATCGGACTGAGCCGCAATCTAGCCTGCCAAGTTGGGGTCAGAAGGCCAGTGCCTCAATCGTCTGAGCCCTCAGCCCGGCAGGTAAAAGAAAGAGAATGTTATTCATTGTGGATTAGTTGAAGTATAACTACAGTATTTCTTTTTACAATGTGGCAGTACTTCGTAACTTTGCTACTGCGTTTTGAGACAATGTTGCCTACATGTCATCATTGACGTTCTGTTGTACTCTACCAGATAACGGTGTGTGGCCTCCGAAGAGGCCTGGTGAAGGTCTTTCGAATTGACGCCATATAGGCGACCTGCGCGTCTATGAGAATGGGGCCGTACCTATAATGAATTCTAACGATAAAGAGGGCACACACACCCAGCCCCGAGCCATCGGAATTAACCAATGAAGGTTAAAATCCTCAATCCGACCGGGAATCAACCCGGGACCATCTGAACCAAAGGCCAGCACGCTAAGCATTTAGCCGCTCTACCAGATGGCTGAGTAAACCAGATCTCTCTTGAACGATCTATGGCTGAGTTTTAATTAATTTTATCGGGTAAACATCAAATGAGTCAACAGAAATATTTTAGACGCTAACATCGTACAACATGGAGTGTCGAATGGACTTTCTTTCACCCGAAAAGAATCCGACCACCCCTGCCGTGTTTGAACCCGCTCTCTTGGGATCCGGAGGTCGACACTCTGCCAATAATTCCAAAGGAACATTCGATGCATTACGCACCCACGACTCCACAAATGTGTGTGAAAAGCGAAAAAATTATATGAAGACTCATTTTACTGAACAATAATAAGAAGAAGAAGAAGAATCGTATTACCTCAGCCCCAAGCTGAACAACTTTTAATGTGGAGATGTCTGTGCGTCTGGTCTATCAATTCAATCGTTCCAATTACGCTGTAATCTAACAGCGAGGGTGGTATTCTACTCGATGGTTGCTATTGTTAATTTAATTTCGTCAAGTGACACTGACAAGGGATGATTTCGGACCTCCCGACGACAGTGGTCACGAAACTTTCTGGGGTATAATAATAATGGCGTATTGCCTCCGGAGAGGCCTGGTGCAGGTCTTTTTCTAGTAGACGGCCTATTAGGCGACCTGCATGTCTGCGAAAATGAGGGCCCTACCTAGGATGATTTCTAATGTTGAATACGCCACACACACCCAGCCCCCGAGCCATTTAAATTAACCAATTAAGGTTAAAATCACCGACCCGGCCGGGAATCGGACCCGGGACCCTCTGAACCGAAAGGCAGTACGCTGAACATTCAACCAACGAGTCGGACACTTCCCGAGTTGAACAAGCAAGAGACCAAAGTAACTGGTGTAGAGTGCGACATTTCACAAACACCCGCAATCCCTAAAACGAGGCTTACGGAAGTATGGCGAGCTACTGCAGTGTGTTCAGTCATAACACGCCATGGTGTCATTATGTGATATTGCGCAATCTTCTAGGTATCCTATCTTGTGTACATCAGTAACTGTTGTTTAGCACTCTAATTCAGGGCATGAAGCTGTTCATGTGCAAACAAATACTGTACAGCATGTGGAATACGTGTATACAATTGTGTGTTTAGCATAAGACTTGTAACCCTAATGCTGTGGTACAGATACCGACGAATAAAGTGATGCAGGATTGCCAAGCAGACAACACGCCTCCGACATACATGGAAAGGCGCATTGCACTGGAGTTGCATAACCTACTAGAACAACATTTTCGTGGCAGCACTGTCGTGTGGGAAGGCGCATTGCACGGGAGCTGCATAACCTACTAGAACAACATTTCTGTGGCAGCACTGTCGTGTGGGAAGGCACATTACACGGGAGCTGCATAACCTACTAGAACAACATTTCTGTGACGGCACTGTCGTGTGGGAAGGCACATTACACTGGAGTTCCATAACCTCCTAGAACAACATTCCCGTGGCAGCACTGTCGTGTGGGAAGGCGCATTGCACGGGAGTTGCATAACCTACTAGAACAACATTTCCGTGGTGGCACTGTCGTGTGGGAAGGCGCGTTGCACGGGAATTGTATAACCTACTAGAACAACATTTCCGTGGCGGCACTGTCGTGTGGGAAGGCGCATTGCACGGGAGTTGCATAACCTACTAGAACAACATTTCCGTGGCGGCACTGACGTGTGGGAAGGCGAATTGCACGGGAATTGTATAACCTACTAGAACAACATTTCCGTGGCGGCACTGTCGTGTGGGGAGGCGCATTGCACGGGAGTTGCATACAGGGTTGCCAACTTATATTTTCAAGATCCACTAATTACTACTAAAAATCCGCTAAAATTCCGCCAAGAAATCCGATCTCAAATAATGAGCAATAAAAATGTGCAAACCGGGCGAGCCGTACGGTTAGAAGCGCGCGGCTGTAAGCTTGCATCCGGGAGGTTGTGGGTTCGAACCCTACTGTCGACAGCCCTGAAGATGGTTTTCCGTGGTCTCCCATTTTCACACCAGGCAAATGCTGGGGTTGTACCTTAATTATCGCCATGGCCGCTTCCCTTCCAACTCCTAGGCCTTTCCTGTACTATCGTCGCCGTAAGACCTATCTGTGTCGGTGCGACGTAAAGCCACAGCAAAAACGAGCAATAATAAAAATAATAATAATAATAATAATAATAATAATAATAATAATAATAAATGTCTGCACTCACCTGATCTGTGAGTTTTACTGGGATTAACCCCCTGCCGGCGAGCTAAAGCTTGTAGGCGTTTTAGTGCCGGGTGCAAACTAGGTGAATCCCCTATTTCAACGGCCACACACAAAACAGATCAGTTCATTAAACTGTCTTCCTTCATAGCATAAATATAAATGCTACTCTCTCACAGTTTCATTATCTGTCGTCATTCCTCAGCTAAGATAAAAGTACTCTTTCCCCACGCATTACAAATTTATGACAACATGATGTCATAACATCAAATCCAAATAACATGTTTTCCTCATGTGACTGCTCGCTCCTGACAAGAAATACGGAATAGCTTAGAGACGGACTGGAGTACAAAATTTAGAAAAAACGTAAAATGGATAAACCACCAAATTCCGCTATAATAAATCTAGAATTCCGCCAAAAAATCCGCTGTCCGCTAAATGATATATTTCTCCTCCGGCAGTCTTCTAATTCCGCCAAATTTAGCGGAAAATCCGCTAAGTTGGCAACACTGGTTGCATAACCTATTACAACAACATTTCCGTAGCGGCACTGTCATGTGGGAAGGCGCATTGCACGGGAGTTGCATAACCTACTAGAACAACATTTCCATGGCGGCACTGTCATATGGGAAAGCGCATTGCACGGGAGTTGCATAACCTACTAGAACAACATTTCCGTGGCGGCACTGTCGTGTGGAAAGGCGCATTGCACGGGAGTTGCATAATCTACTAGAACAACATTTCCGTGGCGGCACTGTTGTGTGGGAAGGTGCATTGCACGGGAATTGTATAACCTACTAGAACAACATTTCCGTGGCGGCACTGTCGTGTGGGAAGGCGCATTGCACGGGAGTTGCATAACCTACTAGAACAACATTTCCGAGGCGGCACTGTCGTATGGGAAGGCACATTGCACAGGAGTTGCATAACCTACTAGAACAACATTTCCGTGGCGGCACTGTTGTGTGGGAAGGACAGACAGTATGGTGTGATAGTCATGGAACGTTGGACACTTTTTGTGAATATAGTGATAAGCTGGGTACTCCAGCACACAACGTGGCAACCAATTCTAGTTTTTATGTACCATAACCCCCAGAAGGAAACGGAAAAGTATGCACGAAAGGTTTTCTAAAAGACAATGCAATGTGTTTATAACAATGCGAAGATTACAAAGAAAAGCACAGCGGCAACTGTCCGAAATTTTATGACGTCATCGGAAAAAGTGACGCAAGTAGTCAAAGCAGTTGAGGGAGGTGGGAGGCTAGAACACTGAAATGTTCGAATTCGCGAGCTTATGTACACCAGATTCCGGAATGCACGTGACATAGGACACATAATTCACTACTGGCATTTAAAGAAGTGGGTGAAAGAAGCAACTCTCTCAGTGGGCATTCTCAATTTAAAATCCAGCACCAATTCAAACGCCGTTATACAATAACGTCACACTAGATCAAAAGAGTCTTTTCTAGTCGGGATGTTATTCTATTTACGTCGCACCGTCACAGGTAGATCTTATGGCGCCGATGGGACAGGAAAGGGGAAGGAAGCAGCCGTGGCCTTAATTAAGGTACAGCCCCAGCATTTGCCTAGTGTGAAAATAGGAAACCACGGGAAACCATCTTCACGGCTGCCGACAGTGGTGTTCGAACCCACTATCTCCCGAATATTGGATACTGGCCGCACTTAAGCGACTGCAGCTATCGAGCTCGGTAGTAGTGTTGGCTACTGAATGCATGATTCGAAGCAGTGTATCGATTCACTCAAGTGTCCGAGTGAATCGATTCACAGGAACGGCGAGCTCACGGCACATGATTCAGCTTACTCCCAGCGGACAGTGCTGAGTGGCGCACTCACTGGACGTTGACGGGGAGCCGAGCTTCCGCTGCAGCGAGACAGTGAATCATGGCACATCGAAAGAATCGTGAACGAACGCGGCTCAGTGAGACACATGATACACACGGCTCCTTATCGGCTCACTGGACACGCGGAGAGCCGAGCTTCCGCTGCATCGAGACATACAGTGAGCCATGGCACACGGAAAGAATCGTGAACGAGCCGGCTCAGTGAGACACAAGATACGCACGGCTCCTTATCGGCTCACTGCAGCCAGACATGCAGTGAGCCACGCTACACTGAAACAATCGTATGTTATAATGGACTCTCGAGCTCAGCTCATTTAAAAATAATACCCATTTGCATTCACTGTCCTCTTCTTACAGGGAGGTTTAAATAATAGATGGATTTATTTGCAGTGTTAAAAAGGTAGTCACAACATAATTCTGAAGTAGCTAGTAAGTAGGTAGGCTATTAGGTTGTACTATTTATTAGTTTAATGAATCTTAGTATTATAACTTAATTGACATTTGACAATTAAACTCGACTCTAGCCTGCCCTATGACTATGAGTCATGCTCATGACCACTCAAAAGTACCTGTTTTGTACTGGGAAGAACGGCTCAGTATTTTCTCAGTTCATATGTCACATCGTTGCACAAGACTTCAATCATATGTGGACAGACGCAATAACAGTATGATGAATCAGAAAACCAGCGGGCTATTGTACATCTCCGGTAGCCTATACAAAATATGACGATTTAAAAAAATCCTCAGCTGATAGAAAAATACATATTTTCAAAAATGACTGAGCGAGTTGTCGTGCTGTTAATATCGCGTGGCTATGCGCTTGCATTCGGGGGATGGTGGGTTCGAATCCCACCGTCGGCAGCCGTTAAGATGGTTTTCCGTAGTTTCCCCATTTTTACACCAGGAAATGCTGGGACTATACCTTAATTCAGGCCATGGCTGCTACCTTCCTAATCCTAACCTTTCCCACCCTGCGTCGCCGGAAACCTTCGATGTATTAAAGTAACTAGCATTTTTTCTAAGAAAGGAGTTCATAGTATGAAGACCAGATGGCAGCTGCGAGCACTGAATGCTGTTGGTGCTGTCTGAGCACATACTACACAGATGCAGTAGGAGCGGTGACCAATGAGCCGTGAATCGGATCACTGTATCGATTCAGTAACGTGAACGGAATCAAATGAATCGATTCAGTAAAATGAATCGAATGTCCCATCACTACTCGGTAGGATGTTATTCTTGACACCGCCGCAAGGTCCAGAGCACTGGAGTTTGTACGCATAGTTACGGCCTACATCTCTGCTAATACAATCAATGCCGTCATGGAGCTCAGTACGGGCCAAACTCTATTTGAGTATGAATTCATATCAAATAGGACGTTATCAGTGATTGGAGAAAAGATGACTGAAGCTGCTACGTCTAGATACGAACCATACGACGAGACACTTCCACTCCATAATATTAATAATCATGTTACTGGCTTTACGTCGCAATAACTGCTTTTACGATTTTCGAAGACGCTGAGGTGCCGGAATTTTGTCCCGCAGGAGTTATTTTACGTGCCAGTAAATACCGAAACGAGGCTGACGTATTTGACCACCTTCAAATACCACTGAACTGAGCTAGGACCGAACCTGCCAAGTTAGGGTCAGAAGACCATCACCTCAACCGTCTGAGCCACCCAGCCCGGCCCACTCCATAATATGTTGGACATCAGTTTTGCTGTTCTGGACATATGCAGCACTCCTGACCTAATTCCAACTCCATCACTGTTTGCTTGTGGTGTAGGGTGCAACTTTGCTGCACTACTGCCTTCTCACATCACATAGCCATGGTGTACAGTGAGGTGTATATATGGCGTTTGATAATTCAATATGTTTTACGTAATTTTAGCATCTACACGACCATATTTCAGAGGTGTTTTTGGCACATGATAACTGCAAAATTCACTGTCACGCGCCCTACTTTCATAAGCCTTGTTCTAGGAGTACCGGGAAATTGCGAAATGCCACACTTTACAACAGTTACTCTTGCTTGTTCACCCCAGAAAGTTTCGTGACGATTGTCATCGGAGGTTCGTGAGTAAACGACAAACCATTTGCGGCACAAAGATCTCCTACCCTGTCTTGTATGCTATGAGAGGTAAAACTGTGTTTATCGAATGCGTGAGATTTTTGTTCGTAGAGTGTCATCTGGTGAAGAACGAGAGTATCATTTCATCTACAGATGAATTCGAAACTTATGTTATTATTAGAAAAACTGTGTTCGGACGAAGTTCACTAAAAGGAACTCTCCCTGCAGTTTGTATCTTAAACTCTGCATAAAATAAATATTCGTAACTATTGTTTTTCCTAATACTTGTGTAGAATTAATTTTTTAACCATTCGGTTCTGTAATCCGATATTTGTAATTTGAAGCAAGTCTATGAGAGAGAACAAAAATCCATCGTCTTCTTTATTTTTAATACATGTTTGTATTCACGTCACAAAATACCGTATAAAAATGACGCACTTTGAAATATCAAACCATTCCTCATGTTGTTTGTAATCTGACTCGCTGGACGTCATGACGTATCCCATTTTATGGGACGATTAACTGGCAAACTGTCAGCTTCGAACTGAGGATAAAACAGCAGGAAACTGATATCAAAACCTCCAAAGTCAATTTCCGGAGAATTTACGGGATGCGAGAGAGAGTGTAATCCAGAAATGATGATCAATACCATAGATATTTTTGTCTGGTTCTTTTTCCTCTTTTATGACCTGTCCGTCAAAATATAATTATGCAAGGAAATACTGCCTTAAACTCATTTGAGGTCCTGTCATTTTAAGAACGATAACAATCTGTCCGTATGTTCTTGAACACAACCTATTTTACTATTATTCTTCAAAGTAAGTTTCGACCTAACATTACAATAGCTGCAGGACATCTGGCTGAGCCGCAGTTATCTATTAATGGTCTGTATGTGCCACGAGTTTATTTATTTATTTATTTATTTATTTATTTATTTATTTATTTATTTATTTATTTATTTATTTATTTATTTATTTATTTATTTATTTATTTATTTCTCTTCGTTCAAGGTGGATACCCATTTAACTTATTAACCTCACATCAAACAATTAAGGACTTAAGATATTAGTAAACCATACTAGAATTATTTCTATAAATTTCCATTCATTCCATTATATTATTTGTATATATTTACCAAAATTCGATGCGTAGAGTAATGGCTATATGCTCACGTAGAAGACATCAAATTTATTTTCTTACATAATATGGTACTATCTCATGAGGCTATCTGGGATAAAAAATGTATTTTAATCAAAATTAGAAGGTATTTTGGAAGTAAAATTTATTATACAGTTATCCACATAGGGCCTAAGTGAAATTGTATTTCTGTCTGTACATTTCTAGTTTTTGACGAATATTTCGTTTTTATCTTGGACAAGGTGTATAATGATCATTTGTTTTCATATGTCTGTGTGTCCGTTGCGGAAGTACCTTTCCAAATACACTGAAGTGATTGATATGAAAGTTGACATTTGAGTGGAAAGCGAAGAAAACTGATCTATGAATTATAACAATATATTCCTAAGTGGACGGAGATTTTCATGGGTTCCTGCGTGCTTTTGCACATGCAGTATTACCACAAAGGTTAATTTTTCAAACAAATAACAAGCGTTTTAGGAAAAACCTGCAATGCATTTCCTGGTAGGACGAGTCATTGCAGACAAATCTGCAGAAAGCTGGTTTTTCTACACTTTTTACATTGAAATTAACTAATAATAATTCATAATGAGGAAATCCGTAAACAAGCTCAAGTTGTAAGACTGCAGGACAGAATAACATCGCAGCGACTGAGATGGTATGGACATATGCGACGCATGAAAGGTAACAGATCCGAAACAAATGTATGATCCAAAATGTCAAGACCAAAAACCAAGAGCGCGACCAAGACTCAGGTACAAGGACATAGTGAAGACTGACATTGAACAGCGAGGACATACTATGGAAAGCATTGAAGAAGGAGAGAAGTTCGGAGACTAGAACTGGTGGAGAAGCCTCGTTCAATGACTCATCGCTTAGGATTGAACGACGTTGTTGACTATGAAACCTGTCCCCAAGTGAGGCACATTCTTCATCACTCTTTCACTGGGTTACCCTTTGTAGATCCGATAACCTGGTAATTCTATCACTTCTTGATCGAGGAATCTGGTCTCTTGTACAGCTGTTTTCAGGCTGTTGTGTTCAGTTAAAACATCTAGTGTATGTTTTAGTTTTCCTGTCTCTAGGAGGGAGTTGATGTTGATGGACGCCAAGAACTTAAAACGTTTCTTCGTCTCACATGAAGGTGCAAGCTCCCCAGAATCCAAAGGCTTGCTTGCCCCATCAAAACTGGGGGGTGGATTATATACCACTTGGGGTAGTTTTCCCGTTGGTCGTTTTCTCCGTGTTGCGAGAGTTAATAAAAAAGTTTAGGGTGGTTACCCGCAGGTAACAATTTGTTGTAAATCCACCCCTTATCATAATTACATCAATGGTTATAAAAGTAACAGAAAAGCGAAGATCTGACAAACCACAGCTTATCGATGCATTTCACAGTCTACATGGACAGTGAAAGAAATAGATAAGTACTGTAGAAAGGAGAAGTAAAAGAAGTATGGCACTGGCCCTCCTCGAACACGAAGCGCCCGCGTGACAGTCAGAAACGTTAACCACTAGCCCAACCGCGACGCGTGCCAAAAGGGTCTTTCTTGTAAAATAAGAGTCTTCTTTCTGTCTTTCTTTCTTAATCCGTTTACGCTCCAGGGTTGGTTTTACCCTCGGACTCAGCGAGGGATCCCACCTCTACCGCCTCAAGGGCAGTGTCCTGGAGCCTGAGACTTTGGGTCGGGGATACATTGGGAAGAGAACCCGTACCTCGCCCAGGCAGCCTCACCTGCTATGCTGAACAGGGGCCTTGTAGGGTGATGGGAAGATTGGAAGGGACAGGCAAAGAAGAGGGAAGGAAGCGCCCGTGGCCTTTTGTTAGGACCATCCCAGCATTTTTCCTGGAGGAGAATTGGGAAACCACGGAAAAGCACTTCGAGGATGGCTGAGGACGGAATAGAACCCCCTCTACTCAGCTGACCACCCGAGGCCGAGTAGACCCCGCTCCAGCCCTCGTACCGGGAGGTGGCAGCTAATCACACCGACCACTAACACCACAGAGGCGAACTAAATAATAGTCAATGGCAAATACATTCCAACACGTACTGCATCTGTTTGTTTTTACGAGGATCAACTTCCTAAAATTTGATCGACATAGGTGACCCGACAACTGTGACCTCACCATGTTAAAGACAACACATACACCCAGCCCCCGTGCCGTAGGAATTAATCAATTAAGGTTAAAATCCCCGACCCGGCCTGGAATCAAACCTGGGACCCTCTGAACCGAAGGCCAGTACGCTGACCGTTCAGCCAACGAGTCGGACTTTGCGTTCACTGAACTTGGCATATGGCCTAATTTGAATTATAACTTTAGGGGCTAAACTGAGACAACTTTCGACATACTGGTAATCCATTTACCATAGTTGGCCTCGCAATTGTTATGTCGCTTGTCGGCTATATTCATTGCGCATTATATTTACTGAGGCCAGTCCTCAGGGCTACACCCAGAAGAATAGATTACCGTACTAATTGGATTGCAAATGACGTCCTTTAATATCTCCAAGACTAGGATTACTCCGTTTATTAACATGAAAGAGAAAAATCCAGAGAATTTTCAAGGTGTGTTTTCTGTGACGTTAGTTATTTAAAAGAATGTCTATGACCTATTTGATCTTTAAGTTTTGATTTTTTCTCGTAATATGGTATTTAAAAATATATTTCAGTGTTAGCGAATCTGAACGAATTATCTGTGGTCGCAGACTTCCGAGGGATGACCGTACTTTGTCTCATTCTTGTGTCCTTTGCATGTAACGTAGAAATTGTGCTTCGTCTCCACACGTGGCGTCACAATTAGGCTGTTGAGATTTTTAGTTCGAACATCACATTTTTGTTTAAATTGCACTTGTTTTTGTACTTAAATTTAAAGTGGAAAAAACTTGCACTCTCCCACTGAAAGTGACGAATTCTGCGCTGCGCGGCATACGTCTGGCTGTACAGTACAAAAAAACCTACCAACATAATGGAAGAAGGTTTTGATGGTCAGTGTGGCTACATTTACTGTCAAGTCTCTATATATATATACGAGGATTGGGGCTAAAGTCATGGCAACTATTTACTTTCCTTCTTTTCTTGTAGATATGTGAACGGATCACAAACGTATATGTCTCGTGTGGAAGTTCTGCAGGCATAGTGTGTATTCAGAGCAACAGATGGCTCTGTGATAGCTGGTAGTAGCGCAGCGAGGGCTGTGCAATCAGTCAGTTGGTGAGTGTCGTACGAGATGGAAGTAACCCGTGTTGAGCAGCGCGCTTACATCAAAATAGCCGTTATCCGAGGGAGCAATGCGATGGAATGTTGGAATGTCGCAGTGAATTAGTGGAAGCCCTTGGGAATAATGCCTTACCATACCGTACAGTAGCACGGTGGGTAGGAAAGTTTCAGCAAGGACGTGTGTCAACCAGTGATGAGCAACGTTCGGGACGACAAACGTGGCACGTGCTATCATCGAGCATCTCCTGGATGAAGACAGACGATGGACGCTACTGGAGTTAGAGAGGGCAAGTGGCATCGAGAAACGCACCGTCCAGAGGATATTGCGTAATGAGCTACAACTGCGCAAAATCGCATCGCGGTGGGTACCGCATGCACTGAGGGAAGTTCAAGGGTGGGTGCGCTATGCAATATGCTCCGACCACCTTGTACGCTGGCAACAGGACGGCGATCAGTTCTTGTCACGAATAATCGCCATCGATGAATTTTGGGCCAGGACATACGAACCAGAACTGAAACGTCAGTCCGCGGAGTGGCGACATGCTGGATCACCAAGGAGGCAGAAGGTCCGTCAGAATCCTTCCCCAGTCAAATTGATGGTGATCGTCGCAAATGGCGTCAGGGGTGTCATTGTTTGCGACTTTGTTCCACATGACAGAACAGTGACTGCACAGTACTACAGGGACTTCCTTGTGTGTGGCGTTCGGGAGAAACGTCCGGATCTTGTGGACAGTGCAATAATCCTGCACGACAATTCGAAACCACATAAAGCAGAGTGTGTAGGGCAGCTGCTGCGACGTTGAGGATGGAAAGAATTGCAGCACCCACCGTACTCTCCCGACATTACGCCCTGTGACTTTGATCTCATTCGAAAGATTAAGGAACCACTACATGGTAGGCGGTTTGCAACACGAGAGGACATTGCTAATGCTGTGCTCCAACAGGTGACCCGATTCACACATGGTGCGGCAAATGCTGGGGAAGATGGTATTCAGCGCCTCCCACGTCGTTGGCAGCGTGTGGTGTCAGTAGCAGGGGACTACTTTGAGGGTCTTTAGGCGCAGGTTGGTCATGCCAACTTCATGTGTACTGTGTTGTCATTCTTGTGCACCGGGAAAGCCATATTGCCCTGTATACTACCGTAATAAATTAGTGTGTTACGATATTTCAGTGCTATTCATTGTCCACACATGTATTTAACACATTGTCCTTTCATCTGTATATGTCACATTTTCCAACCGGACTGCTATCTTCAAGAAAAGAAATAGTTGCCATGACTTTTGCCCCAACCCTCGTATATATATACTATATATCAGTGACAGAGTTTTATCCTCTGCATCCCAAGATCGCGGGTACAAACACGGAAGAAGTACTCGGATTTCTTCAGGGTAGAAGTCCATGCAACAATGTCGTACAATGTCGGTATGCAAAAGATCTCTAGTGACACATTCTCCGTTGATCCTACAAAATCAATGAAAACTCGATCATTTGTCACCCAATATAGTTCTAGTTTCTCTCCCAAGTAAAGTAGAACGTCGAAATTGACATGCAGGAAGTCTAAATTGAATTAAATCAACATGCTATAGAGGAGGTAATAAGATTGTTATATAAGTCGCACCGACACAGACAGATCTTATGGTGATAATGGGATAGGATAACGTTAGGATTAGGAAGGAAATGTCCGTAGCATTAATTAAGGTACAGCCTGGATGGTGTGAAACCGGAAAACCACGGAAAACCATACTGACAGTGGGGTTCCAAACCTCTATTTTCCGAATGCAAGCTGATAGCTATTAAGTTTCTTCTCATCACATTTGCGAGGCCATGTTCTTTCGCACTCTTCCGGACAATAGTTATCCATCGTCTTCTTGCATTTTCACTCCTTCGTTTGCCAATTAATACCTTATTTATCAAGACCGCTCAACAAATCTTCTCTGCCTTCTTGGTCCTCCAAGGCATCCTTTGCCTATTCATTCCATATCTACCAGGTCCTTTCAGCATAAACTTATTCTTCTTCTTCTTCGTCTTCTTCTTGGTCTTCAACTGTTTCATTTCATCAACTATCTCCCTATCTACCAGGTCCTTTCACTATAACCTTCATCATCTTCTTTTTTTTTTCTTCTTGGTTCATCATTCCCAACGTTTCTTTGGTCAACTAACTCCATCTTCATCACAGTCGTTCCAACATAACCTCTTTTTCCTCTTTCCCCTTCTTCTTCTTCTTCCATTTCAATGTCTGTTTGGTTAGTTAACCTCATCTTCAGCAGGGTCTTTCCAGTATAAAATCCTCCTTCTCTTTTATATTTTTATTTCCTTATTCTTTGTCTTCCATTTCCATGTCCGTAAGGTCCTTTTAATATAAACCCCTCCTACTTATACTTTTCCTCCTCCTCTTCTTATTCTTATTCTTCTTCTCGGTCTTCCATTTCCACTGCTTCTTTTGCCTGCTAGCTACAACTCCCTCAAGGTCCATTACGCATGAACTTGACAGTGTTTGAAATATCTACTCACTTATTTATATTACCTGAATTATTCCCACACGGAAGTTATCTTCTATAAGTTCATTTGCCACGTTATCCATGAGGCAACAACAGTCTAAATAAATCGTAGACTTGTTTTATAGGAGTCAAGTGGTCCAATTTGTAGTCACCCCATTTCATAGAAACCAGCAGCTGTCAGAAGTCGGAAAATTGCGATAAAGTAGAAGTATATAACTTCATTCAGATGGAAGACCTCATTACATTTGCTTCAGTGGTTTAAACTTTACTGACTAAACCTTGCATTAATGCTTGTATTCAAGAGAGAAGATGGGCACTGTTTTTCAGAAGAGCACTTGTAATGTTCTGGAATAATTATACAATACATAGATAAAGGAGTTCTTGTCTAATATTGCTGTGTGTTGAGCCCCAGCTTATATGGGCTAGTACCTTTTGTAGAAGGTCCACCATATGTGTAGTACCGTATCCACGGATCTTTCCCTTTATAATGTTACATTACTTGGGGCCATAACAACCACGTTCTCTGTGAAGCAGATACAAAGGCAAAATGTGCGTGTAGTAATTGGTGTACATATGAGATGAGGTGACATGACCGCGGCCGTTACAGGCAGCCAGAGAACAGAGGATTTCCCCGGCCGATTGCAATACCAGAACAAACAGACTAATGTAACACTGTACACTACATGTTAAGCAGACGTGACACATTTCTACAACACTAATTCTGGACTTACTGCTCGGAAGAGTTATAGTTTATAATGAAATAAACGATAGGTACGCAACAGAGAGATGAAAACAAGAAATCCCGAAAATAATTCTAACATGCAATTCAGAGTGTCATTTAAGAAAAGAAATCATAAATGAATTATTTCTCTACCTATGGTACAACATGTGCTAAAGAGTAAACAAAGGCTTATAAAAGCAAACAATTTTGTGGGCTTTCCGTCTGCACCCTGCTATGGCTAGGAACGATATAACTGCTATTACTAAAATGTTTTCATTCCTCCCCTGAAGGGGGAGGCGGGCCTCTTAGATGGTGATGCCGTCTCTCAGGCCGAGAAATTTGTTACGATGAAGGAGATGCTCGTGAAGGTGAGGGAGGGGTTGGCGGCCGTGGCCTATAATAGGAACTGTTCCGGCATTCACCTTAGTGCAGGAGAATGGAAAACCACGGAAAACCATTCTCAGGACAGCCTACTGTTGGGGCTAGCCATGAGGTCCCGTCTCCTCCCGAATTCAGAGGCGTAGAGCCGCGATAGAACACACGCACGTTATCTCCTTTCTATCGTAAGAGACGACTGAAAGAGTAACCCCTGCGGGTTTCAACTTGGGAGCGTAGAAGTGCATCACTGGAACTCTGCCTCCACTAACTTGTACAGGGGTCTTCATTTTCATCTTTCCTATCCAACTTCCCTTGGTCTACTTTTGTTTTCTTCCAGTCTCAATGGTGTTAGGTTTGTGAGATCTAGAGAGCCATTTACAGCTCTTTTCTTCCTTTCACCGATACTCTCATTTTTCTATGTTATCTCTGATTAGTGTTAAAGAAAGGATGAATGCCCAGTTGTATTTCCTCCTAAAGCAATAATAATCACCAGCACCCGGACCATCGAGGCTCGAATCCCGGCCATACTAGTTTAGTACGTAATGAATAATTTTACGCAAATTTCTTATACTCAGTCCACCTCTGTGGTGTAGTGGTTAGTGTGATTAGCTGCCACCCCCGGAGGCCCGAGTTCGATTCCCGGCTCTGCCACGAAATTTGAAAAGTGGTACGAGGGTTGGAACGGGGTCCACTCAGCCTCGGGAGGTCAACTGAGTAGAGGTGGGTTCGATTCCCACCTCAGCCATCCTGGAAGTGGTTTTCCGTGGTTTCCCACTTCTCCGCCAGGAAAATGCCGGGATGGTACCTAACTTAAGGCCACGGCCGCTCCCTTCCCTCTTCCTTGTCTATCCCTTCCAATCTTCCCATCCCGCAACAAGGCCCCTGTTCAGCATAGGCAGCCTGGACGAGGTACTGGTCATCCTCCCCAGTTGTATCCCCCGACCCAATGCCTCACGCTAAAGGACACTACCCTTGTGGTGGTAGTGGTGGGATCCCTCTCTGAGTCCGAGGGAAAAACCGACCCTGGAGGATAAGAAGATTAAGATAAGATAAGACTCTTCTACTCAAATATTACCAATTCTTAACAGTTTATTTAATGTACATGATCAATTATAGAGTATCTCTCTTCCAACTTCCAACCTTCAACTGCATGTACCATTCCCTCATTCACCACTTTCACTTTTTTTTCTTCCACAAGCTTCTTACAATTATCAATAATTTCGATAGTTTCCCCGGCCTTCTCCATTCCCTGTTCATTATTTTGACAATAGTATAATATTCAAATTATCTTTATATTTAATTTCTTTCTTCCAAATATTTAACCCGTAGTACTCTTGTACTTTCACACTGTCTCAAGAAATGTGCATTTCCTAACTCCTTCTCACACAAATAACATGCAATCTCAACTTTTTTAAATGCCTTATTCTTATAAACTCCCGTCAGCAACCATTTCATCCCCATGTATTCTCTTTTTGTTCATTTATCATGTGCTATTCTCATGCCTGGGCATATATTCATGAATTCTTCCAGAGGTCTCTGATGACTCTCAGATCTTAGAATTTGTATTTCTATATCTGCTGGTCTCTGTGCCACTTTCCTACATACTTTTCTTTCTTGAATTTCTCCTCTTTCTCCTCCTCTTTTCACCTAAACCAATATTTGTATTACTCTCTTAATTATATCCACATTTATACTGCGCCTTTCCCGGCTCCCTGAGGGGACGCATAAGATCCAGGCTAGCTTAATTACGATTCTTCCGACTAACATAATTCTATCATTTGGGCTATGAGTTCCGGATAAGAGAAAGACATACCATACGGAGCCAAAGAAAACATAAATTACACATAGAAATAACTTTCATTCGTTGCTTATTATATTTCTTACGCTACCGAGTTGTTGCAGCATTCATCCACTTAAATCTAAGTCTCTACGCTACGAAACACATTGAAAGAACTGTTTAAATTTTTACATATCATGTTCATTATATAATTGTTTCAATCCAAAGGTCGAATGTTAATCTATCCTCCCTAAAAAAAATCTGATAGAGGAAACTGCATGTTTATCTGACTATTTCGTCCATTTCTAGCAAAACATGGCCTTAATTTCTTAGATCTACCTATTTCTTTTACTCGAATACATAATTAATCATCATTTTTCCTTTCTAGCTTCTCCATGTCACCCTTTCACTCAATACTTCCACACTTCTGGCGTAAGAAGAAATCGAAGAAATGTCAGTATCGGGTAAAATATATGCAAGCGATGTTTATCTAGAATCTGCCGGTAATTGACCCGTCCGGCATCCACTATGCATTCTAAAGGAAATGTTGCTTGATTTAGTCATCTTTTACAATAGATCTATTGAAATCTATTGCACTAAGTGCTTAGATCTTGATTGCCCAAAAATCGAGGACAAAATGTAATATACGGCAAATTATGAAGTTCGTATAACCAATTATTCAGCTGAAGATTATTATCATCCAGCCCGTAATTAACAACTTAAAAATCATGAGTCCAAAATGTCAAATTCACCATCTTAGACCTTTAAAGAAATGATCAAATCGAAATAAAGTGTAAAATTAATAGATTGAAACGATTAAGTTAAATATGTTTGGATAATTAAAAACTGTGAAATAGTTTAGAACATATTTGAGTAGTTAAAACTTGTATGAGTAATTATAACATATTGAGTAACTAAAACTTATCTGGGTGCACCCTAGCAAAGAAAAAAATTTACAACATGAGTCCTTACAAGCTAGAGTGTAGACTGAGGGTGGTTTCAGGATATACAGTACGCATTTTAGGCCTAAAACCATATCTCATGAATTGGAATTCTCCTCTATTGCCTATGAAGTTTTGAGTTAATTATTAGCTCTCCCTCGGAGCTCATATCAATCTGCTGACATACAGTTATTCCTATCTCTCGCAACATATCAATAGATACCTATAAATATCAACCTGAGAGGATAGTTCCCTAATATTTCTACAAGTAACTGGTTTGGTTTACAATTCTGAATATTCATACTCCTTATTGTCTCTTCTTCTTCTGCGTGAATATTGATAAGTCCTCTTTTAAATTATTGTAATTTTTATAAATGGTTCAATAAGTACCAGTAAGATCCACATACCATTCTAAGATCTGAATCTTCTCATCATTTAAGTTGAACATACGTGCGACATTATATATTCTAACGACTACTCTAATAGTTTCATCTGAAATATACTAGCTAATGTGGTCTGCATTGTGTGAAGACTTGACCATCAAATATAATTCCTACATTTTCAGTCAGTCATCAGTGATAGGATGTTGCCTAAGAAGTTATTGCATTTCCTTTCGCCTGAGAATAGATCACATTTAGAAGACATCTGTGACACAGTGCATGTGTTTAATTCATCCTCCTAACTGAGATTTCGTTGACACTACCAAGTGTGCACGGTAACCAACAGGTGTCACTCCAATCCTACTTGAACTTTTTATGCTTGCTCGTAAGAGAAATAGTACATGAAATTGCTGCATATTCATTTCCCTTTTAGTAAAACTCAACATGAAAACCATTAAGTCCATTACTACGTCACCGTGCTCACATTCGCGAAGAATCAATAACTATCACCATTCTAAATTATTAATCTCATATCAACTTCTCTTAAATAATCATTATTATACTTTCAAACATATATTCCGTCTCCTTTACTAAATACATGTCCATTTCCTTCAATCGTGGCCCTTATTATTTAAATCACGGTTCATGGACATATTTCATAATATTATGACCTTCATTCCATCATAACCTTCAATTATCGTAAACACATTTGTCTATTTAGCAAGCATATCCTACTGCTGGTTCCTAACTTGACATTCATTGGTCATAACCAATGTACAGTCCGACTCGTTGGCTGAATGGTCAGCGTACTGGCCTTCGGTTCAGAGGGTCCCGGGTTCGATTCCCGGCCGGGTCGGGGATTTTAACCTTCATTGGTTAATTCCAATGGCCCGGGGGCTGGGTGTTTGTGCAGTCCCCAACATCCTTGCAACTCACACACCACACATTACACTATCCTCCACCACAATAACACGCAGTTCCCTACATATGGCAGATGCCGCCCACCCTCATCGGAGGGTCTGCCTTACAAGGGCTGCACTCGGTTAGAAATAGCCACACGAAATTATTACCAATGTACACACGTACCTAAATCTCTCTTTGACATAGCATAGAATTCACTGTCACCTTAACAAACTCAGTATTTCACACTACATGGATCACATCTCGAACGTAGGCTTTCTTCACTGATTGACTACCTATCTATGGATTTGACATTCATATATGAAGATTACCTATCCACCTTTGCTCTAATTCAATACACCACTTTCGTCGCTTCATTATTTCGCACGGAACCAATTAACAAATCATATTACACTTACATATGAATATATAAACATTACTACACTAATTTAAAAGTAAGACTTATCTGAATTCAGCAGCTCCAGACGTCGGCATATGTCCAGCTGACAGGACATACTGATACACCTCCTTTTATTTCCCTAGGTGAATGGAAAATATTGGCATAATTCTCCTCTGGGCTTAGTCATCTCTCGGCAGGCAACGTCATCCGACGGCACCCATTCGGGCAGTCTGGCCTTACATCTTCTTAGAACATCTTGCTCATCTCTGGACTAGTTGGAATAGAATAGCAAACAAGATCAATTATCATTTCCATCATGAACAGCTGTGATAATCTGTCTAATTCGAAAGATTGTTTCTTTTGAAAGAGCTGATCTACTTGTCAAATATTCTTCTTGGGGTAGTATATTTCTATGATTTAAAATAAACAGATTTTCTCTCTTCTATCTATCCCGGAGTTATTACAGGATTCCCACTTCTGTAACCCTTTAACTTTGGTAATATCGAGCAATACTTCAGCAGAGACTGCCGTGACGTAAGCTTGTCGTAGTTTATTCTCAACTTTCCACGTAACTTGAAGTTCGCGGAACGAAATTACTAATCTTCTGCTTAATTTGCGACGTGGCTTCTAAAAAAAAGGTCTGTTCTTTGTTCCCGCTGAGCTGATCTCTCGTCGATACCCTCTTTAAACTCTGACGTAGTTGCTTTCGTCTTCAACTCGAATTTTTAAGTAGCAATTCAATCTCGTTTTCTAATTTTTCTCAGTAATTGTTAGTAACAATCTTCACATTCGTTCTTTTTCACTGCCTTCTGGATCTAAATTCCTTTCTCTAGCGCCTGAGGTGAATACTTTTACTTTCGCTTGCGGTGTGGTCAGACATTTTGGACGTTAATTATTCTAAGATACCTGGGCTCCATCTTTGTCCTTCTTACGGACGGAACTTCCCATAACAGTGAAATGGCACAATACTAATATCCGTACACAGTAATCCTGCACCACCATTCGCTGTACATCTTGGTAAACCAGTAATTATTTTAATAAATCTACTAGTGACTGAATCAAGCATTGCGATTTCCTTTTCTGTGCCTCATACTTCTGTACCGTATAACATTTTAGATTTAATCACAGCATTGAATACATTTCTTTGAACCCTAAAATCAATATTAGGCATTCTGTTATCCAATATTCATATACTAACTAAAGCAGCAGCACCAATAATTTTTGCCCTCTTGGCGTGCCCAGACGATTTTCCATTTCCTGATTTTGAAATGAAAAGTGAAAATCAGCAGCCTGCTTCCAGTCATTCGACAGGGTCAGGAATGGAATGAATGAAGCGGCGAGAATAGGAATAGTGCCGGCTGCCGAAGCCTATTGCACTCCTCTGTTACTGGAATGAAAGATGACAGGGAAAACCGGAGTACCCGGAGAAAAACCTGTCCCGCCTCCACTTTGTCCAGCACAAATCTCACACGGAATAACCGGGATTTGAACCACAGAACCTAGTGGTGAGAGGACGGCGCGCTGCCGCCTGAGCCACGGAGGCTATTTTTCTGATATTATAATTCCTAAATATTCTAAATTGTTAAGTATTTCTATATTTACTCCTTCAAGATACCATTTTTCTTTTTTTGATAATTCATTCCCTTTTTTACATGTTATTACACCGGTTTACTTGCTTTCTTCCTTAATCCGTTTACCTTCCAGGGTTGGTTCTTCCCTCGAACTCAGCGAGGGATCCTACCTCTACCGACACAAGGGCAGTGTCCTGGAGCGTGAGACATTGGGTTGGGTGGATACAACGGGTGAGGACGACCAGTACCTCACCCAGGCGACCTCATATGCTATGCTGAACAGAGATCTTGTGGGGGTTGGGAAGAATGGAAGGGAGGAACCAGGAAGACGGAAGGAAGCGGCAGCGGCCTTAAGTTAGGTATCATCCCTGCATTTGTCTGGAGGAGAAGTGGGAAACCACGGAAAACCTCTTCGAGGATGGCTGAGGAGGGAGTCGACCCACCTCTACTTAGCTGGCCTCCCGAGGCTGAGTGGACCCCATTCCAGCCCTCGTACTACTTTTCAAATTTCGCGGCAGAGCTGGGAATCGAACTCGGGCCTCCGGGGGTGTACTCTGGTTTTCTGTGCGTTAATTTTCATTTTTCACTCCTTACAGTATTTCTCGATGCCATCAATAACTTTTTGTGTTGCAGCTGGCATTAGTGTGAACAGGAGTATGTCGTCAGCAAAGAAACGACCAGTAATATCCAGATTTTCTAAACATGGCAGTGCAAATCTCTCCTCTCCAAATTCTAGTATACCATTAATAAACAATAGAAATAAAATCTGTGACAATTTACACCCCTGTTTCAGTCCCATTTTAGAGACAATCTCTCTTACTATTACTCTTTCTTTCGCTGTCACTGTACACTTCGTTTCAGCATATATATTTTCTGTCGCTCTTATTATTTTACCCGATACTCCAGCTTGTCTCAACCTAGTAACGACTGCTCCACTGTTCATAGTGTCAAATGCTTTCTCTAAGTCTATTGATGTTATATACAGTCTACTTCCTTTTTCTTTACATAGTTGTCAATAAAAAAAAATATCTGGTGTTCTTCTCCCTCTTCTGAAACTACTTCGAAATTTCGACAGGACTGAAGGTCTCTCTGCTCTATACTTTAGTATATTTGCTAAAATACCTGAATGTACCTTTCCCAATGTATTATTTCGGGAATATCCCTTGCTCGAAGATTTCATTGAGTATCCGTGTCAAAATTTCCACCATGCCGTTTTTCTTTCCTACTTCTTTCCATAATGCATCTGTGATACCCGAAATGGCTCCTGATTTTCCCTTTTTAGCTCCTTGCAACAGGTCTCTGCGTCGAAATAGCTTTATCTAATTCAGGTAGAGTGGCACTCGAATCCCCCGAAACCACAATCCCCTCATGATGAGTTCTTCATTTGTCTTCTTTATTCAATAATTTCTCGAAATACTGAACCCATGTACTGTGACTTATATTTCCCCGTCCAAAACCAGAGTTCTTCTTGGTTATCTGATTTATTTTATCCAATACTTTCTTGCTATCATTGTCCTTACGATTTTTATTTATATCTGTAACCACCTTCTTCTTTGCCATTCCAACTACGTCTTTCTTAACATTTCTCTGTATTCTTTCTCTTAAAAAATTCATTTCTAACTACTTTTCTACCATCTACCCTGTATCTCCTAATTGCCTTCATATAACTAGCGTCTTTTACTTTGCACATTCTGTGTTTTACCAACCGTATTTCATCTGCGTTTTACATATATTTAGCTTCATACTTTGTCGTCATTCCTTTTAAATTTTCTATCCTAGTTAAGGCTTCTTCAATTCTATTCTCTTCTATCCATTTGACAATACCTATTTCCCAACTCTTAAAATTTTCTCCACTGAAGTACTCTCTGAATTTATTCCCTAATTCTTCTCGCCAACGATCCTAGTATCTACCTCTCCTTTAGGCTATCGTAAACCATCTCCTGCGCTCTGTCCGGCTCCATGGCTAAATGGTTAGCGTTCTGGCCTTTGGTCACAGGGGTCCCGGATTCGATTCCCGGCAGGGTCAGAAATGTTAACCATCATTGGTTAATTTCGCTGGCACGGGGGCTGGGTGTATGTGTCGTCTTCATCATCATTTCATCCTCATCACGACGCGCAGGTCGCCTACGGGAGTCGAATCGAAAGACCTGCACTTGGCGAGCCGAACTTGCCCTCGGACACTCCCGGCACTAAAAGCCATACGCCATTTCATTCCTGCGCTCTTTCATCTTGGCTCATTATTTTTATACATACTGGGATATGGTTTGCCTCCACCCAATCCCTAATGTGTATCTCTTTGATAACTTGCAGACTATCCCTACAGCACACAAATAGGCACTGGTCCCATTTTCTACTATATAGGTTAACTTTCCACTCTCATCTCCGATCACCATACATTCAACATATAAAGTTCCTCTACCACGCATAATTCTAGTTACATTCATTATCCTGGCTGTTTCTGATAACTACCAATACCTTGTCCTCGTGTTGGCTGTAAACTGACTTCTTGTCCCCAATCCTCGCGTTAAGATCTCTCATAATGATAATGCTCGCTTGTCCATACGTACTTCTCATCGGTCTCATTTTTGCCACTACATTCTAAAAAAATGCACTCCGCGCAGATGGTGAGCTCAAAGGTGGATTATACAGAGGGTATCCGTGTTGATGTCACAAACTTTCAGGGATGAAATGAGATAGCGTATGGCTTCTAGTGCCGGGAGTGTCCCAGGACATGTTCGGCTCGCCAGGTACAGGTCTTTTGATTTGACTCCTGTAGGCGACCTGCGCGTCGTGATGAGAATTAAATGAAGATGAAGACGACACATACACCCAGCCCCCGTGCCAGGGAATTTAACCACTGATGGTTCCCGACCCTGCCGGGAATCGAGCCCAGGAGCCCTGTGAACAAAGGCCAGCACGCTAACCATTTAGCTATGGAGCCGGACTACAACACAGAAAAATATAACAATAAAATGAAATAAATAACTGTTCAAGTAAAGTTTGAAAAATCTCAAACCGGACAACTGATAAGCCTATTATTAACTTACGCAAAGACAACTCGTTCGAAACTGAGTTGACTGATAGTTACTACACCAAGTTTTATTGGCATTTTACACTGTTGAATAAATGTGTTACAACAGCTAAATGTTCTGCAATGTCTGTGCATAATACGATCTCAGGTGCACCGCACAACAAGGAAGTATCATTTAGTAACTAAAATATCATATTTTGATATCAATTTTCATTGCTGAATTTTTAAATAATTTGGTGCTAATCTTTTCTAAAGAGCGTGTCGCGGTGTTGCGAGAGACGGCAAGGGCAAGCATTTGTTTATAGGGATGATGAAGGACGACAAACGGATCATTCTGAGGTAAGGAAGTCTGAAAACGTTCGAGCCGAAAGTTATTAACAATCCTAGTTGTTTAACGTCCGACCGTTCTTAACAGACGCCGAGGTGTCGTAATTTCATCCCGCAGTAGTTCTTTAACGTGCCCCAAGATAACGACATGGGTTATCACCTTTAAACACCCTTAAAACCCGCCGACCTCAGTCGGGTTTGAATCCGTTAAGTTGGGATTAGTAGACCAACGCCGTATCCACTACACCACTGTGGCCGGCAGTCAAAACTTAAAGCAAAAATCGGTCTGATACCTCCGACTGTACTGTACACTACATGTGCTAAAAGCATAATAGGGAAGACAATCCCGACGAACAGAAGAGGCTAGGATAACAACTCAACGACTCCAATGCAGATGGCGTACTGTGTACTGACGTGTTCGGTGTGCAATGTCTGTACTGTAGTCTTTAGTCTGTGTTTGCGGGTTGAAGTGGTACGTTGATCATCCCTATCCAAATGGAGTTGTACCCGGTTACGGAACTTGCAGATATAGTGATCGTGTATGGGCAAACAAATGTAAGCAGCGGAGAAGCCGAACGCTTGTACAGGACCAAATGTCTACGTATGAGACATCCGGCTCATACTATGTTTCGACTGTTCCAACAATTAAGTGAAACAGAGCATTTGGTACCACAGTGCAATGACTGAGGAGGACGACGAATTACACGGACTCCCGACTTAGAAGATGCAGTGCTTGCCCGCGTGGATGAGGCGTCTGCAATCAGCATACGAGCAGTTGAACATGAAATTAATGTTATGCATATGACAGAGTGACGAATTACGTGAAATGCAGCTACACCCATGCTACCCACAGAAAGTGCAGGCTTTGGGTCCTCCTGACTTCGCACCTCGAGTCGTATTCAGCCAATGGGTCTTGCAGCGCCGTGCAATCGATCCTCACTTTCCTGCGTATGTGCTTTTCACAAATGAAGCCTATTTCACCAGAGACGGAATGCTAAATAGTCACAATAGTCATGATTGGGCCGATAAGAATCCACACGCTAAAGTTGTGAAGAACCATCAGCACAAACTTTCAGGCATGGTCAGTGATTACGTAGTAGGCCCGTTTCTTCTTCCTCCCCACCTAAATGCAGGAGTGTACACAGTGGTGTTCTAAGATGTACTACCCACGTTCATGAAACACATCCCACTTGCCCTTCGTCAACGGATGTGGTTCCAACATGATGGAGCCCATCCTCACTTTGGACTGGTGGTTCGTGGACACCTGGATCAGACATTCCCTGCAAAAGTGGATAGGAAGAGGAGGTCCTGCTTTGTGGCCCGCTCGTTCACCTGATCTCACCCCACCTCATTTCTTCTTGTGGGGCCATGTGAAAATCCTTATGTATGAGGCACCTGTCGAGACTGAAGAGGATCTCTGGGCAAGAATTCTCGGTGCCTGCGACGCTGTTCAAACGACACCGGCTATATTCAAACGTGTACGACAGAACTTTGAGCGACGATGCTATGCCTGCATTGACGCAGGGAGACACCATTTCGAGCATTTGTTGTAATTGGAGCAGTTTCTGAAATTTGTACAGGCAAACAGAATTCAACGAGGAGAATTTTGCTTAACTGTTTACTCTATCGTTTACTGAATATGGTTTCTTATCTCTAATTGATCCATTTGCCGTTCTCCATCCTCCCTGAAAGTTTGCGACATCATCATGGATACACCCCGCATAAAAGCTATGCATATTTCATTCCCCCAGTTGATCCTATCTAATTTTTTTATCCAAATTAATTTAGCACAAATTCTAAGAGCTATATCTTATCTTAAATTATCTTCAATTACCACCGAATTTCTGTCCGATATCCTTCTTCTGTTGGATCTCCTTTGTCCATATTGACTCAATCCCTCTATTTTTAGGTCTTTCTTGTAATCAGACCGAGTTTCTACAAGTCCAATTATTTCCTTTTCTTACAATAGTTCTTTAAATCCTCCATTACCTATTTTGATCCATATTCCTTCAATAATAATAATACATGTTACTTTAACTCTAGCTATTTTTTACCTCTGTGTTCCACTGACCTCCTTGACTTACTTCTAGTCTTTATAGATCTTTCCACTTCCATTATACTCCCCTCAGGATAGCTAATAACGTCCTTCTCAAATAGTTCTTCTGGGAGTTTTACTCTACTACCTGATTCCATCCCCTTCTTCTGAAAAGTGTCTCTTAAACTCACTGTCTTACGCCTGGAAGTATCCTCAGCTAATCCACTCGGACCCGCTGTTGACATCTGGCTCACCTCATCATTCCTCACACTGTTTCTTGACTCCGATGGATGTTCTGACGTAGACCGTTGAATTACCTGTCCAGTCTTAGGTTAGTACTTGTACCTAAAAATCCTTGTGCCATCAGAAAGGGCATTTACTCTCAACCTCCCACCAAACGTAAAATGAGTCAATGTGGTTGCAATGACGCTAGAAATAGGTTGATGATCCCCTAAGAGCAAAATATTTGCCTAAAAGCAAGCGTGCGAGAATCAATAATAGGTCAATGTATTGATTACTCTTCCCCAGTTTTTTAATTGTTACCTAACTGCGTAGTATTACTCAGGTCTTTAATGGAACAGATAAACTTATTACTACGTAGTGGTAATAGTAGTTGTACATTGTAGTAATGAGCGAGTTGGGTTGGCTGCGTGGTAATGATAATGTTATATGGCCTCCGGAGAAGCCTGTGAGGATGGCCTTACCGTTGAGAAATTCAAATACTGAAGACAACACATAAACCCAGCCCCCGAGCCATAGGAATTAACCAATGAAGTTTACGATCCTCAAAACAATCGGAAGTCGAACCAGATGCTCTTTGGGCCAAAGGCCAGCAAGCTGCGTGGTGTGGGACTTGTAGCTATAAGTTTGCGTTCATTACGTGGTGGATTAAAACTTCACTGTTGCTTGTCCTGAAGATAGGTTTCCGTGGTGACCTGTTTCCACACCAGGCAAATGCCAAGGCTGTATCTTAACTGCAGCCACGGTCGCTTCCTTCCCCGTCCTAGCCCTTTCCTTTTCCATTGTCACCATAAAACCTGTCTGAGTCGGTGGGATGTAAAACCAATAGCCAATCATTAAATACATTGTCAACAGGTACACATGTTTTCTTGAATACTAACATTATATATGCCAATAATTAATAGAGCAAGAGGCTGTACAGTTTGGGTCACGTTGCTATCAGCTTGCATTCGGGAGATAGTGAGTTCTAACCCAATTGTCAGCAAGCCTGAAGATGGTTTTCTGCGTTTTCCCATTTACACACCAAGCAAATGTTGGGACAGCTTTAATTAAAGCCACGGTCACTTCCTTCCAACTCCTGGCCCTTTCCTATCCCATCGCCGCCATAAGACCTATCTCTGTCGGTAAATAAAAAATTGTTTAAATAACCATTATTAATTCCAAGATCTTCATTACAAAGCGCACGGTACGCATTTGTAATAGTTACTTGCGTAACAAGGGCGGAAAGTGACGTTTTACGTATGAATTGGGATGTATTTCGAAACCTACACGTAAAACATTTCCGTCCGTTTAAGGTCTGGTCCATACGAAAGTTAATATACAATGTTAATGGAAGTATTTCTCATCATAGTTAAAAAAAACTTGTGTTAACAAACTTCTTCAACATTCTGTCTGCACCAAAAAAATCTGTTTCTGAAGTTACAGTGGATAGGGTCAGGAAGAATAAAGTACGTACAGCTGCAGCTTAGACAAAAGCGCAGACACAAAGTGTGGCAAAGAAAAATATAGGAAAAGCGTTTAGAGTAAGTTCGGAGAGAACACTTATGTCAGAACTTTTAATTCGCGATGCAACAGGCGAGAGTTCTTGCTGCCAGTAATTGGGCCTCAAATTGTAAGAAATGATACAAATTATCGGAAAACCATCGCCAATGATGACAGGCTAGGTATAACTTTAAGATATCTAGCCTAGCAACTGGTGACTCCTAAACTTCACTTACGTATTTTGTCTAGATTGTCAAAACAAGTAACCTCAGTTATTGTATCTTAAGTTGAAAATGTTTTGGAATTATGGCAGCAGAATTCAGAGTTTTCAGAAAACCAATAATGCTTGTTCCAACTAAATTAGACTGTTTGTAACTGCATGTATTGTGCTTCGCAAAATAGATAAATAAATATGCTACTATGTTGTTAAAACTCTTTTCAAACAAGTATTCACTTGTACAGAGTGAATAACCTAAAACTTGCACCCCAAATATTTCTGATATGGAAAGCGCTATTGATGGGCTGCATTTTCACAGAAATTAAGTGTAACCAAGGGCTCATCATTTTATCCCGTACACAGATTTTAATAATTATTAGGCTGTGTGTTCATTTTAGAAAGGTACATTAAACAAGAAAACTAAATTACTGTGGAATTCCAATGGTATTTTTTCAGGATTCTAGAACGAGGTGGTTTTTTTTTTTTTTTTTTTTTTTTTTGCTAGTTGCTTTACGTCGCACCGACACAGATAGGTCTTATAGCGACGATGGGTCAGGGAAGGGCTAGGAGTGGGAAGGCAGCGGCCGTGGCCTTAATTAAGGTACAGCCCCAGCATTTGCCTGGTGTGAAAATGGGAAACCACGGAAAACCATTTTCAGGGCTGCCGACAGTAGGATTCGAACCTACTATCTCCCAAATACTGGATACCGGCCGCACTTAAACGAGACTGCAGCTATCGAGCTCGGTCTCGAACAAGTAGTTTGCGAGCTATCGTAGTTTGAAAATTGTAAATACAGGCAGTTGTCTGCTCCATGTGTCAGCACTAATTAAAAAATAAAATGAATAAATTATTTGGATTCTGAAGAATTGGCCTTCAAAGGTAGTATTCAAAATGATGACCGCCAGCTTCAATACAAGCTTCCAGTCTGCCTTGTAAAGATTTATGTACACGTTCTAGCATTTTGTCTGAACTTTCAGCGCAGGCAGCAGTAATACGTCGTCTCATATCATCTGGTGTATTTGGTATGTCCTTGTAAACAGTGTATTTTAGCTTTATCCAGAGAAAAATCGTAAGTGGTCAAATCCGGTGAACGGGTTGGCCAAGGTATAGGTCCCTTTCGTCCAAGCCAACAAATTGGAAACATTCGAAGAAGACAAGCTGTAGTAGGTCGTGCGCTATGAAATGGACAGCCATCATGCTGATACCACATGTTCCTCCTAGTCTGTAATGGAACATCTTCAAACATCTGTTGAAGCTGGTCTCTTAGGAGTTTGAGATACTTTTGAGAATCGAGTGTTCCTTCTAAGAAAAAAATGGCCTATGATCTGATTGTTTACTATCCCACATTACACATGTAAACTCCATGGACGCTCACGTTCCATCTAACGAAGCCAATGGGGATTGTTTACGGACCAATAGCGCATGTTTCAGAGGTTTGCTTTACCATGATTTATAAAAGTTGCTTCATCACTAAACGAGATACATGATGAATCTTGTGTATCTTGTCTTAATGCCCATGTACAAAAGTTAACACGATACTCAAAATCGTTTCCAAGCAACACGCGATGGAGAGGGACATGATACGGATTGAAATTATGACAGTGGAGAACGCAAAGTACTTGCCTGACTCCTGCCACTTCCTGGTGAGATTGTACGAAAACTAAAGAGCGGATCAACAGCACTCTTCACTCGTTTGTTTCTGTTACGTTTCCTAGGTGTGTTTCACTTCGAGGTCCACGTAATTGGTTGAAGAGGTTCACAAATAGCATTGTCGAGATGAGTGACGCCTATTGAGTCGTTCCGTGTACAGAGCACAAGAACGAATAGCATTCTTCCTACATTCTCCATACACCAGTAACATGTCGACTTAATCAGCATTGGTAAGTACCATCGTCCACCACGTCCTACTTCTTGAACTGTGACAAAGTAACTGACAAGCAAGCAGCAGCGCAATCAGTGTACTGTAAAAGAACGGGGCTGACTGGCCGAGGCGGTAAAGGCGTGCTCGATTGAAGCTGAAGGACATGGATTCGATTCCCCGTCAGGAAGTCGAAAAATTTAAGAAACGGGATTTCCACTTCCAGTGGTGCACATGGCCCTGAGGTTCAATCAGTCTACACCAAAAATGAATACCAAGTGAATTTCTCGGGGCAAGTGCGGCCAGGCATAGAGCTAACTACTCTACCCTACAGAGCGTCGAGGTTACGGGTAGTGGAAGCCTTTATCTCACCCCAGAGCCTTTATGGCCTGTACGGAGATGACTTTGCTTCACTTTACTGAAAAGGAAACAAACATAAGAACATCTTAGCCTCGTAACTAAGCAGTTGAATGGAGTAGACTACTGTTGGTAGGCCTATTTACAGTTTTCAAACTACGATAGCTCGTAAACCACTTGTATTTGAATCCTGACATTCTGATTTACACTAGTTTTATTGTGTTAATATCAATAGGCATTTTACCATTTGGAAATGTAACTTTCTAAAGTAAAGCACATTCTAATAATTATTAAAATCTGTGTATGGGCTAAAATTATGAGCCTTGGTTACACTTCATTTCTGTAAAAACAGCACTTTAATAGCACCTTCCATTTCAGAAATATTTGGGGTGCAAGTTTTAGGTGAATCACCCTGTATATTGGGTCCCTCGACTGTAAAGTACATATATTTATGTATGGATATGAATTACATCTGTATAAAGTATTAATATGTTACAAGTTTACTTACCTCTGCCTGTAAATAACACACACGGTATCCCATGCCTGTCGTAAGAAGTTACTAAAACGGGCCCCAGGGGCTCTCAACTTGGGAGCGTGGGTTGGCGACCATGAGGCCCTTAGCTGAGTCCTGTCATTGCTTCCCCTTACTTGCACCAGGCTCCTCACTTTCATCCATCCCATTCGACCTCCCTTGGTCACCTCTTGTTTGTCTTTCATTTTCACGCCCTTCGTGGTCCTTGTCTTTCTTTGGCCGATACCTTCATTTTTCGAAGTGTCGGATCCCTTCCATTTTCTCTCTCTGATTAGTGTTATATACAATATGGTTGACTAGATGTACTTCCTCTTCAAACAATAATCACCACCACCACCACCACCTCTCGCTATCTTCTTCCCTTACCATAGGCAAACCATTTTGGTGTGTGCACACAATCCGGATTGCTTCCATTTTTATTACTTTTCTTCACTTTCAAGAATTTTCTATGGAACTCACCTCTCAGTTTTTTTAATATTATGTCAATATCAGGCTGACTGCAGTTAAACACAGAGGCTAGTTCTGAGTAAGCATCATTTCGAGCATTCCTGTCTTTATGATTGGGACCCGACTGTTCCTCAAAACGGGATAATTTTGGTATGAATCAATTAGTGCTAAAATCTTCTCATTAGACCACTCCCTATCAACAAATATTGTCAAATGCTTCTTCGCATTTCGCAGTTCCACGCGTCGTATGAGTCACTTGCGATTCGATAGTTAATTTTTCGGAAAAATAAAAAACATCGTATTCCGCGCTAAGAATCTGCATGCTTTAATTACATCTTTGCACATGTGTGAACCCGATGTCAGCAAAAATACGAAAAGTTATTTCGAAATTTAATTCACAAATGTTAAAGATGTTTATAAACATGGCCGAAAAGTTTACGTTTTGTTATTAACAGTAAAAAATGTTCATGAAGGTCGTTGGTTAACCGTGTTCATTAACAAAGTTGACGAAAACATCTTAATGTAGATGCAACTTAACGTACAACATTTTATTTCACGCTATGTTGGATTTCGTAATTGTTATTTAAATACTAATATTAAGGTGACCACATTATGCTCAGTTCATTAAGAACCTAGCATTCAAAACATTATTTTGCGCAGTTTAGGGCAGTTCGAGGCCGAGTCCCCTCATGACGAGCATAGTCATCTGCATCTAAGTAACCGTTTTACATGCATTAAAAAAGGGTTGCTGGTGGTATGTTTCTATGTTGGTAGAAATTGAGTGCGGTAAGTAATTAGAGTATCGCAAAATTCTACTTTCCACATTATTTCGAAGAACGTCAACATATGAAATTCCTCGCATCCGGGAGATAATGGGTTCGAACCCCACTGTCGGCAGCCCTGAAGATGGTTCTCTGTGGTTTCCCATTTTCACACCAGATAAATGCTGGGGCTGTACCTTAATTAAGGCGATGGCCGCTTCCTTTCCACTCCTAGGCCTTTCTTCTCCCATCGTCCGTGCGACGTGAAAGCAAATTTTTAAAAAACATGTGAAATTCTACATAGTATTGTCAGTTTTTATATTCATTTAGTTGTTCTTTATTTAAATTAATTCTTCATTTATTAACTTATTTTATCTGTAACTATTTTAATTAACTTTTTCTATTTTTAAGTATAAACATTGAGATTAAGTGTAAGAAAGGGCGTAGAGCCCTAATTTCGCTACTGGACAAGGCTTTATTTCTGATGGTTTCGGGTCGCAATATCACACAAGTATGGGGAAGGTCTAGGATTGGAGAGCTAGAGGCCGTGGCGTTAAGGTACAAACCCCACCCCGCATTCGCCTGGTGTGAAAACGGAAAACCACGGAAAACCATTTTCAGAGCTGCCGGCGGTGGGATTCGAGCCCATCATCTCCCGAATGCAAGGTCACAAGGCACTAATAGCCTAAATAAATGAATAAGTAAATAAATAGATAAAGTACAGTAGTATGAAATAAGCATTGTTCAAGCGTCCCGATTGCTAATTCTATTTATCACAATATCTCTGGAAAAGCGACGTGTACCTTCTAAACTATGTTCATTCTCAAACGAGGCTTTGACTTTATATATATATACACACACACAAGTTGGTTTACATCGCACCGACACAAACTGGTCTTATGGCGACGATGGGACAGGAAAAGGCTAGGGATGGAAAGGAAGCGGCCGTAGCCTTAATTCAGTTACATTCTGGTGTGAAAATGTAAAACCACGGAAAACCATCATCAGGGCTGCCGACAGTGGGGCCCGAACCCACTATCTCCCGAATAATGGATTTTGCCCGCACTTAAGCGACTGCAGCTATCGAGCTCGCCTATTGTCTATCCCCATGATAAACCTTAACTTTGACTATAATAGCTATCCCAAGGTACAAGTAACAAGAACATCTGTCCCTTCTGCTACTGATTCCCTAATTACAGAGTTTTCTGAAGAAAATCACTACGTGTGCGAGTCTGCAGCTCGAGGTTCTTTTTGAGGTCGTCGATCTCTTAACGTTTACAAGTGCATGTCTTTTGTCTCTGTGGAGCTTAACTTTCAAGTTCTCTTTGTCTCCTAAGTAGAAATACAAACCTCCGAAGAGCGATAATGAGAACTTGGAAATCAAGAGTATAATAAGGAGAGGAAACCACTCCAGGGAAGCGTGTTCTTAATCAACAAGCAAGTAAATGTGCACCTGAACACATTCATGTCACAACCTACAGTACGGTACTTGTTGAGTGACGAGCTGTTTGAACGATCAATGTGATAAGATAACAATAAGTAGTCCTAAAAGTGTGATATCGTAATCTAATTTTGCAAGCTACTACTCTCAGAATTTGTGGAATGGTAATACAGACATCAAAGACACTGTATTATTTGTCCTTACGGCAGGGGCGTAGCCGAGGGGGGGGGATGTTACTGGAGGGAGGGGTTTAGAACACCCCACTATGGGATTTTTACAAAAGAAAATAAACCCAAACTGACAATAAACAAGTGAAAGTCGACTCAAATACACAGAGACAAAACCAACAGATCTCTTGAATCTATACTTTCTAAGAAGCCTCGAAAGTTCGATATTTTTACAAGTTGCTTTACGTCGCACCGACTCAGATAGGTCTTATGGCGACGATAGGACAGGAAAGGGCTAGGAGTGGGAAGGAAGCGACCGTGGCCTTAATTAAGGTACAGCCCCAGCATTTGCCTGGTGTGAAAATGGAAAACCACGGAAAACCATCTTCAGGGCTGCCGACAGTGGGGTTCGAACCCGCTATTTCCCGAATACTGGATACTGGCCGCACTTAAGCGACTGCAGCTATCGAGCTCAGTAAGTTCGATTTTAGATTGTAATCTGAACCTACCACTCTCCATAAAACTATTCACTTTGATAATATTGTTCTTTTTCTGTTGTAATGGAAGGTTTTGTAACGAATCAGTGAAAAAAATGAAATGGGGTATGGCTTTTAGTGCCGGGAGTGTCAGAGGACAAGTTCGGCTCGCCAGATGCAGGTCTTTTGATTTGACGCCCGTAGGCGAATTACGCGTTGTGGTGGGGATGAAATGATGATGAAGATGCCACATACACCGAGCCCCCGTGCCAGCGAAATTAACCAATGATGGTTAAAATTCCCGGCTCCGCCGGAAATCGAACCCGGGACCCCTGTGACCAAAGGCCAGCACGCTAACCATTTAGCCATGAAGCCGGACAATGAACCAGTACTGTAATCTGACTGAATATCAACATATTTTTTTTTGCTAGGGGCTTTACGTCGCGCCGACACAGATAGGTCTTATGGCGACGATGGGATAGGACAGGCCTAGGAGTTGGAAGGAAGCGGCCGTGGCCTTAATTAAGGTACATCCCCAGCATTTGCCTGGTGTGAAAATGGGAAACCACGGAAAACCATTTTCGGGCTGCCGATAGTGGGATTTGAACCTACTATCTCCCGGATGCAAGCTCACAGCCGCGCGCCTCTACATAATTTACTTGTATCAGTGTCCTTATAATGACACTCGTGCATGCGCGCACGACACACGAACTTCAAAGCATCTTCATATGTTCTATCATCATTTTGTAACTATAACCCCCCCCCCCTCTCCCCATCGATCGATCCCGGCTACGCTGCTGCCTTGCTGTATTCGAAAACCTCACGCACCAAGAAGAAGTTACCAGAATCGCATGGAACTTGATATGGCTGTAACGCTGACGTATGTTTGTGAATACAGTATGAGAGCAAAAGACTAGTTTATTGCGAAAAGCTGAATTCTTGAAGAGAAACTCTAGTACCATGTGGGTCCGGCTTGCATACAAGATGATGTGATAGGAGTGGGCATGGAGGCACAGGGCCTACAGGTTTTTGTATGGAATCCTTTGAAATATCTATCCATATTTTTCGGCAGCTGGTGTTAAAGAACATGTTAACTTCTAAGCTGCTGAAGTTCGCACTACAAGAGGACCCTGATATTTGTATGTTCGATAGGTGATAAATCAGGCGATCGGACAGACCACGGACATGTGGGATTCCTGGACACCCTTGCTGTGAGCAATGAAGCTATCATCATGCTCACAATGCCTCTTGGAAGCTCTGGTAATGGGCAGCACATGTGGCCGCAGGATGACCTGCACATTTCACTTGTCCCTCCTATCACTGTTAGGAGTGGCCGACTGTTGTATGCGTTGGCCTCTCGGTTCAGCGCACCAGCAAGGGGTTGGCGTATTGCACCTCAACGAAGGAAGGATTGAGACGCTCACCACGCGACCTCCAGACGTCAAATTTCAGTGCACAAAGGAAACCTCGGTTCTCAACTAAAGACAACCTAGTTCCAGCTCGTAGTAGGCCGGGTTTGTCGCCCACGACACCGCTGTAAACGGCCTCTAGCCGAATGACGTAACCGGGATGGGTGATATAACCTCAATGAGCCGAATACGAGTACCTTGGGTAGTATATATCAATCAGTCAATCAATCAATCAATCAGTCAATCAATCAATCAATCAATCAATCGCCACTGATCTGCATTTAGGGCAGTCGCCCAGGTAGCAGTTTCCCTATCTGTTGTTTACCTACTCTTTTCTTAACTAATTACAAAGAATTTGGAAATTTATTGAACATCTCCCTTGGTGAGCTGACTACCCTAGCGCAGTGGTATTCAAACCTTTTGGCTGGCGTACCCCCAAAATCCAATTGTTCTACCTTCGTACCCCCGAAGTACGAGTAGTCCTATATTGCGTTTATAGCAGAAATAACACAAAATTGTTGCTGGATGCCAATAATATTAACTATAATCATAATCATCACCATCATCTTTTGCAGCTTATCCAGCTTGCTCAGGGTCCCTGCAAGCACTGAGGCAAGAAAGAGTAGTGGCCGGGGATTTAAGATCGCGTGCCCTTCCTGACACCACGGTATTTTCAACTGAAAATCCCACGCCAGCAACATCAGGAATCAAACCACGGTCGCCGGAATGACAGGCAAGCAGCTAAGCCGCTACTCCACCGTGTTTCTCAAAAATAACAATAATGAATCGTATATACAGTATATTGTCGCTGGACAAAGGGAACCTCGTAACTCCTTCGGAATGAAATTTACAGAAGAACCCCAAAACTGAGCGGTGAGTAATGGCCCGAAAACTGTTCCTGGCATTTTCAGTGCTAACGATAGGTCAATATTATTCGACCATTGGAGTCTTCTTCCAGTTCTCAGGCAACGCGGCAAGCCTTCACAAGGCAGATGGAGAAACGTGGTTTTCTCGTGAGTGCGATTATGAGGTTTTCGTTGCCTAGCAATAATATACAGTACATCCGAGTACAATTATTATTCTTACAAAACTATTGTACTATATTCATTGCTACTAAAAAAAATGAAGTGAATGACTGGATTTAGAAACAAAAAATTTAAAAAAGCAATGTAGCATAAGTAAGCATGTTTATATACACTGACTGACAGAGCAAATGCAACACCAAGAAGGAGTGGTCAGAACTTTATGCCAATTGCAGGGTAGACTGACGTCACTGAGGTATGCTCATGATGTGAAATGCGCCGCTGTGCTGCGCACGTAGCGAACGATAAATGGGACACGGCGTTTGCGAATGGCCCACTTCGTACCGTGATTTCTCAGCCGATAGTAATTGTAGAACGTGTTGTCGTGTGCCACAGGACACGTGTATAGCTAAGAATGCCAGGCCGACGTCAACGGAGGCATTTCCAGCAGACAGACGACTTTACGAGGGGTATGGTGATCGGGCTGAGAAGGGCAGGTTGGTCGCTTCGTCAAATCGCAGCCGATACCCATAGGGATGTGTCCACGGTGCAGCGCCTGTGGCGAAGATGGTTGGCGCAGGGACATGTGGCACGTGCGAGGGGTCCAGGCGCAGCCCGAGTGACGTCAGCACGCGAGGATCGGCGCATCCGCCGCCAAGCGGTGGCAGCCCCGCACGCCACGTCAACCGCCATTCTTCAGCATGTGCAAGACACCCTGGCTGTTCCAATATCGACCAGAACAATTTCCCGTCGATTGGTTGAAGGAGGCCTGCACTCCCGGCGCCCGCTCAGAAGACTACCATTGACTCCACAGCATAGACGTGCACGCCTGGCATGGTGCCGGGCTAGAGCGACTTGGATGAGGGAATGGCGGAACGTCGTGTTCTCCGATGAGTCACGCTTCTGTTCTGTCAGTGATAGTCACCGCAGACGAGTGTGGCGTCGGCGTGGAGAAAGGTCAAATCCGGCAGTAACTGTGGAGCGCCCTACCGCTAGACAACGCGGCATCATGGTTTGGGGCGCTATTGCGTATGATTCCACGTCACCTCTAGTGCGTATTCAAGGCACGTTAAATGCCCACCGCTACGTGCAGCATGTGCTGCGGCCGGTGGCACTCCCGTACCTTCAGGGGCTGCCCAATGCTCCGTTTCAGCAGGATAATGCCCGCCCACACACTGCTCGCATCTCCCAACAGGCTCTACGAGGTGTACAGATGCTTCCGTGGCCAGCGATCTCTCACCAATCGAACACGTGTGGGATCTCATTGGACGCCGTTTGCAAACTCTGCCCCAGCCTCGTACGGACGACCAACTGTGGCAAATGGTTGACAGAGAATGGAGAACCATCCCTGAGGACACCATCCGCACTCTTATTGACTCTGTACCTCGACGTGTTTCTGCGTGCATCGCCGCTCGCGGTGGTCCTACATCCTACTGAGTCGATGCCGTGCGCATTGTGTAACCTGCATATCGGTTTGAAATAAACATCAATTATTCATCCGTGCCGTCTCTGTTTTTTCCCCAACTTTCATCCCTTTCGAACCACTCCTTCTTGGTGTTGCATTTGCTCTGTCAGTCAGTGTACTTTGTCAATGGGATGTACAAACTGGCGAATAGTTAGAAAAGTGGACTCTGTGAAGTGGTAGACAAAAATAAATCAAAACCAGATTTTATTGGAAACGAGCACATTCAACTTATTTCTGAACTGCTCGCTGAAAGCAGTTAAAAAGCTACCACAAATGTGCGAACCCCTTGAGACGACTCCGCGTACCCCTAGTGGCACGATCACCACACTCTGAATACCACTGCCCTAGCGGAATCCATTAATGGGAGTCGGCACATCTTAATTCACACATGTTCATTTCACTAAATCTAGGAACATTTTTCTCAGAATCCCTCAATTTAGAGCTTTGAAATTTTGAGGATGTTAACCTATTTGAATATCCTGTAATAATAATAATAATAATAATAATAATAATAATAATAATAATAATAATAATAATAATAATAATAATGTTCTTGTTGTTTTTGAGTCATCAGTCCGTAGACTGGTTTGATGCAGCTCTCCATGCCACCCTATCCTGGGCTAATGTTTTCATTTCTACGTAACTACATCGTACATCTGCTCTAAGCTGCTTGTTATATTCATACTTGATCAACTCCTACCGTTCTTACCACCTACACTTCCCCCATTAACTAACTAAACAACTGCTGGGTGTCTTGAGGTGTATCCTGTCATCCAATCATTCTTTCTCTTATTCTCATCAAATTCAACCAAATCGATCTCCTCTCCCTATTCGATTTATGTTCCTTCATTCGTAATTCGATCTACCCATCTGACCTTCAGGATTGATTGATTGATTGATTGATTGATTGATTGATTGATTGATTGATTGATTGATTGATTGATTGATTGATTGATTGATTGATTGATTGATTGATTGATTGATGCTATTGTTCACTTATGTGTAGAAAATATCTCCCACACCCGTAGATCGCAATAGTGTATTTTCTTCCATAAGGTTTCTTCATTTAGTAACCACCTGACTCCACGCAGTCCCTACATATTCTATGACTAACTTGAAGCAAATGTAGAGAATCGAATATATACCAATGAGCGATTCAGTGTAAAATGAAGAGTGGGTTATAAATAGCCTCCCTTGATGAAATTTCTTATGATTGGAGTAAACAAGCAGAGGTGGGCTAGCTCACTGTAATATGATTAGAGACTGGACCTTAAAGAAAGGGGCCTGAGAAGTGCGTATCTTGTGCGGGAAGGTAAGTACGAGGGTAAGTCAATAAGTATCTGCAATTTTGCTCTAATTGTCATTAGGTTGACTCTAAGTCATTATGTGCTCAACAGCCGGTAGATGGCACCGTTGTCTACGTCTGTGCTATGTTTCAGCGTTATCAGCTTGCGCTGTTACTACGTAAAGATGGCGCGCCAACCGTTTTTTGTGCTCTGAGAGCCATGGCTGATGTGCATATGGTTTTCCACGTCATCAACAGTCACTCGTCTGTTATTCAGGATCATATCACGCACTTGTTCAATATTGGCATCAGTTACGGCTGCAGATAGACGCCCGGATCTTTCCTCATCCTTCACGCTCGTGCGACCCGTTTTGAACTGTTCAATCCACTGGTAAACACTTCGCTGTGGCAAAACATTTTCCCCGTATTGTGCTGAAAGTCTTCTATGAATTTCCGCTCATGGTACACCCCTCTCCCTCTCCCCCCCCCCCCCTCCCCGGCCCTCAGACCACAAAAAACGGATTACGGATCGCTATGTAACTTGTGAATCATGCTGCTAGAAGCATGCATGAGGAGGAAGAAGGCTGACATTGGAGTGGGCGGGGCTGTTAGACATTTTATTAGCAACGTAAGTCGCCGCTCTTATATGGACCATTATTTTTACACGCAAGTGTGCGTTACAAGAATGAAAGTGTTATATGTAGTCGTTTTAAAATTCATACGTAAAACCTCGTTTTAGGCCCTTGTAACGAAAATAACTATTATACTTGCCTCAGTAGATCAATAGAATAGTGTCCGAAACATGATTCCAAGTTTGCGGGTTCGATCCGAGCCAAAATAGGCATGTGAAGAATCACAGATGGCGCACTCAGTGTCACTTGATAAAATTAACTCAACCACGGTAGCAGTCCGAAAGAGTCCCACTTTCGCTCCTACACGACAGCACAACCGTAACGTCGAAATTGATAGCAGACCACCAATTAGGCCTCGGTGACCAGATGTTCCAGTTCTGGATGCTTTGTCCCATGGTCTCGAAAAACTTTCTTGGGACGCGAAAATATTTTAGAAATAGATTACTTGCTTATAACGAGAGTAGTTTGTATTTATTTATTTTTTTCTTTTTGCAAGTTGCTTTACACGTCGTGCCGACTCAGGTAGTAGGTCTTATGGCGGCGATGGGATAGGAAATGGCTAGGATTGGGAAGGAAGCGGCCGTGCTCATAATTAAGGTACCGCCCCAGCATTTGCCTGCTGTAAAAATGGGCTGCCGATAGTGGGGTTCGAACCCATTAGGACCTATCTCCCGAATGCAAGCTCACAGCTGCGCGCCGCGCGGCCAGCTCGCTCAGTTGCATTGGAACGATAAGAACTTTCTCTGAAAAGTCAACCAACGTATTCTTGATTATTACGAAATAGATGGATTTTTATGTTCACACCAGAGTATTAATCAACATTTCTCCTTCAATGCTTTCGTTGTTTTGGTTCTGGCGGTTGCAGCATTCAGAGGAAATGTGTGGAGAGATTATTTTCAGTTCGGTCACTCAGTGCATTATGTTGGTAGCACGAGCATGTTGGTTGTGTATGTGACTATAATAGAGTGTGAGCTTTATTATTATTATTATTATTATTATTATTATTATTATTATTATTATTATTATTATTATTATTATTATTATTATTATTGTTACGGAGTTATCCGTGGTAGTTAGAGGTGAAAGAAGGTGCTGGGATGAATAGGTCTCAATATACGAAATTAAAGTTAATTTAAAATTTAACAAGGATATATTGTCTTTTCAAGATCAATAAATAACCATTATAACAGGTACTCAGTAGCCTAGCAACAATTCGGGAATGTACAATTACAGTGTTACAGGATTTGGGCTCCGAGAGCCAGACACATAATTCTTGAGCAATTAGCCCAACTTTAGCCAGATACCAGGTTTGACAAAGGGGCAGAAACCCCAATCATGGTCAGGAGCTCTTGCTCCCTATTACTCAGTAAAGCCTGCTCGAGTCATACAGAAATCAAAATTTTAAGAAAGAGCAACCCGCTCTTAAAGTTCAAGCCTATCAAAGGCCACACCAAACTCCACTTTCAAGTTGACCTCCAAACACAAATAACACGGGGGTAAAAATACCCAACCTACTGAGGCCTATTCAGTGAAGAAACAGGACAATTGCATGGCCTCCAAAATACCAACTTGAGAGGAGGCGAAACTGCACTCCTAATATACTTTACTAAAACCTACTTGGCACTAGGCCGCTAATGCAAGGGCTAATCCCATACTAAAGAGGTGACTTATATAAGAAAACGATTTACATTACATTAGGAGGGAAGAAACGGTTGTGAAAATAAGTTCACCTCAAAGCAATATGAGTGGGAGCTCGAGAGGGTTAAGCACTCTCTATCCCAATTTGTAGTTTAAAAAGATAGAATTGATACTGTACCCATAAAAATGTGTTCATATCTTTAAGGCGCTTGATATTAAATGAACGAGCATGATTCTTAACCTAGGGAGTGGCTTTATCATTGGAGCTGGTACAGAGAGAGGTATAGTTATCAATTTGAGAGATTATTTTGATAAATTGAGTTTATTGATCATCAAAAGCAAGTTCATATCACCTTCGTACAGCAGCGTGGAAGTGTCGTGGCTGGTTGGTACCTCCAAGTCCTGGGATGGTGCTGGACATCGACTGGGCAGGGACCACACCTGCTCGGATGAGGAGTTCTGGAATGTCTGGAGGTTCTGGAAATGTCTCGACGTTCTGGAAGTCTCGACGTTCTGGAATGTCCCGACGTTCTGGAGTGTCTCGAAGATTGGCACACGTTCCTGGGTTCGATTCGAGACGTAATTCACACTTGAATTTCCTGCACGGCACTCCACACATTCAGGGCACTGTCTGAACAGATATGACCCTTTAATTATGGTTACTGCACTCTAGATATTAGTTCTGGAATAATCACTCGAAGAACAAGTACTGGTAGAAATACAAGTTCATAATGCAAGCTCACTGTAAGTCAGAATGTTCTAGAGGATTACTGTCACTGCAGTCCTAAATGCACAGTTCTGAAGATTTAAAACATATTGGCAATGAACTGAATAAGTAGCACTCGGAAACTGTCCTGTTGCATTAATAGGCGAAGTGAATAGCCATTAAAGAAAATAATATTTGAAAAAAAAGTCTGACTTCATAAATTATGGATCACTCAAAATACTGGAACGTTCTAGGCTTTCTGGAAACGCGATATGCGTATTCCGAATTGTCACAGTCTTTAAGAATCAAAACATAAGTCCCTGTGCAGCACTTGGAAAGCATTGCATATTTCACAATTAAACGTAATGTTGAATGTCCCCTAAGTTTCATAGTCTTTACAAGGCGTAAATTCAACGAGGCACTTGAGAAACCAAGTCACATCGTTTACACGTAAGTTTATGTTGGTAGGGCACAAGTTCATCCTACACGCTCGCAAAGTTTCAATGTTCCAGAAATTGATTCAAAAATATAAGTTCGAATAAGTTCCAAACGTAAGTTCAATGCGATACACAACACTCGTGAAAATTCAAAGTCCTCTCAATCGTCGTCGAATAAGTAAGTCCCTAAGTGGCACTTCAAAAAAAACAAAGTTCCAATGTGTAGAAATAACAAAGTTCCAATGTGCCAAAATGTTAAAGTCCCAACACGACACTCGAAGAAAATAAAGTTCCGATGACAATGTTCCAGTACGTCACCTTAAGAAAATAATAAAGTCTTATCGCGACACTTGGCGAAAATAACTAAGTTCCAATGAGACGCTTCAGAAAAAAACAAAGTTCCTATATGGCACTTTAAGAAAATATCAAAGTCCAATCACGACACACGAAAAAAAAAACAAAGTTCCAATGTGTCAATATGACAAAGTTCCAATACGATGCTCTCAAAAATAAAGTCCCATTCAGGCACTTCAAGAATATGATAAAGTCCTGATACAACATTTAGAGAAAATACCGAACTTGGATTTCGCAGACTGTCGACTAGAAGTTCGACACGCACAACACTTATCTTGTCACCCGTGTCACAGAGACGGCGGAGTGACAGACACTGAATTCGTAGGTCGGGTGGTCCTCCTTTTATACACGTTCGCATGGAAGTGTCTAGAACTCGCGTATTATCTACCCTTATAACTTCTATAATACTCGGTGGATTTTCTTGAAATCTTAAGAGATGATGTCCATTGTAAAGGCTTTTAAGTTGGCAGTGTCAAAATAGCGATAAATTAGCTCAAAATGTACTTTTGAGGACGAGCTGGATCATTACCATATATGGTAGCGGATAGCTGGCTTACGGCGGCCACGTCACTCGCTGGGTACGTCACTGCGTTCGGCGGGCTGCCTACCTTCCACCTCGCGCGAAGTTCAACAAACATACTTCGGACTTCTGTCGTAGCGGTGTTCCCGGTACAATACCAAGTGTCTTTACATTTTAAAGGAAAGTTACATGGTAAAAGGCTTCGGACCTGCCCCGAGAGTTAAACTGCTGAGCTAGCAAGAAAAGAAATTATTAAAAGGCCATTACCTGGTGGTTGAACTGCTGCCCGAAGAAAGAGGCGCTTCCCGCCGCCTGCTACATAATTTACACAATGATAGGTGTTACTGAAGTGGCCCGGAGACCCGAAAATCAGCAGTTTATATACCCCCGTGGAAAGTTTGAGGCGTTTCGTGAATGATAACACCCGCCCTCAAGCATTTTATTGGATAATGGCAAAAACTACTACACTAGACGAAGAAGAAACACCTTATTGGTGGAAAATTAATTACAGAAATTCCTTATTGGTCAAATTCAAAACTGGCGGAAAGAAAGGGTTAACATTGCCAACTTAAACAATGGCAGAAAGAAATTTAATAAAGAACAAACTTATAAGTACTAAATTTCTTCAAAAAAGGTTCCTTCACTTCGCACTAGGGTGCACAATTGTAGTTCTTAAGTAGTGTCCTCTAGAAGAGAATGTTCACACTTCTTGCTACAGATAAAACAAAAATGAATCGAAACTGACATAGTTCAGAACACTTCAAAATTTATAGTAATGACATCTTCTGAGAAATCGTTGAATTAATATGGAAGTTAAAGTTCAGGCTTCCTCCAGTAGAGGAGTTTTAACTGGCGCAAGGTTTGAATTAGCGGCGTGGAGGTGTACCACCCGGTACAGACCTCCCCCCCAAAAGTCCCTCCAAGGGGTAACACAGAAGAACATAAACTTTTGTTTTAAAATAAGGTCCAAGTTATGATGTTGATATAGAAGTTAATTGCAGAAGTATTTACAACCAAATTTTCTTAAATGATTGTGTCCAGTTTCAAAATACTTTGTAGTTACTTTAGATGTAAGGTCTTTATGCTTGTAGAGGTTGAATTCAGAAGGAAACTTTTAGTTTTTAAAAGTGAGGAAAATTTTCTAAGTCCACCAGATATTGCAGCTGAATCCGAAAATGCAGGTAATGTCCATGGAGCTGATTAAGTACATTCAATGTTGATTAAGTTTGACGGCCAGCACAGCCGCCGCTGCTTGTGTCCAGAGGAGGCCGCTCGGACCCCTCAAGTACCCTGAGATACCGCTCGCCCGCACTATGAGAGGAGTAGTGGAGTTGAAGCACGCCGCGCCCGCGGCGAACATACAGGTCGCGGGCAAGTTGCAGGTTGTGCGCCGCACATCAGCCCTCTCCGGGAGGAGGACTCCGGCTCGCCGTACCCTGGTTGGCCTCACTGGAGAGGGGCGGGCCCATACCCCACCTCAGTGGCGGTACGGCGCCGCGCTGCTGCGGGGCACTGAAACATTAAAGCTCGGCGGCAGAATTTTGTTGGACCATAATTATTTTAGGGTACAGTCTTTGTGGCGAGGTTGAGGGGCCAGCGGCGTGGAGATATTTATTTCAATCCAATAAGCCACAGTTTTATGTTAGCAGGAGACGGGAGCATGGTAATGGCCATGGCAAGGACAGGATGGCAGTTTAACGGTTCGGGGAAGGTTTTACAAAAATGCTTACATACAAGGAAACAGATTCCAAGGGCAGAAGGCCTTAAAAGTGAAACCCCTAAAAAAATATAACCTTCATATTTCTTTCAAAATTATATTAAGCAAGTTAGCACAGAAATTACACCGGTTTCACCTGTGACAGGTGAACCCTAAATATCCTCTCAGTGGCTGGATTGCTTAGCAATAGGGTAACGGGTGTAAGGAAATCGAGAATAATACACGGCCCATGAAATCTGGGGGCAAGCTTGCCCGCGGGAACAAAATTTTTGACCATCACCTGGTCACCTACCTTCAAATTGGTGGGTCTCCGTCCACGATCATATCTTTCTAACTTTTTCATGAGACACTTTAAGATTGGCTTTAGCCTTCTTCCAAAGATCTTTAATGTTATCTGGATCTATTGTCTCAGGTAGAATATCACTCAGAGACCAGAGGTTAGAGAGCGGCGAGTTGGGAACAAACTTGAACATCAGCGAAGCTGGAGTAAATTTATGGGATTCATGAACCGCCGAATTCAAAGCAAAAGCTAACCAATGCAAGGACGTGTCCCACCTAGAATGATCGTCGTGATGATAGGCAATAAGGGCCGACCTGAGATTACGATTGACTCTTTCGGCAAGAGATGGTTGGGGATAATAAGCAGAAGTAGTCACATGAGATATGGACAAATCAAAACAGAATTTACGAAATAGATTAGATGTGAAAGCCTTGGCATTGTCAGACACAATATATTGACACGGACCAAAAGAAGCAAAGATTGAATTTAAACAAGTAATGGTGGACTGAGCGGTAGCCAGCTTAGTCGGAAATAATCAGGAAAATCTTGTAAAACCATCTACACATACAAAGATGAACTTGTTGGCATTTCCCTTTGACTGGGGGAAGGGTCCTACGTAATCAATGTAGAGACGTTCCATGGGGCGCGACGCTTGATGAGAAGACAAAAGGCCTACCTTGGTGGACATGGTTGGTTTACTAAGCAAACAAGATTTACAAGCTTTAACTAGTTCACGAATTTCACCGTCCATGCCCTTCCAGATAAACATTTCACGTATCTTTTCCCGGGTTTTGAAGATACCTAAATGCCCCCCTAATGGGGTCTCATGATAGTACTTGAAGATCATTGGCACAAGTACAGCTGGAACTACAACTTTCATTTTTTGATCATGCCTCGACGGGCAACATAAAACACCATTCCTCAATACATAAGGGACAACATGTTCCCCAGAAGAAAGGGTTTCCATGATCGGAGCCAGCGTTGGATCTTCACGTTGATATTTCTCAATATCCCTAAAGAGCATGGGAGCATCTGTTAAGATGGCATTAACCGCAGATAGCATGGACTCGGGAGGTGATGAACTATCGACCGATTCATGGGTCGCGACGTCATTGGAAAACAAACGGCTGAGTCCGTCTGCGACAACATTTTCAGTACCTCTGATATGCCTAACGTCAAACTGGAAGGCAGAAATTCGGATGGCCCACCGGGCTATACGACCAGTACGACGCGGCCTACCTAATACCCAGCTTAGGGCTTGATTATCAGTCTCCAAGTCGAATTTGACATGTTCCAAATAGAGACGGAACTTTTCTAAGGCAAATAAGACCGCCAACCCTTCGAGCTCATAGATGGAATACTTGGCTTCTTAAGCCGATAGAGTCCTAGAGGCATAGGCGATGGGTCGCCTCCCTAGTTCAGTCTCTTGAAGAAGGACTGCAGCTACCGCCGACGACGACGCGTCGGTTTGGACGATGAATTTCTTCGAGAAATCGGGCATAGCAAGGACAGGGGCATTACAAAGAGCTAATTTCAGGTCTTCAAAAGCGGCTTGTTGCGAAGGTCCCCACTCAAATTTGATGTCTTTCCTACGAAGAAGGTTCAAGGGCGCCGCTCTATTAGAGAAAGTTAGGAATAAACTTCCTGAAGAAATTCACCATACCAATGAACCTGGCAATACCTTTGATGTCCTTGGAGGTTTAAAATCACGGATGGCCTGTGTTCTAGGGTGATCGACTGCAACACCATCAGCGACACAATATGCCCTAGGAATGACATGGAGGGCTTAGCGAAGGCAACCTTGGACAACTTCACAGTTAACCCAGCCTTACGAAGGCGATTGAGCACTTCTCGCAGATGATCTAGGTGTTCTTCGAAAGTCTCCCAAAATACGACGACATCATCAAGATAGTGGTACAAGTACTCAAATTTGATGTCGGAGAAGACCCTATCTAGTAGCCTCGTAAGCACAGCTGCACCCGTGGGGAGCCCGAAAGGCACGCGGTTGTATTCATATAGATTCCAATCCGTGGCAAACGCTGTAAGATGTTTAGACTCTTCAGCTAGGGGAATTTGATTATAGGCCTGATTCAGGTCCAACTTAGCTTTGCGAAACCATGAAAAACAAGAATGAAGGTCAGGAAGGGGCACAGATTGTAACACCACCTTCCGATTGAGAGCCCTATAATCAATGACAGGCCTGAAGCCACCTTGGGGTTTCGGGACTAGAAAAATAGGCGAAGAATACGCCGACTTAGAGGGCCTAATAATACCATCCTTTAACATTTGATCGATGATTTCCTTAAATGCCTTCATTTTGGGTGGTGATAGCCTATAAGGTGGAAAACGGACAGGAATCGAATCCGTGACCTCAATTTTGTATTCGATCAGGTCAGTAACACCAAGAGTATCAGAGAACACCTCTGGAAACGACTGACACAACTTACGAATACTATCAGCCTGCTCCTCAGGTAGATGTCTAAGATCTAACAACATCTTATCCTGGGTAGGCGAAATAGATGAACATGATACAGAACTACACTTTAACAAAGGGATTTTACAATTAGAGGCAAATTTGAATGTGCACGACTTACTCTGAAGGTCGAGCACTAGACCAGTGTGAGAAATAAAATCAGCTCCCAATATAATGGGGCAAGACAAATGTTTTGCCACAAATAATCTAATTTTCCAAGTAAATTTAGAAATACGAATTTTGACATTTAAGGAGCCTAAAATCTCTAACGGAGAAGAATTAGCCGAAACATATTGAACTGAAGATGAGCAATAGTCAGGAAGTCTACAAACAGATTTCAATTTCGAATACCATTCAGCCGAAATGATAGAACAAACACTGCCAGAGTCTAATAGAGCTGTTACAGGTTCATTATTTAATTCAATTTTGAGGAAGGGCACAGGTGCGGGGGGATCCGCCGCAATCCTAAGACATTCTCTGGGGCATTCAAAAGATAAATTTGAAGACTGAGTTTTCCCTGAATTTTCGACCTGTTTACCAGGGGCTGAGCCTCGGAAAGATGGATTATTCGACTCAGCCGAAGCCACTAGTCACTTTTGATTGTTGTTGGAAGTTGCACCCGAAGTTGAGCAAGAGGGGGTGCTGTTGGTATTAGGGCAGTTCTTGGCAATATGGGAGAACGCGCCGCATTTAAAACAGCCTTGTGATGAACCTGCTCCACTATTTGTCCTACTCGATTTGATCAATGGGCATTTATTGCGAAGATGGTCAGGCGACCCGCAAGCATAACATTTACGGGGTGTGACTGGTCGGCGAGGTGGAGGCCGAGGATTACTAAAAGAATCAGGGGGTTCTTTCGCGACACGCAAGGAATCGGCGTATCTAACTCCTTCGGCCGATACAGCCATAGCTTCTAGCTCAGCGAAAGTTTGCGGACGCGACGCAAAACACAAGTATGATCGGTAAGGTGGAGAAATACCTTCTACAATAGCCTGAACAATTTGATCTTCAGGAAAATGAAGAGCAAACACCCTGGTATAGAATTTAATGTCTTGTATGAAATCAGCAAGATTTTCATCCAGTCTCTGTACTCGATAATAGTTCTTCTGAATCAGAGATGACCTCGCACGAGCAGGAATGAAATTTGCAAGAAGGTGTGCATGAAAATCTTCAATAGATGACTGTTCAGCTATTGCTCTAACAATTTTGTCCGAGAGAACACCAATTGCATAGGGATAAATTATCTGCAAAATTTGACACGGAGAAAGAGAAAAAACAAGAGCATGGTCCTGAAACTCAATTAAAACCGTAAAAATGCAATTACGTCACTGGTAGAGTTAACCGAAAACTTAGAGATACCTCTAAGCAACATTGCTAATGGATGCGGCAAACTACTGAACCCTGGTGACATAGTAGGTAGAGGTTTAAGTGGCGAAGAAGCTAATTCAGAACGTACATTGTTCAGCGAGGTACGATGCTCGGATTCGTTGTCTAATGGGGCAGAGATTTGTTGCGCTCCAACAGCTTTCCTATTTCCTTCTCCTCTGGAAGACTCTTCCTCTTGAACTACGTTTATCGTAGCAGGTTGGTCGGTTTTGGGAGGAACTTCCCCATTTAACGATTGGGTAACCTTACTGGACAATTCAGAAAGACTTTCAAGAACGACGCTAGCTTCCTTCCTCTGAATGTCACTCAACTTCAGAGACAATAGATCGTTAACTCTATTAGAAAAATGAAATAGCCTAGCTTGCACACGTTTAATTTGATTAGGCGACGGGTCATTTTCTTCAAAAAAGGTAATTACAGATGCGAGCTCAGTAGTATTGTCAGTGATCGTGGAGAGAGAGTCGTCAATTTCTTTCTCTCCCAAAGTGGGGATGGAAATGGGCAAATCAAGGGACTCTCTAAGCTTATTTGTGTCTACCGCAACCGTGCCTCCAGATTGCACATTTCTAATTGTTAATTCATAGATCAACTCCTCCTTGCGCAAATAGTTGAGATGGAGACATCGCGAGGGCCGGGCATGATGACAAAAATTTAACAATTTTGAAAAATGAAAAGGAAAAGTCCAGCGACAGAGAAAATTGTTAGAGTTCAAGAGCAAAGCAGTGTTTAGCCGTCAAAAGGGGCTAATTTGAGACCCATTCAACCACGCTCTGCTACCACTTGTTACGGAGTTATCCGTGGTAGTTAGAGGTGAAAGAAGGTGCTGGGATGAATAGGTCTCAATATACGAAATTAAAGTTAATTTAAAATTTAACAAGGATATATTTTCTTTTCAAGATCAATAAATAACAATTATAACACGTACTCAGTAGCCTAGCAACAATTCGAGAATGTACAATTACAGTGTTACAGGATTTGGGTTCCGAGAGCCAGACACATAATTCTTGAGCAATTAGCCCAACTTTAGCCAGATACCAGGTTTGACAAAGGGGCAGAAACCCCAATCATGGTCAGGAGCTCTTGCTCCCTATTACTCAGTAAAGCCTGCTCGAGGCACACAGAAATCAAAATTTTAAGAAAGAGCAACCCGCTCTTAAAGTTCAAGCCTATCAAAGGCCACACCAAACTCCACTTTCAAGTTGACCTCCAAACACAAATAACACAGGGGTATAAATACCCAACCTACTGAGGCCTATTCAGTGAAGAAACAGGACAATTACATGGCCTCCAAAATACCAACTTGAGAGGAGGCGAAACTGCACTCCTAATATACTTTACTAAAACCTACTTGGCACTAGGCCGCTAATGCAAGGGCTAATCCCATACTAAAGAGGTGACTTATATAAGAAAACGATTTACATTACATTAGGAGGGAAGAAACGGTTGTGAAAATAAGTTCACCTCAAAGCAATATGAGTGGGAGCTCGAGAGGGTTAAGCACTCTCTATCCCAATTTGTAGTTTAAAAAGATAGAATTGATACCAAGTGTCTTTACATTTTAAAGGAAAGTTACATGGTAAAAGGCTTCGGACCTGCCCCGAGAGTTAAACTGCTGAGCTAGCAAGAAAAGAAGTTATTAAAAGGCCATTACCTGGTGGTTGAACTGCTGCCCGAAGAAAGAGGCGCTTCCCGCCGCCTGCTACATAATTTACACAATGATAGGTGTTACTGAAGTGGCCCGGAGACCCGAAAATCAGCAGTTTATATATCCTCGTGGAAAGTTCGAGGCATTTCGTGAATGATAACACCCGCCCACAAGCATTTTATTGGATAATGGCAAAAACTACTACACTAGACGAAGAAGAAACACCGTATTGGTGGAAAATTAATTACAGAAATTCCTTATTGGTCAAATTCAAAACTGGCGGAAAGAAAGGGTTAACATTGCCAACTTAAACAATGGCAGAAAGAAATTTAATAAAGAACAAACTTATAAATACTAAATTTCTTCAAAAAAAGGTTCCTTCACTTCTCACTAGGGTGCACAATTGTAGTTCTTAAGTAGTGTCCTCTAGAAGAGAATGTTCACACTTCTTGCTACAGATAAAACAAAAATGAATCGAAACTGACATAGTTCAGAACACTTCAAAATTTATAGTAATGACATCTTCTGAGAAATCGTTGAATTAATATGGAAGTTAAAGTTCAGGCTTCCTCCAGTAGAGGAGTTTTAACTGGCGCAAGGTTTGAGTTAGCGGCGTGGAGGTGTACCACCCGGTACAATTATTATTATTATTATTATTATTATTATTATTATTATTATTATTATTATTATTATTATTATTATTATTATACCGCATTTTCCCACACCGGTGCGATCGCGGGTGTGAACTGTGTCGCACATGTGGATTTGGCCCTATTTTACGGCCAGATGTCCTTCCTGACGCCAATCCTCTGTGTAGGGATGTGATCACTATTGTGAGTTTCTGTAATGGATGGTAGCGTGGTGTGTTATCTGAATATGAAGAGGAGAGTAAGAGGACAAACACAAATATGTTGTCACTGAGCCAGAAAAATTAATCAAACACAATTAAAATTCCCGACCCAGCTGGGAATCAAAACCGGGACCCTTTAAACCGAAGGCCTCAACGCTGACCATTCAGCGAAATAGTTGGACACTGTGAGTTTTCATTAATATGGTAAAAATAAAGTGTTCATTCAGTGATAAACTTCAGCAAGATTTTCCATGGAAATCAAAGTTGGGAGACAAAGTAGAGTGTACACTGTGTAATTCAACATTTTTTCAATATCACATGGTAGAAGGCCAGACATCAGAGACCAAAAAAAATGCCTAGCCTATGGGTACATCTTTATCATCGTCATCCAATAAAACGAGGTATTTTTCAAGACAGTGATAGCGGGTAAAGAAGAATGAAAACAGCAGGAGGAACTTCTATGCACCATACCGTATCGCACCGTAAAATAAAATAGGCTTCGTTTGTTGGATTACACTTCTATCATTGTTAGAATTGTTTTTAATGGGAATAGCTTTATTTGCGTTCGTTGTAAGCATGTGAATTTTATAGTGAATGGGCTGACCCCTTCTGTGATGAAAGCAAGGGTGAAGTAGCTAGGCTCATCTCTATAACGAGTGATTCCTCCAGCCATCAACATCTGAATTCTGCCCTTGTGAGGTACTTTGTTCTTAACTGAATTCAGTAATCTTGGATCTGAAAAGGTTGAAACCCAAGCAATATCATATTATGTAAATACTGAAGAAATACGACTTATTATAAGCATTATCGGCTGACAATACTAATATGAACTTTGGTGGTGCTGAAAGGAATGGAAGGACAAAAAAATTGACAAACAACTATTTGTAAATGGCTGTGATGCATATGTCTTTCAGTATTTATATAGCAGCAGATTCACTTCCAGTAGATTTTGAAGCTATTGTGGGCAAGATACTCCATTACTTCCATACATTCACTCTAAGGACAAAGCCTCTGAAATAAAATCTGTTCATTTGCGGAAGTGAAATATAAAAACCTACTGAGACATGCAAAAATAAGGTGAATAACATTTCTGTCAGCTATCAAACTATATATAATTATGACGGCTTGAAAAAATATTTTTTTTCATTAGATCGATGCCCCCCAAGTGCTGAAAAAATTCTTCGAAGAGGTTACTTCCCTTTTGTAGTTGAAGTTCTTAATAATTAGTCAACTAGAAATTATACCGAGAGTCCATCAAAATTCTTCAGTCAGAAAACGTCTTCGTTGTGGAAGCTTCTTCTGAAATTGAAAAACTGATAACCAAATTGGAAAACCGTAGGAAGATTATTTCACACAATGGCTGCCAAAGACTTGTTTAGTGAACTGCAAGAACAGGATGTAATTAGCTCATCTCAGTTTCCAAGTTCCACTGACGCCTTTTTCACTGACTGTGCTGAGAGTGAAGATTCCTTCTAAACATCAAGTACTTTCAGACGATTTCAATGACAACAAACTATATGATGAGCTTACTCAACTGGAAGAAGCTCTGAGTATGATTGCGAGTACAATGAATTTTGAAACAATAAATGTAACTGACAAGTGAATATGTGATCTGCAAAAATCTACAGAGCACCTTTTAATGGCTGAGTTTATGTTGTGTCTTTCTGGTCGAAATATGAATATTTATCGGACTGATGAAAAGAATGGGGCTTCCTATAATCCTGTAAAGGCATTTTTCATTGGAAAAAAAATTTGATATGCCTTGTGTGGCCTTCTCTACCTGTATACAAGCTCAGTCAACACTGTTGGCTATGAAAAGTACAAAACAAGAGGAGGAACACAAAATGTTGGCTGAAGTAGTCTTAAGCAATCAAATGTTTCAATAGTTTTTAATTTGTACTTATTTTAATAGCCATCAATATTCTGTGCAAAAAAATATTACAATCTTGTTTGAATGGTTAATTTCTTCGGCGTTTAGTGTTGTTACTGGATGTCCCGCTTTTAGTTTCAACATCTGGTTACCCTTAATGAGGTACCACTTCAGAAGGTTCTGTAATCGAGTAACTGAGGCCATGCGGTTATTATAGTAGTAGATTTATAAATGAGGTCCCATGACTCTAATAAAATTAATCGATATTTAATCTTATCACTCGCCTGAACAGCTGTGTACGTAGGTGGTTAGGGGTTTCCCACTTATGCTCAAGGTTGCAAGATGGAATCCCAGCGTACTAAATTGTTATTTGAGAGTACTTGAGTGAGTGAGAGGAATTCGTGCTCCAAAACAATTCTTTTCCGGGGCGAAATTACGGCTCTCCGGCGTCCCGAGAGAACAATAGTAACTGGAGGGACATTAAACACGTGATCTCTCTAATGCTCTTCCAAGAAAGGGATTAGAGACCCATGAAGAGCTTACTTCCTTTTCTGAAAGGAGAATCAACCTACTCTTTGATATTGTTGCTCCCTACTAGAAAGAAGATGAAATCATCGATCGGAACGTTCGATTAGAAACTTCATTTGCTCAATCAGAAGAAGCTAACAAGCAGGAGAAAAAACTTTCATGATTCCATAGATTTGACATAAATTTCTCATCTCTTTGCATTCGGGAGATAGTGGGTTCAAACCCCACTGTCGGCAGCCCTAGAGATGGTTTTCCGTAGTTTCCCATTTTCACATCAAATGCTGGAGCTGTACCTTAATTAAGGCCATGTCCGCTACTTTCCTACCCCTAGTCCTTCCGTCCTCTCTAAAGAACCAGAGAAACAAGGAAATGCCATTTGGTCCTTGTTTCAATGACGGTGAAATCCTGACATTCACCTCCCCGCGGTAGAGAGGGGGCAACGACCGCAAATAAAAATAATATTTTATATGCAGGCGGCTAACGAATGAAGGGACCGATTATCTCCCGGTATAAGGATATCCCCTATACCAAGTGCCAACAGTCTCTTTGAGAGTGGATGAGCGGGTATGAGTAAGGGCACTCTATTGTCCTGGGGACAAGAAATTGTTCCCAAAGGCGGAGGAACCAGTTTGGTCAACGTCATTCGGATGCAGAAGGCAACGGGAAACCACTGCATTAAAGATCCTGAGAGATATTCCAATAAATCCACATGGCATGGCTGCAACGTCAAGATCGGAGATGGCCGTGTGGATCGTCTACCTCCGTTTGGAGACGACGGCTTAAGAAGAAGTCCTTCCTTATCGCATATTCACCAAAAGACCTACCTGCGTCGATGCGACGTAAAGCCAATGGAAAAAATATCTAATCGATGGTATAAACATAACTAGCCATATATTTGGCTTGTGAGAAAACATTAGCCATATTTTCTGCCATATGTAGTGAAAATGACATATTAGAAAAGCGTATTCAAAGCAATATTGCAACAACATGAAGTATTCGGTAAACATACTGAGAAAGCACTTACAGTATGTGGTTTGTTCCACGATCATTGACCTTAAGACCGAGAGAATTCGTATGCGGTACACAGCTGTAAGCTTGCATTAAGGAGATGGTGGAAGCCCCACTACAGTAACTACGAAAGAGCTAAGAATGAGAAGTTTTAAACATGAAGCTACTGATAACTATGTTTTTGGGGATTGGCTTGTAGTGGTCGTGACTTTAAGGAAGGCAGGACTCTGTCATTTGCGCAGTGTGAAAAGAGAAAGACACTCAAAATCATCTTCATAGTTGCTTACGATGGGGTTCATACCTACCAACTTCCGAATACAAGCTTACTGTTACACAAACCCTACCACATAGACATTTTATTCGGTGCATACCTAGTACAATCGAAGATTAATTTATATTTCGGTGCGACGGTAAAGCCAATTTCAAAACAGAGATTAATTTATATTGTTATTTTAAACATATTAGAGTTTTCCCTCTCTGGGTTGTAAAATCTGGAATCCTTAACCCAGTTTCAGTAAATCTTTTATATTTTTCTAGATACGCCTCGTTGTGGTGAGACATGTTTAATGAATTAAGGGAGGTGTATGCCTCTGTATACGTACATAACGTATAAGACCAGATGAAAGGTCGTATTTAAACCATTTCAATCCGATAAGTTTGTCCGTTTTCGCGTATTAAATATATAGGCCTATATATTAGTGTGGGATCGAACACACAACGTCCCCATCCGCAAGCGGTTACATATCAAGTACACCACCAAGCTCCTGCGGTTGGCAGCCTTCACACGTGATGTAATGATACATACCACATGTCATTTCGAATGTAATTATTGTGCATTTCAATATTGAAACTGTCTAAAATCATAAAACTTCGCCGTTAATTTTGTTAATAAAACAGTTCTTCACATACATATCCTTCATGCTTCATTTTCAAACACTTTTGTACTTTTTGTTTTGATAAACATGTATAGAACACTCAAGTATTTTGCATACTCAACATTTATTAATTTTTTATGAAAGTTTGGAATAAACATCGCAATATTATCCAATGTTTATGAGATGTACTCAGGTGAGGAAATAATTTGTAAATAGTGAATAAACATTGTTTATTGTAATATATCGTCACTAAATATTCAAATAACATAGTAACATTTATGTTAAGCTCCCACAAAAATGTGAATGACTGTGTAAACCGCATGAAATTATATGAATCGTACATTTTGAATCACATTAAAGTAATTTTCCTGTCATTGTATTTAAACCATTACACGTTATTTAAAATTGGTTTAATTAAGAACTCTAAACGTGTTGTTTTTGAAGTAGCAATTCAGTGTAATTTTTAAAATTTTGCCAAACAAATTTCATCATCATTCAATGTGAAAGATATGCCTCCTCATTACAAATCTTCTTGAAATTGGAATTAACAGACGACAATATATTCCTCACACCATATACAACACCAATTTATGTATGCCCTTGTTTTTCTTTAAAGATAACTATGAACATCCTGTTTGAAGTGAGTCCTCAAGGGGTACTCAACTAGTGCACTTAGCAAAGTTAGGGTGTTATTTCACAACATTGAAACAAAAGTCATTCGAGGGGCCTCATTAAACTATTTTAAATTTAATTGTTTCAAAATCAAAAGAAGTTGCTTCCTTTTCTATCGCTGGAGAGTACTCTGATAATGATTCCTGCAAGTGCTGTAAGTGTTTATTGCAATTGCATTTCGCAAGGAAATATACGTTAAATGCAGATGTGAGCTTGCATCCGGGAGATAATGGGTTCGAATCCCATTGTCGGCAGCCCTGAAGATGGTTTTCCGTACCTGAACCTCGCATTGCGACTTCTGCCGCTTGAAAAGCAACTCTTGGTAGTGTTCGGTACTAAACTAATTTAATTTGCTACAGTAGTTCGTTTCCTGGCGACCAGGAGTGTTCTAGGGTATATACAGTACTTAATATTAAACTAAGCCTATTACTAGTTATATTTAGCTTAATCCATATATATAAAATAACTTGTCCTGACTGACTGACTGACTGACTGACTGACTGACTGACTGACTGACTGACTGACTGACTGACTGACTGACTGACTGACTGACTGACTGACTGACTGACTGACTGACTGACTGACTGACTGACTGACTGACTGACTGATTTATCATCGCCGAGCCAAAATTACTGGACATAAAGTAATGAAATTTTGGGGATATATTCATATTAAGATGTAGGTGCTCGCTAAAAGAGCATTTTTGGATATTCCGTCGCTAAGGAGGCGAAAAGGGGGTTGAAATTTTAAAATGAGTGTATCTGCAAACTTTAAAAGTTTACAGGTGTAAAAATTGGTATTTAGAATCTTCTTTAAAAATAAGGAAACACGTATTTTTTTGTTTTCAGAAAACCCAATAGGAGGGGTGAAAAAGGGCGAAAATGGGGGGAAATGGGTTGAATGCCTTTAATCAGGATACCGGTACTTATATCTCAGAAACTGAAGATATTACAGACCTGAAAATTGGTACTTTTGATCTCTTTTAAAAATAAACATGTATTTTTTTGTATTTGGAAAATCCAGTTAATGGGAGGGTGAAAAGGGGTGAATTTTTAAAATGAGTGAATCTATATCTCCAAACTTTTAAAGTTTGCAGATGTAAAAATTGGTATTTAGAATCTTCATTAAAAATAAAGAAACACGTATTTTTTTGTTTTCGGAAAATCGCAATAGGAGGAGTGAAAAGGGGTGAAAAAGGGGTTGAATGCCTTTAATGAGGCTACTTATATATCAGAAACTGAAGATATTGCAGACCTGAAAATTGGTGTTTGGGATCTCCTTTAAAAATAAAGAAACGCGTATTTTTTTGTTTCTGGAAAACCCAATTAAGGGGGGGGGTTGAAAAGGGGGTAATATTTTAAAATGAGTGTATCTATATCTCAAAACTTTTAAAGGTTATAGATGTAAAAATTGGTATTTAGAATCCCTTTAAAAATAAAGAAACACGTATATTTTGTTTTCGGAAAATCCTAATAGGAATTGTGGAAAAGGTTGAATAAGGGGTCGAATGCATTTCATGAGTCTACTTATATTTCAGAACCTGAAGATATTACAGACCTGAGAATTGGTGTTTGGGATCTCCTTTAAAAATAAAGAAACACGTATTTTTTTGTTTGTGGAAAATCCAATTAATGGGGAGGTGAAAAGGGGGTGATTTTTTAAAATGGGTGTATCTATATCTCAAAACATTTAAAGTTTATAGATGTAAAAATTGGTATTTAGAATTTCCTTTAAAAATAAAGAAACACGTATTCTTTTGTTTTCGGGAAATCCCAATAGGAAGGGTGTAAAAGGGTTAATAATGGGTTGAATGCCTTTAATGAGGCTACTTATATTTCAGAACCTGAAGATATTACAGACCTGAAAAATGGTATTTTGGATCTACTTTAAAAGTAAAGAAACACGTATTTTTTCGTTTTTGGAAAATACAAATATTGGGGGTGGAAAGGGGGGTGAATTTTTTAAAATGAGTGTGTCTACATCTTAAAACTTTAAAATTTACAGATGTAAAAATTGGTAGTTAGAATCTCCTCTAAAAATAAAGGAACACGTATTTTTTTGTTTCCTGTAAATCCCAATAGGAGGGGTGTAAAAGGGTGAAAAAGGGTTGAATGCCTTTAATGAGGATACATATATCTCAGAAACGAAAGATATTACAGAACTGAAAATTTGTATATGGGATCTCCTTTAAAAATAAAGGAATACGTATTTTTTAGTTTTTGGAAAATCCAATTAATGGCGGTTAAACAGGAGTGACAATTTGGGGTGAATTTTTTGAAAGACTATATTACAGAATATCTTGGAAACGTAAAATGTTACAGACGTAAAAAGTGGGTGTTTGGAATCTCCTGTAAATGTAAAGAAACATAGGTGATTTGTTTTTGGAAACTCCACTTAAGGGGAACTCAAAAGGGGTGACATTTTAAAATGAGAAGTTTTACAGTATATCTAAAAAAACTTAACATGTTACAGAAGTGAAAAATGGTATTTTTTATCTCTATTAAACATAAAGAAACGTGTATTTTTAGTTTTCGGAAATACCACTTGGGCGGAGGGGGGGGGGGTAAAAGTGACTGAAAATGGTGTTGAATTCTGTTAATTAGGCTACTGATATCTCAAAAATGAAGATGTTACAGACGTGAAATTTGATATTTGCAATCTGCTTTAAAAGTAAAGAAACACGTATTCTCGGAAAATCCAATGAAGGGGAGGGGGGTGAAAGAATTGAAAAATTAATTGACTTAATTGTATGAGAATACATACATCTAATAAAAACTAAATTTGTTACAGACGTGAAAATTCGTTTTTGGATCTTCTAAAAACAAAGAAAAACGCGTTTTGGTGGGGAAACCATCTTGGAGGACGGGAGTGTAAAGGAGTTGAATTCCTTTCATGAGGACACATAAATCAAAAACTGAAGAAGTTAGAGTCGTGATAATTGGTATTTAGAAGATCCTTTACTATTAAAGAAACAAGTATGTTTTGCAGGAAAATTCACTTAGTGGGGGGGGGGGGAGATTGTGAAATGAAGTGAAAAAAGTAAATTACTTTTATGGGGATACTTATATCTCAAAACTGAAGGTAATAGACGTGAACATTGGTGTTTGGAATCTCCCTTAAACATAAAGAAACAAGCATTCTTTTAATTATTTGGGGGGGGAGGTGGTGGCGGTAAATAAACTTAACGGCGGTGGGGTGTAGAAGGAGGTGAGACCAATTGATTTTACTGTTATTAATGTATTTATAAGGATCCTCCGTTGCTCAGGCGGCAGCGCGACGGCCTCTCACAGCTGGGTTCCGTGGTTCAAATCCCGGTCACTCCATGTGACATTCGTGCTGGACAAAACGGAGGCGGGACAGGTTTTTCTCCTGATACTCCGGTTTTCCCTGTCTTCAGCCATTCCAGCAACACAAAATAATAATAATAATAATAATAATAATAATAATAATAATAATAATAACAATATTCCGGACCGTCGTCAAATGTGCGGACCGCGCTGGAAACGGCTCCTGGACGGGTAATGACTACGAATGCAGTCCGGCCGCGGGTTCAGTGCCGCCAAGGCACCCAATAAGATACCACGCCGGATCTCCTGAAGGATTTTATCCATATTAAAAATGATTATAGGAAAAGATGGCAAAGATTTACGGACCCAACTGACCGGGAGAAATACCTGAGTCTAGCCCGGGAAGTACGAAATCGATTGCTGGAAAGGAAGATTGAAAAATGGGAGGAAACGTGCCGTAAAGTAATAGAAAACCAGTCAGATCGGGAATTTTGGTGGATTCTCGCAGAAAACGAGTCAGATCGCGAATTTCGGCGGATTATATATCTAAAACAATAAGCATTCAATTATAAATTTCAGTATAATACCGTAGCGAAGCACGGGTATCTTGCTAGTACATAATATTAATTGTTAATAGGGTATGTGAAACATGGTAGATATATACAATAGTATTTTCTCGAGGTGGTAATGTATTTGGCCCTTTTCGAGTTTGATCGCCTTTGTTTACTGGCGGGCAAACAGATGGCGATATACGACTGCCTCCAGGATCATCCCAGGGGGCAGGTCAAGTATGTCTAACAACATATTTGTTATTCTGTCTGCAATACCACTGGAGTGTATGTGACTCATGACTCTTGAGGATTGAGTCTTTTTCCTCCGGTGGTACTTCAGACAGCATTTCGATCGCCTCCTGTCGGGTTGGGGGCATTCTTCTTTTCTGGTAGACGCAGTCTGCCTCTTTCTTCTTTTTTCAGTACGTATTTCTCCGGCTGAGATTTTTCCTCCTGCCCTGGATGTTGGGGTAGTGGTGGGAAGTCGGTTGATCTCAGCTGGAACGTCGGTGTGGCGGCTGTACCGGGAGCCTCTCCCTCCTTCTTCTTCTCCTTCTTGAGGGTCTGCCCTTCCTTGGCCCTGATTATAACAGGGCAACCACCCTAATTAGCGGTGTGGTTGCCCTTACAGTTTACACAGGTAAACTGCTTTCTGTCTGTGAGGGTACACTCTGCTGTGCTGTGTTCCCCAGGTATTTGACACAGCGCGGCAAAAGGTTACAACTTCTGTGCGTGTGCCCTGTGCGCTGGCAGCGTTTACATTGTGGCGGTCCTACAGGTTTCTTAGGTCTTTCTACCTTTATGATCAAGTCCATCAGCGTATTCTCATTGAATACCTGTCTAGATTGATATGTCCGAATATTGTAGTGTTACGGCGAACAGTGGAATGGGCTTCCTTTCTCTGATTACCTCCTCCTCTGTATCGTTTTCTGCAGGTCTTCGTATAATGTACGATTTACTCAGTTGTACTGTCTGACAGACCGGGTAGCCTTTTTCAGACAGTACGCTGGTAATATCTTCTGGTTTGGTGTCGAGCGGGAGATTTCTGATAATTGCTTGTAGCTTACTGCTCGGTTCGACTGGGTGCGTGTAGAAAACCACTCCTTGGTCCTTAGGGCCTTCACTAACGCATGGTAGTCTTCCATAGTGGTCACTGGGTACTTGACCACGTAATTTTGGACTACCCGCGTAGTGAATTGCCCATTGATACATGATTTATTAAATCCTCTTCGTTGGGAGCAAGGCATGGCGTCCTCTTTGATGGTGATGGGGGGAGGTTTTCGCCGTGCTGGTCAATCTGTGGTCTCCACGTCCATTTCTTCCGCTACTTTCTACAGCTGTTCGTACCTGTTATTTACAGGTACCGGTTTTGTGGTAGGTTTCTCTTTCGGTTGAACTGTGTTCCTGCTCGGTGGTGTTTCGTAACCTTCAGCGTACTTTGTGGTGTGCACTCTCTTGGTTTGAAGCTGGGGTTCCTCAGTGATGACCGGTGACGTGTCAGCTAAGGTCCGTTTCTTCAAGGTACTGAACACACCAGTTTCTCCCTGGGTGAAGGTGGTGGGTCCCTGTGTCCCGGTTCTCGGGTCTGGTACCGCTTCCGACACCAGGGTCTTCTTTTTCCTTACGGCCTTAGGTGCTTGTGTTACGGTCTTCTTCTTCTTCTCATGGTTGAGGAGATTGTCAAGCTTATGCGAAGGTTCGTCCCCTAGATACACTTCGTATCCTTCGTCAAGCCTACGGTCCCTCGGCGGCAGGTTATACGTCTGTTTAAGAACCTCGAGTTTATAGACTAGATGTGAGCCTGGTGCTGGTATATTTCCGACAGAACTAGGACGGCCCGAGGCTACTCGATCCACCCCAGACCAGCCAAACTTGCCGGAAGTGTTGTTATGGTGAGTGCGGCCTGACTTGGCTTAGCAGTGTAGGTGAGTGGTGTGCACCAGGTTGTGTAATCCTACCTAGTTGCACGCTCTACGAGCTATCGATATGACCAAGGGCACGGGGCCGGAGGTAGACCGCGGATGAGGCAAGAGAGTGTGCCTGTTCAGAGCTTTTTTTTTTTATTCGGGGGGGCCCCCCGAAGCCCGCTCCCCCCGCGTGACCATCGACTCAATCTACATGGCCTCCGACATGCTATTAGTTCTAAGAAGAAAGAGATAGCAGGGAGGAGTGGAAGTGTGATACTACAGGAGTATCTGCCTGTCCCCATGCTCAGCATGCTACCAGGCCAGATGTGGTGGTGGGTATCAATAGTGGTGTAATCAGGTAGTAAGGGTCAGGACAAAACCACATAGGCAGAAATAGAAAGGTGCCTACATGTAAAACCTGACATTTTATAGATAGCACATGCAAGGATGTGGGTCTGGAGAGGTCCAGGTAATTGTGTTAGTTGGGAATAGGTATCATGCACAGTCATAAGCCTATTCCTCGCCATGCCAATTATTCAGGGGATCAGTCCTTCTGGGCACTGCTGTGACTAGCGCGGGCCGTGCCGGTTGCCGAGCCATGCGGCAATAGCCACCAGTGCCTGCCGCACCGCCCGACCCCCTTGAGGTCCCTCGTACCCAGTCTCCAATCCCGGAGAATGAGGCCAAGCCCGCCGAGGCGGGGACCTGCTGGATGGTTGTGGGACATGGCGCCGGGCCTCCTTCCTCTCTGCCCGCGCCATGGCCCGGTAGACAGGGCAACTGCGATGGGAGGCCGGGTGGCCCCCCGAGCAGTTGGCGCACACCGGCGCCTCCCTAAGTGCTGCGCAGGCCGTGTAGTGGTGATCACCACCACAGCGGTTGCACCTCACCTCGAGCCCACAGCTGACCTGACGGTGGCCCCACCTCAGACAGCGAAAACACTGCAAGAGCTGCTGAGGGGGACGTTTTACTCTCACCTGACTGCCGCTACCCGCTGAGGTCCTCTCCTGATTGGCTCCTCGGCTGACTGCTGTTCTGGGAGCAGTCTTGGGTTGCGGCTGGGCGGCCATCTCCTGATGGGCCGGCGTCGCCTTCTGCTTCCTGGTCTGGCGTCGTCTTCTTCTTCTTCCCGGGCGTGTCTTCCCGGCTGGGGAAGAGGCCTCGTCCTGGTGGCCCTCCTCCCGGCCTGGTGACCCCGGGGTAGCTGGTGGTTCCGCTGCGTCGCCGTCTTCTTCCTTCTCCTGGCTGGCGGCGGCGGCGTCGGTCGGTGCTAACACTCGACTGCGTTCCCGGTCCTGGGGGGCGCACATCGAGGTCTGCAGCTCGACAGACACGATAGCAGGCTGGGCCTGGGTAGCAGCCTCCGAACGCCATGGGGCGTCCTTTTCCACTGCTGTGCTGCCATCCGCCATCAGGGGCGCCTTCCTGGATTGCGCTCGGGTGACCGGCCCTTCCTGGTAGGCCTGGGTCTGTGACCACTTCGTGGAGGTGGCCCTTGGAGGAGTGGTCTGCGTCCACTTCGCAGTTCCGAGTCGCTCAGCCTGGGTCGCACAGTCGCGGCGCCAGGGGGCGGCATGCTCCACCTCCGTAGTGGCGTCGCTGCTGTTCAGAGCCGTTGCTTCAGGGAACAGTAGTGCGGCCTCGTCCTCGCTGCTGGCTGCGCTCCAATGGTGAGTCAAAGCGTACCGGTTCTCAGAATTCCTTCCTCCTCGCTCGCTCGGTCAGGTATGGTTTTCCGTAGTTTCCCATCTTCACACCAGGCAAATAATGAGGCTGTACCTTAATTAAGGCCATGGCCGCTTTCTTACCACTACTAGAACTTTCCAATCCCATTGTCGCCGTAAGATCTATTTGTGTCGGTGCGACGTAAAGCAAATAGTAATATACAGTGTATATATAGGTTAAGTGCGTCTTATTCTATAAAAAGAAACTTGGTCACGATTACACTCAATACTGTTCTGCTTTCACGCTACATAAACTCTTGACACGAAGATCACTTTCTCAAGCTTTGGCCTGTTGTTCAACGCAAATGTTCGGGAACCTGATTAAATATGCCTTTTCAGGATTGGATACCAGGAGATACGTTCAGGTTCACTTCAGCAGCCTTTAAACTATGACTGAAGGTGGATTCACTTATGATAGCACAAGAAATAACACGCATAGAACCGAGCCTACTATTTAACTTAGATATTATTTTCAACGGCGACAATGCCATGGACACTCGTACATCTATCGTATAATTTCGATTTTTCAATCGATCTGGTCGTAAATACATTTCTTGTCTAACTCAAATCTTCATTCGCTATTGGTTTTACGTCGCACGTACTCAGACAGGTTTTATGGCGATGATGGGATAGGATATGGCTAGAACTGGGAACGTGGCTTTAATTGTGGTTCAGGCCTGGTGTGAAAATTAGAAAACATGGAAAACCATCCTCAGGGGTGTCGACAGTGAGGTTCGAACCCAAATGCAAGCTCACAGCTATGTGACCCGGAACTGCACAGCCAACTCACTCAGTAATTCTTCAACTATTACGATGGATATCCTGTTCACTATTGTTTTTTGCTGATAAATGAGTAGGTCTATAATACGTTTCCCTAAATCATAGTATGAAATACATCTTTGAGGTTCATTATTATACATGGCGAATAAAACAGATATTCGTGAAATAACGAGTCGAAAATTTCACACAGTTTTCCACTTTCGCAGTCTTTGATTCCTGCAGAACATACTACCGCTGATCCATTAATTTGGGGAATATTCCTCTCTCAGATACCTTCATGCAATCGAGAGCTATCATTAGGTGAGGAATTAGCATGAGTAACGAGTAGAATGCCAACCGTAAAACTTGTTCAAACTAGACTATGCATTAAATTTTACATCTAAGCTTATATTTGCGAATTCAATTCTTGTCTCGCTGAAGCTTTGTTTTCATGCTTGAAATGGAAACTAAAGGTGCATGCAGTCCAGGTGTATGTTTGAGAGATGAAATGAACAGTGTATTTTTGAAATGGCGTATGGCTTTTAGTGCCGGGAGTGTCCGAGGACATGTTTGGCCCGCCAGGTGCAGGTCTTTTGACTTGACACCCGTAGGCGACCTGCGCGTCGTGACGAGGATGAAATGATGATGAAGAGGACACATACACCCAGCCCCCGTGCCAGCGAAATTAACCAATGATGGTTAAAATTCCAGACCCTGCCAAGAATCGAACCAGGGACCCCTGTGACCAAAGGCCAGCACGCTAACCATTTAGCCATGGAGCCGGACAGTGCACTTTTAATATGAACTAAATACTTTTTATGGGTGCTGAATAGATATGCGTTTGTTAGTGAGTACTTCACAAAGGGATGAGAAGAAAAGAAGAGAATAATTTACATGGAACACATGGAAGAAATGTTAGAATTACCAGACATATACTGTCGAATTCAGAATTATGTAAACTCGAGTTTAAACCACTTGTTGTTTTGTTGTTTCTTTTTTTTTTTGTTTTTTTTACGTCGCACCGACTCAGAGGATGCAAGCTCACAGCCGCGCGCCCCTAACCGCATGGCCAACTCCCCCAGTAAACCACTATAAATATTGAACGAGTGGGCTGATGTTAACTTAAAATATGCCACAAGGTACTGCATCCCCTTTCTTTCTATGTTTAGAAGCGGTATATAATATATTAATAATAATGCTATTTGTTTTACGTCCCACTAACTACTCTTTTACGGTTTTCGGAGACGCCAAGGTGCCGGAATTTAGTCCCGCAGGAGTTCTTTTACGTGCCAGTAAATCTATAATATATTAAAGAATTCAAATATTTGATACTTCTGATATTTTGACGGATCGGAAAATGAACCTGTTTTTCGACCTTACGCGGACGAATCTGCACTTCAAAAACGCATACAATGCACTTTTTCATGTAAAACATTACTCTTATTGCCTTTATTATTACTACTCTTATTACCATTATTTACACTTTGAATATCCGATGCAATAATGATTGTCGTCATTGTGATGAGTCTCGCCAGTCTTCAGCGCTTTCCTTGTATTTTGTCTTCAGTCACTTCAGTCATCGGAGCGATGATCTTGGTGTCTCGTCCCTGTAAACGGTGATAATCAATAATAATAATAATAATAATAATAATAATAATAATAATAATAATAATAATAATAATAAAGTAATAATGTCTAGATTGATGGTTTCTTGGCCCATAATTGTAGACATGATAATAAGCTTTTCGGCTTTTGCCATGTCAGTAGAACAAGGTGAAATTCTTTACGTTTCGCAGAAACCTTCGCTCCGCGTCTTCAGAAAAAAATGTATTCTGTTCAGAATGTTAATGTTGTTTGTTTCTCGTCCCACTAACTACTTTAGCGTTTTCAGAGACGCCTAGGTGCTGGTATTCTGTCCCGCAAGGGTTCTAAAACAGTCGGTAAATCTACCAACACAAGGCTGACTTATTTGAGCACCTTCAAATACCACCAAACTCAGCAGTTAGCGTTCCAGCAGTGAGACTGGGGAATGTAGAGGTATTTGAAATCCGAAGGGCTGCTAATGTGTGCACCAGGGTTCTTTTAGAAGCTAGAATGAATAATATGGTGAGCTGGGGATTTTAAACACTTCATTATCTCCCCGAATCTCCTCGAATTCAGCTCATGATATCGAGCAGAATAAGCAAAGTCGCTAATCACTCGATGTTAGGAAATATTGCATCAAACACTAGAGACTGCTTTTGAAAATACTATACTCTGGTAGACTGTCTATCTTCATTAATATTCCTCTTTACTTTATCGAGATGCTAATCTGTTAAATCTCCATTATATTTCTGAATCATGTCGACAGATTTACCGGCATGGTAATAATTCCTGTGAGACAAAATCGCAACATCTCAGCGTCTCCGAAAACCGTTAGTGGAACTTGGAGGTTATTATTATTATTATTATTATTATTATTATTATTATTATTATTATTATTATTATTATTATTATTATTATTATTGCTGGATATAGCCCCCTATTCGGATCTCCGGAGGGGGATACAGGAGAAGGCAAAGAGCAAATCCTTCAAAGTAGGTACATGGAACGTGAGATCCTTGAGAAAGTGTGATAAGCTGGAGAATGTGAAGAACGAAATGAAGCGACAAGGAATTGATGTTTTGGGAATGAGTGAGGTAAGATGGCCAGATAGTGAAGATCTATGGAGCGGAGATTTCAGAGTTTTGTACTCTGGCTGTTCAGACGGAAAAGGTGGTGTTGGATTTATACTGACAAAGCAGTTAGGACAGCGAGTGTCAGGTATTTGGGCATATAATGAAAGAATACTGCTCATAAAATTAAAGACAGAACCTAGAGATACAGCTCTAATCCAGGTGTACATGCCCACCTCTACATACACAGATGACTAAATGGAGGACGTGTACGAACAACTGGAAGAAGCGTTACTAAAGGTCCAGGATGAAGAAAATCTCATCATCCTCGGAGATATGAACGCAGTTATTGGAGAGGGCAGAGAAAAAATAACGGTGGGCGATTAAGGTCTTGGTTCCAGAAACAAAAGGGGAGAAAAGCTTATCGAATTTTGTCAATCAATCAATTAATCAATCAATCAATCAATCACTACAGATCTGCATTTAAGACAGTCGCCCAGGTGGCAGATTCCCTACCTGTTGTTTTCCTACACTTTTCTTAAATGATTGCAAAGAAATTGGAAATTTATTGAACATCTCCCTTGGCAAGTTATTCCAATCCCTAACTCCCTTTCCTATAAACGAATATTTGCCTCAATTTGTTCTCTTGAATTCCAACTTTATCTTCATATTGTGATCTTTCCTACTTTTAAAGACACCACTCAGACTTATTCGTCTACGGATGTCCTCCCAGGCCATCTCTCCACTGACAGCTCGGAAAATACCACTTAGTCGAGCAGCTCGTCTCCTTTCTCCCAAGTCTTCCCAGCCCAAACTTCGCAACATTTTTGTAACGCTACTCTTTTGTCGGAAATCGCCCAGAACAAATCGAGCTGCTTTTCTTAGGATTTTTTCCAGTTCCTGAATCAAGTAATCCTGGTGAGGGTCCCATACACTGGAACCATACTCTAGTTGGGGTCTCACCAGAGACAAATATGCTCTCTCCTTTACATCCTTTTTACAACCCCTAAATACCCTCATAACCAAGTGCAGAGATCTGTACCCTTTATTTACAATTATATTTATGTGATTACCCCAATGTAGATCTTTCCTTATATTAATAACTAGGTATTTACAATGATCCCCAAAGGAAACTTTCACCCCATCAATGCAGTAATTAAAATTGAGAGGACTTTTCCTATATATGAAACTCACAACCTGACTTTTATCTCTGTTTATCATCATACCATTGCCTACTGTCCATCTCACAACATTATCCAGGCCATTTTGCAGTTGCTCACAATCTTGTAACTTATTTATTACTCTGTAGAGAATAACATCATCTGCGAAAAGCCTTATCTCTGATTCCACTTCTTTACACATATCATTGTTATATATAAGAAAACATAAAGGTCCAATAATACTGCCTTGAGGAATTCCTCTCTTAATTATAACAGGGACAGATAAAGCTTCACCTACTCTAATTCTCTGAGTTCTATTTTCTAGAAACAGAGCCACCCATTCGGTCACTCTTTTGTCAAGTCCAATTGCATTCATTTTTGCCAGTAGACTCCCATAATAATAATAATAATAATAATAATAATAATAATAATAATAATAATAATAATAATAATAATAATAATAATAATAATAATAATAATAATAATAATGTATGTTTAGTCCTCAGCCCGAAGGCTGGTTGGATCCTCAACAGTTCCGCCATCAGCTGTCATAGATGGCCTAGGCATCACTGAAGAGGCGTACTAGGGAAATGAGGAGTGAGGTAGTTTCCCGTTGCTTTCCTCACCGAGCCACAAGTTGCTATTACACATCAGTCTGACAAGCCCACTGAAATGCATGCACCAACTGACCGTATGAGCAATATTTTCACACCATTCATAGCAGGGACTGGCTGCAGAAGGAATGGCATTACTAACATTACTCATACCTCAGTCACTTTCATTTTGTCAAAGCTAAGGATAAAGCTGAGACAGGTCAATGAAAGTAACAAAATTGCTCTAGCCCATACCAGAAGACATAGTGCACTGTAAACACTAGGTCCTGCCAGCAAAGGCACAATAATAATAATAATAATAATAATAATAATAATAATAATAATAATAATAATAATAATCTTATGGCCTAAGCTACCGTGTGCAGACATTTCGATTTGACGCCATCTGGCTGTCTGCTCGTCAATTTCGACGTTCCGTTTTACTCTAGGTCCGCTAGATGGCAGACAGAGTAAACCGGATCTCTCTTGTGCGTCTCTGGCTGAGATTTAATTAATTTTGTCAGGTAAATACCAAATGTATCACCAGATATCTTTTACATGCCTACATCGTACGACATGGAGTGTCGAATGGACTTTTTTCCGCCCTTCAAAAATCCGACTACCTCTGCCGGGTTTGAACCCGCTATGATCTACCCTATCAAATGCCTTAGACAGGTCAACGCGATACAGTCCAACTGACCTCCTGAATCCAGGATATCTGCTATATCTTGTTGGAATCCAACGAGTTGGGCTTCAGTGGAATAACCTTTCCTAAACCCAAACTGCCTTCAATCAAACCAGTTCTTAATTTCGCAAACATGTCTTATATAATCGGAAAGAATGCTTTACCCAAGCTTACATACAATGCATTTGAAACTGACTGGCCTGTAATTTTCAGCTTTATGTCCATCACCCTTTCCTTGATATACAGTGGCTACTACAGCAACTCTCCATTCATTTGGTAAAGTTCCTTCATGCAAACAATAATCAAACAAGTACTTCAGATATGGTACTATATCCCAATCCATTGTCTTTAGTATATCCCCGAAACCTTATCAATTCCAGCTGCTTTTCTAGTTTTCAACTTTTGTATCTTACTGTAAATGTCATTGCTGTCATAGGTAAATTTTAATACTTCTCTAGTATTAGTCAGCTCCTCTATCTGGACATTATCCTTGTAACCAACAATCTTTACATACTGCTGACTGAATACTTCTGCCTTTTGAAGATCCTCGCATACACACTCCCCTTGTTCATTAATTATTCCTGGAATGTCCTTCTTGGAACCTGTTTCTGCATTAAAGTACAGTACCTATACATACTCTTCCATTTTTCACTAAAATTTGTATGGCCGCCAATTATGCTTGCCATAATGTTATCCTTAGCTGACTTCTTTGCTAGATTCAATTTCCTAGTAAGTTCCTTCAATTTCTCTTTACTTCCACAGCCATTTCTAACTCTATTTCTTTCAAAACTCCATCTCCTTCTTAGTCTCTTTACTTTCCTGTTATAATATAGTGGATATTTACCATTCCTTACCACCTTTAAAGGTACTGAACCCATGACCTTTGTGCCCTAAGAATATTATGCAAAAATTGTCAATATAATAAGAAGTTCGATTCTTGATAGCATGGATTTGACACGTGACGAGGGGGTGATTACCTTCGGTCCCACGCTCTGGGATACGTGACGTCAGTCGCACGTGTCAACGGCGGAAGAATCTTAAGTCATTTTTGTGAACTATTTCAAAGCGCGTGTATATGGCGTGCCCCAAGCCAAGTCAAAACTATAGTGCCTATCAAAGGAGGTCATTTATCCCACAAATCGAACACGTTTACTTTTTAAATGTCCATGAACACTACTGCTGGAAATGTAGCGAATGTGTAGTCACCTTCAAAATTCTTTTAATTACAGTTTAGTTAAGTCAGAAAATGTATAGAAATTTTCTTGGCGGCAAAGGGAGATGCCCGAAGAGGGGGGGGTAGCTGCTATATATAAGAATTGACGCTATAACGAAATCTCCTTCTCCTGCATTTTGGGTTACGAAGCGGACGATAAAGCGTTGAGCTGCTCTGTGAAATCAAACAACAAAAGTAGACTAAGTTCAACCGCAGATTTTAGCCATTGTGGCTGGGGTCTTGATTCCATGTGGAGATAGTTTTCTTGAGTGGAAATAATTGTACCAGATAGGACGGTCAAAGTACTGAATAAATTCTCATGTGATAAATAAAGTAATTCGTGTGCGGAAGTAATTACAGTCCATCGTGTGCGCTCAAAGAAAAAAATGAAGGGCATTTCTTTTTTTATGCTTTATTCCAGGAAACCTGAAGAATATATAATGATCTGTAAAGCCACGAATGTAAACTTGGCGAAATAAAAATGCCATGGTCGCAGGTGAGCCCTATGACGAATACTGGCATGACTACATAAGGTATGTGACTTTCCATCTTACTACCTATTATATCTTGTTTCATGATCTCTAAATGTGTATTTGAATGGGGTATGTACGACGCAGTGGTCACCCTTATGTGGTTTTGTAAATGTTAGAATACGACTAAAAAAGGAGTCATTTGTTTTATTTTCCACTTGGATAAAATTTTTGAAGTCTTGCGAGTGACGTATGATGTTTTAAAAAGTTATTGAATAGGGTTTCGAAGTGATATCACGTCCAATGTAGATCGTCATTTCCGTGTGTTTACTGCCTATATTTTGTGATGTCAAATTATGATGTTCATTCGACGTAAAATTTTTCGGTCTGAAATTTTGACGTAAAGAATATAAGAAATCCATAGTTACCCATTTTCAATCGAGTGGAAGCGCGCTATCGGGTGAGAGTATAGTGGGATGAATTTGGTCACGGAGAGAAAATTTTTTCTAGGCCCATTTTAAACTGTGTCTGACTGACAATAAAAGGATCTAGTAGAAATTTTCAGTCATTTTTCGTGAAAATCAAGTTATTAAAAATACGATATCATTTTATGCGAAGTTGTTCATTATTAATGCATTGTGCGTATTAGACGTCATGAATTCTAGCAAGGATTTTATTTCAGTTCTTTGTCGGTGATAGTTGCGAGTTGGGAAACAGAGGTTAGTTGTCGTGTGAGTTGAGATGTGATTTGTGAATCAGGTTAGAGACCTGTCAAATGAAGCCGGGACATGGAAGCCCGAGGAATATTTTATAATGTCGGGAATGGAAAACAATATATAGGAATCCATGGTGGTATTAATTTGCGACGCGTATAATTATTGTGGGCATCTTGAAGCATAATCTACGTGCATTTGTTGGTTAGAATATCGTATTTGTTTAATTATGTCGGCAGAGTTTAAAGGGGAGCACTTTGAGAAGCCAGTCAAGTAGAGCAGACCAGGTGTACCATGTTACTGCCAAGCGAACTTGGGGCCGAGAGGCCTCAGCTGATAGGGGTTCACCGCAAGATAACGGGACACGCGTGGAATTGAGATTGTATTTCTCGGCCGGAGAGAACGTTAAATGTTGGATTTAGTTGAAATGTTCATCCGGTAATAACCTGAGTGTTATTAGATACTGTAAAATTTGTTTAATTGGGATGTAATGTGCATTTGATACGACGGACTTAGAGTATAATGAACAAGACAAGCCAATTTCAGGGTTGTCCAAAATATAGAGCGATGGTTGTGATGATGGTTTGTCTGTGAGGGGTGCGCAAACTTTATAAAATATTATGACGAGATATTACATCGTAATTCTATGGCGAGTTGCTTTTGGTTTGTACGTAGATTATTAGGGTATCCAAGTGTTAATAATGGCTAGGATAAAATTAGATTTCAAGTGTGAGGTCATGAAACGAGATACATAAACTGGACATGAATGATGTAGTTCTTTTCCAGACAATAGGAAGCAACAAATAAACTTCGATAGGATTTTAAAATTGTGAGAACACAATTGCGTAGGAATTTGTGAAGAAACCAGAGTCCGCGGAGATAGAATTTGTTGACCTTTAAGATTTCATTAAATCATTTAAACTTATTTAATTATTAAAGTCAGTGAAACCGCATTTTGAAATTAAATCAAGCGAATAACTTGGAGACGCATTCTGGAAATCTTAGTTTGTTTTCTGGGAAATATGTAAATGGTAACGTAACGATTAAGGGGACATATCCGAAGGAAATGGATTTTACTGCCACAAAGTTTGTGAGCATTGCTATTGTTGTATTATGTAACTTTGATTGATTGAGCAGTGAATGTGCTGGGGATAGTAAAGTGGAAACTTTGGTCATCAACCGATGTAACTTAATTGTGTTTAGCCTTCAGCTTAGAAACTTGGATGGTCAGGGGGTCATCCACCTCAGTGACTTAGATTAGGGCCATATGCCACTGTAGCATCATTTTCCTTGCGGTCATCATCCACAATGACTTTAAAGTAACTTAGAAGTTTAGATGTCGGTCCATGACATAGACGCAGGTCACGTCGATTCAATTAAGGGTCCATGTCGTAGAACCACTGTGTGGCACACACCGATTGGACTGCCTTAATTATGCCCAGAGTCCAGAGTTCGTGTTACGAGGGCTGGACCATAACGAATCACTATGATGGTACATGTGGTCTCACATGGAAGCCGAATTTAAGGATTATTTCCTTTCTTTAATAAAAAATGAGACAATGGTTTCTAGTAAGAATGCCCATCAGGCAGACACGTCAAAGGCTCACCAGTGTTCTGACCTTCTATGTAATAAAAATGATTGTGGTGTCCAGAAGACACGATTGATTTCAGTGATACCGTTGACATATCAGAATGCTTAAGAATTTCCTGAATAAATAGGAATCTTTTAAACAGACCTTTCATTCAAGTAGATAGATTAGAATTACTGAACCCTACCTTTACCTCAGCAAGTGACGAAGAACCCGATACGACCCAAGAGACAGATCTCATTAAATTTGCTGATAGGTAAGAAAGGTAGGTATCCCTAAATATGGACCAAAAGGGTTCAGTACAAACCTATTTTCACATTCCTCAACAGTTTTAAATACATCCCAGAGTCTGTTTACAATTTTATTTACCGTTTTCCACCGATCACAGTTAATTATTAAAAACTCCCTCATGCCTCTTTTATCAGCCATATGGTACTGCCTAACAGTCTTAATTTTAATCTCTTCCTTTCTTTCACATTTATTTTAATTGCCATAAAAATAGCTTCGTAATCACGAATACCATCTATTACTTCGGTTTCTCTATAAAGCTCATCTGGTTTTACCAGCACCACATCCAGAATTTTCTTCCCTCTAGTTGGTTCCATCACTTTCTGAATCAAGTGCCCTTCCCATATTAACTTATTTGCCATTTGTTGGTCATGCTTCCTGTCGTTCGCATTACCTTCCCAATTGACATTTGGTAAATTGAGATCACCCGCTACAATCACGTTCCTTTCCTTATCATTCCCCACATAGCTGATTATCTTATCAAATAATTCTGAATCAGCATCTGCGCTACCCTTTCCTGGTCTGTACACTCCAAAGACATCAAGTTGCCTATTATCTTTAGAGATGAGCCTCACCCCTAGAATTTAGTGTTTGTCATCTTTAACTTTTTCGTAGCTTACAAATTCTTCTTTCACGAGAATGAATACTCTCCCTCCTACCATTCCTATCCTATCTCTACGATACACACTCCAGATCCGTGAGAAAATTTCTGCATCCATTATATCATTTCTCAACCATGATTCAACTCCTATTATAATATCTGGTAAGTATATATCTATTAAATTACTTAATTCGATTCCTTTCTTTACAATACGTCTACACTTGAGCACTAACAGTTTTATGTCACCCCTACTTGATTTCCAGTTCCCTGTTCCCTCAACACCGCTCCCTAGGCCACCCTGTTTCCCTGCATGTACCTCCCTACAAACCTTCTAACAAATTTCCTAACTTATATGTACCACTGCGGTTTAAGTGAAGGTCATCTGAGCGCAGATCCCTATCTCCAACCCACCTATTAGGATCTATAAATCTCAACTCCCAGTTTCTCACATACCCACTTCATAGTCTCATTTAAATCCCCAATCACCTTCCAGTCAGAGTCCCTCCTATACAGTATTCCACTGATAATAATCTCCGCTTCCTTAAACTTCACCCGTGCTGCATTTACCAGGTCCCACACATCCCCAACTATCTTGGTACTTATACCTGCTTGTCTTACGTTGTTAGTACCAACTTGAAACACTACCACCTTCTCCGTTCCCTCCTCCTCTTCTACTTTCCTCAACATCTGCCTTAACATAATTCCTAGATAACACTCTACCCTGGTACCCTTCACTCCACACGCTTTCCCGATATGTCTAACGATAGAATCCCCCATGACCAGAGCCTCAAACCTACCCACCTCATTTTATCCCCTCCCCTATCTTTCCTGACAGCTGCAGAAGCTACCTCCTCCTCCCTTTTCTCCATCCCATGACCCTGTTCCACCTGTCTTTTCCTATCCACTACTCCACATTTCCATTTCCTACCTCTTCCCTTTCTCCTACTTCCACACTTCTCGACAACAGTTCCCTGTTCCTCATCTTCCCTCGGTTGTTCTACCTGCAGTGACTCGTACCGATTTCTCACCGACACCTGTCTTGAATTTTGATCCTCAATGGAGCCCTTAACCTGCACTCTCCTTCCCCTTAAAACATTAGACTACCTGTCTTCTACAATTCACCCCCTTCCTTCCCATCCATCCATTGCACCTACTGTATCCTGTACATTGTCTGTGGGAGGCCTACTTTCCTTCCTGTCCTCTGAGAGAATCCTAATTATCTCCCTCAAGCTCTCCGACTCCTCCCTCATACTCCTTAATGCTTGGCCACACCCACAGTTCCTACACTCGCACTCCTTAGCCATTCTTTACTATATAATGAAAAGAAAAGGAAAAATAAGATAAATTATTCTGTGCAAAATAAAAATGAAAGGAAAGAAATATTGTCTAGGTTAATTCACAAAGATCACACGTCAGTAAGTTAATTAATATAGGCTACTACTACACTATAATACTACTTAATTGTACGATTTTTTATTCTACAGCACGCTGAAAGGATGAAAATTGCTGTTAATTACTGGAAACAGAGAACAATACACAATAATTAAGTCTACCCTAAATAAGTCTACCCTAATTACAACAACAGAATTCTAGCAAGAGAGTTACTACAGATACCACAGAAACGGTACTATACTACACAAATATTTCACAGTAATAGAATAAACACACTACTTTCTAATAAGATACTATAATACACTGCAATAATTTTAAACTACGTTCAGACTAAGTACAGATACCACAATACACTACAATAATGATAAAACTACGTTCAGACGTATCCTAGCTTATTACTGAGCACAAATAGAAATAAAAATTCCAATTAGGCCTAAATTAGATATTCGCAACAACTACCGGTAGGTACTCAAAGATTACCAACAAAGTTAAAGACATATACAGATTAATATTAGTAACTTACTACTTTGTCCTACTATGCTGTATTAGAAATGAAACCTGCCGTTTGCACAAAAATACACACGAATATAACAGGCAAGATACTATCTAATATACCGTATTTAGGCTACACTACAATTCTCAACTGAAATGTGGTTATGTGATCTTTACAGATGGTGGATTAACTATTATTTACCGTACTCCGCGGGACGGAGAATAAAAATGTCCTTAAATGCTGAAAAATATGAGGTTGTTTACCATAATTTCTTAAAAGTATTTCTGTCCAAACTACGCCAGGCACTTGAATTGCAATTATTGGAATGTAGGAACTTGATTATTAGCTAACCGCTCATCAATACTGAAATGTCGAGGGTGTGAAATATAAATTACGGATACTTTAACTGCCTACTCAGAACTACAAATGATCGGAATACAAGAATCAGCTAATTTTTATTTATACTTTCTAGATACACTACACTCTTTGTTCACGACTGTAGCCAACAATGCCAATATTTGAAAACTAAGAACGACAATAATCAATAACAATTACGACTGTTAACTATTTGGTCAGTGAAATACTGTGTATTCTGTTGGAATCCTTTCTTTAAACAAAATTTATAACAGTATCGCGTTATTTAAAGAAGTTATTACCTTCGTGATAGGTGGGACCGTTGAACTGCTATTTGAAATACCCTGCCAAATGCCTGCACTAATAGACTATAGCCGCTGCCGAAGTTACGACTTTTTTAATATCCCGCCTTTGTAAGTATTTTATCAACAAACCTATTGATATTTTGATAAAACTATTAAAAAGAAAGAGATATTTCTTCTTTCACGCAGACCTAAATTATAGGTTGTAATCTAGCGAACGCCTACGGAACCACTTAGCGTAAAAACTGTACATAAATACCACTAATCGCAGATTACTACAAACAAACACTAAACACAATTATTTGTAGAGCTAAAAAAATGGAAATGGCGTATGGCTTTTAGTGCCGGGAGTGTCCAAGGACAAGTTCGGCTCGCCAGGTGCAGGTCTTTAGAATTGACGCCCGTACGCGACCTGCGCGTCGTGATGAGGATGAAATGACACATACATCCAGCCCCCGTGCCAGCGAAATTAACCAATTATGGTTAAAATTCCCGAACCCGCCGGGAATCGAACCCGGGACCCCTGTGACCAAAGGCCAGCACGCTAACCATTCAGCCATGGAGACGGACGAGAGCTAAATGTATCACACACACACAAAATTTGGTAAATTTCTACAATTAATAATAATGTTATTTGTTTTACGTCCCACTAACTACTTTTTAAGGTCTTCGGAGACGCCAATTTCTACAATTATTAACTACTTTATCACTGAGATAACACAGAGCTCTTGGAACAGCCAACCACTCGCTAGCACATTGTCGAAGTCACTACCTTGTAATTACAAATTACAGCCAAAAAGGAGAAGTTTTCAAGAGAGCTGAAGAAACTATCAGTCTAGAGAAAATGATCGCGAAAATAAGATGTAGTTGGATAGGTCATTTACTCCGGTGTTCATCATGATGCACCACACTGCTTGAAGGGAAACTGGAAGGAAAGACTAGAAGAGGACGACCAAGAGCAGGATTCCTCGATGGCATTAAAAGGCGACGTCCATATCAACTAATCAAGCAGCTGGCTCAGGATAGAAGGTCGTTGGACGAGGACAGTCATTCTACCCACCAACCATCAGGTTGAGGAGAATGAGAGGGAGAGATACAATAGGTAAAGCGTTTATCCCTCCACATAGGGTTGGCGTCGGGAAAGATATCTAGCCGTAAAACTCGACTAAATGCACATGTAGTAGTGCCGACCCCAAGTAAGTGGGGAAAAAGGCCAGGAAGAAGAAGTTTGTAACTCCTCCTTCTTTTATCGCGTGGCAGCAACCCTGTATGGAGTGATATATTCACTATTGCGTGTTTCTGTGGCGGTTGGTGGTGTGGTGTCTTGTGTTGTATGGATATGAAGAGGAGTGTGTTGATACAAACACAAACCCTAGCCTCCGAATCAGAGGAATTGACCAGGCGTGATTAAAATCCCCGGCCCGACCGGAAATCGAACGTGGAATCTTCTGAAACGAAAGCCTCAACGCTGGTCATACAGCCAAGTGACCTGATAACAAGAAGATTGTACAAAGCGTTTAAATGTAAGAGAGAGGCGTAGACCCAAACTTCGTTACAATAAATGCATTACGATAGAGTAGCTCATATGGTACAGCGTTGGCTTTCTGAACCCACGTTGATAGGTTCGACGTCGGCTCCGTCCGGCGGTACACTATAACTCCAGCAGTTTCCGGACACCCCTTGCTATTCGCTCCAAGGACGCCAGCCATGTAACTAATAACGTTCAGGTCCTCCTTTTGCTACTATGACAGCGTTTAATCTTCGCGAAAGGCTTTCCCCTTAAGTTCTCAAACACTGAAGGTGAAATTTGTTACCTTTCTTCCTGTAGCATGGTGAATAGTTGTGGCCTGGTTGTTGGGCGAATTGATGTGGCACACCACCAACGCTCTAGTCTAGTTCATCCCAAGAATGTTCGATGGAGCTCATGTCGGGGCTTTGAACAGGCCAGTCCAGCACATCTACCTGATTTTCTTCGAACCACTATGCAATGGTCCTTGCTTTGTGTACAGGAGCAATATCATACTGATACAGAAAAGGTGGACTAGTAAGTGTTAGGCTGATGAGCGGGTAGGCTTCCTCCACTTCAACATTTTACAATAAGAAGAGCAAATACAAGCCACTATTTCAAGGACATGACGGGAGATTTGATCCGCTCTGTCGAAAGCCCAACACCAATAAAGAACTATTCCGCCTGATCTCATATAATCAATTACACATTTAGAGCTTAAGGAGTCAAATAATTTAATGATAAGCCAGTTTATCCAAGAAAGGTTTCTAACAATAACAAGGCGAAGACTTTAACTCTGGTAATATAATAGTTGATTTTTAATAGGCCGACGCTTAAGTTGGCTACAACAGAACAAACAGTAGCAAGAAACATTTTATCTTTGGCCGATTTTCTAAGGAAACCATATGACGTGTTAATACGTATTTTAAAGTGTTATACAACATAACAATAACCAGCTGAACCTTTTGTAAGTGTTTTAAAGTGCTCCATTATGTTTTAAAGTGTTCCATGATAACGAACATTATCAAGAAATGATCATTTTGTGTGTATGAGGGAAAAACAATGTTATATATTAACGATGTATGATGTAAAACTGAATAATGTTGGATCTTAAGAAATTGTGGATATTGATGTATAATGTAGAAACCGCTGATGAAAGGAGTTGGGGCTCCCGAAACGTGTGCGAGTAAAACATTGTACAAAATTAGAAACTGATGATATATTGACAGGGCGGACAAAACGATCACCCGTAGTACACTGACTTAGCAAATGTCATGGGATAGCCACTTAATAGCGCGTGGGGCCTCCTCTGGACCTGCGAACTGCAGTGAGACGTCGTGGAAGTGAGTCGACAAGTACCTGGTAGTCCTCTGGACGCAGCTGACACCAAATCGCTTGCAGAGCGGGCGCCAATGCTGGTCTGTTCGTGGGTGCAGGATCCATGGCACGGAGCCTGCGTTCCAGGATATCCCAAATATGCTCGATAGGGTTCATATCGGGTCTCCTGTGTGGCCATGGCAGTCGTTGGACCTCCGCTGCATGTTCCTGGAAACATTCCCGGGCGACGTGGGAGCGATGTGGCGGCGCGTTATCATCTTGAAACACCGCAGAACCGTATGGGCGCTGGAAGGCCAAAAATTGGTGGAGATTGTCTCCGAGCAGCTCAACATACCGCGTACCATTCAAAGTTTCCTCCAGAACAACAAGGGGGCCCATTCCATACCAGGAAAATGCACTCCAGACCATAACAGAGACACCAACGTCCTGGACCAGACCTTCGAGGCAGGCGGGATCCATCGCTTCATGTGGTCTGCGCCATACACGGTGCCTCCCATCGACATGGTGCAGTTGAAATCGTGATTCGTCCGACCATATCACGTTACGCAATTGTTCCAGTGTCCATCCCTGGTGACTGGCGACAAATGCACGTCGGTGTGCCCGATGACGTTGGGTTAACAGTGGCACCCGTGTGCGGCGCCGGCTCCCATATCCCATAGAACCCATGTTCCTACGGATTGTCCACTGGGAGACGTGTCTAGCACGGCCTGTGTTGAATTGAGCCGTGATTTGTTGCACGGTTGCCCGTCTGTCACTATTGACAATCCGTCTCAGATGTCACCGGTCACGGTCATCGAGGGTGGCTGGACGGCCGGTCGTTCGTCTGTTGTGGACGGTGACCATTCACGATACACCCTGGACACGGTTGATCATGTAAAGCCGAATTCCCGTGCCACTTCCGAAATCGCACTTACCATCCGTCGGGCACCGACCACCATACCCTGTTCGAACGGTGTCAGCTCATGACGACGTTCCATGTTACACCTGTAACATGCACAGCCACTGCTTACAAGGTCTCCTATACAACTCCTACACACCTGCGCATCAGCGCTCAGCTATCCCATGACATTTGCTCAGTCAGTGTATATTATATGAACGTAGTCAACACGGACCAATTAAGGGACCGAAAGTGGTCAAATTTGTCGAATACTAACCTCTGTCCCGGATTTGCAACGGAAGCCCTCTACAATAGTTTACAAGGAAGTCTGACGATTAGCTCGCACAGTACGCTTAAGAGTTCGGCGGTCCCTATCAGACCGTCGTTTCACTTCACAAAAACTTATCTGACGGAATCCCGAACTTGTGGGTTCCAACTATTATGCCCCGTTCAAACTCATTCAGTTCTGTATATTGGCTTATTCTGACAGAAAACACATCTATGGTGTTGGTTACATGGTGTATTTGGAGGTGATCAAATTACACTAGCCTCCTGTCGGTAGATTTACTGGCACTTAAAAGAACTCCTGTGTAATATCATTTCCAGCACCTCGGAATCTTCAAAAAAGTTAGTGAGACATAGAACCAATTACTTTACTTATTAAGTAAAAGCAGAGTCTGTCAAACTATCTATCCATCCCATCATCACCATCGATACACCCTGTCCTCGCATAAAACTTCGTTAAGCAAACGCAGGGGAACAAGCTGTTTCTCCTATCATCGGAATTATGTTCTCCCTGTCCATAACGTACTCTTTTATATTTGAAGTGCACTGACATCTGGTAGAGTAAAACCGAACTTCGAAATTGACACGCAAGCAATTTAAATGTTGTCAAATCGAAATGTCTGCACATGATAGATGGGGTCATACGATCATTTTTTTCACACAATTAATTTCTTCTTGTTCTATGTGCTGTATCAGGTCTCCCTAATGCTGGCTTGCAATTTAATAAGTTCACATCTCTTTAAAACTTTTCTGTTGATCTAACTCCTGTCCAGTCCTTGATGTCGTCCAGCCACGATATTTTCCTCTATCGAGGTCTACGGCTACCATCCACTTGATCTTGAAGTATGAGTTTTAGCATCTGGTATTATTCCCCTTTCAATAAGTGTTCTTCTTCTTCTTAATCTGTTTACCCTCCAGGGTCGGTTATTCCCTCGGACTCAGCGAGGGATCCCACCTCTACCGCCTCAAGGGCAGTGTCCTGGAGCTTCAGACTCTGGGTCGGGGGATACAACAGGGGAGGATGACCAGTACCTCGCCCAGGCGGCCTCACCTGCTATGCTGAGCAGGGCCCTTCCGGGGGATGGGAAGAATGAAAGGGATAGACAAGGAAGAGGGAAGGAAGCGGCCGTGGTCTTAAGTTAGGTACCATCCCGGCATTTGTCTGGGGGAGAAGTGGGAAACCACTGAAAACTACTTCGAGGATGGCTGAGGTGGAAATCGAACTTTCTCTACTCAGTTGACCTCTAGAGGCTGAGTGGACCCCGTTCCAGCCCTCATACCACTTTTCAAATGTTGTGGCATAGCCGGGAATCGAACCCGGGCCTCCGGGGGCGGCAGCTAATCACACTAACCACTACACCACGGAGGCGGACATAAGTGTTCTTAAAATTTGCATTAGCTTGTAGCAGAACAAAACCATACTCTTTTCTGCTAACATAAATTGTCAAACTGTTATGAATTCAGACAAGAAATTAATTCAAGCGTCGGCCAATTATCTTGTGAATATCAGTAAAAATAATCATATGACCTCATCTATCATGTGCAGACATTTCGATCTGGCATTCAAATTGCTTGCGTGTCAATTTCGAAGTTCCGGTTTACTCTACCAGATGTCAGAGAAACTAGAACCCATCTGAGTGACCTATGGCTGAGTATTTTTTTAATTTTGTCAGGTAAATACCAAATGATATACCAGAGATCTTTTACATACCAACATTGTACGATGCGATGTCGAATGGACTCCAAGATCAATCAATCAATACTGATCTGCATTTAGGGCAGTCGCCCAGGTGGCAGATTCCCTATCTGTTGCTTTCCTAGCCTTTTCCCAAATGATTTCAAAGAAATTGGAAATTTATTGAACATCTCCCTTGGTAAGTTATTCCAATCCCTAACTCCCCTTCCTATAAATGAATATTTGCCCCAGTTTGTCCTCTTGAATTCCAACTTTATCTTCATATTGTGATCTTTCCTACTTTTATAGACGCCATTCAAACATATTCGTCTACTAATGTCATTCCACGCCATCTCTCCGCTGACAGCTCGGAACATACCACTTAGTCGAGCAGCTCTTCTTCTTTCTCTCAATTCTTCCCAACCCAAACACTGCAACACTTTTGTAACGCTACTCTTTTGTCGGAAATCACCCACAACAAATCGAGCTGCTTTTCTTTGGATTTTTTCCAGTTCTTGAATCAGGTAATCCTGGTGAGGGTCCCATACACTGGAACCATACTCTAGTTGGGGTCTTACCAGAGACTTATATGCACTCTCCTTTACATCCTTACTACAACCCCTAAACACCCTCATAACCATGTGCAGAGATGGGTACCCTTTATTTACAATCCCATTTATGTGATTACCCCAGTGAAGATCTTTCCTTATATTAACACCTAGATACTTACAATGATCCCCAAAAGGAACTTTCACCCCAACAACGCAGTAATTAAAACTGAGAGGACTTTTCCTATTTGTGAAACTCACAACCTGACTTTTAGCCCCGTTTATCAACATACCATTGCCTGCTGTCCATCTCACAATATTTTCGAGGTCACGTTGCAGTTGCTCACAATCTTGTAACTTATTTATCACTCTATAGAGAATAACATCATCCGCAAAAAGCCTTACCTCCGATTCCACTCCTTTACTCATATCATTTATATATATAAGAAAACATAAAGGTCCGATAACACTGCCCTGAGGAACTCCCCTCTCAACTATTACAGGGTCAGACAAAGCTTCACCTACTCTCTGAGATCTATTTTCTAGAAATATAGCAACCCATTCAGTCACTCTTTTGTCTAGTCCAATTGCACTCATTTTTGCCAGTAGTCTCCCATGATCCACCCTATCAAATGCTTTAGACATGTCAATCGCGATACAGTCCATTTGACCTCCTGAATCCAAGATATCTGCTATATCTTGCTGGAATCCTACAAGTTGAGCCTCAGTGGAATAACCTTTCCTAAAACCGAATTGCCTTCTATCGAACCAGTTATTAATATCACAAACATGTCTAATATAATCAGAAAGAATGCCTTCCCAAAGCTTACATACAATGCATGTCAAACTTACTGGCCTGTAATTTTCAGCTTTATGTCTATCACCCTTTCCTTTATACACAGGGGCTACTACAGCAACTCTCCATTCATCTGGTATAGCTCCTTCGGCCAAACAATAATCAAATAAGTACTTCAGATATGGTACTATATCCCAACCCATTGTCTTTAGTATATCTCCAGAAATCTGATCAATTCCAGCCGCTTTTCTAGTTTTCAACTTTCGTATCTTATTGTAAATGTCATTGTTATCATATGTAAATTTTATTACTTCTTTGGCCTTAGTCTCTTCCTCTATCTCGACATTATCCTTGTAACCAACAATCTTTACATACTGCTGACTGAATACTTCTGCCTTTTGAAGATCCTCACATACACACTCCCCTTGTTCATTAATTATTCCTGGAATGTCCTTCTTGGAACCTGTTTCTGCCTTAAAATACCTATACATACCCTTCCATATTTCACTAAAATTTGTATGACTGCCAATTATGCTTGCCATCATGGTATCATTAGCTGCCTTCTTTGCTAGATTCAATTTTCTAGTAAGTTCCTTCAATTTCTCCTTACTTCCACAGCCATTTCTAACTCTATTTCTTTCCAGTCTGCACCTCCTTCTTAGTCTCTTTATTTCTCTATTATAATAAGGTGGGTCTTTACCATTCCTTACCACCCTTAAAGGTACAAACCTGTTTTCTCATTCCTCAACAATTTCTTTAAACCCATCCCAGAGTCTGTTTACATTTTTATTTACCGTTTTCCACCGATCATAGTTACTTTTTAGAAACTGCCTCATACCTGCTTTATCAGCCATATGGTACTGCCTAACAGTCCTACTTTTAAGACCTTCCTTTCTATCACATTTATTTTTAACTACCACAAAAACAGCTTCATGATCACTAATACCATCTATTACTTCAGTTTCCCTATAGAGCTCATCTGGTTTTATCAGCACGACATCCAGGATATTTTTCCCTCTGGTTGGTTCCATCACTTTCTGAATCAGCTGTCCTTCCCATATTAACTTATTTGCCATTTGTTGGTCTTCAAGATCTTCAAAAATCGGGGTTTGAACCTGCGATCATTGAATCCAAAGGCTGACTTCTACCACTGATCCACAAGGAGCGCTGGAACATCTTAAGTGTTTTACCTTATAATTCTACTGTCTGGGCGCATCTGCCGGTGTTGCCCGATCGGACAGCGTTCGTTAACGCAAGACGAGGCGTTATTCTCGACTTGCTTTCGATGTGTTCATATAAAGCGTGTCCGTCTCCATGGCTAAATAGTTAGCGTGCTGGCCTTTGGTCACAGGGGTCCCGGGTTCGATTCCCGACAGAGTCGGGAATTTTAACCATCATTGGTTAATTTCGTTGGCACGGAGGCTGAGTGTATGTGTCGTCTTCATCATCATTTCATCCTCATCATGACGCGCAGGTCGCCTATGGGAGTCAAATCAAAAGACCTGCATCTGGCGAGCCGAACATGTTCGGCACATACAATTATGATTTATGCCTTGGATTTGAAACACGAGGACGCGTCAGTTCACACTCACGACCCCACCAAGGTGTGGGAAAAGTGGCAGACGAAGAAGGAGGAGAAGAAGAAGAAGCTTAGCTGCTGACTGTACACTCTGATGATAAAAAATCGAACCTCGTTCACTGCTGATAAAGTCCGACTCGTTTGCTGAATGGTCAGCGTACTGGCCTTCGGTTTAGAGGGTCCCGGGTTCGATTCCCGGCCGGGTCAGAGATTTTAACCTTAATTGGTTAATTCCAATAGCCCGGGGGCTGGGTGTTTGTGCTGTCCCCAACATCCCTGCAACTCACACACCACACATAACACTATCCTCCACCACAATAACACGCAGTTACCTACAAGTGGCAGATGCCGCCCACCCTCATCGGAGGGTCTGCCTTACAAGGGCTGCACTCGGCTAGAAATAGCCACACGAAATTATTATTATTATACTGCAGATAAAAATGTTCTCCAGGAAATAATGTGGTGTCAGGAAAGGCATCTAGTCTCAAATCCCAGGGAAGAGCCTAAAATGGACAGTATACCTCCCGCGATCTCATAAATAACTGAAATGAAGAGGTTCCACTCGTTTAAGAAGACTGGAAACTCTAGGCAAACATCATTAAAAGGTGATGGTGTGTTATATCCTTCAAACTATCTCTACAAGAGATGTGTGAGTGGTGTGATCTTCTCCTTGCCTTTAAGAGAAGACTCTGCGGAGGAAATGTTCTTCCTTCAACAAGCACCAGATTCTATCAGTTGGTTAAGAGGGACGCGTAAATCGCCTTAAATAGCCGAAGAGAGGGTATTATGCGTACAAAGTGCTACCATTTGGACGTCAGCAGTCAAACTGCACGTCGTTTTACCTCAGTCACGCTGCTAGTAACTGCAAATGACTCATAAAATTCGCTCTCAAGTGGTGTAAGGCAAAGCCCTTCGCCGTGCTGGTCGGGAAGCATCTTGACCTCTCAGAATGTACTATAGACTTTTGATTTTATGTAAACTTCAGTAATCCTACATGTTCCAAAGAAGAAGTGAATATTGTAAATCCTTATTACATCTCTCAATAAATGAACTTGATAATGGGCAACAGAATTACATTGTACTCTATCTGTAGATTTACATTCACGAATAATTGAGTTTTGTGTTGTTAAATAACATACAGTACCACTGATTAACCTTAATACTCCGAAGTTTATTTTCTGTATCGTGAACTCTGAACGGGGTGGGTTCATCGAACACACAACATATTTTTTTTTTTATGAGGAAAGAACATTTTATTAATGCCGTATCAGTTTAAACCCGAGTTTATGATTTTTAGAAAATGTTTTTAGTAGGTACATTATTAGTTAAATTACTGGGAAATATTTTAAAAAAATATTTTTTCTACTTGTTTAACGTCGCATTAATACGCGTATATGGAAGGTTTTCGGTGACGAAGGGATGGGTAGGCTAGGATTGGGAAGGTGGAGGCTGTGGTCTTAATTAAGGCACAGTCTGTTGTGAAAATGGTAAAACACGCAAGACCATCTTCAGGGCTGCCGACGGTAGGATTCGAATCCACTATCTCTCGAATGCAAGCTCACAACTGCGCGACCCTAACCGCATGGCTAACTCACTCAGTACAGAATCATTAATCAAAATGTGTATATAGAAATTACTGTCCGGCTCCTCAGCTGAATGGTCAGGGTACTGTCCTTTGGTTTAAAGGGCTTCAGGCTCGACTCCCGATCGGGCAGAAGATTTTAACTGCATATGTCTAATGTTGCTGTCTCGGGGACTGTATGTTTGTGTTCGTGTAAATAAACTTATCTTCGTCTACATACAAAATATGACACCGCCAACTACCACAGAAACACGCAATAGTAAATGAAGGATATAGGGAAAGAAGGGGCTCATGAACATTTTACTAACTTTCCAGTAGAAGCATTTTAAACTTCAAAACCCTGTTCATTTATCTATTTGGAAGTCTAGTAATCCACAAATCTTGGTATATTCATTGTAAATGTGTAACTCATTTTCATTATGGAATTTTAACACGCAATAAGGTAAAAAAAAATGTTCTGTAACTACGTACATCTGTGGGGGGAAAAGGGGCTCATTGTACTGAACTACTGTCTGAAGTCTCTGTATTATTGTTTATTTTCATTATTATTACTAAACTAACACGAGCAACATATAAACTATGAACATTTTTCAAGTCTTTAACAAGCACAAAATCACATTTTACATATAATAATTTTAGTAGACGTCCATGACTTCACGTAGCACAAGCTACAGTTCATCATCATCCATGAGGAATTTTGGAGAAATGCTCTCTTGCCTCATCATCACAGAATCTCATTAATTGTTGCAAGTCTCTGAACTTCTCAGCAGATATGGGCAAAGCTCCTAGGGAAGAAAATCACTGTATCATATTTCATTGTGGTATGTTAGGGTAATTAAGTGAAGGTGAGAATTACACCATGAAGGAAATGATACACTTACCTTCATAAGCTTCCTCTGGCAGGTCAAATTGGTCTTCATGATGATTGGAAGCATCGTGTCTGTTCCGTTTCGCTGCTATGGAGACGGATTCCCAAGCGCCATTGTAAGTGGTCCGGAAGCTCAACAAGGGTCCTCTCTGAAACTTGACCTCTGTTACTCGCCGGGATGGAAATGGTAACTTATTTGCATACGTCTCATCTAAGAAGTTCTTCCCACCCCTAAACATTGTGTGGTCAACTGTTACAAATTCGAACTGTGAGGGCTTTTGACGAGCTGTTTTGATGATATAGATCCAATCACTAGGAACAATTGCCTGGGCTTTCGAATTCACCAAACCCATGTTCTTATCATTGTCAAGATAGGAATGGCTTCTTACAGTGAACGTTACAGTGATGGACTCCAGTTTTTTCTCAACGTTCACCAAGTTGTAGAGGAACCCAAAGAAAGTGAAGTTCTTCTGTTGTCCACGACACGAATCGCAGAACATACTGAGGTTCTTTACGTTTGGATCTAAATAGTTGTAGACGAAGTGATGCAACAAGGAGCATACATCGTCACTTCCCTTTTTGCCTTCATGCTCCGGATACATATAAAAAACACTTTGGGAAGTGGACAATACATGGACGTTAAATGCAAACACAGATAACTGTCTCCCGCAGTACACATCATTCGTGGAGATGTTAGGAACAGCCAAGTTTCTCCCATAGTCGAACCAAATCGCCTCAAATTCACATTGTCTTTTCGCTTTCTCCTTATCTCCTCTTTTTCTCAAATAAAATGCTTCTGCTTTCTTCTTATGAACAGTGTTTATTAATGTCAACCGTTGTGGTCTAGATTCTAGAAGGAAAGCGGGCCTGTTCGGAGGCGAATCGGAGGTGGACCGGAGGAAGTGATAGAAAGGAAGCAATACTGTTCTGAAGTTCGTAGTTCGTGCACTGTTAATCGGAGAATGTCGTAACCTACAATGTAACTTGGATAGCCCTAAATATTGTCCTACGAGTAGTACAATGGACTTTAACCAATGTTATCAATTTATGTCGATAGCTGCAGTCGCTTACGTGCGGCCAGTATCCAGTAATCGGGAGATAGTGGGTTCGAGCCCCACTGTCGGCAGCCCTGAAGATGGTTTTCCGTGGTTTCCCATTTTAACACCAGGCAAATGCCGGGGCTGTACCTTAATTAAGGCCACGGCCACATCCTTCCACTTCCTAGACCCTTCCTATCCCATCGTCGCCATAAGACGTATCTATGTCGGTGCGACGTAAAACAAATAGCAAAAAAAGATATCCATTTATCGTATGTGGCAGTAATTTAAACGAAACTGCACAATCGTATGATCAACTAAATAATGCCGTTGAAAACGTCCTTGTGATGAAATTACGTAAATTACCACGGCCCGACTCCTTGGCGGAATGGTCAGCGTTGAGGCCTTCAGTTCAGAGGGTCCCGGACTCTATTCCCGTCCAGGTTGGGGATTTTAATCGCGTATGATTAATTCTTCTGACTCTGGAACTGGGTGTTTGTGTTTGTCCCAACACTTTCCTCTTCATATTAAGACAACCACCTCAGCAACACCCAATAGTGATTACATCCCCCCCCCCCACCAATAGGGTTGGTGTCAGGAAGGGCATCCGGCCTTAAAACAGGACTAAATTCACATGTGCGATACAGTCCGTGCCTGTGCAGGTGTGGAAGAAGCGGTAGTAGAAGAAGACGTATCAATCACCACTGATCTGCATTTAGGGCAGTCACCCAGGTGGCAAATTTCTTTTGTTGTTTGTCTAGTCTTTTCTAATAATTTCAAAGAAGTTGGAATTTTATTGAATATCTCCTTTCGTAAATTATTCATCCGCTAATGTCATTCCACGCCAACTCTCCGCTGACAGCTGTTAGTCAACTTATCTCGCCAAGTCTTCCCAGCCCAAAGTTTGCAACATTTCAGTAACGCTAATATTTTGTCGGAAATCTAAGATATAATTATTTGTAATTCATTATTCGTTACGAACTTATTTGATTACCCGTTTCATTATACAACTGATGGTGGCAATAGCGTGCTGCTCATATCAACTGAGAAAATAATTAAAAAATTGTGAAGTGTGGTCGAGTTCTAGTGGGTTAGATAGATAGATAAAGCCTTTATTTTCTGTGGCGAAGTTAGGGCTCTTGGCCCTTTCTTACACTTAACCACACACATATTGTTATTATTCCATACAATGACATTGATTAACTTAAAATACCAAGAACTACAAATAACACTAATTTTTTAAGACAAAAATATTAATATATACATGCAAAGAAGAATGAAAGAAAAAGTAACTGCCTACATAATACAGGTTTGAGGAAGAAAAAAAATCAATACACAACGAAAGAAATACGAATGTAAAAATACTAGTAAGCTTAATAAAAATCATCATCATCATCATCATCTGTTTACCCTCCAGGTTCGGCTTTTCCCTCGGACTGAGCGAGGGATCCCACCTCTACCGCCTCAAGGGCAGTGTCCTGGAGCTTCAGACTCTTGGTCGGGGGATACAACTGGGGAGTATGACCAGTACCTCGCCCAGGCGGCCTCACCTGCTATAGTGAACAGGGGCCTAGTAGGGGGATGGGAAGATTGGAAGGGATAGGCAAGGATGAGGGAAGGAAGCGGCCGTGGCCTTAAGATAGGTACCATCCCGGCATTTGCCTGGAGGTGAAGTGGGAAACCACGGAAAACCACTTCGAGGATGGCTGAGGTGGGAATCGAACCCGCCTCTACTCAGTTGACCTCCCGAGGCTGAGTGGACCCCGTTCCAGCCCTCGTACCACTTTTCAAATTTCGTGGCAGAGCCGGGAATCGAACCCGGACCTCCGGGGGTGGCAGCTAATCACGCTAACCACTACACCACAGAGGCGGACAGCTTAATAAAAATACTAAATGAAATTTAACTAATTGTATCCTTGCAAGACTAGATCTTAGTTAAATACTGTACTTACTACTAGCTATTTTTAGACTACTTCTACTTCGTAAATACAATATGAATGTTTCTGACCGAAGCTGATTAATGTTTACATACCTGAATTCTACTGAAGTTTGATGTAGCTATTTGTACGTAAGCCTATTTGGCCTAGAAAATCGGACCATAAACTCTCTACTAGTGGTGGTGTTGGTGATGGTGGTGGTGACGATTATTGTTTTAAGAGAAGGTACAACTAGTAAACCATCCTCTATTAACACTATAATCAGAGAGAGATAATGGAAGGGGTTCGGCACTTCGAACAATGAAGGTATCGGCCAAACAAAGACAAGGCCACGAGGAGCGTGAAAATGAAAGCCTCCCTAGACCTCGACACCTAATACGTCGGTGTCTGAAAAGAGCAAAAGTTGGCCAAGGAAGGTCGGATAGGATAGATGAAAGTGATAGCATGGCACAAGTAAGTGGAAGCAATGCCAGGACTCAGCTAATGAACCCTTAGTCGCCAACCCACGCTTAGCCACTCGGGCCTCTTTTAGTCACCTCTTACGACAGGCTGGGGATACCGTGGGTGTTATTCTACCGCCCCCACCCACAGGGAGAAATATATAGGTAGTAAAGTCCTACTGTATGGTCTAGATTCTAGAATATTACAATATTGGTTTCTCACAATGCAACCCCCTGTGGATAAGGGTGGTAGAATAACACCCACGGTATCCCCTGCCTGTAGTAAGAAGCGACTAGGGCCCTTCATTTGTTGAAGTGTCGGACCCCATCCAAATTTTTCCCTCGGATTAGTGTTAATACATCCCAGTTGTACTTCCTCTAAAAACAATAATCACCACCACCACCACCACCATCTCTCACAAATGCAAAGCTGATGAATTTACAACAATGTATTTGTATGTACAGTACGTGAGAAATTACATCGTCATCAGTAAGATTATTCTCGTACTTTTCGGAGCGCATGTAGAGGAAATATTCCAGTCATACTGTAGAACAATAGATATCAGGTTCACATTCCATTTTGTCTCTTCAGTGACACAACAACGACTGAACTCACTTGCCATTATAGAACATCTTCCAAAGATTTCAGAAAGATTTCGCCGCAAACACTTGAAGAACCATACATCATGCCACATTCCAAATTCGTTCCAAACTTATTTCTGAGCCTTGTGATGGGTATTTCTATCTGGCATATTAGCAAACTTAGAAGACAAAATACTGTGTAGTTGACATACTTTGTCCTTGTGGCAGCCTCCTCAGGGGGGAAGTTGTATTAATAAAAATAATAAAAATGTAAATTATCCTCGATTTATTCTCACAAATGATATGAATGCTGTGATTAGCATCTGATAAAGATTCTTTGTGTATCGAATATTAAACATCACTTCTTATTTGGGAATTCTATTTATTACGAAATTGAATAAGAGTCTCCGTCGCTCAGGCGGCCCCGCGCCGGCCTTTCACCGCTGGGTTACGTGGTACAAATCCCGGTCATTTCATGTGAAGTTTGTGCTGGACAATGTGGAAGCAAGACAGGATTTTCTACGGGTACTCCTGTTTTCCTGTCATCATTCATTCCAGCAACACTCTCCAGTATCATTTCATTTCATCTGTCAGTAATTAATCATTGCTCCAGAGGAGTATGATAGGCTTCGGCACCTGTTACAGTTCCTATCCTTGCCGCTAGATGGGGGCCTCATGCATTCCATCCCTGACCCAGTTGAAACTGGAAACTTGCTGTGGATTTTTATTTTCACCAAGCTGAATATTAGCAAATGTGCTGCTGCATTGTAAACACTCGTAATTGAATCGGAGTTTCTGAAGTTCGAATGAAAGCGCTCCGAACATTCCCGTTCTCATCCTGATTCTTGTTTATATTTTTTCTATGGAGGATGGCCCTTTAAGTCTTCGCTTGTTGGAGAAGATAATATTCGGTCGGCGGTTGCAGAGTGGGCTTTGGCTGGTCCGACGGCTCTGCACTCCGACCGATCAATCGAGTAGAGGAGGAATGGCCGTGACTCGACGTCTCTACATTCGGAAGACGGAGAGGGGTTGGTCACCATCCTCGGCTGTCCTGAGAATGATTTTCCGTGATCTTCCATTCTTCTGCACTAAGGCGAATGCCGGGACAGTTCCTAGTATAGACCACGGCCGCCAACCCTCTCACCTTCTCCGATACAAATCTCCTGGCCTGAGAGACGGCGTCACCGTAAAGGAGGCCCGCCTCCCCCTTCAGGGGACGAATGAAAACATTTTATTACCAGTAGTGGAGAAGATATCGTTATTTGTGAACTCGACCATCCACTCCATACTCCTTTCCTCCTTCATCTTCTTTGCAACCTATTATTATACTGTCATCATTTACGTATTGTGCTCTCGCCTTATAGGTGCAATATATTCATCTGAAAACATCCTAAAATCATCAGGGCACCTAAATTTCCTGTACCGATAATGATCATTTCTGAGCTTACTAGATGTGATATTATTTCAGGTCAACTTTCAGTTCATTAAGATTTCTCGTGTGCTATAATCTCGCTCATTTTCAAGTGGTAAGCTTACGATTTCAATAATTATGATTGTTGAGCGTACCATTCATCATTTACAAAACCCGTCTAGTAGCCATGATCTCTAAGGCATCAGGTCTTTACGATCTGACACCGAGGGTAGTCAGTTCGAGTCCCGTCGGTGGAAGACATTTTCATCAACAGTATGCTGGCCGGCAGTGTACGAAAGGTGGTGGTATAATTTATAATTCGGCTCTATGGCTAAATGGAGTGTGCTGGCCTTTGGATCAAATCGTGCCGGGTTCGATTCCCGGCCGGGTCAGGGATTTTAACCTTGGTTAATTCCGATGGCTCGGGGGCCGGGTGTGCTGTCTTCAGAATTATAATTCATCATAGATCGAACTCCATCCTCACAGACGCACCAGTCGCCTATGAGGCGCCAGCTGGAAAGACCTGCACCAGGCCTCTGCGGAGGTCACGTGCCATTGTTATATACTGTACCCGACGTAGTCAGTCTGCGAACACGAGACACCCCAGGGGTGCTCAGTTCGATGGCTGTAGGCTTATAAAATAAATGAATGTGGCAGGATTATCATAGGGTTCATCGAATAAGCATGTTCCAAGTATAGAACAAATATGACACTTTTATTTAAAATAAATGAAATATTAACCATCCTGAAGTCTGTGATTATGACTATGATCACTACGTTATGTAATTTAATATGGCTCTTGATGTAACAAACCTAAGTACAAACAAATGGGATGGTACACGGCAGTTGTTTCCCTAATATTCCAACAGAGTATTTTACATTGTTAAAAAAAATTTTATCGTCTTTAAAGTCATTAACTTATTTATTTAAAGTTGAATCAAAAATTGTCATTCAGAAAAATGAGGTCTGGGCCAAGCCTTCATCGACAATCTGGAAAAAATGTAGTAATTGTAAGAACGAGTATAATAAAGAAATATCCAAGATTCAATAAGTTAACAATTATAGCAAAAATAAAATTTACATTCGCTATATTAACAATTTTGTAGTTATTAAATGAAAAGTTGAATTTGCCTTGGTTTTCTCTAAGTTAATCCGAGACGTCGGATATACCTGTTCACGTCGTCTCACATCTCTTTTCGTGAGAATTAATACTGAACTTTAAGCATCTGATCAATAATTAAACAAAATAAAACGCCTTCTGAGCTTAGGAACATAAGTAAATGGGGAGATTATCATCCATGTGGAAATCCCGTCCACTATCCATCGATAATATCAAAGTGTCACACATTTTCAGAACAGAACACATAGAAAATAATTCTCTAACTACTAGCAAATTACTACATCTACAGCTAACTACGGAAATTATCAAGAAGACTGTGATTACCAAGAAGAAAATATCTACACTATTTACATGTCGACGAGTGTCGATCAACCATATTACTCTCCTGTTAACAAATTTATCACGTTCCGGTAAGATTGAGTTACCTCATGAGAGCGAAAAATTGCATCAACGAATGAACTTGCATAGTCACGAATCAAATATTATTTAGATATTTCATCGAAGACCTGTTCTTCAGACCTAAGGCCTTCACGAACATTCACCTGTACCTTCAACTTGAAATTATTGAATTACTTGAGAAAAGTTGGGATATTCCCACGAATTAAGAAGTACATCGATTAACATGGACTTTCATTTTCTTTCATCTGAAGACACTAATATTAGACTACACTGTATTCATCTCGAATAATCCATTAACATGTGAAAAGCCCAGTTTCACGAAGATTCATATCATGCGCAAATATTCCATATACTCTACACGTACAGTGTACCACAATGACGACTCTAACTTGTCGCATCCTAATCTCAAATATGTGTAGCCACGAGCTATCAGGACCTACCATCGTCCTACAAATACATAATATCCACTTAAATGTGTCTCGATGATTAATTACTCCAACTAATTATCACATGCCCAATGCACATATTCACATTAAATTCGTACATAGAATTCGGACTCAATATCCCGATGACACGTTATCTCAAACACGAGGTACAAGTAGAAGTTCCATTACAAGGAAAATATTGAAAATATTGACAAAATATCCTACCATTAAATCCATCGGACATAAATTAATTCATATTCGTGACGAAATTCACTCAATAAGCAAAGATGGTGTCGATAACACATGGATAACTCTATCAGAATCCTCACTGTCAAATTCATGGCCACATGGTCATTAAGCAATCGCACGTGTCAGTTTTACGACATATTCGAGCAAATAGACAACCATAAAATGTGTCAAAATAGCTACTAAGAAGAAAGAAAGAATAGAACAAAACTACATAGAACAGATATAATGAGACGTAATCGACTTAACTTAAAGAGAAATCTTCACGTCTGGAAGTCTGGGTTCTCAATCAGCCATGCTAGGATGAAAGAATCTGCATCCCGACGCCGCCGACGGTGGTCGAAGGTTTAGAACTTCATGGTGAAGCACTGGTAATCCATAATGCGAAGTTCCGTCCTCTTCTGGAAATGATCACGTCCAAGTCTTCCGCGTCCACTCGTGAGAAAGCTGAAACTTACACAAAGTGCTTTAGAATAAATTCCAAACACACACGTAACTGTATTTCGGAAATGACACGTACTTAAGGGATTAATATCTGCACATTCGACGTCTGATCACAGCACTGTTCTAAGTTGTATACAATTATCATAAGTGTAGAGCACAGGAGTGAAGCCACTGTTCCTGACGACAGTATTCACGCAGTTCCACGTTGAAAATATTGCTGTCAAGGGCTCTGAGCGACTGAAGGTGATAGTCCAGGAACACGTCCGTATGTGTGAGAGTGAGCACTCTTATCACATGACTTAAATATCGTGTCTGGTGCACATGCACGGAAGTAAAGTCAATTTAGATACTAAATTCTTCTACCGTATGAATATACAACTTTATCACCATTTTGGCCAAAAGGTCGTGTAAATCATTTCAAAAATTTTAGTTTTTAATTTATATCCTCTCAATGTGTTATTATTTATCCAGTTGATTTTAATTTAATCCTTGAGCCTTCCGTAAATATGCATGTCACGCCACCAAAGATATTATAAGTATTTCATTCATATCGTTCCTCGCAATGACAAGTGACACGCGCTCGCATCTTTCTTTCTCTCGCCAACCTTCATTTTTTTTATTCTGTTAGCCGGCCGGCCGCCCTCTTCACGTAAAAAAAACTTGTTCTCGTCCTCGCCCAAGGTCGCGCGCACCCCATCTCGCCGACAAGCGAACACAAGCCACACCAACACCTGTCTAGTCAGCTGTGGCCTCACGGTCACAATACACAATTTATAATCACTAGATTGTGTACCAAAAACCTGGGTTCAGTGTTCGTATGGAGTTAGGTCATATGACGCTGTTGATAGGTAGTGATTTGTCCGTCGGACGGAGACCCTAAGCGTTGAAAAGGCCCGCTGGTGTTATTCGACAGGAGTAGGCTATGTGCTGACACAGGGTTTCACCCCTCCCCGCCTCATTATCATCACCATTACACACCCAGACGCGCAGGTTGTCCGTGGCCACCTAATAGAAAGACCTGCAATAGGGCTCTCCGGAGGTCACATGTCATCATCATCACCCTCATCATAATCAGCAGCAGCATCTTCAAGACAACGAGATCGTCAAGTAGAACAAGGACGACATCCAAACTGCCAGTCCAAAGCCAATCTGCTATTTTATTGGAACTCTTCGAGAATTGATTAACTTCAGTTGCGACGTATTTATTCTTATTTTTGAATTTACATTTATTCGGAATTTTATCTTCCCTGGTAGCCAGGTTGTGATTTTCACGACTAGGAAAAGTCCTCTCAGTTTTATTTACTGCGTAGGTGTTAATATAAGGATAGATCTTCATTAGGGTAATCACATAAATGGGATTGTAAATAAAGGATACAGATCTCTGCATATGATTATGAGGGTATTTAGGGGTTGTAGTAAGGATGTAAAGAAGAGGGTATATAAGTCTCTGGTAAGACCCCAACTAGAGTATGGTTCCAGTGTATGGGACCCTCACAAGGATTACTTGATTTGAGAACTGGAAAACATCCAAAGAAAAGAAGCTCGATTTGTTCTGGGTGATTTCCGACAAAAAAGTGGCATTACGAACTGTTGCAAAGTTTGGACTGGGAAGACTTGGGAAAAAGGAGACGAGCTGCTCGGCTAAGTGGTATGTTCCGAGCTGTCAGTGGAGAGATTGCGTGGAATGACATTAGTAGACGAATAAGTTTGAGTGGTTTTTTTTAAAGTGTGTTGCTAGTGGCTTTACGTTGCACCGACAAGGTCTTATGGCGATGATGGGATAGGAAAGGCCTAGGAGTTGGAAGGATGCTGCCGCGGCCTTAATTAAGATACAGGTGTGAAAATGGGAAAACACGGTAAACCATCTTCAGGGCTGCCGACAGTGCGATTCGAACCCACTATCTCCCGGATGCAAGCTCACAGCAGCGCGCCTCTAACCGCACGGCCAACTCGCCGGTGTTTTAACAGTAGAAAAAAATCACAGTATGAAAATAAAGTTGGAATTCAAGAGAACAAATTGGGTCAAATATTCGTTTAATTGTACGGGAGTTCGGGATTCGAGTAATTTACCTAGGGAGATGTTCAATAAATTTCCAAATGCTTTACGATCATTTAACGAAAGACTAGGAAATTATCAGGTAGGGAATCTGCCATCTGGGCGACTTCCCTAAATGCATATAAATGTTGATTGAATGAACATTCATTTTCTAGCCTTTGTATTCCCCTGCAGTTGAAGTGGAAATTTTTAGTGAACCTCTAGTGAAATTATTGACTGCACCCACTTCTCTTCTAATCTGCTCTCGGGAGGTTGAGTTCACTGCTTTCAAACCCTCATGCAAAATCTTAATCCTTTCCTAAGAAACAAAACTTTCCTTTACTGTTTGTCCTATTGATGTATACTGTACTCTTTCAGTACATATTCTCGTGCATTTCATTATATGCCCATGAAATGAAATGGCGTATGGCTTTTAGTGCCGGGAGTGTCCGAGGACACGTTCGGCTCGCCAGGTGCAGATCTTTTGATTTGACTCCCGTTGGCGACCTGCGCGTAATGATGAGGACGAAATGATGATGAAGACGACACATACGCCCAGTCCCCGTGCCAGCGAAATTAACCAATGATGCTTAAAATTCCCGACCCTGCCGGGAATCGAACCCGGGACCCCTGTGACCAAAGGCCAGCACGCTAACCATTTAGCCATGGAGCCGGACATTATATGCCCATCAGCAACTGACTCCGGCAGCGATAATAACACTGTTGAGGAATTATCAGTAAGAGTAAACATGCCTGACATTGAATATCATTCAAAACTGACAATGAAATGATGTGTTTTTCAGCGTTCCTATACCATTCTTTACAAACTACCGTATAACTTACAATATAATGTGAAAGTTTGGTTCAGGCTTGTGTTAGGGAGTGGACTGCGCGTCTCCTGGAATTATTGTTCTCAATAATCGATCCCCAAGTGTTGGTGTAGTGCTCATTGTGCCAAGTGTTTGCGCGCCCTATTCAACACGGTCCGTTTTTAGACACCACATAATACCAGACAAGTTTACCGAGAGCTTCTACACTGGCTCAAATATTTGGCAAGGGCTCATGTGGCAGCGTACTGATGCAGACAAGGTAGATACTCCGTAGTGAAGTCAGTTTCCTGCAAAAACAATTAATTTCATGTATTTGTTTGAATCATCAGCCCATAGACTTGTTTGATGCAGCTCTCCATGCCGCCCTATCCTGAGCTCTTTTCATTTCTACATAACTGCTGCATCCTATATCTGCTCTAATCTGCTTGTCATATTCATGCCTTGGTCTACCCCGACCGTTCTTACCCCGTACACCACCCTCAGAAACCAACTGCACAAGTCCTGGGTGTCTTACGATGTGTCCTATCAGTCTATCCTTCTGGTCAAATTAAGCCACAGCGATCCCCTCTCACCAATTTGATTCAGTATCTCTTCATTCGTGATTCGATCTACCCATCTCACCTTCAGCATTCTTCTGCAACACCACATTTCAAAAGCTTCTATTCTCTTTCTTTCTGAGCGAGTTATCGTCCATGTTTCACCCCTGGACGCGCAAGACTCCCCACCGCAGCAAGGTCATATGATTCGCAGACGAGAATTAATTGCATATATAATAATAAATGGTTGTAGCAGAGATACTGTGGTATTTACTCACTATGATAAGTGTCCGGCTCCATGGCTAAATGGTTAGCGTGCTGGTTTTTGATCACAGGGGTCCCGGATTCGATTCCCGGCAGGGTCGGGAATTTTAACCATAATTTGTTAATTCCGCTGGCCCGGAGATGGGTTTATGTGTCTTTCATCCTCATCACGACGCGCAGGTCACCAACGGGTGTCAAATAAAAAGAGCTGCACCTGGCGATCCGAAATCCTCGAACAAATCCCGGCACTAAAAGTCATACGCCATTTCATTTACTATGATAAGTTGTAGGTGTAGTTTTTACCATGAATTACTCCAATTCAGGGACTTGAGTTTCGACATCTTCAGTGACATCTTCGGCCTACAAATAAAACAGAAAAGGATTTGTTACACATTGTAAGTACAAACGCCGTGTATCTAGTATTAGCTGATGTACCCGTATTCGCTAAAGAATTCTGCATTGTATAGCATACAGAATTCTAGACGGGGGTGTGATTAGCTCAGGGGCTTACCTGATGGCTTCCCACCCAGAAGGCTGAGGTTCGAATCCCGGTCAATCCTGGGTCGAGACTTTCATCTCAAGAATCACGTGACGTCAGAATGAGCATCCGGTCTTAAACCCCGGCCAAAACCAAAATGAGCCTGGGAGGCACCAGCGACACTAGAAATAACTGGGACAAGCTGAAGAAAGTATTTATATAGAATACACGTTGTGAATAAGACGTTACCCTTGAAACACGACGATGAACTTGGTATATGTCGTTTCTCATACGAAAACCGGATTAGGGCATTTTCATTGTAATGAAAGGCCCCATTGCCTACTTCCAGTCACAATGAATTTGAGAGCTTTCATGATAACGGCAGACACTCTATCTCCACCTGCCTTTTTATATCCTCAGAAAGACTGTCTCTGTAGTGTCCCCAAAGTATTAAAGGATCCGCCAATGGACAGAAAACCAAAATGACAGAAACATTAACGCAATAAATCGGTCTTAATGCGTTCTGGTAAGTACAAATTCAAAGGAAAATGAATTAATGATTAATATTAATGTTGTATTATCTGAATATTATGTATATATGGGATAACTGGCCTGCGTACATATATCGAATAAAACGATTCTGTAAAGATCAGTAATGTTATGAATAAAAGAACGTCTTATTATTCTAATTTATTTCAGGATGACGCAATAAATGCACACACACACATATACAAGGTGAAGCGAAATTCGCGCACTCGGGGGTCGCAGCGCGACTCCTCACATGCCAGCAATAAAAAAATGTCTCTCACAAAAGTTCGTCCTGCAAGTATATCCGGGAGAAAACGGACGTTGAAGAATTGCAATCTGGCAACACTGTAACCACATGTAGGGTAACTACCTCTGTCAGCACCCACTAGTCGTACTGTACGGTTGGTGCAGTGTATAGAGTTTTGGGTTAGCATGCAGGAGATCGAGGGGGTCGATCCTAGTTTGAGGCGTATGTTTTTTATTTCGTAAATGTAGTCCAGGTGGTATGGTATCTGGCATCTTAATCGTCAACAGCGATTGCAGCGCGTCCTCTAGGAACCATTTGCACTTACATACTACGATCCTAGAAATGCAAGAACATTCGTTTTCATTGGTCAGCTTTGAAAGACGCCTTTTCCACGTCATGGGCGTGAATTTATTCGCACCACTTCATCTACTAGATGCGTTACGACGTGTTCAGCGTTACTAAATTTTGTAAATGTAGGATACATGTGACCTAAGAAACGGTGTCTTACTGTATTACAGTATGCAATATCCGATGGAAATTTGCAAATAAAAAAGTGCGCCTCAATCCAGGATCGAACCCTCGACCTCCTGCATACTAACCCAAAACTCTACCCACTGAACCACCTATACAGCACGAGTAGTTCGTGCTGACAGAGGTAGTTACCCTACATATGGTTACAGTGTTGCCAGATTGCCATTCTTCAACATTATTTTTCTGCCGGATATACTCGCAGGACGATCGCTTCACCCTGTATATGCCACGGCCCAGTAGCCAGAACCACTCGGTGATATATATAATTTTATTCAACCATGAATGGCCACACGTAATAATGGCTATCTATTTACAAGTCTACGTTCTTTACACACAGCAGGGAGTCCTTTCTCGTTCGTAAATCGAACTTTTGTAAACCTGTCCTGTTCTGCCATGAGAGAGCTATAATCCTATTCACAAGCTTGCCTTACTTTCACTTCACCAAGTACAGTCACTCCACACAGCAACTGCGTGCAGACAGCTAGATGAACTCAGGCTACACAACACACGATGACCGCTCCTTGGTTCGACTCCAGAGAAAGTCAAGTAATTCACACAGTCAAACACACTGAACGACTAAACAGCAACAGCTCACAGTGTTAAACAGGAGGAAAATACTCCTCACGCCATTAACACAGCTGCTCCAATAGCTGATTCTACCACGGTCCTCAGTCCACAGAAGTACACGCCACACAGTACTCCGTATCGTACTCGACGATACCCCGACGGCAGCCAACAGTCCTCTTCAGTCCACCTACTTACTCACTCGACACTCCGAAGCAACAACAAACCCTCCTCGTAGAGACCTCGATGGGACACTGGCGACAACAAACATCCTGTCGCCCCAGCCCAGCCACCGATCACCAACACACCTAGTCCAACAATGACTCCACCACGAACTCCGAGTCCAGCACTGATAGTTCGCGGCTACCCATACATTGGTTACAGCAGCCTGTTCTTATAATTCAGAATGCTGGTAGAAGAGATGAATTTTTAGTCTTTCGAGAGTACGAGACAATTTGAAATGCGACCGTTTGACAATTATTTTAGGTACAAAAACCAGGCATACAACGATGTATATTCTTTCTTTCTTTCTTTCTTTCTTTCTTTCTTTCTTTCTTCATCTGTTTACCCTCCAGGATTGGGTTTTCCCTAGGACTCAGCGAGAGATCCCACCTCTACGGCCTCAAGGGCAGTGTCCTGGAGCGTTAGACATTGGGTCGGGGGATACAACTGGAGAGAACGACCACTACCTCGCCCAAGCGGTCTCACCTGCTATGCTGATTAGGGGCCTTGTTGGGGGGGGGGGAGATTGGAAGGGATAGACAAGGAAGAGGGAAGGAAGCGGCCGTGGCCTTAAGTTAGGTACTATCCCGGCATTTGCCTGGAGGAGAAGTGGGAAACCACGGAAAACCACTTCCAGGATGTCTGGGGTGGGAATCGAACCCACCTCTACTCATTTGACCTCCCGAGGCTGAGTTGACCTCGTTCCAGCCCTCGTACCACTTTTCAAATTTCGTGGCAGAGCCGGGAATCGAACCCGGGCCTCCGGGGGTTGCAGATAATCACACTAACCACTATACCACAGAGGCGGACAACGATGTATATTACAAATTAATAATGAAGATGCAGCAAAGAGGTCTGGTGTATCTGTTTTGTTTTTTTTACAAGCTGCTTAACGTCGCACCGACGCAGATAAGTCTTATGGTGACAATGGGATAGGAAAGGACTAGGAGTGGGAAGGAAGCTGCCGCGGTCTTAATTAAGGTACAGCCCCAGCATTTGCCTGGTGTGAAAATCGCAAACCACTGAAAACCATCTTCAGGGCTGCTGACAGTGGGGTTCGAACTCACTATCTCCCGGATGCAAGCTCACAGCTACGCGCCCCTAACCGCTCGGCCAACTTGCCCGGTGTTTGGTGTATCAGCTCCACTGGGAACAGTCCTGACGTCATAGACAACAGATGTAAATAGTCTACCCTTACAAGGTAATATTATGCTGTACAGCAGAAAGATGAACTAATTCAATAAAATCATAGCCTAAAATGTACACACAATGAAAATAAATTAACATTTATATACTTTTATGTAGTCATCACACTGTAAATAGCATCACAAACTTCAGGTATTACACGCAAAAGACTGCATGTTGGCATCCGGAATGGACACTTCAGTGATTGATAGCTGTCGCCTGTAACAAAACAAAAAACGTAGGAAATTACAATATGCTAAAAAACATGATCCCTTGCATGTACTGCATAAAATCCATATTTTTAAAATCGGCTTACCTGTTGCTAAATATCTCAATGTCAACACAAAGCGGTCCGTTGGTGATATTGATTTTGTCATTAACGTGTCTTTCTTTGGTATTAACGGCGCTACTCTTCTCAGCAGGTATTCAAAATCAATTGCTGGCATTTGTAAATAATTATTATAAAAGACTTGGTCTCCCATATACAATTCCTGTAGCAATTTATTCATAGCTCCACAATTTTCACAACCTAAAATCCATTCCCTCACCCGACATTTCCATTTCACTCATTTGGAAGGACACTAATATAGTTCAACCGGAAGACTATAAGGAAAAAATAGTTTTTTATTATATAAAACAGTTGAATTAATAAACGCGGGCATAGCCGCGGGTACATGCTAGTTTGTAATAATAATACAGATACCGCCCGAGACGCATCTCACTCGTAACGTAAATCGAATAATGCATCAGATGAAACTCAACCACAATTTGATGAAGTGGGACGTTACCCAAATCATCTCCCACAATGTTTCATGAATTCAAAATCATTAATTAAATCCATTTTTTATCCGAGAGGTCGAATATTATTAAATCACGTTTTAGATAATGGCATAAGAATGGGAAAATATTCGTATGAAAAGCTACAATTAGCTACTCTAATAGAATCCCAACTCACAATCACACATGACCCCAATGAAATCGAAGATCGAAAATACAGCTAACTAATGCAAATCTAAGAGAAGAAGGTCATTTAGTTTCTACATAGATGAACAGATACATTACATAAAATTGTACTCACATTTTATGATGGAACTCGATCCTCCGGATATGCATTCACTCTCCCATGCTGAAGCTCATCTTTCTCGCTCTCCCTCTTGATGCTAGAATTGCCTATATGATTAGCAATTCATGATGACAGCAAAGTCCAGGTCCCACGCTGAATTCGTTGTTCCTCTTGATGACAGAAAACACATCTCGAAGTAGACTCATTGTCGTCTTTCCCTTCGTCGCCGAAATAAAATCAGCGATAAACAAGCCGCCGATAACACCTCGTCAGAAAACATGCTTGCTACCATCAACTTCAGTTAGAACAGCTGAATATGGAAGTATATCAGGCAAATTTGCGAGTTGTATGTAAAGAGTGAGTGCCGTTTTTATTGTGCAAAACAAAAGTGGCACACAAGTTTTGTTGCAACGTGGGCGAGTACCTTTAGTAAACGTGCATGAGAAAAAGTTTTAGGAGTAGATTTCCATGGTCGTGGATATAGTTGTGTTTTTTTTTTTTCCTTGTAAGACTAATTTAGTAATGGTCGACAACTACACTACAAGATGTTGCGATTCATATAAAAAGCGGTATCGAGTAGCATCGTAGAAACTACATTTAAATAGAACATGGTTGAGATCGCCCTCCTCCGCATACCGACATCGACAGCGCGGTGAATTCAAAACTCCTATATAGGGTATCTTTCACGGTATCTCATTTATAACTTACCAGCACCAGTACTCAGAACCCTCGAATGATAAAGAATAAAAAGAAGAAGAAATTGCCATTCTGCTTTCACAAACTAAACATAAACATGTGATCGACGATGCCGGGTAAAGAACCACATGTGTATGTCTAGTAAATGATTTTTCCATTTATGTTAAACCCTTGGATTCAAGCGACTCGTTTGAAAACTAAAATAATAATAATGTTATTTGCTTTACGTCCCACTAACTACTTTTTAAGGTCTTCGGAGACGCCGAGGTGCCGGAATTTAGTCCCGCAGGAGTTCTTTTACGTGCCAGCAAATCTACCGACACGGGGCTGTCGTATTTGAGCACCTTCAAATACCATCGGACTGAGCCAGGATCGAACCTGCCAAGTTGGGGTTAGAAGGCCAGCGCCTTAACCGTCTGAGCCACTCAGCCCGGCGCAAACTAAAATAAAAGAGCATTAAGTTTGCATGCAGATGTTTAAATCAAACCTATATCTGCTTCCAGATTCCTTCCTTCCATTAAATATTTTTAGGATTATTGTCTCGAGTGTCATACAAATAAGAATGACTCCGAACTATTTCAGTTAAGTCATTCTGTCATTCAGAAAACATTGTGTTGTAACTGAATAGTCATTTTAAAACGTCAATAGACGTTAATTTTCTGATAGAGTTAGTAATCGTAGACAGAGGCCGAACAGTTTTTGTCCTGTTACAAAGTCTTTGACATAGGCCGAACGTGTCTTGAAAAATTCCCTCAGCTAGCGATCGAAGTGAGAAATGTATTTACCTCGCATGAAGTGAGAGAGAAACTCGTAGTATGTGACATTCCATTATACACAATGTATTCGCTTTTGTGTGTTACTTTCAATGATCTCTCTGTCTTATCCTTGGCTTTCACAATATAAAAAGTGACAGGTATGAGAGATGAAAGTAATGCCATTCCTTATGCAGCCAGTTCCTGCTATGAATGCTGTGAAAATGTTGCTCATAGGGTCGGTTGATGAATACATTTCAGTGGTCTTGGCAGACTAACATGTCAATAGCAACTACTAGCTCAGTGAGGAAAACAACGAGAAACCTCCTCGCTCCTCATTTCCCCAGTACGCCTCTTCCGTGATGCCTAGGTCATCTATCGCAGTTAATTGTAAAGCTGTTGGGGACCCAAGCAGCCTTCGGACTGAGCACTGAACATACAATACATATTTCTGGGCGCACATTTCACATTTCTCCGTGTAGTGTGTACAGGCATAGAACACTTTTTGTTCTTAAAAAGCTGTTTTATTCGAACAATTCCAGTGGTGTTTAGATAATTGTTCTAGTGTTCTTCTCTAAAAGTGTTTTCTTTATATTTTCAGTTATTTACCTGTGCAGTATGTTTGTAATTTAATCAGATTGGTCGTACCGTATGTGCTGTGTACCTGAATCATAAATCCAATTATAGCGGTAGTGCACACACTTCGGAGTTCAGATTTCCAAAAGACTCGTTATTAAGGCAAAAATAGGTTAGGTGCATTCATAAGGAAAACTTCGAAGTAAATGATAATAGCGTTATGTGCATTAATCATTTTGTTACAAACTGTACTGTTAGGGAAGAAACTATACCCTTAGAAGGTGGTGATCCAATCCAAGTGCCACGCAAACTTCCGAAGTTAACTATCGATGTCTATCCTAGCATTTTTCCTAATCAGCTAACGTACCTTACTAATTTACTATACCGGGCGAGGTGACCGTGCGGTCAGGGGCGCGCCTCTGTGAGCTTACATCCGGGAGATAATGGGTTCGAATCCCACTGCCGGCAGGCCTGAAGATGGTTTTCCGTGGTTTCCCATGTTCAAACCAGGCAATTGCTGGGTCTGTACTTTAAATAAGGCCACGGCCGTTTCCTTCCCAATCCTAGCTCCTTCCTATCCTGTCTGTGCCGGTGCCACTAGCAAAACAAAACAAAAATTTACTATAAAATTAAATTCGTCCCTGGAAGACACGAAAAGTCGTGACCAAGAGTTACGACTGACATGTGAAAATATATTTTTCATACTATGACGTAACTGTCTTTCAAGTACGGAAAACGACACTTTACCGTACTGCAATTACTTTCCGAACAGATTTATTACTAATCGTCTCTGATTGTTTGAACTCCACTTTACAGTAACATAAATACGAACTTAAAACTTGTCAATTTGTTTCTCTGTCTGATTGTAGCACAGTGGTTCGGTACTCACTCACTCACTCACTCACTCACTCACTTACTTACTTACTTACTTACTTACTTACTTACTTACTTACTTACTTACTTACTTACTTACTTCTGCGATCAACGTGTCAGTGTGAGCCCAAAGTTACGTTTTGTCTTCGACAAATTAGTGAAGTTTGGACTGGCTCGTGCATATTCTAAAATTTTCTTGTGTCAGTTGCAGCTATTTTTAACTTGAACGTGAAAAGGACTACAGTCCATGGGACTTCATCGTCATCTACTTCGAGATGTGTTTTCTGTCATCATGAGGAACAATGAATTCAGCGTGGGACCTGGACTTTGCTGTCATCATGAATTGCTAATCATATAGGCAATTCTAGCATCAACAGGAAGAGCGAGAAGGATGAGCTTCAGCATGGAAGAGTGAATGCATATCCTGAGGATCGAGTTCCATTATAAAATGTGAGTACAATTTTATGTAATCTATCTGTTCATCTATGTAGAAACTAAATGATCTTCTTCTCTTAGCAAGTACTTCTCTTAGATTTGCATTATTTAGCCATATTTTCGATCTTCGATTTCATTGGGGTCATGTGTGATTGTGAGTTGGGATTCTATTAGAGTAGCTAATTGTAGCTTGTCATACGAATATTTTTCCATTCTTATGCCATTATCTAAAACGTGATGTAATAATATTCGACCTCTCGGATAAAAAATGGATTTTATTAATGATTTTGACTTCATGAAACATTGTGGAAGATGATTTGGGTAACGTCCCACTACATCAAATTGTGGTTGAGTTTCATCTGATGATTTCATTCGATGATTATTTAGGATTCTGTCATCTGATTTCTGATTAATCCAGATTTTGGCAGTAAATCTAATAATAATAATAATAATAATAATAATAATAATAATAATAATAATAATAATAATATAATAATAAATTATGAGATCGGGTTAAACGTGAATGTAAAGGTCATGAGCAATAAATACGTGTAGATTGTTCTTGAGGATGATTTATGGAGTGCTCTAATTTTCATATATTTGCCTGGAATAATGGTAGTCCTGCCGGATATTTAATGGAATTTTTGGGAAGCGTGTGTCATGGTAACACAGCCTTCTGAGATAAAGGATGTTTTGAGTCACATTTCGAGTATATGAGAATAATAATAGATTTATCGGTGCTCATCGGCTACGTGTCTGACGACTTTCAAGTGTAACCCTTGTGATGTTCGTGATGATTATTTTCAACCTGATCTTCTGATTAAAATATAAAATTTTACTAGACCGTCGTTGCAATGCATCACAATATTCTTTAAAGTGATTACTCTAATTCAATCACTGGTCCCATGCTGTGACGAGTATGTTGAATTAATACAGACTCATCTATGTGATCCAATCGACTCTACTTATGGTAAATATCCTAAAATAATAATAAGGAACCTAGGATTCGTGTGAAAATGTTGTAGGTAAATTACGTGTATATCCTGTGTGTGTGTGTGTGTGTGTGTGTGTGTGTGTGTGTGTGTGTGTGTGTGTGTGTGTGTGTGTGTGTGTGTGTGTGTGTGTGTGTGTGTGTGTGTAGTAGTTAGTAATATTTTGATGTGATATTTTGTGATTCATATGTTTTAATCTGACCACGTGTTCCCCACGGTGGTCCAGATTATTTCGGCGTTGCTTTTGTTGGTCAATTTCTTTGATGTGCATAGTGAATGTTGATAAATGTAATGATAGGGTTAATTTTTCAATAACTTAAATCTAAAAGCAAATAAGATCATACAGTTTCACGGCAAAAGCAAGGAATGTCAAATTTGAGGAAGGATTGTAAATTTTGAAATAAGTGTAACGTAAAAATCAGGATGACGTCACGAATGAATTTTTATTCACTCTTTTAATAATTTTCAAGCAAGGAAATATTGTTTTAAAGTTGAACACCAATTATAAAATCATGTGATAACATAACCAATGCTAATTGAGCAAATTAATTATTTTCGAGAGCTTAAATCACTCAATTAATTAATTTAACAGTATCAGAGTATTACCAGAAAGATTATCACTGATTAAGAAAGTAAAGATAATGTGAAGTGCATTGATAATGTAAAGTTGCCATAGAAAAAGGGAAACTATGTTTATCAGCCAAGCGATTTAGTGGAAAATTTGAATTTAATTTTTGTTAACGATGAATTAAGCAAGGTTCTGCATTCAAATGTTGTGCAAATTCAAGATTGAGTTAGGATGAGGTTCATACTTCTTTTTTCCAATTTTTAAGCCAATGGAGGTCTAATTTTGGTTTTTATTTTATTTTTACAGAGCAAACCCTTGCCAACGTGAGTGAAGATCTTTATAATTCAATCCAGGTCATTAACTCCGTGAGATTTATGTTTTGAAAACAGCAAGAATATTTTTTGTGATTAATTTCGTGCTTATTGGAATAAATGTCAAGCCTGTGGTTTTAATATTTGTTGTTCCTTGTCGTTAATTCTTGTTCCTTTAAATGCCTCTAAAATAAAGACAGCCCGTTAACGAACGATCCAACTCGGGATCTCTCGTCCACAGGCTGAGCTTGTCCGGGAAACAGGGGACAATTATTCAGGCAGATTTTGGAGAGTGAAAGACAGGAAGGCTTGAAGTACAATAGATGGAGCAAATTTGATTGATTGGTAAGTCACCTTGGATATTTTTCAGATTCTATTGCTACAGTCAGTGACGACGTTATGGTGATGTTGCATGGCATTTCATGTAAGGCTAATAATGTAATTTGTTGACATCTATTTGTCTTATTTGCTGGCTGTAGTTTCGTATGTAAAATATTTTATGGTGTGTGTTCCAACCTGACGTTGATAGAATAATTCTCTCTTCGTTATTTTCCCACTGAAATTACAAATAGATTTACAATAGAATTAGGTGATAACGCTACTTTGTGTGTATAATTGTTCACACTCTATTTTGAGTTAGTGAGTTCCGTTTCAAGACATTCGAAATATTCGACTTGTGATGTGTTCTTGATGTGACTCGGAATGAACAGGCATAATCTTCTCCTCAAACTCTCATGTCGCCCACCGACGTCCGCCATGTATTTTCTCTGGGTTACGGTCTGATGTAAGACCAACTACAATTATTTAATTTTAAGAATAAATAACTGTAGGTGGCCTTGGCTTGCATTTACTTCAATACCAATTGATGACAAGAGATTGTTTGTTCCATCAATTATCCGAACAGCTGATCTGATGCTACTAACAGTTATAGCTTGATCATCAACGAATCCCATGAGGCAGACAGAGTCAGCGTCGTCGCACAGAAAACACCCATGTTGACTAGCAAAACTTGCATAACAGATCTCACCACAAACAAAATTAATGGTCAGATTAAATACGAATTTTGGTTGAAATATGCCCAGTATCAGTAGATAGTCATGATTACATCTTAAACGGACAACTATGAGAAAACTTTGCCAGACAAATTAATGTAGACACACGGTCGTTACCGATACCGATTTCATTTACTTGAAAATGTATGGACTCTGGCTAAAAGAGCGAAAGCTTTGCGCGTGTTTACTACATATTATTGTCACAATAATTAATTAATTTAAAATGTTCATATTGATTATTTAAAATTTAAGGACAAACCCATGGAACATGAAGTCCATCGATCTTCGCCTACCAAATATACTTCTCAATAACTTTTAAGTAGGTCAGTCCGTCCAAGCACGAAATACAACTCTTAAAACACTATCATATTCTTGTAAACGAATATATTAATAACAAAATAGCATGTTTCGTTCTATAAGAACATCAAATCACTTTTAAACATGCGTATATACTGTATGAATGTACAATATTCTTTACGTTGCGTAAACGTGTCAATGATAGTAAATGAAAAAGTGTGACAAATTATATAAACTTTGAATTATGTTATTTGCACATCAATAGATTTGAGGAAGTTTTCTGTATTTAAGTTAAATACAGCCCTGGTCCCATACGACTGTTGTCTCCAGTGTTCGAGTCTGGACTGACTTCAGGTTGTTGACCTCGATCGTGGCTTACTAACATAAACTTGTCAATAGAGGAGGTAGAGAAAGGCAGAGAAGCGACTCTATTCAGTGGAGACAGAGAAAGGAGCTGTACGTGGCTACAAGCTGTTTGTCTTTACGTGTATCCGAAAATGAATGAATAAAATAGTATTTTGTATGACAGTAATGATAAAATAATGCGATTCTGTTTGGTAGTGTTCAAAGAATTGTATCGACAGTTATAATCTAACCCACATTCCTGACGTACCTTGTGTACCATTACGCTATTCTGAAAGTAAAGTTTCAGTCAGGTCGGAGTAAATTCAAGTACCCACAACGAAGTTAAATAGAATGAACAACTTCCTAGTATGTCAAGGAAGTCCAGATGGATACAATAGTGGAATAGGTATCATCATGATGGCAGTATCAAAAAGACAAAAATATCAGATTTGGATTATTGAGGAGAGCCAACACTGAGATAAAAATACGGACATTTTCATCAGATAAATGCATCGAAGATTAGAGTCTCAATATTAATCTAATAATACTCCGCGAAAAGAATAGTAATACAAGAAAAGAACACATCAACGAGAATACAACAGTAATCTATCGCTAAATAAGCCAATAAATACGTATTAAACGCGTTATCTACATATTAAATGCTAGGCAAGATTCAATAACCAACCTTCCATAAAACGCCGATAGGATTAAGAGAATAAATACTTGAGAAGCTACAATAACGAAATAACACTGCGAATTATATTCTATAAACCAGCAGAATTCAGATATTAGAAGTTAATGCAGACATGTATACGGTCTAACAAAGAAATTGGAGATATAAGAAAGAATCTTGAAAAGAAATATAATCCTGTTTAATTAGAAGGCTTTGAACATTTAACTATGTATCAACTGACTACAGATATGTTTTTGATTTGCTTGAACGAGCAAGACGAAATGGCATATCTTTAAAAGATGGGAGATGGACCGCCTGAGATGACCTGACCCGAGGCATGACCAGCCGAGACCGAGGAAGACAACTGGTTAGCCAGCTGCCAGCCACAGGAACCGTTTCCAACAGCGGAGAATTAAACAAACCTAGGCCAGTACAGAAGCAGAGGAAGGAAGATAAGTTTCTTGTACAAATTTACGTAGTTTGGTGGATAATAATTTTATTACGTTGTATGTAGTCGAAATATAGTTGTAGGACAGTTTTGGATCTTAAGAATTAATCTTTTAACATCTTAGATTCTCACGACTGACTTCGTGATAATTCGTTTTAAAAGGAAGTACATAGTCATCTATGGGTACATACAGATCCCAATAGAAAAGAGATAATAATGATTTAAGTAATGTTATGCCGCAGCTAAAAACGAAGTTCATGTCAGAAGAAAATGTTATAAAATCATTTAGAACCCAAGTGATAGTTTTGAGATGAACGTAGGGAACATATTCAGAGTATGCAAATATATAATATACTAGCTGATGTACCCGTGCTTCGCTACGGGATTCTCAGAAAGACTGACTTTGTGGTTTTCCTAACTGAATTTAACATAGGTCATTACAAAAACGTCAGTAGGACTGTAGCGCTTGAAAGCAATGTTATCATATAAAATACTCGATCAAATGAAAAACCGCACACTTTCTCACTTTTAACGAACAGTGCTGCGGTTAGATTGCGGTGCCAATCTAATAATCCAAAGTTCCAGAGCTGGGATGACCAGGCCGCAGATTGCCATGAACACTCATCTGTCATTATTCCGCTAAATATGCACACTGTTCATTCCAATCAGTACCTCAGAGTAGGGATTGAATAGCCCGAATGCTATGATGATCCAGTGTGTTACGTACCAGTAGTATCAGAAAATTTATAAACCAGGGGATTGGCATGCTAAAGAAGAAAGTTATCTAACTCACCAGCTACTTCCCATCAATATTCAGGCAGGCTGTTACACTCTGTCCGACTGGGCGAGTTGACCGTGTGGTTAGCGGTGCGCAGCTGTGAGCTTGCATCCGAGAGATAGTGGATTCGAACCCCATTGCCGGCAGCGCTGAAGATGGTATTCCGTGGTTTCCCACTTTCACACCAGTCAAATGTTGGGCCTGTACCTTAATTAAGGCCTAAGTCACTCCTAGCCCTTTCCTATCCCATCGTCGCCATAAAACCTATCTATGTCGGTGCGACGAAAATCAAATAAAAAATACTCTGTACGCAGCAGTAATCCTATCTACCGGAGATGAGGGGCAATAGAAGACACAAAGCACATCACGACAAACAATGGTCAATGTAATGTTATTGTTGATCAGTGTTATGAGCTTTCTATATTGTAGGCCTACACATTTAGTTTTCTTTCGACTCTGTGATTTGTAAAATATTTTATACCGTAAACTGTAGTTTCTTATTCTCCGACTTTACATACCGATTTTCATTAAATATTGTTTACCCATTTTCTCGTTACTCGGCGCTGATATGGACTTAGTAACAAAAATTCAAATTCATGAATATCTTGGTGATCATAGCCAGTACGGTAACAATGTATAAGACATGAATAATAGGAAATTTAATACTATATAACCTTAGTTATCTAGCATTCATCGACTACACTTCTAATAAGAAATATTTGAGAATTACATTTTAGGCCTTTCCCTAAACTACCATTTCACTCAGCGTGAATAAAATAATTTACAGCCTAGACTATAGCGACTTATTTCCTGACTTTGCATACCAATTTTCATCAAGATAGGACTACTAATAACAACAATATTTGAGAATTAAATTTTAGGCCTTCCCCTAAACTACCATTTTTCTCAGCGTGAATACAATTATTTACAGCCTAGATTGTAGCAATTTATTCCCCAACTTTGCATACCCATTTTCTTTAAAATACGACCACTAATAACATAAATAGTTGAGAATTAAATTTTAGGCCTTCCCCTAAACTACCATTTTACTCAGCGTGAGTAAAATGATTTATAGCCTAGATTGTAGCGGCTCATCCCCCGACTTCACATACCGATTTTCATTAGACCACTAATAACATAAATAGTTGAGAATTCAATTTTAGGCCTTCCCCTAAACTACCATTTCACTCAGCGTGAGTAAAATGATTTATAGCCTAGATTGTAGAGGCTCATCTCCCTACTTCACATACCGATTTTCATTAAATTTTTTCAATCGTTTTCTCGTGATGCGTGTACATACATACAGACAGACAGACAGACAGACAGACAGACATTACGGAAAAGTAAAAAGTGCATTTTCTTCTTACTATGGACATGACCGATACAGAAATACCATTATTTTCAAATTCTGAGCAATGTACAGACAAAACTCTTATTTTATATATATAGATAGATAGATAGATAGATAGATAGATTATATGAGGTACGCCAACAATGTATAAGACATAAGTGATCGGAAATTTAATAACTTCTTACATAATTACTACTAACTTACGACATAACTAAAGTTATGTTAGTTATGTAGTATTTATGGATACGACCACTAATAACATAGGTAGGTAAGGGTTATTCTGCCCGAAGGCAGGTCCGAACCTCCGCAGAGGTGTTCCTGAGCCGGAGTTTACGTGCGGTAGGGTGGCCAGTTCTTTTCCGCTACTCCATTCCCCTACCCCCCACCAACAGCGCGTGGCAACCCATTAACTCCTGACCACGCCCAATGCTGCTTAAATTCGGAGATCTCACGGGATCCGGTGTTTCAACACGACTACGGCCGTTGGCACTAATAACATAAATAACTTATTTATTGAGAATTACATTTCAGGCCTTCCCCTAAACTACCATTTCACTCAACGTGAATAAAATAAGTTGTAGCCTAGATTGCAGTGGTTCATCACCCGACATTACATACCGATTTTCATTAAATTCTCTTCAGCCCTTTTCTATTGATGCGTGTACAGACAGACAGACAGACAGACAGACAGACAGACAGACAGACAGAAATTACGGAAAAGTAAAAATTGCATTTGCTTGTTACTGTGGACATGACAGATACAGAAATATCATTCATTTCAAATTCTGAGCAATGCACAGGCAAGACACTTATTTTATAATATATAGATTACATTTCAGGCCTTCCCATAAACTACCATTTCACTCAGTGCGAATAATATTATTGATATCCTAGATTATAGCGACATATTCCCCGACTTCGCATACCAATTTTCGTGAAGATACGACCAATAATAAAATAAATATTTGAAAATTAAATTTTAGGCCTTCCCCTAAACTACCATTTTTCTCAGCGTGTATAGCCTATATTGTAGCGACTTATTTCCCATCTTTGTCTAGCAATTTTCATTAAGATACGACCACTAATAATATAAATACTTGAGAATTAAATTTCAGGCCTTCTCCTAAACTACCATTTCACTCAGCGTGATTAAAATAATTTATAGCCTAGATTGTAGCGGTCCATCACCCGACTTTACATTCCGATTTTCATTAAATTCTCTTGAGCCGTTTTCTCGTGATGCGAGTACATACATACAGACAGACAGACAGACAGACAGACAGACAGACAGACAGACAGACAGACAGACAGACAGACAGACAGAAATTACGGAAAAGTAAAAAATGCATTTTCTTGTTACTGTGGGCATGACCGATACAAAAATACCATTCTTTTCAAATTCTGAACAATGTACAGACAAAACTCTTATCTATCTATCTATATATATATAAAATAACTTGGCCTGACTGACTGACTGACTGATTCATCATCGCCGAGCCAAAACTGCTGGACATAAAGAAATGAAATTTTGAGCATAGATTCATATTAAGATGTAGGTGCTCGCTAAGAGAGGATTTTTGGATATTCCTTTGCTAAAGGGGTGAAAAGGGGGTTGAAATTTAAAAATGAGTGTATCTATATCTCAAAACTATGAAAGTTTACAGATGTAAAAATTGGTATTTAGAATCTCCTTTAAAAATAAGGGAACACGTATTTTTTTGTTCTCCGAAAATCCCAATAGGAGGGGTGAAAAACGGTGAAAAGGGGGTTGAATGCCTTTAATCAGAATACCGGTAGTTATATCTCAGAAACTGAAGATATTACAGACCTGAAAATTGGTACTTTTGATCCCTTTTAAAAATAAAGAAACACGTATTTTTTTGTTTTTGGAAAATCCAATTAATGGGAGGGTGAAAGGGGGGTGAATTTTTAAAAACAGTGCATCTATATCTCAAAACTTTTAAAGTTTACAGATGTAAAAGTAGGTATTTAGAATCTTCATTAAAAATAAAGAAACACGTATTTTTTGGTTTTCGGAAAATCCCAATACGACGGGTGAAAAGGGGTGAAAAATGGATTGAATGCCTTTAATGAGGATACTTATATCTCAGAAACTAAAGATATTACAGACCTGAAAATTGGTACTTTTGATCTCTTTTAAAAATAAAGAAAAACGTATTTTTTTGTTTCTGGAAAATCCAATTCATGGGGGGGGGTGAAAAGAGGGTGAATTTTTAAAATGTGTATATCTATATCTCAAAACTTTTAAAGTTTATACATGTAAAAATTGGTATTTAGAATCTCCTTAAAAAATAAAGAAACACGTATTTTTTTCGGAAAATCCCAATGGGAAGGGTGGAAAAGGGGGGGGGGGAAAGGGGTTGAATGCCTTTAATGAGGCTACTTATATTTCAGAACCTGAAGATATTACAGACCTGAAAATTGGTATTTGGGATATACTTTTATAATAAAGAAGCAGGTATTTTTTCGTTTTTGGAAAATCCAAATAATGGGGGTTGAAAAGGGGGGTGAATTTTTAAAATGAGTGTGTCTACATCTTAAAACTTTAAAAGTTTAAACATGTAAAAATTGGTATTTAGAATCTCCTTTAAAAATAAAGGAACACGTATTTTTTGTTTTCCGTAAAACCCAATAGGAGGGGTGTAAAAGGGTTGAATCCCTTTATGAGGATACATATATCTCAGAAACCGAAGATATTACAGAACTGAAAATTTGTATATGGGATATCCTTCAAAAGTAAAGAAACACGTATTTTTTGTTTTTGGAAAATCCAATTAATGGCGGTTAAACTGGAGTGACAAATTGGGGTGAATTTTTTGAAAGACTATATCTACAGAATATCTGAGAAAGGTAAAATGTTACAGACGTAAAAAGTGGGTATTTGTAATTTCCAGTAAATGTAAAGAAACATAGGTGATTTGTTTTTGGAAACTCCCCTTAAGGGGAAATAAAAAGTGGTGAAATTTTAAAAAGAATTTCTACAGTATATATAAAAAAACTTAACATGTTACAGAAGTGAAAATGGTATTTTTATCTCTATTAAAAACAAAGAAACGTGTATTTTTAGTTTTCGGAAATACCACTTGGGTGGAAGGGGGGGTGTGTGTAAAAGTAACTGAAAATGGTGTCGATTTCTTTTAATTAGGCTACTGATATCTCGAAAATGAAGATGTTACAGACGTGAAATTTGATATTTGGAATCTTCTTTAAAGGTAAAGAAACACGTACTTTCGGAAAATCCAATGAGGGGGGGGGGGTGAAAGAATTGAAAAATTAATTGATTTAATTGTATGAGAATACATACCTCTAATAAAAACTAAAGTTGTTACAGTCGTGAAAATTGGTATTTGCCTCTCCTTTAAAAGCAAAGAAAAACGCGTTTTGAAGGGGAAACCATCTTGGGCGGCGGGAGTGAAAAGGAGTTGAATTCCCTTCATGAGGACACACAAATCAAAAACTGAAGAATTTACGAGTCGTGATAATTGGTATTTAGAAGATCATTTATTATTAAAGAAACAAGTATTTTTTGCCGGAAAATTCACTTACAGGTGGGGGAGGGGGAGGGTGAAAGGTAGTGAGAAAGGTGAATTATTTTTATGGGGATACTTATATCTCAAAACTGAAGGTAATAGACGTGAACATTGGTGTTTGGAATCTCCTTTAAACATAAAGAAACACGCCTTCTTTTAATTTTTCTTTGGGGGGGGGGGAGGGAAAATAAACTTAACGGTGGTGGTGTGTAAAAGGAGGTGAGACCAATTGATTTTACTGTTCATAATGTACTTATAAGGAGCCTCCGTTGCTCACTCGGCAGCGCGACGGCCTCTCGCAGCTGTGTTCCGTGGTTCAAATCCCGATCACTCCATGTGATATTCGTGCTGTACAAATCGGAGGCGGGACAGGTTTTTCTCCGGATACTGCGGTTTTCCCTGTCATCATTCATTCCAGCAACACTGTCCAATATTTCATTTCATTTGTCATTCATCGCTTATTGCCCCAGAGGAGTGCTTCGGCAGCCGGCACAATTCCTATTGTCGCCGCTAGATGGGGCTTTATTCATTCCATTCCTGACCCTGTCGAATGACTGGAAACAGGCTGTAGATTTTCGATGTACTTATTCTGATCATAAACCGATCATTTTTAATCTTTCCTGGGTTCGATTTCAACAGCCATCTTTTCCTTCGGAGAACATTCTTAGATTACAGTAGACTCTCCTGGCATATAAATATAAATTTCGGAGGATTATATATAAAACGTTAAGCATTTAATTATAAATTTCACTATAATACCGTAGCGAAGCACGGGTATCTTGCTAGTATATATATAAAATAGCTTGTCCTGACTGACTGACTGATTCATCATCGCCGAGCCAAAACTACTGGACATAATGAAATGAAATTTTGGGGATGCATTCATATTAAGATGTAGGTGCTCGCTAAGAGAGGATTTTTGGATATTCCGTTGCTAAGGGGGTGAAAAGGGGGGTGAAGTTTTAAAATGAGTGCACCTATATCTTAAAACTTTAAAAGTTTACAAATGTAAAAATTGGTATTTAGAATCTTCTTTGAAAATAAGGAAACACGTATTTTTTTGTTTTCAGAAAATCCCAATAGGAGGGGTGAAAAAGGGTGAAAATGGGGGAAAATGTGTTGAATGCCTTTAATCAGGATACCGGTACTTATATCTCAGAAACTGAAGATATTACAGACCTGAAAATTGGTACTTTTGATCTCTTTTAAAAATAAAGAAACACGTATTTTTTTGTTTTTGGAAAATCTAATTAATGGGAGGGTGAAAAGGGGGTGAATTTTTAAAATTAGTGAATCTATATCTCCAAACTTTTAAAGTTTGCAGATGTAAAAATTGGTATTTAGAATCTTCATCTATATATATATAAAATAACTTGGCCTGACTGACTGACTGACTGATTCATCATCGCCGAGCCAAAACTGCTGGACATAAAGAAATGAAATTTTGAGCATAGATTCATATTAAGATGTAGGTGCTCGCTAAGAGAGGATTTTTGGATATTCCTTTGCTAAAGGGGTGAAAAGGGGGTTGAAATTTAAAAATGAGTGTATCTATATCTCAAAACTATGAAAGTTTACAGATGTAAAAATTGGTATTTAGAATCTCCTTTAAAAATAAGGGAACACGTATTTTTTTGTTCTCCGAAAATCCCAATAGGAGGGGTGAAAAACGGTGAAAAGGGGGTTGAATGCCTTTAATCAGAATACCGGTAGTTATATCTCAGAAACTGAAGATATTACAGACCTGAAAATTGGTACTTTTGATCCCTTTTAAAAATAAAGAAACACGTATTTTTTTGTTTTTGGAAAATCCAATTAATGGGAGGGTGAAAGGGGGGTGAATTTTTAAAAACAGTGCATCTATATCTCAAAACTTTTAAAGTTTACAGATGTAAAAGTAGGTATTTAGAATCTTCATTAAAAATAAAGAAACACGTATTTTTTGGTTTTCGGAAAATCCCAATACGACGGGTGAAAAGGGGTGAAAAATGGATTGAATGCCTTTAATGAGGATACTTATATCTCAGAAACTAAAGATATTACAGACCTGAAAATTGGTACTTTTGATCTCTTTTAAAAATAAAGAAAAACGTATTTTTTTGTTTCTGGAAAATCCAATTCATGGGGGGGGGGTGAAAAGAGGGTGAATTTTTAAAATGTGTATATCTATATCTCAAAACTTTTAAAGTTTATACATGTAAAAATTGGTATTTAGAATCTCCTTAAAAAATAAAGAAACACGTATTTTTTTCGGAAAATCCCAATGGGAAGGGTGGAAAAGGGGGGGGGGGGGGAAAGGGGTTGAATGCCTTTAATGAGGCTACTTATATTTCAGAACCTGAAGATATTACAGACCTGAAAATTGGTATTTGGGATATACTTTTATAATAAAGAAGCAGGTATTTTTTCGTTTTTGGAAAATCCAAATAATGGGGGTTGAAAAGGGGGGTGAATTTTTAAAATGAGTGTGTCTACATCTTAAAACTTTAAAAGTTTAAACATGTAAAAATTGGTATTTAGAATCTCCTTTAAAAATAAAGGAACACGTATTTTTTGTTTTCCGTAAAACCCAATAGGAGGGGTGTAAAAGGGTTGAATCCCTTTATGAGGATACATATATCTCAGAAACCGAAGATATTACAGAACTGAAAATTTGTATATGGGATATCCTTCAAAAGTAAAGAAACACGTATTTTTTGTTTTTGGAAAATCCAATTAATGGCGGTTAAACTGGAGTGACAAATTGGGGTGAATTTTTTGAAAGACTATATCTACAGAATATCTGAGAAAGGTAAAATGTTACAGACGTAAAAAGTGGGTATTTGTAATTTCCAGTAAATGTAAAGAAACATAGGTGATTTGTTTTTGGAAACTCCCCTTAAGGGGAAATAAAAAGTGGTGAAATTTTAAAAAGAATTTCTACAGTATATATAAAAAAACTTAACATGTTACAGAAGTGAAAATGGTATTTTTATCTCTATTAAAAACAAAGAAACGTGTATTTTTAGTTTTCGGAAATACCACTTGGGTGGAAGGGGGGTGTGTGTAAAAGTAACTGAAAATGGTGTCGATTTCTTTTAATTAGGCTACTGATATCTCGAAAATGAAGATGTTACAGACGTGAAATTTGATATTTGGAATCTTCTTTAAAGGTAAAGAAACACGTACTTTCGGAAAATCCAATGAGGGGGGGGGGGGTGAAAGAATTGAAAAATTAATTGATTTAATTGTATGAGAATACATACCTCTAATAAAAACTAAAGTTGTTACAGTCGTGAAAATTGGTATTTGCCTCTCCTTTAAAAGCAAAGAAAAACGCGTTTTGAAGGGGAAACCATCTTGGGCGGCGGGAGTGAAAAGGAGTTGAATTCCCTTCATGAGGACACACAAATCAAAAACTGAAGAATTTACGAGTCGTGATAATTGGTATTTAGAAGATCATTTATTATTAAAGAAACAAGTATTTTTTGCCGGAAAATTCACTTACAGGTGGGGGAGGGGGAGGGTGAAAGGTAGTGAGAAAGGTGAATTATTTTTATGGGGATACTTATATCTCAAAACTGAAGGTAATAGACGTGAACATTGGTGTTTGGAATCTCCTTTAAACATAAAGAAACACGCCTTCTTTTAATTTTTCTTTGGGGGGGGGGGAGGGAAAATAAACTTAACGGTGGTGGTGTGTAAAAGGAGGTGAGACCAATTGATTTTACTGTTCATAATGTACTTATAAGGAGCCTCCGTTGCTCACTCGGCAGCGCGACGGCCTCTCGCAGCTGTGTTCCGTGGTTCAAATCCCGATCACTCCATGTGATATTCGTGCTGTACAAATCGGAGGCGGGACAGGTTTTTCTCCGGATACTGCGGTTTTCCCTGTCATCATTCATTCCAGCAACACTGTCCAATATTTCATTTCATTTGTCATTCATCGCTTATTGCCCCAGAGGAGTGCTTCGGCAGCCGGCACAATTCCTATTGTCGCCGCTAGATGGGGCTTTATTCATTCCATTCCTGACCCTGTCGAATGACTGGAAACAGGCTGTAGATTTTCGATGTACTTATTCTGATCATAAACCGATCATTTTTAATCTTTCCTGGGTTCGATTTCAACAGCCATCTTTTCCTTCGGAGAACATTCTTAGATTACAGTAGACTCTCCTGGCATATAAATATAAATTTCGGAGGATTATATATAAAACGTTAAGCATTTAATTATAAATTTCACTATAATACCGTAGCGAAGCACGGGTATCTTGCTAGTCTATCTATATATATATAAAATAACTTGTCCTGACTGACTGACTGACTGATTCATCATCGCCGAGCCAAAACTGCTGGACATAAAGAAATGAAATTTTGGGCATAGATTCATATTAAGATGTAGATGCTCGCTAAGAGAGGATTTTTGGATATTCCTTTTCTAAAGGGGTGAAAAGGGGGTTGAAATTTTAAAATGAGTGTATCTATATCTCAAAACTATGAAAGTTTACAGATGTAAAAATTGGTATTTAGAATCTCCTTTAAAAATAAGGGAACACGTATTTTTTTGTTCTCCGAAAATCCCAATAGGAGGGGTGAAAAACGGTGAAAAGGCGGTTGAATGCCTTTAATCAGAATACCGGTAGTTATATCTCAGAAACTGAAGATATTACAGACCTGAAAATTGGTACTTTTGATCCCTTTTAAAAATAAAGAAACACGTATTTTTTTGTTTTTGGAAAATCCAATTAATGGGAGGGTGAAAGGGGGGGTGAATTTTTAAAAACAGTGCATCTATATCTCAAAACTTTTAGTTTACAGATGTAAAAGTAGGTATTTAGAATCTTCATTAAAAATAAAGAAACACGTATTTTTTGGTTTTCGGAAAATCCCAATACGACGGGTGAAAAGGGGTGAAAAATGGATTGAATGCCTTTAATGAGGATACTTATATCTCAGAAACTAAAGATATTACAGACCTGAAAATTGGTACTTTTGATCTCTTTTAAAAATAAAGAAAAACGTATCTTTTGTTTCTGGAAAATCCAATTCATGGGGGGGGGGGTGAAAAGAGAGTGAATTTTTAAAATGTGTATATCTATATCTCAAAACTTTTAAAGTTTATACATGTAAAAATTGGTATTTAGAATCTCCTTAAAAAATAAAGAAACACGTATTTTTTTCGGAAAATCCCAATGGGAAGGGTGGAAAAGGGGGGGGGGAAAGGGGTTGAATGCCTTTAATGAGGCTACTTATATTTCAGAACCTGAAGATATTACAGACCTGAAAATTGGTATTTGGGATATACTTTTATAATAAAGAAGCAGGTATTTTTTCGTTTTTGGAAAATCCAAATAATGGGGGTTGAAAAGGGGGGTGAATTTTTAAAATGAGTGTGTCTACATCTTAAAACTTTAAAAGTTTAAACATGTAAAAATTGGTATTTAGAATCTCCTTTAAAAATAAAGGAACACGTATTTTTTGTTTTCCGTAAAACCCAATAGGAGGGGTGTAAAAGGGTTGAATCCCTTTATGAGGATACATATATCTCAGAAACCGAAGATATTACAGAACTGAAAATTTGTATATGGGATATCCTTCAAAAGTAAAGAAACACGTATTTTTTGTTTTTGGAAAATCCAATTAATGGCGGTTAAACTGGAGTGACAAATTGGGGTGAATTTTTTGAAAGACTATATCTACAGAATATCTGAGAAAGGTAAAATGTTACAGACGTAAAAAGTGGGTATTTGTAATTTCCAGTAAATGTAAAGAAACATAGGTGATTTGTTTTTGGAAACTCCCCTTAAGGGGAAATAAAAAGGGGTGAAATTTTAAAAAGAATTTCTACAGTATATATAAAAAAACTTAACATGTTACAGAAGTGAAAATGGTATTTTTATCTCTATTAAAAACAAAGAAACGTGTATTTTTAGTTTTCGGAAATACCACTTGGGTGGAAGGGGGGTGTGTGTAAAAGTAACTGAAAATGGTGTCGATTTCTTTTAATTAGGCTACTGATATCTCGAAAATGAAGATGTTACAGACGTGAAATTTGATATTTGGAATCTTCTTTAAAGGTAAAGAAACACGTACTTTCGGAAAATCCAATGAGGGGGGGGTGAAAGAATTGAAAAATTAATTGATTTAATTGTATGAGAATACATACCTCTAATAAAAACTAAAGTTGTTACAGTCGTGAAAATTGGTATTTGCCTCTCCTTTAAAAGCAAAGAAAAACGCGTTTTGAAGGGGAAACCATCTTGGGCGGCGGGAGTGAAAAGGAGTTGAATTCCCTTCATGAGGACACACAAATCAAAAACTGAAGAATTTACGAGTCGTGATAATTGGTATTTAGAAGATCATTTATTATTAAAGAAACAAGTATTTTTTGCCGGAAAATTCACTTACAGGTGGGGGAGGGGGAGGGTGAAAGGTAGTGAGAAAGGTGAATTATTTTTATGGGGATACTTATATCTCAAAACTGAAGGTAATAGACGTGAACATTGGTGTTTGGAATCTCCTTTAAACATAAAGAAACACGCCTTCTTTTAATTTTTCTTTGGGGGGGGGGGAGGGAAAATAAACTTAACGGTGGTGGTGTGTAAAAGGAGGTGAGACCAATTGATTTTACTGTTCATAATGTACTTATAAGGAGCCTCCGTTGCTCACTCGGCAGCGCGACGGCCTCTCGCAGCTGTGTTCCGTGGTTCAAATCCCGATCACTCCATGTGATATTCGTGCTGTACAAATCGGAGGCGGGACAGGTTTTTCTCCGGATACTGCGGTTTTCCCTGTCATCATTCATTCCAGCAACACTGTCCAATATTTCATTTCATTTGTCATTCATCGCTTATTGCCCCAGAGGAGTGCTTCGGCAGCCGGCACAATTCCTATTGTCGCCGCTAGATGGGGCTTTATTCATTCCATTCCTGACCCTGTCGAATGACTGGAAACAGGCTGTAGATTTTCGATGTACTTATTCTGATCATAAACCGATCATTTTTAATCTTTCCTGGGTTCGATTTCAACAGCCATCTTTTCCTTCGGAGAACATTCTTAGATTACAGTAGACTCTCCTGGCATATAAATATAAATTTCGGAGGATTATATATAAAACGTTAAGCATTTAATTATAAATTTCACTATAATACCGTAGCGAAGCACGGGTATCTTGCTAGTATATATATATAATAGCTTGTCCTGACTGACTGACTGATTCATCATCGCCGAGCCAAAACTACTGGACATAATGAAATGAAATTTTGGGGATGCATTCATATTAAGATGTAGGTGCTCGCTAAGAGAGGATTTTTGGATATTCCGTTGCTAAGGGGGTGAAAAGGGGGGTGAAGTTTTAAAATGAGTGCACCTATATCTTAAAACTTTAAAAGTTTACAAATGTAAAAATTGGTATTTAGAATCTTCTTTGAAAATAAGGAAACACGTATTTTTTTGTTTTCAGAAAATCCCAATAGGAGGGGTGAAAAAGGGTGAAAATGGGGGAAAATGTGTTGAATGCCTTTAATCAGGATACCGGTACTTATATCTCAGAAACTGAAGATATTACAGACCTGAAAATTGGTACTTTTGATCTCTTTTAAAAATAAAGAAACACGTATTTTTTTGTTTTTGGAAAATCTAATTAATGGGAGGGTGAAAAGGGGGTGAATTTTTAAAATTAGTGAATCTATATCTCCAAACTTTTAAAGTTTGCAGATGTAAAAATTGGTATTTAGAATCTTCATCTATCTATCTATATATATATAATAGCTTGTCCTGACTGACTGACTGACTGATTCATCATCGCCGAGCCAAAACTACTGGACATAATGAAATGAAATTTTGAGGATACATTGATATTAAGATGTAGGTGCTCGCTAAGAGAGGATTTTTGGATATTCCGTCGCTAAGGGGGTGAAAAGGGGGGTGAAATTTTAAAATGAGTGAATCCATATCTCAAAACTTTAAAAGTTTACAAATGTAAAAATTGGTATTTAGAATCTTCTTTAAAAATAAGGAAATGCGTATTTTTTTGTTTTCAGAAAATCCCAATAGGAGGGGTGAAAAAGGGTGAAAAAGGGGTTGAAAGCCTTTAATCAGGATACCGGTACTTATATCTCAGAAACTGAAGGTATTACAGACCTGAAAATTGGTACTTTTGATCTCTTTTAAAAATAAAGAAACATGTAATTTTTTGTTTTTGGAAAATCCAATTAATGGGAGTGTGAAAAGGGGGGAGAATTTTTAAAATCAGTGTATCTACATCTCAAAACTTTGAAAGTTTACAGATGTAAAAATTAGTATTTAGATTCTTCATTAAAAATAAAGAAACACGTATTTTTTTGTTTTCGGAAAATCCCAATAGGAAAGGTGGAAAGGGGTGAAAAATGGGTTGAATGCATTTAATGAGGATACTTATATCTCAGAAACTGAATATATTACAGACCTGAAAATTGGTGTTTTGGATCTCCTTTAAAAATAAAGAAACACGTATTTTTTTGTTTTTGGAAAATCCAATTAAGGGGGGGGGGTGAGAGGGGGTGAATATTTAAAATGAGTGTATCTATATCACAAAACTTTTAAAGTTCATAGATGTAAAAAATTAGTATTTAGAATCGCCTTTAAAAATAAAGAAACACGTATATTTTTGTTTTCGGAAAATCTCAATACGAAGGGTGGAAAAGGGTGAAAAATGGGTTGAATGTCTTTAATGAGGCTACTTTTATTTCAGAACCTGAAGATATTACAGACCTGAAAATTGGTGTTTGGGATGTACTTTAAAAATAAAGAAACGGTATTTTTTCGTTTTTGGAAAATCCAAATATGGGGGGGGGGTGAAAAGGGGGTGAATTTTTAAAATGAGTGTATCTACATCTTAAAACTTGAAAAGTTTACAGATGTAAAAATTGGTATTTAAAACCTCCTTTAAAAATAAAGAAACATGTATTTTTTGTTTTCGGAAAATCCCAATAGGAGGGGTGTAAAAGGGTGAATAATGGGTTGAATGCCATTATTTTAATTAAGCTACTGATATCTCAAAAAATGAAGATGTTACAGACGTGAAATTTGATATTTGGATTCTGCTTTAAAGTAAAGAAACACGTATTCACGAAAAATCCAATGAAGGGGCAGGGGGTGAAAGAATAAAAAAATTAATTGACTAAATTGTATGAGAATACTTACGTCTAATAAAAACTAAAGTTGTTACAGACGTGAAAATTGGTATTTGGATCTCCTTTAGAAACAAAGAAAACGCGTTTTTTTTTGGGGGGGGGAGGGAATCACCTTGGTGGGTGGGTTTGAAAAGGAGTTGAATTCCTTTCATGAGGTCACACAAATCAAAAACTGAGGAAGTTAGAGTCGTGATAATTGGTATTTAGAAGATCCTTTACTATTAAAGAAACAAGGTTTTTGCCGGAAAATTCAATTCGTTGGTGTGGGTGGTGGGGGGGGGGAGGAGTGTGAAAGGAAGCGAAAAAAGTGAATTATATTTATGGGGATACTTATATCTCAAAACTGAAGGTAATGGACGTGAACATTGATGTTTGGAATCTCCTTTAAACATAAAGAAACATGCCTTTCTGTTATTTTTGTGGGGGGGGGGGTAAATAAACTTAACGGCGGTGGGGTGTAAAATGAGGTGAGAATAGTTGATTTTACTGTTCATAATGTACTTATAAGGAGCCTCCGTTGCTCAGGTGACAGCGCGCCTGCCTCTCACAGCTGGGTTATGTGGTTCAAATCCCGGTCACTCCATGAGACATTCGTGCTGGACAAAACGGAGGCGGGACAGGGTTTCCTCCGGATACTCCGGTTTTCCCTGTCATCATTCATTCCAGAAACACTGTCCAATATCATTTCATTTCATTTCTTATTCATTATCCATTGCCCCAGAGGAGTGCGACAGGCTTCGGCAGCCGGCACAATTCCTATCCTCACCGCTAGCTGGGGGCTTATTCATTCCATTCCTGACGCGGTTGAATGACTGGAAACAGGCTGTGGATTTTCAATGTACTTATTCTGATCATAAACCGATCATTTTTAATCTTTCCTGGGTTTGTTTTCAAGAGCCTCTTTTCCTTTGGAGAACCTTCTTAGACTACAGTAGATTCTTCTGGCATATAAATGAAAATTTTAACACATTTCAAATAAACGATACGTATAAGATTGACCGTGCAATTGTTCACCTCTATAATAAGGTCAATAATGCACGGAAGTATGTCATTCGTATCGCCAGAAGTCCTGCGCACTTGCCTATCGGCGACAATGGTGCTGGTCATACTATCATCAATGACAATGGCAGCAGATGTAATTTACCGCCAAGTAGAGGTCTTTCATCTTGCTGTGGGGTCCAGAACATCAATAATAATAATAATAATAATAATAATAATAATAATAATAATAATAATAATAATAATAATAATAATAATAATAATAATAATGTTCTGGACCATCGTCAAAATGTGTGGACCACGCCAGAAACTGGTCCTGGCCGGGTAATGACTACGATTGCAGTCCGGCCGCGGGTTCAGTACCGCCAAGTCACCCAAGACGACACCACGCCGGATCTCCTCAAGGATTTGATCCATATTAAAAATGCTGATAGGATAAGATGGCAAAGATTTAGGGACCAACTGACCGGGAGGAATACCTGGACCTAGCCCGGGAAGTACGAAATCGATTGCTGGAAAGAAAGACTGAAAAATGGGAGGAACTTTGCCGTAATCTCACAGAAAACGAGTCAGATCACGAATTTTGGCGGATTCTCTCAGAAAACGAGTTAGATCGCGAATTTTGGTTGATTATATAAAAAACATTAAGCATTCAATTATAAATTTCATTACAATACCGTAGCGAAGCACGGGTATCTTGCTAGTATATATATAAAATAACTTGTCCTGACTGACTGACTGATTCATCATCGCCGAGCCAAAACTGCTGGACATAAAGAAATGAAATTTTGGGCATAGATTCATATTAAGATGTAGATGCTCGCTAAGAGAGGATTTTTGGATATTCCTTTGCTAAAGGGGTGAAAAGGGGGTTGAAATTTTAAAATGAGTGTATCTATATCTCAAAACTATGAAAGTTTACAGATGTAAAAATTGGTATTTAGAATCTCCTTTAAAAATAAGGGAACACGTATTTTTTTGTTCTCCGAAAATCCCAATAGGAGGGGTGAAAAACGGTGAAAAGGCGGTTGAATGCCTTTAATCAGAATACCGGTAGTTATATCTCAGAAACTGAAGATATTACAGACCTGAAAATTGGTACTTTTGATCCCTTTTAAAAATAAAGAAACACGTATTTTTTTGTTTTTGGAAAATCCAATTAATGGGAGGGTGAAAGGGGGGGTGAATTTTTAAAAACAGTGCATCTATATCTCAAAACTTTTAGTTTACAGATGTAAAAGTAGGTATTTAGAATCTTCATTAAAAATAAAGAAACACGTATTTTTTGGTTTTCGGAAAATCCCAATACGACGGGTGAAAAGGGGTGAAAAATGGATTGAATGCCTTTAATGAGGATACTTATATCTCAGAAACTAAAGATATTACATACCTGAAAATTGGTACTTTTGATCTCTTTTAAAAATAAAGAAAAACGTATCTTTTGTTTCTGGAAAATCCAATTCATGGGGGGGGGGGTGAAAAGAGAGTGAATTTTTAAAATGTGTATATCTATATCTCAAAACTTTTAAAGTTTATACATGTAAAAATTGGTATTTAGAATCTCCTTAAAAAATAAAGAAACACGTATTTTTTTCGGAAAATCCCAATGGGAAGGGTGGAAAAGGGGGGGGGGAAAGGGGTTGAATGCCTTTAATGAGGCTACTTATATTTCAGAACCTGAAGATATTACAGACCTGAAAATTGGTATTTGGGATATACTTTTATAATAAAGAAGCAGGTATTTTTTCGTTTTTGGAAAATCCAAATAATGGGGGTTGAAAAGGGGGGTGAATTTTTAAAATGAGTGTGTCTACATCTTAAAACTTTAAAAGTTTAAACATGTAAAAATTGGTATTTAGAATCTCCTTTAAAAATAAAGGAACACGTATTTTTTGTTTTCCGTAAAACCCAATAGGAGGGGTGTAAAAGGGTTGAATCCCTTTATGAGGATACATATATCTCAGAAACCGAAGATATTACAGAACTGAAAATTTGTATATGGGATATCCTTTAAAAGTAAAGAAACACGTATTTTTTGTTTTTGGAAAATCCAATTAATGGCGGTTAAACTGGAGTGACAAATTGGGGTGAATTTTTTGAAAGACTATATCTACAGAATATCTGAGAAAGGTAAAATGTTACAGACGTAAAAAGTGGGTATTTGTAATTTCCAGTAAATGTAAAGAAACATAGGTGATTTGTTTTTGGAAACTCCCCTTAAGGGGAAATAAAAAGGGGTGAAATTTTAAAATGAGAATTTCTACAGTATATATAAAAAAACTTAACATGTTACAGAAGTGAAAATGGTATTTTTATCTCTATTAAAAACAAAGAAACGTGTATTTTTAGTTTTCGGAAATACCACTTGGGTGGAAGGGGGGTGTGTGTAAAAGTAACTGAAAATGGTGTCGATTTCTTTTAATTAGGCTACTGATATCTCGAAAATGAAGATGTTACAGACGTGAAATTTGATATTTGGAATCTGCTTTAAAGGTAAAGAAACACGTACTTTCGGAAAATCCAATGAGGGGGGGGGGGTGAAAGAATTGAAAAATTAATTGATTTAATTGTATGAGAATACATACCTCTAATAAAAACTAAAGTTGTTACAGTCGTGAAAATTGGTATTTGCCTCTCCTTTAAAAGCAAAGAAAAACGCGTTTTGAAGGGGAAACCATCTTGGGCGGCGGGAGTGAAAAGGAGTTGAATTCCCTTCATGAGGACACACAAATCAAAAACTGAAGAATTTACGAGTCGTGATAATTGGTATTTAGAAGATCATTTATTATTAAAGAAACAAGTATTTTTTGTCGGAAAATTCACTTACAGGTGGGGGGGAGGGAGGGTGAAAGGTAGTGAGAAAGGTGAATTATTTTTATGGGGATACTTATATCTCAAAACTGAAGGTAATAGACGTGAACATTGGTGTTTGGAATCTCCTTTAAACATAAAGAAACACGCCTTCTTTTAATTTTTCTTTGGGGGGGGGGGAGGGAAAATAAACTTAACGGTGGTGGTGTGTAAAAGGAGGTGAGACCAATTGATTTTACTGTTCATAATGTACTTATAAGGAGCCTCCGTTGCTCACTCGGCAGCGCGACGGCCTCTCGCAGCTGTGTTCCGTGGTTCAAATCCCGATCACTCCATGTGATATTCGTGCTGTACAAATCGGAGGCGGGACAGGTTTTTCTCCGGATACTGCGGTTTTCCCTGTCATCATTCATTCCAGCAACACTGTCCAATATTTCATTTCATTTGTCATTCATCGCTTATTGCCCCAGAGGAGTGCTTCGGCAGCCGGCACAATTCCTATTGTCGCCGCTAGATGGGGCTTTATTCATTCCATTCCTGACCCTGTCGAATGACTGGAAACAGGCTGTTGATTTTCGATGTACTTATTCTGATCATAAACCGATCATTTTTAATCTTTCCTGGGTTCGATTTCAACAGCCATCTTTTCCTTCGGAGAACATTCTTAGATTACAGTAGACTCTCCTGGCATATAAATATAAATTTCGGAGGATTATATATAAAACGTTAAGCATTTAATTATAAATTTCACTATAATACCGTAGCGAAGCACGGGTATCTTGCTGGTTAAAAATAAAGAAACACGTATTTTTTTGTTTTCGGAAAATCGCAATAGGAGGTATGAAAAGGGGTGAAAAAGGGGTTGAATGCCTTTAATGAGGCTACTTATATCTCAGAAAATGAGGATATTATAGACCTGAAAATTGGTGTTTGGGATCTCCTTTAAAAATAAAGAAACACGTATTTTTTGTTTTTGGAAAACCCAATTAAGGGGGTTAAAAAAGGGGTAATATTTTAAAATGAGTGTATCTATATCTCAAAACTTTTAAAGGTTATAGGTGTAAAAATAGGTATTGAGAATCTCCATTAAAGATAAAGAAACACGTATATTTTGTTTTCGGAAAATCCTAATAGGAAGGGTGGAAAAGGTTGAAAAAGGGGTCGAATGCATTTCATGAGTCTACTTATATTTCAGAACCTGAAGATATTACAGACCTGAAAATTGGTGTTTGGGATCTCCTTTAAAAATAAATAAATACGTATTTTTTGTTTGTGCAAAATACAATTAATGGGGGGGTGAAAAGGGGGTGATTTTTTAAAATGAGTGTATCTATATCTCAAAACTTTTTAAGTTTATAGATGTAAAAATTGGTATTTAGAATCTCCTTTAAAAATAAAGAAACACGTATTCTTTTGTTTTCGGAAAATCCCAATAGGAAGGGTGTAAAAGGGTGAATAATGGGTTGAATGCCTTTCATGAGGATACTTATATTTCAGAACCTGAAGATATTACAAACCTGAAAATTGGTATTTTGGATCTACTTTAAAAGTAAAGAAACAGGTATTTTTTCGTTTTTGGAAAATCCAAATATTGGGGGGTGAAAACGGGGGTGAATTTTTTAAAATGAGTGTGTCTACATCTTAAAACTTTAAAATTTACAGATGTAAAAATTGGTGGTTAGAATCTCCTCTAAAAATAAAGGAACACGTATTTTTTTGTTTCCAGTAAGTCCTAATAGGAGGGGTGTAAAAGGGTGAAAAATGTGTTGAATGCCTTTAATGAGGATACACATATCTCAGAAATGAAAGATATTATAGAACTGATAATTCGCATATGGGATCTCCGTTAAAAATAAAGAAACACGTATTTTTTAGTTTTTGGAAAAGCCAATTAATGGCGGTTAAACAGGAGTGACAAATTGGGGTGAAGTTTTTGAAAGACTATATCTACAGAATATCTTGGAATCGTAAAATGTTACAGACGTAAAAGTGGGTGTAAATCTCCTGTAAATGTAAAGAAATATAGGTTATTTGTTTTGGAAACTCTACTTAAGGGGAACCCAAAAGGGGTGAAATTTTAAAATGAGAATTTTTTCGGATATCTAAAAAACTTAACATGTTACAGGAGTGAAAAATGGTATTTTTTTATCTCTATTAAACATAAAGAAAAGTGTATTTTTAGTTTTCGGAAATACCACTTGGGTGGAGGGCGGGGGGGGGGGTAAAAGTGACTGAAAATGGTGATGAATTCTTTTAATTAGGCTACTGATATCTCAAAAATGAAGATGTTACAGATGTGAAATTTGATATTTGCAATCTGCTTTAAAAGTAAAGAAACACGTATTCTCGGAAAATCCAATGAAGGGGGGGGGGGTGAAAGAATTGAAACATTAGTTGACTTAATTGTATGAGAATACATACATCTAATACTAAAGTTGTTACAGACGTGAAAATTCGTATTTGGATCTCCTTACAAACAAAGAAAAAGGCGTTTTGGTGGGGAAACCATCTTGGAGGGCGGGAGTGTAAAAGAGTTGAATTCCTTTCATGAGGACACATAAATCAAAAACTGAAGAAGTTAGAGTCATGATAATTGGTATTTAGAAGATCCTTTACTATTAAAGAAACAAGTATTTTTTTGCTGGAAAATTCATTTAGGGGGAGGAGAGATTATTGTGAAATGAAGTGAAAAAAAGTAAATTATTTTTATGTGGATACTTATATCTCAAAACTGAAGGTAATAGACGTGAACATTGGTGTTTAGAATCTCCCTTAAACATAAAGAAACAAGCATCCTTTTAATTCTTTTTCGAGGTGGGGGGGTGGCTGTAAATAAACTTAACGGCGGTGGGGTGTAGAAGGAGGTGCGACCAATTGATTTTACTGTTATTAATGTACTTATAAGGATCCTCCGTTGCTCAGGCGGCAGCGCGCCGGCCTCTCACAGCTGGGTTCCGTGGTTCAAATCCCGGTCACTCCATGTGGCATTCGTGCTGGACAAAACGGAGGCGGGACAGGTTTTTCTCCGGATACTCCGGTTTTCCCTGTCATCAGCCATTCCAGCAACACATAATAATAATAATAATAATAATAATAATAATATTCCGGACCGTCGTCAAATTGCGGACCGCGATGGAAACGGCTCCTGGAGGGGTAATGACTAAGAATGCAGTCCGGTCGCGGGTTCAGTGCCGCCAAGGCACCCAGTATGACAGCACGCCGGATCTCCTGAAGGATTATATCCGTATTAAAAATATTATAGGAAAAGATGGCAAAGATTTACGGACCCAACTGACCTGGAGGAATACCTGAGCCTAACCCGGGAAGTACGAAATCGATTGCTGGAAAGGAAGATTTAAAAATGGGAGGAAACGTGCCGTAAAATAATAGATCGGGAATTTTGGTGGATTCTCGCAGAGAACGAGTCAGATCGCGAATTTCGGCGGATTATATATCTAAAACAATAAGCATTCAATTATAAATTTCAGTATAATACCGTAGCGAAGCACGGGTATCTTGCTAGTTTTATATATATAGATTGGTATTATGAGATAGGTTATGAGGTATTTAAATATCAACAAGTAAGATGAATGTTATGACGAGTTAAGAAGATATTGATCCAGTGTTAAACATTATTTGTGCGTCGAAGGAATGTGTTATTAGTAAGAGATTGAAAAGAAATATAAGTTGAAACGGATGCTTTATGAGTATACGAAGTTGATATATGAAAGAAGAAATGAAAGATGATTAAAATAACGGAGTATTCTACGTCAAGAATGATAGAAGAAATGGAATATTTAATGTAAGGAATATAAATATCGACGCAAGCTAGGATCACATGCGTTGTTAATCGAGTAATATGATAAGTAATCAAGAGGTCACGTGCTGCAGTAATTGCAACATACCCTAACCTCATATAAGGATAATAGGTCATGATCATCAAATAATATCCCTACTGTGAATAACTATTGGTTATACCTGGACATGAAAATAGAACTTCATATACAGTATATAGATAGCTGCATTCATTTAAGTCGATCTTGGCATAATTTGAGTAATAAGAGAGGACCATTGCTGTTGAATATGAGAAAGTGTATGGGTTAATATTATTTTAAGTCTTCGTAAATAAGATTTTCCTAACTGAACGTCTTATTTAGAACTAGTTAAGGTTGTATATAACATGCTTGATTTTATGATTACATTAACTTACATAGGAATGTGAATTTGAAGCATATTCTTGAATGGTAAGGTAGTTTTTAGTTAATGCTAGTTCCTTTACGTCGCGCCGACTCAGATAGGTCTTATGGCGACGATGGGAGAGGATAGGACTAGGAGTGGGAAGGAATCGGCCGTGGCCTTAATTAAGGTACAGCCCCAGCATTTGCCTGCTGTGAAAATGGGAAACCACGGAAAACCATTTTCAGGGCTGCCGATAGTGGGGTTCGAACCTACTATCTCCCGAATACTGGATACTGGCCGCAATTAAGCGACTGCAGCTATCAAGCTCGGTTTTTTAGTTAATGACAGCTAATTTATGGCTGAGGCAAACGGAGTTCTAAAGGCTTCAGAGAACCATAAAAGAATTCATGAGATAATGCATTAGTCAGGCTAGAATTCAGAAGTTGTATTCAGATGAAAAGTTATCAAAAATTAATGTTATTGAGCTGTTGTAAGAACAAGTTACAGTATTACAAATGACAACGTATGTTCATTGAAAGGAATGTGATTTCAATGCAACCAGATTTCCCATCAGGAGATTGGACTATAATTAGAATGCCATTTAAGGAATGTTGTAAATAAGATTTGGCCAATTTCAATAGTGATGAAGTGAAGCATACAGACCTAATGTGATCATTATAAAAATGAATTCATCAATCCAGAGACACAGAAATCAATCAATTTCAAATTGTAATTACAATTTACCTTTTCTCTTCCAAGATTCATATACATTTCACTTAATAAATAATGGTAGTTGAAAATTACTCGAGGTCTTATTTATAGATTTCTGTTATAGTTTAAGGTATCTTAGAATTAAGGTAATAAGTTGTTGGATGATCATATCAACTCAATACCGCGTCGGATGGAGACGTGCATCGAATACTCAGGTACTTAGACAATAATACTCGGAGTATCAACTTTTCTTTGACCCCACGTAAAACAACGTATACATTCAAATACCCTGAGAATCTGGCTGGGATTGCTTTTACGTACGCCGACCTGAACGCGGGAAAGGCGTACTTGAGTCAGAATAACCTCCAGTGAGATTAATTAAGAGCTAATTAAGAATAGTGTGAAATGTTGTTCTACAATATTTGAGTTAATTTAGTTGGGCGAAAAGAGTGAATTTTTCAGGTGTATGCGATCGGTGAGGTGATTTGATTGGCCTTTCTTGCGATGTGTATTTCTATAACATTCTTTATGTCTAATGGTCTTCTATTATTTTTTATGTGTAAAGTTCTAACATCTGAGATGGCGGGAGCTGCCATACACGTCTTCTCCGAAAGCTGAATGCTAATCTATATCTATCTATCTATATATATATAAAATAACTTGGCCTGACTGACTGACTGACTGATTCATCATCGCCGAGCCAAAACTGCTGGACATAAAGAAATGAAATTTTGAGCATAGATTCATATTAAGATGTAGGTGCTCGCTAAGAGAGGATTTTTGGATATTCCTTTGCTAAAGGGGTGAAAAGGGGGTTGAAATTTAAAAATGAGTGTATCTATATCTCAAAACTATGAAAGTTTACAGATGTAAAAATTGGTATTTAGAATCTCCTTTAAAAATAAGGGAACACGTATTTTTTTGTTCTCCGAAAATCCCAATAGGAGGGGTGAAAAACGGTGAAAAGGGGGTTGAATGCCTTTAATCAGAATACCGGTAGTTATATCTCAGAAACTGAAGATATTACAGACCTGAAAATTGGTACTTTTGATCCCTTTTAAAAATAAAGAAACACGTATTTTTTTGTTTTTGGAAAATCCAATTAATGGGAGGGTGAAAGGGGGGTGAATTTTTAAAAACAGTGCATCTATATCTCAAAACTTTTAAAGTTTACAGATGTAAAAGTAGGTATTTAGAATCTTCATTAAAAATAAAGAAACACGTATTTTTTGGTTTTCGGAAAATCCCAATACGACGGGTGAAAAGGGGTGAAAAATGGATTGAATGCCTTTAATGAGGATACTTATATCTCAGAAACTAAAGATATTACAGACCTGAAAATTGGTACTTTTGATCTCTTTTAAAAATAAAGAAAAACGTATTTTTTTGTTTCTGGAAAATCCAATTCATGGGGGGGGGGTGAAAAGAGGGTGAATTTTTAAAATGTGTATATCTATATCTCAAAACTTTTAAAGTTTATACATGTAAAAATTGGTATTTAGAATCTCCTTAAAAAATAAAGAAACACGTATTTTTTTCGGAAAATCCCAATGGGAAGGGTGGAAAAGGGGGGGGGGAAAGGGGTTGAATGCCTTTAATGAGGCTACTTATATTTCAGAACCTGAAGATATTACAGACCTGAAAATTGGTATTTGGGATATACTTTTATAATAAAGAAGCAGGTATTTTTTCGTTTTTGGAAAATCCAAATAATGGGGGTTGAAAAGGGGGGTGAATTTTTAAAATGAGTGTGTCTACATCTTAAAACTTTAAAAGTTTAAACATGTAAAAATTGGTATTTAGAATCTCCTTTAAAAATAAAGGAACACGTATTTTTTGTTTTCCGTAAAACCCAATAGGAGGGGTGTAAAAGGGTTGAATCCCTTTATGAGGATACATATATCTCAGAAACCGAAGATATTACAGAACTGAAAATTTGTATATGGGATATCCTTCAAAAGTAAAGAAACACGTATTTTTTGTTTTTGGAAAATCCAATTAATGGCGGTTAAACTGGAGTGACAAATTGGGGTGAATTTTTTGAAAGACTATATCTACAGAATATCTGAGAAAGGTAAAATGTTACAGACGTAAAAAGTGGGTATTTGTAATTTCCAGTAAATGTAAAGAAACATAGGTGATTTGTTTTTGGAAACTCCCCTTAAGGGGAAATAAAAAGTGGTGAAATTTTAAAAAGAATTTCTACAGTATATATAAAAAAACTTAACATGTTACAGAAGTGAAAATGGTATTTTTATCTCTATTAAAAACAAAGAAACGTGTATTTTTAGTTTTCGGAAATACCACTTGGGTGGAAGGGGGGTGTGTGTAAAAGTAACTGAAAATGGTGTCGATTTCTTTTAATTAGGCTACTGATATCTCGAAAATGAAGATGTTACAGACGTGAAATTTGATATTTGGAATCTTCTTTAAAGGTAAAGAAACACGTACTTTCGGAAAATCCAATGAGGGGGGGGGGGGTGAAAGAATTGAAAAATTAATTGATTTAATTGTATGAGAATACATACCTCTAATAAAAACTAAAGTTGTTACAGTCGTGAAAATTGGTATTTGCCTCTCCTTTAAAAGCAAAGAAAAACGCGTTTTGAAGGGGAAACCATCTTGGGCGGCGGGAGTGAAAAGGAGTTGAATTCCCTTCATGAGGACACACAAATCAAAAACTGAAGAATTTACGAGTCGTGATAATTGGTATTTAGAAGATCATTTATTATTAAAGAAACAAGTATTTTTTGCCGGAAAATTCACTTACAGGTGGGGGAGGGGGAGGGTGAAAGGTAGTGAGAAAGGTGAATTATTTTTATGGGGATACTTATATCTCAAAACTGAAGGTAATAGACGTGAACATTGGTGTTTGGAATCTCCTTTAAACATAAAGAAACACGCCTTCTTTTAATTTTTCTTTGGGGGGGGGGAGGGAAAATAAACTTAACGGTGGTGGTGTGTAAAAGGAGGTGAGACCAATTGATTTTACTGTTCATAATGTACTTACAAGGAGCCTCCGTTGCTCACTCGGCAGCGCGACGGCCTCTCGCAGCTGTGTTCCGTGGTTCAAATCCCGATCACTCCATGTGATATTCGTGCTGTACAAATCGGAGGCGGGACAGGTTTTTCTCCGGATACTGCGGTTTTCCCTGTCATCATTCATTCCAGCAACACTGTCCAATATTTCATTTCATTTGTCATTCATCGCTTATTGCCCCAGAGGAGTGCTTCGGCAGCCGGCACAATTCCTATTGTCGCCGCTAGATGGGGCTTTATTCATTCCATTCCTGACCCTGTCGAATGACTGGAAACAGGCTGTAGATTTTCGATGTACTTATTCTGATCATAAACCGATCATTTTTAATCTTTCCTGGGTTCGATTTCAACAGCCATCTTTTCCTTCGGAGAACATTCTTAGATTACAGTAGACTCTCCTGGCATATAAATATAAATTTCGGAGGATTATATATAAAACGTTAAGCATTTAATTATAAATTTCACTATAATACCGTAGCGAAGCACGGGTATCTTGCTAGTATATATATAAAATAGCTTGTCCTGACTGACTGACTGATTCATCATCGCCGAGCCAAAACTACTGGACATAATGAAATGAAATTTTGGGGATGCATTCATATTAAGATGTAGGTGCTCGCTAAGAGAGGATTTTTGGATATTCCGTTGCTAAGGGGGTGAAAAGGGGGGTGAAGTTTTAAAATGAGTGCACCTATATCTTAAAACTTTAAAAGTTTACAAATGTAAAAATTGGTATTTAGAATCTTCTTTGAAAATAAGGAAACACGTATTTTTTTGTTTTTAGAAAATCCCAATAGGAGGGGTGAAAAAGGGTGAAAATGGGGGAAAATGTGTTGAATGCCTTTAATCAGGATACCGGTACTTATATCTCAGAAACTGAAGATATTACAGACCTGAAAATTGGTACTTTTGATCTCTTTTAAAAATAAAGAAACACGTATTTTTTTGTTTTTGGAAAATCTAATTAATGGGAGGGTGAAAAGGGGGTGAATTTTTAAAATTAGTGAATCTATATCTCCAAACTTTTAAAGTTTGCAGATGTAAAAATTGGTATTTAGAATCTTCATCTATCTATATATATATAAAATAACTTGTCCTGACTGACTGACTGATTCATCATCGCCGAGCCAAAACTGCTGGACATAAAGAAATGAAATTTTGGGCATAGATTCATATTAAGATGTAGATGCTCGCTAAGAGAGGATTTTTGGATATTCCTTTGCTAAAGGGGTGAAAAGGGGGTTGAAATTTTAAAATGAGTGTATCTATATCTCAAAACTATGAAAGTTTACAGATGTAAAAATTGGTATTTAGAATCTCCTTTAAAAATAAGGGAACACGTATTTTTTTGTTCTCCGAAAATCCCAATAGGAGGGGTGAAAAACGGTGAAAAGGCGGTTGAATGCCTTTAATCAGAATACCGGTAGTTATATCTCAGAAACTGAAGATATTACAGACCTGAAAATTGGTACTTTTGATCCCTTTTAAAAATAAAGAAACACGTATTTTTTTGTTTTTGGAAAATCCAATTAATGGGAGGGTGAAAGGGGGGGTGAATTTTTAAAAACAGTGCATCTATATCTCAAAACTTTTAGTTTACAGATGTAAAAGTAGGTATTTAGAATCTTCATTAAAAATAAAGAAACACGTATTTTTTGGTTTTCGGAAAATCCCAATACGACGGGTGAAAAGGGGTGAAAAATGGATTGAATGCCTTTAATGAGGATACTTATATCTCAGAAACTAAAGATATTACAGACCTGAAAATTGGTACTTTTGATCTCTTTTAAAAATAAAGAAAAACGTATCTTTTGTTTCTGGAAAATCCAATTCATGGGGGGGGGGGTGAAAAGAGAGTGAATTTTTAAAATGTGTATATCTATATCTCAAAACTTTTAAAGTTTATACATGTAAAAATTGGTATTTAGAATCTCCTTAAAAAATAAAGAAACACGTATTTTTTTCGGAAAATCCCAATGGGAAGGGTGGAAAAGGGGGGGGGGAAAGGGGTTGAATGCCTTTAATGAGGCTACTTATATTTCAGAACCTGAAGATATTACAGACCTGAAAATTGGTATTTGGGATATACTTTTATAATAAAGAAGCAGGTATTTTTTCGTTTTTGGAAAATCCAAATAATGGGGGTTGAAAAGGGGGGTGAATTTTTAAAATGAGTGTGTCTACATCTTAAAACTTTAAAAGTTTAAACATGTAAAAATTGGTATTTAGAATCTCCTTTAAAAATAAAGGAACACGTATTTTTTGTTTTCCGTAAAACCCAATAGGAGGGGTGTAAAAGGGTTGAATCCCTTTATGAGGATACATATATCTCAGAAACCGAAGATATTACAGAACTGAAAATTTGTATATGGGATATCCTTCAAAAGTAAAGAAACACGTATTTTTTGTTTTTGGAAAATCCAATTAATGGCGGTTAAACTGGAGTGACAAATTGGGGTGAATTTTTTGAAAGACTATATCTACAGAATATCTGAGAAAGGTAAAATGTTACAGACGTAAAAAGTGGGTATTTGTAATTTCCAGTAAATGTAAAGAAACATAGGTGATTTGTTTTTGGAAACTCCCCTTAAGGGGAAATAAAAAGTGGTGAAATTTTAAAAAGAATTTCTACAGTATATATAAAAAAACTTAACATGTTACAGAAGTGAAAATGGTATTTTTATCTCTATTAAAAACAAAGAAACGTGTATTTTTAGTTTTCGGAAATACCACTTGGGTGGAAGGGGGGTGTGTGTAAAAGTAACTGAAAATGGTGTCGATTTCTTTTAATTAGGCTACTGATATCTCGAAAATGAAGATGTTACAGACGTGAAATTTGATATTTGGAATCTTCTTTAAAGGTAAAGAAACACGTACTTTCGGAAAATCCAATGAGGGGGGGGTGAAAGAATTGAAAAATTAATTGATTTAATTGTATGAGAATACATACCTCTAATAAAAACTAAATTTGTTACAGTCGTGAAAATTGGTATTTGCCTCTCCTTTAAAAGCAAAGAAAAACGCGTTTTGAAGGGGAAACCATCTTGGGCGGCGGGAGTGAAAAGGAGTTGAATTCCCTTCATGAGGACACACAAATCAAAAACTGAAGAATTTACGAGTCGTGATAATTGGTATTTAGAAGATCATTTATTATTAAAGAAACAAGTATTTTTTGCCGGAAAATTCACTTACAGGTGGGGGAGGGGGAGGGTGAAAGGTAGTGAGAAAGGTGAATTATTTTTATGGGGATACTTATATCTCAAAACTGAAGGTAATAGACGTGAACATTGGTGTTTGGAATCTCCTTTAAACATAAAGAAACACGCCTTCTTTTAATTTTTCTTTGGGGGGGGGGGGGAGGGAAAATAAACTTAACGGTGGTGGTGTGTAAAAGGAGGTGAGACCAATTGATTTTACTGTTCATAATGTACTTATAAGGAGCCTCCGTTGCTCACTCGGCAGCGCGACGGCCTCTCGCAGCTGTGTTCCGTGGTTCAAATCCCGATCACTCCATGTGATATTCGTGCTGTACAAATCGGAGGCGGGACAGGTTTTTCTCCGGATACTGCGGTTTTCCCTGTCATCATTCATTCCAGCAACACTGTCCAATATTTCATTTCATTTGTCATTCATCGCTTATTGCCCCAGAGGAGTGCTTCGGCAGCCGGCACAATTCCTATTGTCGCCGCTAGATGGGGCTTTATTCATTCCATTCCTGACCCTGTCGAATGACTGGAAACAGGCTGTAGATTTTCGATGTACTTATTCTGATCATAAACCGATCATTTTTAATCTTTCCTGGGTTCGATTTCAACAGCCATCTTTTCCTTCGGAGAACATTCTTAGATTACAGTAGACTCTCCTGGCATATAAATATAAATTTCGGAGGATTATATATAAAACGTTAAGCATTTAATTATAAATTTCACTATAATACCGTAGCGAAGCACGGGTATCTTGCTAGTATATATATATAATAGCTTGTCCTGACTGACTGACTGATTCATCATCGCCGAGCCAAAACTACTGGACATAATGAAATGAAATTTTGGGGATGCATTCATATTAAGATGTAGGTGCTCGCTAAGAGAGGATTTTTGGATATTCCGTTGCTAAGGGGGTGAAAAGGGGGGTGAAGTTTTAAAATGAGTGCACCTATATCTTAAAACTTTAAAAGTTTACAAATGTAAAAATTGGTATTTAGAATCTTCTTTGAAAATAAGGAAACACGTATTTTTTTGTTTTCAGAAAATCCCAATAGGAGGGGTGAAAAAGGGTGAAAATGGGGGAAAATGTGTTGAATGCCTTTAATCAGGATACCGGTACTTATATCTCAGAAACTGAAGATATTACAGACCTGAAAATTGGTACTTTTGATCTCTTTTAAAAATAAAGAAACACGTATTTTTTTGTTTTTGGAAAATCTAATTAATGGGAGGGTGAAAAGGGGGTGAATTTTTAAAATTAGTGAATCTATATCTCCAAACTTTTAAAGTTTGCAGATGTAAAAATTGGTATTTAGAATCTTCATCTATCTATATATATATAAAATAACTTGGCCTGACTGACTGACAGACTGATTCATCATCGCCGAGCCAAAACTGCTGGACATAAAGAAATGAAATTTTGGGCATAGATTCATATTAAGATGTAGATGCTCGCTAAGAGAGGATTTTTGGATATTCCTTTGCTAAAGGGGTGAAAAGGGGGTTGAAATTTTAAAATGAGTGTATCTATATCTCAAAACTATGAAAGTTTACAGATGTAAAAATTGGTATTTAGAATCTCCTTTAAAAATAAGGGAACACGTATTTTTTTGTTCTCCGAAAATCCCAATAGGAGGGGTGAAAAACGGTGAAAAGGCGGTTGAATGCCTTTAATCAGAATACCGGTAGTTATATCTCAGAAACTGAAGATATTACAGACCTGAAAATTGGTACTTTTGATCCCTTTTAAAAATAAAGAAACACGTATTTTTTTGTTTTTGGAAAATCCAATTAATGGGAGGGTGAAAGGGGGGGTGAATTTTTAAAAACAGTGCATCTATATCTCAAAACTTTTAGTTTACAGATGTAAAAGTAGGTATTTAGAATCTTCATTAAAAATAAAGAAACACGTATTTTTTGGTTTTCGGAAAATCCCAATACGACGGGTGAAAAGGGGTGAAAAATGGATTGAATGCCTTTAATGAGGATACTTATATCTCAGAAACTAAAGATATTACATACCTGAAAATTGGTACTTTTGATCTCTTTTAAAAATAAAGAAAAACGTATCTTTTGTTTCTGGAAAATCCAATTCATGGGGGGGGGGGTGAAAAGAGAGTGAATTTTTAAAATGTGTATATCTATATCTCAAAACTTTTAAAGTTTATACATGTAAAAATTGGTATTTAGAATCTCCTTAAAAAATAAAGAAACACGTATTTTTTTCGGAAAATCCCAATGGGAAGGGTGGAAAAGGGGGGGGGAAAGGGGTTGAATGCCTTTAATGAGGCTACTTATATTTCAGAACCTGAAGATATTACAGACCTGAAAATTGGTATTTGGGATATACTTTTATAATAAAGAAGCAGGTATTTTTTCGTTTTTGGAAAATCCAAATAATGGGGGTTGAAAAGGGGGGTGAATTTTTAAAATGAGTGTGTCTACATCTTAAAACTTTAAAAGTTTAAACATGTAAAAATTGGTATTTAGAATCTCCTTTAAAAATAAAGGAACACGTATTTTTTGTTTTCCGTAAAACCCAATAGGAGGGGTGTAAAAGGGTTGAATCCCTTTATGAGGATACATATATCTCAGAAACCGAAGATATTACAGAACTGAAAATTTGTATATGGGATATCCTTTAAAAGTAAAGAAACACGTATTTTTTGTTTTTGGAAAATCCAATTAATGGCGGTTAAACTGGAGTGACAAATTGGGGTGAATTTTTTGAAAGACTATATCTACAGAATATCTGAGAAAGGTAAAATGTTACAGACGTAAAAAGTGGGTATTTGTAATTTCCAGTAAATGTAAAGAAACATAGGTGATTTGTTTTTGGAAACTCCCCTTAAGGGGAAATAAAAAGGGGTGAAATTTTAAAATGAGAATTTCTACAGTATATATAAAAAAACTTAACATGTTACAGAAGTGAAAATGGTATTTTTATCTCTATTAAAAACAAAGAAACGTGTATTTTTAGTTTTCGGAAATACCACTTGGGTGGAAGGGGGGTGTGTGTAAAAGTAACTGAAAATGGTGTCGATTTCTTTTAATTAGGCTACTGATATCTCGAAAATGAAGATGTTACAGACGTGAAATTTGATATTTGGAATCTGCTTTAAAGGTAAAGAAACACGTACTTTCGGAAAATCCAATGAGGGGGGGGGGGGTGAAAGAATTGAAAAATTAATTGATTTAATTGTATGAGAATACATACCTCTAATAAAAACTAAAGTTGTTACAGTCGTGAAAATTGGTATTTGCCTCTCCTTTAAAAGCAAAGAAAAACGCGTTTTGAAGGGGAAACCATCTTGGGCGGCGGGAGTGAAAAGGAGTTGAATTCCCTTCATGAGGACACACAAATCAAAAACTGAAGAATTTACGAGTCGTGATAATTGGTATTTAGAAGATCATTTATTATTAAATAAACAAGTATTTTTTGCCGGAAAATTCACTTACAGTTGGGGGGGAGGGAGGGTGAAAGGTAGTGAGAAAGGTGAATTATTTTTATGGGGATACTTATATCTCAAAACTGAAGGTAATAGACGTGAACATTGGTGTTTGGAATCTCCTTTAAACATAAAGAAACACGCCTTCTTTTAATTTTTCTTTGGGGGGGGGGAGGGAAAATAAACTTAACGGTGGTGGTGTGTAAAAGGAGGTGAGACCAATTGATTTTACTGTTCATAATGTACTTATAAGGAGCCTCCGTTGCTCACTCGGCAGCGCGACGGCCTCTCGCAGCTGTGTTCCGTGGTTCAAATCCCGATCACTCCATGTGATATTCGTGCTGTACAAATCGGAGGCGGGACAGGTTTTTCTCCGGATACTGCGGTTTTCCCTGTCATCATTCATTCCAGCAACACTGTCCAATATTTCATTTCATTTGTCATTCATCGCTTATTGCCCCAGAGGAGTGCTTCGGCAGCCGGCACAATTCCTATTGTCGCCGCTAGATGGGGCTTTATTCATTCCATTCCTGACCTTGTCGAATGACTGGAAACAGGCTGTAGATTTTCGATGTACTTATTCTGATCATAAACCGATCATTTTTAATCTTTCCTGGGTTCGATTTCAACAGCCATCTTTTCCTTCGGAGAACATTCTTAGATTACAGTAGACTCTCCTGGCATATAAATATAAATTTCGGAGGATTATATATAAAACGTTAAGCATTTAATTATAAATTTCACTATAATACCGTAGCGAAGCACGGGTATCTTGCTAGTATATATATAAAATAACTTGTCCTGACTGACTGACTGATTCATCATCGCCGAGCCAAAACTGCTGGACATAAAGAAATGAAATTTTGGGCATAGATTCATATTAAGATGTAGATGCTCGCTAAGAGAGGATTTTTGGATATTCCTTTGCTAAAGGGGTGAAAAGGGGGTTGAAATTTTAAAATGAGTGTATCTATATCTCAAAACTATGAAAGTTTACAGATGTAAAAATTGGTATTTAGAATCTCCTTTAAAAATAAGGGAACACGTATTTTTTTGTTCTCCGAAAATCCCAATAGGAGGGGTGAAAAACGGTGAAAAGGGGGTTGAATGCCTTTAATCAGAATACCGGTAGTTATATCTCAGAAACTGAAGATATTACAGACCTGAAAATTGGTACTTTTGATCCCTTTTAAAAATAAAGAAACACGTATTTTTTTGTTTTTGGAAAATCCAATTAATGGGAGGGTGAAAGGGGGGGGTGAATTTTTAAAAACAGTGCATCTATATCTCAAAACTTTTAAAGTTTACAGATGTAATAGTAGGTATTTAGAATCTTCATTAAAAATAAAGAAACACGTATTTTTTGGTTTTCGGAAAATCCCAATACGACGGGTGAAAAGGGGTGAAAAATGCATTGAATGCCTTTAATGAGGATACTTATATCTCAGAAACTAAAGATATTACAGACCTGAAAATTGGTACTTTTGATCTCTTTTAAAAATAAAGAAAAACGTATCTTTTGTTTCTGGAAAATCCAATTCATGGGGGGGGGGTGAAAAGAGAGTGAATTTTTAAAATGTGTATATCTATATCTCAAAACTTTTAAAGTTTATACAATTAAAAATTGGTATTTAGAATCTCCTTAAAAAATAAAGAAACACGTATTTTTTCGGAAAATCCCAATGGGAAGGGTGGAAAAGGGGGGGGAAAAAGGGGTTGAATGCCTTTAATGAGGCTACTTATATTTCAGAACCTGAAGATATTACAGACCTGAAAATTGGTATTTGGGATATACTTTTATAATAAAGAAGCAGGTATTTTTTCGTTTTTGGAAAATCCAAATAATGGGGGTTGAAAAGGGGGGTGAATTTTTAAAATGAGTGTGTCTACATCTTAAAACTTTAAAAGTTTAAACATGTAAAAATTGGTATTTAGAATCTCCTTTAAAAATAAAGGAACACGTATTTTTTGTTTTCCGTAAAACCCAATAGGAGGGGTGTAAAAGGGTTGAATCCCTTTATGAGGATACATATATCTCAGAAACCGAAGATATTACAGAACTGAAAATTTGTATATGGGATATCCTTTAAAAGTAAAGAAACACGTATTTTTTGTTTTTGGAAAATCCAATTAATGGCGGTTAAACTGGAGTGACAAATTGGGGTGAATTTTTTGAAAGACTATATCTACAGAATATCTGAGAAAGGTAAAATGTTACAGACGTAAAAAGTGGGTATTTGTAATTTCCAGTAAATGTAAAGAAACATAGGTGATTTGTTTTTGGAAACTCCCCTTAAGGGGAAATAAAAAGGGGTGAAATTTTAAAATGAGAATTTCTACAGTATATATAAAAAAACTTAACATGTTACAGAAGTGAAAATGGTATTTTTATCTCTATTAAAAACAAAGAAACGTGTATTTTTAGTTTTCGGAAATACCACTTGGGTGGAAGGGGGGTGTGTGTAAAAGTAACTGAAAATGGTGTCGATTTCTTTTAATTAGGCTACTGATATCTCGAAAATGAAGATGTTACAGACGTGAAATTTGATATTTGGAATCTGCTTTAAAGGTAAAGAAACACGTACTTTCGGAAAATCCAATGAGGGGGGGGGTGAAAGAATTGAAAAATTAATTGATTTAATTGTATGAGAATACATACCTCTAATAAAAACTAAAGTTGTTACAGTCGTGAAAATTGGTATTTGCCTCTCCTTTAAAAGCAAAGAAAAACGCGTTTTGAAGGGGAAACCATCTTGGGCGGCGGGAGTGAAAAGGAGTTGAATTCCCTTCATGAGGACACACAAATCAAAAACTGAAGAATTTACGAGTCGTGATAATTGGTATTTAGAAGATCATTTATTATTAAAGAAACAAGTATTTTTTGCCGGAAAATTCACTTACAGGTGGGGGGGAGGGAGGGTGAAAGGTAGTGAGAAAGGTGAATTATTTTTATGGGGATACTTATATCTCAAAACTGAAGGTAATAGACGTGAACATTGGTGTTTGGAATCTCCTTTAAACATAAAGAAACACGCCTTCTTTTAATTTTTCTTTGGGGGGGGGGAGGGAAAATAAACTTAACGGTGGTGGTGTGTAAAAGGAGGTGAGACCAATTGATTTTACTGTTCATAATGTACTTATAAGGAGCCTCCGTTGCTCACTCGGCAGCGCGACGGCCTCTCGCAGCTGTGTTCCGTGGTTCAAATCCCGATCACTCCATGTGATATTCGTGCTGTACAAATCGGAGGCGGGACAGGTTTTTCTCCGGATACTGCGGTTTTCCCTGTCATCATTCATTCCAGCAACACTGTCCAATATTTCATTTCATTTGTCATTCATCGCTTATTGCCCCAGAGGAGTGCTTCGGCAGCCGGCACAATTCCTATTGTCGCCGCTAGATGGGGCTTTATTCATTCCATTCCTGACCCTGTCGAATGACTGGAAACAGGCTGTTGATTTTCGATGTACTTATTCTGATCATAAACCGATCATTTTTAATCTTTCCTGGGTTCGATTTCAACAGCCATCTTTTCCTTCGGAGAACATTCTTAGATTACAGTAGACTCTCCTGGCATATAAATATAAATTTCGGAGGATTATATATAAAACGTTAAGCATTTAATTATAAATTTCACTATAATACCGTAGCGAAGCACGGGTATCTTGCTGGTTAAAAATAAAGAAACACGTATTTTTTTGTTTTCGGAAAATCGCAATAGGAGGTATGAAAAGGGGTGAAAAAGGGGTTGAATGCCTTTAATGAGGCTACTTATATCTCAGAAAATGAGGATATTATAGACCTGAAAATTGGTGTTTGGGATCTCCTTTAAAAATAAAGAAACACGTATTTTTTGTTTTTGGAAAACCCAATTAAGGGGGTTAAAAAAGGGGTAATATTTTAAAATGAGTGTATCTATGTCTCAAAACTTTTAAAGGTTATAGGTGTAAAAATAGGTATTGAGAATCTCCATTAAAGATAAAGAAACACGTATATTTTGTTTTCGGAAAATCCTAATAGGAAGGGTGGAAAAGGTTGAAAAAGGGGTCGAATGCATTTCATGAGTCTACTTATATTTCAGAACCTGAAGATATTACAGACCTGAAAATTGGTGTTTGGGATCTCCTTTAAAAATAAATAAATACGTATTTTTTGTTTGTGCAAAATACAATTAATGGGGGGGTGAAAAGGGGGTGATTTTTTAAAATGAGTGTATCTATATCTCAAAACTTTTTAAGTTTATAGATGTAAAAATTGGTATTTAGAATCTCCTTTAAAAATAAAGAAACACGTATTCTTTTGTTTTCGGAAAATCCCAATAGGAAGGGTGTAAAAGGGTGAATAATGGGTTGAATGCCTTTCATGAGGATACTTATATTTCAGAACCTGAAGATATTACAAACCTGAAAATTGGTATTTTGGATCTACTTTAAAAGTAAAGAAACAGGTATTTTTTCGTTTTTGGAAAATCCAAATATTGGGGGGTGAAAACGGGGGTGAATTTTTTAAAATGAGTGTGTCTACATCTTAAAACTTTAAAATTTACAGATGTAAAAATTGGTGGTTAGAATCTCCTCTAAAAATAAAGGAACACGTATTTTTTTGTTTCCAGTAAGTCCTAATAGGAGGGGTGTAAAAGGGTGAAAAATGTGTTGAATGCCTTTAATGAGGATACACATATCTCAGAAATGAAAGATATTATAGAACTGATAATTCGCATATGGGATCTCCGTTAAAAATAAAGAAACACGTATTTTTTAGTTTTTGGAAAAGCCAATTAATGGCGGTTAAACAGGAGTGACAAATTGGGGTGAAGTTTTTGAAAGACTATATCTACAGAATATCTTGGAATCGTAAAATGTTACAGACGTAAAAGTGGGTGTAAATCTCCTGTAAATGTAAAGAAATATAGGTTATTTGTTTTGGAAACTCTACTTAAGGGGAACCCAAAAGGGGTGAAATTTTAAAATGAGAATTTTTTCGGATATCTAAAAAACTTAACATGTTACAGGAGTGAAAAATGGTATTTTTTTATCTCTATTAAACATAAAGAAAAGTGTATTTTTAGTTTTCGGAAATACCACTTGGGTGGAGGGCGGGGGGGGGGTAAAAGTGACTGAAAATGGTGATGAATTCTTTTAATTAGGCTACTGATATCTCAAAAATGAAGATGTTACAGATGTGAAATTTGATATTTGCAATCTGCTTTAAAAGTAAAGAAACACGTATTCTCGGAAAATCCAATGAAGGGGGGGGTGAAAGAATTGAAACATTAGTTGACTTTGTATGAGAATACATATATCTAATACTAAAGTTGTTACAGACGTGAAAATTCGTATTTGGATCTCCTTACAAACAAAGAAAAAGGCGTTTTGGTGGGGAAACCATCTTGGAGGGCGGGAGTGTAAAAGAGTTGAATTCCTTTCATGAGGACACATAAATCAAAAACTGAAGAAGTTAGAGTCATGATAATTGGTATTTAGAAGATCCTTTACTATTAAAGAAACAAGTATTTTTTTGCTGGAAAATTCATTTATGGGGAGGAGAGATTATTGTGAAATGAAGTGAAAAAAAGTAAATTATTTTTATGTGGATACTTATATCTCAAAACTGAAGGTAATAGACGTGAACATTGGTGTTTAGAATCTCCCTTAAACATAAAGAAACAAGCATCCTTTTAATTCTTTTTCGAGGTGGGGGGGTGGCTGTAAATAAACTTAACGGCGGTGGGGTGTAGAAGGAGGTGCGACCAATTGATTTTACTGTTATTAATGTACTTATAAGGATCCTCCGTTGCTCAGGCGGCAGCGCGCCGGCCTCTCACAGCTGGGTTCCGTGGTTCAAATCCCGGTCACTCCATGTGGCATTCGTGCTGGACAAAACGGAGGCGGGACAGGTTTTTCTCCGGATACTCCGGTTTTCCCTGTCATCAGCCATTCCAGCAACACATAATAATAATAATAATAATAATAATAATAATAATAATAATAATAATATTCCGGACCGTCGTCAAATTGCGGACCGCGATGGAAACGGCTCCTGGAGGGGTAATGACTAAGAATGCAGTCCGGTCGCGGGTTCAGTGCCGCCAAGGCACCCAGTATGACAGCACGCCGGATCTCCTGAAGGATTATATCCGTATTAAAAATATTATAGGAAAAGATGGCAAAGATTTACGGACCCAACTGACCTGGAGGAATACCTGAGCCTAACCCGGGAAGTACGAAATCGATTGCTGGAAAGGAAGATTTAAAAATGGGAGGAAACGTGCCGTAAAATAATAGATCGGGAATTTTGGTGGATTCTCGCAGAGAACGAGTCAGATCGCGAATTTCGGCGGATTATATATCTAAAACAATAAGCATTCAATTATAAATTTCAGTATAATACCGTAGCGAAGCACGGGTATCTTGCTAGTTTTATATATATAGATTGGTATTATGAGATAGGTTATGAGGTATTTAAATATCAACAAGTAAGATGAATGTTATGACGAGTTAAGAAGATATTGATCCAGTGTTAAACATTATTTGTGCGTCGAAGGAATGTGTTATTAGTAAGAGATTAAAAAGAAATATAAGTTGAAACGGATGCTTTATGAGTATACGAAGTTGATATATGAAAGAAGAAATGAAAGATGATTAAAATAACGGAGTATTCTACGCCAAGAATGATAGAAGAAATGGAATATTTAATGTAAGGAATATAAATATCGACGCAAGCTAGGATCACATGCGTTGTTAATCGAGTAATATGATAAGTAATCAAGAGGTCACGTGCTGCAGTAATTGCAACATACCCTAACCTCATATAAGGATAATAGGTCATGATCATCAAATAATATCCCTACTGTGAATAACTATTGGTTATACCTGGACATGAAAATAGAACTTCATATACAGTATATAGATAGCTGCATTCATTTAAGTCGATCTTGGCATAATTTGAGTAATAAGAGAGGACCATTGCTGTTGAATATGAGAAAGTGTATGGGTTAATATTATTTTAAGTCTTCGTAAATAAGATTTTCCTAACTGAACGTCTTATTTAGAACTAGTTAAGGTTGTATATAACATGCTTGATTTTATGATTACATTAACTTACATAGGAATGTGAATTTGAAGCATATTCTTGAATGGTAAGGTAGTTTTTAGTTAATGCTAGTTCCTTTACGTCGCGCCGACTCAGATAGGTCTTATGGCGACGATGGGAGAGGATAGGACTAGGATTGGGAAGGAATCGGCCGTGGCCTTAATTAAGGTACAGCCCCAGCATTTGCCTGGTGTGAAAATGGGAAACCACGGAAAACCATTTTCAGGGCTGCCGATAGTGGGGTTCGAACCTACTATCTCCCGAATACTGGATACTGGCCGCAATTAAGCGACTGCAGCTATCGAGCTCGGTTTTTTAGTTAATGACAGCTAATTTATGGCTGAGGCAAACGGAGTTCTGAAGGCTTCAGAGAACCATAAAAGAATTCATGAGATAATGCATTAGTCAGGCTAGAATTCAGAAGTTGTATTCAGATGAAAAGTTATCAAAAATTAATGTTATTGAGCTGTTGTAAGAACAAGTTACAGTATTACAAATGACAACGTATGTTCATTGAAAGGAATGTGATTTCAATGCAACCAGATTTCCCATCAGGAGATTGGACTATAATTAGAATGCCATTTAAGGAATGTTGTAAATAAGATTTGGCCAATTTCAATAGTGATGAAGTGAAGCATACAGACCTAATGTGATCATTATAAAAATGAATTCATCAATCCAGAGACACAGAAATCAATCAATTTCAAATTGTAATTACAATTTACCTTTTCTCTTCCAAGATGCATATACATTTCACTTAATAAATAATGGTAGTTGAAAATTACTCGAGGTCTTATTTATAGATTTCTGTTATAGTTTAAGGTATCTTAGAATTAAGGTAATAAGTTGTTGGATGATCATATCAACTCAATACCGCGTCGGATGGAGACGTGCATCGAATACTCAGGTACTTAGACAATAATACTCGGAGTATCAACTTTTCTTTGACCCCACGTAAAACAACGTATACGTTCAAATACCCTGAGAATCTGGCTGGGATTGCTTTTACGTACGCCGACCTGAACGCGGGAAAGGCGTACTTGAGTCAGAATAACCTCCAGTGAGATTAATTAAGAGCTAATTAAGAATAGTGTGAAATGTTGTTCTACAATATTTGAGTTAATTTAGTTGGGCGAAAAGAGTGAATTTTTCAGGTGTATGCGATCGGTGAGGTGATTTGATTGGCCTTTCTTGCGATGTGTATTTCTATAACATTCTTTATGTCTAATGGTCTTCTATTATTTTTTATGTGTAAAGTTCTAACATCTGAGATGGCGGGAGCTGCCATACACGTCTTCTCCGAAAGCTGAATGCTAATCTATATCTATCTATATATATATAAAATAACTTGTCCTGACTGACTGACTGATTCATCATCGCCGAGCCAAAACTGCTGGACATAAAGAAATGAAATTTTGGGCATAGATTCATATTAAGATGTAGGTGCTCGCTAAGAGAGGATTTTTGGATATTCCTTTGATAAAGGGGTGAAAAGGGGGTTGAAATTTTAAAATGAGTGTATCTATATCTCAAAACTATGAACGTTTACAGATGTAAAAATTGGTATTTAGAATCTCCTTTAAAAATAAGGGAACACGTATTTTTTTGTTCTCCGAAAATCCCAATAGGAGGGGTGAAAAACGGTGAAAAGGGGGTTGAATGCCTTTAATCAGAATACCGGTAGTTATATCTCAGAAACTGAAGATATTACAGACCTGAAAATTGGTACTTTTGATCCCTTTTAAAAATAAAGAAACACGTATTTTTTTGTTTTTGGAAAATCCAATGAATGGGAGGGTGAAAGGGGGGTGAATTTTTAAAAACAGTGCATCTATATCTCAAAACTTTTAAAGTTTACAGATGTAAAAGTAGGTATTTAGAATCTTCATTAAAAATAAAGAAACACGTATTTTTTGGTTTTCGGAAAATCCCAATACGACGGGTGAAAAGGGGTGAAAAATGGATTGAATGCCTTTAATGAGGATACTTATATCTCAGAAACTAAAGATATTACAGACCTGAAAATTGGTACTTTTGATCTCTTTTAAAAATAAAGAAAAACGTATTTTTTTGTTTCTGGAAAATCCAATTCATGGGGGGGGGGGTGAAAAGAGGGTGAATTTTTAAAATGTGTATATCTATATCTCAAAACTTTTAAAGTTTATACAATTAAAAATTGGTATTTAGAATCTCCTTAAAAAATAAAGAAACACGTATTTTTTCGGAAAATCCCAATGGGAAGGGTGGAAAAGGGGGGGGAAAAAGGGGTTGAATGCCTTTAATGAGGCTACTTATATTTCAGAACCTGAAGATATTACAGACCTGAAAATTGGTATTTGGGATATACTTTTATAATAAAGAAGCAGGTATTTTTTCGTTTTTGGAAAATCCAAATAATGGGGGTTGAAAAGGGGGGTGAATTTTTAAAATGAGTGTGTCTACATCTTAAAACTTTAAAAGTTTAAACATGTAAAAATTGGTATTTAGAATCTCCTTTAAAAATAAAGGAACACGTATTTTTTGTTTTCCGTAAAACCCAATAGGAGGGGTGTAAAAGGGTTGAATCCCTTTATGAGGATACATATATCTCAGAAACCGAAGATATTACAGAACTGAAAATTTGTATATGGGATATCCTTTAAAAGTAAAGAAACACGTATTTTTTGTTTTTGGAAAATCCAATTAATGGCGGTTAAACTGGAGTGACAAATTGGGGTGAATTTTTTGAAAGACTATATCTACAGAATATCTGAGAAAGGTAAAATGTTACAGACGTAAAAAGTGGGTATTTGTAATTTCCAGTAAATGTAAAGAAACATAGGTGATTTGTTTTTGGAAACTCCCCTTAAGGGGAAATAAAAAGGGGTGAAATTTTAAAATGAGAATTTCTACAGTATATATAAAAAAACTTAACATGTTACAGAAGTGAAAATGGTATTTTTATCTCTATTAAAAACAAAGAAACGTGTATTTTTAGTTTTCGGAAATACCACTTGGGTGGAAGGGGGGTGTGTGTAAAAGTAACTGAAAATGGTGTCGATTTCTTTTAATTAGGCTACTGATATCTCGAAAATGAAGATGTTACAGACGTGAAATTTGATATTTGGAATCTGCTTTAAAGGTAAAGAAACACGTACTTTCGGAAAATCCAATGAGGGGGGGGGTGAAAGAATTGAAAAATTAATTGATTTAATTGTATGAGAATACATACCTCTAATAAAAACTAAAGTTGTTACAGTCGTGAAAATTGGTATTTGCCTCTCCTTTAAAAGCAAAGAAAAACGCGTTTTGAAGGGGAAACCATCTTGGGCGGCGGGAGTGAAAAGGAGTTGAATTCCCTTCATGAGGACACACAAATCAAAAACTGAAGAATTTACGAGTCGTGATAATTGGTATTTAGAAGATCATTTATTATTAAAGAAACAAGTATTTTTTGCCGGAAAATTCACTTACAGGTGGGGGGGGGGAGGGTGAAAGGTAGTGAGAAAGGTGAATTATTTTTATGGGGATACTTATATCTCAAAACTGAAGGTAACAGACGTGAACATTGGTGTTTGGAATCTCCTTTAAACATAAAGAAACACGCCTTCTTTTAATTTTTCTTTGGGGGGGGGGGAGGGAAAATAAACTTAACGGTGGTGGTGTGTAAAAGGAGGTGAGACCAATTGATTTTACTGTTCATAATGTACTTATAAGGAGCCTCCGTTGCTCACTCGGCAGCGCGACGGCCTCTCGCAGCTGTGTTCCGTGGTTCAAATCCCGATCACTCCATGTGATATTCGTGCTGTACAAATCGGAGGCGGGACAGGTTTTTCTCCGGATACTGCGGTTTTCCCTGTCATCATTCATTCCAGCAACACTGTCCAATATTTCATTTCATTTGTCATTCATCGCTTATTGCCCCAGAGGAGTGCTTCGGCAGCCGGCACAATTCCTATTATCGCCGCTAGATGGGGCTTTATTCATTCCATTCCTGACCCTGTCGAATGACTGGAAACAGGCTGTAGATTTTCGATGTACTTATTCTGATCATAAACCGATCATTTTTAATCTTTCCTGGGTTCGATTTCAACAGCCATCTTTTCCTTCGGAGAACATTCTTAGATTACAGTAGACTCTCCTGGCATATAAATATAAATTTCGGAGGATTATATATAAAACGTTAAGCATTTAATTATAAATTTCACTATAATACCGTAGCGAAGCACGGGTATCTTGCTAGTTAGGTATAATTACATTTCTGTGTTATTTGTAGCTGGTATGGAAATTGCATTTTATTTGGCTTGCAGTTTGGTTCTTGACTTTTGAATTCATAAATTCCTGACTTGGAGAAAAGGTCCTTTTTGTTTAAGTTGCATTCGCTAATGTGTTTTTATAGCGTGTTATTCGTTCTGAAGGCTATTTTTAAACCTAGCTTTTTGAAAATGTTAACTAATTTGTACGTGTTCTTGTTTTGTCTTCGGGTGTGGTTTTTCTTATGTTTTTACTTTGTTTCAATAATGGATATACTGTGTCAGGTGGATGGTTGTTTCATTTCGCGATTTCCTTTATTGTCTGCATTTCGTTGTTGAAATCTGTTGTGCGCATTGGTACGGATAATGATCTGTGTGTCATATTCAATCTTGCTCATTTGTGCGTGTTCGGGTCGTTAGATTCGTTTACTATTGTGTGTGAAGTCTTAGTGGGTTTCCTGTATGTCTTATATGACAGGTTGTCGCTATTGATTATGATTTCTAAAATATTGATCTTGTTATTTTTTATTCCATTGTGAATGTGATTAACCTATGCAAGGAATACAGTGTGTCTAATAAGTCTTGTGCGTCTCTAACGTCATTGTCATGGAGACATGTTATATCATCTAAGTATTTGCTCCAGTGTAAAAAATTGTTTTCAATGTTATTTAGGAGTATGTTCGCTATGTTTCCTTATAATGGTGAGCCCATGGTTAAACCTTCCTTTTGATACCGTAATAGAATTTGTCGCTGGATGCAAAACTGATTTGGTTTCAGTTGCTCTTAGAAGGTTAATTATTTCCTTTGCTTCTTCAGCTGTAGCTGTAGCTGCCTCTCTTATCACACATCTCCATTTCATACACGAGGCTGAGACCTCATGCCATGGTTGGACTGACCAGGAATCGAGACCAAGCCTCCAGATAGGAGGTAGACACGCTACCTTTACAATATGAGGTTGCTTATTTAACATTTAACTTATGATAAAAGGTAAAAATAAGAGCACTTAAATCCAGTTCTCATTCTTCATTGCATTGTATGTTTCATCACCGTTGCTCAGAAGTGCCTTCGCGATCACCTAATATTTTCTTTCCCTTATCTTTGGAAACAGCAATGTAAATCTTCGTTAAGAACATATCTTGGCCACATGCGTGCTGTGAACTAATGATACTTACCGTACGGGTAGATGATGTGATGGCGTGTAAGGATCTAATTCACTGAAGAGAGCCAAGCAAAATAAGTCCTTATTACTTTGGAACCTCCCTGCTGTATTTCTTTAATTTACTTATCGCCCACATAAGTACGTCGTCATCTTATATTGGTCTTTGCTCAATATACAACACTATTCACGTGATAGGGGTGACCAAAATACTACTAATACTATGTTTGGCTTATGACATGAATGCTAACCGAAGAAATTCACACCCCCTCCTCTGGCATTTGAGGCACCAACCCAAATAATAATAATAATAATAATAATAATAATAATAATAATAATAATAATAATAATAATAATAATAATAATAATAATAATAATTTTACCAGGGGTACACCTTCCCCAGCTATTGCGCGCTTTCTCTATGGCCATCTATGTAAAAGGACTTCCAAAATCTCCGAAAAAATTACTTTCTCACTGGTGAGATGGTTCTGCCATGTATGTACTAATGCTACCTGCTGGACTGTAAACAAAGTCATTGACAAAGTAATGTTTATTTTGGGAGTTGGTAAACCTTTTTTTTTAGAATTGTTTCTTCTATATACCGAAGTTGTCATCACTTCAGCTGGTTCCTCGTCTATTGTAATCTACTTATCAGATGCTTGTAAATATGTTCTCCAGCCAATCAAACCCCGGGGGGGGGGGGATGTACGGTAATTCGCCTATCATCAAAGTGCAGTTCAATTTAATCTCGAAGCTTCCCTTACGAAACTATAAAAGCAGGGCACTTTAGGGCCGTCTTGTCTCAATTGTTCCAGTGCTTGAGAATGCGACTTAACAAAGGGCTGGGGCAGGTGTGCGGCTTGCTTGAAGATGATCCAGCGATTCAAGGTAATGGCAGCTAGTACATGCGCGTAGGTTTCAGCCATTTTTTTTTGTTTTAATGTGAGTTTGTAATTTAGTGATTTAAATTTAGGATTTTCGGCGAAGTCTGAGGGTTCTGCTTCTTTCCATACTGGGAAATATGTAATGTAAGGGAACGCGAGTGGTGACCCTCGGCCGTCTCCCATTCAACCTTAAAGTTAAAGTTTCCAACCTCTAAATGTTGAAAATCTTGTCTCGATTTTAAATGTTCCTCCTTTCGTCACCATTTTTAGTATGGGATTAGCCTCTGCATCATCGGGCCTTAAGCTCACTTACGTTTCCAGAAATTTCGATAAAGAGTATTGCTGTTTCGCCTCTTTGTCTTTTGTTGATGGCCGGTTATGTGCAACCTTTTCTTTTTACTCTTAAGGCCATGTAATATGGGTAATTATGCCCCTTTTTATTCTGTATTATTCTTAGGGTAACTGTTTTCTTCGTTTTATTTCCCTTTGGAAAAAGTGACTGTATTATCGTTGAGCAATGGAAAAGCCCACCAGGAGGCAACCGTATATAAACACTTTTAAGTGGGGTCACACGATGGGTTGCCTAGTGTAATTTTTGTGTGCCAGAAGAAAGTGATCGCCTTATGGAGGCTGACTCGTGTATTTTGTAGCTCAGACTCCTGTGAAATTTACCTACTCAGAGCAAACCTTGCTCTTTCAAAACATTGTATGTCAGGAGCAAGTACACTGAGAGCACGTCAGATCTTTTCTAGTATTGTAGGAGTGCCTCTGTGAGGCTTGATATTGAAAATTGGGAGCAAGTGTTCCATGTATTAGGGGTTTTCTGCCCTTTGAAAAAATTTGTGCTTTGGTAAAGTTGAGCTAGGAGCTCAAAAAGTGTAAAACTAGGGGCTTGTAGCCCAAAAGTGTTGAAGTTCTGAAGTCTTGGATCTTTCTAAGTCTTGTTCCTAAATTGCTGTGTCATTGTTATTTCACTAAGTTGTTTAAATTTTGTTGTTTCAAGAAAATATAACCTTTGTTAAAATTTTAAATTAACTTTGACTTTGTAGTTAGACCCATTCATCCCGGCACCTTCTTTCACCTCTGCTGATCCACGGGTAACCCCGTAACAATTACAAATAGCATTACTTACCATTTTACTTTAATCAACAGTAGGCCTATTTATTCTTTTTTCTTTGGTATTATGTTATAGACACCTAAACAGATTCATTTCTCACAAAAATAACAATTAGCCTATATTTCTTCTGCTGAACTTAGTTCAACCAGGTTGATCTGAGAAAATTCATCAGTCAGATTTTATCTTCCATCAAGAAGACATGATCTTGGATTAATGTTTATACATCCAAAATTCTAAGTTCAGTTTGATTGGAGATCGTTTTCATGTGGTTGAACTTAGATTAAATTTTATGCAACCGGCCCCATGTTATTCTATTAGATGTTCCATCTTTCAATTTCAAGAAAGGAAAGAAATTTAATTTCCAAATTTGTTATGCACAAAGTTGCTCTGAGTAATCACTTGTCCAGCCATTCAACCCAGGAGCTTCCTATCAATAATAATAATAATAATAATAATAATAATAATAATAATAATAATAATAATAATAATAATAATAATAATAATAATTTTCCGGGGATTTTTTGGATCGCAGATGTGTACGAAGGTGCTGGGGTGAATGGGTGGACAGAGAAAAGATGAGAGCATAAGTTAAAACACTAAATTTTGAAATTTTATTTCTTTCTTCGTTTCTTATTTTTTTAATTTAATAGATAGTCTTAACAAGCAACAACAAATAACAGTTAAAGAGCTCGTCAGCTTGGATAACAAGGGTGGACTATAAGTCCAAAAATCGGGTACAATAGAGAAGATATTTGACACAATAGTTTACAAAGGAATGAGCATGGTAGCTCTAAAGGTACATTATTTTAGAGAGCATATTTGCTCCACTCACATCGTACAGAAAATTAAGCTTCAAACCTTAATACAATCCCGCCTCTTAGAGGCACCAGTTTCTTACACAAATGTACACTAGATGACCTTCAAAAACTGTGTTTACTGTCACTTCAGTTCGACAGTCAGTTACACACTCGTCTATAAATAATGATAATTTAAAGAGAGGCAATGATTGCCCGAAATAAAGGGTTTAAGACGATCGGCCATGAACAAAAGTGATAGGAGGCGAAACACTTGCACTCCTTTGAAATACACTTAAAATCCTACATGGGCTTATGGCCCGAAGCTGTAGAGGCTAAGCCTGTACTATTGAGGGGTGACTAGATGTGAAATATTAAGTACCAAAATAGTTTTGAAGAATTTAGAGTCTTAGAAAATCAAAGTCACCCCAATACCAAGTTGAATGGGAATTGATAGAAGGTGAACACTCTTTATTCCCTAAATTACATATTCCCCAGCAGGTATTTAAACAAAGTCTTCTGACTTGCCTGAAAATTTACATTTAAAAGGTGATATTAAAGTTGAGACTTTTACATTAATAAAGAGATTTGAAACCTTCCCCTCAAGTTAACTGCCTGGAGCTATCACATGTTAAAAGATGTCTGCCATGACCTTGAGCTGGTGGGCCTTCCGACGACGGTAAGACTTCCCCTGCCTCTACGTATTACGTTGTACACACACTTAGACCGGAGCGATGAAGGTGACAATACGGCCCTAAGGCACCCAACTTTTATAGCAACTCAGAAGGGAAAGTTCCAAAACTTTCTTGGCCTAGGCAGAATGCATGTACACACCCCCAACTTTAATTGGCTAGAAACATATATACAAAAATTCCTGATTGGTTAATAACTTAAGGAAGCCATAGTAGTGTTGACAACCTCCGTATATAAAAATAATACAAACACTAAAGGTTTACCAATATAGAAAATAGCATATTCCATTAAAAAATAATAGTCTGTCCTTCCGTCAGAGGGGGTGCATAGGCCGATGGTAGAGACATTTAAAGATTATAGGTTTAAGGTTTGTTAATCTTAGTTTAGTGTAAGAGAAGTTTTCATAGCCTTGACTACGTCAAGCAAAATAAATAAATAAATAAATAAATAAATAAATAAATAAATAAATAAATAAATAAATAAATAAATTAAATAAATGAGATGAAGGTTCAAGTGTTAAGTTAAATCACAGGCTTCATTATAAATTCCACTGCATTCCATTACAGCATAGTGTACTGTAGGTCCATCGCATTAATCGTTTCAATACTACATTATTAAAATATGTTAATCACTGTCAGCAACTTCTAAGGTCCCATTTTTGTTCTGATTTCCCTGTTTTTGCAGTGCATTGTGATTACGTTGTAAAGGTCATGCGCAGAGATTCGAAAAGGTATGTAGGACTGTAGTGTGTGATGTATGCAACGTTGTCAAGTAGTGGTAATCATAATAATAATAATAATAATAATAATAATAATAATAATAATAATAATAATAATAATAATAATATGGCCTCAGCTACCTTTTGCAGACATTTTAATATGGTGCCATCTGACTGTCGGTTCGTCAATTTCGAGGTTCCGTTTTGCTCTAGGAGCACTAGATGGCAGAGTAAACCGGATCTCTCTTGGGCGTCTATGGCTGAGTTTTAATTAACTTGATCGACTACTTCTACAGGGTTTGAGCCTTTTATCAGAAGAGAAAATAAAAAAGGTCCGACGCTTCAAAGAATGAAGGTACTGTATCGGCAAAAGGTCCGCCTCTGTGGAGTAGTGGTTAGTGTGATTAGCTGCCACCCCCGCAGGCCCGGGTTCGATACCCGGCTCTGCCACAAAATTTGAAAAGTGGTACGAGGGCTGGAACGGGGTCACTCAGCCTCTGTAGGTCAACTGAGTAGAGGTGGGTTCGATTCCCACCTCAGCCATCCTGGAAGTGGTTTTCCGTGGTTTCCCACTTCCCCTCCAGGCAAATGCCGGGATGGTACCTAACTTAAGGCAAATACAGTAAAGACAATACCCGACACTCAGCGAGATATCGAGGGACAGCTATTAGAGCTCCCTCTAGTGGATTGACATGAGAACTACTAATTCTGTTATAAGAGCACGTGTATTTGTGTGTAAAGTTGTTGGTGTTATTTGTGCGTTTTCAGTGAGTTAACATAATTAATTAGTAGCGTGTGTCATTCCTTGATATCTCCTCTCAACATGAGGGGAAAGGTATGTGCTGCGTTTGGCTGCAGTAACTATAAAGTAGAGAAGAATGCGCGGACTTTCTTCCGTTTCCCTCGTGACAAGAAAATGTAAGTAATATTATGTTTGCATAAATATTCTTCCAGTGACAAAGAGATTTTTATAGTACTTCATAATCTGTCCGCCTCTGTGGTGTAGTGGTTAGTGTAATTAGCTGCCACCCCCAGAGGCCCGGGTTCGATTTCCAGCTCTTCCACGAAATTTGAAAAGTGGTACGAGGGCAGGAAAGGGGTCCACTCAGCCTCGGGAGGTCAACTGAGTAGAGTGGGTTCGATTCCCTCCTCAGCCATCCTGGAAGTGGTTTTCCGTGGTTTCCCACTTCTCATCCAGGCAAATGCCGGGAGGGTACATAACTTAAGGCCACGGCCGCTTCCTTCCCTCTTCCTCGTCTATCCTTTCCGAACTTCCCATCCCCCCACAAGGCCCCTGTTCAGCATAGCAGGTGAGGCCGCCTGGGTGAGGTACTGGTCATACTCCCCAGTTGTATCCCCAGACCCAGAGTCTGAAGCTCCAGGACACTGCCCTTGAGGCGATAGAGGTGGGATCCCTCGCTGAGTCCGAGGGAAAAACCGACCCTGGAGGGAAAACAGATTACGAACGAACTTCATAATCTTCAGACCTGCTCGACCCATATTTTAACTGGCATAAAATATAATAAGCTTATTTTATTGTATAGTGCAGCAGTTAACCTTCAATACCGATGTGTTGTTGTAGGTGTGATCTGTGGGTTTGATTTAATTCAGGAAGATACATATGCATATGAGTATGGCTGGTTGTGTTCCAAGTTACCCCATTTGGAATGCCATAATGCGTTGTCAAGCACTGAAGAAAATATGGGTGATTTAAGAAATGTACATATTTTGTTGAAGTCCGCCTCTGTGGTGTAGTGGTTAGTGTGATTAGCTGCCACCCCCGAAGGTCCAGGTTCGATTCCCGGCTCTCCCACGAAATTTGAAAAGTGGTACGAGGGCTGGAATGGGGTCCACTCAGCCTCGAGAGGTCAACTGAGTAGAGGTGGGTTCGATTCCCACCTCATCCATCCTGGAAGTGGTTTTCCGTGGTTACCCACTTCTCCTCCAGGTGAATGCTGGGATGGTACCTAACTTAAGGCCACGGCCGCTTCCTTCCCTCTTCCTTGCCTATCCCTTCCAATCTTCCCATCCCTCCACAAGGCCCCTGTTCAGCATAGCAGGTGAAGCCGCCTGGTCGAGGTACTGGTCATTCTCCCCAGTTGTATCCCCGACCAAGAGTCTGAAACTCCAGGACACTGCCCTTGAAATGGTAGAGGTGGGATCCCTCGCTGAGTCCGAGGGAAAAGCCGAACCTGAAGGGTAAACAGATGATGATGATGATGATGATGATGACATATTTTGTTGAAACAATATGATGATGCAAATTTGCTTTACGGTAATTTACTGGCAAGTATTGCTTATAGGGAGAGTTTGAATGTTTTTGAGGCTAAATTTATAGATTTTCTTTCTGTTAGTAGGCTTCAGGTTAAAAGGTAAATTGTCCAGCTCTTAAATGTAAATTCATTGAATCATGTGTGTAAGGAATGTGCCGATATTTTTGTTGATAAGTGTTTTAATATGATGATACAATGTTTTTAAATGAGAAAAAGAAAAATCTAGCCGTGAACGTTCAGGCATGCATAAATGAAAGATCAACCCCTTTCACAGCAGTCCATTTCACATCTTGATTATATGTCTAATTTCAGTCTTTAAATAATAACCCGTTAAATAATTCTTCATCCATTTATCCAGAATTGCTTTAGCAACTTTGAAGTTAATATCTTTGTAACACTTTCTTTCTAGACGTAATTTATTTATCTATTTCCGTATATACATTTCCATTGATATTCGAATTTAGCGCGAATTTTCAGGTCAAGCCACTAAGAGCGCCACTTGCGACTTGTCTCCCATTTTAACAAGGCTAAATCCGGAAGTGTCGCGTATTGTCTCTACTGCATTTGCTTAAGGCCACGGCCGCTTCCCTCCCTCTTTCTTGCCTATACCTTCTAATCTTCCCATCCCGCAGCAAGGCCCCTGTTCAGCATAGCAGGTGAGGCCGCCTGGGCGAGGTACTGGTCATCCTCCTCAGTTTTATCCCCAGACCCAGATTCTGAAGCTCCAGGACACTGCCCTTGAGGCGGTAGAGGTGGGATCCCCCGCTGAGTCCGAGGGAAAAACTGACCCTGGAGGGTAACCATATAAAGAAGAAGAGAAGAAGTATCGGCAAAAGAAAGGGAAGGGCCACGAAGGGAGTAAAATGCAAGGTTTTCTCGGCCTCGCAAACCTAATACCGTCCGGATCGGAAAGAAAAGAGGGAAGTCAGATAGGAAAAATGAAAGCGAAGAGCCTGACATAAGTAAGCGGAAGCAGTGTCAGACTTGGCCAGGAGATGCGTACTGTGCAGCCTTACTGACTAGGTCGGGACTTAGTGCTGACTCCATTAATCTTCTGCACGAGAGGCCAAAAAAATATGCAGGTTTATACTCTACCTATGACAAGCCGAGATATAATTATTACAATTTACACTGATGTTAGGACTAGGATGTTCATTCCAGACCCTGTTAGATAATGTACTCGTCTAGGTTATATCATCGTATGGTATAACTAGTACAACTAGGCAACCATCATCTCTTAATAAACTAAAGGCAAACAAAAAATCTAAAGAAACATTAATTTATAGGCCACAGAGCCAGTTACAAACAGAGGATTGTGAAGGCGTTTAATAAATTCACGGAGGTTTGCAAACTGAACGCTGAAAGGCATAACAGTCTATAATGATGTATAGAGTGATTCAGCCGCCCCTTCCAATGCAGTTTTATGCAACCCACAATATTCATTCCGTCCTGAAATATCTGCCCTGCCGGTATGCTCAGACAACACAACCGGATATCATGCTATTTACCGCCTCACCATCATAGGACGCCGTAATTTTATACTCGTATTAAACACTGGAAGACATGCGTGTGCCTTCTAGATCATATTAACCTGACAAGCCGGCGAAATACTAAATTGATATTGTGACCGCAGTAAACCTAATACTTGCTATAAGCTGCCCTGTGTGCCGTACGGAACCGTAGTGTAGTTGGTAAAGGTGTGGCGGAACGGGCTTGCATGTCAGGTGGGAGGTTCGAGCCCGGGACGATTGCAAATTTTCGAAACATTTGTTTATTACGTGCCGCAGGGCAATGTAAGTTCCATGCCTGCTTTCATGCAAATTGTGTGTGAATGGATGTGTTTGTGGCCATAAGAAGGGCCGATTAGTTAGCAGGCCGGACACATACCGACCGGAAATAATAGGAGCACAACTACCCTGACAATCTTTTATCGCTGCAAATGCTCGATGTGATGACCGTTTTGGTTTATGCACAGTCGGGCCCGGTGTCCAATAGATCGTCTTGCGCGCTGAAGCATTCCAGGTGTAATAGCTCGGTAGGCGTCCGTGATGAGTGGCCGGAGCTGGTCGAGGTTTTCCGGCGCTGAAGTCTAAACGACGTTCTTCAGATGTCCCCACAAGTAGAATTCTAACGGCGTTAAATCCGGTGATCTGGCGGGCCAAGAAACAGGGCCTTCTCGTCCTATCCATTTCCCTGGCAGTTCCTCGTTCAGATGGTTACGAACGGGCAAAGTCCAATGTGGTGGAGCTCCATCCTGTTGCAACCACATCGTCAAACGATCGTGCAAGGGCACATCCTCCAGCAGCAGGGTGAGTTCCTGACGCAGAAAGTTCAGGTAGCGTGGGCCCGTCCAATGGCCTTCAAAGAAATAAGATCCAATCAGGGAATCCCCAAAGATTCCACACCTAACATCCACTCCCCATCGTACTTGATGGGCCGCCTGCCGCACCCACTAAGGATTGTCCGGACTCCAATAGTGCGTGTTGTGGCGATTGACGTTCCCATTTTTGTGGAAGCGCGATTCATCCGAGAACAAGATATGCGATATGAATGCTGCATCATTGTCCAGCCTGGCTAATAGCCACCGACAGAACTCAATTTGAGCTTCAAAATCCGCCCATGGAGCTCTTGGTGTAGCTCAAGGTGGTATGGATGAAATAAATGTTCATGCAGTATTCGCCAGACGGACGGCTGGCTGGTGTTCACCTGTCGTGCAGTCACCCTTGTACTGATGTGTGGATTATAAGGAGCTGGCTCCAGAACGGCCTCTTCTGTTTCACCCGATGTAACGGGCCTATCGCGGACTGGTGGCTGGTTATAAATCACGCATGTTGTCCTTAGGCATCTTTTAACACGACGGAATGTCACAGCAGCCGGGTGTCGCCTGTCGGGATACCGTTCCTGGTACAGACGTAGTGCCTCGCATGCGTTTTGTCTTGCTTCCCCATAAATGAGAAGCATGTCAACGTACTCCTCTGTGGAAAATATGCCGAATGACAACAGAGATTACAGTACATCCAGGTCCTAACAAGCGGAGTATGCGCAGGACACAAGATGAATAACAGCGCCATTCTACTGTCTGAATGTGGCAAACGTGGGCCTATGTTTACTTATTCAAACATCATACCGATGCAAAAATGTTCGAAGGATGCAGGATTCGAACAGAAACTGGCACATCCCGTTGATTGCTAGGCGAACGCCTGACCACACCCGCTACGCTACACTTCTGTAAACATGCTGGTAGTACGACGAGAGCAGAGTATATAAACCATCAGGTTCGATGTTTAATACATTAATTACTGCGCTGTTACCTAGTTTTATGCATTGATTTCCCCTCTTCGTTTAACCCGGTCACGAGGCACGACACATTAATACATTTCTTATTATTATTATTGTTGTACCGGGAGGTACACCTCAACGCCGCGCATTCAAAATAGCGCCCTTATAAACTCCCCTATCGATCAAAAGTGGAAACTGATACAACATGAACTTAGAACTTTAATCAGAAGATGTCACCACTGAAAAATTAAGGAATAGGGTTATTGTGTGAAGTTTCCTAAACTGATTGAATTTCTCCTTGTTTTGTTTGCCATTCATCAAGAAGTTTGGATATCCTTCCACAGATAGCACTACCAAAAAACTGATCATGCACTCTGGTGCAAGTTGAAAGAACTTATAACTTAAAGAAGTTCTGTATTTCTAGGTTGTCCATAACTGACTCATTGATCATTTATTTTTGGGTTGGCAACACTTCTTTTTCTTTCCGCCAGTTTTGAATTTAGCCAATCAAGAATTTCTGTAATTAATTAAACCTATCACAGGCTTCTTGTACGATTCTGAGTGTAACTTTGAGATTAACCAATTAAATTGAGTGGGTGTGGCTGGTTTAGTCTTGAATTCTCTCGAACCTTCCCTGAGGGTATATAAGTTGCGGCTTTTCGTGTTTCCTTGCCAATTGATCATCGACTTTCTGTGTGTGTGTTAAGGCAGGAGGAGATACGAACACATCCAAAAAGAACACGAGTTCCCTGAATAACAAAACACTGAAATGTATACGTACTGTATTAGTTCACGTTCACACATGAAGCGAATGACGTGATCAGCAATATTCTCGTCATTGGCTAGTATGAGTTCGAGTGTTGTTGTCTGCAGGCCAGAAATATCGACGCTCTCAGTGACGAAGTGAGTCGCGGTGAAATTGGCACCGCATGATCTCATTGAGGGGTCATCCTTCTTCAGGAGAAATAGTGCGTAGATCTTTCATGACCTATACTCAACTTGTACAAAACTACGGCCTCTCTACCCGAAGGCCGGAGATCGGACCGCCACACCATTATTGAGTTTTTAATTGCTCACTGTGTTCGCCTCTGTGGTGTAGTGGTTAGTGTGATTAGCTGCCACCCCCGGAGGTCCGGGTTCGATTCCTGGCTCTGCCACGAAATTTGAAAAGTGGTACGAGGGCTGGAACGGGGTCCACTCAGCCTCGGGAGATCAACTAACTAGAGGGGGTTCGATTCCCATCTCAGCCATCCTGGTAGTGGTTTTCCGTGGTTTCCCACTTCTCCTCCAGGGAAATAGAGGCATAGAGCAGCCAGTATAAGAGGATCGAGACGGCGATGCCCAGATAATCAGTCCGGCTCATAGGTTATATGTTAGATTATGTTTCTTTCTTTCGTCGTAAGTTTTTGTTCTACAGCCTGTTTTACAGAATTTAAACCATTTGCTATTCAGACATCTTCAGTAATTAATCCAGTACACGGAAGTTTTTTTTTTTTTTTTTTTTTTGCTAGGGGCTTTACGTCGCACCGACACAGATAGATCTTATGGCGACGATGGGATAGGAGAGGCCTAGGAGTTGGAAGGAAGCGGCCGTGGCCTTAATTAAGGTACAGCCCCAGCATTTGCCTGGTGTGAAAATGGGAAACCACGGAAAACCATCTTCAGGGCTGCCGATAGTGGGATTCGAACCTACTATCTCCCGGATGCAAGCTCACAGCCGCGCGCCTCTACGCGCACGGCCAACTCGCCCGGTGTACACGGAAGTAATGATATCCCTGTAAATATTGTTCAGCAATGTACAGGATTCATATGCAGCTGGATATAATTATATGCAGAATTGCTTCATGAGAAATGTAGAAATAGATTGGCAGACTTTGATTGATTCATTTACTTACCGTTCGGCTTTTAGAGGTAGGAGTGTCCGAGGACATGCTCGGCTCGCCTGGTGCAGCTCTTATAAGGCAGGCCCTCCAACGAGGGTGGGAGGCATCTGCCGTGTATGAGAACTGCATGATTCTGTAGTGAAGGGTTGTATTGGGTATGAGTTGGAGGAATTTGGGGTACAATACAAACATCCGGTCTCCGAGCCAGCAGAAACAATCATTTAAGGTTAAAATCTACAATCCGACCTGGAATCGAACCCAGGGCCCTCTGAACCGAAGATGACGACGCTCGCCATTCAGCCAAGGAGCCGGCAAAAGTGATTAATTGAATGCTGTGCATGTAAATGAAGACATCTTCACAAACCCTTCTAACATCATGCGCCAGCTATGGCTGCATATAATGACATTAAATAATAATTCATGACCTTGTTCACCCTAGTTTTAATTATATTTGAAGCAGTTGCGTACACTGAGGGCTACCAAGGTTATCAGTGAAGCCCAAACCTCAGTTGAGAATGATGTACTGTGAGTCTAAAGAACATTATAATGTAAGCATCCAAGACATTGTTCCATTTACAAAACTTGAAAGTAGGGAGAAAAAACGCCGCACGTATTTCTGAGAGCAAGGCATCGGAGACTGATATTGCAACCCAGACTCTCGCCCCTCTCCCCTCTACTCATCACACGCGGCTTGCTGCTGTATATCCGTTAGGAGCGGTTACCGGTGGGATAGGTGTGCTAGGCTTCGGTCCGTCAGATCGCCACTGCCAACTATCAATCACGCGTTACTCATCGTATATAGCCTACTTCCACACCTCATACTTCTGACTTCATTATACAGGTAACAGAGTGCTGGTATTTCACTCCCGTTTACTTCTACATCCTTGTAGGAAGACACTGCAGGGCTGCTGTTATAGGAACAATATAGTTTTCTTTTTTTGCTAGATCTGCTAAAATGAAATGCAATCTTTCAGCTTTAGTGTTCTCTTTTGTTGTCTGGAATCGAACCCGTAATCATGGATCGGACACCACCACTGATCTCCCGAAGAAGCTAATTAACGGTGAACGATGGGTACGACCGCTGTAAAATTCAACAATTTTATTTAACGATAATAATAATAATGGTGCATGGCATCTGTATAGGCTTGGTGGTGACCTAATGAGGATGAAATAAATGGCGAAAACGTCATAAACACCTAGAGTCCCCAATCCAGGGTATAATAATTAACAGTACGGTATAACGGGTTTGATTCTGAAAATTGAACCGGGGCCATCAGACCAAAGGCAAGCATTCTATCAATTTATCCACAAAGCCGGACTTTAATTTGCTAAGCCTTAGGCTACCATCTCCACTGATCAGGTGTTGAGTATTGGCAGTGGCAGAGGCCAGGGCAGTAGCTTGTCAAGCACCCTTGACAACACAGCAGGCTTCTCCGTTGTCTATTGCCTGCAGCTCAAAACGCTGAAGGCTTGACGTTCACTAAACTAACCACCGAAAAGAAGTACCGGTAACCTAAGTCTAGTGGTAGCCCACTTCTTGATCCCAGCATACGCCACTGATTTGAAGACGAAAAATAATGATAATGAAATGTAACATTTGAGACCAGGAATGTCGATTCATATTGCAAAGGTGAAGTAACACAGGCCTCTGGCTTGCATCCAGCGTTTCGTGACGGTTGGCAGGTTTTCGCGCGGAAGACTTGAATGAGTGCGGTGATACTGATCCGTAGTTGTACTCTTTGTTTGTAATCTTCCTTTATGTTCGTGCATCGTGGTGGTCATTCTGCACGCTATTAAGCTTTGAAAGTAGTATGTGTTAATTCACCGGTACGATTGTGATTTGGAATCGCTTGTGGTGATAGTGATATACTCGTGATTTTGTTTATCTGGGTTTATTGATAATAATAATAATAATAATAATAATAATAATAATAATAATAATAATAATAATAATAATAATACTGCTACTGTGCTCTAGAGTTGAAACAGGTGAGCTGTGCTCACTGTGCTTAACTTTTAAATGTCTTTCCTATTTTTATAAGGGTGATCAATTATTCCTGCTATTGAAAATGAATTCTGTGGACGCTAATTTCAAGAGCGAAAGTCTTTCTTTTGACAATAGATTAGAACTGAAAAGCTAGGACCTCCGAAACCCGATTTAAATATTACACAGGTTCAGAATCCTTTGAAAAAAAAAGGCTGGCTGTACCAGAAAATCCAGTCCCACATTGTATAAGCATGCAGACTGATTGTGTAGATGTGAGATGCGTTTTTTGCTACACGGGTTTGGCTACGAATTATCGTGATCTCGCGTGGGCATAAACTTGTGTTACGGACCTAAAACTCTTGAATGAGTTTAAAAAAAACATAAATCTAGTGAACAGCATATAAACAATAGTATTCAGTTCGTGATGCTTCGTAAGGCAGACATCAGGTGCCAGTCAGATAGTGCGTATAGGTTGAAAATTAAACAGTTCGATGAGGACGTATCGGAAAACCGTTACATACTCAGTAACTGATTAACTCCATTAATTTTTGTGGGAAATCTGCTTTCGCACTGCTTGGGCACAATGAAACCGATTCATCCGATAATCCTGGAATTTTTCGTGGGTTGGAACTATCCAAAACTATACAGAACGAGCTTTTGGACTCAATCTATTCCGCGCGCTTTAAGTTTATATATGACAAGATTTCTCTTAGACAACCAGAATAACCATTACAGTCATCCAAAATCTTTACTTAGTTCATTTTTGAGACGAAAACAGTTCTTACGCATCCTGTCCTAAAATTTCATCTAGTTGCGGAAATTTTCGGAACTCGTTTTTTAAACGATCTCATCTAGTACGGGTGTCCGTTTGGAAGATTTGGAGAAATGCAAAATCCTTCTAAATTGCTATTTTCTTCACTTGCTTGTTGGATTGCACAGCGCTCGATAATCAAGTTCAATTGATGGGCGTAACAATGAACAAAGTGCGCATTTCTGTACACGACCTTCCTTCTTGCCTGTACACCTGTGTGTTGCCCGCTTATTACATTCGAACCATCATAGCTCTGAGCTGTTACTTTTCCAGGGGACTTATTTACCTCCAGTTAATCTAGTTCGGCAAATACAGATTGACTAATCTGTATGTAATATATAAAAAATTACATGTCCTGACTGAATGACTGACTGACTGACTGTCAAATTCATCATCGCCGAGCCAAAACTACTGGACATAAAGAAATGAAATTTTGGGGATCCATTTATTTTAGAGTTTATTTGCTCACTAAGGGAGGATTTTTTCGAAATTCCGTCGCTAAAGGGGTGAAAAGCGGGGTGAATTGTTTAAATGAGCATATCTATATCTCAAAAAAAAAAGTTTACAGACATAAAAATTGGTATTTATAATCTGCTTTAAAAATAAAGGAAGACGTACTTTGTTTTTTGCTTTTTGGAAAATCCCAATCAATCAATAAATCAATCAATCAATCAATCAATCAATCAATCAATCAATCACTACTGATCTGCATTTAGGGCAGTCGCCCAGATGGCAGATTCCCTATCTGTTGTTTTCCTAGCCTTTTTTTAAATGATTGCAAAGAAATTGGAAATGTATTGAACATCTCCCTTGGTAAGTTATTCCAATCCCTAACTCCCCTTCCTATAAACGAATATTTGCCCCAATTTGTCCTCTTCCAGCTTTCAACTTTATCTTCATATTGTGATCTTTCCTACTTTTAAAGACACCATTCAGACTTATTCGTCTATTGATGTCCTCCCACGCAATCTCTCCACTGACAGCTCGGAACATACCATTTAGTCGAGCAGCTCGTCTCCTTTCTCCCAAGTCTTCCCAACCCAAACTCTGCAACATTTTTGTAACGCTATCTTTTGTCGGAAATCGCCCAGAACAAATCGAGCTGCTTTTCTTTGGATTTTTTCCAGTTCTTGAATCAAGTAATCCTGGTAAGGGTCCCATACACCGGAACCATACTCTAGTTGGGGTCTTACCAGAGACAAATATGCTCTCTCCTTTACATCCTTACTACGACCCCTAAATACTCTCATAACCATGTGCAGAGATCTGTACCCTTTATTTACAATCATATTTATGTGATTACCCCAATGAAGATCTTTCCTTATATTAATACCTAGGTATTTACAATGATTCCCAAAGGGAACTTTCACCCCATCAACGCAGTAATTAAAACTGAGAGGACTTTTCCTATTTGTGAAACTCACAACCTGACTTTTATCACCGTTTATCATCACACCATTGCCTACGGTCCATCTCACAACATTATCGAGGTCATTTCGCAGTTGCTCACAATCTTGTAACTTATTTATTACTCTGTACAGAATAACATCATCTGCGAAAAACCTTATCTCTGACTGGCAAATGTAACCGTGCTTCGCTAAGGTATTCTACATTGTATTCGAATATCGAAGTAAATACTGTACATGCAGTAAATAAGATTGTTTTAAAATGGCATGTCTCTTAGCGTTATCCGAGGAAGAGCATGGGGAGGTCCCTATACGTTGTTTCCAATGTAAAGTGTTTGTTACGGATTTGTGATATAACGGCAGGCTCACTTGCCTACTGCCATTCGCAATCGAGTTGGGAAGTTTACATTATAATTGCAGGCCCCATTGCCTCCTACGCGGACAGAATCGATTCGGGGAGTTTTCGTTAAAATGGCAGCCCCCTTTACTACTTCCAGACAGACTACAGTTGAGGTGTTTTTATTATAATGGCAGGCAATTACCCTACTATCACTCGAAATTGAGTTGTGCAGTTATCATTATAATGTCAGGCCCATTTTCCTACTGTCAGCCAGCTTACTGCCAGTCACACCAAGCTGGTGAGGTTCCATCAAAATAGCAGGCCAGTATGCCTAATGCCAGTCACATATTAGATGAGGACATTTGTTTATAATGGCGGGCACCCTTGCCTACTGCCAAACACAATCGGGTAGGGGAGTTTTAAACAAAACTGCATGCTCCCTTGCCTTCTGTAAGTCAAATCGAGAAGTGAACTAATCTTTACAATGGTAGGCCTTCCTTACTAACGACAGTTACACAGGAGTTGGAGAAGGACCCCTTTCCTACTGCCCAGGCCCGGAACTAGGGCGGGGCAGGGGGAGCATGTGCCCCGGGCGGCAGATTTCAGGGGGCGGCAAAATTTGAAAAGTTTTATAAAAAAATAATAATTTATTTAATTTTTCAAAATAATAATACCACAATTAATATTGTTTAATTTTATTTACTTCTGTTGCCCAATCTATCAACTTTATTACACTGACACTGTATACCAACTTATTTTCTTCATTATAAGACACCTGCAGTCATCGTTGTCGTTATCGACGGCTACACATGCAGCCTGCGTGTGTTGATACGAACCGACAGTTGTTTTATTTTATTTGCATTTACTGTTTAGTTATTAGTGTTCGGAGTGTTGGTTAGTTATTCGTGTTACCGTGTATCATCGTTTAGAAAACGGAATTGTTTAGTACACTCTGAGCTGCGTTTTTATCAGTTTCCAAATTATGGATGGCAGAAAACGACTCAGTGGAGCCGAGTATAGAAAACTTGCCAAAGAAAAAAGGAAGAAAGAAAGCGATGTGCTGTCACAAACACAATGTTAATGAAGATGAAGGCTGAAAAGAAAAATCAGGTAAGTAAATATTAATTTTTAATTCAATAATTAAATTATAGCACATTAGGGAAGAGATGAATTAATTGTGCCTTATCGGACTTTACGACCATTTTTAATACTTCATTTTGTAATATATCATATGCGAATGAAGATGAATTATCATCTCGCCCAGACCCTACTTTGAAGAAACATCCGAATTTTCCTTTGATTTTAGGGATCCTGGTTCATGGCCACAGAGTTTTCAGATTCTGAAAGGTGTTACATAACAAAAATGAGCTTTGAAAATCTGATTGAGCCAAATTTAAGTACGGTAATAGCAGCAGAGAAGGACATAACTTAACCAAAGACTGGTTTGATAAAGTTCTCAAAAATGGAGAAAAAGTAAAGAGATCATGGTTAGGCTACAGTGAAAGTAAGAAAGCTCTATATTGTGTTCCCTGCAGGCTGTTTTTACACTTAGCATCAAATCAAGTGCCTTCCTTAGCTGCAACAATCACTTGGCTCACCAAATTCTTCTCCAATATTTTGGAGACAGGTAACCTTCCTTCACTATTCAAGAAGACCAAAGTAATATCGATCTTGAAACCCAACAAAGACCCTCTGAGAGTGGAAAGCTACAGACCCATTGCACTGCTAAGTGTTACTCTAAAGCTCCTGGAAAGACTAATATACAATAGGATCTCAGAAACCATCAATAATCTCCTTCCCACAGAACAAGCTGGCTTCAGACCTGGAAGAAATTGCGCTGACCAAATTTTTGCATTGACCTCTCATATTGAAAATGGATTTGAGAATCGGAAGATTAGTATGGCTGTCTTCTTAGACTTATCAGCAGCCTATGATACTGTCTGGCGAGAAGGGCTTCTGCTAAAACTTATCTCTGCCATCCCCTGTGTCAAGCTTACTAATCTCATTGGCAATATGATTAGCAACAGAAACTTTCAGATCTTTTCGGATGATGCAGTAAGCAAAACCTACAAACTGAATGATGGACTTCCACAAGGATCTGTTCTGGCACCCTTACTTTTCAACCTCTATACTGCTGACTTACCAGCAACTAAGTCCAGGAAATTTATTTACGCAGATGATATACTACTGGTTAGCCAAACACCAAGTTTTCCAGAAGCTGAACAAATTCTTACAGCAGATCTAGAAAAGCTAGATACATACTTCCAAAAGTGGTGTCTCCGTCCAAATCTCCAAAAGACTGTTGTATCTGTGTTTCATCTCAGAAATAAATTTGCCAACTACAAGCCTTCAATAACATTCAGAAATCAATCCTTACAACACTGTCCCTTTCCAAAATATTTAGGTGTCACATTAGACAGATCCCTAACATATAAACATCATATTAACAACACAGCCGCCAAGATTAAAAGTCGGAATAATATTCTTCAAAAATTAGCCGGCACATCTTGGGGCGCAAACAACCAAGTGTTGAGATCTACTGCTCTAGCTCTTTGCTATTCAGTTGCTGAATACTGCGCTTCAGTTTGGCTGAACAGTGCTCATACTGCGAAGATTGATGCTCAACTAAATCAAACAATGCGCATCATAACCGGTTGTATTCGCTCTACAAACGTGGCCTGGCTGCCTACACTCAGTAATATTCCTCCGCCTTGCTTAAGAAGGTCTGAAGCTCTTCTAAAACTGTGGAAGAAGACCAGCCAGGACTCCAACCTCCCCGTTCACCAGGATATTACTCAACCTGCCCCTCCTCGACTTAAGTCTAGATCTCCACCCTGGCGCACTGCACTTACACTGGAAGAATCTCCATCACGAACGCCTGGTTACACCAATGGCAGCAGTCTTCTGTTCCCAATCAACATCTTGTGACTGTACCTCATGTTCAACCTCCTGGATTCCATCTACCCAGACCTCAATGGAGGACTCTAAACAGGATAAGAGTCAATCAAGGAAGATGCGGCTATACGCTTTATAAATGGGGCTGGCAGAAGTCTTCTGGGTGTGATTGTGGAGCTACCTCACAGACCATCCACCACGCAGTTGCCGAGTGTCCACGGAGAGCATTTCAAGGTCCTTTGGAGGACATTCATAACGCAACTGAGGAGGCCTTGAAATGGATCAATGGACTTGATTTGGAACTATAGGCTTCTGCTTGTATATATTGTATACTTATTTATATAATCTATCTGTGCACATCATACGATAAATAAATAAATAATAAATTAGCTAAAGAAAAAGGATTTACTAATTGGAGAAAACTCAGTGAAAAATTGCCTGAACATGAAAATTCATCCGTCCACAAACTTTGCTTTTGTTTGTGGAAAGCTTTGGAATCTTGTTTAGGAAAGAGAGGTATTGATGCAGAACTCCAAAACCAGATCCATCAAGAAGAGTCTCACTGGAAGGCAGTATTGCGCTGCATTATCGATGCTATTCTATTCCTAGCAAAGCAAAGGGAGTCCATTCTGAGGAACTAAAGAAGACTGTAGTTTCAGCGACCTATCCAGTGGAAAGTTCTTGAACACAGGAGAACTTATATCGCATTACAATGTCCCTCTTCTACAACATATTGAGCGGCGTAAGAAAGGGCAAATCTCGTATTTCTCACATAAAATACAAGATGAGTTCCTTGAAATTATTGCCAATAACATAAGGCAAAAGATAATACAAGACATTTTGGATGCGAAATATTATTCCTTAATATTTGACTGCACTCCGGATATCAGCCACAGTGAGCAAATGACTCAAGTAGTTCGTTACGTCAAAGCAAATATATCGGAGGTAGAAGAAAGTTTTATTTATTTTTTCCCAATTAGTGACAAAACAGGTGAAGGTCTCAGCCAAGAAATCCTAAAAAAAAATTGACAAAGATGGACTAAACTTAGAGAACTGTAGAGGCCAGTCCTACGACAATGGGGCAAATATGGCCGGGAAGTATAAAGGAGTTGAGTCCAGACTACCGTACTTCAGGGGAACGAGCTAGCATATTTTGTCCAATGTAATGCTCACTTCCTCAATTTAGTTGGTGCTAATGCGGCCAGTGCTACTATTATGGCTCAGAATTTTTCCGAAACTTTGAATAGTACGTATTCTTTCTTTGCGGTTTCAACTTCATGCTGGGAAGTTCTACGAAAGTATGTGCCACTGACATTGAAACCTGAAAGCAATACAAGATGGTCTGCAAGATTAGGTGCGGTCGAAGCTGTGTATAAACATTACGGTAAAGTTGTCCAGGCTCTAGAGGATCTTAAAAACCATGATCTCTCAACACCTCAAACTAAGAGTGAGGGCAGCTCCCTTTTGAAAAATATTGGGACATTTGAATTTATCGTTTTCACATGTTTTTGGCATGCTTTCTTCCAAAGGATCAATCATGTCAATGGGTTTTTGCAAAGAAAAGATGTAACAGTAGATTTGGCTACCCGGAACCTTCAAGGACTTTTAACGTTCTTGAAGTCTTGCAGAAAGTTTGCTCCATCTGAGGTCATTACTGAGGGTAAATTCGTAGCAAGCATGAGTGATCTACCATCTGAGTTCTCAGAAAAAAAGACAAAGAAAAAAGAAAAATGTCTGATGAGCTGTGTGGCGATGAAGCTCCGACAAGTACTGAGAATGTGTACCAAGTAGCTATGTTAGAGGTTATTGACCAGATGATTACGGAACTCAGTGACAGGTTTAAGGCTTTGGACAACATAAACAGCAAGTTTGGATTTTTGAATGCAGTTCGAATTAAAGAAATGCAAACAAAAGATCTAAAAATGAAAGCAGAAGAATTGGCAAATATCTACACTGCCGATCTCAACAATGAAGAATTTAAATTTGAAATAGAAAGTGTCAAGCACCACGCTTTATCAGTTGACGGAAATTTCAAGGGAGCCACATCGAGAGAAATGTTAAGTCTTATTTCTAAAAATAAACTAGAGGAAGGCTACCCTAACATTACTACTGCACTGAGAATGTTCAGCACGTTGTCTGTTACAGTTCCATCTGGAGAACGAAGTTTTAGCAAACTCAAAATGGGAACAATGGGACAGGAGAGACTCTCTAATCTAAGTGTAATATCAAGTGAACACAAACGAGCATCCCTTATCAACTTTGATGACATCAGTACATTTGCAGCTAAGAAGGCTCGAAGAATTCAATTTTAAGGTACAGTACATAACAAATTTTTGCGTAGTTACAATTGAGTTACACTACAAACAAATTATTTGTAATAGTCATGTATAAATGTATTAATATAAGTGTTTTAATATAAGTGTAATGTATGTATTAATATGTATAAGTATATTAATATAAGTGCTTTTTCATAAATAAAACGTCTTAATAGTATACATATGGTGTGTAATTTGAACTGCCGCAGCTAAATATATAGCTTACGGAGGTATTATATTTTAGCGGTAGGGGGAGGAGAAGGGACGGGGTCGGGGGATGGAGGGCGGCAAACTGATCTTTGACCCCCCTGACAAATTTCCTAGTTCCGGCCCTGCTACTGCCAGTCAAAGCCGGTGTGGGGAGTACTGATTACAATAGCAGACACCCCCTTTCTCGATCGCTACAAATCGACATCAGTGAAATATAGATCGACATACGAAAGTATATGCGTGTTTACAATATTGCAGGCCTTCATTTACATATTAACTGCTGCTAAACGTACGTCATATCGAGAAAGGATTATACCATAAGATGCCGGATTTAGTGGCCTAAATGGCTGGTCGTATGATATATCATCTATTCTTGGGTCAGATTGAGTTAGAAACGTTGAACAGGGTAAAGTTTTGTAAGAATATCTCACATTGCATTACTTTTCGGATAATTATGTGACAGCTACATGCATATTTGGCTCACATATGGCTACTGGGTGGACCAATTTTCGTGAAGAGTTTGATGATTCTGTATTTCATATACCGGTAAGTAATTTAAAGTACGAATTATGCATGTGAAAATTCCAAATTTACTTAACATCGATTAATAGAGAAAAATCAAACGTAAAAGGGATACAGATACGGCAAAAAGTCATAAGACCAAGGTTGTAGATCATTCCAAATTGAACGAAGTTTGTGCAATTCGTTGTGTGATAGGACTTTCCGAAGGTCTGCACCATCATTAAAATTGCCTGCATCTTTCGATATTCTTCGGGGTTAAAAAGTGAAAAATTTAATGATCTTCGAAGTTTTCCGTCCGTTACAGGCTAAAACGTATAATTTTGCCACGTTTCAATTACCTTTTTTCTTCTGGCAGATTATGCCGCAATCTGGATTTTGGGCGAGGAGGGTAAAAATTAGGACTTTCAGGAAACTAAACCAAAAATTATGCAGATGGTCATTATTACCCCTTAAACGGAAAGCTCTTCGAAAATTTCGTCAAAATAGTCAATGTAGAGGCACACAGTCGTTACGATTTGATTTATATAGATGAGGAATCTGCTCCATGTACAACACCTTTTGGCTATGTCTGCTGGATTTAACCTGCAAAACTGACCATTCATGATATCTCCCTTATTAATCCTCCTGACGAAAAAATGCACATGAAGAAAAGTTTTAGAGGTGGAATTCCATCACGTTTGGTCGATTTCAAGTCAGGTTGGTCTTGTTCTCTATATATTGTGGAAGAGTAAAATCACCATTTCGGTTCCCTATAAACCGCCAGTCCATTCCGGAACATGAAATGTTATTGACCTTTAAAACCTACCTTTGGACAGGTGGATGCTAAATATAAATTTTGGTTCGAATATCTTCAGTAGTTTTCAAGTTGTAAGGAATACGCTTTACACGCACTCGCTCGTGAGTTAAATCCGATGGGACTTGTACCGAAAAACGGTCCGTTAATGATATCTCCCTTATTAATCCTCGTATCGAAGTGATGCACATGAGAAAAAGGTTTAAAAGTTAATTTCCATCCAGGTAGGTGGATTTCCATTAAGTTTGGTTGTGTATATTTTGTGGAAGTGCAAAATCACTGTTTCGGTTTCTTATAAACCCCCAGTCAGTTCAGGGATTTAGAAACAAAATTTGCCCTAAAACCTATCAAGGACAGGTGTATTCTAAATATGAAGCTTGGTGGAAATACATCCAGTAGTTTCTAGCACTCGCGTACATACGGCGTAATTAAGGAAGAAAATAATACAGTTAAGAAAGTTGAAATTAATAGAAAATGGATTATAACTTAGGACAGCCGGATAACGACAAATATGTAAACGCCAAGTGAATGTATTGTAAAATCAAATGCCCCTCAATAAATTATGCTGGTGTGAGTTATGGATATAATAAAGCGGTAACAGAGGAGAAATTTAGGTGCAGAGATTCTTAGGTAAACAAATAAGAAGATGACTAATGGTGTTATTACTTAATCTATTCGAGGGCGATCATAACTTCCAACGATATTCCGCCAATATCTCGCAGATAGGTCGAATGACGCCTCTCTTGCCTTCTACCCAAGGAACAACCACGAATTTAAAAGCATGATGATTAAAATGGCAATACGTTACTTCCCTGCTGGCATGCAGTCAGAGACGTTGCCATGGTAACCTGTAGGTTCGTTGTCGGCGGTCTGTCGGTCACTCAATGCAGAGCATGGTACCAGCAGAAAATTGTAAATTTCTCCGTCATTTGAAGAGTAAGGTAAATTATGAACATAACGAAAGTTGTTTATAATGAAGAGGCGTGTCACGTACTGTAAACGGAGTTTACAGAAAATCAATAGTATAAGAGAAAATGGAGGAAAACCATTCTGGTTTTCCTATAAACCCCGTCTATTCAAAGATTTTAAAATTATATGCATATCGAAATCTTCCCCGGGATGAGTATACTCTAAATATGAAGTTTGGTTGAGATCTATCCAGCCGTTTCGACGTGATGGTGGAACAGACAGACAGACAAACAGACACGAAAAGTAAAAACCACCGATTCGGTCTTGAGTTGACCTAAAACGGATATATATCTGAAAAATTGGCAAAACAAAAGAAATTACAGACAGCGGACACCCTACAATTTTATTTATATAGATAAATTCCACTTCTTTACACATATCATTGATATATATAAGAAAACATAAAGGTCGAATAATACTGCCTTGAGGAATTCCCCTCTTAATTTTTACAGGGACAGATACAGCCTCACCTACTCTAATTCTCTGAGTTCTATTTTCTAGAAACAGAGCCACCCATTCAGTCACTCTTTTGTCACGTCCAATTGCACTCATTTTTTTCCAGTAGTCTCTCATGATCTACCCTATCAAATGCATTAGATAAGTCAATCGCAATACAGTCCAATTGACCTCCTGAATCCAGGATATCTGCTATATCTTACTGGAATCCTACAAGTTGGGCTTCAGTAAATTAACCTTTCCTAAACCCAAACTGCCTTCTATCAAACCGTTTATTAATTTTGCAAACCTGTCTTATATAATCAGAAAGAATGCTCTCCCAAAGTTTACATACAACGCATATCAAACTGACTGGCCTGCAATTTTCAGCTTTATGTCTATCACCCTTCCCTTTATATACAGGGACTACTATTGCAACTCTCCATTCATTTGGTAAAGTTCCTTCATGCAAACAAAAATCAAGCAAGTACCTCAGATATGGTACTATATCCCAGCCCATTGTCTTTAGTATATCCTCCAAAACCTTATCAATTCCAGCTGCTTTTCTACTTTTTAACTTTTGTATCTTACTGTAAATGCCATTGCTGCCATAGGTAAATTTTAATACTTCTTTAGTATTAGTCACCTCCTCTATCTGGACATTATCCTTGTAACCAACATGGGCCGATGACCTTCGATGTTAGGCCCCTTAAAACAACAAGCTTAAAACAACAAGCATGTAACCAACAATCTTTACATACTGCTGACTGAATACTTCTGCCTTTTGAAGATCCTCGCATACACACTCCCCTTGTTCATTAATTATTCCTGGAATGTCCTTCTTGGAACCTGTTTCTGCCTTAAAGTACGTATACATACTCTTCCATTTTTTACTAAAATTAGTGTAGCCACCAATTATGCTTGCCATCATGTTATCCTTAGCTGACTTCTTTGCTAGATTCAATTTCCTAGTAAGTTCCTTCAATTTTTCCTTGCTTCCACAGCCATTTCTAACTCTATTTCTTTCCCACCTGCACCTCCTTCTTAGTCGATTTATTTCCCTGTTATAATATAGTGGATCTTTACCATTCCTTACCACCTTTGTAGGTACAAACCTATTTTCACATTCCTCAACAATTGCTTTAAACCCATCCCAGAGTCTGTTTACATTTTTATTTACCGTTTTCCACCGATCATAGTTACTTATTAAAAACTCCCTCATGCCTGTTTTATCAGCCATATGGTACTGCCTAACAGTCCTAATTTTAATCTCTTCCTTTCTTTCACATTTATTTTAATTACCACAAAAACAGCTTCGTGATCACTAATACCATCTATTATTTCGGTTTCTCTATAGAGCTCATCGGGTATTACCAGCACCACATCCAGAACATTCTTCCCTCTAGTTGGTTCCATCACTTTTTGAATCAGGTGCCCTTCCCATATTAACGTATTTGCCATTTGCTGGTCATGCTTCCTGTCGTTCGCATTACCTTCTCAATTGACATTTGATAAATTGAGATCACCCGCTACGATCACGTTCCTTTCCTTATCGTTTCCCACATAGCTGATTATCTTATAAAATAATTCTGTATCAGCATCTGCGCTACCCTTTCCCGGTCTGTACACTCCAAAGACATCTAGTTGCCTATTATCTTTAGAAATGAGCCTTACCCCTAGAATTTCGTGCTTGTCGTCTTTAACTTTTTCGTAGCTTACAAATTCTTCTTTCACGAGAATGAATACTCCCCCTCCTAACATTCCTATCCTATCTCTACGATACACCCTCCAGTTCCGTGAGAAAATGTCTGCATCCATTATATCATTTCTCAGCCATGATTCAATTCCTATTACAATATCTGGTAAGTATATATCTATTAAATTAATTCTATTCCTTTCTTTACAATACTTCTACAGTTGAGCACTAACAGTTTTATGTCATCCCTACTTGATTTCCAGTTCCCTGTTCCCTAAACACCGCTCCCTAACGCACCCTGTTTCCCTTAATGTACCTCCCTATAACCCTTCTAAACAAATTTCCTAACTTATATGTACCACTGCGGTTTAAGTGAAGGCCATCTGAGCGCAGATCCCTATCTACTACCCACCCATTAGGATCTAGAAATTTCACTCCCAGTTTCCCACATACCCACTCCATAGTCTCATTTAAATCCCCAATCACCTCCCAGTCAGTATCCCTCCTACACAGTATTCCACTGATAACAATCTCCGCTTCTTTAAACTTCATCCGTGCTGCATTTACCAGATCCCACACATCCCCAACACATCCCCCTTAAGGGGGGTGAAAAAGGAGAGAAAGTGGGTGAATACCTTTTATGAAGATACAGGTATGTCAAAAACTGAAGATATTACAGACATGAAAACTGGTATTTGAAATTTCCATCAAAAATAAACAAACACGTATTTTTGTTTTGTTTTTTAGGAAAATCCAATTATTAGAGGATGAACAGGAGTGATAAAGGGTGTGAATTTTAAAGTATATCTCAGAAACGTAAATTGTTACACACGTGTAAATTGGTATTTGAAATCTCCTGTAAAGTAAAGAAACATAGATAATTTTGTACCGGGCGGTACACCTCTACGACGCAAGTTCAAATCTTGCGCCAATTGAAACTCCTCTACAGGAGAAACTTTGAACTTTAAAAACGGAATCAACTCAACTGTTTATCAGAAGATGTCACTGTGTGTATTTCGATTTGTTTTTGTTTCTCATTGATCAGCAAGTGTGGACATTCTCTTATAGATGTCACTGCTTTAAAAAGACTATGATCATGCACCCTGGTGCGAAATGAAGGAACTTTCGGAAGAATTTTTGTTTTCATAAGTTTGTTCTTAACTAAATTTCGTTCTTTCATTTGTGGGTTGGCAATATTAACCCTTTCTTTCCGCCTATTTTGAAGCTAGCCAATCAATAATTTCTGTATTTAATTTCCCACCTATCACAGGTTTCTTCTTCATTTTTGACGTGTAAATTTTAACCGACCAATAAAAGGTTGTGGGTGTGGCTGTTTCATTCAGGAAAGGTCTCGAATCTTCCACGAGGGTTTAAAAACTGCTGATTTTCTGGTCTCCTGGCGACTCGTACAACATCTAGCTTAGTGTGTGGATATACAGGAGGCGGGAAGCGCCTCTTTCTTCTGGAAGCAGCTCTTTAAAAGGTAATGGCCATTTAACATATTTTCTTGCTAACTCAGCAGTTTAACTCGCGGGGAAGGTTCGAAACTTTTAATATGTAACCAACCTTTTTGAAATATAAATCCCATTTCAGTCTATGTAAAAACTACAAATCTCTTTAACTGTAAAGCGGGGATAGATAGTGCTTTACCCTCTCGAGCTCCCCTTCATTTTGAAGTTGAGGTGACTACGTTTTCATAACCGTTTCTTCTTTTCCTTAATGTGTTAAAGTTTTCTCATACGAGTCACCTCCCTAGCTTGGGATTAGCCCCTGTGTAATCGGCCGAGCGCCACTTAGGTTTTAAAATGTGTATTTAGGAGTGCAAGTTCACGCCTCCAGTCCTCACTGTACTTTGGGCCAGTAACTTAACCTGTTGTTTTTCCTTCATGCGAAGGCCCTATAGGGTGGGTACAAGGTACCCCTGTTTCTTTGTAAGTGTACCTTGAGGGCAGTTAGAAGTAAAGTTTATTGTGGCCTTTGATAGGCTTGTAAAACTGAGAGCGGGTCTGCTCTTTCTTGTATTTTGATGTGTGCCTCCATGTACTAGGGGATGTCTGCGCTTATGTAAAGTTATAACTTCTAAATTTGAGCCAAGAGCTCACCATATGTAAAGAGAGGGGTTCAAAGCCCAAGAACTGTAAATTGTACTAATATTGTGCGTCTTTTATTTGTTTCTCTGCTACTTGGTACCTGTTACTCTGTTACTTGTTGATTTGGGAAAGAAAATATAACCTTGTTAAAGTTTTAAAATCAATTTTGGATTTGTAGTTAGACCCATTCCAGCCCGCACCTTCTTTTCACTTCTGCTGATCCACCAAACCTCGGAACAAATTTATTTTCGGAAAATCCACTTAAGGGGAACTGAAAAAGGGGGCGAGTTTTAAAAATGAGAATATCTCCAGAACATCTCATAATCTTAACATGTTACAGACGTGAAAGTTAGTATTGTACTCTCTTTTAAAAATAAGGAAACATGTGTTATTTGTTTTCGAAAAAAACACTTAACGGGGGTAAAAAGGACTGAAAAGGGGGTTGAATTATTTTTGTTAGGATAGTGGTATCTCAGAAACTAAAGATGTTACAGAGGTGAAAATTAGTATTTGGAGTCTCCCTTAAAAGAAAAACATACGTATTTTTGTTTTCGGATAATCTACTTGGGGAAGGGGGCGAAAATACGTAAAGAAGGAGTTGAATTCTGTTTAGGATGATACTTATATCTCAGAAACCGAAGATGTTGCAGACGTGAAAGTTGGCATTTTGGATTTCCTTAAAAAAATAATCACGTATTTATTGTTTTCGGAAAGTCCACTTAAGGGAGAGAGGGATGGAAAGAAATGGAGTGGAATTCTTTTTATGAGGATACTTATATCTCGAAAACTGAAGATGTTACAGGCGTAAAAACTGGTATTTAGAATCTCTTTTAAAAATAAAGAAGCACGTATTTTTTGTTTTCGGAAAATCCGTTTAAGGGGGTGAAGCGAATTGAAAAAGTTGATGAATTTTTGAAATGAGTACTGGTATATCTAAAGTATACGTCAAGAACTTAACATATAACAGATGTGAAACTTGGTATTTTAGAAGTACTTTAAAAATACAGGAACACGTTCTTTTTTTTTTTTTTTTGGAAGGGGCACTTAACGGGAGTGAAAAGTGAAAATGAGTTAAATTATTCGTTAAGAGGATACTTATATTTCAAAAACTGAAGGTGTTACATACGTGAAAATGATATCTGGAATCTCCTTTAAAAATAAAGGAACATGTATTTTTTGTTTCCGAAAATCCACTTAGTGGGGGGAGGACTGATAAAGATATTTTAATGGGGATACTTAAGGCTTATATCTCAAAAACTGGAGATGTTACAGACGTGGAAATAGGTAACCGGAATCTATTTTAAAAATAAAGAAACTTGTGGTTTTTTGTTTTTTCTACTTACAGAAGAGTGTTTCGCATATGTACAGTTCTACGTAGCATGGTCATCTTAGCCTCAAAAGTAAATGCCAAAAACGAAAAACGTGGTTTACAAAGTGTTTCTGGGATAAATGGTGCTCAATTTTTCGGTGAGGGTTTTTTTGGGGGGGGGATTTTCAGAGAACGTCTTAGTACAGTACTGAGGAACGATTACTTTTAACAAATTACGAAAACCATGCGAGCGAAGACGCGGGTAACTGCTAGTTCCGTATGTACGTAATTTTCACATCAGTTCCTCAGTGATGGTATCATTTAAATGTAATCATCATTGTATATCAAAATGGCAAAAACAGCTGATAAGGTCAGCCTAAAGATCTCAATTTGCCCTTCTCTTTTCTGTCAAAGTTGTCAAGAAAGAGGTGTCTGAAAAGGTACTGTGGCCGCCCCCCGATCGAACAGTCCACCGGCTGCCACTGGTAGACTTAGTAAAGTTAAGAATTCTGTAAATTGTGGTGTGTTACGTACGTGAAAATTGCATTGATGTGTTTATTGACAAAGAATTCAATGTTTTAAGAACGTGTTATTGGGATGAAGAAAATAAAAATGAAGAAACGGGAGTCGAGGAAGAAACATTAAAGCAAAGAAGGTCATGTATATGCAAATAATTGCATTGGAATATTCGACTTGGCGATGAGGACTCAGTCAGGATATGCTATTTTGGTACGGTATTTAGATAGATAGATAGATAGATAGATAGATAGATAGATAGATAGATAGATAGATAGATAGATAGATAGATAGATTGTTAGAGATGTCTTCATTGACAAAGCACAGTATGTCAATACATTGCTATTTGACGAAGAAAATAAGGAAACAACAATACCGGTACATAAAACAAAAATCATTGTTGAGTTTCATTATTTCTATAAATATTAACGAGCAACTTTCGTCATTCTATCCAAATCTGCCCCCTGGTTTACAAGGCCTGGCCGTCAGGTATCTACGCCTAAACCACTATCAACATGTTTCGCAGTTTAGTACAGGAAAATATGTCAGTGTCCAGTATTGTCTATAGTGTATTTGTTAAGGTCTAACATTGGAGATGGTCTTGGCTTAGCGCCATAGACGTGTCAACGTTGCCTACGTCAAATACAGTAGAGATAATATGCGACACTGAGCGAGATATCGAGAGACACCTACTGGAGCTCACTCTAGCGGATAGACTTGAACAGTACTGATTCTCTCATAAGAGCACGTGTATTTTTGTGTGAAGTTTTTGGTGTTATTTATGCGTTTTCAGTGAGTTGACATAAATAAATAGTAATATGTGTCATTCCTTGATATCTCCTCTCAACATGAGAGGAAAGGTATGTGCTGTGTTTGGCTGCAGTAATTACGAAGAAAAAAATGCGCGGTCGTTCTTCAGGTTCCCTCGTGACAAGAACATGTAAGTAATATTGTGTTTGCATATATATTCTTCCAGTGACAGAGATTTTTATAGTACTTCATAATCTTCTGACCTGCTCGACCCATATTTTAACTGGCATAAAATGTAATACGCATATTTTATTCTATAGTGCAGCAGTTAACCTTCAATACCGATGTGTGTTGTAGGTGTGATCTGTGGGTTTTGAAATGTCACAGAAGTGATTTGGATAAAGTGTACAAGAAAGAAGGGACGTTACGCTTATATAAGAATTATAAGATCTGTTCAGATCATTTCCAGGCCAGCGACTTTAGAAATCCTCGACTATACAGCCAAGGGTATGCTACATTTTTACTCTAATTGTACGTAAATATTCCTCAAAGCATCACTATCGACAACATTTTCATATTTTTCTTTCTTTAATCCCTCTTCTCAGATTAAAGCCGTTAGTAGGTTTCAGGTTATGACGAAAATTGTCCGGCTTTTAAATGTTAATACATTGCATCATGTGTGTAAGGAATGTGCCGATATTTTTATTGACAAGTGTCTTAATGTGATGATACAATGTTTTTTTTAAATGAGAAAAAAGACAAATCCAACCGTAAAAGTTCAGGCAGGAATGCTAAAGCTAAAAAAGTAATGCATAAATGAAGGATCAAGCCATTTCACAGCAGTCCATTTCATACCTTGTTTATGTGTCTAATTTCAGTCTTTGAATAATAACCTTTTAAATAATTCTTCATTCATTTATCCAGAATTTCTTTAGCAACTTCGAAGTTAATATCTCAATAACACTTTCTTTCTAGACGTAATTTATTTATCCATTTCCGTATATACATTTCGTCCCCCATAAGTCCAACCCCTCGTCCACGTCGTGGGGGACGGGCAATGGTGCGAAGTAGGGGATAGCCTGTAAGGGTGAAGTACAGCGGGGACCTTGTGTGCCCCAGGACCGCTACGGTAGCTGTGAAGGCCTTACAGGAACCCTGAAAAGTAACAGCTAACGGGGCTCTGGTGAAGTCCTTAACGGCAACTGAGACGGAGAAGGAGACCTTTGGTACGGCAAAGTTGGCGGAGGAGGCAACCCTTCCTCTTGGGGTAAAATAAAGAGGAAAACCACTGCCTTGTGGTGAAGAGGGATCTTCAAAGGCTAAGGGAGACTACCCCAACAGAAAACAGCAGGCTTGGAGGCGTAGGTGGCAGTCCCACCACCAAGCTCGGGTGCTGTGGGCCAATGATTCGCACAACCTTAAATTACCTTATTACAGAAACATCAACAATGAGAAACCGGACTAATCCAAAGATGACAACCTTTGGCTTGAAAAGGCTAACGAAAATTGGGCTATGGAATGTGAGGACTCTGCGGGAAAGTGGAAGGCTACGACAGGCAGTGGCATGTATGAGGAGTTATGGCCTGAACATCCTAGGTTTGAGTGAAGTAAGATGGAGTGAGTTTGGGGAATTGGCAACTCATGAATGAGCTACATTTGTATACTCTGGAAGACCAGAGGGTGACGGAGCGAGTTATGGAGGTGTGGGTATATTAATGGATAAGGAGGCCAAGAGGAGCCTTATGGAGTGGTACCCAGTGATGGAAAGGATAATAGTGGCACATTTTAAGACCAATATTAGAAACATTGTGTTGATAGTATGTTATGCACCTACTGAGTCGGCGGAGGAGGAAGACAAACAGGCGTTCTATGGACATCTTAATAGAACGGTTAAGAAACAGAAAAGGAAGGATATCATCCTAGTTGGAGGAGACTTGAATGCAAAAGTGGGACAGGACAACGAAGGACTTGAACATATTAAGAGAAGGCATGGTTTAGGGGAACGAAATGAGAATGGACAGCTGTTTGTGGACTTCTCTGCAAGCCACGATTTGGTTCTTGGTGGTACTATATTTCCACATAAAGACTGCCATAAGGTGACATGGGTATCACCGGATCATAGGACAGAAAACCAGATAGATCATGTGGCTACTGGACGAAGGTGGAGGAGTTCATTGTTGGATGTGAGGAATAAGAGAGGTGCGGACATTGGTAGTGATCACCATCTTGTTGTGGCTACCTTTAGAATGAAGATACAGGCACAAAAGAGAAGGACAGAGCAAATAAGGAAGCAATATGATGTTGGAAAGCTAAGGGATGACAGAAATGTGAAAGAAGCCTTCAGGATAGAACTAAAGAATCGATTCCATGCACTCACTGAGGTGGAGGATGAAACTATTGAGGAAAAATGGGTGAAGACTAGATCTGTATTTACTGAAGTAAGTGAAAATATCCTGGGTTTTAAGGACAGGAGGAAAAAAGACTGGATGACTGACCAGACATGGGAAATCAGACAAAGGAAAGAGATAAAGGAAGTAATGAATGAAGACACGAGCAAGGAAGGCAGAATTGCAATCCAAATATGCTGCGAAGAATAAGGAAGTAAAGAGAAGTGTGAGGAGAGATCAAAGGAAATGGATAGATGACCTATCTCAACAAGCAGAGGAGGCAGCCAGAACGGGAAATCTTAGAGAACTCTATACCATCACCAGAGTTCTGGCAAGGAAGCAGATGCAGAAAAACCGTCCAGCCAGAAACAAAGATGGTGTCCTCCTAACAAAATCCGAGGATCAACTGAAGCAATGGCAGGAACATTTCTCTGCGGTGTTAAACCACTCCTTGGAGGAGCAAGTAGATGCAGGAGAAGGCGAAGAAGAAGAGGAAGAAACCCAGCCTGACCCAAGGATTAAAGTCTGTATTCCAACAGTGGAGGAAATCAAGCGGGCATTGAGAGAGTTACATATTGGTAAGGCAGCAGGTGTTAACAATATTCCAGCAGAAGTCATGAAGGTTGATATGGATACCACTGCCAACATATTGCAGCCGCTATTTGAGAAGATATGGCTTAATGGAGAAATGCCGACAGATTGGAAATGTGGGTTGCTAGTGAAGTTGCCAAACTGTAACAACTGGAGGGGCATTACGCTTCTTTAAATCCCTAGCAAAGTCTTCACCAGGGTTCTGTTGAACAGAATTAAGGAGTATATCAACTTGAGGCTCCGACGGGAACAAGCAGGCTTTCGATCGAATCGCTCGTGTGTAGACCAAATAAACACATTGAGGATAATTCTGGAGCAATGTGTTGAATGGTCATCTCGCCTCTATGCAGTGTTCATCGATTTCGAAAAAGCTTTTGATTCGATCAACAGAGAAGCTATGTGGAAGAAAGTGAAGCGGTATGAAGTGCCATCACAAATTACCAACCTCATTCAGGAAACATACCGTGATTATACATGCAGAGTCATACATGAGGGCCGTGTATCTGAGCCTATATCCGTACGTTCAGGAGTACGTCAAGGTTGTATCCTCTCGCAAACCATGTTCCTGGTGGTGATTGATGCGGTAATGCGGAATGTAACGCGAAATATGAAACGCGGTATCCAGTGGGGATTGGCTAATAGGTTAGAAGACCTAGACTTCGCTGACGATGTGTGTCTCCTGTCTGAGGCACATGGTGAAATGCAATCAAAGACTGAAGACTTGGTAAAAGAAGGAAAAAAGGTGGGACTAACGATTAACTCAAAGAAGACCAAGGCCCTAAGGATGAACACCAACAAACTAGACCCATTTGTCTTCAGTGATGAACCTATAGAGGATGTGGATAGTTTCACCTACTTGGGCAGTGTAGTTACCAGAGATGGAGGAGCAGTACAGGATGTTTCTCAACGTATACAAAAAGCAAATGGTGCCTTTGTTCGGCTCTATCCGGTATGGAAGAACAACAAAATATCTATCAGGACCAAACTTCGCATTTTCCGAAGTAATGTCAAGGCTGTTCTACTGCATGGGTCTGAGACCTGGTAGGTGACTAAAGTGATTACCTCCAAGTTGCAGACCTTTGTCAACCGATGTTTAAGGAAGATTTTAAACATCTACTGGCTGGAAGTAATCTCTAATTATGAACTATGGAGAAGGACGGGTGAAACCGAGATGGCCATACAGATAAAGCGGCGGAAATGGAAATGGATAGGGCATACGTTGAGGAAAGGGAATGAAGCCATTGAGAGAGAGGCACTGGATTGGAACCCGCAGGGTAAAAGGAGGAGAGGAAGGCCCAAACAAACGTGGCGAAGATCTGTACACATGGAGGCAATGGAAGAAGGCAAGACCTGGAGAGAGGTGAAGAGGTTGGCTGGCAACAGGATCAGATGGAGATGCTTTGTTGATGCCCTATGTTCCACAAGGAACAACAGGAATTAAGTCAAGTAAGTCAAAGTATATACATTTCCATTGATATTTGAATTTAGCGCGATTTGTTCAGGTCAAGTCACTAGGAGCGCCACCGTCGAATTGTCTCCCATTTTAACAAGGCGAAATCCGTAAGTGTCGCGTATTATCTCTACTGTATTTGCCTACGTTACCATATGACAAAACGCCATTTTTCGCGACACTGTTGCTGATTCCATACTCCAACTCTTGAAAAACGATGCCTATAATACTAGAGTCGGCAGAGAACAAGCGTGAGTTTACCGGAAAAGGAAGGATAGGAAAGATGTAAAGTGAGGACCATATCACAAGTAGGCCTACTCTAAGTAGAAGCAGTTCCGAAATCAAGTAGGATACCTTTCCCTTTTAGCCCACCCAGTGTCTATCGTCTGCCACTGAGATGAAGTGCGTTAGTAGTTGCACAATTTAGGTTTGTTTTTTTACTTCGTTAATGACTTTTTTCCTAATATCAAAGGATTACAACACTTTCCTCTTCGACACAAACCAAAAATCTTTACCAGTGACATAGAAACTCTATACTTGCGATCAGATCCTTAAAGGCCGGTCTCCACTGTTTAACATTTAACACCAACATGTTAAATTTAACATGTTACAGTTGACATGTATATTGTGATTGTGTCTTTCAATTGACTTTGCATGTTAACTCAGAATGTTGAGTTAACACTTTTAACATGTTGACGTGTTTTCCGCTCCAAGTGGAAAACATGTCAAGTCAATTCGTTGTTCGTGCGATGTCGGCACAGCTTCGGCAACTTCCATGATGTTTCCATGCCAACACATAACCTAAACGACGCAAACGACGTGCTCCTCATATAGTAGGATTATAATTACCGGTACAACACTCCGCAACACTCCTTCTCTTTGTTATAAGCTACAAATACAGTACACGCACGTGTGTCGTTCTCTCTGCACTATACTAAAATGTATAGTCAGAAATGGAGTAGAGCAAGGAGATTACTCTGGACTTAATTAATGATATAATATAAAGGCCTTATTTGTGGGATGTCTCATCAGAGGAATACAGATATAAAGCGAAGAAAGCCGACAGTTTCCTGGAACTCGAAAATATCTATAATTGTTCCCGCGAGTAAATCGAAAAAAAAAAAAAAAAAAAAAAACTAGCGTCCCTCCGCTACCAGTACAGTCGAGAATTGCAGAAAGTTCAGAAAATTCGGTAGTCGGGAGCGGACGAAGTTTATACTTCAAAGTGGTTTGCTTTTGAAGCAATGAGCAGAGTGAGGGGAGAAAATGTGCCTAATAAAACTGCATTTCTAAATCATAACAAGAAGCAACAGTGGCAATAACAAAGGCCAATTCCTCTTCATTTGAGTCCATTGTCCTTATTTAAAAATACTAGACACCATCTAAATGTATTACCATAAACTGATATGATGAACTACCTGTATATAAACAAAGAATGTCAAGTTTTTAACATGTTTATTAAGTGTGGACACAATGTTAAATGCAACAGTTTTTGACATTTAACATTTAACATGCTAATGGTGTCACCAGTTAACATTTAACACTTTTAACATTTAACATGTTGTTGTTAAATGTTAATCAGTGGAGACCGGCCTTAACGCTCATGAATCACGAGTTATTTCAACTTAAAATTCAAGGAATTTTGGTAACCTCCCGGGTTTCACAGGGGTTTTAAGCATTATTAGTTGGCAGCTCTGCTGTCCATTGTGAACTATCTTGTCAGTTGATGCTCTCTGAATGTCTGCTGTGAATTTTCTTGTCAGTTGATACTCCTTGAACGTTGTCACATGTCATAATCATATGGTCAAGTCATTCGCCGGTGCCAAAGGTTGAAGTTTGAATGTGGAAATATGAGAGATCTCTGACTGGACTTTTACTCAGTGACTGTACAATTCAGGGTCTGTGCAGAACTACTCATAGATATGGGTCTGTCAACCACCGTAAAATTTGCCTTTTTAGACGTGTTCATGTTTATATGTTTATATTTAGCATGCGTTAGTATTGTGTCATGCTCTATAAATCCGTATCCTCCGATTAAACAAGTACCTGTAAGAAACGTAGCGGCAGCAGGAAATCCATTGTTTTTAACTCCACTAATAGAAGCTGGAAAAATTAAAGAAGCCCGAAGTGCTGCCAAGGTTCTTCCGCTCCCTGGTGATGAAGGAATCAAGAGCTACGCTGGATACTTGACTGTCAACAAGCAATTTAATTCGAACTTATTCTTCTGGTTCTTTCCGTCTGAAGTAAGTGCTTTTCATATGAATATTTTGGAAATGCATTTTAGATCTGTGTGTGCATTGCCACCTCGATATAAGTGAACGCAAACTAGAGGCCTAAGCCTGTTCCAAAAATGTATGTTTAAATTATTATCCACCAAGGATAGGAAATTTCAATGGAAATGGTTTGTTTATAACAATAAAAAGTTCCTTATTCATTCAGGGGTCACACATTCTTCATGTTTTGCATTTAACTTGGCTAAGAATTGTTTTTATGGCAAGTTTATATGTTGTAAATATCCTAATCTGACCGAAAAAGTCAGTCTTACTACTGTGACAGGTTGCTATGCTTTCTTATTGAACTGTAGATCTAACTGCGAGTCTAGTGAAGCAAAATTTCTGTTTCTGTACACAGGATAAGTTACCGGTAACCAGGGTTGTTTTTTTTTTTTTTTTTTTTTTTTTTCACAATACCACTGTAAAATCTATTTGACAGTAGCCTGATTCCACCAAAGTGACTGGTTAGGATGACACATTTTGGCTGGTATTGTCTGGTAAAACTACAACTCTATAGTAATGCCAAATAATAGTTGTGGTAGGAAAAGGCTAGGAAAACAACAGATAGGGAATCTGCCACCTGGGCGACTGCCCTAAATGCAGATCAGTATTGATTGATTGATTGAGAATGAAACTCTCTGCTTCATCACAAATATAGTTTTCAATTAAAGAGAGATGAATCAGGAAAGGTGACCTCTTTTCATGAAAGAATTGTTTTCACTGTCCCAATACAGACTTTTGGCTGTTCTCATAACTTCTCAGATGAAACCCAAGTTTCATCACTCATAAAAACAAGGATTTATAATTCCGTAAAGCATTTTAGAGGTAGAACCTGTAGACTTATTACGTTCTTGGGAGAGCTGCTGGATCAATTTTTTCAGACTCTGTTTCATTCTTGCTCAGATATCTTGAAACTGTACATATGTGAGAACTTGTTTAAGATACCACTTCTTCATATTAGAAACAGCTTGTCTCTCCACTTCTTAAACAAAATGCAGGACAGTACTTTCTGATGGCTAAGGAGCCTCCAGATGATGACTAAAATTTACATAAACATATTTCATACCACTTCTTCTTTAAATATCCGCTGCTCTCTAGTATATCACATCACAGCTGTTACATATTTGACACATTCATACAAACCTGCTCAGCTGCAACTAACAGATGGTGTGGTACAGCCTGGCCTTGGGTCCACCCACCATGTCAGTCAGCCACATGATGCCAGGCCCAGTTCAGCCTGGTGTTGCCCGCCAGATGGCAGAGCGTGTGTAACACTAGGCTCTGAATGCCCTGTATCTGTTATGACCTTGACACATAATTAAATGGCAATAAAAGATCCTTCATTAAAGTTCTTCTAGCTGTATGGATTTGCGAGAAGAATCTGTTTTACAGTTAATTTTCATTGAAAGATAAAGAATTTCTGCTTATTGGGTTATGTATAAGCTACTGAGGATTCGGACAGCTCTCAGCTACCATTTTATCCTCTCTGCAAGAAAGCCTGTCAATACCAGAAATTAATATAGATGTTTAAATACAAAATATTTATTCATTCAGCTCCAGTAGTATTATGTGTAACAAATTGTGCTGGGTGGACCATTCAGTGTACTCTAACCATTCTCTCATTAGAAATTTTTTTTGGTACTTTTGTATTTATTTATTGCATTTTATTTTATGCTATCAGGCCCAACAGACTGCACACCACTATAAGTAGAAAAGTGGACGTTCATCATACAGTAGGATAATTGTAATATATATAACGTACAATCTTTCTCATACTTTGAGGAACTGAAGACTGAATTCTTTCCACTTCTGTTACTATTTCCCATTTAGAACACAAATTTGTTATAGTGGAAAGTGAGAGTGTATCGTGCAACATCACACTCCTAGGTGGACCAGTCAGGAATGAAGAACCACATGAAGAGTACGTCATTAATATAAGTTACACATGTCAACAATTATCAGAAGGGCGGATTTAGGTTTTTGATATAAATGGTTCTACACATCTCAATAATATTAATATATTCCTAATTTATATATATTTTTAAAATATTCTGTGATTTGATAGAATCTGATTATGTTCATTCAAGAATGAAACATATTCTGTTTTCATGAAGTCATTTCTTTTCAGGTATAATCTGTTATTATATGTTTTCTTTTTCAGGTATTTTGTAAATTTTATTCAAAAGTAGTTTTGACAAACTGAAGAACCTAAGTTACAAACTAGGAACACTAGTTATGATAGTGGTGATGACTGTTGTTTTAAAGGGGAAAAACAAAATTATTAAATCCTTTTAATATTAATTAAGTTTAATCCGAAAAGGGAAAAAAAGTTCTGAACCTTGAAGTAAGAATAAAGATTGGCAAGTCCACAAAAGTGGTGGTGGTGATTATTGTTTTAAGGCCAGGCTGAGTGGCTCAGACGGTTGAGGTGCTGGCCTTCTGACCCCAACTTGGCAGGTTCGATCCTGGCTTAGTCTGGTGGTATTTAAAGGTGCTCAAATATGTCAGCTTCAAGTCGGTAGATTTAGCCTACTGGCCTACTAAATTCCGGCACCTTGGCAACTCCAAAAATCATAAAAATAGTTAGTGGAACACCAAGCAATTATTATTATTATTATTATTATTATTATTATTATTATTATTATTATTATTATTATTATTATTATTATTATTATTATATAATTTGCTGGGGCCATCAAGGACCACGTTAAGTCTTGTTGTATTTGACACTGAACTTGGCCTTCTTTAGAGCCCAAATTTCCCTCACTCTTTGTGAGTGGGCCTGCTTACGCTCCTCTGTCTAAGGGGCACCGTGTCTTCTCTTCGGTTGCTCGTCTCGGTTTAGCCCGTTCGTCAATATTTTCTTGCGGAAGACATCTCTGTTAAGGGCGTCTTCAGCTGAGATATGTAGCATTTGCAGGTCTTCTTTGGTATTTCTAAACCAGGGAATTGTGGTTTTAGGGTTTGAATAAAAAAAGTGAAAGATTTCTTTAGTTAACTTTCTTCCGTCCATTCTTTTCAGATGACCGTAAAATCGTGCCCCTCTTTTTCTGATTGTGTCAGTAATTTTCTCTATTTTGCTGTAGACTTCCTTGTTGGATCTCTTTTGATGGATTCCATTTCTGTACTTTGATCCCAAGATTCTTCTCACAATTTTGCGTTCGTTTTTCTCCAGTTCTTCAAGGAGTCCTTTGTTGGCATTTAGAGACAGGGTTTCGGCTGCATATAGACATACTGGCTTCAGAACTGTTTCATAGTGACGTATCTTGGTGTTTTGGGAAAGGCATTTTTTGTTGTAGATTGTGCGGGTTGTTTGGTAGGCTATTTCCAGTTTGCGTACTCGCTTCTGAAGTGCTTCTTTGTCCAGTCCATTTTTCACGATGATCTCACCCAGGTATTTGAATTTGTCTACTCGGGTGATGTCCCCGTATTTTGTATGGAGTTTTGGTGGAGCCTCTTTGATGTTAGTCATTACTTCTGTTTTCTCAAACGATATCTGCAAACCAGTTTGTTCGTCAATTTCCTTTAAAATTTCAACTTGAGCTCTAGCGGTAAAAGAGTGGAATCGGAGGTAAGGCTTTTTGCGGATGATGTTATTCTCTATAGAGTGATAAATAAGTTACAAGATTGTGAGCAACTGCAACGTGACCTCGAAAATATTGTGAGATGGACAGCAGGCAATGGTATGTTGATAAACGGGGCGAAAAGTCAGGTTGTGAGTTTCACAAATAGGAAAAGTCCTCTCAGTTTTAATTACTGCGTTGATGGGGTGAAAGTTCCTTTTGGGGATCATTGTAAGTATCTAGGTGTTAATATAAGGAAAGATCTTCATTGGGATAATCACATAAATGGGATTGTAAATAAAGGGTACCGATCTCTGCACATGGTTATGAGGGTGTTTAGGGGTTGTAGTAAGGATGTAAAGGAGAGTGCATATAAGTCTCTGGTAAGACCCCAACTAGAGTATGGTTCCAGTGTATGGGACCCTCACCAGGATTACCTGATTCAAGAACTGGAAAAAATCCAAAGAAAAGCAGCTCGATTTGTTCTGGGTGATTTCCAACAAAAGAGTAGCATTACAAAAATGTTCCAATGTTTGGGTTGGGAAGAATTGAGAGAAAGAAGAGCTGCTCGACTAAGTGGTATGTTACAAGTAACTATTCTCATTTTGGTTCCGTATTGAAGTTGACGTATGTCTCAAGTATTATTACAATATTATTGAGACATAAGTGGTATGTTCCGAGCTGTCAGCTGAGAGATGGCGTGGAATGACATTAGTAGACGAATAGGTTTGAATGGCGTCTATAAAAGTAGGAAAGATCACAATATGAAGATAAAGTTGGAATTCAAGAGGACAAACTGGGGAAAATATTCATTTATAGGAAGGGGAGTTAGGGATTGGAATAACTTACCAAGGGAGATGTTCAATAAATTTCCAATTTCTTTGAAATCATTTCGGAAAAGGCTAGGAAAGCAACAGATAGGGAATCTGCCACCTGGGCGACTGCCCTAAATGCAGATCAGTATTGATTGATTGAGCGGTTTCTATGTCGTTTGAGAGAACAGCAATATCATTGGCAAATGCTAAGCAGTCTGTTGCAATCCCCTTGGATTTGGTTCCTATTCTCAATGGACTGTAGTTGGTTTCCTGTAATCTCACCCGCCAGGTTCTGATGATCTTTTCAAGAACACAGTTGAAGAGTATCAGGGATAGCCCATCACCTTGTCGGACTCCTGTTTTGATGTCAAAGGAATACAAGAGACATCCGTGGAACTTCACCTTGGATTTTGTATCGGTCAGGATGGCTCTAATTAATGCCAGCAGTTTCAAATCAACTCCAAATTCATTTAAGATGTTTAGCAAGACTTCCCTGTCAATGGAGTCATACGCTTTCTTAAAGTCCACAAAGACGGGCACATACTGCTTGGACCTTAGTGTATAATATCTGATGATCGTTTTGAGATTTTGGATCTGTTCAGCTGTTGAGCGACCTTTTCTGAACCCTCCTTGGTATTCACCTATTTGATGTTCCACTTGTGCTTCCAAACGCTCCAGGATGGCAAGTGATAGAATTTTGTAAGTCACGGGTAGCAAAGATATTCCTCTGTAGTTGTTGATGTTCTTCATGCTGCCTTTTTTGTGTAGTGGATGGATCAAAGCTATTTTCCAATCTTCGGGTAGGGTCTCCTTGTTCCAAATTTCTTCTGTTTGCTTTTGCAAGATATCAAGTGATTCCTCTGGGGCATATTTCCATAGTTCTGCTACTACTGAGTCTTCCCCCGGCGCTTTGTTATTTTTGAGACGGGCAATGTGGCGCTTGATTTCATCTCTGTCGGGTGGTCTGGAATCTGGGTACCTGAGTAAGGGTTCCTTGGTCTCAATGGCGCTTTGCGGTTTAGAGCAATTAAGTAAATTCTTGATGTAATCTGCCAGAATGCCACAATTTTCTTCATTTGACATCGCCAGTGTGCCGTCCTTTCGCTCAAAGCATAGAGATGGTGGTTTATAGCCAGTGAGTTTGCATTCGAAGGCTCTGTAGTACTCTCTGCTTTCATTCTTCCTAAAGTTTTGTTCTATCTTTTCAATGAGAGATTTTTCGTATTTACGTTTCTCAGTTCTGAACACCCTAGCTGCTTGGGCACGTTGGGTTTTGTAGGTTTCCCAATCATTTTCTGGTTTCGTAGAGTAGTACTGTTTCCACGCATTGAGTCTTTCTTGGAGGACTGATTCGCAGGTACTATTCCACCAGGCATGCTTTTTGCTTCTCTTGATTTCTGCAACGACTTTGGCGGCTTCAACAAGGAGACTTTTGACGTTGTTAAAGTCACAGTCATTTGGTCTAGCCTTCTCCTGGAATTCCTCGACCCTTTACCGAAGTTTATCATTGTCGAAGCGTGTGATCTGTTTGGTTGTCTTCCTTGTGTTTGCGGGAATTGGTTTGAATTTGATAAGAGACATATAATGATCTGAGGCCACATTGATGCCTTTCTTTACCTTGACATTCATAATCTCAGGGCTGTTTCTCCTGGAGATTGCATCATGATCAATTTGGAACTCTCCGAGAGCTTGGACGGGAGAACGCCAAGTCATTTGCTTTCTGGGTAGATGGCGAAAGTGGGTCGACATGACCTGCAGGTTGTGATTTTCGCAAATGGACACCAGTTTTTTGCCATTGGGATTGGTTCTTTTGTGAGCAGGGTGATTTCCTATAACTTTCTTGTACTTCCGTTCACGACCTAGTTGGGCATTGAAGTCACCCAGAAGAAGCTTGACATGGTGTTTGGGGATTTTGTTTAATTTTTCATCCAGTAGGTCCCAAAAATTATCAACTTCTTCTGGATCAGACTTGTTCTTATCGTTTGTAGGAGCATGTGCGTTAAGTAGGGCATAGGTTTTGTTCACGCATTTAATTGTGAGTATAGACAATCTGTCATTCACAGGTTCGAAATTTGCAACCGATTTAAGGATCTTAGTTCTAACAGCAAGCATCACAGCTCCATTGAGGATTCCTCTTTGCGCTTTGCTCTTGAAAAATCGGTAGCCTTCGGATTCAAAAATCTCTTCATCTGGGTACCTTGTTTCCTGTAGGGCCATTATGGATATCTGATTTTCGTGAAGAGCTTTGGTGAGGGTTTTCAGCTTGCCAGTTTGTGTAAGTGAATTTATGTTGGAAGTTGCTAGAAAGGTTTTAGATTTTGGCCTGAGTTTTTGACTCTTCGGGGTACACCGAGACGCTCCGACTCGTCTCTTGCATGATGTCGAGTCTCCCCCAGAATCCGAACGAGACTCGTGCGCCGTAGCGTTCACGACGAGGGATTTATCCGAAGATTTACCCCCTGGGGTATGTTTCTTGAAATGTTGTGCCATCATGCTTTTTGACTTGACTTTGCTTTGGACGGGTACCCATCCTTTTACAACTAGGGTTGTTAGCCCTAGAGGTTGCCTCAAGATGTTTTCTGGCTTCTGGTCATTTACCAGTCTTCGCCGTAACCCTGGCAAGGGACCAGTTTTTTTTCACGGTGGTATTTTATTTCCCTACTACCCTATGACTCTGCAGGCGGCAGAGCCAGCGAGCTTCCCCAATTCCAATGGGACACGCCCGATGGAGGTAACCGGTAAATCCCCAGATGGGTGTTATTATTATTATTATTATTATTATTATTATTATTATTATTATTATTATTATTATAAGAGGAAGTATAACTAGGCAATCTTCCTTGAGCAGTATTCTTTCAGATATGTTAAAACATTTTGTGGGGCCAATGACCTAGTTGTTTTGCCCCTTTAAACAACAAGCATCATCAAAACATTTTGAGCCTGTTGGCAGAATTCACAGCACCCTAATGTTCTCTACTAAATGCAGTATAACGTACAACTGTCAAACTTAAAACAAGTTAGAAGATCACAATAACAGCCAAAGTGTTTCATAGATGAATAAAGCAAACAATTCAATCAGCCATGAATTTACAGTTTCACTGAACAGAAGAGCATTGTTAAGACTATATGAGACAGGTTCAACTGTTTGTTAGGTGTAACCTACACACACAAAGATATTCAGCATCTTAATAGGCATTTTTGTTATTCTAGGCAGTAGAGAAGTAGATTATATTAAATTGTAGGTTTAATGGATACCCTTGGTCACTTAACACTATAGCCTACTCAAAACATTCAGATATCATTTCATAAGCAAAAGGAACAGCATATATTTACCTGTGATCCACATACAGCATCTTAAAACTATTTTAATGTGGGAATTCCATTAAAGATAATACAATTCTCCACCACTTCCTTGCCCTACCCAGGGGTCTCCTTCCTGTGAGGGGGCCGATGACCTAGCTGTTAGGCCCCTTTAAACATCATCATCAAACATCACCTTCCCGTGGGGATGAAATCCAGGAGCTTCCTGGGCCATCTGTGGTCTTCCATCCTACCCGCATGTCTAGCCACTGCAGTCGCTTGCTTCTGATGGTTTCTGCTATATTGGCATCTTGGAACAGTTCCCGTAACTCATGATAGTGTCTGATTCTCACTGTTTTCTTTACAGACCAATTTTACTTCTGACCCTGTGGTGCTCTGGCTTCAAGGAGGTCCAGGAGCATCATCTATGTATGGACTATTTACTGAAAATGGACCATTTTCAGTTGGAATAAACAATAAATTAGTACGAAGAAAATACGCATGGAGTCAATCTCATTCAGTGATCTACATTGACAACCCAGTTGGAACAGGTAAACTTTTATCTGGTGGAAAAGAAATTGGTTATCATTGCTTGAATAAAATATAGTTTTAAACATGTGGGTAAACATGTCTTTGGCATAATTTTGTAACATAATTACAACATCTGATTTTCTCAGGTTATAGCTTTACTGATGGAGGTTATGCTAGAAATGAAACTGCTGTTGGTAAAGATCTGTATAATGCTCTTCTCCAGTTCTTCACCTTATTCCCAGAATTGCAGGAAAATGCCTTCTTTGTGACTGGAGAATCATATGGAGGTAAGTACTACTTGTCTTTGTGTTGAAATCTTACATATTGTATTTTAATGGTGAATTTCCATGAAATATAGAATTGCATTTATACATTTCATTCTTTTTAGGAAAATATGTTCCAGCTGTGTCCTATACTATCCACAAAAATAATCCACAAGCAGAATTGAAAATAAATTTTCAAGGTAAGTAAGGTTGGAGATAACAGTGAAGACAGTACTGGTATGTTAGGGGTATGGCTAATATACTGTATATTCCTGGTGAAAAAACACATTTCCCACCACAGTTCATCAGATTTTTATAAGTTGTGTAGAGGGTCAAAAATAAATAATATTTAGGGTTTATAGTTTATGGCATTTTAAAATTAAAATAGCATTTTGAATGTTGCCTTTTGGGACATAATTGTTGAAAGTATTTGGTGTAATACATATAGGCCTAACTAACAATTTCTGTCAGACAATGTATCCATTTATCACATTGTATGTCATGATGTTTTATTTTACAAGCACATGTGCTGGGCTGTAATCCTCCCCTGGTTTCTATTTGCGAAGATGCAGATTTTTCTTTCTTGATCTCGGGCTTGTCAGTATCTTTCTGTCTGCACCCTTGTCTCACGACTATGAAAGATCGGCCAGTTCCCACATCACCGTTAATGACCGTATACCATAAAAGTTTGACTGGAGTGAATTGCACCCTGTACATGTTTGTGTAACAGAATCTAGTGGGTAGATTTTTGTGACTAGTTATTCATGTATTTACACATTGTTGTCTTATTTTGAAAACTGCTCTCACACTTAGTGTGAAATTTGTATTGTTTTCTTTACTAAATGATCTAGATTAATGTTTGAACCCAGAACTACTGAGCGGTTATGGGCGCGTGGCTGTGAGCTTGCATTCAGAAGATAGTGGGTTTGAACTCAATTGTTGGCAGGCCTGAAGATGGTTTTCTGTGGTTTCCCATTTTCACACCAGGCTGTACCTTAATTAAAGCCATGGCCGCCTCCTTCCCGTTCCTTGCCATTTTATACCCCCATCGTTGCCATAAGACCTATCTGTGTCAGTGCGATGTAAAGCAGATTGTATAATTTTAAAAATACAGAACTTGTACAATATGGGCAATTTTATGATAACTGGGCTGAGTGGCTCAGATGGTTGAAGCGCTGGTCTTCCGACCCCAACTAGGCAGGTTCGATCCTGGCTCAGTCTGGTGAATTTTGAAGGTGCTCAAATACATCAGCCTTGTGTCTGTAGATTTAGTGACACATAAAAGAACTCGACATCTCCGCATCTCTGAAAACTGTCGAAGTACTTAGTGGGACGTAAAGCCAATAACACTATTATATTCATTTCATGATAGAAGAAAGAACAGCAACACAAGTTGAATTTATTATTATTATTATTATTATTATTATTATTATTATTATTATTATTATTATGAGGGACCTAACATGTAGGTCAGTGGCACAGAGAGACAAATTGTTTCCTGCAACTATAGGAATGTGTGTGTGTGTGTGTGTGTGTGTGTGTGTGTGTGTGTGTGTGTGTGTGTGTGTGTGTGTGTGTGTGTGTGTGCGTGTGTGTGTGTGTGTTTTTTTCCTCTTCAATAACATCAACACTCAGGAGGGCAGGGAAAAATATTGCTAATTAGCACTTTCAGTTAGCTTTTTCAAATGATCGGCAACTTCTAGACAAATATTTTGACTGTTGATTAAAATTTAGAATCATTTCTTAGCAAAGCCAGGAAAATTTGGTATGAATATAAAATAAATACTTACTGATGCGCATTAGTTCTAGAATTACATCATCATAAACGTTGGTGTTCAGCCAGAGGAATCTTATTTTTTTATGTAATTCTTCAGCTGATGTGCTGTTGGCTGGAACATTTTTTGTGATAATTGGTTTATGACTTACTCTTGCCAGGGATTTCCCGAAGGCTCATAAATTAACTGAACTGGAACCGTGGTCTCCATAGGCATGACCTAACCCAAGAACTAACAAAGGAAGAATGGGACAAGTATTCCAGCCTCTTTGGATTTTCAAAGGAAGGAGGACAGAGAAATTAAAACATAATACTGCCGATGCAACAAGCTAATCTGTATGGAACTTGGTAAAGTGTACTGCATGAATGCATTCCTGAATAAGAGTTTCCCCACCTCCTGGTCATCAAATGGATTTTGCCGAGCTGAGTGGCTCAGACAATTGAGGCGCAGGCTTTCTGACCCCGGCTTGGCAGGTTCGATCTTGGCTCATTTCAGTGGTATTTGAAGGTGCTTAAATACGTCAGAAATATTATTGTTCAAATGGATTTTCTGTAAGAAACAACTTTATATATGATATAAACAAAACAAATACTGTAAATTGAAGTTACTCCATGCAGGAGATGTAGTAATACACAGTGTACTAATAAGTTACAACAAGTAACAGTACTTTGTTTTTTTACATGAAATTTAGCTCAAAAGGTAACACAGTGGTTTTGTTCTACTGAGTGAATTGGCCATGTGGTTTGGATTGTGTAGCTGTGAGCTTACATTCTGGAGATTGTGGGTTTGAATCCCACAGTCGGCATCCCTGTAGATGGTTTTTGATGGTTTCCCATTTTCACACCAGGCAATTGCTGGGGCTGTACCTTAACCCATTAGTGCTCCTAATTACGATAAATATTTTTAAAAATATTTTTCATTGTTTCTGGTTTATAATGAACCTAGTAAGAAGTAAGAACTGAAATTTCAAAAAAATGTATTCGAGTAGTCATTTTTGACTGGCAACTTAAGTTGCCGGGGAGCACATACATAGTCAAAATCAGAAGGAAACTATAACTTATTACAATCATATTTACAGTTCACATGTTATTCCAAATTTGTGCCGAAGAGCACATATATAGTCAAAAGGCACAAGGAAACAATAACATTTTACAATCATAATCCACATCTTATTTCAATATAGTCAAAGCCAGAAGAAACAATAACTTTTTACAATCGTAATCCACGTCTTATTTCCAATTTGTGGAAACGTCATTGGCAGTTCACTGCTTGTGGAATACCTTGAAGCATTCATTTGGATGCAGAGGTGCATCACACTTTCTACACAAATACGTCGTACAATTTCCGCATACTCTACAACGCCTGTACTTGGATGTTCCCTTCTCAATGATGTGATCCATTCGGTCTCGCCTCACATCATCTAACACTGGTGAGAACTCTAATGTTGGTCGGATGCCTGGAGATTGCTGTGGCGTCCCAAAAGACTTCAGAAGACATTCGGCACATTGACAAAGAAATTCCAACATCATATCGTGCCCAAATCTGTGGAACAGAAGCCATGCTTGCACACAGGAAACTTCAACGGCCCAAGCGAAGAATGGCCACCACCATTTCTTTGTCCTAATATTGCAGCGGTATGTAGCTACGAACTGGTCATTGATATCTACACCACCCATGTGTTTATTATACTGGGCGATGAGACGTGGAATATCCACCAATATTCTTTTCTTCTCTGTACGTGAATATCTGTAGCACTTTTTCTTTGGTTCAGTTCTGTCACAGTTGGTTAGTACTGTTACAACATTGTTGTCATTCCACCTTACCACCAAAAGGTCCTTAGTAGACGATACTGCCGTTGCAAATCTGGGCTCTTTTTTCCACGTTTTCTTGTCTGGCAAGTGCATGCTTGGAAGGCATCTGTTTTCTCGCAGAGTCCCAGTGCCTCCTAATCTCCTCCTTGTTAGCTCCTGCAGGAGAGGTACGGAGGTGAACAAGTTATCAAAGTACACCTTAGTACCAGGCACAGGATCTACATAGTCCAACAAACCTAGAACCACATCACCACCCTGGCCTAAGTTTGTTGTTGGAAGCTGAGTTGACGCACCACAGTAAGGTTCCACGTGAAATATATAACCAGAAGGATCGGCAGCCACCCACAGTTTGTACCCGAATCTTATCGGCTTGCCGCGAATAAATTGCTTGCACCCATGCTTTCCATAGTATGGTATAATACTTTCATCAATACTGATAGTACTGCCGGGGCATAAAATCTTGAATGAATTATTCAAGAAACTGAAAATTGGACGAACCTAGAACATGCAATCTTCTCCTGTATTTTCGTTATTGTTGGCCAGATGGAGGTGTCGTAAAATTTCCTCGAAGCGCTTACGCCGTATAGCTTCGGTAACTAAAGGTATGTGCACGTCTGGTTCATTTCTCTAGTAAAGTCTTTTTGATGGAAGTGTGTGATAACCTGTGAATAGCATTACACCAATAAGGGTGAGTATTTCATTTGTTGTACATCCTAAATCATGCACTAAATGCTGAGCAGCATACCTGTTAGTCTCTTTTACTATATGATCGATAAGGTCACTAGTGAGGTATAGCTGAAGTGCATCTAGAGGACGTGTAACTGTCTCTCGTAACTTGTCCTCAGAGATAGGTTTATAGACCGGAGTTAGTTCAGGAATACTGAAGGAAGTAGATGTTCGGTGCAATTTCCATGGCAAAGATTGAAACTGTTGCCTGACTCGTTTACGAGGAACGCTGGCACGAGCTGATGATGTGTTTGGTTGTGGCTCTTCCTCCTCTTCTAAATAAGATCTACCATTGTCATTGTTGTAAGTTAGCAACACTTCAGACTGTAGAACACGAGATGGAAGATGATCAAAGTCTCCATTCACCTCTGCATCTGACTTATCGGAGTCCTCGTCGCTGTCAGCTGCTGGATTTTCAATGGGAGGGCAAACCGAAATTGTATTAGGCAGTTCCCCATCTTCCTCATTTCCTTTAGCAAGTTCCTCGAGAATTTGATCTAAATTTAGGCCTAGCCCCGTTTTATAAGAGCCTCTTGATGACCTGTAAAATGCACGGTTGATTGAAGGATTGTGTTTTCTAAACTTCTAAACACTGTTAGCATATCAAATAAAACATTTAGTGTCCTAAAAGTTTGTAATATTTTATGTCATTATTCCCTAACTGTCCTGAGTACGTGTTGTCATGTTCTTCAAATCTACCCATCTTTAGAATTTTGTCTGTTCGATTGACGCACACACACACACACACTATATATATATATCTCTCTCTCTCTCTCATATGAACGCATAGAAAAGGACTGTACTGAAATACTATTCCTTTTTGATAGGCTTGCTTGTATATTACTGTGGCACATTGGTATTCCAAGTGCTCCTCGGCAACTTCAGTTGCCACTAATATGAAACTGTATCTGTACATCAAGATATTCCCCATAAGTGGTTGATTATCAAACATTTCACTTGTATATACTTTCATCTAAGCTAGTAATAATGTTGAACTTAGTAAAATATTGAGTATGAGAAAATTACTTACATGTTTGAAGTTCTGTAACAAGCAAATGGCAGCTGTGTAGTGTAGTTGAATAACTGTTCATTTAGGAAACAATCTGGTCTAGAATAACAATGAAGCTCTCTGTTGAGGTTGTAGAAGTCTCCATTGTTACTGTTAAGATCAACTCCAGGGATGTCAATTGTTTTCATATATCACCAGAGCATGAAATACGGCATGGCAACTTAAGTTGCCGGGGAGCACTAATGGGTTAAGGCCATGGTCACTACTTTCCCATTCTAGCCCTTTCCCATTCTTCTGTCGCTGAACACCGTCAAGGTGTTAGCGTAACATTAATGCTTTTGTTGTGCAAAATAAGATGCAAGAAAGCTCTATTCCCTCAGAGTTATTTATGGCCAATTGGTATGGATTACTAAAATTTTCATTTAGGGACAAGCAATTCTTTGTAATTTGAAATGCCCCTATTATGTGTAATTTTTAATGCACATTATCTTTGATTCTCTAACATATTTTAAATGCTGGAATTTGCTTTACCCAATCTAGGCCATAAATACTGTTACAACTTAAAAAGTGAAAATACAAATATTATGAGAAGTATTTCAATTTGCTGTTAGCACTGTATGTTGTTCTTACAGGCATTCTTTACACAAATCGCCAATCACTTTTCGAAATGGTCACCTTTGGCACTGATACAAGCTTTGAGTCTTTGTAGCCACTCGTCTATGGCAGAACGGAGGATATCCAGGGGGAAATCTGCCACTGCTGACAATAGAGAATGCTTTAAACTTCCAATGGTGGGGTGTCTCTTCTTGCAGACGATGTCATCAAACACTGACCACAGTCGGTAGTCCAAAGGGTTCAGGTCCGGACTGCTGCTGGGCCAATCTTCAGTTGAAATGAAGTTGGGAACATGACGCTGAAGCCGCTCTTGAGTTGACCTAGCCTTGTGGGCTGGAGCAGAATCCTGCTGGAAAGTCCAGGGTTGGTTTTGAAACAATGTGCCACTTATGTTCTTCGCAATAGGCTCCAAAATGGTGCTTTCGTACACTGTGACACTGGTTTTAACACCCTTTTAGCAGAAATGCAGCTGGATGGTGCCAGAATAACTCACCCCCCACCACACCATCACAGAGGAGGGATGGGCCCTCTGAATTTTTGGAACCTTTTTACTGGCTTCCCAAGATGATGATGCATAAATCCTGTCATTTTGCACATTGAAAGATTCTTCAATAGTGAATGCTTTTTCATCGGTGAAGAGGATGTTTCGATGACCCTTTTGTGTGTAACGCTGCAGGAGACATCAACATTTAAGCACTCTCAGCTTCTTTAGGCGCGCGTCAAGATCATGCCCTGTTTGTCGGCGATAAGCCCGTAGTCCAAGGTCCTCTGACAGAAGCCTTGACATTGACCATGTTCATTTCACAGGCCATGATAGCCTGCTTCCACACCGCAATTCTCCGCATATGAGCCGCCACTGCCTTTTTTGCTGCTGGAGTCCTGACACTGCGTGGGCGACCCTCCTCGGACGATCCTTTACAGTCCTGGTTGCAGTGAATCGCTCAATGGTCTGGTACACAAACATACAACTGATTTTCAGCTTTTGCAGCGTCTTGAAAATGTCAGAGATTTTCCAACTTTATGTAATGCTATTACTGCAACACGATTTTCATAATCACCCCATTCCATGTTGAAACCTGGAGCTAGATGCTTCCTCTATCACAGACAAGTTAACAGTGGTTCAAGGTTAACGTGTACATACTGGTAGTTCTTTACCTGCCAAACCGGTTGTACAGTGTGTGTCAGAAGTTTGTAGTAGTATTTAAGGCTAGACTAGGTATTTATTCATTCATGCTCTTATAGTAAATGAGCTTTAAAAACCATTTCTTATAATTTCTATTTTCATTTTATCGATATGGCCACCTGTGGGCCACGTTTACACAATCTTCCTCCTGTCATGCAGACTGATACCCTTCTCTTTACACTCTCGCCAAAGTTTCTTGAGTCTTTGACTTCTCGCTCATTCTTGCACTGAGATGTTCCATGGCTTTGCATGTTTCTCTTCAGATGCATCCCTCAATCCCGCAACCTTCTTCCTAAATATTGTCCTTTCTTTTGTATCCTCCTCCTTGATACCAATTTCTGCCAAGTCATTGTGCACCTGTGTAAGCCATCCCGGTTGTTTTTTCCTCTTTTCTTGCAGAAGAAGTATCCTGTTGGCCAATCTCTGAGGGTTCATTCTTTTGATATGTCCATAAAACGTCAGTCTCATTTTGCTCATTACAGTCGTGATTCTTTCTACTGTCTTGTGGAGCTCCAAATTCGATCTTAACCGGAATGTCTTTGAGTCGTTCGTCAACTTTCTAGGGCCTAAGATTTTTCACAAGAATCTTCTTTCTCTTTTTTCAAGGACTGGGTCAGCCATCCTCGTCAAGGTTTCTGCTCCATAACCACTGTGCTGTAATATTTTAACTTGGACTTATAGGTGTCATGATATAGTCTGAATGCCAACTCCATTCTTCTCACCCTCTCCTTTAATCCCCCCTTTTCATCTCCATTGGGGGTGAGTATTTTTCCCAGGTATTTAAATTTTTGCACACGCTGGATATCCCCTTACAGTGTAACAAGTCTGTCCGTGTTGCCTTTCTTTTTATAGAATCCATGAATGCTGTTTTTTCAAAGGAGATTCTTAACCCTGTTTTGACTGCAACATTTTGTAGTTATTCAACTTGTTTCTTGGCTGTTGACGGTTGTCTGTAATAAGAACGACATCTGTGAAGGCAAGGCAGTCCAACATCATCGCATTTTTTCCACAACCTATCTTTACCCCATTCTTCATTCTATTTTCAGTCGTTCTCAACCTCCATTCACAACTGAATTTCCACCACAGCAGAGTTAGACTGGCAATGGGAGCTTTTCTTACTAGTCTGACAAGATTTCTTATAAAGAAGTTACCAAAGTGCAATCCACCCATTCAATTTCTGTGTAAGAGTGTAAGTCAATACAGATCAGATCATGATGTGTAACACGTGTCATTTTCATACTAGTCCTATATTGCTCGCCAAGTCTGGTGTACCTCCTTTGCATGTGAGATGCAAGCAAACACTGTTGTCATATGCTGCAAATCTACGGCAGATGCCACTTCACCCAAGGATTGCATATTCCATAATCGGAATCGCCAGCTGTATGCTGCCTATCCATGGACAACACAACCGGTTGGAATACGCTTGGATGGTATTTACTATACAATATTGGAAGTACCTTCTGTTCTTTGTCATGTTAGAGCACATAGTAAGGTGCCTCTGTGGACAGCAGTATGCCAACCTGACATTATCTTGGAATTACACACCAGCCAAAAAAGAAAAAATACTCTGTTGCCTCCGTACATCGGAGGCTTTACAGGTTTGTTTTGAGCCGATATTCAGGATCAAGTGTATTCTATACAGATAGCTCGAGGACAGGCGGGAGAGTGGGTTATTTGTTCATGGTTGACAAAAATAGGTTTCTCTTCTCTCTACCCAAAACCTGCAGTGTTTGCACAGTGGAGCTTTTTGCCATCTTAGAAGCTCTGTGATACATGCTGTCCAATGGACATTGGAATTTCCTTGTGTGCACTGATTCCTCGTGCTCATTGCAGTCTATTGACTTGTTTTTCCCACAATACTCCTTTGTGCAGCATATCCACGATCTGCTGCCTGGATTGTGGGAAGTTACCAGGGTTTTTTTTTTTTGAAACCATGTGTTACCAATTATCAACTCATTTCTTCTGCAAGTATCTATCAGAATATCTCTGCCTTGTTTCTATTCCCATATCCAAATGGTCTTGTAATCTTATCTCCTCTTCTTCCTTGGCCTACTTGGGCATTCATGTCTGCTATGATCTCAACTTTTGCTTTATATACGACCTTCCAGATTGTCAAGGTATTCCTCTAGATCTGATTTTGCAATGTAAAAGCAAATAGCCAAGATCTGATTTCCTGTTTGTGGAGAGCATACCCTTGAATTATATCTCTTACATCAGTTTCAAGTCTCAATCTCGCCTAAATCATCCTGTCATTTATACTTTACCAACTCTAGTTATTACTTTAGATCTTTTGTATAATTATGAAGCCTACACCCTTCCTGGTTTCTCTTTCTCCACTATAGTATAAGCTACCCTGTCTTTTCCATTTAGTCTCTTCGATTCCCAGCAGTACAATCAGAATGATTTGTTGGTCATAAAATCTACTATTTCTTCCAATTTTCCTGTTAGTATCACTACATTGATTGGTCCCTATCTTCATGTATTCAGTTGCTGGTCACCAATTTCTCACCGTTCTTCCAGCATCACAAGAATTGCTCATCGCTTGTGGGAAATGCCCTAGCAGTTTCCTAGACTTCAATACACTTGTCATCATATGGGTTTTTATTATGATGGGTTCGCTATTGAACATCTCCCTTGGTAAATTATTCCAATCCCTAATTCCTGTTCCTATAAACTAATATTTGCTCCAATTTGTCCTCTTGAATTCCAACTTAATTTTCGCATTCCGATTTTTTTCTTTTAAAAACTCCATTCAAGCTTATTCGTCTACTAATGTCATTCCATACCTGTCTCTCCACTGACAGAGTACAGAGTTCAATAGCTGCAGTCGCTGAAGTGCGGCCAGTATCCAGTATTTGGGAGATAGTGGGTTCTAACCCCACTGTCATCAGCCCTGAAGATGGGTTTTCTGTGGTTTCCCATTTTCACACCAGGCAAATGCTGGAGCTGTACCTTAATTAAGGCCATGGCTGCTTCCTTCCCACTCCTAGTCCTCTTACCTGTACAGTTATTGCCATAAGACCTATGTGTATCGGTGTGAAGCAAAGCAACTTCTTAAAAATTAATTCACTGACAGCTTGGAACATACTGCTTAATCAAGCAGCTCATCTCCTTGCTCCTAAGTCTTCCCCTTCAGTCTGCCATTAACTGAATTGCAAACAGAGTACAGTAAGGAAATATGGTATGAAGATAAACACCTCAAGACAAAATGCATGGTCATATCAGAGACAACAAAGAATTTGTGTTTGAAGATAATCGCACAGTAGAACCTTCTGTTAGTTAGGCAGGCCAGAAAATAACAAAGGTTGGAAGATGTATAACTGAAATCAAGAACATGACTGCACAAGCTAAGATTGCATTTTGCAAAAGAGTAAATTGCTGAACACCAACAAGCTCAGTTTCTTCCTTTGTAAGTAAAAACAAATTGTATCTCTGGTGATATTAACATGCAGAAGAAGTCTTATTTGATGGGTTCATTGCCATGTAACTATTGCTGTGGATTATATAGAGGGTGTCTCTTATAAACCCAGACCGAGCGCATGGTGTTTGTACTGTGCGCTACAGCAACTGCCTCAGCCCAACTTACATCGTACGCAGCCGCCTTGCTTTAAGCATGTATACAATCTCATGTGAAATCTTATAAAAGATACTGGAAGTGTAATCTTTCATAATGAGGGACTTCATAAACATCATTAGGATTTTCTGCACACCAGTAGCAAGAGTTATGACTGTTCACACGACCATTAAGTTTAAACCAGGCCTCATCCAAAAAGAACACGTTGTGGGTTGAATAAATGATCATTCAGTGATGCAAGATACCACTCGCCATATCTCACTCTTGTGGCTGGATCAGCAGGTTTTAAGCAATGGGCCCATGTAAACCTGTACAGTTTGATGTGAAACAGCTATGTAGCTCTGTGTGCAGAAGAAACCAAAACCTCTACTTGTGCTAATTTTGTGAGTGATTTATTTGGTGACCATTCAAGATTCGCACCAATGTCATCTAGCTTTTCCTCTGTTAAAGCTGTTCATGTGCATGCATGTTTTTTATTGAACACTCAGTCAGTAGTTTCAAATTTATTTACAATTACGTGAATCTGTGCTCTTGAAGGTAATTGGAAATTACTGAACAAATGCACCGTGTACCCGTCGAGCCAACTCATACTTAAAATAACTTTTACATACAAAAATACAGTGTTGCAATGATAAATGCCTCACCATATTAACAGCTAAGATTCAGGCTGGCTACTGATGCTAGGTCGAACACATGCTTATTCCTTACAAGGTCAAGAACTATGCGTGCACCTTTCATCCAGCTGCTTAGGTCTCTGAGAGTAAAAACACCACTGGACGGTCTGGATTTATAAGAGACCCTGTAGACAGCAAGCAGCTCCACAGAAGATAGAGGATATTTTTCCTCAGACAGATCTTAACAAGTCATAGGTGCAAGCAGCTATATAGCAATGAAGAGAATTATTACTGATCATGTGCCCTGGAATCACTTTGTGACTACAGACCAATCTTTGAACTGAATTCATGATGATGATGATGATGATGATGATGATGATGATGATGATGATGAATCTCCAGACTTATCCTCCTACTAACATATTATATATAAACTTTACTTGCCCACAAGAATTTGACATCCACTCTCCATTCAATCCAAACTAACAAGTTGATCAGCATGCACTGTTAATGGCTGTGAAATTTTTACCATAATGTAGAATTGATTAGACCATGTCATCTGTATGAAAGAAGAAAAGAAATAAGTATTTATGTCTTAAGATGTCATTTGATTTGAGACAGAGTGATACAAGGGCTAGTAGTTTTGTTTTCATGCCAGTTGGAGGTGATTTGGTATATATGAAACTATACACTACTGAGTAAGAAGTATTTATTAGAAACTTACCTTTTAAAGTCCTACCATTATGTCCAACTGTTTTGTAAACATTTTAATATACACTACTATTACAGACCATCCTGGATTATGTCCTAAAAGGCTATAAGGTGTCTGTGGAGCAAAACAGTCCTTGCTTTCAGTATTAACTGTGAAACTGGGGTGATAGGTTTACAGTTATTATTAAATATTTTCAAATATGTTTGCCAGACTAAGTGGCTCAGATGGTTAAGGCGCTGCCTTCTGACCCCAACTTAGCAGGTTTAACCCTGGCTCAGTCCGGTGGTATTTGAAGGTGGTTAGATACGTCAGCCTCGTATCGGTAGATTTACTGATACATAGTCATTCCTGTGGGGCAAAATTCTGGCACTTCGGCATCTCCGAAAACCATCCAAAGTAGTTGTGGTTCCATTTCTATGAGGTTTGACTTGACAGTTAACCGGAAGTCAGACATTGGGCCAAATTGTTACAAGTACAAACAGCTGATTACCAACACCCAACACGAACGGAAATGTATATACTCGATAAGTCCAGAATCAATTATTCTTTGTAGAAAAATGCATAACTCACATAAGATGAACAATAACATATTTAGGATAAGGCTGTAAGCTGAGAAAGGTCGATGCTCGAACAGATAAAATGCGAGAAAATGAAATGAAATCTCTACTCACCATCTAGAACAGTTTGCGTTGCTGATAGATTTAATTTCTCCTAAGGAAGGAAAAAAATCCTACAAGGCAATACACCACTCATTTCAGAGTCACTATCGCATTGTCATCGTCTGTTGAGGTTTCACTCTCCTGGCTATTTCACCCACGACGTAAACTGGGTACTAGGGCTTTTTGTTTCACAGGGTCCACAAGTTCCCCTTTTTATGTATCACAAACCGAAATATTGTACTCCTTCAACCGCTCAATTAATTCATTATTTCTAGTCACCAGTGTTGGTGCTTTGTCAAGAATGACCAAGTGAACCGATGGTTACAGAAAACAACAGACCGACAACACTGGTAACCGGAACTAGAGTCTAACGCACTCTATCGGAGTGATCGGCTGCCTATGATTGGCTGTTTATTAATTCACTTAGCCTCCACCAAAAGGCAGCGCTCAAATGTTATCAAATTTGTTTGTTATGAGTTACGACACTGAGTGACTTGGCTATGCAGTTTGGATCACATAGCTGTTAGCTTGCATTCAGGAGATGGTGTGTTCAAACCTCACTCTCAACAGCCCTGAAGTAGGTTTTCCATATTTTCCCAATCTGTCAACAGGCAAATACTGGAGGTGTACCTTAATTTGGGCAACGGTCTCATCCTTCTTAATCCTATCCCTGTTCTATCTCCTCATTGTCATAAGACCTTTCTTTGTTAATGCAACATAGAGCAAATAGCAGTTGTTTATGAATTATTCTAGTTCTTTCTTTCTTTATTCGTGTCAGAAGTATCAACTTTACTTATAGATATTTAACAAAAAGAAACAAGATAACTACATTCCTACTATACAAATATACAAGTCTATTATACAATCACAGATAGAGCAACAATATTCGAGAGCTAGATGATGCTTGCCCAGATTGGGCGACGTCAATAGCATTGGGGGAGGCTGCAATCAAGTCTTTCATAGTGCACATTGAAGGACATAAAACACACTGACATAGATGTTGGATCGTCTGCTGCTCTCCGCAATCACAAAGTGATGAATCACTTGAGAAGCCCCACTTCCGCAAGTTTACTTTGGTTCTGCCGACTTCTGTACGGAGTCTGTTAAGGGCTTTCCATACTGTCCACTTCTCCTGGTGTCCACATGGAAGACTTTCCTTTGGCTCTATCCAGTTGGAAAGGTGGTGGATTCTTTCTTTCCACATTGTGACTCTAGCATTCTCTGCTTTCCCCTCAAGGTTAACTGATGTGCGGAGAAAACTTTTCCTAGATTTTAGCCTCTGTGTGGCTGGTTGGTATCCATAGAGAGGATGTGCTTCTGAAGAAGATGCCTGGAGCCTTTCTTTGGTAGCTGCTACCACCCTACGAATCTCACCGGGAGCAATACCAGCTAAAAGTTGGACCTTCTCAATGGGTGTAGGTTTCAAACATCCAGTGATGATCCTGCAGCTTTCGTTTAAAGCGATGTCGACCTGCTTCGTATGAGCTGACCTGTACCAAACCGGGGAGGCGTATTCTCCTGCAGAATAGCATAGAGCTGATGTTCTAATTGTTTGTGGTTGTGTTCCCCAACTTGTTCCTGATAACTTTCGTAGAATGTTGTTTCTGGCAGCTATCTTTTGTTTCAGGTTTTGGCAATGTTTCTTATATGTTAATGTGCGATCCAGCATAACTCCCAGGTACTTTGGTGTAAAGCAGTGTTCCAGTAAGTTCCCCTTCCATAGTACTTTGAGTTTCTGAGAGGCCTGCGCATGCCGCAGATGGAACGCACAGATTTGAGTCTTAGCTGGATTTGGTTTGAGTTGGTTTTTCTCATAATAGGTACCTAGCTTTTCTAATGCAGCAGTCTCTGCTTCATCAAAGGTATCAGTTTGAGTAGTAAGTGCAAGGTCATTGGTATATATAAAGCTTTTAGTATTTTCTGGTAATGGCTGGTCATTAGTGTAGATGTTGAAAAGAATAGGAGCCAGTACACTGCCTTGAGGTAGTCCATTCCTTTGATTCCTCCATCTGCTTCGGCGTCCTTGGAATTCGACAAAAAAGCGACGATTTTCCAGGAGAGTAGCTATCATCTTGGTTACCTTGATGTCTGTAATCATTCTATAAAGTTTGTGTAATAATATCCTGTGATTTACTGTATCGTAGGCGGCTGAGAGGTCCACAAAAGCCAATTGATATTATAAGAGCTCATTCACAATTTCAGATTAGCCAGGCTGAGTGGCTCAGATGGTTGAAGCACTGGCCTTCTGACCCCAAGTTGGCAGGTTCGATCTTGGCTCAGTCGGGTGGTATTTGGAGGTGTTCAGATACACCAGTCTGATTTTGGTAGATTTATTGGCACATAAAAGATCTCCTGCGGGACAAAATTATGGCATTACAGTGTCTCTGAAAGCCATTAAAAATAGTTAGTGGGAGGTAAAAACAATATTATTATTATTATTATTATTATTATTATTATTATTATTATTTCAGATCCCTTTCATTGGCATACAAAACACACTTGGCTGATACACTCTAGTTTCTAGGGTGATGCACACTACTTGCCCTAATAATTTGATGGTCTAATTTGTTTTTCTCCGTATTATTTATACTAACCATATTTATAAGCTTCAAACTACCTTCAACCATCTCATTCAAAGTCACAGACAGCCTGCTTAAGATGCCAGCTTGCTTGGAGAAGTATCAGATTGTAATGATCTTAGGCCATGCTTGGAGAAGTATCAGATTGTAATGATCTTAGGCCATGCTTGGAGAAGTATCAGATTGTAATGATCTTAGGCCATGCACCCAGCAACCTGAAGAAATGTTTACAGACAGCACTCTGGGTACAGTGAAGGGTTTTCATAGTAAGCCAGTCATTGCGTATCAGATGTCTTCAAAGACAGCTGATTCATCATAGAAAAGAATGTCTCTTTTGTCTGTTGGACACCCTAGTGGAATCAGTTAACATACCCATTCAGAGACTGGGATTTTCAGCTCTTTTGCCTTAGTCATGCCAGTTATTGTAACACCACTATAGGTTAGTGTTTAGTGCTTCAGCTTGTGAATAGAATTGGTATAGTTTTCAAATACCTAACTGCACATTGTAATCAAGGTAACCTTCATCTTAAATGTAAGTAATGGAAAGGACTAAATGACAAATCAAGTAATATATAGAAGGATAGAAACATATGATGCAATAGGATAAACTCGGTGACAGGTCAGCGGGGAAAGAGGGAACCACAGAAAGAGACATGGCCGAATGTGAAAACAGTAAAGAACAAGGACTTCATATCTTCTCATCCCCCAATAAGCAAGTTTCTGCTTATCAGCTTCATTAGGACTGACTTCTAATTGAGGAGGCTATCTTGATAGAGCATCGGTCTCTGTTTTCAAGTTTGTCCTTGTTACCTCTTTCCTACATTATGTTCCCATTCATGTTCCTATCTTTCTATGTATGACTTGATTTGCCTCTAGAACGTGTGTATCACCAAGCAAGTGGCTGCAGGGTTTGGGTCATGTAGCTATCAGCTTACATTGGGGAGATAGTGGGTTCGTGCCAGACTGTCGGCAGCTCTGAAGATGGCTTTTGTGGTTTCCCATTTTCACACCAGGAAAAATGCTGGTTGGGGCTGTATCTTAATTAAGGCCATGGTTGCTTCCTTCCCACTCCTAGCTCTTTCCTATCCCACCATCGTCATAAGACTTAATGTGTCGCTGCGACGTCAAATAGTGAAATGAATGTGTACAGATGTAGCTTGTTATAGATCTGGCTGCCCTGTAATTATTAGTTTTTTCTTTTTAACTTCCTGAAATATATTCATAAGACATTACTAGCTTTTAATTTGAGCAGAGTAACTTGTATTCTTTCATATTAAACTCTAGTAATATCTGTTTCAGGTATGGCAATAGGTAATGGGTTAAGCGATCCCGTACACATGCTGAAATATGGTGATTATTTATATCAACTTGGTCTTATTGATTCAAATGCCAGAGAGGCATTTCATCAGCAAGAAGCATTAGGAGTGAAATACATTGAAGAAAAGGAATGGGATAAAGCTTTTGACGTAAGTCCACAAATTACATCTTAACACCTAGATATGCTGTATAGTGAAATTCTGTCATCCTTTGGATAGGAAGTGTGGGAAATAATTTTGCTTAGGCTTGACTGTCTTTGTATAAGTTTGTGCAAAGATTATCTTTGAGACTGATTGTTTGCTGAAGTTATATTATTTCATTTAAAAAATATTTTTTCTAGCAAAACTTAGATTCATGGAAGTGACTGAGTAATGTTTTGATGTGACAGTCCTTATGCTCTTAGGAATTGATTTCTCAAACTATCATTAATCTGAGGATCCATTGTATGTTCAGTCCGTCAGCAATTCCGCTGGTGGGATCCTAAACAGCTCTGCCATCAGCTGTCATAGATGGCCTAGGCATCACTGAAGAGGCATACTAGGGAAATGAGGAGTGAGGTAGTTTCCCATTGCTTTCCTCACTGAGCCAGAGTTGCTATTACATATCAGTCTGCCAAGCCCACTGAAGTACATACACCAACCGACCCTATGAGCAACATTTTCACACCATTCATAGCAGGGACTGGCTGCATAAGGATTGGCATTACTAGCATCGCTCATACCTCAGTCACTTTCATATTGTCAAAGCCGAGGATAAGACAGAGACAGATTTATGAAAGTAACAAAATTGCTCTAGCCTATACCAGAAGACATAGTGCACTGTAAGCACTAGGTCCTGCCAGCAAAGGCAGGAGGATCCATTAGCATCATAGAATGAAGAAAAATAATAATTAATCAAGACAACAGGCAGAATAACATCGAAAGAAATATAACATTATAATATTCAAGGTTGATGCAAGAAGAGTGAGAAAAGTGTAAAGTAGGATAAAGTATTATCTGGGCTAGATTTGTCAATGTATTTACCATGTTAAGAAGCAAACCAGTATGAGGGAGATATTCATAAGTCTCTTACAAATGTAATAAGGAGGAAAAATGGTAAATAGAATGTAATACTGGTGGGGAGATTTCAATGACAGTGTTGGAAATAGAATCAAAGGAAATGAGGAAGGTAATGCACAAGTAAAGAGAAACTATGAATAAAAAAGGAAAAGGAGACTCTGTACTTAGCTGTGACTGTTACAGAAATAGCTATTGTAGATTCTTTGTATACTGTTCTTGAGAGGAGTTGAGCTCCCCAATAAATATTCAAGACCATCAGTGACTGAGTTTAGGAAACCTGTCAGAGGAGATTTTTCTGTGATACAAACCCTAATCAAATTGCTGACAAGTGTTAGTTTTAAAGTATGAAATTTCATTCAGGAGAGAGTGGGTTCAGACCCCACTGCCAGCAGCCCTGAATGTGGTTTTATGTGGTTTCTCATTTTCACACGAGGCAAATGCTGGGGATCTACCTTAATTAAGGCCATGCCCACTTCCTTCCCACTCTTATCCCATCTTTGCTAAAAGACCTATTTGTGTTGGTGTGACTTAAAGCACATTGTAAAAAAAAATTAAAAATTGAAAATGAGATTTGTTTGCTAGCAAGTAAATTATGGTGAGCATGAGGACAAAAATTACTGTACATGGAAGTACTCAGAATGTACAGAAATGAGAAGCGACATATTCAGAAGAACAGATGATAAAATAAAATCCAGGATATGGAAATGGCATGATTAGGATACACACATGGAGTATGTGAAGTTCCAAATTTATATCATGAAACAGCAGCTTTATAAGAGTTGTTAAGAGTGTATATGTCAGTGAATTGACACAGTCTAAGCAATGCATGAACATAAAAAGCATGCAAGAAATAACTCCCAAAAATTATATTAAAGAAGAGCATAATATAACAGAAAGAACCAGAAGCTATTCATGTCTTCTTCAGAAAGAGAACTGGGATAATTTTGGAAATAAATAGGAAACATTACATCAGACTGCTGGTGATTGTTTCTTTCTACAGCCCTCCTGCCCTTTATGGGCCATTAATCCTTGGCTTATTCCTACTTATTAGCCTACATATTGTGGCATGGTGACCCGTTACATACGCCATGCCAGTATGCAGCCGCAGAGGGTGGCACAAGCTAGCCAGCTCCAGCAACATGCTCATCACTAAGGAAGGCCTACCCTCTCCCTACTCCCATCACCACACGGAGGACAGCCGCTTGCGGATTTGTCAGCGCTTCCGCCACTGCTATCTGGATCAGCCTGCTCGCGTATTAGAGGCCTCTGGCGTTACAGAAGAATCTGGACGGCGCGTGGAGAGTATTCGCCTTCAGGAAGAATCTGGAGGCGTGTCCCTTCTGGAGGCATCCAGATGGTGTGAGCGGAAAGTGCAGTCAGTGATAGCCTGAGCTGAGGTGTCAGTCTGTTGGAGTATGTATCTGTTGGAGTCGAGAACTCGTTCCTGTTTCCCTGGTGTGTGTGTGTGTGTGTGTGTGTGTGTGTGTGTGTGTGTGTGTGTCTGTGTGTCTGTGTGTGTGTGTCTGTGTGTGTGTGTCTGTGTGTTGGGGCCAGCTGTTGTAGAAGAACCTTGGGTGTTCTGGAGCAGCGCAAAGGGAACACTGGGTGCCGACATGTGCAAACTGTGAACAGAGTTTGACGGATTGAGTGAAGAGTGCATACTATCCCGAGCTGCGAGACTGTGACAGTGCTAACAAGTGTGACTTAGCGGGTGAGTGCAAGTGATTGAAGACACACACACTCTCTATCTCTCGCTCTCTGTGTGTGTCATGAGAAACTAAGAGAGGAGCGTGAACTGTGTAAGTTGTAAGCTCGGCAGTTGTCTGTGTGTAAATGTGTAGTTTTAGTGCTTAGTTAATAAATTTTAGAAATTGGATGCTAAAGGGTTCTGTCTTATTTATTTACCATGCCAATATGTAACAATATTATCACTGGAATAATTATGAGAACTATTTCTTGTTCCAGTTTTTAATTTTTATCTTTATATTTTGTCATTGTAACACTATTGCATCTTTTATTCATTAGCCCATGTTTTTGACCAGCAACTTTTGTAAATATGTTTCTAACAATAAATAATAGATAAAGCTTTATATTTTCAAACTGTTGTCACTCGTAGTTGAAACACAATGAGTACCGCTGATTTTTGTTTATTTATGTATTTGTTTATTTATTACAAATCTAATTTAATGATGTTATAATCACTAATTAATCATGTAACTATAACTTGCTGACTCTTCAAAAAACGTAATACTTAAAGAATAATACATGTAATTAGTAAATATGATTACACTTCGACACTGATTTACTCTGTGTACATAAGTCACCTGTATCAGTTGTACTCTCAACTCCTCAATTGATGATTATGACGATGATGATGATTATTATTATTATTATTATTATTATTATTATTATTACTATTTGTGAAATATTCTACTCATATTAAAGCAATCGCCTTCTTAGCACTGTATTTCTATAGTTAACTTATTAATTCATTTTGATGTTTGATTTACATTGTATTATAAATTCATTTTTAGGTGGAATTTTCAGGAGTAGCCTATTTGCTGTTCAATAAGTTATTTTAAATAGTCATGTTTTTCATGTTCTTCAGTTTGTAGGTTTAAAGAGTGTACCATTATTATATATATGTTTTATTGATTTATTTTTCAGGTATTTGATGCCCTATTAAATGGAGATATGTATCCAAGTGGTTCATTCTTCCACAATATCACAGGATTCGACTTTTATTTTAATTTCCTTCATGATAAGGACTATAGTGAAGGCGGAGATATGGGCACTTACATCCAGCAAGAAATTGTCCGCAATGCAATTCATGTTGGAAACATGACTTTCCACACTGACAACACTGTAGAGATAAACTTGAAGCAAGATGTAATGCAGTCTGTGAAACCATGGGTGGAGGAGCTCCTAGAACATTATAGAGTTTTGGTTTATAACGGACAGCTAGATATTATTGTAGCCTACCCACTTACTGTTTCTTACCTACAGACACTACAGTGGAGTAGTACTGCAGCATATAAAACTGCTCCTAGATATCAATGGCGGGTTGATAAAGAACTAGCAGGATATGTAAAGCATGCAGGAAATCTCACTGAAATACTTGTTAGAAATGCAGGACACATGGTTCCTTTAGATCAGCCTAAGTGGGCATCTGATCTCATTAATAGATTCACTGCTGGTAAGGGATTTCATTAAAAGATGTGTTTTTAAAATTGTATTAGGGGAAGATGGCCCATTCTAAGATTCTTTTCAGGTGAACCAGACATGTATTTTCATGAAGTTGAGGCTGACATACTCTCTACTTACAGAAATAAGAACATTTTATAAAAAATTACCATGACAAATACAAAGTAAAAGATTTTATTGAAAACTAGAACAATTCAGTTTACAATGTACAGTAAAGTCTTGCTAATACAAGTTGTATGGAACTGAGGCTATCTCAGATTAAACAGAAAGGAAGGTAAAATATAAAAAAATATTTTAATACTGTTTATTCAAATTCCATCTATAGGCCTATATATTTTTTGAACCAACTTATAATTTAATACTTGGACAAAAATCTGAAATCGACAGCTGTGTTGCAAACTATCAGAACTCAGCTGAATTTCTCAGGAGTGGTTAGAGTGCATTCAAATTAATTTTTTGTGATTTGTTTTGTATAGAATATCTGATTATTGGGACTCTACTGTACATTTCCTTTTCTTCATCAGAATTCTGTTTTAAACATAACCTGTTTGGAGAGGAATTACCCCTTACCATTTTGTAACCAGTTGTATGTAATTATCACTTGTTTTGTATAATTTGTGTGATTTAATCATAATAGCTTTTTCTTACTATTATTTCTTCACTTTAATGTCTTTGTTTATTCAGAAGTACAGAAACGCATACTGTCCAATACTAGAGGAAAGACTCATGTTGATAAATAATTAAACAAAGCAGAACCATTCATTACTATTCTGCAGAAGTAGCACTTAAAATAATGGACAGCTAGATATTGCAACCTACCTACTTACTGCTTCCTACCTACAGATACTACAGTGGAGTAGTACTGTAGCATATAAAACTGCTCCTAGATATCGATGGCGGGTTGATAAAGAAATTAGTTCATTGCATCTGTTTTATTTGTCTCTCTATTTCAATACACAATCGTCCGACTCGTTGGCTGAACGGTCAGCGTACTGGCCTTCGGTTCAGAGGGTCCCGGGTTCGATTCCCGGCCGGGTCGGGGATTTTAACCTTAATTGGTTAATTCCAATGGCACGGGGGCTGGGTGTATGTGTTGTCTTCATCATTTCATCCTCATCACGACGCGCAGGTCACCTATGGGTGTCAAATAGAAAGACCTGCACCTGGTGAGCCGAACCCTTCCTGGGATATCCCGGCACTAAAAGCCATACGACATTTTTTAAAATACACAATCAACTACCAAGGGATTGATTATTTACTAATCTGATAATATTTCTTGAATTAACTGTCCAGTTAACTGTTAGTACAATGTGTCTCGTTCACCTTCTACTTTGAAATCTTGTGTTATAGAGGAATGTTGAAGGTGGAATTGGTTAGTGAGATGAAGAAAGAGCTGGTGAGAGGAGAACCATTTTGCAAATTTGAGTATCTTAAAACTGAGAGTTTTGTGTAGACCAACATGTTTGTCTCATACTGACTTTTTCCTTTGATTTGGAGGAGGTAGTAATTTTGTCCTCCTGAACAGCTGCAGCTGTGAACTTGCACCCGGGAGATATTGGGTTTGAGCCCCACTGTCGACAGCCTTGAAAATGGTCTTCCATTGCTTCCCTTTTTCACACCAGGCAAATGCTGGGGCTGTACCTTAGTTAAGGCCATGGCTGCTTCCTTCCCACTCCTAGGCCTTTCCTATCCCATCGTATACATAAGACCTATCTATGTCGGTGCTACTTAAAGCAAATTGAATAAAAAAATTGAATGCATTTAGTGGTTTGCAGCTCTCTGTTCATGCTGGACCTTCTTAGCACTTAGAAATTATATCCTTCAAAGATATCTGGAACCTTCTTGTATGTAAGCTTTGGGAAGGCATTCTTTCTGATCATATTAGACAAGTTTGTGAAATTAATAACTGGTTCGATTGAAGGCAGTTCGGTTTTAGGAAAGGTTATTCCACTGAAGCTCAACTTGTAGGATTCCAGCAAGATATAGCAGATATCTTGGATTCTGGAGGTCAAATGGATTGTATCACGATTGACCTGTCTAAAGCATTTGATAGGGTGGATCATGGGAGTCTACTGGCAAAAATGAATGCAATTGAACTAGACAAAAGAGTGACTGAATGGGTTGCTATATTTTTAGAAAATAGATCTCAGAGAATTAGAGTAGGTCAAGCTTTATCTGACCCTGAGGGGAATTCCTCAAGGCAGTATTATTGGACCTTTATGTTTTATTATATATAACATGTAAATTATATGAGTAAAGAAGTGGAATCAGAGATAAGGCTGTTTGCAGATGATGTTATTCTGTATAGAGTAATAAATAAGTTACAAGATTGTGAGCAACTGCAGCGTGACCTCAAAAATGTTGTGAGATGGACAGCAGGCAATGGTATGTTGATAAACGGGGTTAAAAGTCAGGTTGTGAGTTTCACAAATAGGAAAAGTCCTCTCGGTTTTAATTACTGCGTTGATGGGGTGAAAGTTCCTTTTGGGGATCATTGTAAGTATCTAGGTGTTAATATAAGGAAAGATCTTCATTGGGATAATCACATAAATGGGATTGTAAATAAAGGGTACAGATCTCTGTGCATGGTTATGAGGGTGTAGTAAAGATGTAAAGGAGAGGGCATATAAGTCTCTGGTAATACCCCAACTAGAGTATGGTTCCAGTGTATGGGACCCTTACCAGGATTACCTGATTCAAGAACTGGAAAAAAATTCAAAGAAAAGCAGTTCGATTTGTTCTGGGTGATTTCCGACAAAAGAGTAGCGTTGCAAAAATGTTGCAAAGTTTGGGTTGGGAGGAATTGAAAGAAGAAGAGCTGCTCGACTAAGTGGTATGTAATACCAATATAAATGGTCCGTTATTGGACATTATAAATTTTCCAGCTAGCTCATTCTTGGTTGCCAGCGTTTCGCCCTCGTGTGCTAGGGTGGGCTCATCAGTTGGTACCTAGCACACCTACCAATACGCTGGCTAGTGCATACCATGGAGGCCACTGCGTAGGCTAACTGGAGCCACCGGCAGTGCCAATGCACTAAGAGACTTTGTCTCATCACTAAAAATTTATGCCTGCTTGGCCATCAGATGATATAGATGTTGATTTCCATAGGGAATCTGAAATATTTGTCCTGAATGAGCAAATTTATAATACCAATATAAATGGTCCGTTATTGGACATTATAAATTTTCCAGCTAGCTCATTCTTGGTTGCCAGCGTTTCGCCCTCGTGTGCTAGGGTGGGCTCATCAGTTGGTACCTAGCACACCTACCAATACGCTGGCTAGTGCATACCGTGGAGGCCACTGCGTAGGCTAACTGGAGCCACCGGCAGTGCCAATGCACTAAGAGACTTTGTCTCATCACTAAAAATTTATGCCTGCTTGGCCATCAGATGATATAGATGATATAGATGTTCTGATGGCCAAGCAGGCATAAATTTTTAGTGATGAGACAAAGTCTCTTAGTGCATTGGCACTGCCGGTGGCTCCAGTTAGCCTACGCAGTGGCCTCCACGGTATGCACTAGCCAGCGTATTGGTAGGTGTGCTAGGTACCAACTGATGAGCCCACCCTAGCACACGAGGGCGAAACGCTGGCAACCAAGAATGAGCTAGCTGGAAAATTTATAATGTCCAATAACGGACCATTTATATTGGTATTATAAATTTGCTCATTCAGGACAAATATTTCAGATTCCCTATGGAAATCAACATCTGTATCATAAGTGGTATGTTCCGAGCTGTCAGCGGAGAGATGGCGTGGAATGTCATTAGTAGACAAATAAGTTTGAGTGGCGTTTATAAAAGTAGGGAAGATCACAATATGAAGATAAAGTTGGAATTCAAGAGGACAAATTGGGGCAAATATTAATTTATAGGAAGGGGAGTTAGGGATTGGAATAACTTACCAAGGGAGACGTTCAATAAATTTCCAATTTCTTTGAAATCATTTAGGAAAAGGCTAGGAAAACAACAGATAGGAAATCTGCCACCTGGACGACTGCCCTAAATGCAGATCAGTATTGATTGATTGATTGATTGATTGATTGATTGATTGATTGATTGATTGATTGATTGATTGATTGATTGAATTCTTCTATGTAACCACACTTTAGATGCTTTGAGGCATTCTGTGGAATATGCCTTAAGAGTCGATTTTTATGCTCCATTGGCAGCACTGATCAGATATAGATTTTAATTATTTTTTGACATTGTTAAGGTTTAAAATCGTATTACATATAAGAAACTTCATTCCACTGAGTGTAGTTTGAGCTATTTCAACTTGAGGTTTTCTCTGTTTGGATCCAGATCTTCTAATATTATAATTCCTAGGTATTTAAACTTGGTGACATATTATATTGGTGTTCTGCTCTGTTCAAGAGATGCCTTTACATATTCCTGAAGATCACTCATATAGTTCCATTAACATTGATGCCAAGTCTTGTACCTTCTGTAGCAGCAACAGTTCTATTAACAATAACTGAAGGTGTTCAGTATTATCAGCAAAGAGAAGTGTCATCTGCTTATTGGATTCTCCTACTGGATATTCAATTATTTTTCACCCTTATTTCTGTTTCTTCTAAGGCTTTCTTGAAGATCCTGTCAAAGTATCTATTGAAGAAGAGTGGGAAAAGGATGCATCTAGAAACAATTCACTAAATTATTGAGAATGTGGAGATACAGGAGCATTATACAGGGCTGAGGACTGCCCAAAAATTTTAATTTTAGGCATATTGGCTGCTGAAAAACATTGCTTTTAACTACATTCTTATAAAAGACATCTCGGTCACACAGAACTGATTTAGTGAGAAATTTTAAAAAATAAGGGAACATTCTGTAGAAACGGACAGGTGTATTCAGATTTACAGAAAATGCTCTCTAATTTACATGCTTCCAACAGAGAAGTTTATTGTAGTCCTGTGGAAACAATGGCTTAAGCATATTAGAGAAAAGTCAGTAGTTTGAAAGTTGCTATTTTTGACCTGGTTTTAACCCTTAACTACCCGGCTACCATAATAGGGACATTAACTCCCGGGTCAGATCTGAGAGATCTATAGCAAAATTCATCGTTAAAATTTGAAACAGGAAATGTACTGAATATTTTTGTTTTCACAAACTATTGGCCAGTGGGGTCTATTTCAGTGTACAACCATAAGATCAAAGCAAAAGATTTAAAAGATTAAGTAGAAATACTTAGTATATAAAATCACATAAAATAAATTACAAAATCTATAGATGTGTGCACTTGTGCACATACTATATTGTAACGAGTTGGCGGGGTAGTGTGATCAATTAACACTAGGCTGGTCTAAGATTTATTAGGTACGCACTAAACTACACAAGACTACACACAACTTTTGCTCATAACACCAACTTACACAGTTCGCGCGCTCTCTCTCCCTTCGTTTCTCACTTATTCTCACACTACACAGTTTTACACTCACACACAAGGTCCCGCGTCGCACGGCTACACATTCTCCCTTTCGCTGACAGTCGGCACTGTAGCACACCAGTCCGATAATCATAGCAGTTCACATACTTCACTACACTGGCAGTCGCTCACGACTGAACCACACCAACTTCTACTCAGTCTAACTCTCACTGACTCCAGGCCGGTCGTTCCTCTCTTATATACCTCCGCTGGCTCTTCTAGAATCGTCCGGATGCTGAATGGATCCAGGAACATCGCGAGATGGAACACTCCAGATTAATCGTGGAGTCATCTCCATACTCCTCTGGTACGGACCGCGAGTGGAAGCGAGTGGGGCTGGCCTAGCTGCTAGTGATTGGCGCAGCTGAAGCATAAGGAGTGGGTCTTTACGGTGCCGGGCCGGGCCCACTGCCAGTTGACATGGCGGACGCTATGACCATTACACTGCCCCCTCCTCAAGGCTGCTCATCCCGAGCTGCTCCACGATACGGTGCCAAGCGATCCAGGTGAACAACCATCATCTTCCCTCGGGGAGGACGCCGGATCTGGTAGGCGACGTCGTTGATCCTGGTGATAATTGTATATGGGCCTTCCCATTGCGGCTGCAGTTTCGGTGACTTCCCTTTCGTCCGCACCAGACGGTACAGCCACACTCTGTCACCTTCTTGGAAACCCGCAGAGTTCGCGAGCATGTCGTAGCGGGCTTTCATCCTGTCGCTGGCTACCCTTAGATGATGTCGGGCATAATCGTGGATGTCGTTGCTGTTGGTCTGGTGCAGAACCGAACATTAGATTGCATGGCAGGCGGAGCTCCCTTCCAAAGACCATGTTGGCGGGTGTCATGCCCGTCATCTCATGGGTGGACGCTCGATAGGCCATCAAGAAGAAGGGGACCCTCTCGTCCCAGTCCTTCTGGTGCGCCGAAACCACCTTCCTCAGGTGCTCTTCAACGGTTTTCACAAAACGCTCCACCATACCATCTGACTGAGGGTGGAGAGGCGTCGTACATGTCTTCTGCACTCCTAAGCATTGCAGAACCTCATGCATCAACCTGGACTCGAATTTTCTGCCTTGGTCGCTATGAAGTTCCCTCGGGACACCGAATCGACAGAAGAAGTTCTTGACCAAGACGTCGGCCACTGTCGATGCCTCTTGGTTGGGGATGGCATAGACCTCCGGCCACTTTGTGAAGTAGTCCATAGCCAGGAGTAGATAACGGTTCCCAGCGTCGGATTCGGGGAATGGTCCAGCGACATCAATGGCGATCCTCTCGAATGGTGCTCAAACGTTGTACTGCATCATTCAGCCCCTACTCCTGGTACGTGGACCCCGGCTCGCCTTGCAGGTGTCACACAACTGGCACATCCTCTCAACACCGCTCCTCAAGTGCACCTAGTAGTAACGTTGTCGGGCACGATCTAGTGTCTTATTCACTCCCAAGTGGCCGGCAGTAGCGCCCACATGCAACTTGGTCAGCACCTCTTATGCTCCTGAGGATTATCAGCTGTGCAATGTGCTTCTTTCCGTCGGTTGATTCCCACATGCAGGTAAGTACCCCGTCACTAACCATGAGAGATGACTGCTGGGCCCAGTACGCCTTATAGGTTGGACTGCGTTCGGCGATGTCTTTCCATTCCGGCCTCTGCCCCGACTCTACTTCTCGTAAGATCACCCCGATGTCATCGTCCTTCAGCTGCCCCCTCCTGAGGGCGTTTTGATCCCATCCTTCTGGCGGTGGCCCTTACGGCCTGGACGTCCACGATGCCTGCCTGTCTCTCCACTTTCTGGCAGTGTGTACAGTTCACAGGGCACAGTCGTCTCGATAGAGCATCGGCGTTGCAGTGTTTCTTCCCTTGTCGGTGCTCGGTGGTGAAGTCGTAGTCCTGAAGGCGTTGCACCCAGCGAGCTGTCTGACCTTCCAGGTTTCTGAAGCTTAGGAGCCAGGTCAACACAAAGTGGTCGGTGCACAGGCGGAAAGGCTGCCCATACAGATACTTGTGGAAGTGCTCCAAGGTCTTCACGATAGCCAGCAATTCCCGACGCGTCACGCAATAATTTCTCTTAGCTTTTGACAATGTCTTGCTGAAATAGGCGATCATCTTCTCCTGGTCGTCTTGCGCTTGTGACAGTACCCCACCAATTCCCACGTTGCTGGCGTCGGTATCGACGATGAACTTCTCCCCAGGCTTGGGATATCCGAGGATGGGCGCAATACACAGAGACTCCTTCAGCTTCCGGAAGGCAGCCTCCGCCTCGCTTGACCATTGGAAAGACCTCCTCTCCTCGGTGAGCCATGTAAGAGGCTTTGAGATGTCTGCGTAGCCAGCTATAAAACTGCGGTAATACGTTCAAAGGCTGAGAAAACTCCTTAGTTCTCGCTTGTCCTTCGGCACTGGCCAGTCCCTGACAGCTTCTAACATCTCCGTGTCTGTGGCTACTCCCTCCAATGACAGGATGTGGCCCAGGTAGCGGACCTCCTTCTGGAACAGTTGGCATTTTCCGGGATTTAGCTTTAGGTGAGCCCCACATAGCCTCTCAAACACTTTTCGCAGGTTCTCCACGTGCTCTTTGAACATGCGTCCCACAATAATTATGTCGTCCAGATACACGAGGCAAGCGTCGTGAGTCAGCCCTCTCAGCACGGCCTCCATCAGTCGCTCAAAAGTCGCCGGCGCGTTGCAGAGGCCGAAGGACATCACGGTGAACAGGTAGAGCCCTTGGCCGGTTGAGAACACCGTCTTCTCCTTGTCTTCCGGATGGAGCGCTACTTGCCAGTATCCAGACTACAGGTCCAAAGTCGAAAACCACTGGGCTCCAGATAACGTGTCCAGGGTGTCGTCTATCCGAGGTAACGGGAAACAGTCCTTCTTCGCGACGTCGTTCAGCTTCCGGTAATAGACGCAGAAACGGAGTTCACCGTTCTTTTTCTTCACCAGGACGACTGGCGATGACCACGGGCTGTTCGACTCCTCGACGACTCCCCGCTGCTTCATGTCATCTAGCATCTGGTCGATTTCCACCTTCTTCGCCAGGGGTACTCTACGAGGTGGCTGTCGGATTGGAGCGGCGTCGCCTGTGTTAATGCGATGGTACACTCTGTCCGTCGTTCCATGGTCACGTCCGGTAGCAGTAAAAATGTCCTGAAACTCGTGGATTAGTTCTTTAACCTCCCTGAGCTGTCTCGCCTCTAAATGTTTCCGAGCATCGGATATAATCTTCCGGAGCTTATCCAATCCTTCCCCTGCTTCCAGGGTCTGTGCGTCTTCATCGTCCACTGGCACGACGCACGTGACTGGTTCACAAGTCCCAAGCTCGATCCCGCTGGGTAACCTCAGCACCCGCGACGTCGAATTCAATATTCGTACCGGCACGCAGCTTCGTGCCGGAACGAGCATCCTGGCTAGGTAGAGTCCTTGATCGGTGGTCGGCGAACCGGGTTCCATGAGCACGCTGTCCCCCTGTATGGGTTCCTCTAACCGTGCCGTAACCATCACCTCGCTGTTGGCTGGAATCACTTCATCGCTGGCCTACATTAACCGCGCTACTCGAGGTTGCGTCCCTGGGCGTCGCAGCATTACCTCTTGTTTGCCGAGCCACAATGCATGTCGTCGACAGTCGCCTCGTATTTCCGTAGCGTGTCTAGGCCCAGGATGACCTCATCCATGATGGCGGCGACGAAAGCCCAGACTCGTAGGCGTCGTCCCAGCATTAGTTGAAGTAGCGCCTCCTTCAAGACAGGGATGGTGTGTCCTGATGCCGTCCGCAGCAGATAAGGGCGGTGGGGTTCCCTCTCTGGTTGTCCCTCAGCGATGTCCAGCCTGGCGATGGTCAATGCCGCTCCCGTGTCTATCGTGACTTGGCACGGCCTGTCTCGGAGCCACCCGTCGGTGATTAAGCTGTCGTTGCAGGTTATAAACTTCATTTTCCTTGTCCGTATTGAAAATCTACTTGTGATACAATTTCTTTAGGTTTGCCAATTGCCACCTTTTCAATACAATAAAAATATATTACAAACTTACATATTTATTATGATGTTTACATGGTACATGTTTCGCTCCTTTTCGTGAGCATCATCAGCCAAACTATCATTAATCTAAGATTGTGTAAGATCATAAAACAATTCTATTGGTTCAAGATTACTCTTATAAAACTAATTGACAATCTTATAACATTTTAAAAGTCATACAACAATAAAATTATGTCTTAAGTTAAGACTTTTTGCCTAAAATCTTCTTCAGTTCAAACATTTTTTATCGCCAAAACTCATCCAGTGAACATCTTTTAAAATTGTTTAAAAAATAAGAATAAAATAAAAAACTTTGAAATCTGGCTAGTTGTGTTGGTTCCCGTTGCTTAACTTGTATAATTATCATTAAAACTTCATAACAGTATTGAATATTTTCTGCAGTTGATAATTGTCGTTATGGGCGATAGATTTGTTCTCGTTGCTGGAGTAACATTTATAAAATGTATTAATGTTAATTTATATTATCAATGGGGTAAAATTGTTCGTGAACAAACTTGTTGATAAAACACTTTTTGATGTGATATTGGATTTAAAATGTTCTCGAACGTTCCATAATGGCTCGTTGGTATATCTGTAATGAAAGATAAAAATTATATGTTTATGGTTTTGATTGTGTTTCTGTATAACATCTTATTGGAAGAATTGTCACTTACTTTCCTTTCTGCTTCGTAATTGTTTGGTGTTACTCCTAGCACCTTGAGAACTACTTGTTATCCTGTTTGCACTTCTTGTGTTGTATGAGTGAGTGTGGATGAGTTTACGTTTTGGCGGGGAGGGGGAAGGGGAAGTTAAGGTAGGCGGCGCATTGGTAGCTGCAGTAGGCTGTGGAGGGGATAGTCTAGGGGAAGTGAGGGGAGGAGTTGAGTTTGTTTGTGTCAATAAGCCATTAACTTTTATTGGATTAAAATGTTTATAGAATTTATTTATATCTGATTTGAGTATTTGTATTAGTTCCGGTAATTGTAATAAGATGGGATTCTTTATTTCTATTTCGTCATTTAGGTTTTTATTTTTATTGTATTGTTGATCTAAATGAATGTATATGTTTTCCAATTCCGTCATTTCTTTTCCTTTTTCTACTCTTCTTAAGATTTTTAAATCCCTTTCAATAGTTGTAAAACTGTGTCCATTTTCTTGCATGTGTGTACTCAGTGTACTCATTGCAGAATGTTTCCTGTGTTTGGCTGCATTTACATGTTCTAGATATCTTATTATAAAGCTTCGGCCAGTCTGGCCAACGTATGAAAAATTGCACTCTGCGCACGTGAGCCTATATATTCCAGATCCTTGGTATTGATTACTATTTGTATTAACTTTATTGTGGTTGAAGAAAACGTTTCGGTTCGTGTTTTGGGTCTTGAAAGCAATGTTAATATTTTGTTTTTTGATAGTATTAGTGATTTGGTATATAGCTGGGTTAGTAAATGTGAAAGTTGCAAATTTGGATTTTTTATTTTTATCTGGTACGAGATTAGTGGCCAATTTTATTTTCACCTTATTAATGATTTTGTTAATCATTTCTATTTTGTAACCGTTATTGAGTGCTAGATCTTTTATAAAATCAAGTTCTTTCTTTAAATTCTTGTTTGTTAGTGGAATTTTTAGGGCTCCGTAAACCAAACTCAAAAATGCTGCCTGTTTGTGAGAGTTGAGAGGTGACATCTGATAAATTTACAGTGGTTGGGATGTTTTTAAGGTCTGAGTTAGTCTGTTTTATTCTTGTAATATGTTTATCGGATTTTGTTTTGTTCTCTCTTAAATGTGATATTTTTTGTTTTCTATAGTTCTTTGTTTCTTTTCTAATATACCAACGAGTTTCTCATTAGTAAATTGTTGTACTGATTGCCATTCTAACGGGGTTAGAAGGTCAGAGATTTCTAAATGTGTACGATAAAGTTGTAAGTTTAAAAACGACTTTTTTCTGTAATGTGTTTTTATCTCGTTTTTTAGCCAGATTTCATTTACTTTGTTTTGAGTGTCTACTAAATTTGGCATAGATAAGTTTCGTCTTTGTACAGATTTCAAAAACTTTGGTACTAATTTGAATTTTAAACATTCTTTTAAAAAATATGTCTTTCGCGATCTTACCAATCTTAATCTTAAGATTAATGAATCTGTTTTTAATCTTATTATTAGCCTGGTTGGCCATTACGGATAGTGAAATGAGCTTACTGAATAAAGGATCAAAATTTAATTGGCCTAACCATCATCAAATAGAAGATGTAATAACCACTGTAGCTGAAGTAGAATCTAATATAGGGAAATTGCCTTTAGAATCGCAAAGTGATACAAGATTCGAAGTTAAAAAGAAACTTCCAACCTTAGTAAAAGAAATAAATAACAACTTAAATCCCGACCTCACTAAACAAATCAAAGAATTAATGGTTTCGTTGATCGGTATGCAGGGGTACATGTTAGTTATATCATATGAACACATTTTATGATGTGGTTGCAGTTCGAATTTATTTAGTTTATCACAGAATTCTATTGAATTATTAATTGTAGAATTATTGTAAAATTTATAGTGCTTTTTCAAAAAATGATGTATAAATTTAGAGGTCTTATATGTTGGGCTATTCATGCAGTTAATTATAGGTCACATAGGTATGTTAGCTTTATGGATTTTAGGCATGGCTCTGGCTGTTGGTATTTTGGGATTCATATTTATCAGCTTCTGACATTCTAGATCATTAAAGAGAAAAGACGAATTTTTAAGTAATTTCTTTAGGTTTCGTTAAATTTTGATTGTAGGATCTTTCTGTATTATCGAATAGGCTCCATTTGAGAAAAATTCTTCTGTTTTCTTAAAGTAATCTTGCTTATTTAAAATAACTGTAGTTTCTCCTTTATCAGCTTTGGTTACCCTGTTACAAATCTTGCTGCTGTAACCCATGTAGCTATTATCTTACTTTAAATTCCTCCACTATTCTAGCCATTTTCTCATTTAATTTTCTTCTCTTCTTTCTTTGACATACATTCCTTACTTCTTTATTCTGGTTTTCAACCTCTTGCTTCTTCACCCTTGTTGGTCTCTCTAGGTATGCTTTATATGCTTTATCTCTTTCTTCTATGGCTTTTTGGCATTCCTCATCAAACCATTCCTTTGTGCTCCTTTTGGGTACAATGTCTAGTGTGTCCTTTGCCACGGCCTTAACACTTTCCTTCAGAGCAATCCATTTGGTCTCGACTGTTGCTATTTGGTCCTTATTATATTTCTCTACCAGCACTTCTGCCATTCTTTTCCTGTATCTTTCTGATATTTCCTTATTCTTCAGCTCACTAGTATTGTGCTTTTCTATCCTACTCATTCCTTCCTTTCTTGTTTTTATAATGCAGCACCTTAAGATTACCTTAACTAGAAAGTGGTCAGAGCCACAACTTGTTCCTCTGAATGATCTGACATCCATGATATTGGATGCCCATCTTTTCTCCATCATTACATGGTCTATTTGATTACAGGTCTTTCCATCCGGCAATATCCATGTTTGCTTGTGTACCTCTTTATGAGGGAAACAAGTTGACATCACTTTCATGTTTCTTCTGGTAGCAAGGTCAAGCAATCTCTGTCCATTATCATTAGTATTGTTGTGTAAACTATGGATCCCTATTATTCCTTGATATATCTCCTCCTCAACAGGTGCATTTAGGTCTCCTATTAGCATCGTTTGATGGGATTGAATCTAGCACTCGTTCCAGTTCAGCATAGAACTGATCCTTGACTATCTGTTCCTTGTCTTCCGTTGGTGCATATACATTTATGATTTTTAAGTTATAGAATCACTTTTTAACATGCAGTGTTGCCAATCTTTCATTTACTGCCAAAAACTGTAATACATCTTTGGCTTGTTTTCGTACTATAAATGCTACTCCTTCTTGTGCATTCCTTGACTTCCCACTACTAAATATTGTGTGGGTTTTGGTGTCCCAGATCTCAGCCCTTCCTGACCATCTAGTTTCTTGTATGGCTGCTATGTCCACTTTGTTGACTTCTAGTTTCTGCATCAGTACCTTCAGTGCTCCAGCTCATAGAAGTGTGCGTACATTCCATGTACCAATTGCGTAGTCCATTGCCTTTAGCTTAGCTCGTCGCCTATTAAATCCACCATTCCGAGGCATATTCTGGGGCTTCGCAACAGTTTGTTTTCCGGAGCAAGGTTGTTAGCCTTGCTCCAACCCCCAGCAATCCTGGGGGACCGATGTTTTCTGTTAGGGTTGTCTCCCTTAGCTGATTGGTCCCCATTTAAGCACCGGGAAATCACTTTCTGCCCTTACATGGACTGTAAGTACTACTACAGTTCAAGTGAAGGCCATACGAGTGTAGATCCCTATCTCCTACCCACCCATTAGGATCAGCAAGTCACACTTCCAGTTCCCCACATACCCACTCCATAGTCTCATTTAAATAGCCAATCAACTTCCAGTCAGTATCCCTCCTACACAGTATTCAACTAATTACAATCTCTGCTCCTTTAAACTTCTGCCGTGCTGCATTAAGCATATCCCACACATCCCAAACTATGTTGGTACCTATACCTGCTTGCCTTACATTATTGGTACCAACGTGAAAACTACCACTTTGTCTTTAACCTCCTTCTCTTCTACCTTCCTCAACATGTGCCTTAACTTAATTCCTGGATAACACTCTATCCTCGTTCCCTTTCCTCCACATACTTTCCCGTTTTGCCAAACAGTGCAGTCCTCCATGACCTGTGTCTCAACCTCATCCAACTCATTTGATCTCCTTTTGGTCTCCTCTGTCTTTCCTGATGGCTGCAGAACCCACTTCCACCTCCCTTTTCTCCATCCTGTGACCCTGTTCCACCTCTCTTTTCCTATTCTCTACTCCTGCATTTTTCTTTTCTCCCACTTCTGCCCTCTGCAACAGCTGCCTGTTTCTCATCTTTCCTCTGCTCTTCTACCTACAGTGACTCATACAGGCTTCTCACAGATACCTGTCCTGAATTCTGCTCCTGAATATTCTTCCCCTTACAACATTAGACCACCTGTCCTCTACAACTTCTCCCTTTCCTTCCCATCCGTCTTGCACACTACCATATCCTGTACATTGTTTAAGGGAGATAACTTTCCCTCCCGTCCTCTGAGAGGATTCTCATCACTCTCAAACTCCTCCCTCATACTCCTTAAAGCTGGCTCATGCTCACAGCCCCTACATATGCATTCTGTAGCCATCCTTTACAGAAAAATGAAAAACCATCAAAAATTAAATAACGTATTCTCTGAATAAAACAAGAATCAAATCAATTAGTTATTGCAAGCGATAGTAACTGTTGAGTAAGTGTAACGTCATTGACTTGAGTGAATATAATGACTGTAAAGGCAGTACAATCCAAGGTATCTTCATTCAAAGAACGAATGAATGAGTTTGAGAAACGACTGGAACAAGCAACCATGGCTGGAGGCAGGGACACCTACCGCATGGAACAACTGGATGCTCGGCACTCAGACTTCGGTGAACTTCAGGCCTTTATAAGTGCTGAGCTTGAATCCATCAAGCAAGAACTTTCAGCACTTCAGCTGAGAGCTAACAAGCAAGACGATACACTGGACGCTCTGGAGCAATACTCTAGGAGGAATTGTGTTCTTCATGGTGTTAGGGAGTGTCCTAATGAGGATACAGCTGTAAAGGTACTAAACACTGTGAAGGAGAAACTGAACATAGAACTGACAATGGCCAGCATTGACAGGTGTCACAGACTTGGAGGTTGTAAAAGGACAGTGGCAGACACACTGGCTAATGGAAAAAGACTCATAATAGCAAAATTTGTTACGTACCATGAGTGTGAAGCAGTGTGGCATGCTAAATGGGCTTTAAAGGGTACTTGGCTGTTAATAACAGGGTCTCTTCCTCAGATGAGAAAGGAGATGCGGCACAAAGCCAGGGAATGTGTGGGCAGGCGAGCTCGGTCACAAGATGGATGTATCATTTTAATGGACAGTGGTGGCAAAAAATATTTTGTAAATACACCTGCTGAACTAGATTCTATTCTACAAAGGCTTGGTGCAGAGATGAACTGATAAGTCCAAATGGCTGCATTATACCATAGTAATCTTAGGGTAGGTTTATATTATAGTGCGTGTGCCTTAAGTTAATTTTTATGTTGTGTGTGTGTGAGTGCAAGTACGAAGGCCATCCGGAAAGTGGTACCCATTTGTGCAATAAAGACACAAGAGTAAATATTAACAAATGTACACATTTTTTTTTGGAAAGAGCATACTTTACACTACTTCTCCACATAATATCCAAGCAAATTTAGGCATTTGTCATAACGTGGGACACGTTTTTGTATTCCAGCGTCATAGTCCTCCGCCCCCAGCATATTGAGATACGTAGTCACGGCTCGTTTAAGTCCTTCATCGCTGTCAAATCTTTTTCCCGCCAGAAAGTCTTTAAACTTCGTAAAGAGATGAAAATCCGAAGGGGCCAAGTCCGGGCTATACGGGGGATGGTCGAAGGTTTCCCACTTGAATTGCTGCAAAAGTTGTTGTGTTATCGCAGCTGCACGAGACCTGGCATTGTCATGAAGGAGAATGATACCTGTAGACAATAGACCTCTCCGTCGATTTTGTATTGCCCGCCGTAATTTCTTTAATGTTTCACAATACGCATTAGCATTAATTGTGTCTCCATGGGCCATAAAATCAATGAGCAGTAGACCTCGGCGATCCCAGAAAATGGTTGCCATGAGTTTCCTGGTGGACAGAACTGTCTTGAATTTTTTTGGTTTGGTTGGTGAATGAGTATGATGCCACTCCATTGACTGTCATTTACTCTCAGGTGATGCATAACAAACCCATGTTTCTTGCCCAGTAATGATGCGAGTCAGGAAAGTCTCTCCTTCATTGGAATAACGTCCCAGAAACGTCAGTGCTGCAGCCATACGCTTGATTTTGTGCTCCTCTGTAAGCATGCGAGGGACCCACCTTGCACAGATTTTTGAATAATGCAGATGGTCTTTGACAATTTCATGAACAATTGTTCGAGACACATTAGGAAGATGTTCACAGAGTTCATCAATTGTGATGCGCCGATCGTTCTTCATGCATTTGTCTACTGCGCTCAGCAGTTGGTCGTAATGACAGATGGTCTCCCTGAACGCTCCTCGTCGTGTGTATTCCCCCTCCCCAGGGTGAAGTTGTGACACCAGCACCGAACAGACGACTCGTCCATCACATTGCCTCCATACACCTCTGTTAATTGGCGATCAATATCACAATGTCGAAAGTTTCGTGCATTAAGAAATTTAATCACGGCCCTCACTTCACAACTGGTGGGGGGTTCTCAATTTCTTTAAACATTTTAAACCATCACAGACACAACACAGGCAATGCTAGTGTCACGCAACCTCGCACAGAGCAGGCAGACAAGCCACTGACACGGTCTGACCTTGCCCAGCGGCTACCCAAGTCGTCAGCGCTTCATGCAGCGCTAACGGGTACTACTTTCCGGATGGCCCTCGTATAAGTTGGCAATACATGTATAGAGATACAAAGATAAGAAGCATGCTTTCTCTCTCGGGTAATGTCTTTATTACAGAGTACCATTATGCCTGACTTTGACCTTCAGGTAGACAGCAGGCCTGCTCCTTCCCTGCCCTCTCATCGCTGCATAACACTCTAGAGAAAGTATGTGACTAAACCCCATTCTTCGAAGTGCATTTATACAAATTCAGAGTCTGTCCCAGCCCATATTGACGAGCTTAGAACTCTACTTCAAGACAGCAACGTGCATATTGCTGGAGTGAATGAAACATGGTTGAGGAAGTCCATTCCTAGTAGCATGGTAGATTTAAACAGATATCAATCAATCAGTCACTACTGATCTGCATTTAGGGCAGTCGCCCAGGTGGCAGATTCCCTATCTGTTGTTTTCCTAGCCTTTTCTTAAATGATCCCAAAGAAATTGGAAAATTATTATTATTGTCTATACAGGCATGACAGAGATGACAGGAGAGGAGGAGGAGTAGCTTTATACTGTAGACAATATCGGTTGTAAATTAGTTTACACATCCGGCCACTCCGCTGAGCCGAGACCTGAGTTCATGTTCGTGGAGGCAATTGTTTCCAGAGTAAAGGTATTAATTGGTGTTTTCTACTGGCATCCCAGAGTAGGGCATACGACTGATTTTAAAGACATTCTACATTGACTATTACCAACTTACGAACACGTATTATTACATAAAATCAACTTCATGGTCCGTATCGCACTTTAACAGATTCACAACTAAGTATTTTTTATTTTCCACCTTGTCGATATATTTGTTGCTTATGGCAACTTATTGGTTAAAAGTGGTACATGTTTCGTATATTATTAACATTTTCAGCCACATAACACTGTTTAGATAAAAACTTCATAAAGCATTGATACTTTGTCTATATATGAATTTTTCATCTAAACACTGTTATGTGGCTGAAGATGTTAATAATGTACGAAACATATACCACTTTTAACCAATAAGTTGCCATAAGCAAAAAATGTATTGACAAGGTGGAAAATAAAAAAATACTTAGTCGTGAATCACATATTAATATTCGGGGACTTCAATATTGACATATTACAGCAGACAAGTGAAACGAAGCAACTGCTAAACATATTCCAGTCATGTAACATGACAGTATTACCACTAGAACCAACTAACCACACTATTGAAACCATCTTCTTGATTTAATGGTTACGAATAATCCTCATAAAACTTTGTCACATGGTCAGATTCTTATTCCATGCATTTTTAAGCATGGCTTGATATACCTATCATATTCTCTTAAAGTACCAAAATATAAAATGAAATATATCTCTTACAGGGACATTAAACATATAAATATAATTGACTTTAGACTGGATACTTCTAATTTTCCTTGGGAGGACATAATTAACATGGATGGTATTGATATGAAACTACAAAAGTTCAGTTCCCTCTTACTTGGTCTCCTCGATAAGCATGCTCCGAAACATAGAGTTAAAGTATCCAGACCTCCTTCCCCCAATGCTAATTGATGACGTTAAACGCATGATGTCTCACCAAGATTCATTACATTGGCTGTATAGACGAACCAGCTCTCCTGATAGTATCGGTCTCCTTGCAACAAAATAAAGGTAGTGATCTGAAATAAGAAATTCTTTCACTACCAACAGCTAGCCAATAATAATTTGAATGCACAAAGCACATGACGAGAGCTTCGCTCCATGGGAATAGGGAAACTTGTACCTAACCATTGTAACCCAGTATATCGCTTGATGACTTAAATAAACACTTCTCTGATGTTAAAATTAAGCACCAACCACAGATTATAACTCATACAACTAACAAATTAGACTAAACCACCACCAAATAGACCAATGTTCAAATTCCCCGCTGTTAATGAAACTGAGGTGAAGCGTGAATTGGTTTCGGTCAAGTCAAATACCACTGGAGTTGATGATCTTCCCATCATCATTAAACGCATTATTATTTGCCCAGTAATTACTTATATAACTTCTGCCTCAGTTCTGGAACATATGGAAGGTTGTAATCATAAATCCGGCACCAGAAAAGTCTCCAGCTGTCTCCCTATGAGACTATCAACTGGTGTGTATGGTTTCATCTCTCTCCAAACCCTTTGAACGAATAATCCATCGGCAACTAACCGAGTATCTTAACAAATATTCCTTGTTTGACCCATTACAGTCAGGCTTTAAAGTTTAAAAAGTGACACAGCACAACCACTGCTCTATTGAAGATTACAGACGACATTAGATATGCAGTGAGTGAACAGGTCACATTTCTTACTCTTCTTGATTTTAGGAGTGCATTTGGCAGTGTAAACATAGGCATACTGCTGGCCAAATTAAAATCCCTTCATGTACATCAGACTGCTTTACAACTCTTTAGCTCTTACCTCACAAACCGCAGACAACAAGTCGTTATAAAGAATAAGAATTCTCAATCGGCAATGAAGCAAACATGAGTACCCAAAGGTTCTGTACTTGGACCATTGCTTTTTATTTTTTAGATAAACAATATAGCATCTCGACTGAAATATTGCAATTATCATATATATGTGGATGACCTCCAAATATATTATCACACAAAACTGGGAGATATTTGTATAGCAAATGATAGAATGAATGAGAGCATACAAAATATATCATCATATGCTTGTGAAGTAAATCCATCCAAAAGCTATTATAGTTGGACAATCAAAATTAATAAATGACACCCCTTCACTCACTCTATCTGGTACCAAAGTTCCATATGAAAGTTTGGTAAATAATTTAGGTGTTGTTATAAATGAAGACCTAAATTGAAATTAACACGTCACACACATCTGTAACAGAGTATATGCTTCACTCCATCCTCTGAAATACCACCATGATATTTTTACCGTTAAGTCAGACTTATAAAAATATTAGTTCTCCCTTTATTCTATTATTGTGATGCTGCATTCATAGATGCAACAAAAGAACAAATTAGAAAGATACAAAGAACCTTGAATTCCTGCATCAGATTTATATTTTCATTACGTTACGACGCTCGTGTCGCACCATATCTTCATGTAGCTGGGTTGGTGTTGAGATCACAGAGAGAACACAGTACCTATCGTCAAACTTTACATACTTTTCTTCTTTTCACCAGCATAATATATGCTCTGTTACTACACTTGCCATTCCCTTTAGCAGGTCAGCTGCCTTTCGTTCAGAGATAAGATTTTTGCAGATGTTATTCTATACAGAGTAATAAATAAGTTACAAGATTGTGAGCAACTGCAAAACGACCTCGATAATGTTGTGAGATGGACAGTAGGCAATGGTATGATGATAAACGGGGTTAAAAGTCAGGTTGTGAGTTTCACAAATAGGAAAAGTCCTCTTGTAATTACTGTGTTGATGAGGAGAAAGTTCCCTTTGGGGATCATTGTAAATACCTAGATTGGGGATAATCACATAAATATGATTGTAAATAAAGGGTACAGATCTCTGCACATGGCTATGAGAGTATTTAGGGGTTGTAGTAAGGATGTAAAGAAGAGGGCATATATGTCTCTGGTAAGACCCCAACTAGAGTATGGTTCCAGTGTATGGGATCCTCACAACGATTACTTGATTCAGGAACTGGAAAAAAATCCAAAGGAAAGCAGCTCGATTTGTTCTGGTCGATTTCTGACAAAAGAGTAGCGTTGCAAAGTTTGGGCTGGGAAGACTTGGGAGGAAGGAGACAAGCTGCTCGACTAAGTGGTATGTTACACGTTATAACTCTCATATTTTGGTCCATATTGAATTGTACATTGAAGTCAAAGAAATATTAATGTTTATTTAATTCCACCTATTCAGTACATAAAGAATGATTTTAATTAAGAATTAAATTTTATGAAGTAAATTATAGGGACATGTTTCACCCTTTTTTAAGGGCATCTTCAGCCTTAGTCTCAGACCTGAAAGATAATAAATCAGGATCCTGATTGCACTTAATTGTAGTTTTTTAAAGATAAATTACAAATTATAAAAGTGAGGATGATGTAGGTACATGTATCAAAAAATGAGCGAGAGGGATGACAGTAGTTAAGATATTCTTATAATAAAGCCTTTATAAAGCCCTACACACAATCCTAATTTATATTCTTTTTTGAATGTCCTTGTCAAAAAATGTGGTAACAAGTTGCATATTAGCGGTTCCACAAGAACACAATTATTGCTGCGTCGAATCTTGTTAAACGGCGCCCTGTATTAGTTGAGAGCGTAAGAAATAAGTTTGGAGCCTAAACAGTTCAATCTTTAGAATAATGACGAAGAAAAATGTTACTGAATTACTCAAAGTGGAGTATAAATAAAAGTTTAAGCTAGTTTGTAGTTAATCTTTTGTGATGAGACAATTCTGCCACTCTCCGAAATTACACTGTGGGAGCAAGGGAAATGCTTGATAGTAAGTTGCTACAACTATAAAGTTCTACGAGAACACGGTTAATTCTACTAAAAGGTGCCCTGTAAAGGTTGAGGGCATAAGAAATCAATTTAGAGCATAAACAGTTTGATCTTTAGAATAATGATGAAGAAAAGTATTACTGATCACTCCAAGTGGGGTTTAAAATAAAATTTAAAGTTGTTAGTTTTAATCTCGTGTGATGAGAAGTCTTATGCCTGTTGCTCACGGTAAAATTTTCTGTCAAATTTATTGTACAATAATTTAATTTTATAAAATTTCTGTTGTTCACAATCAAATTCAAGTTTTATAAAACCTTTGATAAAACTTTTCATAAAATAGGACATGTTCTATTCCGTAAACAATTTTACGAAACTAACCAATCAGCGAAGCTGACATCACGATGATGCTGGCGCTACGTCGTGAGAAGATTGTGAAGCTCGATTGTAAACAAACACTTCTTTGTAAAATGGCAGGACCTGGGTGGACTAAGGAAGCTGTTAGTGTTTTACTGGACGAATACCAGAATTATTCATATTTGTACGAGGTTAAAACGCCACTTTACCACAATAGAAATGTAAGAAGAGAGGCAGAAAACACAATCGCCGAATTCCTATATGAATCCTGGTCTTCTAACCTCAACTAATTTTCGACCAACGACAGCAATCCTCTACCTTCTTCTCTTCTTTTGATCCAATCCCGAGTCCAGCATTTCCTGGCATTTCTTTTCTTCCTTTTTACCACCGTACAACATATAATTGCAGCCAAAGCAGCAAGTGTTGCTTTGTTTGTTGGAGCCATACTCTCAAACACACTGTAAGTTGAACAGCTGATTCTTCGTTTATAAGTTCATCGACAGATGGCACACAAATACATCTTAGTTCAGAAGCGAGTTCATAGATGGTCATCCCGATGTTCCCAGGAATTTTATAAAATAATTTTTCCGTGAGCAACACAACTTGTTTTCACCAAATTTTTATAAAATTAATTGTACAACAAATTTTACGAAACATTTTATCGTGAGCAATAAGCATTAGTCTTCTTAAAGCACGTACAAGTGAGGAAGAGTACTTGATGGTAAGTAGCTGTGTTTATATTAGCTAGAAGGTGCAACTGTGGCTTCTTATATAGAGTCGAAAGGGAAATGTGGTTTAAAGTCTGTAACAAGAGGAGATTTACGTATTAAGGAATGAAATTGAAGGAAAGGTGAGTTGAAAGAAAAAGCGATGTGTGTAAATTCACCCCTTTATCAATTATGATGTTAATTGGTTACATAAAGGTGAGTTAAAGAAAAACGTATGTAATTCCATTTACCTTTTCAACTGTTATAGTGTTAAGCAGTTGCTATGGTAGTGTTGTAATGACTGACACTTGTGCTTCTGGTGTTATAACGATGTGAGATTAGGGGAGGTGGGGGATTAGGCGGGGCATGAAGTTTATGTGTTATTGGTTGCGGTGGGTTTGCGGGGGCGGACAGGGTAGGAGTTGTGTTTTTTAAAATAGTAGGGGTCCTGGAAGATGATAATTTAAGATTATTTAGAATGTTGTATTGTTTTAAATTTAGTGATTGGAATAATTTTGGTAATATTTTGTATAATGGGTTTTTTACTTCAATTACATCATTGAGGTTTAGATTTTTGTTATAGTATTCATCTAAAAATATATAGATGTTTCATAATTCATTCATCAATTTCCCTTTACCTACTATTTTAATAATTATGAGGTCTTGATCTATAGTAGTGAAATGATATCCTGTTTCCTTCATATGGGAACTCATAGCTGAAAACTTGTTGTGTTTGATGGCATTAAAATGTTCCGAGTACCTAGTGTGAAAACTTTGGCCTGTTGGTCCAATGTACGAGGCACCACATTGTGTGCAAGCGAACCTGTATATGCCTGAACCTGAATAAACTTTGCTGTTTGAATTGACTGTGTTGTGATTGAAGAATAATTTCTGGCTAGTGTTGGTTGTTCTAAAGGCTATGCATGTGTTTTGGTTTTTTATGGGGTTTGAGACCTAGTAAATGTCTGGATTGTTGTAAGTGAAACTTTATTTTTTGGGTATGTCAGGGATGAGTTTTGTTGTTAATTTGAGTTTGATCTTGTTGATTAAATGGTTAATTGTTTACTAGTTTATACCCATTATTTTTTGCTAAATCTATATATATATAAAGTAACTTGTCCTGACTGACTGACTGATTCATCATCGCCGAGCCGAAACTACTGGACATAAATGAATGAAATTTTGAGGATATATTCATATTAAGATGTAGGTGCTCGCTAAGAGAGGATTTTTGGATATTCCGTCGCTAAGGGGGTAAAAAGGGGGTGTGAAATTATAAAATGAGTGTATCTATATCTCAAAACTTTAAAAGTTTACAGATGTGAAAATTGGTATTTAGAATCTTCTTTAAAAATAAGGAAACCCGTATTTTTTTATTTTCAGAAAATCCCAATAGGTTGGGTGAAAGAGGGTGAAAAAGGGGTTGAATGCCTTTTAATCAGGATACCGGTACTTATATCTCAGAAACCGCAGATATTACAGACCTGAAAATTGGAACTTTTGTTCGCTTTTAAAAATTAAGAAGCACGTATTTTTTTGTTTTTGGAAAATCCAATTAATGGGAGGGTGAAAAGGGGGGTAAAATTTTGAAATGAGTGCATCTATATCTCAAAACTTTTAAACTTTACAGATGTAAAAATTGGTATTAAGAATGTTCATTAAAAATAAAGAAGCACGTCTTTCTTTGTTTTCGGAAATTCCCAATAGGAGGGGTGAAAAGAGGTGAAAAATGGGTTGAATGCCTTTAAAGAGAATACTTATATCTCAGAAACTGAAGATATTACAGACCTGAAAATTGGTGTTTGGGATCTCCTTTAAAAATAAAGAAACATGTATTTTTTGTTTTTGGAAAATACAATTCATGGTGGGGCTGAAAAAGGGGTGAAATTTTAAAATGAGTGTATCTATATCTTCAAACTTTTAAAGCTTATAGATGTAAAAATTGGTATTTAGAATCTCCTTTAAAAATAAAGAAACACATATTTTTTTGTTTTCGGAAAATCCCAATAGGAATGGTGGAAAAGGGTGAAAAACGGGTTGAATGCCTTTAATGTAGCTACTTATATTTCAGAACCTGAAGATATTACAGACCTGAAAACTGGTGTTTGGGATCTCCTTTAAAAATAAAGAAACACGTATTTTTTTAGTTTCGGAAAATCCAATTAATGGGGGGGGGGGGTGAAAAGGGGGCGAATTTTTAAAATGAGTGTATCTATATCTCGAAACTTTTAAAGTTTATAGATGTAAAAATTGGTATTTAGAATCTCCTTTAAAAATAAAGAAACATGTATTTTTTTGTTTTCGGAAAATCCCAATAGGAAGGGTGGAAAAGGGTGAAAAAAAGGTTGAATGCCTTTAATGAGGCTACTTATATTTCAGAACCTGGAGATATTACAGACCTGAAAATTGGTATTTGGGATCTACTTTAAAACTAAAGAAGCAGGTATTTTTCCGTTTTGGGAAAATCCAAATAATGGGGGGTGAAAAGGGGGGTGAATTTTTAAAATAAGTGTGTCTACATCTTAAAACTTTAAAAGTTTACAGATGTAAAAATTGGTATTTAGAATCTCCCTTAAAATGAAGGAAAACGTATTTTTTTGTTTTCTGTAGATCCCAATATGATGGGTTTAAAAGGGTGAATAATAGGTTGAATGCCTTTAATGAGGATACATATATCTCAGAAACTGAAGATATTACAGAACTGAAAATTTGTATATGGGATCTCCTTTAAAAATAAAGAAACACGTACTTTTTGTTTTTGGAAAATCCAATTAATGGCGGTTGAACGGGAGTGACAAATTGGGGTGAATTTTTTGAAAGACTACATCTACAGAATATCTGAGAAACGTAGAATGTTACATACGTAAAAAGTGATATTTGGAATCTCCTGTAAATGTAAAGAAACATAGGTGATTTGTTTTTGAAAACTCCACTTAAGGGGAACTAAAAAGGGGTGAAATTTCAAAATGAGAATTTCTACAGTATATCTCCAAAAATCTTAACAAGCTACAGAAGTGAAAAATGGTATTTTTATCTCTATTAAAAATAAAGAGACGTGAATTTTTAGTTTTCGGAAATACCACTTGGGTGGAAGGGGTGGTAAAAGTGACTGAAAATGGTGTAGAATTCTTTTAATTAGACTACTGATATCTCAAGAATGAAGATGTTACAGACGTGAAATTTGATATTTGGAATCTGCTTTAAAAGTAAAGAAACACGTATTCTCAGAAAATCCAATGAAGGGGGCGGGGGTGAAGGAATTAAAAAATTAATTGACTTAATTGTATGAGAATACATACATCTAATAAAAATTAAAGTTGTTACAGACGTGAAAATTAGTATTTGGATCTCCTTTACAAACAAGGAAAAACGCGTTTTGGGGGGGAACCATTTTGGGGGGCGGGAGTGAAAAGGAGTTGAATTCCTTTCATGAGGTCACATAAATCAAAAACTGAAGAAGTTATAGTCGTGATAATTGGTATTTAGAAGATACTTTACTATTAAAGAAACAAGTATTTTTTGCCGGAAAATTCACTTGGGGGGGTAGGAGTGTGAAAGGGGATACTTATATCTCAAAACTGAAGGTAATAGATGTGAACATTGGTGTTTGGAATCTCCTTTAAACATAAAGAAACACGCCTTCTTTTAAACTTTTGTGGGGGGCGGGTAAATAAACTTAACGGCGATGGGGTGTAAAAGGAGGTGAGAACAATTGATTTTACTGTTCATAATGTACTTATAAGGAGCCTCCGTTCCTCAGGCGGCAGCGCGCCGGCCTCTCACAGCTGGGTTCCGTGGTTCAAATCCCGGTCATTCCATGTGGCATTCGTGCTGGACAAAACGGATGCGGGACAGGTTTTTCTCCGGATACTTCGGTTTTCCCTGTCATCATTCATTCCAGCAACACTGTCCAATATTTCATTTCATTTGTCATTCATCGATCATTGCCCCAGAGGAGTACTTCGGCAGCCGGCATAATTCCTATTGTCGCCGCTAGATGGGGCTTTATTCATTCCATTCCTGACCCTGTCGAATGACTGGAAACAATGACAGCAGGTGTAATTTACCGCGAAGTAGCGGTCTTGCATCTTGCTGTGTGGTACAGAACATCTAATAATAATAATAATAATAATAATAATAATAATGTTCTGAACCGTCGTCAAATGTGCGGACCGCGCTGGAAACGGGTCCTGGACGGGTAATGACTAAGAATTCAGTTCGGCCGCGGGTTCAGTATCGCCAAGGCACCCAAGACGACACCACGCCGGATCTCCTGAAGGATTTGATCCATATTAAAAATGCTTATAGGAAAAGATGACAAAGATTTAGGGACCCAACCTAGCCCGGGAAGTACGAAATCGATTGCTGGAAGGAAAGATTGAAAACTGGCAGGAAACCTGCCGTAATCTATTAGAAAACGAGTCAGATCGCGAATTTTGGCGGATTCTCTCAGAAAACGAGTCACATCGCGAATTTCGGCGGATTATATATAAAACAATAAGCATTCAATTATAAATTTCAGTATAATACCGTAGCGAAGCACGGGTATCTTGCTAGTCTTTTATATAATTGAGTTCTGATTTTAGGTTTTTAGGAGATAGAGGGATTTTTAAGGCTCTGTAAATTAAGCTGTGAAAGGTAGCTACTTTATGGGAGTTGGAATGTGATGAAATATTTTTTATTGTTGTTGAGGTGTGAATCAGTTTTCTATAAATTTGGAAGTCAAATTTATCATTATTACGTGTTACTGTGATATCTAGGAAATTTAAGGATCCGCTGATTTCGTCTTCGTTAGTAAATTTATATTTTGGTCTAGGTTGTTTAAAAATTTTAAATATCATTACTGTAATTGAGTTCTTTATTAATAATTATGAACGTGTCATCTACAGTATGTACCAAAGCCACAAGTTAAGGCCTTTTATATTAGTTGAAATTTTATGATGTTCTAAAAAAATCGAAATAGATGTCGGCTAAGATGCCAGATAAGGGATCTCCCATAGCTACGTCATCTTGATGGTAAATTTTACCATTAAAAGTAAAATAGTTGTTTTTTAGAACAAAGTTTAGGATTCTTAAGAAGTCTTCTAATTCAAGCTTGCGAGATTGTCTTTGTTAATATTTACAGTTTCTTTGACTGGTACGTTAGAATATATATTAGTAATATCAAAATATTTTATTGGGGATTTATTGTTAAAAATGTAATGTCTTTTGAGAAAGTTGTGGATATATTTTGAGGTTTTATATGTCAGACTATTTCTGCAATTGATGATTGGACGTATGGGTGTATCTTTCTTATGTAATTTAGGTAAAGCTCTTGCTGTGGGAGTATTAGGGTTCAACAGGATTAGTTTTTGCTGTTCTTGTTCATTCAGTAAAAATGTAGAATTTTTAATAAATAAATAATAATAAACTTAAACTGAAGGTTATATTTTCAGAACTTAGAACTTAACAATTTTTCATAACAATATTACAGGTACAAGTAGCAATCATTAAACAAGATTGCGAAAAAGTCCAAGATTCAGAACCTTAACACTTTGTGCTTTAAACCCCTAGTTTTACAATTTTACAAAAGTAAGAGGTATTATTTAATGAGGGGCAGAAATCCCCTAATTCAAGAGCACTTGCTCCCAAAATACAATATCTAGCCTTCCAGAGGCACTCATTACAATCACAGAATTTGAAAAAGAGCTAGCAGGCTCTCAGTTTCTTACTGCCTCCTCAAGGCAACACTATATCACTCTCTGGTCTCTCAACCCACCATTTACAAAATTGAACTTACTTTTACAGGGGTATTAAATACCCAACCTACTGGGCCTTCGTGGAATAAGAATAACAGGTTAAATTAGTGGCCCGAACACAAAAATGAATGGAGGCGTCTACTTGCACTCCTAGATATGAACTCCAAAAAAAACTAAGGGGCTCTAGGCCGATGAAACGGGGGCTATTCCCAAACTACTGAGGTGACTCATATAGAATTATTATATTACCAAATTACAGAATGAAAAACAGTTATAAAAACGTAGTCGCCTCAAACCAAGATGAAGGGGAGCTCAAGAGGGTACATCACTCTCTATCCCCGATTTACAGTTTAAGATTAATGAAGTTTTTACATTAGCCGGCAGAAGTTACAGTTTTTGAAAGGTAGGTTACACAGTTTACGATTCGGACCTTTCCCTTGGGTTAAACTGCGGAGTTAGCAAGAAAAAAGATGTTATGTGGCCATTACCTTGTAGGTGTACTGCTGACTGATGAAAAGAGGTCGCCCGCCTTCTGCTTTGACACACACACTCAAAAGATGACGATCAATTGGCCAAGAAACATGAAAATCCGCAGTTTATAAACCCTCAGGGAAGGTTCGAGATAGGTGGAAAATTAATTACAGAAATTAGGGATTGGCTAGATTCACAACAGGCGGAAATAAAAGGAAATATTGCCAACCCAAAAATAAATGAACATCATTCAGATACAACAACCTATAAATACAAAACTTCTTTAAATTATGACTTCTTACACTTTGGACCAGGGTGCGTGATCATAGTTTTTTAGTAGTGTCATCTATGGGAGAATGTCCAAACTTCTTGGTGAATGGCAAACAAAACAAGTAGAAATTCACTCAGTTTAGGAAACTGCACAATAACAAAATTACTCAATATTTTAGTGGTGACCTCTTCTGATTAAAGGAGTAGTTTTCAGTTTCACTGTTTTACCAATAGGGGAGTTCATTTAGGCGCTAGTTTTGAATGCACGGCGTTGAAGTGTACCTCCCGGTAAAAGTAGAATTAACTGTGTTCTCACAGAACGTTATAGTTGTGGCTACTTACTATGAAGCATTTCCCTCGCTCCTACAGCGTAATTTGGGAGAGCGGCAGAATTGTCTCGTCATAAAAGATTAACTACAAACTAGCTTAAAAATTTATTTAAATTCCACTTGGAGTAATTCAGTAACATTTTTAGGCTCCAAACTTATTTCTTACGCCTTCAACCAATACAGGGCTCCGTTTAACAAGATTCGACGCAGCAATAATTGTGTTCTTGTAGAACTGATAATATGCAACTTGTTACCACATTTATAGACAAAGACATTCATAAAAGTACATAAATTAGGACTGTTTGTAAGGCTTTATAAATATAAGAATATCTTAACTACTGTCATCCCTCTCACTCATTTTTTGATGCATATACCTACATCATCCACACTTTTATAATTTGTAATTTATCCTAAAAAACTAAAATTAAGAGCAATCAGGATCCTGATTTATTATTTTCAGGTTTGAGACTAAGGTTGATGCCCTTTAAAAAAAAAAGGCAAAACATGTCCCTATCATTTCCTTCATAAAATTTAATTCTTAATTAAAATTATTCTTTGTGAATTGAATAGGTAATATTAAATAAACATTAATATTTCTTTGACTTTAAGTGGTATGTTCCGAGCTGTCAGTGGAGAGATGGCGTGGTAGGACATCAATGAACAAGTTTGAGTGGTGTCTTTAAAAGTACTGTGTACTGCCTCAGAGTATACTTACACAGTGTTGACTCATCAGATAGAGGAAGTTTGACGTACTTCTCTAATGTTTCATGCAGCAAGTGATGCTGCCGTTTGTTAAGAGGTATATCAGCCACAAGAAATGTTTGACAAATATCTTGTGAGAACTGGTAGTTTGCTGCACCAGGCCTCTTATCTTGTATTTTGGGAAGCAAACATTGTATTGGCTTCTTTAACAAAGCAAATTTCATGTGTATTGCTGTTGCAACATGTTGTGTAACTTGTGAATGCAAGTCAGCAGCTATAGGTTTCTCACAAAAGTTGCACAACAGTACAGCTCCGTAGTTTTAAAATGTCTCCAAACTTCCTCACAAAACAGTTCAAAGCATACTTTTGGGATCCATCTGATTCATCGAAAAAAGAACTCCCCACTGTTAGTCTATGTCTTAGAAGTTTGGCTTGCATCCGGGAGATAGTAGGTTCGAATCCCACTATCGGCAGCCCTGAAGATGGTTTTCCGTGGTTTCCCATTTTCACACCAGGCAAATGCTGGGGCTGTACCTTAATTAAGGCCACGGCCGCTTCCTTCCAACTCCTAGGCCTTTCCTATCCCATCGTCGCCATAAGACCTATCTGTGTCGGTGCGACGTAAAGCCCCTAGCAAAAAAAAAAAAAAAAAAAAGAAGTTTGGCAGACGACTGCAATTTCAGATAAAATCTGTTGTTAAGGTATGGACTAGTGGAGGAGTAAAGAAGGCTTAATGAGACTTTGACAGCTCCAGACCCCTGCTGTCCTTAACAACCAGGAAATTCCTGTCTTGAAATGCAATACAAAGACACAGTGAACTGAAGAAACAGGGAAGCCAATAGCTAGAATTGCCAAGGATCAAAAATGTGGGTAGGGGACATCAGTAGTAGAACATACCGCCGAAAATACGAAATATGTACTTATGGGTAAATAAGCCAGAATATTTATTTCATTATAAAACAGTAAAAATATGTAAATAAATAACATATTTAGTTAAATAATAAATATTTAAGCAAATAATTATCCAAGCCTATCATCATCTCACATCTAGACTTGTAGGTTGCCAAACAGACCTGTGCCAGGCAAACCAAACATTTAACCCAACACTGCCAGCACTTACAGCCATACAATAAATAACAATAAATTTTATTGCATTAAATTTTGATGCTATGCCCATAAGACCATTTACTGTAGATACAGATATCATCAAAACCTTTTACATGTTCATAGATTACATCCATTAGCACGAATGTACATATTTTTAAGACATTTCATAGTAGAGCAGAATTTCACTCCTGCTAGTGGAAATAATTCATCATTAATCTTTGAAGTTCAATTTCCATACATAACTGTTTTATTAAAGATTTACATTCAGTTTCTTCAGTCATAACCTTTCAATATTTTTTATCCCTTCACTTTAAAAATCCATATTTTATTTTTAAGACATTTCATAGTAGAGCAGAATTTCACTCCTGCTAGTGGCAATATTCATCATTAATCTTTGAAGTTCAATTTCCATACATAACAGTTTTATTAAAGATTTCTTCAGTCATAACCTTTCAATATTTTTTAATCCCTTCACTTTAAAAATCCATACTTTATGATTATTTACATGAAAATAATCCATATATACTAACTGTAAATCCAAAAATGTTTAATGGATGAAGGCCTCCTTTCTTACTACATCAAGGCTTAAGTAAAAGCTCTCAGCAAATAACTTCCTCTTACACTTCAAACTTCCATCCAGAAATAGCCCTCTTCTATTATGATCTGTCAGTATCTCTTGGCCTTCCTTTCTAAATAAATAGTTTTGTACATAAAATTAATTAAGAGTTCAATACAATCAAAATAAATAATTATATTATCAAACCAATATTCTCTTTGTAGAGCAAATAGAATTATAAATAATCTTTGGATTCCGGTTTCAAAAATAATAACCAATACACACAAATGGAGAGATCACATGGATAATAATTTCATCATCTTAACCCGTTCTAAAAGATCAGTTCATAAAACAAGTATCGAGTTTATATTTCTTACAAGAAAATAACTTGAAATAGTTGTGCTACTCATTAATTAGTAAATGTTTGTACTCAATGAAACCAGTCTTTTAAAAAAGTACTTTGTTGTACAGTACTGATGCAGATCATGTGATTAATTTATATCCTATGATAAATATTTTTGTTGACACTTACAGCAAATATTTACATATACACTCTGGGATGCCAAATTATTAACAAATTAGAAAAATAAATGATGATGATGATGATAATAATAATACAAAAATGTATTCATGAACAGTTTTATGGTGGTATAAAACTAAATTATAGGGCTATTTAGAAGCCCAAGATAAATTATCCATTGTAATTTCCATTTATAATGGGTATCATTATTATCATTATTATTATTATTATTATTATCATCATCATTCAACATCAGTTGGAAGTATTTTATCAATAAATGATGGCGTTTTTTAATTTGGTCGTGTTTTGGTTATCAGCAACTCAAGGACAATGGTGATGGCAGTGCAGACAGAAGAAGAAGGAGACAAACTAACTGTCAGGCTTAATGAAGCAAAGCTGGACAGAATTCCAGATTTCAAGTACTTGGGTAACATTGTCTCAAAAGAAAACCTGGCAAAACATGAGGTGAACAACCAAATCAACAAGGTAACACAATTCTATCATCAAGTAAGGTGCTGCTGTGAGATGAACATGCACCTCTGAAAACAAAGATGACACTCTATTGATTCTTACATACAGCCTTGAAATCACCACAATGACCAATAGGAATAAATCTAAACTCCAGGCAGCTGAAATGAAGTCCTTTCACATCATGGTACAGAAGGACAAGACCAGGAATGAGAAGAATAAAGAAGTGGAAACAAAGATTCTCTCCTCAGCAAGATCCAGGAATCGAGACTTAAGCGGTTGGGACACATAAAGAGGATGCCAGCAAACAGAACTGCAATTAGGGAATTTGAAAAAGAGGTGAAAGGAAGTCTACCTGTGGGAAGACTGAAAAGAAAGCAGCTTGATTTAGTGAAGAAAGATGTACTGCAGGAAAGACATGATTGGGACAAGTTAGTGGAAAAGTAGTACAAGACACAATGAGATGGAGGGTGCTCGTACACCACACTTGGACAACTGGAGATGGTTTAAGATTATTATTATTATTATTATTATTATTATTATTATTATTATTATTATTATTATTACTACTACTTATAACAAACTCTTTAAAAAATGGCATTATCCCAAGAAACTACAAGCTGTAAAAGCAAAGGACCAAGTGAGTTGGCTACACAGTTTGGATCACATAGCTGTGAACTTTTCCAGTGTCAGCCAGAAAAGGGGAATGATGATGATAGTAAAATGAAATGTCATATGGCTTTTAGTGCCGGGATATCCCAGGACGGGTTCGGCTCGCCAGGTGCAGGTCTTTCTATTTGACGCCTGTAGGCGACTCGCGCATCGTTATGAGGATGAAATGATGAAGACAACACACACACCCAGCCCCCGTGCCATTGGAGTTAACCAATTAAGGTTAAAATCCCCGACCCGGCCGGAAATCGAACCCGGGACCCTCTGAACCGAAGGCCAGTACGCTGACTGTTCAGCCAACGACTCAGACATGATTATGGTGGTGGTGGTGGTGGTGGTGGTGGTGGTGGTGATGATGATAAGAGCTGTGAACTTGCATTCAGGAGACAGCAGGTTCAAACTCCACTGTCAGCAGCCCTGAAGACGGTATTCAATGGTTTCCCATTTTTAACAGGTAAATACTGGGGCTGTACCATCATTAAGACCACGGTCATTTCCTTCTCAGTCCAAGCACTGTCCTATCCCATTAACACTATAAGACCTGCCTGAGTCAGTGCAATGTAAAACCAAAACAAAGAAGTGTCTTAAAAAGAAACAAAAGTCCTCCAAGAATATTACTGGTTTCTACAAAAAATCAAATTAAGTACCTGCAGGAAAGGAAAATGCATGACTTCAACTTTTATAAATGATGACGGTGATCAATTATCTTAATTTGTACACAATACATATCAGATCTTAAGAACTTAACCATTCACCTTCTAACTCTTGCTGGTCACCTTCCCCTTTCTACAGTTACCACAAATGCTTCCACTCATGGTAAAGGATATTCATAAAACGCTTCTCATAGGACTTAACTAAAACTAACTATTACATCATTAGAAGTAATGTGCCTTACTATAAACATTATAGTGTCTAAAAAAATATGTAATAATAATTCTATATAACATTTTCTCAAAACTGTCACAAATATTTGTATTCATGATGAATATCTTCTTTCATTAGTATTTAATAATGATCAGCAATTTGTCCTTACTACAGTAGATTCTTGGTAGGATTGTATTGAATGACCAGCATTCCATACAAGAAATAAAAACAAACTGACCAAAGAAATCCCCATCATTCTACTAGAAACTTGCACTTCCCAGAAAAATGTCCTCAATATCTTGAGATTATAGTTTATTCTTCCATACAGGTTGACCTCATTTTTGCAACTTGAATTTCAAACAAAATACAGTAAAACCTGCCTAAACCAGACCTCCTACATACTGAAAATTTGTAAAAATAGAAAATAAATTTCAGAATGAACCATTTTTAAATATCACTTGCATAAATAACCTGATGAAAACAGAACAATTTAAGCAAATTTGCTACTATACTCTATCAAATCATTTTCAATATTGGAATGATGATACCAAGCAAGACATTATTCAATCTTCTAGGAAACATTAACCCCACTCTTGGTGACTTCCTTTATCAAAGACTCTCAAAAATTCCAATATTCTTGGAAGAATACTTTCTCTTTTTGTGCTACAGAATATTACAAAAGATCCCTGAACCAAATGGGCTGTAAATAGTGTACCGTTAATCACCCCACTCTTATTGCAATGCACAATGTAGAGTAGTTATGATTCATTTTCAGTTTTTGTGCTGGCAAGTAATTAGTGGGATATAAGTAGAATAAAACTGTCAACCATAGTGATTTCTTAATTCAGTTTTGTACTGTACTTCTGTGAAGAAGTCGCAGTAATACACAGAGAAACTAGGAGAATTTGCAACCAAGTTGATTCAGAGAACAAAACTAACTTATTTTTTCAATGAACATTTAATTTTCACAACCGCATTGTACTTGACATGAACTTCCAACATATTAGGTCATGTTCAGTACATACAGTATGCATCAAAGAGATGTTAATCACAGAACAAAAATGGCCAACCAGACACCAGTGAGATCCAAATCCACAACCTTCCAATTTTATGTCAGAAATTCTAGGTGATGCATCCTAAGAGAATTAAACTTTCAAGGTACTTTCCCCATCAAAATTGTGCCTTCCATGTATATAATTATGTTTTTTCTAATAGCCGGTGTCATTCTTATGGTAGGTGTTATTTTGACGATATTAGTGGGAACAGATTCTGAATTTTATTCAGCCAGGTGTTGTAGCGAGCTCAAGTCGTCGTCATCATTCTTTATTTTTATTCCAACCCAATGCAGTAAAAGTGTGTGCAAGGTCACGTGATATGCTTGTCACCGCTCAAGACTAAATTTGTTTCTACCGAGTGTGCGCGATGTTGGAGCATTTTCTGAAGCAAAGTGAACCAATTATGTGAAGCAAGTATGTAGTGAAAATGCCAATCGTAATGCATCTAAGAGCCACGCCTCCAGACCACATGATATTTAACCCTAGTGATATCATCCAAAACTTCCCTATATTGCAGATATTCTTAAACTATTCATCGTAGAGAGAGCCAAGTTAAGTTTCGCTTGAGGCATGAAATATTTATTCTAGTCTGGCATGAACTTGCTGCAATTCTCATTTGTCCGTTTCAGCTAAAATCATCTAGAAGAGAATGCAGACCAAGGACTGAAAGACTGTACCAACCTTAATAATGTCATCTTTAATACCAAGAGGACCATTTCAATCAGCATGGGATTCAATGCTAACTGCAAACATGTTACACTAAACATGTAAGCGCTGCCCACATCAAAGGGAAGAACATGAAAGTGCAAGGAACTTAGCAGACCACAAACGGGAATCTAGTTTCATCATTAAACATGAGTGCACTTTAATGAATATTAGACTAGAAGTACGGTAGTTTGTCTTCTGAAATGTTACCATCCCAGTGTAATCTCCAAAAATAAGAGTTTAATAATTTATTGCCCTCCAGGATAAATGAGAATTTAAAGGATCATTCATGAATTTCATGAGACATTGTGGGATAAATTCTAGGACGGAGTAGTTGTGCTTCATTCACTGCACTGTTATGCGATATTGCAAATTGTGTCTTCTTCTAGTAATATGTATTTCAGACATCAATGGTAGATCTAAAAATCAAGAATAACAATAAAAGTAATTAGAGATCGGGTTAAAATGAGACATAAAGGTCGTGAGTGATAAATGAAAGTAGATTTGCTCATATAGAATAAAATGAAGTTGTGGTCAGCTGTAGAAATATTTACCTGGAAAATGGTATGCCTGCGGATAAATGTATAATTTTGGGAAGCATTAGTAATGTGATACAATGCGTTCCGATGAAAGTGGAGCACACGTTGAAAAGTTTTACAGCATTTGAAGAATAATAATAAATTTTCTAGTCACTCAATGACCACGTGGTAGAGTCAATTTTAACCCAGGTATTTTGCATATTTACTATCTCTACCCACTCTTCTGAATGATAAAATGATTTTGGAATACATCGTCGTCGTAATGTCAGAGGAAGATTCAATCAAGTGATGATTCATGTTTAATCACAAGTCATACGTCAGTTGTTGGAAGTACAGAATTTAATAGGTCATCAGTCGACGCAATCAAACTTTCTTTTCCCCATAACATTCAGGATAAAAATAAAACCTAGGATTCAAATATAACTTTGTAAATAAATTTCGAGTACCCTGAGTACATGGAATGAATGTGGTTGTAGTTAGAAATATTTTTCATTGACATTTATTTGAAATGTGGTTCCTAATCTGACCTCGTGTTCATCACGGAGTGCCAGATTATTCCAGCGTTGTCAGTGCTTTTGTTCTTTTATTGAGGATTGTTTGCTTATTTCTTAAGGCAAAGATTAGTGACAGGATCAATCCATCTATTAAGTGAATTAGTTTGAACTGAATAAGATCGAAAAAATTTCTAAAAATGAGCAAGTACCATTAAAGGAAATTATTACTGGTATAATGTAAATATAATGAACGTCTTATAAGGCTTATTTAAAGTCATAGTTGACTCAAATATTCAGATATTAATTTTTTTAAAGGATATATATGACTTAGTTTGTTAATCAGAAACCTGAGTCAGCTGAAAGTATTCATTTAAAGAACATTTATTATGATGCTTAGACGATGTCAACTATGCCTAGAAAATCATCGACAACATAAACACATGTGTTTCTACTGAAATATAGTGTACAAAATATGTTTATGGATAGCATGGTCATTGATCATGTGTACAAAGTTTGACAGTTAATCCTCTTGCAAAGTAATGCAGCTGGTATTATGTTTAAAGACGTTGAAATGACTATTTGTGGGATAATTTATTAAGATAGATCAATTATACAAGGAATAGGAAGGAGGTTCTTCCATTTATTTATTTTTGTGCAGCCGCAATGTGCGGCTAATTTTATTATTTTACTTTTCCTTGCAGAATATCCCAGATACGTTATCGTCATCAAAAATCCGTAATTTAATTTTGTAAAAACATACTTTTTCTGAACTTGTAAATTTGCGAGTCATTCAAGCAATGCCTAGCAAGAGACAATTTTTGTTAAATCATGGTTTTTGTTTTGTGCATATTTTTTTTAAATGACAAGCCTGTTATAATTTTTGATGTTGTTGTTGTTGTCATCAACCCTTGCCCTTTAAATGCCTCTAGAATTGGGACAGCTAGCAAATGAATGGTCCACCATGGGATCTCTCGTATGCTCGCTGAGTTAGACTGGGTAAATCGGGGCAGTACATACAGTAATTGGTCTGTAGTTCCTTATCCAATAACTTGAAAGTTAACAATATAAACTACATCCATGTGATGCATTCAAATTAAAACTAAATAGACTATATTCTAAGATACTCAGAGGTAGTTAACAGATCAACTGATATCCCAAGGTTACTTCTGTTTGAATGTGATTTGCATACACTCCAAACATCTCTGGCTTGACCCTACATTTCTCCACAAATTCTCTGGATCTCTTCATTTTAAAACTAGTTTTTTCTTCTCCTTCTTTTGTGCAAGATTAAACATTACTCACATTAATTATCATAAGTGTCTACCATAAATTCCAATGTCAGTTTCTGACACAAATAATAAATGGGTGTACTATAAAATACACAGATTGACATCCAGGTCCCATTCTGAGGTTTGGTGTCTTAACAATATGTAATTACCAAGAACTCACAATTCTCCATACCCTCATTTGTCATATACGAACAGTACAATTAATATTATATACATCAAATAAGTATATTTGTAACATTTATTATATATTAAGAAGTCAAGGTGGAATGTGATATTAATAATGAATCATCTAGAAATGTTGTCATACTGTTATACTTTCTGCTATCAATAAATAAATATCATATTCCACCTAATCTTCGTATAGTTGATTTCATAAACTTTCTACTGCCTTAACGGTTGAAATTACCTACTAATACTGTATTTATTCGAGTAATTTACACCACCTCATAATACAGTATATGCACCACAGTCTTTTAAGTCAAAATTGAAAAAGCAAACTATATTTCTTCTATTCTGTGTATTTTAACCAACTATTTTATTGAATAGTTCATCTCAGTATGTCTGTACTGTCACCTAGGAATGCATCAATGAAAAATAAACAGAGGTTTATTTTGAAATGCAGACGCCAACCAACAGCCCTGCTATTTCTACATTATTTCAATAGCTTTCACTCAGTGCACTCCAATTTATGAAACTAAGTAATGTATACACAGTATGTGAATTACCCTGCCATTGAATAATCCCCATACCCTAATTTCAGGAAGTGAAATTTTGAAAAAGTTTGTTTGTACTGTAATTGTATAGTTTTGTTAACTATTAATAATACAGAACAGAGTGGCTGTGTGTGTGGCTACGGAGCCAAGCTCTGCATTTTGGAATGGGGTATGAACCCCACTATCAGCTGTCTTGAGAATGCTTTCTTATGGTTTCCCCATTTTTACTTCCAGGCAAGTGCCGAGAAGGTTCCTATTCATAGGCCATAGCCTATTCCTTCCAGCTCCTTACACAATTTCATTCATCATCATTCATTTCATCTTCATTAGCTCCTCAACTGAGGCTGGCCTCAGGAAGAGCAACTGGCCACGAAAACATGCCATATAATTTCATTTCACCTCATCCCCAAATCAGTATCAGGAAAACAGGACTAAGGGTACTACGTTGAAATCCATAAATACTACAGTATAATAAATACGTCTGGTCTATATTAGCAATATGAGAGAGTAAGTACGAAATTTCTCCAGTACAAACCAGTAACATATCTGTGGAAACTCACAATGTTTTCTTCAAAACTGGCTAGGAGGTGCCACGCATGAGCCATCCATGGGTAGCCTTACAACCTGTAATTTTTTGCTCTCTTGCTTTTGCTATGGCTTTCAACTGACACATTTCATTCATAATTGCACATCTAAACTGCCTCCTTTCAGTCAGATATTCACGTAACCTGGTTTAGATTTCTGGAAACTTTACTTTTCATCTGCAAAATACCCAGAGGTTACTGTTTGAATGTCCCGTGTTTAAGACAAGCTTTACATTTCCTCCAATCATGTATGGAACTCTGGTCCACATTTTACTCTATTCCTGCAGTGCAATTACCAATTTGCTCTGCCTCTTCAATTATGTGGAGCTTTTCTTTAGCTATGAATGACCCATAATGAGAACTCACACCAGCCATTCTAAATAATGGACACAACTTAAAATGGAACCACCCTGATGCAAATGATACCTGCACCTCAACATTCTATCTCTTTCAAACACAAAACGAGCCTCAGATTTCATGGACAGAGATTGAGGGGGCTCGTAGAGCACGCCCAACTGGAGTTGGTCAACAATAATAATGATTATGATGATGAATGAATGAATTACATGAACATTACTACGTTGTTTAAAGTCGTGCTAATAAATTAAACTAAGAAACATAGAAATAGAGCAGTGAATACAAGTTTTCAGTACCCAGGTGTAATGTAGAGTACTGAAGGAAACAAAAATCTACACTTCAGAAAAATTAAGATATCTAAAAACTTTAAAAAAAACATTCTGCAGCCTTTTGTGCATGGATACTGTGTGCTAAGGAAGTTGTTTTCCTTATAAATTCTATAATATAGCATCAAAAAATGGGGAGATAACATTTTGTGCAACAACAGTAGTAGCGATTCTCCCTGAGTAGTAATGATGAATAGACTCATTAAAACAGCTGTACCATTACTGTTATCATTATCGATGAAGGCTATTTTTCAATTAAGGATCATTCGCCAATAAAATAAGAACTATTACATATTATTGGATATTTCCCCTTTAATTCCATTCTACATACATCCAGCTACTTTTCCAAATAATTTCCATGCTTCTTCAAAAAATATGTAGTAGCGTGGGACAAGCTTTTGCTGACCCTCCACACAGAAGTTTGCTGCCTGTGAGGAAAACCATTTCTGGATCATCATTTCACTTTGTCATCAGTGTGAAAATGCTTGCCAATGAGGAACTTCTTCAGATGCAGAAAGAGGTGGTAGCCACTAGATGTAAGATCGGGGATGCAGGGAGGGTGGAAAAACTACTGCCGGCCAAAAACATTGGATGAGTGTTTGTCCAATAATTCATCCCCTTCCTCACGGTTCTGGGTCAAAAATGTCAAAGCACTGGCAACACCAGTGTGGAAATCGTAAAAGGTCGCTTTTGATGAGTTCTGGTGTCTACTACATGCACAATATCATCAGTGATCACACCAGTTTTGACGAGTTTCATTGTCTCCTGCATGCGGAATACTGCCAGTGATCACAGGTGGCTGACCAGAATGTGGTTCATCATGCACACTCGCCTGATTATGCTTGAATAATCCCATCCACTTACGAACCTTGCCCTCAGTCATACCACTGTGGCTGTAAACTTCACAGAACTAATGATGAATCTACGCTGTTGCAACATTTCTTGCTATCAAGAACCATATAACTGAACTGATTTCATGTGCAGTGGATGGCTCGATCACAAAAACATTTCCTTGACATAGTCTGAAGTGCATACACCTGATAGCAGGAAAGAAGGAATGCTGGGAGTTAGTACACATGTGCTAAAGTACAGCCATGTGGGATCTCAAAAGATACTGGCAAATAATCCTGAATTAAAAAAATACCCCTTGTATTTTGCATACTATAATGACAGATGATGGAGGGATGTTCGAGGATCAAGCAAGTAGCTGCGTGGTTTGGGTCCCGTAGCTATCAGCTTGCATTTGGGAGATTGTTAGTTCGAACCCCACTAGCAACCCTGAAGATTGTTTTTCGTGTTTCCCAGTCTCATACCAGGTAAATGTTAGAGCTGTACCATAATTAACACCATTGTCACCTTCTTCCCACTCCTAGCCCTTTCCTATTCCACCATCGCCATAAAACCTACCTGTGTCGGTGCGGCACAAAGCAAATTGTAAAATAATAACATTTAAAAAATGTACAAGGGAATTTTTTAATGAAAAGTCTGGATTATATGTAAAAATGAAAGTGGATGTCCCATAAGTATGATTATGGCAGCAATTTTTTTTTTTTCAATTTGCGTTACGTCGCAACGACGTGGATAGATCTTATGGCACGATGGGAAGGAAAGGGCTAGGAGTGAGAAGGAAGGAACCATGGCATTCATTAAGGTACGGCTCCAGCATTTGCCTGGTGTAAAAATCGGAAACCACGGAAAACCATCTTCAGGGGTTCGAACCCACTATCTCCTGAATGCAAGCTGACAGCTACGAGACACAAACCACACAGCCGCTCTCTGAGTTATGGCAGCAGTAACATGTAAAGCTACAAGTCTGTCTTCTTGATTGCTGCCCAAGAGGCCGACCAATTATGAAGGTCATCAGCCCCATTGTAATGACAGATTTTTCAATGAATAATAATTCATTTTTCTTCATATGTTTTTCAGATAGGAACATCGCCTACATGCCATTGGTAAGAGTACCTTTCCAAAAGCATGTTTAACTTGAAAATTATTTTCTTGCTATTATTGTACATAAAATACCACAAAAATTAACGTAAGATACTATTCTGATTTTGTGTATAGAGTCTCTGATATAAAATGTTAAATTTGTATGTTGTACAGAATAAAAATAATTTTGATAGATGTGAAATTGGTGCATAGTCCAAGCATCTGAGGTTTTGCCTATGTATCACATCAAAAATGTCATAAAGTACACGATTAAATACAGTAGGTAATTAGAAAAGTGCTGTGCCATTATCAACAATGTGCTTCACCAAGTTTGGTGTCGGGAAACATTCAGGTAACATATATTTGTTATTCTGTGTGTAACTTAACAGCTATTAAATTATCCCATATATCAAACATCAAACATTCACATAGAATAATAACGAATGTGGTACTCATTTCACTTTTTTAGTTAACAGCTATGATTTGTTACCACACACACTCTACATAATTTATCTCTACAACGTAGTACCACAGTTCAAGATTTAAGGACATATAATAATATGACTAAGTACAAACCTAACATACTGTGAATCATCAGATGAAACACTGATAAGATAGGTTCAGCAAAAAATGCAAGAAATTTTTGGCATTTATTAGTTAATGACTAGGTCCTGCTTAAGCCCAAACCTGAAACAAGGAGAGTAAGAGATTAGTGACACTAGTAATCAACACAAACTGGAAACATGTTACACTGAGTTAATGCTGTTAAAGTAAATACAAAATATAATACAAGTGCATACAGAGTGATCATGGTGATTATTTTCTTCAGGAAAAGTACAACTACATAACCATCCCCTATTAACCTAAATCAGGAAAAAGAGGAAGAAGTTCAAACCTCTGAAGAAAGGGAAGGGTCATGAAGGACATGAAAATGAAACACTCTCTAGGTTTTACAAACCTAATATCGTATGGGTTGGAAGAGAACTCAAGTTGATTAGGAGAGGTCAGATATGAAGGACAACAGTCAGAATGCTAGCATAAATAAATGGAAGCAATGCCAGCAGACTCTTCTACATGTCCTATGGTCACCACCCAATGTTCCCAATTTGATAGTCTCTCAAAGAGGTACCTAAACAGCAAGTAAAGTAAAGACTAAAAATATCGAGAAAGCATTAATAATTTTAATTCATGATCAAAGCACTTGATGAACCTGGAATACAATAGTTGTACAGAGTACTAAATAAAATTTGGGAAGAAAATGAAGACTCCAGTGACTGGAGGCAAGGAGTGATTATTTCACTATTTAAGAAAGGTGACTGAAAGAAGTGTAACAACTAAAGAGGCGTAACCCTTCTATCTCATAGTCCGGCTCCATGGCTAAATGGTTAGCATGCTGGCCTTTGATCACAGGGGTCTCGAGTTCGATTCCCGGCAGGGCTGGGAATTTTAACCATAATTGGTTAATTTTTATGGCACGAGGGCTGGGTGTGTGTGTTGTCTTCATCATCATTCCATCCTTATCATGACGTGCAGGTCGCCTCCATGTCTAAATGGTTAGCGTGCAGGCCTTTGGTCACAGGGGTCCCAGGTTCGATTCCCGGCAGGGTCGGGAATTTTAACCATCATTGGTTAATTTCGATGGCACGGGGGCTGGGTGTATGTGTCGTCTTCATCATCATTTCATCCTCATCACGACGCGTAGGTCGCCTACAGGAGTCAAATCAAAAGACCTGCATCTGGCGAGCCGAACTTGTCCTCGGACACTCCTGGCACTAAAAAGCCATACGCCATTTCATTTCTATCTCATAGATTAAAAATATATGAGACCATCCTGGAGAGAAAAATCAGAAAAATTGTTGAACCTAAACTTGAGGAAATACAACATGGATTTAGAGTGAACAGATCAACGCTAGACTCAATCTTTTCAACAAGAATGCTCTTTGAAAAATACTGAGACAAGAATAGAATGGTTATAGTTGTATTCTTGGATATTGAGAAGGCACATGATCATGTACCACGTAAGCACATATGGGAACGTTTGAGACATAAAGAAGTGCGAGATGAGATTATAGCTTGAGTAAAACAACTATATCGAGAGACAAAAAATTGTGTGCAGATTCAAGGAGGCAGGTCAAACTGTTTTGAAACCAAGAGCGGAGTCCAACAAGGAAGTTATCTATCACCACTTCTCTTCATTATTATAATGGATGAGGTTATAAAAGCAATGAAAATGAAGGATCAGACAACAAATGCACTTGTATTTGCTGGTGATATTATGCTATGGGGGAGACAGAAGCAGAAGTTTAAGCTAAACTAGATCTTTGGCAAGAAGAATTTGAAAGAATGGAAATGATCATCAGCCGAACTACGTCGGTTTAGTATTGAGTCGAAATCCTGAAGCAGTCCACCTGCAAGTGCAAAATGAAGAAGTAGACATTATCAATAACTTAAAATACTTAGGGAGCTTCGTTTCTTCTGATAATACCATAAACTAAGAAAAAGGCAATAGAATACAAGCTGCATCAAATTTCTACCTCTCCGTTTGTCAATTACTTTGGGATGGCTCATTTCCCCAAGCTTGCAAGCTCAATATATCTTGTACCAATTCTAACATACGAACTGGAAGCAGCAACATTAACTAGATCTGCACAAAGTTGCCTTCAGGCCACTGAAATGAAGTTCCTTCGGTCATGTCTCCAAAAGACAGGAATGAAAGTATTCGGTAACAACTTGGATTGGACAGTAGCCTGTTGGAAACCTTAGAATTAAGCAGATTACAATGGTATGGACATATGAGAAGGATGGCTCCAATTAGGACCCCAAGAGCATACTATGAAAGGAATGTTGTTGGTAAGAGGCCCAGAGGGAGGCCTCGTGATAGTTGGGAAAAGCAAATTTTCAAAGACCTTGCCAAACGTGATGTAAATTGGCAGCAAAAGGTAGAACATCGACTGTGGATGGACAGGACGAACTGGAAGAGGCTCGTAAACACCCGCACCCACCTTGCTGGAGCGGAAAATAGATGATGATGATGATGATGATGATGATGATGATGAGGCTTATGAAGCAAGAGTTGTTAATATTTATTGCTTTTTCCAGTGTGGACCATATCAATTTATCTAGAACAAGCTTTAACCTGCAGCTTTGCACAACTGGAACTTGTTTTAGTGCCCATTTATAGAAGATTGGAATTTGTATGAAAAAGTGCTCAGCGGTTTCTGAGAAATGGTGGAATGTATTCTGAGGCAGATGTGCTTTCAGCTTTTCTGCCATTTCCTGATGATGCCTTAATTTTTATTTCCTTGTCTTTGAAGTACATTCTATTGGGATAACAGAGATTTTCTAGTAAATAATATTTCTACTTCTACGGCTTTTAGAGATGCCGAGGTACCAAAATTTAGTCACGCAAGAGTTCTTTTATATGCCACTAAATCTATCGATATGAGGCTGATGTATTAGAGCACCTTCAAATACCAACGAAGTGAACCAGAATCAAACCTGCCAAGTTGAGATCAGAAGGATAGCGCCTCACACGCCAGAGCCACTCAGCCTGGCAACAGAGATTTTCTTTTCAGCACGCTATTCATGATGATGATTATCTTTCTGGACAGGTTATATTGCGTGACCTCACGGAATGTGACGATTGTGTGTTTCCGCCTTTGAACAGGATGTCACTCCAGTAGACATATTTAGTTCAGAAGCAATTAGCAAACAAGGAATTCCATGTTATCTCTCGCGCAGTTCATTCTTGACAGGTCCAGTTACAGCTCCCTTCCCCTTTCACTACCAACAAATTTCAACCGACTGGTCACACTTTTAGTACTGCAGTGAACCCCATCATGCTAAAAGTGAAGTGCAGTGAAGGTGTAAAATTAAGAAATTATGTGAAAGAGTTCGGTGAAGAGATTTTCAGTACCGATGGAACAATTCCTTTTTGTAAAGTTTGTGAAGGTAAGGTAGCGGCGGTAAAGTGATTTCATGTGCAACAGCGCTGCGCTATGGTTAAGCATAAAAACTGCGTGAATCATAAGTATTCTGAACATAGCAGGCAAGCTCTTTTGTTTGGTTCAGCGTAGACTGTCCGGGTGACATATACAGTATTTACTTCATTCTCCCAGTACAGTTTGTCTGTGTCAGTTACGGGAAGATGGATTGGTGGATTTTAATGAAACTTGGTATTTCAGTTTGAAATAAGGTTGAATATGATCTTACCTATATATGTTGTAAAAAAAAAAAAAGTTTCTGCAGGAGGGGGTGTTTCAGAAGGGGCCTAAAGCATAAAATTCTATGTATTTTTTTAATGTGATATTTTGTTTTATACCTTCTTCCGATACAGCAAAACCAAGGGAAATATCAGTGGCAGTCAAGTGAAATTTTAAGTACAAGAGCTGGTAACTAACTCTATAGGTTGTAAGGAGACTTGCTATGAAGACCGTTCTGGAAATTTTTCTTATTTTTTTATTGTTTAAGGTGCTGGCTGAGTGGCTCAGATGGCTGAAGCACTGGCCTTCTGATCCCAACTTAGCAGGATTGATTCTGGCTTAGTCCAGTGGTATTTGAAGGTGCTCAAATACGTCAGCTTCATGTCGGTAGATTTACTGGTACATATAAGAACTCCTGCAGGACAAAATTCCGGCACTTTGGCGTCTCTGAAAACCCTCAAAAGTAATTAGTGGGACGTAAGAAACAATAAAATTATTTAATAATTATTAGTGCTTTTAAGGCTTTGTACATCTGTCAGTATTCTTTGAATATTACCCCAATTTTTTGTTTTCTTTTATATGGGAAGGAAGAGATCAAATCAAGATCAGCAATAATGAAAACAAAACATATGAAAGTGCAAAGCACCACAGGGAGTAAGGAAGTGAGTACGTCACAACAAGCTGCTGACGGGGAGGCATGCCCACTAATGTGCCTCAAAATATGGGGGAAAGTATGAAGGGTGGACAAAAGTGTAATCATGCACATCTAAGTGATTGTCCCGTCAACGACGGATACTACAGCTATTATTTATATATATTAAGTGTAATCTGCATTAGTAACCTACATATTAAGTGGATTCTTCAAATTTACTCTATTAATGGTGTTGGCAGGATCATTCTTTAGCACCTTATACATGGGATCACTGCGTTCTTCAATTTTGTTGTTATAATCAATGGTGTTCATAACTACTGTAGCACCGGGCGAGTTGGCCATGCGGTTAGGAGCGTGCAGCTGTGAGCTTGCATCCAGGAGATAGTGGGTTCGAATCCCAGTGTCGGCAGCCCTGAAGATGGTTTTCCATGGTTTCCCATTTTCACACCAGGCAAATGCTGGGGCTGTACCTTAATAAGAATTAGAAAGATGTTTTTGAAGACTTTCGTCGGGAGCTTGGTACTGTATGAAAGTGAAACATGGACGATAACTAGCTCAGAAAGAAAGAGAATAGATTGAATCACGAAGGAAGGGATACTGAATCAAATCAGTGAAAGGAGATCAATTTGGCTAAATTTGACCAGAAGAAGAGATAGAATGATAGGACACATTTTAAGACACCCAGGACCTGTTGCGTTGGTTTTATAGGGAAGTGTAGGTGGTAATAACGGTAGGGGGTAGACCAATATACGAATATGACAAGCTGACTAAAGCAGATGTAGGATGCAGTAGTTACATAGAAATGAAAAAGCACAGGCAAATACCAGGGCTGTATCTTAATTAAGGCCACAGTGTTGTATGTTCGGCACTCCCTTCTCGCTCCGTCAGCCAGCTGCACGCGCGCCTGTGTATCATTCTGCTAGCTTCGACGCGCAGCCCTCAGTGCGCGTGCCTGACCATCGAGTGTACTATAAATAGGAGCTCCCTGCCTGCTCAATGGCCCACTTGCCCCGGTGTCCAGCTCCAGAATACACCCTACGTCGAGCACGGAGGCTACTCCTCTTGAAAATGTGCTTCGACCAGGTGGACTGAATTTCTGGCAGTACGAGGTTTCACCTCTGGTCACCGCTCCCTTACCTGTTTCCACTGCCTATGTTCCGTAATTCTTTTACAAGCCATTTTCATTCCCTAATTTATGCAAGCTCCCTTAGTTTCGCTAGGTGGAATTTCTTCAATCAATTGAACTTGCTTTTTAGGAATTCAGGCACTTCAACAAACAAGGACTCTCAAAGACATTTATGTTAGTGTGCCAGATAGTTCTCGACTATCAACGTGTCAATTCACAAAGACTATCTTTTCAAGATAGAAGTGTATATAAAGACTGTAAACCTGTACATATTGTATAAAGACAGACTTTTCTCAAGATTCAATATTCCTTTTTGCTTCAAAATAAATTTCAGTTATTTGTGTAAATATCATAAAGTGAAGCAATAAAAGTGTGTTTTGTAAACTTCAACCTTGGTTACAACACAACTCTATGGCGACGAGGTAAAAAAGCAACAACCTACAATTCTTCGACCCCAGTTGCCAACTCTATGGCGACGAGGTAAAAAGCAACAAACTACACGTCATCAGCCCCAATCGCCAACTCTATAGCGACGAGGTAAACACGACACTACAATTCAACAGGCCCAGTTGTCAACTCTACGGCGACGTGCTAAACAACAACGACACTCCTGCCAGTTCTGACACACAGCTTACCTTACTCATTCTTGCACGCATCTCGCAATGGCTACTGCGGAACAACTTGCTACGGTCTTCCAAGCCTTACAGCAGCAACAACAACAGTTTATGCAACAACAACAGGCAGCATTACTTCAGGCTATTCAAGCTATTTCTGTCTCTACACAGCCATCAGCTATTCCTCCGTTCTCTGCTTTTGATCCAGCTAAGGAAGAATGGTCAGTTTATTTAGCCCGTTTACAACAGCATTTCATCTGCCATTCTGTCACAGATGATCAACGCCGCCGCGCACTATTTCTTAGTTCGGTTGGCAATGCTACGTGTGAATTACTACGTAAATTAAGTCCGGAAGAACATTTATCTGAGGTACCCTTCACGCAGCTCTTGGCCCGTCTCACGGAACACTATGCCAAAGCTCCTCACATAGTGGCTGCTCGCTATAAATTTTTTCAGTGCAGAAAGCAACCCCATCAGACACATACTGAATGGATAACTGAATTGCGTGGTCTAGCTAAACCCTGCCAGTTCATCTGCTCCAAGGACGGTTGTGGTTCATCCTACACTGATTCTCTCATTCGGGACATGATAATTTTACATACTCCTGAAGACAAAATACGTTTTGACGCTGTCAAGCAGAGTAACCCTTCTTTAGAAGACGTCCAGCGTATTGCTACGGTTTATGAGCTTACTACCAAGACTGCCGCAGCCATAGCTTCTCCACACGAAGTTGCACAAGTCTCGCCTCAGGCCCGCAAGTCCTCTGCTACAGTGAACCGTACGGATAAGGCGCTCTCCACCAAGCATTCTCGCCAGGTTCCCTCTCGTAATGCTACACGGAAGCCCAATTCTAAGAGCACCTCGAAACTCCTGCCTTCCTGCCGAGGTTGTTTCAAGCATCATGAACGTCGTGACTGTCGTTTTTTCAAAGCTACTTGTGAACGATGTAATAAACTTGGACACATTAAGACTGTCTGTCAAAGTTCGCTCCGCCCTGCTAAGACTACTGCAGCACGCCGGAAGCATATACAGCCCCGCCAAGACATGGAAGTTGATCAGATCAATCTTATTCTTCCCACAAAGGATTCTCACAAAATCATCATTCCTCTCTCATTCTCTGATCGATCTGTCGATTTTCAATTAGACACTGGATCTCCTGTCTCTATTATTAACCTGACTACCTACCACAACTTAGGTTCACCTTCATGCTCTCCAGCTGACATCCAGCTCGTGACATTTAACAAGAAGAAAATTGACATCAAAGGTCAAATCAAGCTTCAGGCTAGTTATAAAGGAATTCAGAAGGCCATTCCTCTTCTCGTAGTTAACAACTACACTGCATCCAACATTATGGGCATGGATCTATTTAACTTATTTGGTTTCCAGATACATGACAACATTAACGTCGTATCTACATTGCATCCTACTTCTGACGTTACCGCTCTCCTAGCGCAGTTTCCTGAAGTCTTCGACTCTCAGCTCGGAACAGCCAAAGACTATACAGCTCACATACAGCTGAAATCCGGAGCTAAGCCTCGCTTCCTCAAAGCTCGTCCAGTACCCCTAGCACTTCAAGACCAGGTCACGAAAGAATTAGAAAGATGGATACAAACTGGAATTGTTGTACCAGTTACTTCTAGTCAATGGGCTACTCCACTCGTGGTAATCAAGAAACCTGATGGTAATGTTCGACTTTGTGGCGATTTTCGATCTACAGTCAACGCACAACTCGACACAGATATCTTTCCTATTCCACGTCCAGAAGACTTATTCCGTCGTCTCTCTGGTGGACAATTCTTCTCTCGAGTTGATCTTAAAGAAGCATATCTCCAGCTACTTTTAGACGAAGAATCTAAGAAATTTCTCACACTCAACACTCCTCTCGGACTGCTCCAGCTCCAACGGCTCCCATTCGGTGTTTCATCCTCAGCGGCTATTTTTCAGCGCTATTTGGCTCAACTCACCGCCTCCATTCCCGGTTGTGCTAACTACCTGGATGATATTATTGTTACTGGAAAAGATCATCAGGAACATCTAACCAATCTACGCCTCCTTCTCCAGAAATTGAAAGACAATGGCCTACGAGCGAATCTCGCTAAATGTACCTTCTTTCAACCTCAAGTTCACTACCTAGGACATATACTTGATAAGAATGGAATTCGTCCTAGTACACAGAATGTCTCAGCGATAGTAAACATGCCAGCACCTCAGAACCTCAAGCAGCTTCAGTCCTTCATAGGCAAAGCGAACTATTATAATAAGTTCATTCCACGCTTCGCTACAGTGGCAGCTCCATTAAACGCTCTACGTAAAAAAGGTGTTAAGTTTCAGTGGACTCCGCAATGCCAACAGGCATGGAAAACAATCAACAACGCCTTAATTCAAGCTATACAACTCACTCATTTTCAGCCCGACAAGATCATCACGCTAGCTACTGACGCTTCAGACTACGGTGTCGGTGCCGTTCTCTCCCAGAAGGATCGTCATGGACAAGAACGCCCCATCGCCTTCGCTTCGAAAACACTTAATGACCATCAACGTCGATACTCACAGATAGAGAAAGAAGCTTTAGCCATCATCTTTGGTATTCGCCGTTTCAATGAATATCTCTATGGCAACCATTTCCTGATCATTACCGATCATAAGCCTCTCGTACACTTATTCCATCCTGGTAATAAGATCCCAGAGAATTCCCTCAGAAAGCTTCAAAGATGGTCCATGTTCCTTTCTGATTATTCCTATCAGATTGTATATCGAGCCACATCCCAGCATTGTAATGCTGATGCCCTATCCCGCTTACCCGTTGGTCCTGATACTGCCTTCGATTCTCAAGAATCTGAATGTCTTCAGTTGGACATAGAACTTGAAGATACTGTATCCAGTTTTCCTATTGATGCTACCTGCATAGCTAAAGCTACGGATAAGGACAGTACACTTGCTACTGTACGTACTTACATCCGCAACGGTTGGCCTCTTCAGACCACACTTCCTGCCCACCTGGCACCTTATCATCGTATGCAGCATCGTCTCACGACTCGTGCCGGAGTTGTATTACTAGAAGCAGGCACCATCTTCCGAGTGGTTATCCCACTTAGCCTACAGAAACAAGTTCTCGGATTATTACACCAAAGCCATTGGGGTATCTCCAGAACAAAGCAACTCGCCCGTCAACACTGCTACTGGCCCGGTATTGATGCCGCCATCGAAAAGCTAATACGTCATTGTGAGCAATGTCAAACGAATCAGAACGCCCCGTCTTCTGATCTTGCTTCATGGCCTCCTGCTACTACTCCATGGGAACGAGTTCACATCGATTTCGCAGGTCCTTTCCTCAATTCCATGTGGTTAATAGTCATCGATTCACTGTCAAACTTTCCATATGTAGTGGATATGCATTCGACTACTACCACCGAAGCTACCATTCGTGCTCTCCAGAAAATCTTTACTACAGAAGGTTTACCGCAAGTACTCATTTCGGACAACGGACCTCAATTTACAGCTACTGCTTTTCAGAACTTTTGTACACATAATGGCATTCGTCATATCCTAGCACCACCTTTTCACCCTCAATCTAATGGTGAAGCTGAACGCTTCGTACAAACATTTAAAAGAAGTATGAAGAAAGCTGTCTCTTCAGGCTTAACTAAGGACCAAGCCTTGCTCCAACTCTTAAACAACTACAGAACTCTACCCGGCGCTGATAATGTCACTCCTGCTCAGAAGCTTCATGGACGACCTCACAGAACTTTACTTTCTCTGTTACAGCCTCTTCCGGCCCAGCATAAGACATCACCAACGAAGTTCTCCCTCAACGCCAAGGTCTACACCAGGACATTCAAATCCAACCCACTCTGGATACCTGGAGTCATCTGCAGATCTTTGGGTCATCGTCTATACGAGATACAGACTACGGAGAAACGTATCTGCCGCCATCAAGATCAGATACGTCTGCGCTACCGCCCCTGTCCAGCTATTGATGCTATTGCTAAACCTGATAAATCTATTGCTGAACGCGCTTTAGATCATTTAATAACAATGGGTTCCTTTCAGGACGAGACAGCGCCGCTCCGCCCAGTTCCAGCTCCGGACAATACAACAGAGAAATCAGCAGCTCCGCCCCAGCATCGCAGTCGCCGCCAGCGCCGCCGCCGTTTCACGCCGTACCGGCGTATTTAGGAGGGGAGGGTGTTGTATGTCCGGCACTCCCTTCTCGCTCCGTCAGCCAGCTGCACGCGCGCCTGTGTATCATTCTGCTAGCTTCGACGCGCAGCCCTCAGTGCGCGTGCCTGACCATCGAGTGTACTATAAATAGGAGCTCCCTGCCTGCTCAATGGCCCACTTGCCCCGGTGTCCAGCTCCAGAATACACCCTACGTCGAGCACGGAGGCTACTCCTCTTGAAAATGTGCTTCGACCAGGTGGACTGAATTTCTGGCAGTACGAGGTTTCACCTCTGGTCACCGCTCCCTTACCTGTTTCCACTGCCTATGTTCCGTAATTCTTTTACAAGCCATTTTCATTCCCTAATTTATGCAAGCTCCCTTAGTTTCGCTAGGTGGAATTTCTTCAATCAATTGAACTTGCTTTTTAGGAATTCAGGCACTTCAACAAACAAGGACTCTCAAAGACATTTATGTTAGTGTGCCAGATAGTTCTCGACTATCAACGTGTCAATTCACAAAGACTATCTTTTCAAGATAGAAGTGTATATAAAGACTGTAAACCTGTACATATTGTATAAAGACAGACTTTTCTCAAGATTCAATATTCCTTTTTGCTTCAAAATAAATTTCAGTTATTTGTGTAAATATCATAAAGTGAAGCAATAAAAGTGTGTTTTGTAAACTTCAACCTTGGTTACAACACACAGTCCCTTCCTTTCTACTCCTAACACTATCCTACCCCATCTTCACCATAAGACCTACAGTATCTGTGTCGGTGCAACGTAAATTTGATTGTAAAAGAAAGAAAAGAAAGCAATAAGAATGAAAACAGTTAATGGCAATTTTCACCCCATAATAACTAGACTCATGATAGAAAGACCCTGTTAGAAATGTAGTTATTCCAGAGCCTCCACAGTCAAGGAGAAATACGTTGAAGACTTAATCATGAAGGGTAGCCAGTCATTGCTAATTTCTATATGCACGATTTTGAAGAGCACTGACTTCAATCTTACACACTCAAGCCTTCCACCTGGCTGAGATATGTTGATGACAAGTCTGTTATCTGGCCCCATGGTGAACAGGAATTATTCATATTTTTGGATCACTTGAACAGCCTACATCCAAACATTAAATTTGCCATAGAGACTGAGGATGGAGAAAGTTTGCCATTCTATGATGTTTTGGTTTCTAGGAAATCTGATGGAACTTCAGGTCATTCGGGGTTACCATAAACCCACCCATACAAATACAGTGGACATTCTCATAGGCCCTCTCACGAACATCCTTGACAAAAGTGTGCTGTGCTTAACACCCTTATCAGCCAAGTAAGGGAGGTTTGTGTGGAGGATAAGTTAAATGGTGAACTTGGATTCCTAATCAGAACATTCCTGAACAATAGCTATTCAATGAAGCAGATTGACAAAGTGCTATATCCTAAGCCAAAAGACAAAGGGTGACGTGATACTCCGCCTTTGAGTCTGACCATTTTGCCACACGTACAATCTGTCACGGATAGGGTTGGCAATGAACTGTAGCGTTATTTATATACTGACAGCAAATTAATGCCACATTGTTTGTGGAATGGAAAGACTTGAAACTGTTTTCACCCAGACTGCCGCATGTACATTTTATCTCCACTGAGAGTAACGTAACATGTAGTGGACTTGACTGCCATCTAACGGCACGAACATAAACTGTGAGCTTGTCTGCGAGCCCGTAGCTCTGTGTGTGTGCTACTGACCGGAGCGAGTCTTGCCTCCAGGCAGTAACTTGTTCGCCATTTAAGTGTGTGGACATGACATAAGAGTGTAATGGCTGCCAGAACCTATAACGGCCAAGCCATGGCCATGACTCTTGATACAGGCTGAACGGCCTGTTTTCTATTCTTACAGCGTCTCTATGCACTCAGATAATATTGTTTTTAAATGTAGCTACACCATGGAATCTCCAGTACTTCGGTAAGGACTTTTGGGTTCTCCAAGATTCTTCATCCTACGTGAGTATTCTAAATTAAATTTTCGACTTGGAAGAAACAGGCTCAACTTCAAAACTACTATGTGTGTCCTGATCTAATACTAGAAAATAATGTAATACAAAATGAATGTGTTTGAAGTGTATTTTATAATTGGTGTGTGCTTTGTTGGATAAATATGTGAAATTATTCAAACTTAAAATTCATAGCCTGTGTTATGGCATTCCAAATTGTTTGTGTTCTGCTGGAAATTACTACTGTAGTTATCCACATGGATGTGATCATCATATAGAAAGTGCCACAGGGAACGCTTGTTGGTTTCATTTAATCGTATTTATATTATTATCATTACTTTACCTTCCTCAACTTGCGTGTTTTCTTTCTGCACTTAATTTATAACAAGTGGTGCACTTGCTTTGGGTGACAAAATTATTATTTTTCTCATAAGTATGATGTACGATTTTAGTATGTAATTTGGGGTAACTGTTGTAATCAATTCTGAGGGAAATATTACGAAGTTTGAATTGTTGTTGCTTTAATTATTGTTGAATTATGCTCGCTTGGGATCCTTATCTTTATGGTGATCTTTATCTCATCTCAGCTTCTGCCCATTGTGTATTGTTGTTAAATTGTCAGTTTGAAGGATTGTTTGTTTGTGTTTGGGCGTGTCAACTGTTGTAATGTAAACTTCGAAAGTAATCACTTTGAGTTTTAACTTGGTGGTTATGTGAGAAGTGCTTCAGTTTTGATGAAGCTGTTTTTCTGTGATGTGACTTCTCGATAACTTTTACAAATTTTTTTTGGGAATTTCATTCATTTTGAGAAACTCAAAAGGGCTGTTCAGATTATAAAGACCCAGTGTAAATTAAACACCATGTAGGCTACACACATTGTTTTTTTTTTCTTTGCTATTTGCTTTACATCACACTGACACAGATAGGTCTTATGGCGAAGATGAGATAGGAAAGGCCTAGGAATTGGAAGGAAGTGGCCGTGGCCTTAATTAAGGTACAGGTACAGCTCGAACCCACTATCTCCCGAGTACTGGATACTGGCCGAACTTAAGCAACTGCAGCTATTGAGCTCGGTATACATATTTAACTGTGAAATATTTGTGTTTACAAAATATTCTTACTGGTAACTTAAGGGTAACTTAATTCAATGTTATGGAGACCTCAAATTCATTATAAGACTCTATGAGAGTAAAATAAAATGGTACCGATATTTCAGTAAGAGAAAAGGTTCATGATTACCTACAGAGAATGCTTGTCAATTCTGAGTTTGTGTTTTCTTGAATACCCACTTAATTATTATTTATTTCTTGAGTCATTTATTTTTTTAAGTACATGCTGTGGCATAAATTGTCACTGTGGATGCCTCAGTTTAAAATATTTCATATTTTATTCCGGTAAATTTATTTATATTTTAATTATTGATTTTCATTTATTTGAACTTATTTAATTTTTGGGTCCTTAAATTAGAATTTCAAAAATTATCGGAGAGTGTCAATGGATGTGGTTTAATGTAGAATTGATCATTTATGGCAGCAAACTCTTGTTTTTCCCACCTCTTTATCTTTTTATGCGAGTGAGCTTCTGCATGTCTTCCACATGGAGATGGAATTTTTTGAATAATTTAAGGTAAGTGTTCTGTGTAAACATATATATATATTTTTCCTTTATGACATGTCATGTTTTGTTTGTGTCCTTCTCCAATCTTTGTTTACTCTTGATGCTGCCACTTGACCGACAATAATAGGGATGTGTAGCCCAAATGTTGGTAATACTGTAACGTGACCGTGGTGGCATGTGTCGTTTGAATTCTCAGAAGGCACAATATCAAGACCATCTTACAGCCTAATATCATCATAGGCACTGGCTTGCAATCTGTTGAAGATCCTATTAGTTTAAACTGTGTTGCAATATTATGATTCCTTGTTCCTGTGGATCGTTTATATAGGACTAACATGTAGGCAGGTAGCAATGAGCGTTAAGGAACATCGCAGACACTTACGTCTTTGCCAGCCAGAGAAGTCTGCTGTGCCAGAGCATGCCATACATAATGCCCATCAAATAATTTTCGATGCAACATCTGTCATTTATACGGAGGAATGTTTTATGCCTAGAATCATTTGTGAGCTGATATAAATTGCTAAACACCCAAATAATTTTAACAAAGGGGACAGCTGTATACTGAATATATATATGCTACCTTCCATATTTAAGTCTTCAACATTTTTCTCCTTGACTCTGGAGGCCCTGGAATGAACTACATTTCTAATAGGGTCTTTCTATCTTGAGACTAGTGACAATAAAGTGACAATTGCCATTAACTGTTTTCATTCTTATTGCTCTGAAGATGATCTTGGTTCTTGTATTGCTCTACCAAAAGAAAATAAGTTATAACAAGCTTACAATTCAAGACAAGCAAGGGTTGACTGTTATTTTACGCAGAGACAAGAACTTGGTCTATAGAATTTCCAGTCTCCTGTTGAGTAAAATGAACTCAGATTCCTATCCAATTACTGCACATAATCCATATATACTATCATGATAAAGGAAAAAAAAAAAAACCTTGGTCCACTTACTCTCAGAGTATAGTCCCAGCTTCCAGTGGAGAGAGCAGTTCCATCAGGTGAAACTTGTAGACATGATACTCTATTCTCATGACCATAGAGAAGACTAACACGAACACACTTCAGGGAGTCCCACACATTTACGGTATAATCATTGTAACCAGCAAATAATAGACGTCCTGGAATAGCAATAAAGAATAGTACTAATCAGACATTACTGTATTAAAAAGGAAAGAAGGTATGAATTTCAAATTTTATCACAAATCTTTGTTATTATTAAAAGGAACACACAAAAACAAATAAGATAATATTACTTTTAAGTTCATTCTCCGAGTTGGAATGTGTTGTTGTTTTATGTACCGGTATCTTATCGCATGTTGTCAACGTTTCAAATACAAAGCAATATTCTTTATCAGTTGAGTTCAGCTGTCTAGGAAGGCTGATTACCATAGATCAAGAAGGGGTACATTAGTTGCCCTGAAAAAGAATATTACGATGTATTCAAGATGTTGGCAACATGTACAAGGTACATAAAACAACACAGTCCAACCTGGAAAACAAACTTGCAATAATAGTCATTTAACAGACGGTGAAGCTTCACATGTATTTACACAAATAATATCCGCCACCAAATAATCCCGCACCCTAAATTTAGGAAGCCTGATTTTGAAAAAAAAAAAAAAACGCCAACATTGACGCAAACAAAACCCGCACCCCAATTTCATGCCCCAAATTTTTTTTTAAAATATGCGGTTAGTATTCGCTTAAATACGGTATTTCAGTTTCCAAATAACACAACTTCAGTATGCTATATACAGTAGTTGAAAATAAAAGTACAGGATTAAATGAAGAATGACTACCAAAAACACATCAAGAGTCAATGATATACTAGCTACTTAACAACTATTGTCATCAAAAACACATCTGACAGAGGATTAATATAAAAATAAAAAATGAACACAGCACAATTTAAATTCCTATTCAGTGTATTTGTGTGAATGTAGATTGCTTGGCAATGTTGGATATTATTGTTTTTCAACACAGAAATTTCAATATTTTCAGTTTTTCAACACAATGCCCAATCCTCAGTTTTTGTTCTCTTTAGTTTCACAGACAAAAAAAACAATAATAACATATTCAAACTAAACATATACCAGTAGTGTATACATAATTTTACTTTACAAAGAAAAAATTGAACATTTACACCATGAAAGAAAACTTATGCAACTGACTAACCAGCCATAGTGCCCTTACATTGTCTACACTTAACTGCCTGGAAGATCTTGGAGTGAATGACTTTCAACCCTTTCACAGAGAATGAGTGACAAAATGGCTATATCAGAGGTTCCTTTCTCCACAGTTTAAAATTAGTCACACATGAAGTACTAATGGTTCATGGTATGGGTTACTGTAGTCACGTCCAAGTTCGTGAACCATAAGTAACAGCTGAGAGGTCAAGTAAGTGGTCCTGACAGTCGAGATACCAGTTTCTATGGAATAGGAGTGGGTATACACAATTATAAAGATGGGAACCTTCCACCTTATCAATACTTTATTTTGTATTATTAACATACAAGACCGGTTTCAACCTTCTTTGAGGCCATCCTCAGCTGGTCTTATAGTCTAATATTGACATAACATATAATTACAAAACATCACTAAATCTAGTAAAGAATGTCAAATGAAGGGTCAGGGGAAAAAAGCAGGAGAGTCAATATTTGTACAACTTGAGAAAAAGCAACTTTTGTGCTTGAATTCCCTATTTCTTTCCCCTAACAGCGAAACTTTGAGTGCTAATTTCTCCTGACTTGCCTGCTTTTTTTTTTTTTCCATTTCCGACCTCTCAATAGATGCGCATGATCACTCTGAAGCGGACTGTAACAATATCTCAATTTCAATGAAAAAGTGACTTGCCTGGTTTTTTTCCCCGACCCTTCAAATGATATGGATAGTAGTGTTATAATGTTAATATATTACAAAAGATCTAACAATCGAGCAACACCACAACTTAGTATCATATGATATAACAAATATGTACCCTAATATACCTATACACACACACAAAAAAATAGAAAGCAACTTAAAAAATCACAGTAACTTAAGCATTCTCGAAATAGAAGAATTTATAAACTTACTTGAATTTGCTATTAATAATTTCATGGCACCATTTATCAACAACAAAGTCTACCCATGGGATCCCCAGCATCAGGCATACTAGCCAAGATTTATATAGATCATCTAGAGTATCAAGAAATGAACAAAATTGACAACATTTTTTTCTGGTGCACATTCATAGACGACATTTTTGTTATTCTAGACAATAGATTCGCAAATGAAATTAATTTATTAGAACAACTAAATAAAATAGACCCACACATAAAATTCACAATGGAAATAGAAAATGATCACACTATAAATTATTTAGACATATCTATAACTAGGCACGAAAATCACCTACCATATAAAATATATAGAAAACCTACACAAACATCCAACACAATACAAATAGATTCTACCCACCCTAACACCCACAAAAAAGCAGCATATCACAGCATGATATTCAAAGCATTCAATATACCTCTATCACAGGAAGAACTGAAAAAAAGAACTAAACCTGATCCACGAAATAGCCAAACAAAATGGATACAAACCCAAATCAAAACTAACCAGAGCCAACAAATCCAAGAACGATTATGTGCTCTTCACTTTCAATAACACCCACATCTATCCCATAACCAACATTTTTCAAAGACGCAACCCAAAAATAGTCTACAAAACCACACATAACAACGCCAAGATTTTACATAATACTAAATCCATCAATGATAACAATAAACATAGTCATTCAGGAGTGTATCGAATGAAATGTGTGCAATTGCAAAGCCAGTTATGTCGGGCGTACTGGAAGAAATTTTCAAATCCGCTACAATGAACATATTAATACTATAAAACATAATCACTTTTCATCAACAGGCCAACATATTACGGATTATAAACATAAATTTACCGGTATTGAAAATGACATGCAGATTCTAAGTATGAACCCCAAGGGCCCATTACTCAATAAAATGGAAGAATTTTACATCAGTGTGGACCAGTACGCCAATCCAAACTTCAACCTTAATGAAAGCACAAATAAAGTAAATATCCTTTTCAACACAGTTATCCCTCCCTTAAAAAACACTTCCCTAAAAAGAGTCAACAAACAAAACCCAATACACATCAAGGAACCGCCAGAAGACACGCTCCGCTCTACCCCACCTCCTTTAACAGCCGCTCCTTCTGCCCCTCTACTCCTTCCCTCAATAGCCACAAGCACCAGCCCAAGACATACACGGAGCAGTGCACGACGTGCTCCCGAACAGCATACACCGAGAAGCTAACAGCAGCAGTAAGTACACACACACCTATTCCATACGTTTAACCCTTACCACTCATCTGTTGGGTGAGGCCCGACATTGCGATATTCCCGTTCCAGTCGCACGTCGGGGGAGACCCAACATGAAATTTTATCACCCACCGCTCATCTGCCGTCTCTTAGCCGACAAAATACATGATTATATGCTGTACTGCCATCTTTTGGTTCCGCGTGGAACTTTGTAGAATCCAGATACTATTTGACAGTCAGTCAAAAATCTATTATTTAGATGGCAGTGTAGCCATCAGCTGTCCACTCACACACACACGAAAGCTCGAGCGATAGTAAACAAACATGGTCGCCATGTGCTCTTCTAGTCATATATATGTTGTATATGTCAGGCAACACATGAAACCACAGTATTTTCGTACCTCTGTTCCTAATGAATATATCTAATAGCATTTCACGATGCCTAAAAGTGAAACGACGATGGTCGGTTTGTGTACTGTAACCCAACATGTACCTGATGCTGACGGATGACACAATTATAAATCAACAGATCCAGATTTCAAGAAATCACCGTTTACAGTGGTTTCAGCCTACAAACTACAGCAAGGTATGAAACCAGAGACTGAATAGAGTTTTTCAATTGCTTTTTAGCGATAATTTGTACACTGAAATTATTAACAAAACCAATCAGTATGCGATAATAATAATAATAATAATAATAATAATAATAATAATAATAATAATAATAATAATAATAATAATAATAATAATGATTATAATGATGATAATAATGCAAAATAATTTGTCTTAAATTCCACATTTATTTGCTCCAGTATAGCTTGCTATAAACGTGTATAGCCTAACTACATCATTTAACCCTTTCAGACCTGAAAGAAAACTGGCAGTGTGAATTTTTGTTTGTACATCAAAAACTGACTAAAATGCTCTTAAATACATATATTTTTAGTTTATTCTACAAAATAAAAATTAATGTCTGAAAAAAAGCACCCGCACAATTGTGCATGTCAGGACTTAATTCACTACTTACAAAAAAGACAAATTACCTCAATGCATGTGAATATACATATGTACATGATCAAATGTTCTATTTTACAGTGGGGAATAATTTAAAACAATTAAATCTTCATTCAAACACAAAAGTAAACGTTACATTTTCTACATTGAGGAAGAGTTTTGCTTTTACTGCCCTTTTGGCAGCAGCAACTTGTCGTCAGACCTGAAAGAAATCTGGAGGTGTCAAAACATCAAAAACTTACTAAAATGCTCTCAAATACATGTTTTTACAGTTTATTTTACAAAATGAGAACTATCGGCTGAAAAACAGAACCCACACAACTGTGCGTGTCAGGACTTCATTCACTACTTGCAAAAAATAAAAAATTACAAAATTCAACTCAGTATATGTGAATATGCACATGTACATGATCAAATTTTCTATTTTACAGTGCCGAACGATTTTAAACAATTAAAATCTTATACATTACATTTCTCATGTTGAGTACGAGTTTTGCTTTCACAGTCCTTTTTGTGACAGCACCCAGCACTCCTGCATACATTGCCTGTAAGGAAACCTAGCCCGCACATATGTGCATATCAACATTCAAAACCTCATGGTATTACGTACAATGTTGTAAGTTCACAATTTACATTTGCTACACAATTTACACACTTCATTGATTATATTCTGATATTCAGTAAAGCTTCTAGATTAATATGAATGCAATAAATAAATACTTACTTTAGGCATTACTGCTTCTTGCCATCTTGCTAATGAACTGTATTTTTAAACTCTTCTTCCTGCCCCCTGGTGGTCAAGTACTAAATAAAAACGGCTGAAGTACTGAAGCACTGCAGTCCGGTCTAGCGCCAAGAAAACGTCAAATAAGCTCAGACATAAATAAAATACAAACCCGCACAATTGTGCGTACACGGTCTGAAAGGGCTAAAAGCAAGTGCTATCTCCAAAATCGTGAAAGATGAATACAGGTCATATAAGATAAAAATTCACATTTAAAATACGAGTAGTAGAGACAACACAGAGAAATTTAATTCGAGGGGTAAGAGTTAACAGACATTCAAAATTGGCAAGACGAGAAATTTTTACACTTCGTTTTTCTTTCTGTTCACACAGATAATTGACATGTCCAACAATACAACTATGAAGAGGGAGCATTCACACTTATTAATGCCACACAGTGAGCCATAAAATGGAACAAGATAATACGTCATGATATTTTAATGCAATTAAGTAGCACAAAAACTGAAGAGTGCACGTCTCAGGATCATCAACCCACACTGACGAACATGCTAGAATATTCCATAAACTCACCTGTGTATTTATATAACGTTTTATCAACACAGATCAAAAGTTTTAAAGTGGATCGCAAGAACGCTATGGAACACTTCCAAGTTTAAGAACATTGTACTAGACAAAGTATTTATGAGTATAATAATGATGTTTCAAGTGGCAAATGCAGGTCATGCGAACTTCGACAATTGTTTTAAACCAAGGAAAACACTAACACATTTAATATTACAATACCATTATTCATATCATATGACACCCTTTACAGATCTAGCAATGTTTTATACTGACAGTTATGTTAATATTAGATAATACGGTATGATATAGAGTATTAATACAATTAAGTAACAAAAACTGAAGAGTGCACGTCTCAAGACCTACAACCCACACTGATGAACATACCAGAACATTTGTATAAACTCACCTGTGCATTTACATAACGTTTTATCAATACAGATAAAAAAAATTGATGTGGACCGCAAGAATGACATGAACATTTTAAAGTTTGTGAACAATGTATTTTAACAAATATGTTATTTATAAGTAGAATAGTGAAGCTTTAAGTCACAAATGCAGAGCACGACAACTTCGACGACTGTTTCAAACCATGAGGAAAACACCAACATATTAACATTATAACACTACTATCCATATCATATGACATTCTTTACCAGATTTTGTGATGTTTTGTAATTATGTTATGTCAATATTAGACTATAAGACCAGCTGAGGATGACCTCAAAGAAGGTTGAAACCGGCCCTGTATGTTAATAAGACAAAATAAAGTATTGATAAGGTGGAAGGTTCCCATCTTTATAACTGTGTATATCAAACATCAATACGGACATGAAACTAATAGATTATAATAGGAGTGGGTATTTCGGGCATATACTGAGTCATGGCCTTCCTTGTGCTCAGGTGGCTAGAACTATACAATCCACCGTGATTCCTTACTGCGACTATGTGTAAGTAGAGCAGCATCCCGCTTCACAGAATTTTCACCAAACATGCTCAGAATGTTTTAAGCAAGCCTTGGATCTATGGGATTAACAGAGTCCCACTTCCGTTTGACAGGCAAGGGACTCCTTGGAAACAACTTGTTGAACTAAATGGAATCCCATAAGGAGCTATTAATATTAATGGGGCTTATGGAAGAAAGAAAGTAGAACTGGCTGAGTAAGCAAAGAGGATGAGTCTGGATGTTCATTAGGAATACTACTGAATGCAACATAGTTTCTGTTAGGCATGTAAATGAGCGAATGATGGTGGGTAGATTTAATTGCTGGAGGAATTAGGACAAGAATTGTCTCAGTGTCAGGATCAGATTTTCAATTTGTGCAAAGTAATTGAAAAATGCTACATAAGGAATAGAGAGTTATGTTTATGTTTCATAGATCTACAGTAGGCATATGACAGAGTATCGAGGGAAAAGATGTTAGCCGTACTGGGGGATTACGGGTCAAGTGTTCATTTTAAAAGCAATTAATTTAAGGAATTTATATTGAGGGTAGAGATGAGGATGAAGTTGACAAGTTTTATGAAGCACTGAGTGACATAGTCAGGCTCAACAGCAAGTAGAGTTGAAATAGAACGGAAGGACATGAAAAAGTGATGGGTAAATGTGGGGAAGATATGAAAGTCAATATGAATGTGAATATTTTTCTTGGACTTCTATGCTAGTGTGGGATTAGCAGTTATGAATACATTCTTCAAGCATAAGGTTATTCACCGCTACACATGGGAAAGCAAGGGAACCAAATCTATAATAGACTATATCATAAGCAAGATTGAATTCAGGATATCTGTTAGGAATGTGTACGTATTCCAGGGATTATCATAACCAACTTTGAATTCAGGATATCTGTTAGGAATGTGTACTTATTCCAGGGATTATCATAACCAACTTTGAATTCAGGATATCTGTTAGGAATGTGTACGTATTCCAGGGACTTTTTTGATAATACGGACCACTATCTGATCTGAAGTAACTAAATATCTCCAGGCCTAGGATAGAGAATGCAAAATCTGTCTGCAAATGAATAAGGGTAGAAAATCTCCAGGATGAGGAAATAAGACAGTAGTGCATGGACATGATTAGTGAAAAGTTCCAAACAATGGACTGTACGCACGTTCAGGATATAGAAAGAGATTGGGTGGCATACAGGGATGCTGTTGTAGAAACAGCAAGGGAATGAATGTCTAGGAACAACTGTGTGTAAAGATGGGAAAAAGCAAACATCTTGGTGGAATGATGAAGTGAGAGCAGCTTGAAAACGTAAAGACAAGGTGTATCACAAGAACTGATGCAGACAGGGAATTGTACATACTAAAGATGAAAGAAACAGAATGAAATAAATAATTGTTGAATCCAAGAAGTTGTGGAAAGATTTTGGTAATAACTTGGAAAGGCTAGTTCAAGCAGCCGGGAAACCTTTCTGGATAGTAATAAAGAATCACTGGACAAGTGGAAGGAATATTTTGGAAATTTTATAATGTAAAAGGAAATCTTCCTGGTGATGTTACCAACAACCAAGCTCATGTGTAGGAGGACAAAGATGTGAGTGAAATTATGCTTGAGGAAGTTGAAAGGACAGTAAATAAACTCAAGGTGAAACAAGATGCAGCAAAGCTAAAGTAGTGAGTTTGCAGTTGCGATCAACAATATTCTGCAAGAAAGAGGTCAGTTCCCAGACGAAACTATCTTTACACCGGTCTGTTATCAGATCTTCTTTGCTTTACAGGAGTGAAAGGTGGGTGGACTCAGGATATCTTATTCATAAGTTAGAAACAACAGACATGAAAGTAGTGAGAATGATCGCTGGTACAAACAGGTGGGATCAATCGCAGGAGAGTACTTGAAATGAGGAGATAAAGGCTAAGTTAGGAATTAACTCTACTAATGAAGGTGTATGCATAAACAAGTTTGGTGGTGGAGTCATGTTAGGTGAATGGGGGAGGATAATTACCTAGGAGAATAATGGACTCAGTCTTGGAGGGTAAGAGAAGTAGGGGGGAGACCAAGACGAGGATGGTTAGATTGTTTCTAAAGATTTAAAGATCAGAGGTATGGTACTAAAAGAGACCACAGAGCTTATTACAAATAGAGGATTGTGGTGGAGTTTAGTAAATTCACAGAGGCTTGCAGACTTAATGCTGAAAGGTATAACAGTCTTTGACGGACGGACGGATGGATGTGAGTATGTATGTATTGTACCCGACAAGGGTAGGAACCAAGGACTAAAGGATACATGAGAAAGTTTATTTCTTTGTCTGTACGAAAAATTAGGGGGGTTTTGAAGCGTGGAGCGCTAAGAAGTCTCATTCAAGCCGTCCTTGTAGCGGGACAAGGGGATACGATGGGATGAACCAGGTAATCCCCTAGAAAAAAGGAGTGGCTTAATTAAGTCACGAGGCTTCAGACAGCGAAGAGTGGATATTATCTCGAGTGAGTGAACTCTCCAAGCCCATCGGAAAACAGTGTGATCAACAGTAATCTTGTTGTTTGCATTCCAATTATTTAATTATTATGGCATGGGATATGAATATAAGAAATAAATTGACCTTTTCAATACAATATACCAAGTAAATAATATTGCATCAGTCTTAGGAATAGCAGCCAAAATAAAAAGTAAACAGATTATGTGATAACTCAAACATATGTGTACAAGACAAAGACAATGTTGCAGGAATAATTATAACATTAAAATACACATAAAACAAAAATTATGGTTGTGATCTTCTGGTTACGTATAATATGATGTCTTTAAGTAGGGTTAGGACCTCAGGCAATGAAGTAAATCTGGAAATGATAGCCAGAATTAGGAATGAATAAACAAACAGAAAATAAATTAAAAAGGAGATAAATATTATTTACGAGACTCGCCTCTATAGTGAAATGTACAGTATATCTAAAGTCTGATGTGGAACACAAACTGACATGGCAGGTCATGGAAACAAGCACTGACTGTTGTAGGAAGCAGGCAATGGAAACAAAGGCAACAGGAAGAGGAGGGGAGGGAAGATTAAGAAGGAGAGGAAGGGAAGGTAAGGGAAGGGGGAGGTGTTGGAGGGGAGAAGAAGAGAAGGGGTGTGTAAGGTAGGGCTGAAGGATGCGGAAAGAAAGATTGCTGCTGAGAGGGGAATTTAAAAAGATTATAAAAGAAAGAATTATTTTTATCTGAGACATGATTACTAAAGATAGGAATTAAAAAGTCAAATAAAATGTTTGATTTCTCAGAAATTTCACTTAGATTGCAGTTAGGATTGAAAAACTGTTCCAGATGGATAAAACAATTTTCCATATTGAGCAGGGGGCCTTTTTCTATAACTCTGAGACTTTTCATGTCTTGGTTGATATTAGTGAACTTATGGTTAGTATCACCCATGTGCTGTCCCATGGCTGAAAATCTGTTGTATTTTGGGGCATTAATATGCTCTAAGTATCTTGTATGGAAGCTCCTACCTGTTTGACCAACATGAGATGCGTCACAATTATTGTAATTGAGTCTATAAACACCTGACTTGGTGAACTTGTTGGTATGATTAATAGAATTTTAGTATTGCGTAAAATATCTGTGTTTCTGTTAAGTTTTTAAGGCTATTTTGACATCATAATTTTTAAATATGCTTGTGATTTGGTAGACATGTTATTTACTAAACATAAAAGAAGAAATTGTTGTGAGTTTTTCTTTTGTTAATGTGGTTGAAGTTTGGTGTTTACGTTTATTAATGATTTTCACTATAAAGGAGCTGTTGTAGCCATTAAATTTAGCTATTCTGCGAATGATGTTTAATTCGTTTTTAAGTTCTTTAGACTGCGGGTTGCTAAATGCACGGTGTACCATACTACGGTATGGTATGCTGCACATTTATGGGCATGTGGATGTATGGATCTTGATGGATTGTGTTAGAGGTTTGCGTTGGTTTTCTAAAAATCTTGTAGCTCAATAAACCAGGTCGTCTGGTGATTGTTAGATCTAAATAATTGAGTTTTTTTATCATTCTCTGATTCTAGTGCAAAATTGATATGGGGGTCAATGTGATTAAGATTGGATAGAGTGGTGATGGCATCAGTTTCACTTTCGTTCATGATCACAAGTGTGTCATCCACATATCTTGTCCAAAAAATAATATTACTAAAGATGTTGTTATTATTAATTTTGGTGTGTTCTAAATGATCTAGATAGATTTCAGCTAGGATGCCTCATGCTTACGATCACATAGCTAACCCATCTTGCTGATAAATGATGTCAAATGTGAAATAATTGTTATTCAAAACCATTTTTAGAATAAAGATGAAATCTTATTTGTTTATTTAAACTGTTGTGAAGAATGGGACATTACATTTCACTATAGAGGTGAGTCTCATAAATAATATTTATTCTCCCTTTTTAATTTATTTTCTGTTTGTTTCTTCATTTCTAATTCTGGCTATCATTTCCAGATTTTCTTCATTGCCTGAGGTCCTAACTCTACTTAAAGACATCATATTATGACAAAAGATCACAGCCTTAATTTTTGTTTTATATGTATTTTAATGTAACACTAGTTGCAAATCAAGGATTGTGGCGACATTTAGTAAATTCTCAGACGCTTGCAGACTGAACGCTGAAAGGCATAACAGTCTATAATGATGAATGAATGTATAATTATTCCTGCAACATTGTCTTTGTCTTGTATACATATGTTTTAGTTATCACATAATCTCTTTAATTTTTATTTTGGCTGAAGATGGCCACTAAGTGGCTGAAACTAGTCCCAGGACTGATGTAATATTATTTACTTGATATATTGTATTGAAATTGTATTGTTTCTTATAATTGCACTTCAATACGGAACAAAAATGAAATTTCTACACTAGTGACCAAAAGTCAGATGGATTGCTGAACAAACGGAAGCTGTCACACAACTTGTCAAAAAAAAAAAACAGTGTCAGAAAGGTTCCGATACCTTTGACAACAACTAACAAAACTTGACAATGTCTTCCACAACTGAATATGCTGTTAATAGGGTGTATGGTTACCCCTAAGTCAGAAAGTCAGAATATTAATATCTGAACTTATAACAACAAGTTACATACTATATTGTACTACAAATGATGAGAATAGGTATTTGTGTGTTACATAACAGCAGACATTTACATGAGCCATCTGGCTATCATCCAACAGATACTCGAGACACAGGATCTATAATGTTTTTCAGTCTTGTCATGAGAATTGCAAACATTTTTTCAGTCTTGTCATGAGCACTGCAAGTGCAAAAAACACACACATTTAGTTCACATCCATATCATTGTAAACTGTTAAGACCTTCTTATAATATTCATTGGTAGCATCTGCAATAACCCAAACCAGTGCAGAACTGAACAAACACAGAAAGACATCTATTTCTGGAGAATCATCACATAATATTGTTTATAACAGCTGAATTGTGTGAACAAGCAGTGTCGCTGAAGTCATTTTATTGTCCACATCTTCACCATCACTTCGTATCACAACATTTCCAACCTCATATTACTGCTGTCCATAGTCCAGAAAGTCATTATCAGAGCCACTATCAACTAAAGACTGTTCAATTTCATCATTACCTAGGCATTTCATCTTTCACAGCGCAGTCATTTTTGTTGTTGTGGTCGGAAGCACAGAAGATATACACTCATGTTCATAAAAAACAGAACACCTTGAAATACTAGAGATAGGAAGTTCATATTCAAAGGACATGTTCATTAGTATGTTCTGCAGAAATGATAAACATTTCAGTTACCTAGGTTCAACATGTGTCCTATTGCCTAGCAGGCACTTGGTCCTCCATGGACACTGATAACTTGTTCTATGCGTGATGGCATTGACGCGTGTAAGGCGCGAATGGCGTCCTGGGGTATAGCCATCCATGCTGCAGTCACCTGGTTCCACAGTCACCTTGGGTGGTTGACACTGGGTCACAGCGCCTCACCCGTCGTTTCACCATATCTCACACATTTTCGATTGGCGACAAGTCCGATGATCGGGCGGGCCAGGGCAACAGTCTGACATCCTGTGACAATAAAAAAGCACGTGTCCTTGCAACATGTGGTCGCGCATTGTCCTGCTGAAACATGACATCTGAGGTATCGTACGGAAAGGTTATGGCTACAGGTCGCAGGATGTCATTAATGTAGGTCAAACTGGTCACAGTGCCCTGGACACACACCAACTGTGATTTGTGGTTGTACCCAATAGCACCTCTCACCATTAGGGCTTGAGTTGGCACTGTATGTCTTGTGCGAATGCAGTCAATGTTATGCCTCTCCCCCTGCCTGCGATGAACCAAAATGCGGTCATCATTTTCAAACAAACAAAGCCTGGATTCATCCGAAAACACTATTTGCTGCCATTCCTGTCCCCAGTGACATTGTTCCATACACCATTGCAGTCTAGCATGTTTGTGCACATTAGTCAAAGGCAGGCGGAGAAGTGGATGACGTGCCGGTAACCCAGACCGTAATAAACAGCGACAGATTGTCACTCCTGATAGTGTACAATGTGTTACACTATTCCACTGCTGCACCAGAGCCAAGGAGGACGCAGATCTGTCCTGCAATGCCATTCAGATAAGATGTCAATCTTTTCGGGGGTGGGGGTGGGGGTCTGGGTGGTGGTACCAAACCCATCTCATCGTGTTCTACGGCCTTCTGTGAACCATTCTGTACACACCCGTTGCACTGCTGACACACTTCATCCCACAAGGGCAGCAATTACCCGGATGGATGCATCACGTTCTCTCATGCCAATAATGTGCCGTCTTTCAAACTCACTCATTTGACGGTACAGTTTTCACATACATCTGTGAGGCATCCTGCACATTTGCTCAAGTCACACTGATCCATTACCTTCAGTTTATAGCGACAACGAGAGCCGCAGGCACATTTTACTGGCCGGTAGTAGTGCGCCGAGATATCGACGTGGACTTTGAACCTGAAGACTGACATGGTTCAAACGCTAATAATTTCTTCAGAACATACTAATGCACAGGTCCTGTGAACATGAACTTCCTATCTCTAGTCTTTCAAAATGTTCTGGTTTTTATGAACACGATTTCATCATTGCTAGGAAACAAAATCCTTACGTAAATATAAGGAAAAAGTGAACTATCTCTGCTTTAGAACTTCCATGAATTTCTGGCGTACCATTTGAACTGATCAGACACATGTACTTTTATGGGCTTGGCAAAGTGAGTGTTTCACAAAAACATAAATATACGGGTTTAGCAATGTATATTTACAGGTTTAGCATTGATTGGGTCAAAGAATCAGCTGTAGATGAAGAATTAGGTTGTCAACGGAGGACTGATGTATTTTGAGATGTAAGTTTGTAAAGCCAGGACTTCTGGTGTGGAATATGAAAGCCATGTAATGTGTCGGGGATATTCAGTAATTCCGTGAATTAAGTGAGTTGACTGATTGTGTGTTACAATGGAGGCCCAAGGAAGGCAAATATGAGATTTAAAGAGATGTATTAATAAGAGGAACAAGCATATGAGTTATGTGGTTTAGAAATGCCCCATGCGGCAGAGAGAAGTCAACATTTTTTCCACTATAGGACGGATGAGTTGTTTTTTTTGTGTGTGTCCCGATACATGGCAGAGAGGCTGCTCCACACCTTACGAGGACAAAAGCAATATTTAGAACTGTTTCATTATGGGATGTAGATCATTCATTTTCTTAGCCTAATTTAATTGAAGACAAAGTAACAAGTCAGGTGCTAGATAACCCCTTTTAAATATTCCTAGTAGGTTTTCTTTTCCAGCACCCCATCTCCAATAGCGTGTTCGAACCTCATTGACATGCATTCGGCAGGGCCACCCAAGAGGTTGCTTTGCAACCAATTGTATCCAGTGTATATATTTTTCTTTTGTGTATTTTGTTTTATGTGTAATTAGTGTGCTTAGGGATGACACTAGTTTTGCCTGGAGGTCATTTGTTGTGTTTGTTTCTGTATCCTGGGTTCGTCCCTGACCCAAGGCATTTGGTAATTATATGTTTTTATTTAGGAATATTATAATGTATTCCAGAGGGAAACATGTAAAATAGCATAGGCATTATTCCAATTTGTTTATTTTCTTATTTAATTTAATTTCCGGGTTGAACCGTGTTGTACTTGTCTGCACATCACGTACAGTTTGCCGACGTTTCAAATACATTGCAGTATTCTTTGTCAAGGCGACTGAGATACCCCTACTCGATCCGAGGTAATCAGTCTCCCAGGCAGAAATTACACTACTAGAGTGGCCCTGATCTTGGCCTTTTATATCCTAGCCTTTCTGGCTGACATAAGCCCTGGCTGTCTCTGAGTATTCTGGAAAGTATGTGTCACAGCCAGGTAGTGGGGGCTTGCCCGCGCTGTTATGTAATGGGGTTGCGGCCCGTATGTTTATGTTGTGGTCTGTATGTCTTAAACTATGAATGACAGGCATCCAAGAATTACTGATTTTATATCCTTCTTCTAAATTTATGTTGTTCGGATGTTTCTTGATTTCTATAGCCTCGTGGATTTTCCTTTCCAGATTCCAAGGGATAGCTGCTAGGATCTTGGTCTTGTCAAATGATATTCCGTGCCTGGTTTCGTAGGAATGCTTGGTTACCACTGAAATATCTGTGTTTTGGTTCTTGGTATGACGGATATGTTCTTTTAGGCGGGTGGAGATCAGACGTTTTGTCTCACCTACATAACAAGCTCCGCAGCTACATTCAATGTGATATACTCCAGGGGCCTGTAATTCTATTGTGTCTTTTACTGGTGGTAGATAACGGGCTAGCTTCCGGTGAGGTTTATAGATAGTTTTTATGTTGTATTTGGCCAGTATCTTGACGATCCTGTCTGTAGTGTTTTTAATGTATGGCAGTATCGCTGTTTTCGGGCGGGTCAGTTCATCTTTCCTGTTGTTTTCTCCTGCGGCGGCCTTTTCTTTGTCCTCTTCTGATTTTTTAAGGACTCGTCGGTTTTATTGAGCGAGTAGCCATTTTTCCTGAGGGTCCTCACGAGGTGTTCTTTCTCTTCCTCGAGGTACTCTGTGTCAGATATCGCTATGGCCCTGTTCACCAGTGATGTTAGGACAGCCTGCTTTTGTGATGGGTGATGATGAGACGAGGCGCGTAGGTACCTGTCTGTGTGGGTGGGTTTCCTCTATACTGCGTGACTCAGCGTCCCATTGGAGTTGCATATTACTAGCACATCCAGGAAAGATAGTTTTCCGTCTACCTCTATTTCCATGGTGAACTGAATATTTACGTGTATGGAGTTGAGATGGTCGAGAAATAGCTGTAGGTTATTGCTCCCGTGAGGCCAGATTACGAATGTGTCGTCCACAAAATGGAGAAAACATTTCGGTTTCAGGGCAGATGTAGCTAAGGCTTTCTGTTCGAAGTGTTCCATATACATGTTTGCTATTATTGGAGAGAGTGGCGACCCCATCGCGGCCCCTTCTGTCTGTTCGTACAACTCCCCGTTGAAATAGAAATAAGTGACATTAAGGCATTCTTTAGCTAGTGTTGACAGGTCTTCTGGAAGTTTCTGGTCTAATAGCGGAAAAACTTCTGTTAGCGGCACCTTGGTGAAAAGTGACGTGACGTCAAAACTTACTAATAAGTCCGTACTTTCAATTTCATTGGTCCTTAAGGAGCTGGATGAAATGTCGGGAGTCCTTCACGTAGGTTTCAGTGTGTCCTGTATGTGGCTGAAGTAGTCCAGCTAGGTAATGGGCAATATCGTGCGTGGGAGATCCTATAGCGCTCACGATAGGTCGCAGCGGTATGCCTTTATGGATTTTAGGAAGGCCATACAATTTAGGAGGTATCGGGTCCGAGGATATCAGCTTCTTCTGTATTTCAGCTGGGATACTGGAATTTTTTACTAGTGTGTGGAGTTTGTTCTTAATGCGGTTGGTAGGGTTCTTTATTTTTCTGTATGTAGAATCGGTGAGTAATTGTTCTATTTTCCGAGTGTAGTCTGTGCGTGTCATTATCGCCGTAGCGTTGCCTTTATCTGCGGGTAGGATAATTGTTTCCGTATCTTGACGTAGTGTTTTTAGGGCACGAATTTCTTCTTTAGTCAAATTGGATGGCGGCGGCTTTGCGGTTCTCAGTAGACATGATATTTCCTGTCTGATCTCCTCTGCAGATTCGGTAGGAAGGTGTCGGATTGCAATTTCAACTTTTCTAATTATTTCTTCCACCGGTACATTAGTCGGAGCTACTGCGTAGTTGAGTCCTTTTCTCAAGACCGAGGTAGTGGGTTCACTGAGTGGCTTGTCTGTGAGATTAACTATTACATTCTTCTGCAGTAGAGAATGTGGTTTCGGTTTCTGTTTTTGTAAGAGGCGGCAAGAGACTGGCAAGTTGCAGGTGGAGATGAAATAATTTCTTGTTGAGGTGGTCCAGAGTCTGTCTTGTGTCACTGATCCGTTCTCTGAGGAGTTTTATGCTGGTTTTGTGAAGAATATGATCTGTCCGTCGGTTTTTGGTGTGATATTTCAGTCTCACACATGCTGGTATAATGCTGTTGTCGCTGCAGCGTTTCAGAAAGGCGAGTCGAGCCAGGTAGTTACTCATTTTCTTTCGAAGGTTGCCGAACTGCCTAGTAGCTTTGAGAATATCCTCCCCGTAAAGGTTTCGTATCTTAGAAGTGAAGCTTCCACGGTGTGAAGAATTATTTAATTTAATTTCCAGGTTGAACCGTGTTGTACTTGTCTGCACATCACGTACAGTTTGCCGACGTTTCGAATACATTGCAGTACACTTGCCAGCACTTTGTCTCTCAATGACTGGACCACGTTAGACAGCATTAGCAACACACAATCCCAGCGTACATTGGAACTAGCCTCGGCCATGCAAAACAAGGAATTCAACTCTCTCTGAGAGAGAGAGAGAGAGAGAGAGAGAGAGAGAGAGAGTGTGTGTGTGTGTGTGTGTGTGTGTGTGTGTGTGTGTGTGTGTGTGTGTGTGTGTGTGTGTGTGTGCGTGCGTGTGTGTGTGAAGTACTGCATCGTGCTTAGCATATTTTAAGTTTAAAAACCTCCTCGCAAAATGGAGTTAGGCCTACATTCACGTAAAAAATAAATTTGCTTGAAAAATGTGAGTAATGATCAAGAAGTGCTGACTGAGTAATAACTGATAAAAAGGGATATTTTCAGTGAAAATTTCTTTTTAAGTGTTAGAAATGCTAGCAATGAATAAACTATACAAACATAAAAAGAAAATGAAACATTAAAAATAGAAATATTTCACAAAGATAGTACTGTCAGGGAACTACAGGAGATGGTTGTTGCCTAATTGAAGCTGATATTACATCTCTTCAGTAATTGCTGCATCCAAATTCGACTGTTTTTTAAAATATGTTGCATTGATATCTAATTCACTTGTCAAGGGCTTGTACTACAACTAGGATATGTCAGTCAAAATTGCAAAACTCTGACTGTGATTGTTTTTTTTAAATGGTGTATACTATCTTTAAACTTTAAAATTAACCCACAAAACAATTTCCATTGTTGTCCAAGAAAACTAGATTGAGCTGGCTGAGTAAAAACAAAGGGGATTTCATTGTACATAATACTTTACAAGACCATTAATTACTTACCACTAACTGAGAAGTCTACTGAATTAACACCAAATATAATACTTTCTTTGCTATAGACTGCAACTTCCTTATCAGCTCGTAGGTCAAACAATCTACACTGAAATAATGAAAAAGCATCAGTTAGTAAGTGAAACACATTATCATTCAAAGTAATGCAGTAGAATTTCCTACAAAGCGAACAGACAAGTACCAGATAATAGAGTTGACAGTTAATAAGAATTTATAGTTAAGTAGCTTAAAAACATGTAATTACAGTATATTTACACACTGTATTATGAAAGGTGAAATATTTAGTGAGTTATCTCAATTAAAGCAATTAAATACATTATAGGATGTACTGACGTACATTAATAGAAACAGAGTCAACTAGATAGCGGTGATGAGAGTAAAAAAAAAAGTAAAAAAGAGCTAGGAATCAAAAAAGGATTAAATACAGTTGTTGGTGATATCTGTAGAAGTATTTTAAGGAAAGGAACACTGGAGGGCACACACACATAATACAAGAACCAAAAACTGCATTTTATTTGTTCTAAAAACATCTGCAGGGATGTCAAAAATCCAAAATTCTAAAATCTAGCATATTCCAAAAATACACCAACAATGGCAAACGTACAAGTAAACACAATTAAATGATGACAGTGAAAATAAACAACCGTACAGGTAATGACCGATGAGTCAAGTGGTGACCTCTTGGACTCTGTGGACAGTGTTTCCGATCTTGTGTGTGATGAATCAAATGCCTATGACAACTTAAACATGGAATGTGACTGTGTATAACCAAGCAAGTGATAGTGATGATGTTGATAGTAATAGTGACTGGGAAGCAAGGAATGTTGACCAGGACACTCCAGCACAGGCTACACAAAAGTTCCTAGAATCATTAGTTCTTTAATTTCCTCCTCTCTTACACCACTCCTCCTACACTTTGATGTCATGCTTTTACAAGACGCATGTAAACAAGTCAAGGAACTTTAAATATTGCTCGAGTTTATCAATAGCGTTGCCTACGTTATAACACAAGGCCTGGAAATAGAGCCCGTAAAACGCTATGGAAGTGGTTACACTGAAGTTCAATGGCAGGCCGCTAGGATCGCTTTCTTGCCCCCTGTCTACCAGGCTCGCGCCTTTAAAAGTGTTCATTAACTGAGTTGGTTGTGAATGTATTATGTATTTGTCTGATATTAAGCATTCGCAGTTCCAGTCATGGTTTATTCACGAGAAATTAAAGGTAGTGGAATTTCGTTTCACAATTTCCAGTGAATGTTCAATGTTCGAAACATTATACAAAGGAAGTATTACGCATGAGATACAAATTCAAGCTGATCGAAGTAGGCCTCTGTTCCTAAGTTTTGATCCGAGTTACGTCATAAGAATCGGGCGATCCCAAAATTTGTCACTGGACTTTTTTTAAACTATACTACCGTGACTGGCAATCATTTGAGAGGCATCTTCAAACTCAGAAAGCCGTAAGACCTATCTGTGTCGGTGCGACGTAAAACAACAAACTCAGAAATCTTAAATTAGGAAACCAACGAGGAAAATAATTTGCCCAACAAATTTCACGAAAATGAATGTAGCAAGAGCTACAAATATTGTATTTTCCCCTGAAACAATCTCCGGTTTGAAAAGTATGGAGGTGGTTTTGTCCCGAGAGCATAAAATACAGTTTAAAATAAGCCATTTGTTTTATGGAGCATTTAATGAAATTGTTCAATGCGCATAACGTCTGCAACACCTCACATGGGACATATTCAGGAACGAGAACAAACGAGCATCTTTTAACCGGGCGAGTTGGTCGTACGGTTAGGGGCGCGCGGCTGGTGACCTTGCATCCGGGAGATAGTGGGTTCGAATCCCACTGTCGGCAGGCCTGAAGATGGTTTTCCATGGTTTCCCATTTTGACACCAGGCAAATGCTGGGGCTGTACCTTAATTAAGGCCACGGCCGCTTCCTTCCAACCCCTAGGCCTTTCCTATCCCATCATCGCCATAATACCTATCTGTGTCGGTGCGATGTAAAGCCACTAGCAAAAAAAAAAAAAAAAAAAAACCATCTTTTAGTACTGAAGATGAACTCCTCAGTTGGTTAATTAATGATTTCCTGTCATATATTAAGAAACTTAAAATGCATTCAGAGAAAGTAAAAAAGAATCATGAGAGAAATGTATCAGGCATAGATCTTGACTATCCAGTCCACTGTGGCCTGCGTAAAATACTTCATAAGTATAAATTTACATTATGCATTGACGAGGAACCTAACGAGCTATGACATCGAGCTCTTCTTCAGCTACCTAAGGCACCAAGCGGAATACAATGACATTATGGTTCGTGTGGCAAAAGAAAAAACAGACTGTAAAGGCTGTTTAGAACATATCTGTTCTCCAGCTACTCAAAGTCCAACATTGTGTCTTATTCGTTTTCAAGATCGAGAAGCCCTCAGATACCGAAAATCATCGTCTGTGGCACTTCTGCAGTGAACGACGGAATTTGTCACTTCCGCTACGCGGTACTTGTCCCGAAGAGAGTTACTAAAAGGTGTACTTTTATTTTTTCGAAAGACATGTTCAACAGTGTAATTAAGTGTGGAAAGTGTAAAGGCGACAAACCACCTCTTTTTCTACTATGAAAATTTCTGAGACCTCTGTTAGACAACATTGCTTTGAGCCACTCAAGTAGAAGAGAGAAAGTTTTGAAACTTGAAAAGAAGCCCCTCAGAAGGAAAAAAGACTGTCAATACTCGCAAAAACATTCAGTTCTTTTTATTTAGGATATACTTTACTTATTGACATATACGGCCATGCAAATACAGGGGGGCAAGACCGCGATCATAGCGGCTGAATGGTGAACTAGGAAGCAACCCGTTTCCAGGAGTGCATTTCAAGGCCTTGTACAATAGCATAGGCAACGATCAATGATTAAAATTATCTGAAATAACTACATTAAATTCTTATAATATTTCTTGAAGTGCAAAAGTGAAACATTTTCCTAATTACGATGGTGGTATTTGCGAATTTTTCCCATTCATCCAGCAGGCGTAATCACACAAAGTTCTTGGCTAACTTTAGCGCGACTTAATAAGGTAATTCTGACACGTGTTGACTGTCCTCTGGTGCTTGACCAAGGAACTTGCTTCACAGACATTTTTATTCATATCTCTCCATCAGTTAAAACTTTACAAAACATTTCCATAAATTTCTAACAATAATTTTCTCTTAACTGTCGGCTGAAATATCTTCAGGTCATTAGTCATTAATGATTAACAGTAGTATAATATTTGAAATGTTCCAAAAATCTGTAGCTCTTCCCGAGAGTTCGGGTCACATGACGCGTAGCGAACAAAACGATGATGATGATGATGCTTGTTGTTTAAAGGGGCCTAACATGTAGGTCAATGGCCCAACAAAACAATAGACATGGATCTAAAATATCATTACAAGTAACTAACCTCATGTTTTAATCTGTATTGAAAGTCTGTTAAATTACAATAAACAATGTTATATTATAATCCACCTACTCAATACATTATAATGTTATTACATTTAGAGTTTCACCATTAATATAAAGTTATAAGCTGGACATGTTTCACTCCCTTATAGAGCATCATCAGCCAATCTAGAATCTCAAAGTTTGGTTTATGTTACTAAATGTAATACAGTAACATTATAATGTACTGAATAGGTGGTTTACAATAAAACATTGTTTATTGTAATCTAAAATATTAATCGGGAGGCTCGCTCTATAATACAAATGGAGGCTCACCTTTCCAGGGCAATTCTTTTAAATCTGTAGGATTATGGGTTCATAAAAAGACCTCGACAAAGTTGTGAGACAGACAGCAGACAATGGTACGAAGGTAAACGGTGCAAAATGTTTGTTAAGTTTTACCCAGAGGCAAAGTCTTTTCAGTTTTAATTACTGTATTGTTGGAGTGAAAGTAACTCATGGGGACCACTATAAGAAATTTGGTGTTAATATAAGGGAAGATCTTTGTTGGAGTAATGACATTAACATGATTGTAAATAAAGGTTGTAGATCTCTTCATATGGTTATGAGGGTATTTAGGGGTTGTCATAAGCATGGAAATGAGAGGGCACATAAATCTCTGGTAAGACCCCAATTACAGTATGGTTCCAGTGTATGAGGATCCTCACCAAGATTCCTTGATTTTGGACACAAAAATCAGACAACAAACACAAAGTGATCAACGTGTAAACAAAATATTACCATCATTCAATACTTACAGTTGAATCATCAGAACCAGTGGCAACAGCATCACCACTGGGATGAAATTTCACACTGTTGATATCAGATTCATGTCCTTCAAATGACTGGACACACTGGCCAGTTCTCATATCCCATATCAGAACCATTCTATCGCAACTCTGTAAAGTAATTTCTGTAGTCAGTTTTCTAAGGGCTCATTGTGAATGAAATAACGAACAGAATTTATCACAAAATGAAATATAAATATGACAGTTTACAAGTCTTCTGTTCCAACAGAAAGAAAAGTTCAAAGTTTTTTATAACGGAATCAGTAGGGGAAAAGACATTAAAATACCTTAATAACACAACTATGTAGCTTCTAAGTATAATTCAAATATAAAATACAATTACAGATACAAGAGATAAACTTGAAATCCAAGACAAAATGGTGAAGGAAAAAGAAAAGAAATATTAAAAGAAATATATAAAATATTAACATTCTTCATCACACATTATGAACATATTTTTTAACAAAATTTTAACAAATCAAAATTACTGATATTTCTATATGAGTGTGATGCATTTTATTGTGTGTTCATTATATTTTTAAGCACTTGCTTGTGGCAGGCAGCTCATCTATCCTACTGGAGTGAAATTCTCACACTAATGGCTATTCATTTGAACTACTAACTCAGAAAACATTTTGTCAATGACAGGATAAGAAATGCTGGTTGAAGAAGAAAAGAAGAAGTGGAAAGAGGAAGATTTTCAAACCTCAAAGAAAGATGGTTTTGTCCAAGAACCTTGCCAATCTAATGTTGAGATCGGAAGAGAACAATAGTTGCTGCTGGGATTTTTTTTTTTATTTTATTTTTTTTTATTTATTTTTAAATGAAAACTCACAGTTTACCTGCTCAGGGAACAAGAGTTAACTACAGGAGATTTTTACTTCTCAGATGAAAGATGAACTGCCATAAGCAAGTGTAAACAATAATACACTCAGCTGAGGCTTCACGGTTTTCACACCATGCTCATTAGATGTGAGCCCTCCTGGAGGTATTGACATTAATGCTATTTAAAGTTTTGAAATTTCATTGCTGAAATTTTCTCACGATACATGCATGTATGATGCATATCAATTTACATTGATGAGCAACTAAATTAGAGAATAGAGATACATGGCTCATAGCATGTAGTGCCCCTTTTCGTTCTGATGATGGCAGAGACGTGGCATGGCATGGACTCTGCAAGATTTCACACAAAAACAAATTCCTTTCTTGGAAAATAGTACCTTGTATCACCTATTCAATACAGTACAATCCTGCTATCTCAACTCCTGATAACTCGACATTCTTTATAACTTGACGAGAACTAAACTTTTTTTTTTTTAATTACTAAATTATTTTCACTGGTCAAGATATAAGATATAAACACCATGCTTCCCCCCCCCACAACATGACTTTGGTGTGTCAGCCAATGGTAGCTTTTCAAATGGAAACATTTTTGGAAGCAATGAAGAAGAGATACAGACATAAACTTGTTTCTTCTCATCTTAGCCATGGACTGTGGAGGAAGAGTATGAATTGATCAATAAACTAAAGAAAATAGACGTTAAATATAATGGGGTGGATATCTGAATTTTGGAATGAAATCAGCATATGAATCTCGTTCGTCAAGTGACCTTTGTAACTACGCAAACATCCTCATGTCTGTGGAGTGTTCAAGGAACCAATCGACCACAATTCAGGAGCGACAGGCCAGTGCATTGTCTTGCTACAGGCAAAGGTTTCCTGTAAGGTACTGGAGGCAAACAAATAGATAGACATGATCAGACAGTAGATTCCTGTAACGTTCGTACTCTCTCCTGAGAAGTAAAATTCTGACTCTCCGCAAAACAATAATCAAACCAGTCCTAATTTATGGCTGTAAGGAACGGGTAATGAACTGAGGCAATGGAGAAGAAATTGAATGTCTGGGAAGGAAAAGTGTTGAGGATGAAATTCAGCCCAATTAAGGAGAGAAGTTGAGGATGAGAATAATGAAATAAGAACCTTGTATAAAGAACCTAACATGGTAGTTTCGGTCAATAAGATGGTTATGGCATGTGCAACAGATGGAAGGAGCAATATTCCCAAAGAAGGCTCTAATGGGACATCATGTTGGTAGGAGAATGAGAGCCTGGCCACATGTGGGATGGTTGGATGATGTGGAAGCAGGCTTGAGAGCTATTGGAGTGAGGGGATGGTGTAGACATGCAGAAGATCGACACAATTGGAAATTTGCGACTAACAAGACAAAGGTTCTCAGAGGACCGTAGTGCCATGTAGTAAGTAAGCCATTAGATATAATTCTACTTTATGATTAAGGTCCCTTTCACACGATCCACTTCTTTCCATGCCACATCACGCCACTCCACTCTACTCCACTTCTCAGACACTCTGTTTTTCCTTGCTGTCCACTTCCAGTACCTTGCCAACAACTTCTAGTCCCTACCACATCTTTTGCGTCTCAGTCTGACTTTGGACCATGGATGCGAACATTATCTTTGGGATTTATATTCTTACAAAAAGAAGATTGAGGGGAAAGAAGAGTATTAGGGTTCATTTGGGTCCATCCATTGAATTCATATTGCCTAGAACAAGGAGCACGTTTTTCTTCTAGATGTACATACCAGTAATCCAAAAACGTTCTTTAATTACTTTCGTATGAGTGGGAATTCGTCTGATGATTTTCTTTTTTAAGTCAAGAATTTCATGTTTGGCCCTCAGACTCAAAAACGCGCCACTTACAATAGCTTAGTGGACCGCGCATTTAAAGTCTGTCTGAAACAGATCTGAGTAGGGAATTGAATACCATTCGTGCTATAGCTAAGTTCAATGGTTATAACAACACTTTTATTGAACGCATAATCAATAAATTTAAGCATCGCTCAAAATCAAATTTTATAAAGGTTAACTCAAAACCAAAATTGTTTTCGACTTTTACTTTTGATAAAACCATATATAACGTCACCAATATATTTAAGAAGCATAATGTTAACATCTCTTTCAGAACTAACAATAGAAATTCAGACGTTCTACACAATTCCAGCATGAGTAATAGCTCTAACCCTTTCTCAAAATCAGGTGTATACAGATTTCGATGCAATGATGTAGCAGCTCATGTTGTTGTTTGAGTCATCAGTCCATAGACTGGTTTGATGCAGCTCTCCATGCCACCCTATCCTGTGCTAACCTTTTCATTTCTACGTAACTATTGCATCCTACGTCTGCTCTAATCTGCTTGTCATATTCATACCTTGGCCTACCCCTACCGTTCTTACCCCCTACACTTCCTTCAAAAACCAACTGAACAAGTCCTGGGTGTCTTAAGATGTGTCCTATCATTCTAACTCTTCTTCTCGTCAAATTTAGCCAAATAGATCTCCTCTCACCAATTCGATTCAGTATCTCTTCATTCGTGATTCGATCTATCCATCTCACCTTCAGCATTCTTCTGTAACACCACATTTCAAAAGCTTCTATTCTCTTTCTTTCTGAGCCAGTTATTGTCCATGTTTCACTTCCATACAATGCCACGCTCCACACGAACGTCTTCAAAAACATCTTTCTAATTCCGATATCAATGTTTGAAGTGAGCAAATTTCTTTTCTTAAGAAAGCTCTTCCTTGCTTGTGCTAGTCTGCATTTTATGTCCTCCTTACTTCTGCCATCGTTAGTTATTTTACTACCCAAGTAACAATATTCATCTACTTCCTTTAAGACTTCATTTCCTTATCTAATATTTCCCGCATCACCTGCCTTCGTTCGACTGCACTCCATTACTTTTGTTTTGGACTTATTTATTTTCATCTTGTACTCCTTACCCAAGAGTTCATCCATACCACTCAGCAACTTCTCGAGATCTTCTGCAGTCTCAGATAAAATAACAATATCATCGGCAAATCTCAAGGTTTTGATTTCTTCTCCTTGGACTGTGATTCCCTTTCCAAATTTCTCTTTGATTTCCCTTACTGCCTGTTCTATGTAAACACTGAAAAGGAGAGGGGACAAACTGCAGCCTTGCCTCACTCCTTTCTGGATTGCTGCTTCTTTTTCAAAGCCCTCGATTCTTATCACTGCAGACTGATTTTTATACAGATTGTAGATAATTCTTCGTTCTCGGTATCTGATCCCCATCATCTTCAGAATCATAAATAGCTTGGTCCAGTCAACATTATCGAATGCCTTTTCTAGATCTACGAATGCCATGTACGTGGGCTTGTCCTTCTTGATTCGATCCTCTAAGATCAGACGTAAAGTCAGGATTGCTTCACGTGTTCCTACACTTCTTCTGAAGCCAAATTGATCTTCTTCCAACTCAGCTTCAACTTGTTTTTCCATTCTTCTGTAAATAATACGTGTTAAAATTTTGCAGGCATGAGATACTAAACTAATGGTGCGGTAGTTTTCACACCTGTCAGCACCGGCTTTCTTGGGAATAGGTATAACAACATTCTTCTGAAAATCGGATGGGACTTCTCCTGTCTCATACATCTTGCACACTAAATGAAATAACCTTGCCATGCTGGTTTCTCCTAAGGCAGTCAGTAATTCAGAGGGAATGTCATCAATTCCAGGTGCCTTGTTCCTATTTAGGTCACTCACAGCTCTGTCAAATTCTGACCTCAAAATTGGGTCTCCCATTTCATCAGCATCAACAGCCTCTTCATGTTCCAGAACCAAATTATCTACATCTTTACCTTGATACAACTGTTGGATATGCTCCTGCCATCTTTCTGCTTTGTCTTCTTTCCCTAGAAGTGGTTTTCCATCTGAGCTCTTAATATTCATACACCTAGATTTCCTTTCTCCAAAGGTTTCCTTGATTTTCCTGTATGCAGCATCTACCTTTCCCAGGACCATACAGCCTTCGACATCCTTGCACTTCTCCTTCAGCCATTCTTCCTTAGCTATCTTGCACTTTCTATCCACTTGATTCTTTAATCGCCTGTATTCTTTTCTGCCCTCTTCATTTCTAGCATTCTTGTATTTTCGTCGTTCATCAATCAGGTCTAGTATCTCCTGAGTTATCCACTGATTCTTAGTTGATCTTTTCTTCCTTCCTAACATTTCTTCAGCAGCCCTACTGACTTCATTTTTCATGACTCTCCACTCTTCCTCTACAGTCTTTCCTTCAGCCTTTTCATTTAGTCCTTGTGCAACATGTTCCTTGAAACAATCCCTCACACTCTTTTCTTTCAACTTGTCTAGATCCCATCTTTTTGCATTCTTTCCTTTCTTCAATTTCTTCAACTTCAGATGGCATTTCATGACCAACAAGTTGTGGTCAGAGTCCACGTCTGCTCCTGGGAAAGTTTTGCAATCCAACACCTGGTTTCTGAATCTCTGCCTAATCATAATGAAGTCTATTTGATACCTTCCAGTGTCTCCAGGTCTCGTCCACGTATACAGCCGTCGTTTGTGGTGTTTGAACCAAGTATTGGCAAGGACTAAATTATGATCAGTGCAGAATTCAACCAGACGACTTCCTCTTTCGTTCCTTCGTCCCAATCCAAATTCTCCTACTGTACTACCCTCTCTTCCTTGGCCTACCACTGCATTCCAGTTTCCCATCACAATTAGATTCTCATCACCTTTTACATATTGTATTAAATCTTCTATCTCCTCATATATTCTTTCGATTTCTTCATCATCCGCTGAACTAGTAGGCATATAGACTTGCACTATTGTGGTGGGCATTGGTTTGGTGTCTATCTTGACGACAATAATTCTTTCACTATGCTGGTCGTAGTAGCTTACCCGCTGTCCTATTTTCTTATTCATTATTAAACCAACTCCTGCATTTCCTCTGTTTGATTTTGTGTTGATAATTCGGTAGTCGCCTGACCAAAAATCTTGTTCTTCCTGCCAACGTACTTCACTTATGCCAACTACATCTAACTTTAGCCTATCCATCTCCCTTTTCAGATTCTCTAACCTACCACAACGATTCAAACTTCTAACATTCCACGCTCCGACTCGCAGAATGTCAGTATCCATCTTCCTAATGATCGCCCCCTCTCGTGTAGTCCCCACCCGGAGATCCGAATGGGGGACTAGTTTACCTCCGGAATATTTTACCCGGGAGGAAGCCATCATCAGTACATCATTCATACAGAGAGAGCTGCATGTCCTCAGGAGTTAGTTACGGCTGTAGTTTCCCGTTGCTTTCAGCCGTGTAGCAGTATCAACACAGCTAAGCCATGTTGAGTATTATTACAAGGCCGTATCAGTCAATCATCTAGACTGCCGCCCTTGCAACTACCGAAAGGCTGCTACCCCCCTTTCGATGAACCATTCGTTAGTCTGGTCTCTCAACAGATACCCATCCGATATGGTTGCACCTGCGGCTCGGCTATCTACATCATTGGAACACGCAAGCCTCCCCACCACGGCAAGGTCACATGGTTCGCAGAGGGGCAAACTGGCCGTAGCATAAAAGTTAGGTACACGGAACATACGAACGCAATTAGATATAAGAGATTTTCTGCGGTAGGCCAGCATATTCACAACGCTAAGCACAAATTTTATGGAATAGACCAGGATAATGAGATCCTTGACACGCTTAGCAAGGGACTTCTTTCAGATACCACCGAAAGCTGCTACATTCACTTAGACCAATTTTTTAATTCAAACTTTAATTTGAATGACATCTCTGAGAAACCGAAAATCTTGTTTGATGTTCTCAATGCAGTGTTTAATTTGTTCAAAATTCCAAAAAACAGCTCAGTCTTTCAGATAGGATGAAACTCTTTGACACGATATTTCCTCCTTCCTCTAAACCCTGCTGATCCCGCCCAGTTTATCGCCCCTCCTCCTCCTCCTACCTAACACTCCTCTCTCTCCCCTTCCTTCCCCAGCCGGTCCACACGTCTCCCTTGTGCTTGTCAGTTCCTCTTAAACTCAACTCCGCAGTACATACAACCAGTCAAAGAAAAGGTGAGTCTCTTCATAAAACTTTACGTTCTTGCCCCATTTCCACTATCCGAGTTAACTCATTTTTATCTTTCATACTACAGGCCTGCATTGGAATGAGAATATTTTAACTTCTTCAACATACAGTTCCGGTCACAAGATCCACTAGCTCCAAAGAAATACAACATAACATCGTACTTATGAAGATGGCTTTTATATGCATTATCTACTGACTTAGTATTGTTTTTACGCTCCTAGAGGAACATCTTCTTTCAATGTATTTAACATAACTGCATCACACCTAGCATACATTTCTCTACATACGTTGATGCCAATGCTGCACAAAGCACCCTAATCTAAAAAATTTTAAAACTGTCAATGACTTTGAACTCATTTCTACGAGGCTTACGAACTTCAGTTTTTTATTTTATTAGTGACTAACAAGTTGTCAATCTTGTACTAATTATATATTCAAACCTGGACATTTAGCATAATATGCTTTATATTTTAACTTGTTATAGATAATTTTAATTATGAGGGTCAACTTTAATGTGTATCTTTGTATATGACCCTATTTGGCTGAAGATGACGTCCATGGATGTTGAAACCGGTACCATTTAATAAATGATGTTGTAATTTTAATCAACAACATATCTTGTATTGAAAAGGTGGATCTTGTACAATTTAACTTATTGTTTTGTGATGAATTGTTGTCAATCCTTGAAGCAAGTTTACACCATCAGAACACCAACATGAGCAAATGTACTATTCCACTGACATTTTGAGACAAGAACTTTGAACTTGTGACACACACAATGTTGACCGTCTGAACGACTGATTCAGTGAGCTACCAGTACGGCCTTGCTAACTATATCTAATTTCTGTAAATAAAACACTGGTAGTTCTCATGAATAAGAAAATGTTATTATGTAATTTAATTGGAAAAAATTCTTTTGAAATAAAGACTGCTTAAAACCCTGATTATTTACTTTTTTCAATCACGTATGGTATTCTAATATTGCATAAATTGTTAACATATAACACATACAATATTATTGTACTTTCCAAATTCTCTCCGTTTAGAGTCGTCCAATTCGGCAAAATTTGGAATCACTTGTTGGGAAACTTCATTCCATATTTAAAGTTTTTTATTTTATTTAAGTAGTCTGTCGTTCGTAAATCCCACAGACAAGGATGATTTTGTATTTCTATTATTAACTTTTTATATATAAACTTTATTGCACACAAGTTGTGCAATATTAGGATACATTAATCAATACAGAGGTCTATGAGTGATTTCACACTTCTTTTTTTTTTTTATTTTTTTTATTTTTTTTTTTTTATGGCACCGACATTTTGAAACAAAAACTTTGAACTTGTGGCGCACACAATGTTGACAGACTGAAAGAACGAATCTGATTTAGTGAACTTCCAGTCACCAAGAGTGGAGGACACTTGAGGCCACTTGACAGCAGCCTGCTGTTGACGAGAGTGGGAGGTTGCGCCACACAAAGTCTCTCGTGTGAATGCTACAGGCCTTTTTTTCTACACCTCAGGTGGAGTGGAGAGGCGTGGAAAGCAATGGATCGTCTGAAAGGGGCCTAAACATAGCAAGTATTCGAACTCAGGGCAGTGGTAAAGAAGTAGGGGACTGGAAATAATAACAATAATATTGCATTGAAAATTTCTCACATGTATTCAGCACTACATTTTGAATACTTTCAGGTCCCGAAATGTAGGATTTTTAGTGATTTTATGGGTAATATTGGTAATAATTACTCATAATGAAGTAGGAGCATGTATTTATCATAGCCATCTCTGTTTCCAGAGGTGTTACGGGATAGACTGGTCACTTTGACTTTAGAACAAAGCATGGAACTTATAGTAGATGAGGAAAGCATGGAAGTTACAACTCATATCATGGAAGTTACAAGTTTTGTTTATGTTATTGATATACGACAATATATTTTCATAGGTTATGGTATGGTGTTGAGAAGAGCAATAATTTGGGGACAAGCAAAGGGGGTCTGGGAGCGTAAGCATTCAGGTTAGAGCCGCGAAGCGGCCTCAGGTCTCTTCTAGTTTTTAATGCTTATCCCCATATGGCTGGTCTATCCAGACCAATGCACTTGTCCAGCCCCTATCCTAATCAGTCCAGACCAATGGTCTAGTCCAGTCCCTACCCTAACCAGTCCAGGCCAATCGTGTTTGCAGTGTAATCTACAGGCCTAAGGCCGCTTCATGGCTCTAACCTGAGGGTTTACGTCCCCAGACCCCCTTTGCTTGTCCCCATATAACTGGTCTATCCAGACCAATGCTCTTGTCCAGCCCCTATCCTACCCAGTCCAGACCAATGGTCTAGTCCAGCCCCTACCCTAACCAGTCCAGACCAATGGCGCTTGCAGTGCAAACTAAAGGCCTAAAGACACTTTGCAGCTCTAACCTGGGGGTTTATGCTCCCAGACCCCCTTTGCTTGCACCCTTATGACTGGTTTACCCAGACCAATGCTCTTGCCCAGATCCTATCCTAACCAGTCCAGACCATTGGTGCATGAAATGCAAACTAGAAGCCTAAAGCTGCTTAGTGGGGCATAAAATTATTATTATTATTATTATTATTATTATTATTATTATTATTATTATTATTATTATTATTATTATTATTATTATTATTATTAAGTGGTGATACTGAAAGAGAATGAGAAAATATGTGAAAAAACAATGATACAACGAGGGGGAAGAAGCAAAGCCATTTCTGTACAGGCCACCAAAGTCTCTGAAAAGAAGGTAAAGGCATGTTGACACCAGGCGGAATAGAGTGACTAGTTCTATGTCTGCCTATCTTTGCCTCCAGGAATTCACCTTATACTCATTTCAGGTGGGACTGAATAAACCTTAGGGCCATGAGCCTCTCTAGAAGTGGAAGTGTTGTTTCAAAATTTCTCAACTTTGTGACAGAGTATTGAGCCCACAATCTTCTTGACAAACTGAGCACACCTTCATTGCCCAGGCTAGGCAGTCCAAAAAGCAGTCGAGGTAGAAAATTGTGTTGCTTTGTTCCTTAAAACAACAATCACTGGGCGAGTTGGCCGTGCAGTTAAGGACGTGCAGCTGTGAGCTTGCATCCAGGAGATAGTGGCTTCGAATCCCACTGTCGGCAGCCCTGAAGATGGTTTTCCATGGTTTCCCATTTTTACACCAGGCAAATGCTGGGGCTGCACCTTCATTAAGGCCACGGCCAATTCCTTCCAACTCCTCGGCCTTTCCTATCCCATCATCGCCATAAGACCTATCTGTGTCGGTGCATTGTAAGGCCACTAGCAAAAATAAAAAATTAAAAAATAAACGCAACAATTGCTCTCAAGTCAGAGAGGTGCCTTCTATCAGAGCACTAAAGCGTTATTTAGTTGCTGAATCGATGTTGCTCATAATACAGCTAGATGATTATTCTTCACAAATTCAAGGATGCTTCCAATCACACAGTGCAAAGTTTTGTGATATGTATAACAACATTGAAAATGTAAAAAAGTAGCTTTAATCATGATTTACAATGTGGGATTTATCATTTGTAGAAAATTAATTCTAGATAGAAAATAAAGTCGAACTGAATAAACAACTTACTCCAGACACAAAAGTGTTGCCAGTTTCAGAGGGAGCTAGATCCAGAGACATAACATCACCACCATGGCCATGGAAGTTCTGAAGGAGCTGTCCAGATTCTACATCCCACAGTGCACAAGTTGAATCTCCACTTCCTGTTAAGATCTGGAATTAAAATAGCACACAGAACTTTTAGATTAAAAAGTGAGACTATTTTTCTTGAAAAGCATAGTTATTAAAATTATTTTTATGTTTAATCCAACGCTCGTTCTTACTTGAAAAACAATGATACATTTCTCCACTACTGACTTGCTAGTCCTAACACGAGGATTTTGATTTGAGATTTACTCCCTGAACCTTTGAAGATCCCTCTTCCCCACTATGCAGTGGTTTCTTTCTTCATTTTCGCCAGGAGATATGGGTTACTTCATCAACCAACTATGCCACAATGAAGGTCTCCTTCTCTGCCAGAACTAACATTAAGGTTTTCGCCGTAACCTATAGAGGAGCTCTTACAAGGTGTTACCAGCCAGGCCAGCATAATTTTCATGTTCTTATCTCTCTATATCGCTACTGCACATGAGAAAGGGGTAATTCTAAAAACTCTACTTCTGAGAAGACAGTGTTTGAAATTGGGGCATTATTTTGTTCCGTTACTGAGAGGTTATTATGGCTCTAATGTTGACACTTGTTGTTTATGTCTTATATGGTTACAATTATAAATATATTGCTAAAAGAAAATTTGCTAAATGTGATGCAGGAAAGGGAGCTTAAGATGACATATCTCCTTTTATACAACAGATAAATAACATAACTCCTTTTACACAAGATATTTTTACAAGAAAAAATAGTCAACATAGAATTTTAATACATGAAAGACATAATTTATGAAAGTAGAGATGTCAACAAAGGAAAAGGGAGGAGACTGTTTATTAATTTGAAACAAATTATTTTGAAAAGTTTCTGGCAGCAGCAAAGAGCTCAAGATTTTTCAGTCTATGAGGCACATACTATCTTATAGATTTATTTAAGCAAATTCTAAAATATGATAGCCATCTACCCATAAACTTGATTACAATTACAATAACACATGGTCCACCTCAATGGCTAAATGGTTAGCATGCTGGTCTTTGGTCCAATGGGTCCGGAGTTCGATTCCCAGGCAGGTCGGGTATTCATTGATTAATTCCGATGTCTCGGGAGCATCAGAATTCATCATAGGAAAGGCCCCATCCCACAGACGGACAGGTCGCCTATAAGGTGTCAACTCAAAAGCACCAGGCCTCTCCGGAGGACATACACCATTTTTTTAAAAAAACCATACGAATGAACAAATCACAGAAATATAATCTTCTCGTGTTTCTCAACCAAAGAGAACAGGTCTACTCATCATTGCTGTCATCTAATGAATAGTACGGTGGCTGATATCCATCCATGGGTATCAATTTATAAAAGTCCCACAATTATGGAGAAATGTAGTGAATCAGCCGATACAGGTCATCTCCAGCTACTGTAGGCAACTATCACACCCCTCACATGGTTCTGTTGGTCAGACAGAACAAGATTCACACTGCTAGCGTTGGTGAATATTTTTCTGGGAAACAAGCTTTGAACTGATTAAGGGGACAGAAGTGAACCAGACACTGCAAAAAATTGAGTAGTCTTTATATTCACTCAGAAAATAATCTAATAAAGGAGGGTGTATAATGGTATAAACTGACTTAACTCATTTTTAATGACAAGTTTTCATATCCTGAGATTGCACGAGGGGTTAAGTAATTTTTTCTAGACAAACATGCAACTAATCATTTAACCCCTTATACATACATATAGAACAGGGTATGCAGATTCAGATATAACTCCATTTTTGTCAAAAACCAACTTCTCCTCTTTTTCACACACAGTAGTGATATATATCTGTATTCATCTTATGTCTCTTCCTTTTCCCCTTTTCTTATGTTTATGCTGCTTTCTTCTTATCCGACACTTCTTGAACAAAACTAGAGATTTTTCAAGATGATACCTCAATAAATTTTGATGCCTGCCTTCGTGATGAAACTGGGAAGCAGAAACGAGCTTGTCAGGGACTGAGAAGAAACAGATGTAGAACTGGGACTGATGAGGAGCGAGTCCAAATAATTAAAACCAGCAGTGTATGAAGATGTATAAAATGTCCTTGTCCTTTGTGTTTTCATATATATCCTTGTCTCTTCTTCTTATTGCTCCCTCTTTCCACATTGACTTGTCGTTGTGTTTATTTTGTTACGCGTTCCTTTTCATGTCCTTATCTCTCTATATAAGATTTCATTTATATATGTGAACAAGCTTGAAAGCAATATTTTTCAAAGTTACTTTACACGGTGTGTGAAAAGGATATATTTGGTTATAAAACATAGAAAAATTTATACTGTGCAAAGACTACAGCAGGTTTTTTTTTTACAATGTTGTTTGTAATACTGATTATTTGCCATAAAAATATCTGGACAAAAATGAACTAAACTCCATAACAGTAAGACTGTATGTAGAGCTGTAGTCTGTTCCAAGCAAAATGCATGGATATTTCCTTTTTGACTATACAAATACTCAGTCACGTGAATCATCCTATAGTCATCTGACTTAATGCCTGAGTGGTCAATATCTGATCTTCGGTCCTGAGGTTTAATTCCTGGCTAGGTCACGGGAATTTAATCATAAACGGTTAATTCCCTTGGCTTGGAGACTGGGTGTCGTGCTGTCCCCAACATTCTCACAACTCGCAACAGCATCCTCCGCTGCCACAAAGTATCCTATATGGGGCAGATAAAGCCCATCCTCATCAGAAGGTATGCCTTACAAGAACTGCACCAGGCTAGCAACAGCCACATGGAATTTATTTATCCCACAGTCACAAAATTTCTCAGCGATTTCTTCTTACAAGGCAAGTATTTTAAGTTAGATCCGTTTGAAAATAAATACACAACGAAAGGTTATTTCAAAAAAGTAAATTTATTTTCAGAAAGTACATACTTCACTCTATTTTTCGACATAGTTGCCAAGTTTGTTCAAACACTTATCATACCTCGTAACCAATTTTAAAATACCCTCTTCATAGAAACTTGCCGCCTGCTATGATAACCAAGAGTTCACTGCCATTTTCACGTCGTCGTCATTGTAATGGTTCCCACTGAGGTGATGTTTGAGGTGGAGGAACAGATGGTAATCGCTCGGCTCAAGATCAGGACTATAGGGTGGGTGGTCTAAAACTTCCCAGCCAAAACTGTCCAATAAATCGCAGGTCTGAACTGTCCAATAAATCGCAGGTCTGACCTGCAGTGTGAGGTCTTGCATTGTCAGGGAGAAGGACAATTCCCTTTGTCAGCATGTCGCGTCTTTTGTTTTGAATCACTCTGCGTAGATTTCTCAGGGTTTGGCAGTATGCTTCTGCATTGATAGTGGTTCCTCATTGCATAAAGTCAACCAACAAAACACCATGCCGATCCCAAAACACCGACGCCATGATTTTGCGCTGGGACAGAGTCTGTTTGGCCTTCACCTTTACAGGCGAGTGTGTGTGTGTCTCCATTCCATGCTCTGTTTCTTCAATTCGGGTGTGATATGCGAAACCCATGTTTCGTCTCCATTTACGATCTGACTCAAGAAGCCGTCACCTTCTTCGTCATAACGAGTCAAGGATTTCATCGCACACTCAAATCTTTGGTTTTTGTGGTCCACTGTTAGGAGTTTCAGGACCCAACGGGAGCACAGTTTCCTAAACTTTAGGTGTTCGGAAACAATGTTGTAAAGCACTGATCTCAACACGTCAGGAAATTCGTTCGAGAGACCTGTTATTGTAAAGCGCCTGTTCTCACAAATCTTCGCTTCAACTGAAGCCACCAAATCGTCTGTAATCAAAGAAGGGCTGACCAGAGCGGTCCTCATCATTGACGCTGTCACGGCCATCTTTGAATTGTTGTATCCACTTACGCACTTTGCTTTCACTCATAACAGTATCACCGTACACTTCGCAAATCTGTCGATGAATTTCTGCAGCAGACAGGTTCCTTGCTGACAAAAACCGTATCACTGACTGAACCTCACATGCGGCGGGCGAGTTGATAGTCTTAATCATGCCGGTACACGACGCACGCGCTCATTGCAATATGCACGCGAACTACTAGTGTCTACAACAAAATGGACCTTACTTAAAAAACATGTTTCGTAATAAAGGCTCAGTACGACAGGCCTACTATTATGTCATTAATAATGAATTCATTGCATATGTCTTGCTCATAGTTTATCCTTACTATGAAATATCGCATGTCTACTGTGAAGGGCCGGGCTGAGTGGCTAAGGCGGTTGAGGCGCTAGCCTTCTGACCCCAGTTTGGCAGGATTGATCCTGACTCAGTGCGATGGTATATGAAGGTGCTCAAATATGTCAACCTCGTTGTCAGTAGATTTACTGGCACATAAAAAGAACTCCTGTGAGACAAAATTCTGGCACCTCGGCATCTCCGAAAACATCAGAGTAGTTAGTGGGATGTAAAGCCAAGATTTTTTTTTCGAATTTGGACAACTATGGATCACGTAGAACTTAAGGTTTTTTGGCCTTTCTTCTCTTCTCTTCCCAAAACCTCTTCATTCTTTCGCTTTTCATCCTTCTCTCTTCTTCGGAAATGATCCGTTTGGGCCTCCATTTTGGTGGTTTCTCTTCAAATGATTTTAGACTTCGACTCTTCTTTTGAACTCTCTTCTATTGTGGATCATCTGCAGTGTAATTCCAACTTCTTCCACATCCTTCTTGACCTCTTCTACCCACTTGTAGGTGGCCTTTAACCCCATGATGTATTTGAAGATCCTTTTGATCAGCCGTTGTTTGTCAACTATTCTTACTAGGTGTCTGTAGAATTTCAGCCTTTGTTTCCGCATTGTGTCCGTAATCTTTTCAGTGTACTTGAAGAGCAACTCATTTCTCCTTTTCTTCCAAGCCCCATATGTAGTCAACTGTGGTCCCAGAATTTTTCTCAGAATCTTCCTTTCCTTCAAGTTCTTGCAGCTCCCCTTTTTATTTATAATCAGGCACTTTGAAGCGAACAATCCTTCCGGTTTTATTACTGAATTATAATGTTGGATTTTGGTCTTGTAGGGTATTGCCCGTTTGTTATACCTGTTTTGTGTTAGCTTGCAGGCCAGATCTAATTTTCTGGCTCTTACCTTGTTTGCCTCTTTATCCAGTCCATTGAGTTGGGTCCATTCACCCAGATATTTGAACTTGTCTGTCCTTTAAATCTTGCTATGTTTTACCTCCATATACCTCTCGCGTTGGTGCTTAAATGCAGGCTCTCCAGCATCTTTTGAGCATCTTCTCGGTTTTTAGCTAAGATCCTGCAAAAGTTAAATACTTGATTTCTAGGTTCTGTCCTTTCTTCCCCTGGTGTGTTCCATTTATTCCTTTCAAATTCAGAGCTGCTTCTCAGGTTTCCATTATTTTCACCAGTACAATATTGAAGAGGATCTTGGATAATCCATCTCCCTGTCTGACCCCTGTTGTTATATCAAATGGAGTAGAGATATCTCCCCAGAACTTTACTTTCAAGGTGGCGTCCATCAGTGTTAGTTTGATGATTTCTCTTGTTTTCTTGTCAATTCCAAACTCCTCTAAGACACTAAATAAGGTTTGTCTATAAATCAAGTCATATGTTTTTTTGAAGTCAACAAATATGACCATGGTGTTCTAAGCTCCTTACCACTCTTGTTCTCAGAATGATTTTTAAGGTTGAATATCTGTTCTGCACATGACCTCCCCTTTCAGGAACCAACTTGGTATTCTCCAATGAGATGATCAGCTTGATCTTCAACAACTGTTCAGCAGCACTTTAAACGAGTATCTTATAGGCGACTGGAAGTAAAGAGATCTCTCTGTACTAGTTCGGTTCCGTTCAGTTACTTTTCTTGTGGAGTGGGTGTACGAGTGCACATTTCCAGTCATGCCGGATCTTTTCAGTTTCCCATATGTCTTCAATAAGGCAGTGGATTCTTCCTGCAATGATTTCTCCTCCGATCTTCAACATTTCTACAATAATGTCATCTTCACCTGGTGCTTTTTTCTGTTTGAACTCCTTGTTTATCTCGTTGATCTCATCGAGGTTTGGTGGTTTGGAATCTGGGTTGATGTGAATTTCTTTCTGGGAATCTAGTCTTTCAAGAGGTTCATCACAGTTTAGCAGCATTTTAAAAGTCTGCTAAGAGCTGGCAGTTTTCTTTATTGTTAGTAACTACCATCTGTTCACTTAAGCAAAGATTTGGTGGTTGGTATCCCTGTAGCTCCTTTTTGAAGATTCTGTAAAACTCCCTGGTGTTCTTTTTAAACTCTTCTTCCACCTTTTCCACCCTATTTCTGTCATATTTTCTCTTATCGGCTCTTATGATCTTGGCTGTTCCCTTCCTTTCATTCCTGAAGACTTGTATGTGAGGATCTTCAAAAGGCAGAAGTATTCAGTCAGCAGTATGTAAAGATTGTTGGTTACAAGGATAATGTCGAGATAGAGGGAGAGACTAAGGCCAATGAAGTATTACAATTTACATATGATAACAATGACATTTACAATAAGATACAAAAGTTGAAAACTAGAAAAGTGGCTGGAATTGATCAGATTTCTGGGAATATACTAAAGACAATGAGTTGGGATATAGTACCATATCTGAAGTACTTATTTGATTATTGTTTGGTCGGAGGAGCTATACCAGATGAATGGAGAGTTGCTATAGTAGCCCCTGTGTATAAAGGAAAGGGTGATAGACATAAAGCTGAAAATTACAGACAAGTAAGTTTGACATGCATTGTATGTAAGCTTTGGGAAGGCATTCTTTCTGATTATATTAGACATGTTTGTGAAATTAATAACTGGTTCGATAGAAGGCAATTCGGTTTTAGGAAAGGTTATTCCACTGAAGCTCAACTTGTAGGATTCCGGCAAGATATAGCAGATATCTTGGATTCTGGAGGTCAAATGGACTGTATCCGATTGACCTGTCTAAAGCATTTGATAGGGTGGATCATGGGAGACTACTGGCAAAAATGAGTGCAATTGGACTAGACAAAAAAGTGACTGAATGGGTTGTTATATTTCTAGAAAATAGATCTCAGAGAATTAGAGTAGGTGAAGCTTTATCTGACCCTGTAATAATTAAGAGGGGAATTCCTCAAGGCAGTATTATCGGACCTTTATGTTTTCTTATATATATAAATGATATGAGTAAAGGAGTGGAATCGGAGGTAAGGCTTTTTGTGAATGATGTTATTCTCTATAGAGTGATAAATAAGTTACAAGATTGTGAGCAACTGCAACGTGATGTCGAAAATGTTGTGAGATGGACAGCAGGCAATGGTATGTTGATAAACGGGGTTAAAAGTCAGGTTGTGAGTTTCACAAATAGGAAAAGTCCTCTCAGTTTTAATTACTGCGTTGATGGGATGAAAGTTCCTTTTGGGGATCATTGTAAGTATCTAGGTGTTAACATAAGGAAAGATCTTCATTGGGGTAATCACATAAATGGAATTGTAAATAAAGGGTACAGATCTCTGCACATGGTTATGAGGGTGTTTAGGGGTTGTAGTAAGGATGTAAAGGAGAGTGCACATAAATCTCTGGTAAGACCCCAAGTAGAGTATGGTTCCAGTGTATGGGACCCTCACCAGGATTACCCGATTCAAGAACTGGAAAAAATCCAAAGAAAAGCAGCTCGATTTGTTCTGGGTGATTTCCGACAAAAGAGTAGCGTTACAAAAATGTTGCAATGTTTGGGTTGGGAAGAATTGAGAGAAAGAAGAAGAGCTGCTCGACTAAGTGGTATGTTCCGAGCTGTCAGTGGAGAGATGGCGTGGAATGACATTAGTAGATGAATAAGTTTGAGTGGCGTTTATAAAAGTAGGAAAGATCACAATATGATAAAGTTGGAATTCAAGAGGACAAACTGGGGAAAATATTCATTTATAGGGAGGGAAATTAGGGATTGGAATAACTTACCAAGGGAGATGTTCAATAAATTTCCAATTTCTTTGAAATCATTTAGGAAAAGGCTAGGAAAGCAACAGATAGGGAATGTGCCACCTGGGCGACTGCCCGAAATGCAGATCAGTATTGATTGACTGATTGATTGATTGATTGATTGATTTTTCCTTGGTCTTATTGGAATTCCACCTGTTCCCAATTATCTGCAACTTAAGGCATGATGGAATCACTTTTGGTAAAGACTACTCCAGGAGGTAGCCAGAAATAGAAATCCTTCACCGCAACCAGGCCGTCGGATTCTGGAGAGCCTGGAACATCATGTAGGGAAGAATCGGAGCTTCCCAGAACCTCTATGCAGATTATCATCATAATCATCATCATCATCACCATCATCATCAGCATCAGTATTATTATTCTTTCTTCATTATGCCCAACTAAGGAGCATGAATGAACTTATTTAGCTGATGTCATTGCCATTTTCTTCTCCCAAAATCTCTTCATCTTCTGACCCAGGTTTGTTGGTGGTAGTGCTTGGATGATGCTTGAAGCGGTGATTGTCGACTAATTTTCTGAACTTAGATCTGCCTAACACAATGTCATCTGTGATGCCTATTTCCTGAAGATCTTATCCAACTTCAAGCCGCCAACTGTTTTTTACTTTCATTGATAGAATTATAGAATTATTTTGGTCAATCACTGATTACTCATTCTGAGAATATGTCCATAAAATTTCAAACGACTTTTCCTAAATGTATCTTAGATTTTCTCTGAGTGTTGGTACAGGTCATGAGATTTCCTTATCATCCAAATTCTCCCTGTACAGACTGGTCAAAAAATTTTCCTTACGATTTTTCTTTCTTGCTTTTCTACATCTTTAATCAATGATCAATGATTATTATTATTATTATTGTTATTATTATTATTATTATTATTATTATTATTATTATTATTATTATTATTATTATTATTATTATTATTATTATTATTATTTATCATTGAAAAATGGCCAGCACATAAGAAGACAAATAAAAACGGTCGAAGATTGGTTGAATTATGCAGAAACCACAAGCTTATCTCAAAATCAACATTCTTCAAAAAGGAAACCTCACAAATTAAAAACATGAAAACATCCTGATTTCCAAAAAGGTGAATATCAACTGGATCACATTTCCATGGATAAATTTGACCATCGTGAATGTCAAAGTCCTAAGGGCAGAAGACTCAGGGTCAGATCACTATGTTGTTAAGATCAAAAGAAAATTAATTCCAAGGGTTAAGAAAAGACCTCCAAATAGAAACAGAAAAAATTGACCCTACCACCTTAATAAATAATAGGGAGTACTATAGGAAAACAGGAGAAGGATCTGTCAACACTAACGCATTAAAAGAACTGGCCACGAAACAAAAATCGATAGCTGAAGAGTTAGCTCCAACAAATCCTAGGAAAAAACATGCATGGTGGAATGAAGAATGTTACCAAGCAATTGTGAGAAGACACCAAGCTTGGATAAATCAAGCCCAAAAGTCAGACAAATCAAATTTAGAACTAATAAAACAAAGAAAGTCAACCCTTAAAATCATCAGACTAACCAAACGCAAACATCTTAAAAATACCTTACAAAAGATAGAAGAGAGTTTTAACAAAAAACAATCATGAGAGTATTATAAAACTTTGGCAAATACCTTAAAAAATACGAGCCCCCAATATTAATGCTGAGAGATAAATCAGGAAGGTTAGCCCATAGTAATCAAGAAACTGCAGAGATCCTTGCAGAGACATTCAACAAACTTTTAAATTGTGATGACCCATGGGAAACTTTGGAAGTAAATACTTACACACCCATTTTGACCACCCCAGATCTAATAGATCCTCCAACTGAGGTAGAATTTGCAATTAAGGAGCTAAAAAGTTATAAGGCATGTGATAAAGACCTAGTCTTTGCAGAAATCTGGAAAAATGCAGGGAAACCAGCAATCATAAATCTACATAAGCATCTAGTCAAAATGTGGACCACAGAGAAAATCCCAGAATATTGGACCTCAGGCGTATTCCACCCATTATTCAAAAAAGGAGATAAAAAACTAATCCAGACAATTACAGAGGAATAACCCTTTTGGATTGCACTAACAAAATTTTCTCCCACATAATTTATAATAGGATAAAAAACATTCTAAAACCACAACTTGAAGAATACCAAGGAGGCTTTTGTCCACACAGAAGTTGCCCAGACCAAATTCTCAGCCTGAAACTAATAACGGAATATTACAAATAAAGAAAAAACAGCTGTCTATTTCATTCATAGATTTCAAAAAGGCTTATGACAGTATACACAGACCCACTCTTTTGAAAATCCTCAGATCATATGGCCTTCATCCTAAATTAACAAAAATTATTGAACTAACTTTAACCAACACAATTTCAAAGGTAAAGTTCAGGGGAGAAATGTCAAGTGCTTTTACAATAAATACAGGTCTCAGGCTAGGTGACAGATTATCCCCACTGCTTTTCAATGTAGCTCTAGGTTACATCATGAAAATTTAGCAAAAAGAAAACCCACCTAAAATCAAAATTGGAGCAAAACCCTCAATAAGGACAAACTGCCTAGGGTTTGAAGATGATTTAGCTCTCTTAGCTCTTGACATGGAAGAAGTCTGTGATCAGATCACCAGTCTCCAGGAAATTGCATTAAAAATAGGATTACAAATACCCTTTGAGAAAACTGAGATCATGCCAATGAAACCCCTTGACATGAACAAAGTCATCATAAATGATCAAAAAATTAACATAGTCCTACAATTTAAATACCTTGGAGAAATCATTATGCACAATTAAGCAAGAAAGCAACATGGATAAATACAACCAACAAAATGAAAAAAAGCACAATTTCTAACTTGGTCAACTTATAACAAAAAATGCATGTCAACAAACACTAAGATCCAACACTACAAAAGTGTAACTTTGCCCAAAGCCACTTATGCTTGCAAAATCTTGTTCCAAATTATAAATGAAGGAAGAACTGATTAGCTCTTCAAAACTGAAAGAATTATCAGAACTTGCATAAATAAAAAGTACAGGTTGAAGGAGTCTGGAGAATCCTCTCCAATGAAACTGTTTATTGAGAGATTGACGCACGATGAAGAAGAAAAGAATCTATTTCTTTCACATCTTACGATTACCAGAAAAAAAGGATTTTATGACAACTAGTGATGAGAAATCTGGGATAGAAGACAGGAGGTCATTGGATCAAATAAAATACACGAGGATCTCAAAACAGTTGGACTCAAAATTACAGACGCAGAGAACAAGAATAAAATTATCACCTTTCTTAAGAATCACAAATTTTCAACTGAAATGCAGATATATACTCGAGTCAAAAACTTTTTAGTTTTTGTTCCAACTTAGCCTTTACCTCCTCAATGACTTAATTTCATGGGGAGTTTTCTTTTTATTATTATTATTATTATTATTATTATTATTATTATTATTATTATTATTATTATTATTATTATTATTATTATTATTATTATTATTATTATTATTATTACTGAGCATTGCAGAGAACAAAAATAAAATGAATATCCTTCTTAAGACCCACAAACTTTCATCAGGAATAACACATACAAGGGCTATAGCGATTTCAGACAAACTGAGAAAATTACGATTGGAATGAATGAAAAAGTACTGGGTAGATCACAAGAACCGAACAGTACAACCTTTCACAGAGAAAGTGAATGTGGAACGAATTAAGTGGTCCAACGTGGCCAATGAAGTTAATAATTATTATTACTGACCATTTACTGTGCTCTTCCATGAGTGTTGCAAAATGTAGATGGCAAGTACCAGCTTTTCTGTTTTGAAATCTGGTATTTCCTAATTGCAGTGCTCGACTAGGCCAGTTCAGTACGTGAGTCAGCACTAACCTGACACAGAACTGAAACACTCTTTGCAATCTATTTTATGTTCTATGCAAGTGTTTTGCATGTGTTCTCTGATATCATAATTGTTAGTTATTAAATCAATAATGAGCAAGAATGCAAGTAATATGGATCTTACAAACTCATGGTACAATAATCAATTACACCGAGATTCACAGAAATAGGCAGCAGGCTATAAGCTTTCAGTGCCCAAGTGTAATGTGTGGTACGGTACTAGCAGAAACAGAAAAGACACTTCAGCTGCCAAAAAGTCTCACAAAACATTTCACAGCTCGAAAACTGGTAAGTAGAAAAGAAACTTCTGGAATACGCGATATCATCATGTAACAATGGTTATTCCATTTCTCATGACATGATTTCAAAGATAATTTTAAAAAGTTTCAAGAAAACAGCAATCTTGAACACGTTACACGAGAGTGAAGATGATTTGCTCTGGAAAGACTCAAGTGGTAATGGTAGAGCAGTTCTTGCACTACCAATGACAAATAGCATATAATGGGAAGGATTTTCTTATTTTTGCCACTATGCCATTATAAATGGATGTGAGTGGTATTACTTCATATTTATTTTGCGTCAGGTGCTATTATTAGCTCACGATGAGAAGAATACCTTTCCAGTACCCATAGGCTACTTCAAACCCATGAATTCAACGAGGCAAATGTAAGCTTATGCTCTTGGCCAATCAGAAGAAAACTGATGTGATCATTTTACACCAAAAAACGATCAGTTCGTGTTTTTCCTCATGGTTATGCATATATTTCATTTATTTTCCTTTCTTTGTAAATACTTTTTTTGTATGTCAGAATTATGCAAATAATTTACACAGCCAAATTTTTCACCTATGGGTAGAAAAATGTGCATTGATATTGCTGGCAAACACAGCCTACTAGGAAGGAGGATGAAAACACATGTGAAGGATAAAAACAATGATGAACTAGTATGGGTACAGTAAGCAAAAGGAAGGAGGGGTAAAGGCAAACATAAAACACAAAAGAACAAGGAATGATTCAATGTTTTCATACCTATGGGCTCACTCTTAATCCTAGGATTCAGACACAACAGAAAGTACATCAGACTTCCAGTGCTGAAGTTTCCATCACTTTACATACACATTTTTCTTTTAATAGCAGAGCCATTTAATTTTTATTCAGAAATAGGTGTCATCATGAAAAGTGCATATTAAGCTTGGAATGTATAAAATAACATGCACTATGCCATACAACAACCTTCTTTCAAGATCCAAGGAAAGGAAACCTTTTACTGTAACATTTTAAAATTGAACGTTGTATTTCACAATCCCAAAAATTCTCTATTTTCTATTTAAATAAATCACATAAACTACAATTTAATGTTTGCTGCTTCATGGATATGGCAAGAAATGTGATCAAGCACTTAACATAAACCTACCTGCTGGTCCGAATTAGGAAATGTACAACACGACATGTAACTAGTATGGGTCCCAACTGTCTTCTTTTTGGAAGTAACATCCTCTTCTAAACTTAATGGATACACTGTCACTTTATTGTCGAGACCCCTAAAAGTAAAGTACAAGTACAAAATAAACTTCAAGTCCATAAGTAAAATGAAAATATGAATTTGTTTATTTGAGCCAATACCAAGAAAAATATTTAAATTAATGAGGAAATAAAAATTATATACTACAAATGTAAATTATACATATTAGCCTCCGTATCAGGCCTACTTCATACCAATAACAACGTATGGACTGGAAACTTGCACCATCAACAGAAGGAATAGTAGCAGACTCCAGGCTACAGAAATTAAATTCCTCAGGCCAATGCTTCAGAAAACAAGATGAGATAAGGTCAGAAATAAAATGATCCAAACTGGGTGAGTTGGCCGTGTGGTTAGAGCTACGTACTTGTGATCTTGCATCTGGGAGATAGTGAGTTTGAACCCGACTGTCAGAACCCTGAAGATGGTTTTCCGTGGTTTCCCATTTTCACACCAGGCAAATGCTGGGGCTGTACCTTAATTAAGGCCACAGTCGCTTCCTTCCCACTCCTAGGCCTTTCCTATCCCATCATCGCCATAAGACCTCTCTGTGTCAGTGCAACCTAAAGCAAAGTGAATATAAAATGATGCAAAAATATTTCCAAATGAAACCACTTTGTGCAACTCTAGCACCATCAAGATTGAAATGGTTTGGTCACAATGAAGAGAATGGATCCAAAGAGAGTAGAAAGGGACCTGGAGGGCAAGTGACCTAGAGGCATCCCAAGGACAAGATGGATATCCCAAAGAAAAGATATGCAAGGAAGTAGAATGGTGTAAAGCTGAAGAAGAAGAAACGTACCTGTGCAGACAGAAATGGAGAGCACTCTTACATGACACCTGGGAAACTCGAGATGGTTGAATGATGATGATGATGATTATGGCATATTGGCATGCAGTGTACTGTAGAATGATATTTGAGAACTATTTTACAATTTAAAAATTCCAGAAGAAAAAGTATGAGGGGGATCAAATATAAACAGGATTTAATTATTTATTTAAATTTGTTTATTGAAAAAAGGCCATTACAATTTATTTTTCCACATAGTTTCCTGCTTTGGAAATGCATTTGTCCCTGTGTGGGCAGGTTTTTGAAGCCCTCTTCATAAAAAGAACAGGGTCATGTCACCAGCCAGTTGCTCACGAAGTCTTCCGCGCTCTAGTAATCTTCAAATCGTTGCCCTCCTAGAGCTTCTTTAAGCGGTCCGAACATATGGAAATCACAGGGCAATAAGTCCCGGCTGTAAGGAGGATAATCAAGTGTAATCCAGTGCATTTTCTGTAGCTTGGAGACAGTTAGAGCTGCAGTATGGGGCTGTGCATTGTCGTGGAGGAGGATGACCTGTCGAATTGGCTGGTCTCGTCTTTTGCGGCAATATGCAACCCTCACTTTGTTCAACAGCTCGCAGTAGTAAGCAGCATTGACTGTGCGTCACTCATGGAAAAAAACAATCAGCAAAATGCCTCGCCGATCGAAAAAAACCAGTTGCAATAACCTTGCCAGCTGGCAGTCGAGTCTTGGCCTTCACTGGTGCTGCTTCCCCTTTCCTCCGCCACTCCTTACTGGCTTGTTTGGATTCGGGAGTGTAGTGGTGGGCCCATGTTTCGTCGCAGGTGATGATCCGACTCAAAAATCCATCACCTTCTTCCACAAACCTTGCTGTAAGCCTCTGACAGCCCTCCAAACATCTCAACTTAGGATTTTTGGTCAAAAGGCGAGGGACTCAACTTGAACATACTTTACGGAACTGTAGGTCGTTTGTGATGATGCCTGACAGCTCCCATAACTGATTCCGACTTGTTCTGCAATCTCTGATACTCTCACCCGTCGATTGTCACCAGTAATGTCTATAACCGCACGAATGTTTTCGTCTGTAATGCTGGTCTGATGATAGCAATCGTGTTGCTAATTTTCCACACATTCTTGTCCTTCCTTGAACTTTTTATGCCAGGCAAACACACGCGTCCTTGACAATGTTTGATCACCTAACTGTGCAGTCAATCTCTGACAAATTTCTGCCGATGTAACTCCTTCACGAGTAAGAAATTTTATAATTATGCATTGTGCAGTGGAGGGGTGCATCTGTTGCTCCAATATCGTGAGCGTTACTGACAAAACGGCGGGAAATATCTAACAGCACGCTCTCCTCACTCCTAACGGTCCCACCTAAGCATGGGGCCAGTTGTACCAATTGTTGATGTTCAGGAACAAAAATCCTGTTTATATTTGATCGACCTTCATGTATCATTCATCATTCACCTGGTAGAGAACCTCGATATGAAGTTAAATAGTCAACAGGCCTGGAAACTGCTTAAAAACCTTAGCGGCAATCCTGTAAAACAACAAGAGAACTTTACCAGAGTGACAGCTAATTAAGTGGCGAACCAGCTCCTGCTAAATTGTAAAACAAAAGAGAGGGTGACCAAAGAAGCTCTTCAGCGTGAACTTGAAGCTGCCATCTCCAGCTTGAAGATGTATAAGGCTGCTGGTGTCGATGACCTATGAGTTGAACAGATAAAGAACTTTGACCGTAAAACATTGGAGTGGTTACTAACCCTAACAAACACATGTGTCGCCAAGTTATACATCCCTAAAATGTGGTGAAAATCTTGAATCATCGCAATACTCAAGCCTAGGATAGAGCCAAACGACCCGAAAAATGTTCAGCCTATTTCCCTACTATGCCATACCTTCAGTATACTGGAACGTCTGGTACTTAACTGAATAAGTATCATCCTTGAAAAGAGTCCATCCCACAACAAGCAGGCTTTTGTGCTGGCAAATCATGTTGTAGCTAGGTCTTGAATCTCACCCAACACATTGAGGATGGTTTTGAGCATGGTGAGATAACTGGAGTCATATTTGTTGACTTAACAGCTGCATACAATACTGTGAATCATAGGAGGCTATTGAAGAAAGTGTATGATCTTACCAAGGACCACCATCTAAGATCCCTTATCAGCACCTTCCTTCAGAACAGAAGATTTCAAGTCTCACTACAGAGTAAGAGCACTAGATGGCGAACCCAGAAGAACAGTCTCCTCCAAGGCAGCACGCTAGCTCCAGTGCTGTACATCTACACAAATGATCAGCCCATTCCAGCAAGCACAGCGATAGCTGCTCAGGGATCATCCTTTGAGGAAGTAGAAGGAAAGCTGATTTCAGCGATGGATGAACTCTCCAAGTACTATGATGCCAACTATCTTGAAGCCAAACACTAGTAAAACACAAGTGTGTGCGTTTCATCTGTGAAACAAGGAAGTGCAGTGACAGCTGAATATCACATGATGAGGGGAATGACTGAAACATTGCCCAACACCAGTCTATCTACGTGTCACACTAGACTGCGCTCCAACGTACAGGCGGCAATGTCTGAACACGAAACAGAAAGTCAGTGCTCCCAATGGCATACAAAAGAAGCTGATCGGCAGCACCTGGGGAGCCAGCCCACACATCCTGAGGACTTCTGCACTTGCGCTGTGTGTGTCAGCCGCTGAGTATGCTGCTTCTGTGTGGAACACTTCAGCACATGCTAAGCAGGTTGATACCACAGTTAATGATACTGCAAGGATAATCTCAGGATGCCTAAAACCAATGCCAGTGCAGAAACTGTACCCGATTGTTTGAATAGCCCCACCCAACATCCGGAGGGCCACTGCTGCAGACGCCGAGGGAACAAAGCAAGAGAATGACCATCGACATCCACTTCATGGTCACCAAGCTCCAAGATCTCGCCTCAGATCCCGCAAGAGTTTCCTTGCTAGGACTTTGCCACTGGAGGGAACACCAGACAACTGGTCTTAACAGATGGAAGAGCTCACTCCCCACAGACATGTCACCAAAGGAAGAACTAGCTCCAGACGCTGACCTACCTTACCCTGTACAGAGGTCCCTCAACTGCTTAAGAGTGGCGTCCCTCAATGCAAGACCAACCTGAAGAAATGGGGGATCCTTCCAGCAAATGCAGGCACCTCGTATGAATGTGGTGCTGAACAAGACTCAAGCCACCTATTTACTTGTCTGCTCCTGGACAACCCATGCCCATCATAAGATGTTTTTAGAGGAAACAACTCATATCAACACCCTGAACTCTTATCCTCCTGTTTTTGTCCTATTTTCCCAGTCTGTTAACATATGCATTCATTTTTATCTTTGTATCTTCCCTTTTCCAGTGTTTATATGACTTTCTTGTTATCCTCCTACACTTCCCATATCAGAGCATTAAAACCCAGCCTCCTGATGAAGTTAGGAAGCAGGAATCAACTCACAGGTGCTGAGAAAAAATGGATATGAATGACTGATGAGGAGAGAGCCCATCCTAGAGGATTTTTTCACTTTTTCATTTCGCTAACAGCTTAATGTCGCACTATTCAGTTAGAAAGGAAGCACATGACCTTAATTAAGATATTGGCCTGGTGTGTAAAATGGGAACCACAGAAAACCATCTTCAGGGCTACAATTTTAGTCTCCAACATCTGCTTCAGTATCCTTCCCTCTTCCATCCTCTTAATACACTGACAGAAGAATATATCCAAACACCAAGAAGGGTTTGTGCTATATTAACGAATGTTGGTAGGCGTGTTTATATATCCAAAATATGACAATGATTCAAATTTCCCGCAGATTGCATTAGCGTGGCACTAGTAGCGGCCCCGTGACATTGCACATCAGGTTTGCTTTAAATACGGGCTGTACTGTGCAAGAGCATTAGTTTCCTGTGAGATTGGACGGAGCGACTGTGAGTGGGTCAAGAATGCCTTTACAACGACAAAGAGGCCAGTATCAACAGCTCACTGCGGTTGAACGAGGCCGTAGAATAGGGCTACGTGAAGGTGGATTTTCCTTCCACGCTACTGCAGAATGACTTGGTAGGAATATCTCCACTATGCATGCATGCTGGCAGCAGTGGTCATGAGAAGGTACACTCGCAAGAAGACCGGGTTCCGGACGTCCCCGTGGCACCACCAAGAGGGAGGACCGCCGTACACGGCGTATGGTTGTGGAACGGCGGACTGCACTTGCAGCAGCAATTCGAGCGACAGTTGGCACCACACTGACGCAATGAACTGTTCGAAATCGGTTACTTGAAAGACTGCTCCAAGCCAGACGCCCTGCAGCGTGCATTCCACTTACCCCAAATTACCGCCGTCTGTGACTTCAGTAGTGTCAAGCGGGAGCTCACTGGAGGATGGAGTGAAGGTCTGTTGTGTTTTCCGATGAAAGCCGGTTGTGCCTTGGTGCCAGTGATGGCCGTGTGTTGGTTAGAAGGAAGCCAGGTGAGCGCCTGCATTCCACCTGTTTGCACGTCGACACACTGAACCTACAGTGAAAATTGAAATAATAAATAAAGAGGTTTAACCTATTCAATACAAAAGATAAGAAATGCACTGATTACATTCTTATTTAATAATAAGTAGAAGTGATACCGGTTTTGACCCTAGTTCAGGTCATCATCAGCCGATTAAAACATGAAAAACAATGCATAGGGAAAAGAAAATAAAAGATCAAGCTCACTCCGGATCAGTAGAAGAGGCGATCTAAAAATGACGGGGGTAGACACTGTAAAATTCAGAAGAAGTAAAATGTAAGTCACTTAAAAGAAACAGTGCGTATGGCACACGCAATGTTAGGCAAAGTCTTATAATGTTGATGAAAAGCGGAGAACGGTTAAATGAGCTAGCTTGTATACACTGTCAGGCACAAAGTCATAACAATCGAACACATATGAAGATCAATAATCGTACTGAAGCTGAAGATGAGTAGATCAACTGCAGTAACTTGCCAGCTCCCGGTGATCAGCGCGATATATTCAATATCAGGCACTGTGGTTTCAAACGCCAACGTAAAATGAAGAATAGCTTAATGATCCAGTGTTTGTTTCAGTTGCAGGAATGTAAGTATATATAGATACATATAATATAATTCAATATAACTGAATAAATAATTATGATCCTGTAGAATTTTAGGAACAGTTGACGTGAAAAAAACAATTGTGAAGAGAAAAAGTAAAGTAAAAAGCGCAATACCGGAAACAAATGAAAACATATATGCACAGTGCGCTATTTTTTAAAATGTAAAAAATTCAGGTCGTGATTGAAGTGGTCGAAGTCGGCGCAAGGCAAGAGTTAAATTTGAATGAGAAGAAACGAAATGAGGGTGGCATTGTAGTTTTTTTTTTTTTTGAGGTGAAAAGAAAAGAGAGGATAAATTAATAGAGGAAGAGAAATAGTGGAATAAGAGAAGAATAAAAGAGATTGAAGTTAAACGGTGTTGAGGAAGGATAAGATAGGAAGATGAAGGAGGGGTAGTTTAGGGTGGGTTAGGAGGGTAGGTTATTGGAGGTAGAAAATGTGGCTAGGAACTTTGTAAGGCATGGAAAATAGAACAGGAGTTTTGAAATTTAGAATTTTTGAGAAGAAGAATTAGGAAGTCGAAAAGGATGTTGGGATTTTCAGAAATGTCGTTTAAATTGAAATTAGGGTTGAAGTATTGGTCAAGGTGAATAAAGCAATTTTCAGCAGTGTTTAAGAGGGGGCCTTTGTTAATGATTTTAAGTATTTTCATGTCTTTTTCTATATTGGTGAAATTATGCTTGGAATCTTCTATGTGATGTCCTATGGCGGAGAATCTGTTGTATTTAATTGGCGTTGATACGTTCAGAGTATCTGATATTGAAGTTGCGGCCAGTTTGTCCGATGTAGGAGGAGCTGAAGTTGTTACATTTGAATCTGTATACTCCAGATTTAGAAAAAGCATTAGATTTATTTAGTGATTTAGAGTTGTGTAAAATATCAAAATTTCTATTGTTAGTTCTAAAAGAAATTTTCATGTTGTGTTTTTTAAAAACATTAGTTATTTTATAAGCATCTTGAGTGAAAGTGGAAAATGCAGTTGGTTTTGTTAGGTCTTTAGATAACGTGGTTTTAGGACGGTGTTTGAATTTGTTGATGATACGGTTTATGAAGGAGTTGTTAAAGCCATTGAATTTAGCGATGTCACGGATGGTGTTCAATTCATTATTTAAATCCTTTTTAGACATAGGGGCGTTGAAGGCACGAAAAATTAAGCTGTTATAAGTAGCACGTTTATGTGCTTGAGGGTGCGAAGAATCTTGTCGTATTGTGGTTGCTGTTTGGGTTGGTTTTCTGAATATTTTGTAAGATAAAGAAGAAGGATGTCTAGTGATAGTTAAGTCTAGAAAATTAAGAGTTTGGTTGTGTTCTGATTCGAGGGTGAATTTAATGTTAGAGTCTATGTTGTTGAGGTGAAGAAGTGTAGAGGCTGCGTTGGTTGATTCTTCATTTAAAATTACTAATGTGTCATCGACATATCTGGCCCAAAAGAGGATGTTAGAGAAATTATTATTATTATTATTATTATTATTATTATTATTATTATTATTATTATTATTATTATTAATATTAATTTTTGTGTTTTCTAAGAAGTCAAGGTAAATTTCAGCAAGAATGCCTGAAGCTGGTGAGTCCATAGCCAAGCCATCTTGTTGATAAATGGTGTTATTAAAGGTAAAATAATTATTGTTGAGAACCAATTTTAAAATAGACATGAAGTCTTGAATTTCAAGCTTACTCAGGTTACCAAATTTGTTTAGGTTGTTGCTTATTATGGGGAATAATTTGGAAATTGGAATACTAGGGTACATGTTTACAATGTCAAAAGAATGGAGAGAAAAATTTGGTTGGATATCAAAGTTCTTTAATTTGTTGATTAGTTCAGAAGTGTTTTTGATAGATTTGTTGGATAAAAATCGATAGTTTTTTTAGTAAAAGTGTTTGGATGAATTTAGAAGTATTGTATAGGGGACTGGGTCTGTAATTGATTATTGGACAGATGGGAATGTTAGTTTTGTGAATTTTTGGGAGGGCTTTGGAAATGGGTAGGCCTGGGTTCATGTTTATTAATTTAGTTTTTACTTGATCTGTGAGGAGAAAGGAAGTGTTTTTTAAAGTTTGTTTGAGGAGGCACTGGATTTTCGTGGTTGGGTCTTTTTTTACTATAGAAAAAGAAGAGTCACTGAAAAAATTTTTAGTTTTATCTATGTAGTCAGTTTTTTCCATTATTACAGTAGTGTTGCCTTTATCAGATTTGGTGATGATGAGATTATTGTCATTGATTTTCTTTTTAAGATCTAAAATGAGTATATTATCATTAATTAAATTATTATTATTATTATTATTATTATTATTATTATTATTATTATTATTATTATTATTATTATTATTATTATTATTTAGAGAAGTGTTTTTGTTATTGTTAATGAAGATTTTTTTGATTTTTCTTTTTACTTCATATCTGATTTCATCTTGTTCATTTCGGCATATTGTTAATGGCTATTTCAAATTCAATAATTAAATTGGTGGCTACATTGAAAGTGTTGAGGTTGGGCCAATTGTGTTTGAGGCCCTTCAAAAGAATTAAGTTTTCATCATCACTCAGAGTTGTTTTAGATAAATTTACAATGGGAGGATGGAATTATTCAATGGTTTTGGAGGGTGTGCATATATGTTTTCATTTGTTTCCGGTATTGCGCTTTTTACTATATTTTTTCTCTTCACAATTGTTTTCTTCACGTCAACTGTTCCAAAAATTCTACAGGATCATAATTATTTATTCAATTATATTGAATTATATTATATGTATCTATATATACTTACATTCCCGCGACCAAAGCAAACACTGGATCATTAAGCTATTCTTCATTTTACGTTGGCGTTTGAAACCACAGTGCCTGATATTGAATATATCACACTGATCACCGGGAGCTGGCAAGTTACTTCAATTGATCTACTCATCTTCAGCTTCAGTACGATTATTGATCTTCATATGTGTTCGATTGTTATGACTTTGTGCCTGACAGTGTATACAAGCTAGCTCATTTAACCGTTCTCCGCTTTTCATAAACATTATAAGACTTTGCCTAACACTGCGTGTGCCATACTGCTGTTCAGAAAATTACGCACTGTTTCTTTTAAGTGACTTACATTTTACTTCTTCTGAATTTTACAGTGTCTACCCCCGTCATTTTTAGAGCGCCTCTTCTACTGATCCGGAGTGAACTTGATCTTTTATTTTCTTTTTCCTATGCATTGTTTTTCATGTTTTAATCGGCTGATGATGACCTGGACTAGGATCGAAACCGGTACCACTTATACTTATTATTAAATAAGAATGTAATCAGTGCATTTCTTATTCTTTTGTATTGAATAGGTTGAACCTCTTTATTTATTATTTCAATTTTAACTGTGATACTTTTCAATACGGAACAATGAAATTTTTATCTTTAAACACTGAACCTACACCGGGAGTTCTGGTCTGGGGAGCAATTTCCTATGAAAGCAGGAGCACTCTCGTGGTTATCTGACGCACCCTGACTGCAGACAGTGTACGTCTGCCTGGTGATTTGACCTGTGTGCTGCCATTCATGAACAGCATTCCCGGGGAGTGTTTTCCAACAGGATAATGCAAGCCCCCATGCCGCTTTTGCAACCTAATGTGCTCTACAGAGTGTCGACGTGTTGCCTTGGCCTGCTCGATCCGCTGATCTGTTCCCAATCGAGCACGTATGGAATATCATTGGACAACAACTCCAGCGTCATCCACAACCAGCATTAACCGTCCCTGTATTGACCGACCAAGTGCAAAAGGCATGGAACTCCATCCCAAAAGCTGACATCCGGCACCTGTATGACACAATGCATGCACGTTTGCATGCCTGCATTCAACAGTCAGGCGATTACACCACTTATTAATGGACCAGCATGGCACATTTGCGATAGCTTTTCTTGCGCAGTTATTTACTGTAGTCCTGTACCTTTAATCAATTAAATATGTTATGTTGACAAATATATTGCCAAATTTTCCATATTCTACATTCCTTATTTCATGGTGTTCGGATATTTTCTTCTGCCCATGGTGATCGGATATTTTTTTTCTGTCAGTGTATGGCCAAACCATATCGGTTTATTTCTCTCTATTCTGTCTAAAAGCTATTTTTACTCTGATTTCCTTCCTGATATCCTTATTTCTTACTCTGTTGTTCTTGTCTTTCCTATCATACCCTATAAAAATTCCAAATACAGCACAAGCTTACACCTAGGTAGCCAACTTGCTCAGATCATCAAAGTGAAGACAACATTCTATTAAGATGTAGAGATAATCCTCATCCTTTCGTGCTTTCATATTTCTCTTTTTTCTTCTTCCTATTGCTCCCTCTTCTCGCAAAAAGCTTTCCTTGTGTTTTTCCTACTATGTGTTGTAATTCAAGTTGCCTGATTGATATGTCTGTAATCAGTTCCTTTCATTTACTTACAATGACCCACTAGGCTCCTTTTTTCCTTTCATGTTCCTACTGCATTCCTAGGCTTACACCACCTGAATTTTCTTCATTTTATCCCTTTCCTTTCCTGTATCTATGTTCCTTCTTGTCCTAAAAATCCCACATCAAGACTGAAGATCTGTCAAGATGGCCCCTCAATCAGGGTTGATGCCCGCCTTTCTGATGAAGATGGAAAGCAGAAATGAGGTTGTCAGGGGCTGAGAAGAACTGAGCTTGATGAGGAGAGAGTCTATCTATTTGAAGATGGTGGAGACTGCCTTGTCCTTTTGTGTTTTTATGTTCATCCTTGTCTTTTTCTGTTGGTTCTACGTTGCACCGACTCAGACATGTCTTGCAAAGATGATGGGATAAGACAGGGCTAGTAGTGGGAAGGAAGCAACTGTGGTTTTAGTAAAGATACATGTAATAACACTTGCCTGGTGTTAAAATGGGAAACCATGAAAAATGATCTTCAGGGCTGCCAATTGCGGGATTCAAACCCACTATCTCCCGAATGCACGCTATACGGCCCGAACTGCACAGCCAGCATTGCTCCCTCTTCCCATACACAGTATAATTTTGTCTGTTCTAATTAGGTGTTCCTTTTTATGTTCCTATCTTTCTATACATGATTTGACTTGACAAATATTTGTTCCTTTCTATTACTTAACTTGATCTAGGATTAATAATCATGTTACATATTTGGATATTCCCTTTCAGAAAAGGTCAATTAGCATTTGTGTTTGGCTAATTTAAACCACACCGAGCAAGTTGGCCGTGCGGTTAGGAGTGCATGGCTGTGAGCTTGCATCCGGGAGATAGTGGGATCGAATCCCACTGTCGGCAGTCCTGAAGATGGTTTTCCGCGGTTTCCCATTTTCACACCAGGCAAATGCTGGGGCTGTACCTTAATTAAGGCCACGGCTGCTTCCTTGCAACTCCTAGGCCTTTCCTATCCCATCGTCGCCATAAGACCTATCTGTGTCGGTGCGACATAAAGCAACTAGGGAAAAAACAAAAAAACACAAAACTTACTTTAAAACATTTTTTGCTAATTTCTTTTTTTTTTTCCTTTGGGAATGATGAGCCATTACTGCCATATCTGCGAAAAATATTTTCAGACTTTTTCATACCAAGAAGCTGTATGTCGATTTCCACTTGATGATTTTATCATCAAATCACTCCAGAAAATTAGTGCGCTAGTCCTAAATCCCCTATAACAATCAACAATAGCATTACATGGATTGACTATTGTTAACTGAGATGTGCTCTATCCGTTCTGCTGCAATTCATGCAATCCACCTCTACTACTTCTACTGCTGAAGGGGTGATAAAAATAAATTTTCCGCAATTTTACTAAAACTAACATGAAAACATTGGGTACAATGCCAGCTAGTTTATAATATAAATTAAAAGTAAAGACATAAGAACTGAAATAAAAACATTACTAAGTCAGAAGAACATATTTCATCCAATCAATCAGACATAATTTCTCAATACCTTGACACTATAACTTAAATCACAGCTTCTAACTAAACAGATTTGTCTAATGCAGTCATCTTTTCAAATTATAGATAAGAATGGATATAAAATACCATCTACACATAGTCAATTTTCCTTTCTAGAGTATTAGACAATCCCACAGAAGGTTTCCTATTTAATTATGAAGTTGTAATGATCTCTATGAATTACTATTTGGAAAAAAAAGACACTATGGCTCCATTTGTGTTTTCTTTACAATCACAACTCACAACGTAAAATACAACAAAATATGTAATATGTAAGTTATGTCATTTTTTATCATGCATTTTACACTCTGTAGGTAAAGTACCTTAATTCTCTTCCTGCAGAGTTAACTATATATCAAAGAATTGTTCATCTACATTAACTTAGACAATACATAACTTACCCACACGCAACAAGATTTCCAGAGGGAGCATATGCACAAGCCATTACCCAAGTGGTTGGCATTGTAACTGCATGCTCCTTGTTTGTTGTAAATGCATCCCATATTATCATTTTCCCATCCTGCAATAAAAATAGAATTTTTAAATAACTATACTAACAAGCATAAGTACATTGGTTCATGAAGGGATTTAAAGTATTCCTCAATTAACAAAACTGAACACTGCATGTATAAGAGCGAACAAAAAAAAAAAAAAATTGCATCGCTAGCTCAGAGATGCTCACGCTGAGCATTTCATCCCGCGGGCACACAGCCTTGTAAGTGGGCAGGCAGGCGATGAGCGTGCTATTCAGCCACAGTGACATATATAGTAGATACGCCACTCGCTGTGATAGCCAATGCCAGGCAAAGGCCTGCCAGTCACACTCGATCACTGCAGCGATACCCGGGTTTGAAATGGTGGCAGAAACTAATGAAAAAGAAAGGGACTTGCAGAATCTCTCTGCAGAGAGCCAAAGGAAAAAACAGTTTGTTGTTGGGTTTTTATTTTTTTGCTAGCAGTGGACCGTGCAAAAGGCCTACTATGAGGGCAGTCTGTTATATCAAAAAGGTGTAATTTAGAATGTTACTACAAAGTGGAATGTAAGAGAGTTAGTAATTATTGCAGTATGTAAAATCAAATACACAGTACAAGAACTCACCAATATTAAACTATGATTCTACACACGTTTATTGTACTTAATTACAGATTACAGTTTTCTTAACACGAGATACAAATACACACACACACACATGCTTCCATTTTACCAGTCCTTTTTCTCAAAGTTTATATACGTCCTTTACTGCTCATGACAGTCAGGGCTTCCTAGATTTCTAACCTGTAAAAAAAAAAAAAAAAAGTTCTACACATCCTCCCACCTTGCAATTTTAAAAGTAAAGCAAAATTGCAACCTTTTCTAGTTTCCTCACAAGTTCAGTCTGTCAGGTATTTTCACACAACCCCCCGACCTTGTAGTTGTACTTATCTTCCTTCCAACCTCGGACACCTTCGAGTCTTTTGGCTGGACATTCGATGGGGAATCAGGTTCCACAAGCAGCTGTTTCCTAGTTGCAGACACCTCCAAAGGATAAAGGTGTTGAAGTGGCCTAATCCTTTCACCATGAGCAGTCCTTACTCTCGCCACTCTTACATAGCCATCTGCTCCTGGGTAGGTTTCTAACACCAGAACAAGGGGCCAGTTGAATTTCATCCCATCTGACTTGATCAGCACAATCTCTCCCACCTGTAGAGTTCTCTGCTTCTGCACCCTCTGATGGACCAACATGGTCAAATATTCAAATATTCATTGTGGAAATGCTGACAGAAGTCATCTCGGAGCTTCTGAAGATATCTCCACCTTCTGTTCAGGCTGTGGGCAACGATTTCACCCAAGTCTACGACATCATTTCTTGGTAGACCTTGCACAAACATAGCCGGTGTCAATGGGTTCACACAGTATGGTTTCCAACTCTTCAAAACTTACAACCTTTCTGCCTAGGATTCTTCGCAGGAGTTCTTTTACCATGCGGATCAATTTCTCCCACCATCCCCCCCACCATGATGCGGCTGGAGGGTTGAAGATCCACTTGATTTTCTGTACGCAGGACATAGCAATTATTTCCTGCCAATTCAGTTGTTTCAGGCTGTGGCTCGCACCTACAAAGTTGGTGCCATTGTCAGTGAATATGACCTGTACTCTTCCTCGTCTGGCAATAAATATTCTCGAGGCCATCATGAAGCATTCTGTGAATAGGGACCTGGCAAGCTCAAGGTGCACTGCTTGGTAGACAGTGCACGTGAATAGTACAATCCATACCTTATCTCCCCAGTTCAGGTATAAGGGACCTAACATATCAATGCCAGTCACTTCAAATGCAGCTGCACATTTAACACGGTCTTTCGGTAATGGTGCAGAAGGGGGTTCCACTGGTTTGCTTTGATATCGTCTACAAATCACACATTTCCTCACTATGTTTAGTATCAATCTCTTGATGCCAATAATCCAGAACCTTTCCCTGATGTTGGAGATTATCATCTGGCAGCCAGCATGCTGCATTTGACAGTGCTTCTCAAATACCATTTGGTGGATTATGATGTTGTCATGAGGTAGAAGTATTGGGTGCTTGAATTAGTCTGGTTCATTGCTAAGCAATAACCTTGTTCTGAGACCAATCAGCCCATCTTGGTCTTTGAATGTCTGAAGTGCCTTTGGGGTTTTGGATTCATCATTTCTAAAGTGCTCTAACTGGATGCATTGTAACAGCGTTATTTCCACTTTCTCTACTTCTTCATAGTGAAGTTCTCCTGTTCTCTTGCTCAAACTGGCACAATTATATCGAAATCTCAATATCCAAGCAATCATTCTTAGAATCTTCACATAACTGGAAAAATAATGAAGATCACCACTGAATCTTGAGTTGCTGCTGGAAACAGTGCACAAAGTTGTCTTCTTTCCTTGTTCACATCTTGTTCTGGAGAAAGTATCTCTAATTGTGGCCATTGTCCTTTCTCTTCCTGAAGCCAGGCAGGGCCTTCCCACCATCGGCTGAGGAACAAAACCTTTGCACTGCACCCTCTGGAAGGCAAGCCGGCTGAATTGAGAGCACCTGGAATGTAGCACCATTCAACTGGAGAAGTGTTTTTTCTAATTTCTCTGCAGCTGTTACTGACAAAGATATTCCAATCATCTTCTCTCCTTATCCATGCGAGAACGACCGATGAATCACTCCAGCAATATGTCTTACATCCTTCTATTCCTAAGCTCTTCTTCACTTCATGGCACAATCTTGACGCAATAAGGGCTGCTATCAGTTCAAGTCGACGGATAGACCAGTCCTTTAAAGGTGCCACTCTTCCTTTGGCCTGTGCGAGACGCACATTTCTCAGCCATGCCAGAAATTTGCTCAAGATCTCTTTCGGCAGTTTTCCATCTCAAGAGGTATTTAATCTCCAAGTTTCCCGTAGGAGTAATTTCGGCACTAACATCATTGGACTAGCAAAACTGAGAGGGTCAAAGACTTTCTGAGTGATGGACAGCAGCATACGTTTTGTAATTTGGTTACAGGTGAGTCCTATAGTATCAACATCACAGAAAATCTCATCTGTGTTAGTTTCCCATAGTAGTCCCAGTCTTCCAGTCTTTTCTGCATCCTTATGAAGTTGTGTACTAGTCCATCCTTGGAGCTCAAATTTTGCAGTGGACATCAGTTCCTTTGCTTCTTTGATGAATTTTCTAAACTCCTGCTCAGAATCAACACTTGTTACACAATTATCAACGTAGAATGATTTCTTCAGTTTTTCAGCTGTTTCCTTTACTTCCTTTGGTGCCTATTTCAAGTGATGGCGCAGAGAAGCACTTAGCATGAATGGACTTGGTGCAACCTCGCATACCACCCTACAATGTCTTAATGTTATCACTTCTCATGAGTCACAGCTTTTTTCACCAGAGGGTCCGGCTCCATGGCTAAATGGTTAGTGTGCTGACCTTTGGTCACAGGGGCCCGGGCTCGATTCCCGGCAGGGTCGGGAATTTTAGCCATTTATGGTTAATTTCGCTGACACGAGGGCTGGGTGTATGTGTCGTCTTCATCATAATTTCATCCTCATCACGATGTGCAGGTTGCCTACGGGTGTCAAATCAAAAGACCTGCACCTAGCGAGCTGAACATGTCCTTGGACACTCCCGGCACTAAAAGCCATATACCATTTCATTTTTTCCACCAGAGAAATTTCAAAAACTGTCGATCCTCACATGCTACGCTAATATGTAGAAATGCTTTGGTTATGTTTGCAGTAACTCCAATTGCATTCTTTCTAAACTGAAGTAGTAGACTCGGAATCAATTTCATTAAATTTGGTCCTGTTTCCAAGCAAGAATTCAGCGAGTTGCCTCGAGTATCTCGATAAGAGGCATCGAATACTGGGCGAATCTTTGTTGCCTCACCAGATTCCTTTATCACTGCATGATGTGGGAGAAAATATCCTGACCTGCTGTCTTCTGCATCTGGAACCATTTCAATGATGCCATCCTTCACCCAATTTTCAAAAACTTTATGATATTCGTTAAGCTTATCAATTCTGGAAAGATGTCTTGTCACCGACAGTAGTCTTTTCTCAGCCGTTGCCCGATTATCTGTTAACTCAGGATGTCCTTCCTTCCATGGCAAGCAGACTTCATATCTGTTGTCTTCATCTGTAGATAGCTGCAATAATTCTGAAATCACTTCTTCTTTTTGTGCCTTAGGTGCCTTAGGTTTCAGCTCTGCTTGGTCTTGAATTCCTATGACGACTAGTTCCCACAGATCCCGTAAACTGAAATTCACATTAGTGAGCCCAACCACCTGTCCACCTTTCATATTCTTCCTGCATCCCATGATGGTCCATCCTAACCGTATCTCAATTGACATATCATCATCATCAATTTTCATGGTATTGCCAGTCCAAAGTTTACCAAGGCTATTTGCTCCTAATAGGATTTTAATGTCTGGTGCACTGTGACCTTGATCAGTGACTGTGATGTTTGCTTCTTTCAACTGTAGAAATATCTTCTGATTTTTCAGTCGAGGAACAAAATTACATATTTTACTTTGATCCAACACCGTCACTGAACGTTCAAATTTCTAGTCTAAGCTTCATAATTTGATATCGTAGACCTTATGTTCCCGCTCCCTCAACTCGCCTCCACCAAAGAGGTTATGACTTAATATCTCTTCCCCTAAACATTTCAGACTGAGTTCTCTGGGTACGTGATCTACAATGTAGGATCTCTGTGAGCCGGAATCTAGAAGAACCCTTACCATGTGCGTTGTCCTACCAGTGACTATAGTTACGATAAGTATCTGTAGCAATGTCTGCCCTCCCTGCTGAGATAGCAAACTGCCTGTTCCATTGGTTTGTGAATCCCTGGGTGTATTGTTGGACACTTGTCTTACTTCTGTACACAACTGTGGACACATTAATGTAACATGGTGCTTATCACAGATAAAACATTTCACAAAACATTTACATTTCTTAGCATTGTGCCCTGCTCTAAGACAAAAGTAACATCTTGCCTTTTGCTTTAGCAAATTCTTCCTGGCCCCTAGCGTTAACTTCTTGACATTAAAACACTCTACAGAAATATGACATGGCAGCATATTTCTCCCGGGTAACTCCTAAGGTTTCCAAAGCTTGCAGCTGAGTTTCCAGTTTATTATGTAAAGTGCTCAGCACCATACTTCCCCCCCCCCCTAGTAGCTTGATTTAGAACAAGGGACAAAAGCTCACGTACATAAATTTCAATAAGGAGTTCATCCTTTGCAAAGCGAGATTTTAACTGTTCAATAGCATGACGATAATTGGCGCCTGATGGAGGGAAACTTTCCACCAGCTCTCTAGCTTTTGAACCTGGTACCATCGATTGTAAAAGATACTGAAATTTATCATCATCCTCTAAAGATTTGTTGGCATCAATTTTATTAAACTGACCCCAAAAGTGGACCGTGCAAAAGACCTACTATTAGGGCAGTCTGTTACATCGAAAAGGTGTAATGTAGAATGCCACGACAAGTGCAACATGCTCATTTGTATGAAACTGTTGTACGGAATGTTTGAATAAAAATGGTTGAAGATAGATTTTAAATACTATTAATACAAGAACAATGCGCAAAATCAAGCATAAAACTTTTGGAATTATGTATTATGTTTTACTGAATGGATAATAGGGATTTTACTTTTCTTAGTAGAAATTCTGCCATTTCCATCCAAGAAACTGCATGCTTGCATGCTTGAACCCTGTATCTTTGTACAGTTGCCCAGAGAAAAGAAAAAGAAAAAAGATGCATGGTGTCATAAAAGTTTCACTCAGATACATTTTTCCAGAAACAATTTGAATCTATAGATATAATGTTTGTTGTGAGTATCCGCAGGGTGTTGACTTACATGGAAGGTGAATTTGATATTTAAAAAATTAAGTCTGATAAAATATTAAGTGCAAGAAACATAAAATACTATGCACTCATTCTCTTTTTTTGAGTGACTGTACGTTGTAACATGTCAGTTTTCTTTGAATGAGTAAATATATGAAAATAAAACCATGTCTGTTAATATCAAACGTAGTATAAATCACACACGAATACTTGAAGAAAAAATAGGTTTTTCTTGCGATTATAGTGTCTTTCTTTATGCTGTACTCCAAGCAACATTTTGTTGAAAATGGTGCGAGGAAAAACTCTGTCGTCACAATCAAATAGCACTCCTCCTCTCTCGCTTGACTGTGACGTACACTTAACATGTAAGCTGCTCGCAGTTATGTCACGCTTGCCCAGCCACAATGGCTAGCCTCAACGGCGCCCAGCTGAACAACTCTGCTCTAGCGATTTGTTAGAATGGATAGGGAAGTGTAAATCGACATAGGTTAGACTATTCTAGCTATTCAATGAGCTTAAGATGAAGTCCTATTACTGTGATGCGAGGTAAAAGTAACGCACTTTGGTAAATTCTTTTTTTTTTTCATGAGACACTTTTGAGGGTCCGCACTCCACAAGTGTGTGAGATTCCTACTCACTAAAACCCACACATCCTTTTCCCACAACGTATATCTCTGCCCCGGAACTGCTCTCGCATTACTTCAGGGCGGTGTCATGCTAATTTCTCAGGTTTGTTCTTCCTTTATTTCTCCTTACTGCCATTCATGAGCATTCGTATCCCTCTTTTTCTGACACAGGATCCCTTCTACATATACTACTACCTGATTCCAAGATTCTTGGTTTCGTAGCATCACCTGCACAATAGTTTCAGGCGTCAACTCTCTTTGCTCAGTATGTAAACATCTTCTCTCAGTTGACCAGTGATAGCATACAAAAAATGTGTGAAATACATCGTCTACATCATTGCAATAAATACACACCATTCGATATTAACAGACATGGTTTTATTTTCATATAATTACTCATTCAAAGAAAACGGACATGTTACAATGTACAGTCACTCAAAAAAGAGAATGTTATTGGTTTTTATACCCCACTAGCTACTTTTACAGTTTTCGGAGACACCAAGGTTTTGGAATGTTGCCCCACAGTTCTTTCAAGTGCCAGTAAATCTACTGACATGAGGCTGAAGTATTTAAGCAGTTTCAAATACCACCAGACTGAGTCAGCATCAAACGTGCCAAGTTGGGCTCAGACGGCTAGCGCTCTACCATTCGAGCTACACAGCTCAGCATGCAGTTTGGTGGATGTCACATGTTTTGCATCTGAAGAGCTAAGAATGCAAAATAGGGGATTAAAGGTGGGCTCAATGTGGACAGTAGAGGCATTTCAAGATGTCCCAAATTTCTGACATGAATGACCTCTTACTCATTATATGTAAGTTATATAAAAACAAGTTACCTGAGATGAAGAAACAATGTGACGTTTATCAGGAGACCAATCAGAGCAAAGAACCTTTGCCTGGTGTCCTTTTAAAACTCGGCGAGGTTTGATGTTGAGATAATTTATAACTTCAAGTCTTTCTGCGACAGTGGACACTGAAATATAAACCATGAACTAAAAATAAAATTTATCCAAAGTAAGTATTTTAGAAATTTAATAACATCATAACAATAACATTTTTTGTTATAATTTTAGTTTAGTTAGTTATTAAATTACTTATTTTGAACAGTTATAATCTTTTAAAAATATTGCCATGTTAGCACCTAAAGTGCAAAATTCATGTCTTGTTGTTTATGTATTAAAATAATTCACACATATTTCCATCAATATACAATCTTAATTATCAAATGACTTCAACTGTGTTCCAATCCAGGTCCCTTCTTATTATGCTATTTTTGACCAACTCCAACCATCACAGTCTGGGTCTACCTCTTGTTCTTCTTCCTTCAAATTTAGCCTCGATCATCCACTTCGGTATCCTTCCATCTTCCATCCTCTTAGAATGTCCAAACCATCTCAGTTTATTTCTCTCCATTCTGTCTGAAAGTTTTTTTACTCTGATTTCCTTCTTGATATTCTTATTTCTTACCCCATCTAGTCTTGTCTTTCCTATCATACCTGTAAGAGAGTTAGTAATTATTGCAGTATGGAAAATTGAATACACATTACAAGAACGCACTGATATTAAACTATGATTCTGCACACGTTTATTGCACTTAAATTACAGATTCCTTAACATGAGACACAATTACACACACATGCCGCCATTTTTTTTTTCCACAGAGATTATATACATCCTCCCACCTTGCAATTTTAAAAGTAACACAAAATTGCAACCTTTTCCAGTTTCCTCACAAGTTCAGTCTGTCAGGTATTTTCACACAACGCCCCGATCTTGTAGTTGTACATATCTTCCCTCCAACCTCAGACACCTCGGAATCTTTTGGCTGGACGTTCAATGAAGAATCAGGTTCCACAAGCAGTGGCTTCATTGTTGCACACACCTCCAAAGGATAAAGCCGCTGAAGTGGCCTAATCCTTTCACCATGAGCAGTCCTTACTCTTGCCACTCTTACGTTGCCATCTGCTCCTGGGTAGGTTTCTAACACCAGACCAAGGGGCCAGTTGAATTTCTTCACCCCATCTGACTCGATCAGCACAATCTCTCCCACCTGTAGAGTTCCCGGCTTCTGCACCCTCTGATGGACCAGCATGGCCAAATATTCATTGCGGAAACGCTGACGGAAGTCATCTCGGAGCTTCTGAAGATATCTCAGCCTTCTGTTCAGGCTGCGGGCATCCATTTCACCCAAGTCTACGACATCATTTCTTGGTAGACCTTGCACAAACATAGCTGGAGTCAATGGGTTCAGTGTCTCTGCCGTGTCTTCTATGAAGGTCAATGGTCTAGAGTTTAATGTGGCTTCACAGTCACACAGTATGGTTTCCAACTCTTCAAAACTTACAACCTTTCTGCCTAGGATTCTTCGCAGGAGTTCTTTTACCATGCGGATTAATCTCTCCCACCATCCCCCCCACCATGGTGCGGCCGGAGGGTTGAAGATCCACTTGATTTTCTGTATGCAGGACATAGCAATTATTTCCTGCCAATTCAGTTGTTTCAGGCTGCTGCTCGCACCTACAAAGTTGGTGCCGTTGTCAGTGTATATGACCTGTACTCTTCCTCGTCTGGCAATAAATCTTCTCAAGGCCATCATGAAGCATTCTGTGGATAGGGACCTGGCAAGCTCAAGGTGCACTGCTCGGTAGACAGCGCACGTGAATAGTACAATCCATACCTTATCTCCCGAACTCAGGTATAAGGGACCTGCCATATCAATGCCAGTCACTTCAAATGCCGCTGCACATTTAACGCGGTCTTTCGGTAATGGTGCAGAAGGCGGTTCCACTGGTTTGCTTTGATATCGTCTACAAATTACACATTTCCTCACTATGTTCCGTACTAATCTCTTGATGCCAATAATCCAGAACCTTTCCCTGATGTTGGCGATCATTATCTGGCATCCAGCATGCTGCATTTGACAGTGTTTTTCAAATACCATTCGATGGATTATGATGTCTTCCTGTGGTAGGAGTATTGGGTGCTTGAATTCGTCTGGTTCATCGCTAAGCAATAATCTTGTTCTGACTCTAATCAGCCCATGTTGGTCTTTGAATGTTTGGAGTGCCTTCAGGATTTTGGATTCATCATCTCTGAAGTGCTCTAACTGGATGCATTGTAACAACGTTATTTCAGCTTTCTCTACTTCTTCATAGTGAAGTTCTCCTGTCCTCTTGCTCAAACTGGCACAATTATGTCGAAATCTCAGTATCCAAGCAATCATTCTTAAAATCTTCACATAACTGGAAAAATAATGGAGATCATCACTGAATCTTGAGTTGCCGCTGGAAACAGTGCACAAAGTCGTCTTCTTTCTTTCTTTATTCACATCTTGTTCTGGAGCAAGTATCTCTAATTGTGGCCACTGTCCTTTCTCTTCCTGAAGCCATGCAGGACCTTCCCACCATCGGTTGAGGAACAAAACCTTTGCATCGCACCCCCTGGAAGGCAAGTCGGCCGGGTTGAGAGCACCAGGAATGTAATACCATTCATCTGGAGAAGTGTTTTGTCTGATCTCTCTGCATCTATTACTGACAAAGACATTCCAATCATCTTCTCTCCTTATCCATGCAAGAACGACCGACGAATCACTCCAGCAATATGTCTTGCATCTTTCTATTCCTAAGCTCTTCTTCACTTCACGGCACAACCTCGACGCAATAAGGGCTGCTATCAGTTCAAGTCGAGGGATAGACCAGTCCTTTAAAGGTGCCACTCTTGCTTTGGCCTGTGCGAGACGCACGGTTGCCTTCCCATCATGCTCTGTACGCAAGAAAGCACAAGCAGCGTATGCTTTCTTACTGGCATCACTGAAAACATGTAGGCTAACTGTTTCTGGCTTGATCGTGTCCTCTGCTAATCTTCGTTTTACCCGACATTTCCCAAGCCAATGCATATTTCTCAGCCATGCCAGAAATTTGCCCAATATCTCTGTCGGCAATTCTTCATCCCAAGTGGTATTTAATCTCCATGTTTCCTGTAGGAGTAATTTCGGCACTAACATCGTTGGACTAGCAAAACCGAGAGGATCAAAGACTTTCTGAGCGATGGACAGCAGCATACGTTTTGTAATTCGGTTACTGGTGAGCCCTATAGTATCGACATCACAGAAGATCTCATCCGCATTAGTTTCCCATAGTAGTCCCAGCAATGATACTGTACTGCTTCCAGTCTTTTCCGCATCCTTATGAAGTTGTGTGCTAGTCCATCCTCGGAGCTCAAATTTGGCAGTGGACATCAGTTCCTTTGCTTCTTTGATGAATTTTCTCAACTCCTGCTCAGAATCAACACTTGTAACGCAATTATCAACACCGGGCGAGTTGGCCGTGCACGTAGAGGCGCGCGGCTGTGAGCTTGCATCCGGGAGATAGTAGGTTCGAATCCCACTATCGGCAGCCCTGAAAATGGTTTTCCGTGGTTTCCCATTTTCACACCAGGCAAATGCTGGGGCTGTACCTTAATTAAGGCCACGGCCGCTTCCTTCCAACTCCTAGGCCTTTCCTATCCCATCGTCGCCATAAGACCTATCTGTGTCGGCGCGACATAAAGCCCCTAGCAATTATCAACGTAGAACGATTTCTTCAGTTTTTCAGCTGTTTCCTTCACTTCCTCTTGTGCCTGTTCCAAGTGATGGCGCAGAGTAGCACTTAGCAAGAAAGGACTTGGCGCAACTCCGAATATCACCCTACAATGTCTTAATGTTATCACTTCCCGCGAGTCACAGCTTTTCCACCAGAGAAATTTCAAAAACTGTCGATCCTCACGTACCACGCTGATCTGTAGAAATGCTTTGGCTATGTCTGCAGTAACTCCAATTGCATTCTTTCTAAACTGAAGTAGTAGACTCGGAATCAATTCTATTAAATTTGGTCCTGTTTCCAAGCACGAATTCAGCGAGTTGCCTCGAGAATCTCGAGAAGAGGCATCAAATACTGGGCGTATCTTTGTTGTCTCACTCGATTCCTTGATCACTGCATGATGTGGGAGAAAGTATCCTGACCTGCTGTCTTCTGCGTCTGGAACTATCTCAATGATGCCATCCTTCAACCAATTTTCAAAAACTTCATGATATTCATTAAGCTTATCAATTCTGGAAAGATGTCTTGTCACCGACAGTAGTCTTTTCTCAGCTGTGGTCCGATTATCTGTTAACTCAGGATGTCCTTTCTTCCATGGCAAGCAGACTTCATATCTGTTGTCTTCAGCTGTAGATAGCTGCAACAATTCTGAAATCTCTTCTTCTTTTCGCATCTTAGATTTCAGCTCTGCCTGGTCTTGAATTCCTATGACATCTAGTTCCCACAGATCCCGCAAACTGAAATTCACATTGGTGAGCCCAACCACTTGTCCACCTTTTATATTCTTCCTGCATCCCATGATGGTCCATCCTAACCGTGTCTCAATTGCCATAATATCATCATCAATTTTCATGGTATTGCCAGTCCAAAGTTTACCGAGGACATCTGCTCCTAACAGGATTTCAACGTCGGGTGCATTGTGACCTTGATCTGTGAGTGTGATGTTTGCCTCTTTCAACTGTGGAAATATTTTCTGATTTTTCAGTCGAGGAACAAAATTACATGTTTTACTTTGATCTAATACCGTCACTGAACACTCAAATTTCTGGTCTAAACTTCGTAATTTGATATCGTAGACCTTATGTTCCCGCTCCCTTAATTCGCCTCCACCAAAAAGGTTATGACTTAATGTCTCTTCCCCTAAACATTTCAGATTGAGTTCTCTGGGTATGTGATCCACAATGTATGATCTCTGTGAGCCGGAATCTAGAAGAACCCTTGCCAAGCGTGTCGTCCTACCAGTGACTATAGTTACGATAAGTGTCTGTAGCAATGTCTGTCCTCCCTGCTGAGATAGCAAACTGTCTGTTCCGTTGGTTTGTGAATCCCTGGGTGTATTGTTGGACACTTGTCTTACTTCTGTACACAACTGTGGACACATTATTGTAACATGGCGCTTATCACAGATCAAACATTTCACAAAACATTTACATTTCTTAGCATTGTGCCCTGCTCTAAGACACAAGTAACATCTTGCCTTTTGCTTTAGCAAATTCTTCCTGGCCTCTAACGTTAACTTCTTGGCACTAAAACACTCTACAGAAGTATGAGATGATTTATCACACCATAGACATGCATCCTTAGTAGAACACTTACTATCACTCGCTAAAATACATGCAGCAGCGGGTACTTTATCTATCTTTGACGCAGAACTCTTAGCATCAAAACTTAAGCTGAAACCAGATCTAGCGAGCGCAAAGCGTTCTTCACTTTCAACTTCTAACCTCAAAAATGCCAGTAGGTTAGCTAGAATATCCTGATCATCCGCTTCACTCCTGTTGTTTTGTGGTCTTTCCCAGGCTAACATTACATCTTCTGGCAACGAAGATTCCACTAAAGGGTATAACATGGCAGCATATTTCTCCCGGGTAACTCCTAAGGTTTCCAAAGCTCGCAGCTGAGTTTCCAGTTTATCATGTAAAGTGCTCAGTGCCATACTTTCCCCCCTAGTAGCTTGATTTAAAACAAGGGACAAAAGCTCACGTACATAAATTTCAATAAGGAGTTCATCCTTTGCAAAGCGAGATTTTAACTGTTCAATAGCATGACGATAATTGGTGCCTGATGGAGGGAAACTTTCCACCAGCTCCCTAGCTTTCGAACCTGGTACCATCGATTGCAAAAGATACTGAAATTTATCATCGTCGTCTAAAGATTTGTCGGCATCAATTTTATTAAACTGACCCCAAAAATCAAGCCAGTTCTTTACATTTCCGTCGAATTTCGTCAGCTCCAGTTTCGGCAGACGGAAATTTCTGTTAGGTGACTGTACTATGGCACTATTTATCTCGTAGACCTGGTCTGCAGCTACAGAATGAACTTGAATAACATTTTTATACCTTGTTTTGATGATAATATACTCATCTCTGTAGGCTTCTCCGTCATCGTAGTCTTTCTGGTAGGCTTCCTCTTCTGCTTTGTTCTCACATAACCAAGATTCACGGATTTCTTCATCCAGTTTGAAGAGACGATTTGCCTTATCTTCCAATATGTTGAACGACGACTCCAATTCCACTTTATCTACGATATTTTCCTGTAGATTTTGTTTCACTTGGCCGATAGCCTGCGTAAACATGCGTCTCACATGCGATCTTTCTTTCTTCAATTTTTCCCGTCCTGTCACGGTCGCCATTATGTAAGAGAGTTAGTAATTATTGCAGTATGGAAAATTGAATACACATTACAAGAACGCACTGATATTAAACTATGATTCTGCACACGTTTATTGCACTTAAATTACAGATTCCTTAACATGAGACACAATTACACACACATGCCGCCATTTTTTTTTTTTTTTTTTTTTTCAATACCTCTCAAAAATTTAATCTCACTGGCCTGTATTTTACTCTCCTGTATTTTAGTCAGTGTCTACCCTCACCTGCATAAATGGGGCAATAATATGAGCAGTAACCAAACAAAGCATATAAGTCCATTATTGCAAATTTTTCAGGCGAAACAAAAAGCTGATAGCTCCTTATAAGTCTATATATATAAAACTAGCAAGAAACCCGTGCTTCGCTACGGTATTATACTGAAATTTATAATTGAATGCTTATTGTTTTATATATAATCCGCCGAAATTCGCGATTTGACTCGTTCTCTGAGAGAATCCGCCAAAATTCGCGATCTGACTCGTTTTCTAATAGATTACGGCAAGTTTCCTCCCATCCTTCAATCTTTCTTTCCAGCAATCGATTTCGTACTTCCCGGGCTAGGTCCAGGTATTCCACCCGGCCAGTTGGGTCCCTAAATCTTTGCCATCTTTTCCTATAAGCATTTTTGATACATATATATATCAAATCCTTCAGCAGATCCGGGGTGGTGTCGTCTTGGGTGCCTTGGCGGTACTGAACCCGCGGTCGGACTGCATTCTTAGTCATTACCCGTCCAGGACCCGTTTCCAGCACGGTCCGCACATTTGACGACGGTCCAGAACATTATTATTATTATTATTATTATTATTATTATTATTATTATTATTATTATTATTATTAAGACCGCTACTTGGCGGTAAATTACATCTGCTGCCATTGTGATTGCTGACAATGTGACCAGCACCATTGTCGCACGTATGCAAGTGTGCGGGATTTCTGGCGATACGAATGACATACTTCCGTGCATTATTGGCCTTATTATAGAGGTGAAAAATAGGACGGTCAATCTCATTCCTATCGTTTATTTCAAATGTGTTTAATTTTTTTTTTTATATGCCAGGAGAATCTACTGTAATCTAAGAACGTTCTCCGAAGGAAAAGATGGCCCTTGAAAACGAACCCAGGAAACATTAATAATGATCGGTTTATGATCAGAATAAGTACATCGAAAATCTACAGCCTGTTTCCAGTCATTCCTCAGGGTCAGGAAAGGAATGAATAAAGCCCCCATCTAGCGACGACAACAGGAATTGTGCCGGCTGCCGAAACCTGTCGCACTCCTCTGGGGCAATGATTAATGAATGACAAATGAAATGAAATGATATTGGACAGTGTTGCTGGAATGAATGGTGACAGGAAAAACCTGTCCCGCCTCCGTTTTGTCCAGCACGAATGACACATGTAGAGACCAGGATTTCAATCAGGGAACCCAGCTTTGAGAGGCCGCCGCGATGCCGCCTGAGCAACGGAGGCTCCTTATAAATACATTATGAACAGTAAAATCAATTGGTCTCACCTCCGTTTACACCCCACCGCCGTTAAGTTTATTCTCCCCCCCCCCCCCCAAATAACTAAAAGAAGGCGTGTTTCTTTATGTTTAAAGGAGATTCCAAACACCAATGTTCACGTCTATTACCTTTAGTTTTGAGATAATTAATTTTAAATTCTTTCACCTCCCCCCCCCCTCCCCCCGCATTCATTGGATTTTCCGACAATAGGTGTTTCTTTACTTTTAAAGCAGATTCCAAATATCAAATTTCACGTCTGTAACAACTTCATTTTTGAGATAACAGTAGTCTAATTAAAATAATTCAACACCATTTTCAGTCCCTTTTACCCCCCCTCTCCACCCATGTGGTATTTCCGAAAACTAAAAATACACGTTTCTTTATTTTTAACAGAGATAAAAAACCATTTTTCACTTCTGTAACATGTTAAGTTTTTGAGAGGTACTGTATAACAATTACCCCCCCCCTTGTCATCCCCCATTAATTGGATTTTCCAAAAGCAAAAAAATGTTTCTTTATTTTGATAGGAGATCCCAAATACCAATTTTCAGGTCTGTAATATCTTCAGTTTCTGAGATTTAAGTATCCTCATTAAAGGCATTCAACCCTTTTTTCACCCTCTTCCACCCTTACTATCGGGATTTTCCGAAAAAAACATTAGTGTTCCTTTCTTTTTAAAGCAGATTCTAAATACCAATTTTTACATCTGTAAACTTTTAAAGTTTTAAGATATAAACACACTCATTTTAAAAATTAACCCCCCTTTTCGCCCCCCGATTATTTGGATTTTCCAAGAACGAAAAAATACGTATTTCCTTATTTTTAAAGTGGATCCCCAATACAAGTTTTCAGGTCTGAAATATCTTCAGGTTCTGAAATATAAGTAGCCTCATTAAAGGCATTCAACCCTTTTTTCACCCTCTTCCAAGCTTCCTATCGGGATTTTCCGAAAACAAAAAAATACGTGTTTCTTTATTTTTAAAGGAGATTCTAAATACCATATTTTACATCTATAAACTTTAAAAGTTTTGAGATATAGATACACTCATTTTAAAAATTAACTCCCCTTTCACCCCCCCCCCATTAACTGGATTTTCCAAAAACAAAAAAATACGTGTTTCCTTCTTTTTGATGGAGATCCCAAACACTAAAATTCACGTCTGTAATATCTTCAGTTTCTGAGATATAAGTATCCTCATTAAAGGCATTCAACCCATTTTTCACCCCTTTTCACCCCTCCTATTGGGATTTTACGAAAACAAAAAATATGTGATTTTTTATTTTTAATGAAGATTCTAAATACCAATTTTTACATCTGTAATCTTTAAAAGTTTTGAGATATAGATGCACTCATTTTAAATTTCACCCCCTTTTTTACCCTCCCATTAATTGGATTTTCCAAAACAAAAAAATACGTGTTTCTTTATTTTTAAGAGAGATCAAAAGTACAAATTTTCAGGTCTGTAATATCTTTAGTTTCTGAGATATACGTACCGGTATCCTGATTTAAGGCATTCAACCACTTTTTCACCCTTTTTCACCCCTCCTATTGGGATTTTCCGAAAACAAAAAAATACGTGTTTCCTTATTTTTAAAGAAGATTCTAAATACCAATTTTTACATCTGTAAACTCTTAAAGTTTTGAGATATAGGTACACTCATTTTACAATTTCACCCCCCTTTTTCACCCCCTTAGCGACGGAATATCCAAAAATCCTCTCTTAGCGAGCACCTACGTTTTAATATAAATGTATCTCCAAAGTTTCATTTCTTTATGTCCAGTAGTTTTGGCTCGGCGATGATGAATCAGTCAGTCAGTCAGTCAGTCAGTCAGGACAAGTTATTTTATATATATAGATAAGAGTTTTGTCTGTACATTGCTCAGAATTTGAAAATAATGGCATTTCTGTATCAGTCATGTCCATAGTAATAAGAAAATGCACTTTTTACTTTTCCGTAATTTCTGTCTGTCTGTCTGTCTGTCTGTCTGTCTGTCTGTCTGTATGTATGTATGTATGTACACGCATCACGAGAAAACGGTTGAAGAGAATTTAATGAAAATCGGTATGTGAAGTCGGGGGATGAGCCTCTGCAATCTAGGCTATAAATCATTTTACTCACGCTGAGTGAAATGGTAGTTTAGGGGAAGGCCTAAAATTGAATTCTCAACTATTTATGTTATTAGTGGTCTAATGAAAATCGGTATGTGAAGTCGGGGGATGAGCCGCTACAATCTAGGCTATAAAACATTTTACTCACGCTGAGTGAAATGGTAGTTTAGGGGAAGGCCTAAAATGTAATTCTCAAATATTTCTTATTAGAAGTGTAGTCGATGAATGCTAGATAACTAAGGTTATATAGTATTAAATTTCCTATTATTCATGTCTTATACATTGTTACCGTACTGGCTATGATCACCAAGGTATTCATGAATTTGAATTTTTGTTACTAAGTCCATATCAGCGCCGAGTAGCGAGAAAATGGGTAAACAGTATTTAATGAAAATCGGTATGTAAAGTCGGAGAATAAGAAACTATTTACGGTATAAAATATTTTACAAATCACAGAGTCGAAAGAAAACTAAATGTGTAGGCCTACAATATAGAAAGCCCATAACACTGATCAACAATAACATTACATTGACCATTGTTTGTCGTGATGTGCTTTGTGTCTTCTGTTGCCCCTCATCTCCGGTAGATAGGATTACTGCTGCGTACAGAGTACTTTTTTAATTTGATTTCTGTCGCACCGACATAGATAGGTTTTTATGGCGACGATGGGATAGGAAAGGGCTAGGAGTGACTTAGGCCTTAAGGTACAGGCCCAACATTTGACTGGTGTGAAAGTGGGAAACCACGGAATACCATCTTCAGAGCTGCCGACAATGGGGTTTGAATCCACTATCTCTCGGATGCAAGGTCACAGTCGCGCACCGCTAACCACACGGTCAACTCGCCCAGTCGGACAGAGTGTAACAGCCTGCCTGAATATTGATGGGAAGTAGCTGGTGAGTTAGATAACTTTCTTCTGTAGCATGCCATTCCTCTGGTTTATAAATTTTCTGATACTACTGGTACGTAACACACTGGATCATCATAGCATTCGGGCTATTCAATCCCTACTCTGAGGTACTGATTGGAATGAACAGTGTGCATATTTAGCGGAATAATGACAGATGAGTGTTCATGGCAATCTGCGGGCTGGTCATCCCAGCTCTCGAACTTTGGACTATTAGATTGGCACCGCAATCTAACCGCAGCACTGTTCGTTAAAAGTGATAAAACGTGCGTCTTTCCATTTGATCGAGTATTTTATATGATAGCATTACTTTTAATCGCTACATTCATACTTACGTTTTTGTAATGATTTCAGTTGATTCAGTTGATTTCAGTTAGGAAAACCACAAAGTCAGTCTTTCTGAGAATCCCGTAGCGAAGCACGGGTACATCAGCTAGTATTCAATAAAATATAATGCAGTTTCCACAGTTAGTTTCTTATTAGGATACTGAAGTAGATGTCATGCTTCAAGAGATCAAGAATATATTTGGGATGTTATAAAGTTAATTTACTTTTTGGACAATATACGTTTTGATCCATTTTATAAGACATCATATATTTTGATGAGTTTACTGTATTTATGTCATCATTAGTTCAGATTAATTTTAATGCCTGAAAATTAAAACTTACAAAATTAGTCTTTCAACACTTCAAATTTACAGTACCTACTTAGAACAGTATAAAATGAATATCTACCTGAAGGAATTCAACAAAGACTAAAATTAATTTGAAAAATCTGGTTTAGTAAAATTATTTATTATTCTCAGAATATTCCTGTCTAGAATAGGCTACATTTATTACATTTTATGAAAGGAAAAATAAAATGAAAATATGTCATTGGTAGACATTATACGTTCTGATTCAGTCACCCACATCGATAATATACAATTTGTTTTAACTGCTCACTTTCAAGATGTTATTTCAATGTTACAGTATACAGATAGATAAAATCTGAATATGGGAATGTGTAGGGCATTAAAAATACTCCCTGCATCAAAATCACTTTTGTCCATAGGTGGGTATTATACATTTTGATTGGTTGCTCTTCATTATTCATCTAATATATCACCTCTTTTCATTTTCTTGGTACTTCTTCTTCCAGATCATGTTCCTCATACTCTGGTAAAATGCATTTTCCTGTTGTATCCTTTTACTGATCTCCATGTCCAATCCTGCATTGGTTAGATATATTGCACATTGCAAAAAAAGGTGTATATGGTAGGAAAGTTTAAATAGCAGGAAATGAGAAAAAACATGTAAAATGTCTGAAACACAAATTTATTACTACTATTAAGCTGGTTTTATTTTTAGTTTTAAAGCTGAAGCCATTTACTTTTGGTTTCAACTTAGTTAATATTTACATCTCAAAAAATGTTTGGAATATTGAAGGATTAGGCATGTTACATGGTAGAGCATGTATAGATCTTTTGTAAGCGGTAGAGAGGAATGTATATATACAAGTAATCCATTAATCACATTATTTGATTTTACATCCCACTTTTACAGTTTTTGGAGACACCGAGGTGCCAGAATTTTGTCCCAAGGAAGTTTTTTACATGCCGGTAAATCTACCAACATGGGGCGGACGTATTTGAACACCTTCAAATACCACCGAACTGAGCCAGGATTGAATCTGCTAAGTTGGGCTCAGAAAGCCAGCGCCTTAACCATCTGAGCCATTCAGCCCGCCAGCAGATGTTGCTGCCCACAGACTGGTATGAGTCTGGGATCAACTATACCGTTTCAAAAAGACTGGTAGTAATGTATACAGTGCAGTATGAGCTTCAGCTAGTGTTTACATTTCATATGCAATGCATATTTCCCAGTTTGACCAAACCAGAATTATAGCAATGATTCAGAGTGGACATACACAAGCACCAGTATCATGCATTGTAAGGATTATCCAAAGTGTAGTGTCAAAAACATGGAAAAGGTACCACGAGACCAATGAGTGACTGACAGATTGACAGAAGGTCGACCGAGGGTAACGATGCCATGCAAGATTGGCATATCCACGTAAAAATGCAGAGGAGGCTAACTCGACAATTAAGATATGACGTCTTGTGGGTAACCAGGGTGAAGGTATCTGGGCAAACTGTACACAATCAGCACACAGTCCCAATTAAGGTCATTTCCTTCAATTCGACATGTTCCATTGGAGAATTTTCATCGTGTTGAGAGAGGGAGATGGCTCATCCAACATCTTAACTGAGGGTTGGATGAATGGCATAATGTTTGCAGATGAAACACGGATATCACTTAGGCCAGATGCACAATGACAAAGGGTGTGGAGACATAAAGGACGCAGTGGAAAGTTCATGAGGTGCATGCATTTGGAGGTGGTGGTGTAATGTTTAGGGCTGGGATTATGCATGGCTCACTCCCAGACCTCATCAGAGTTGCCCAAATGGAATGGGACCTTCTTCCTCAAGATGACAGCAATGTATTGATCGCAACAATGTTACAGCATGTCAGAGACCTGAACTATGCCAGAGGAGGCAATGCAAGGTACTAAGACAGAGTGAAGAAGGGACAAACTTCATTAAAAGATAAGCCGCAAATCATAAACTGCTTGGAAGAAAAGCATTTGAGTTTGTATAAGTTTACATTTGCAGGTTGTGTGTGTCTGCAATACAATCAACAACACTTTGTAACTATCATTGCATTGTATCCTTGATATTAAAAAAAAATTTGTAGTGTATATAAGACTGAAGTTTTCAACAACAACTCCGCCATTGCCGGTCGCAAGCCCGGGGCCTCATTTTGCAAGTGATGAGGAAGGAGGAGCGGGAGGAGTATTAACCTCATAAAAAAACAAGGGTCCATCTGGCTCCAGATGGTAGCACCCTGTTATAAGGCCCCTACCTACAGTTACTAGGCGAAACTGGTCAACGGTCTCTATCTATTTCCCAATGGCACAGAGAGCGGAAGAACCTAAGGGAGCACACCCCGAAAAGAAAAGCGACTTAAAACTCAGGCGAGACTGTTCCCGAATCGGGCGGCTTCCTGGTCAGCATCGGATTCCATGTTAGGGATGGCTGTTCTATAACTCCAGGTCTCACCAACTTAGTTTTACCTTTGGATGGGGTTCTACCCTATCCCCCAAATCTGAAACCATGCAACTAACATGATGACAAAATGCACGGAATCTAGTACCCCAGCCGGTTTAATCCGGTGCCAGAGTTCTGGTTCAAGTAGGACAAAGGATTCTGGAGGCCCTACACCATCATGTTTGGATCAGTCGGAAGATCCATCACCCCGAAAACTCAGAACAAAAGAGAAGCATTTCTTTAGCACACTCAATTTGAACATCCTTTTGAAAGTTGGTAAACAAAAGGAACTGATCAAAGTACTCGATGAATATAAGATCAAAGTTCTAGCAGTCCAAGAAACAAGATTTATTTCAGATGAAGTGTCGGCTATTGGAAACTACAGAATACTGAAAGGACGGCCAGCTATCAAAGCTAAGAAATCAGAGAAAACCAAGACCCCTGTGTTAATACTTGGGACAGCCTTCTTTATTCACAACTCTATAACAGAATCTATAGTAGACTCCAGATCTCCATCTCCCAGACTGTCTGTACTAACTCTCAAAAGTTGAAACAAATTGTACTCCATCTTCAATGCTCATGCTCCAATTAATGAAGATAACAGAAAGAGTCCACAGAAAGTAGAAGAATTTTGATCACAACTTGAAGAAGAACTGTTCAGAACCCCAGAAAAACATGTCAGGATCATGATGGGGGATATTAATGCTCAGATTGGAAAAGAGAGAAAATTTCGAAACATCGTTGGAACATACACGGCTCACAAAAGGACAAACAGAAATGGTGAAAGACTGATAGATGTTTGTGAATCATTTGGCATGAAAATAATGTCCACTCAATTCAAGAGAGCTCCCAAGTGGATGATGACATGGCGATCACCTAACTCCATGTTAGGAGAATTCCAAATTGAAGGAAATAATAAATGTCAGAGTGCAGAAAGGTACTAATTTTTATTCCGACCACTATCTAACAAGGATAAAAGTGAAGCCCACACCTTGTAACCATAGAAAGAAACCCCTCAGAATACAGAAGTAGAGAATTGAAAAACTCAAAGTCAGCGAAGAAATAGTAGTGAAGTATCAAAATGAACTCGACACCTTGGAGTCCTGTGAGTGGGACAAAATGGCTCGGAAAATTCAGGAAGCAGTGAAACAAACAATTTTTCTTGCTAAAAAGAAGAAACATCCATGGTGGAATGATGAGTGTGAAGATGTTATCAGAAACTTGGAACAAGTGGAACTCCCACAAACAGAACTTCGAAGAATTTAAGATCCAAGGGAAAGGACAGCAAAGGTGTTCAAGAATGCCAAAAGAAGGTTCGAAAGAGACCAGCTGAGAGAGATAGAAGAGAATTTCAAGAAAAACAACACCAGGAACTTCTATCAGACGTTTAAGACAAAATTTCAAGGTTACTCGTCACCCAACATTTGTTTAAAAATGATCAAGGTAAGCTGATTATGAGCAACAAACAGAACTGTGAACACTTGGCTAAATATTTCAAAGAACTGCTCAACTGAGATCCACCTCAAGAAAAACTGATGTTCCAGAAACCAGAAAGCACACTGCATGAATCAACCCTGCCAGATAAGAACGAAATAAAGGAAATCATCAAGAGCTTGAAAAATAACACAGCATCTGGCAAGGACTCAATTGTTGCTGAACTTCTGAAATATGCAGGGGATAACTTCCTGGAACAACTTGAAACACTCTTTCAACAGATCTGGTCCACAGGAGAGATCCCAAGAAAAATGGAGGGAGGCCACCATCCACCCCCTGCACAAGAAAGGAGACAAAACGAAGGGATATCACTTTTACCAGTAGCCTACAAGTTACTTTCTATAGCACTCAAGCGTAGGATAGAAGGACATATAGAATAAACAATTAGAGTATCAAGCTGGCTTTCGAAATGGGCGGTCATGCACAGAGCAGATTTTTATCATCAAGACCTTAATAAAAACTAAGACATTAGCAGCAGATCAGAAAGTGATAATGACATTCATGGATTTCAAATTGGCTAAACATCAGCTACAGACACTTTATTGACCTTTATATGGTAGGCATACGCATTAAGTTTACAATATTTGATCAAAATACACTCTTAGAGAACAAAATACTTGGGTTCTGTTAAATATTAAACATACTGGTACTCCACTGAATGTTCAGGCTTACATACCTGCAAGAACTGCCTATTTTATGGGCTTCAATCTTCTTACCACTTGCACTTCTATACTCTTTACCTTCTCTTCTTAACTGTTTACTTTTATTCTTCTTCCACTTACTCTCATTTCATTTCCTTTTACCTCTAAATACACTACAAGCATCCATTGAATCCGCACGATCCACCATTGTAGCACATTGCCAGCTGCTGGGCGATAGCAGCGCTACGTGAGATGGACGGCAAGTTCGCAAACGTACGTGCACGTGTCTGTGTGTGTGCGCATGCGTGCGTGTGTGTATATATATATATCTTTTCTACATCATACTGACTCAGTTTTACTTACATGCTACATCATTTAATTTCTGCCTCTCTTCTTCAAGCTTTGTTTTTAGGGTTTCTGCCTCCTTGGTCAATGCTTCAACACTCTCAACTGGACTGCTTACTTTCAGTTCTCCATCAGATGCCATAGCTATCTGATTCTGCAAACAAATGGAGCATAACACAGTGAAACTCTAGAGACAACATACAGATGACATTCTGACTCATTTATGACATTCAAAACATTCAAATATTTTTAAAATTTGATTTAATATCACACTTTGATGTGTTTCTAAACAAGCAGTATCACACGAAGTGTAGAAAGACTGTAGGGATATATCTCAATCTGTTTCCAAGCCGTTTTGTTGCAGTAGCTCACAAAGGATACTAACTAGTCAATGAATGAAAAGGTAAGAAATTTCCATTAACACGTTCACTCCCGTAGACGCCTTAAGGTGTTTGAAAGCTGCCTATGTGGGAGACTGTATCCGTTTTAAAACCATTGTTTTGAATTTAGCACTACATTAGTACAAAGTCATATCTGTATTGAAAACCACAGATGGCATATAAATGAACAGCCCTTCGCCCTGACTACCTGAACAAGACGGTCCATTCCAATGTTTTCTTTCTTCTTTTCCTTTGAGTAAACACAGACCTAAGCCAGTCATGATATTCTTGTGAGGGTATGTAGTGAAGTGAGTTATTGTCAAATATTTCAGATTCCCCATGGGAATCAACATCTGTATCATCTGATGGCCAAGCAGGCATCAATTTTTGGTAATGAGACAAAGGCTCTCATAGTGCATTGGCACTGCCGGTGGCTACAATTAGCCTACACAGTGGCCTCCACGGTATGCACTAGCCATGCGTCGTGGTAGGTGTGCTAGGTACCAACTGATGAGCCCAGCCTAGCACATGGGGGCGAAACGCAGGCAACTAAGAATGAGTTAGCTGGAAAATTTATACTGTCCAATAACGGACCATTTATATTGGTATTATGAATTTACTCATTCGGAACAAATATTTCAGATTCACTATGGGAATCAACATCTGTATCATCTGATGGTCAAGCAGGCATCAATTTTTTGTAATGAGACAAAGGCTCTCATAGTGCATTGGCCAGTGGCTACAATTAGCCTACGCAGTGGCCTCCATGGTATACACTAGCCATGCGTCGTGGTAGGTGTGCTAGGTACCAACTGATGAGCCCAGCCTAGCACATGGGGGCGAAACGCAGGCAACTAAGAATGAGTTAGCTGGAAAATTTATACTGTCCAATAACGGACCATTTATATTGGTATTATAAATTTACTAATTCAGAACAAATATTTCAGATTCCCTGTGGGAATCAACATCTGTATCATCTGATGGCCAAGCAGGCATCAATTTTTTGTAATGAGACAAAGGCTCTCATAGTGCATTGGCCAGTGGCTACAATTAGCCTACGCAGTGGCCTCCATGGTATACACTAGCCATGCGTCGTGGTAGGTGTGCTAGGTACCAACTGATGAGCCCAGCCTAGCACATGGGGGCGAAACGCAGGCAACTAAGAATGAGTTAGCTGGAAAATTTATACTGTCCAATAACGGACCATTTATATTGGTATTATGAATTTACTCATTCGGAACAAATATTTCAGATTCACTATGGGAATCAACATCTGTATCATCTGATGGCCAAGCAGGCATCAATTTTTGGTAATGAGACAAAGGCTCTCATAGTGCATTGGCACTGCTGGGGGCTACAATTAGCCTATGCAGTGGCCTCCACGGTATGCACTGGCCATGCGTCTTGGTAGTTGTGCTAGGTACCAACTGATGAGACCAGCCTAGCACACGGGGGCAAAACGCTGGCAACCAGGAATGAGTCAGCTGGAAAATTTGTAATGTCCAATAACGGACCATTTATCTTGGTATTATAAATTTACTAATTCAGAACAAATATTTCAGATTCCTTATGGGAATCAACATCTGCATCATCCGATGGCCAAGCAGGCATCAATTTTTTGTAATGAGACAAAGGCTCTCATAGTGCATTGGCACTGCCGGTGGCTACAATTAGCCTACGCAGTGGCCTCCACAGTATGCACTAGCAATGCGTCTTGGTAGGTGTGCTAGGTATCAAATGATGAGCCCAGCTTAGCACACGGGTGGGGGGGGGCAAACGCTGGCTGGAAAATTTATAATGTCCAATAATGGACCATTTATATTGGTATTATAAATTTACTCATTCGGAACAAATACAGTATTTCAGATTTCCTATTGTAACGGTTCAAATCCCGTTACAAGATGATATCTGTATTTTTATTATTCCATGATTTTATCTGTATTTTATTATTATTATTATTATTATTATTATTATTATTATTATTATTATTATTATTATTATTATTAATATCATTATTATTATGTCAGTATTATTATTATTATGTTAACTGTGATATTGTTACTATTATTGTAATTATTTAATTCGATTTTGCAATTGCCTGTTGCTTGCAAGATTGTACTTAGATGTATGCATATATACGTATGTGTAGAATAACATTCAATACCTGTACAGTGAGAATTGTTGTATATATCAGAGATTGGGTGTGACGTTGGGGCATTGTGCAATATTAGTGGCGATTCTGCCAAGTCATCGCCACTTCATGGCTACGGCATCGTATTTATTTAGATATGCGCTCACGGAGTTAGCCGCCTCCGGGCTATTTCACCACTGTATGTAATATCTGTCGCGTAGGTGGGAGTATGTCATTGTTATTTCTGGAGATTACGTAGCTGTGTCAACCAACGTCTATATAAGGTGGATGCATATTGTAGCGTCAGTCATTACTTATACGGATGCAGTACAGTGAAGTAGTCTACTAGATCAAGAGGCCTTAGTTGGTCCGTCAACCAGTGTGAACGAGAGATGGTGAAGACTCAGTGAGCCATTTTTGATCATTGAGAGAGTGAGACCAAATGGTTGGTCCGTCACTTAGTGGAAGACGCGGACGCAAGGCTTACCAAGGAGTCAGAGAGGGCAACCCTGGACCTGCCAAGAGGTCATACCATATTGACTTACAAAGAAGTCAGATGATATGGAGAAGAAGCAGTTGCAAGGATGTATCACCACGTTAGGCGTGACACATCTACAGTAAACACCAGAGCAAAGGAATACGTCGTAATTACACTAAAAGTGTTGAAGGTACAGTCAAGTGAATCAGTGAGGGAAATATTTCGTATAAATTGTTAAATGTCCGGTCAAGAAGAATTCAAATTCATGCCTAGTTTCTTTCAGTTGCAATGTCATAATTTCATATTCTCATCTGTTTTATCGCAACAAGACTCACTATTTTTTTATATATTATTTAAAGAATATATATTGTTATATCAAACGAATTCAGAGTTTCATTTCATTGACAGTAAAATATCTTAACCTCAAAATTAATGGGGAAACCGAACGCCAATCTCCTTTTCCCAGAACTTATATGGTATGTTGTCAAAAGTAAGCTTATTACCCCACACCCTAGAGATGGTCAAGAGTCTCATTCTATTATTGCTGTACTGAGTGACAGCTGGCGCCCTTCAAATAATGTATGTGTAAGTAAGCAGGTAACAAGTAAGTGTGAGTACAAGGTTCAACAAGTGTGTATTTTATTTAATGAATGTTAATTTTCATAATCTCCATTTTAAATGCAGATATTCAGATTTTTCAAGTTAAATGCAGATTTATAATATTTGTAAAGCTAGTCAGCAAGTTTAGGAAAATCTCACTATGGGAATCAACATCTGTATCAACCCCTGTTGTATTCAAACTATTTGGGAAAACAGTTGGCACGAAAAGGAACATCCAGCATGAAACCACGTGGTTCTGTGGAGAAAGTGGTGTGCCTCTCCATCCAGAAAAATGTCAAAATCAGTACCATAGCCTCAAGCACTACTAGTAATTTTCAATATTGTACCTATGATTGTTTTCTTACAGTATTTTTCTTTCAATGTAAAATAGTGTGCTATAGAGCTGAGGGAATTTAAAAAGGCTGGGCTGGAGGTTTAAAGCACCTACTGAGGAGCTGGTAGTGAACATGTTATTCACAAATACAGTCACTACAGGTATTAGGGTTTTCTGTTTCTATCTTGTTCCTGTTCACATCTTGTTAGTCAATCAGAGAGTGTGGAATTTCAAATAAGGGCTTAAACCATTAATCTGTAGTTAGACATAACGACAAATAGTAACAAACAGAAATTATCAGAAGATGGGATCTCAGGTATCGAAGAAAGTAATTGAAAGAGGGGAGTTGCAAATAACACTTAGCCAAAAAAAAAAAAAGCACACACACAAAACAAAATCATGCTAATAAAGAACACCACCTTGAAGAGTGAGAGAAAAATTCCACTAAAAGAATTAAGAAGAGAGGGAAAATCTAAGTTTACCCAACAAGAACATTCATTTCAGGTAAAAGGTGTTTCACACTCAGCATGCAAAGAAATTCAATGGGAAGAAAAGTGAGTTTCTGGTGACAATAAGGAAGAAAGATTGAGTAACAGTAGATGTACTGCTTGGAGGAGAAGGACTGAAAAAAGTGGAAAGTTTCAAATACTTAGGAAGTACAATAGAATATGGTAGAAGAAACAAGGAGATCTGTGAATGGCGAAGACAGGCATTTTGTTAAATTGTTACAAGCCTGATCTGGAGAAAGATGTACCCCAGCATGCAGCATCACACCTATTATGTTCCAATACTACCCTATGCATCAGAGACTACGGTTATGAAAGGAAGAGGCATTAGCAGAGAACAGATGAGTTAAATGACACTGCAGAGGAGCAGAACAGGTGTTACAAGAAGGGACTCAGTGAGGAATAAGAAGATGAAGGAAGTACTGAAAGAGAAATCCTTACACGAGAGGATAGAGGAATGTCAATTAAGATGACTGAAGGACTCAGAAAAATTGCACAAGATGGAAGTAGGTAACAAGAGGCCAACGAGAAGACCACGAGACAGATGGCTGAAGGAAGTGAAGGGCTGTGCTGAGAAAGGAGAAGAGTGTCAACAAGAAGCTGGTGGAATAACAGGAAATGATGGAGAGGTTTATATTACAAAACGATCTGGCCAGTGGCTGGAAACTGTACTAGATGATGATTATGATGATGACAATGATGATGATGATATGATGATATGATGATATGATCTGAGCTGCAATACCTGGGTGAGGTGTACGTAGGCACTACAAAACGCAGCATCACCACACGACTGAAGGAGAACAACAGACATAGCTGGCTGGTACAAGCAGATAGATAATTAGACGCTGAACATCCGCTGCTAGCAGGCCATGACATACAGTACAACAACACCAAAGTACTGTCAACTACTGTGTCTTACCACACCTGGCTACAGAGGGAAGCCATTGAAATCTTGAAGCACACCAAGAGCTTCAACCGCAACCAGGAAACTGAATGGGTAAACAAAGCCTGGTTTCCCGTCCTGAAAGCCGTAAATCCTGAAGGACACGATAGCCAAGGCAGAACAGGAAAAGCAAAAGTTGATCAGTTGCCTGTCTCTGCCAAGGCGGGTCGATGTACATCGGGCTCCTTAATGCGTCAACTGCCGGGCTGAGTGGCTCAGATGGTTGAGGAGCTGGCCTTCTGATGCCAACTTGGCAGGTTCAATTCTGGCTCAAGCCGGTGGTATTTGAAAGTGCTCAAATACGTCAGCCTCGTGTCGTTAGATTTACTGGCACGTAAAAGAACTCCAATGGGACTAAATTCTGGCACCTCTAAAGGCCACCATCTTCTCTGGCATCAGCTGGTAAAACAATCCCATCTCATCTGCATTGTACATGTTTTCAGGACCGTACTTTTCCAACAGTTTACACATGGTGTTTCACCGCCAACATTCTGCGTCACCTAAAGGTGCTGATTTTTCTTCACCTGAAATAACTTTTAAAATGATCCCATGCCGCTCCTTAAACCTCTGCAGCCATCCGTTACTTGCCTTGAAAATAGAATCCCCAAGCAACTTAGCAAAATCTAAGGCTTCTTGACATATCAAGGGTCCATTAATTGGTATGTTCTGTGCACGCATCTCATTAAACCACCACAGTGTAGCACTGCCCACATTGTCAGCAGCAACTGCCTTCATTCTTGAGCTGGTCCCTTGAGAGAGAATCAAGGTGTCTGTATATATTCCGTCCAGTTGTATAAGTCATGGATTATGCATGCTGAGCCATCCTCTTTCGTGACTACAAGAAAGGGAAGGCTGCTGTGCAATGATGTTTCACAAGAATACGGTGGTGGACCAAGTCCTGGACAATCTGATCTAGGAGCAGTGTGGGCAAAGTTGGGACAGGAGGGGTAAGTTTACGCCATCTGCTATAATCGTGGTGGCATAGCGTGCCAAATCTGAGTCCCCATAAGGGACTGGATGAGGCAGTGGGGCAGCCACTGAAGTATAGTGGTCTGGCCATGGACGACGTGTGAGAATAGGATGTAGGGAATCAGGATCAGGCCAAACCCGAGGTAGTGGACGAATAAAGCTGGAGTCGTATCCATCGTTGTCATAAGAGTCATCATCCTGGGCAGCTGGTGTGCCAGCCTCATCTGGGGTGCCAGATGCAGAAACTGAGCTGCCTAGAAGGTCGTCGTCAATATATCCCATGGGGCCGACCAGTGCAAAGCAGCTGATCAGGGTAGATGTGCTGCATCGAGCGAGTTGGCCGTGCGGTTAGGGGCATGCAGCTGTGAGCTCGCATCCAGGAGATAGTGGGTTCAAAACCCACTATCAGCAGCCCTGAAGATTGTTTTCCGTGGTTTCCCATTTTCACACCAGGCAAATGTTGGGGCTGTACCTTAATTAAGGCCACGGGCACTTCCTTTCCACTCCTAGGCCTTTCCTGTCCCATCGTCGCCATAAGACCTATCTGTGTCAGTGTGACGTAAAGCAAATAGCAAAAAAAATGTGCTGTGGCAGTGCAGGCGCTGTTGGCTGGGGTCATAATGTTGCCAAAATCACAAAGCATTGCTGGTAAATCCAACTGACAGGGAAGGGCAGTCCAGTTTCCTTTCTGAGGCGAGTATGACCGCTCCGTTGGAATTGCAGATCGGGCCTCCGACTGCCCAATCCCCTTCTGCCGTCGATGGGTTGGTCTGCACATTGAAGATTCTACTTATGATATCCCGTTCCTTGGGGTGACCAAGTCCAACTGATCGCTCCCTTGAGGAGCGCACCCTTTTTATAGTAAGTCGCGTTTATCAGGCTACTAAGGACCATGTTATTTCAACTGTCTTCCCTGGGCTTTGATCTTTGCCCATTACTCTTTCATTCATTGCCGTGTTGCTCTTTTCTTTCCTACATCCACGTCTTTCCCGTCTTCAACTTTGGCCTTTCTTGAAAACCCTGGTGGTATTTTAGTTTCCTGCTGAGTGGGTCTCTTATCTCCTTTAATTATTATTATTACTAACTTGCAAACAGACAAAGCAGACAAGATTTTTTTTTTTTTTGCTAGTTGCTTTACGTCGCACCGACACAGATAGGTCTTATGGCGACGATGGGACAGGAAAGGGCTAGGAGTCTGAAGGGCGGCCATGGCCTTAATTAAGGTACAGCCCCAGCATTTTCCTGGTGTGAAAATGGGAAACCACGGAAAACCATCTTCAGGGCTGCCGACAGTGGGGTTCGAACCTACTGTCTCCCGAATACTGGATACTGGCCGCACTTAAGCGACTGCAGCTATCAAGCTCGGTAGACAAGATCTAATAAAAATAACTACACTACAATTCTAAACTGCAATTAAACCTATGTACTTATTACAACAGGTTAACTGAAACAATAGAAATGTAGTAAGAGCTAAATTCATGGAGAGATTTTTCCCCTACTATTAGCTAATAAGCCGACAGCATACTGAGCTATTGTCTTATCTGAAGGTTGATCACCTCAACAACCACTGACAGCAATTCTGAGTAATTAAAAAATATACTGCGGAATGTTAAGAGTAATGGCTATTTATAAATTCCTTTGAATCTCAGTTCTCCCTTGGTTTGTTTTCTGTCTTGTTCAAACATTTGTAGTTGAGAACGAAATGCACAGAAGCTAACAGCAATTTGAAAATGTAATGATTCATGGCATGGTAAATATTTCTTTAAAGGACATGAAGATGGTATATTGTGCTTACTATATATAACGAAAGAGTATCGGTAGTGAAAGATTACAACATTTAAATACATTATTGTTCAAAGCATAGTTCAGCATATGATTGATTTGTTGGTTCAGAAAGGCAGAGAATCTTGCAAATAGTGTTGCAAAAAGGACAATTGCTGTTACTAGAAATAACAACACACGCAAGGTAAAAAATTACAAAACTGATTGTTGAAAATCATTTTCTGACGGAGAATACATCGAGTGTTTAAATAAATTTGTGAATGTAATGAGTCCTCAAAACTAGAAAATACTCAATTTGACACATTTGTTACGTAGCACTGTGATCTTACCAGTGCAAAACCTCACCTCCAATGTTTGAATTATATTGCAAAACAAATTTATATAATTGTTCAAACCTTTTGCACTGCATGTGACAAAATTTCTGACACAACTGACTCTGCCCACTGATTTATGTTTGTGGCATTAATGATTTTAATGTGATGGGATATGACAGAAAAGTTAATGATCTCACTCAAGTGGCACAAACTGTATGGGTGTCACTACTGACAGCATACCTTAAACGAGTGGTTTAAAATGTAGTTTGGCTGAATTAATAAGCAATAGGGTGAAACAGGAAGGTATATTGGTCATTGAGCTTCACTGCATCATTCATTAAGAGGCAATGTGTGCAAAAGTGCCATCCCCGCAGTGTAGGGGTAGCGTGCCTGCCTCTTACGCGGAGGCCCCGGGTTTGATTCTCGGCCAGGTCAAGTATTTTTACCTGCAACTAAGGGCTGGTTCGAGGTCCACTCAGCCTGTTGATAATCTTAACCATAATAGTTAAAATGATTGTTTGATCCATATTGACTAGTTTGAATGTAGTACAGAAACATTTAAAATACGGTAGTTATACTTGAATCAGTCCTGTCAATACACTTATTAATGAAAGATAATTATTTATTTAATCAAACATGTTTCAGGAATTTAACTATTCCCTTCATCAGTGGTCAGATCAAAGAATAACACAACATAACACAATCTTGAAACATGTTTGGTTAAATAAATTTTTTTCATTAATAAGTGTATTGACAAGGCAGATTCAAATATAACTATTTTAAATATTTCTGTACTATGTCCACTCAACCTACGTGATTACAATTGAGGAGCTTTCTGACGGTGAGATGGCGGCCCCAGTCTAGAAAGCCCAGAATAACGGCCGAGAGGATCCGTCGTGCTGACCACACGACACCTCGTAATCTGCAGGCCTTCGAGCTGGGCAGCGGTCGCTTGGTAGGCCATGGTCCTCCGGGGCTGTTGCGCCACAGGGGGGATGCAAAAGTATAAGAAGTTATCAAAGTGATGCACAAAGTTATTAAAATTGTGGACATAATTTGTTCTAGTTCTCTTAATCACAGGCAATTCAAAGCTTCTGTGGAAGAGACGAATTCTGAATATATAGAAATGTTGTTCTATTTAGAAGGTAGGTGGTTTAGCTGGGGAACAGTTTTAATAATAATAAAAATGTTATTGGCATTACATTCCACTAACTAATTTAACGGTCTTCGGAGACGCTGAGATGCCGGAATTTAGTCCTGCAGGAGTTCTTTTACGTTCCAGTAAATCTACCAACACGAGGCTTACGTATCTGAGCACCTTCAAATACCACTGGACTGAGCCAGGATCGAACCTACCAAGTTGGGAGGGCAGTTCTGTCATGATTCTTTAGCCTTTGCTGGGAAATAGCAACATTTTTGTGAGGTAAAGGTCACAATGCAGACTTCTTTGAAGATTCGTGCTTCCTTCCCACTCCTAGCCCTTTCCTGTCCTATCGTTGCCATAAGACCTCTCTGTGTTGGTGCGACGTAAAACAACTTGTAAAAAAAAAACTATTTAACATCTTAACAGCTGACACTATGAACGCAATCCGAGTCTATCCCACAGTGAAACTAATTATGTACGCAGATGACATGGCACTAGGATCAAAGTGCAAAGACAACCTGCAGGCTTCGCTCGAGAAGCTTGAACCTTGGGCCAGCAAAAACAGCTTAGAGATCAATAAAGAGAAAACAGTGTACATGATCTTCAGAAAAGGAGGTAAATTAACGTCTGATGACCACCTAATTCTGCAAGGAGGTATGCTGATGACTGTGAACAAATTCAGGTACCTAGGAGTGTACCTGAAAACGACCCTGTTTTCCTACAGAATACACGTTCAAGAGAGAGTAGCAGCAACCACAAAAGCCATGCATAGAATTTAAAATTTTAAAAATCTTTGCCTACTGTAATGACATTAATTAAGGCATTCATAACATCAATTGTGCCATTTGGAATAGAATTAATATGGGAGCAGCTCACAAACAGCAACCTCACACTATTAGAAACTGTGAAAGCAAGATACAGGAAGAGAGCTCTAGGAGTTGGGACACATACACCCTCAAGGATTGTCTACGAATTAGCAAGGGAAAGCTTCTTCATAGAAGACTTGAGACTGCAATTCATGCTACCATCTACTGGTCCCTACCAAGCCCATCTCGAATTACTGCAGAGAAAGAGAAATTACATTGACCACAAGTTCTATGGCACGAGTGCAATGATAGATCAGCAATGGACAGAGACTGGGCAGGAACAAAGACATGTTCTAACTAGACTTGCAGTTCATGGCTTTCATCACAAGGTCTGGCGAACACACAGGTTTCATCAACTTAATGAAGACTGTGTTATGTTCACTGTGTAACGGGAAGTGTGACCGCTACCACTTAATAACGTGTGCGAAAAGAACAAAAACCATCAGACTATAGTGAAAACTAAATACATCATATGACTGAGTTATATGTACAGTAGGTTATAATGCTCTTTTGAGTGCCCCTTAACAATTTATAACTAAAGGTGATACATATTTAAATGCTCACCATCCCCGCCTTCAACTTTACTTTTGGATTATAGATTACATGACTGGTTTGGTGGCTAAGCTGGTTAAGAGCTGATCTCCTATTTCCAAAGTAGAAGAATTAAATATAGACCCAGTTAGGCGGATGTAAGTGTCAACTAGTAGATTTGGCATCTGAAAGAACAAAAATTAGACACCTAGGACTCTCTCGAATATATAAGAAATTAGAAGAACGTTAAAACAGTAGTCTTTGAAAATATGAACAATGTTAAAATATATATTAATTTTCAGTAATAACTACATCTCCTACAAAACAAAAAATGGTACTTTTGTTTATGTGGAAGAAATAATGAGAACTGTCAGTGTAATTTTAACTCACCGGAAGAAAACGTAATAAATATTAAAGCACTTCCTCTCCTAAACGTCAATGTTTGTTTACAATTGGGAGATCAACGAAACCAACATACCAAAGAATATAACCGGAAGGAGCGGGTTAAAGATAGTTAACTCACTATCCATCAATTAACGAGTGAACGAGACCAAAGCTTCGTGATCACTGCACTTTATAGTGCCAATATAAACATTTCAATGTTTACGTTCAATGTAGAGCCAGTAAATGTAGACAGCTATGGTTCGATGCTGTCAAGGGGATAGGGCACTGAAGTTAGCTAAAGAACACAGAGAATTTATGTTCACGCAAGATTAAGTTAAACTCTGAGTCCAAGTTTTCTTACTACACTACTATGCATCATTTCATGTTTTCACGTTGGCAAATGCAACGATTTACAGCTGTCAGTTTGTTTTCATGCCATGTGCTGGTATGGGTCGTGGGGTCGTGGGTCGTGTGGGTTCTGGCACAAGTTTAATATGCGGATCGGAACAAAAAACACAAAGGGAACCGGGAGAATTACATTACTTGTGGATATTTCGCAATTTTTTGTTGTTGCCAGTGTGTATGAAGAATTGTAGCACCGTTTAACAAAGATATATGTTTTATGATTGCCGTATACGTTCTATTTTAACGTAGTTCAAGTCGTGATGGCTGAATTATTTTCAGACTCTGACTCGGAAGTGGAACTCACGATAAATAAAGATTATGCTGAGCGATATAATAATTGGAGGCAGAAAGAAGAACTGCAGAAATGTAAGCTGTAATCAGTATCTTCATAACCTTTTCTCTGAATGTTCATACAGGCTGTAAACCAAATTTGTTGGTTATTCACTCAAATTATATTATGTAAAATATCATTATTTTCAAACATTTCTCCTTCTGTGCCCCAACATTCTCATTATTTGAAGGTTGGGCCTTTTCCGTGTCATTTGGCGCTGGTGACAAAGGGCTGAACATAAATATTGTATTAAATCTAACCTCCAGTCTTACTTAACATACGTGTTTTTATGAAAAAGAATAACAAAAATATATTTGCGCTGTGGGAGAATGTGATAGACATCGTACTGTCAATTTCTCTTCAATAGAATCTCATCTTAGCCATTTCTAAAGAAACTAATGTTCACTTTAAAATATTTAAAATACTGCAAGTACTGGTACATGCTTCTTATCTAATGAGACAAATGTGCGTAATATAGAAATCTTCGAGAGTGCATGTATCTCTCTGGCCTTTGTAAATTCTGCTGGAACCACACTCTCATGTTATCCGATTATAAGACAGCTGTTGATCTTACCATTCATGCTGTGGGTGAGAGTGGGCCTATTAAGATGATATGGATTTCAAGTGTCTACTCGTGGATCATTCATTCTGTTTGGTAGAAATACTGCCCGTGCTCACCAACCTTAGTAGCATTATTACTGTGGCGGCTCGTGCTGAATTATGTTGGTGGATCTGCTCTGTGATGCCCAGTCCATTGTAATAAACAAATCTAAATTCGTATTGCATATGGGAAGTGCCAATTGAGTTCGTAGGCTCCAAACCCCGTAGAAACGCCTTATTCCATGTTCTATCAGCCTTGAAGTTCCCAAAAATGTATCGAAAAATACAGGTAAACACACATCTCAATTTGTAAGACCCCGATTTCGAGAGACATCGACATATATAACTGACTTGTACAAATAACAACAGTTAAAAAGTTACAAAAAACAGCTTTTCCACTAATCGAAAAAATGTTGATCTAATATCGACACACTCATATTTACAGAGGTTCTGAGACCTGCATACATCTTTGGGAACCAGCGTTCTTAGTGGAAGAGAAATATCATCTGATGGTATTAACATTCCTGTTTTCATTTTCATTACTACCTTACTCCGAATTCACTACGATTACGGAGAAACATACTCATGATTAGGCTACTTGTAGAATGTTCATTTAGTTACTGACGCAATTCATTTTACAGCTTGTCTCATCTTACCAGCTGTATTACGAAGAGTGAAGGACTAGCCTATGTATTAAAATTGAGATGTATTGTCGAAAGGAGGTCAGTTTAAAACCTTGAAATAATTCTCGGCCACAGAGTTATCGAGTAGCAAGGTGCCAACTGGAATGGTAACATTTCAATACAAATCGTCAAGCCAGATCTTTCATTTCACATCGAGCAAGACAAGTTCGTCCCATAGAGGGTGATAGTGTGATTTACAACCACGTTTGGGGAGGAAGTATCAACAATTCCAAGAATTGAGACGTCTCAGCCATAGAATTAGTAAAATATGTCTTTGAAAGATATACACTATGTGATCAAAAGTATCTGGACACCTGGCTGAACATGATGTACAAGTTCGTGGTGCCCTCCATCGGTAATGCTGGAATTCAGTATGGTGTTGGCCCACCCTTACCCTTGATGACAGCTTCCACTCTCACAGACATACATTCAATCAGGTGCTGGAAGGTTGCTTGGGGAATGGCAGCCCATTCTTCACGGAGCGCTGCACTGAGGTGAGGTAGCGATAATGGTCGGAGAGGCCTGGCATGAAGTCGGCATTCCAAAACATCCCAAAGGTGTTCTATAGGATTCAGGTCGGGACTCTGTGCAGGCCAGTCCGTTGCAGGGATGTTATTGTCATGTAACCACTCCGCAACAAACCGTGCGTTATGAACAGGTGCTCGATCGTGTTGAAAGATGCAATCGCCATCCCCGAAGTACTCTTCAACAGTGGGAAGCAAGAAGGTGGTTAAAACATCAATGTAGGCCTGTACTGTGATAGTGCCACGCAAAACAACAAGAGGTGCAAGCCTCCTCCATGAAAAGCACAACCACACCATAACACCACCGCCTCCGAATTTTACTGTTGGCACTACACACGCTGGCAAATGATGTTCATCGGACATTCGCCATACTCGCACCCTGCCATCAGATCACCACATTGTGTACCGTGATTCGTCACTCCACACAACGTTTTTCCACTGTTCAATCGTCCAATGTTTACGCTCCTTACACCAAGCGAGGCGTTGTTTGGCATTGACCTGCATGATGTGTGGCTTATGGGCAGCCGCTTGACCATGAAATCCAAGTTTTATCACCTCCTGCCGAACTGTCATAGTACTTGGAGTGGATCCTGATGCAGTTTGGAATTTCTGTGTGATGGTCTGGATAGGTGCCTGCCTATTACACTTGACGACCCTCTTCAGCTGTTGGCGGTCTCTGTCCGTCAACAGATGAGGTCGGCCTGTACACTTTCGTGCTGTACGTGTCCCTTCACGTTTCCACTTCACTATCACATCAGAAACATGGACCTAGGGATGTTTAGGAGTGTGGAAATCTCGCGTACACACTTCTGACACAAGTGACACCCAATCACCTGACCACGTTCGAAGTCCGTGAGTTCCGCGGAATGCCCCTTTTTGCTCTCTCACAATGTCGAATAACTACTGAGGTCGCTACTATGAAGTACCTGGCAGTAAGTAGCAGCACATTGCACCTAAGATGAAAAACGAATGTTTTTGTGGGTGTGCGAATACTTTTGATCACATAGTGTATGTTTTCAGCTGTTGGATAGAATTATGCTTAAAGTCCTAGCCATTTGCACAAAAGGTAGAGAAATATATGTACTCCTAATCTCAAAGTACATCGTTTGAAGACTTAACATGAACAGTAAATAGATTTTGTGTGATTTAATCGCAGCTGAACACTGTCCAATTTATCATGCATTTCTCCTGTGTTTAACCTTTGTGGGCTTTCTTTCTACTGGACAGTAGCATCACAAGTATACTGTAGTATCTGAGAATGTTGACATGTAAGAATTTTATACCATATTAATATCCACACAGTTTTAAAAGGCTCTATTTACATTGTTGAGTGCAGCAAAGCTGTACAGCCAAACAGCTATGATTTCAAGATGCTCCGCTCGCTGCAGTGATTCTCTTGCAGACGATAGCACCAATGCTACCTGTAGTGTATTGTTTAGTAACTCGGTGGTCTCAGCGACATGCTCCTCCAACACATGCGCCTAGGCCAGTCGTGCTGCAAGGTGGGCAGTTCATACAGAACCTTATGGGTGACTCTTAGCCACCTATCGGAAGAAAGCTGTAGTTAAGTGTGTTCTCCTAATGTTCTGTCATTCACAGATCTAAACAGGGTTGCCAGATCACCAGTATCTGAATGCTTGTTAATGATGCTTGTTGTTTTAAGGGGCCTAACGTCGAAGGTCATCGGCCCAAACTACAAACTGTAAAGTCGCATGTGATGTCATTCACGTCAGTCATAATAACTAGGCTTAAATTGTATTACCAATCCCAGCAGAATAAAAACACAAAGGAACAGGACATATAAAGGAACCAATGCTGAATACAGGATAGGAAAGATTTTATATAAAATTTACCTTAATGCAGAGGAGGGTACAGCGCTGCAGTGGTGGTAAGGAATTCCTGCACACTGTTCTAGGGGGAAGGAGATCTTAAACAGGGTTACTAGAGGCCTAACGCTGCTTCGCAGTGGCTCTAACCTGGGGTCTAACGTTCCCAGACCCCCTTTGCTTGTCCCCAAATCAGCAGTCTTGTCCACCCTTACCCTAACTTATCCAGACCAGTGGTTTTGTCCACCCCCTACTGTAACCAATGCAGACCAGTGATCTTGTCCAGGCCAATGGTGTTTACACAGGAAACTAGAGGCCGAACGCTGCTTCGTGACACCTCTAACCTCCGGGCTTACGCCCCCAGACCCCCTTTGTTTTAGTTCTTAACTAGAGAGGTTGGCAGCCTTGTCGACCACCCTGAGCATGTCATCTGCAAGAAAGCAATAAGTAAACAAAAGACAGTCACTCCGCACAGAGCCGAGACACTAGTATTGGTGAGCACAGATGGTACCGGTAGTATTGACCTCTCTTTTTTATTATTATTACAAGATATTAGAATCATTCCGTATTGACGGTTTTCACTTTACAATGGCGAAAAATGAGGGTATCCTCCTATTCAATACATCATATATTCCGTCATTAGACGGAGCAAACAAATTCAGACATGTTTCGGCTCGCTTGAGCCATCTTCAGTGAAAAAAATTAGGGGGTTGGAATAATTTACATAATATAAGTTGAAAAAATGCTAAAAAACATAATGAAAGAGTAAACAAAAAAACAAAAGAGAGCTTAGACGGAAAACAAAATCAGCACAAATATACACTATTTACATCAATATGCAGAGCAAAAAACTTACTGCGACAAAATTCAGTGAAGCAGGTGTTAATTTGAAATAATAATTGATACTAAAAACTGCGTTAACCTAAGAAACAAGGGAATGAGAAAACAAATGATGCAGATGGAAACAAATAATAGTAGCGCATGGTGAGGTTGTGGACCTCATAGTTTACAAATTATTGGCTTTAAAAATGACAAAACAGTTTGAAATTGCTGTCAGAATCATCCTAGTGGAAACCCATCACAACAAATTGGTCAGGAGGAGAGCGGGAGCAAACATTTTTGAGAGAAACCAAGCCTGAATTAACCTGCAGGCGAAAAGTCTGTGACAAAGAGAAAAAACAACATGAAATTTAAGGCTTTTGAAATAGCAGCATTCTCAATATCTTCTCAATCTAGCGGTCCCTTTCTTCATTATTGTTTCATAATGTTGGCTGGTGTTTTTGCCTTATTATAGAGGAGTCGGAAGGGCCGCATATAAAAATATGAGAAGCTGTGTTAGGTAGAAGACAGATGCATAGTAAATTGTAGTAATCTAGTGGAAACCGTCAATGAAGTTCTAATCTGTAATGGAAAAAAATGAGGTTGTATGAGAAACATGGGTTGATAAGTAAAAAGTGTGGAATGGTTGTGAAGAAAGCTTAAACTTACGGTTTGCAGTAGGTGGTTGTCCTCTCTAGTGGCCTGGCTTTCTCAAAGTAACGGTCTCGTTCGCGTGATCAAGTCTATTGTTGGTTCGGCTGTGTTTGCTAGGATGGAAGGAGCGGAGGGGGAAGGGGAGGTGCAGGGCTGGTTTGAGGGAGGGAGGGGTGTTGAGTTGGAGAGATGGAGGTGGGTTTGTTTGGCAAATATAAGGAATGGATGTTTCAAGAGGATGTTAGTTTACTCGCTGACTTCTAAAGCTCGAATGGTGTGGCCTTCACAAAGTGATGGTCTCGGTCGCGTGATCGAGTCTATTGTCGGTTTGGCTGTGTTTGCTAGGTTGGAAGGAGCGGAGGGGGAGGGTTGGTGTGAGGAGGGAGGGGGGGGAGTGGTGGTGAGTCAGGGAGATGGAGGTGGGGTTTGTTTGTGTTATGGAAATTCTGACAAATGTATGGAATGAATGTTTCAAGTAGAATGTTCTTTTTCTCGCTGACTTCATTTAAATTGTGAGTGGGGTTCATAAACTGATCTAAATCGATGTGGATGCTCTCGAGAATGTTGAGCAAGGTGCCTTTTTGCTCATAATGCAAGATCTTCAGGTCTTTATCTATTGAAGTGTATTCGTGGCTGGATGCTTTATGGTGTTCGCTCATAGCTGAAAAACGATTATATTTGAGAGCGTTGCGATGTTCGGCGTATCTTATGACGAAATTGCGGCCTGTTTGACCTATGTAGCTGGAATTACAGGATTGGCACTTTAATTTGTAAACTCCGGAGTTCAAATATTTGTTGTTGATGTTGCTATTGTTATTGTTGACAGTGTGTGGATTGAAAATGAGTTTGGAGTTGGTGTGGGAGGTTCTGTAAGCTATTTTGATGCTGTGTTTCTTGAAAATATTAGAAATTTGGTAAATGCTACTATTATTGAAAGTGAATGTGGAAAATTTTTCTTTTGGAGCGGAATCTTTTACTAGGGTAGTCTTGGGTCTGCTTTTGTATCTATTGATGATTCTGTTGATGAAGGTTCTATTGAAACCATTGTGTTCTGCAATGTTGTAGATGGTATTAATTTCTTTTTTGTAATTCTTGCGAGATAAAGGGATAGTTAATGCTCTGAGGACCATGCTATTGTAAGCTGCTTTTTTATGTATGTCTGGGTGCACAGAGGTCTGATGGATGGTATTGATGGTGTGGGTGGGTTTCCTGTATATATTGAAGGATAAAGTGTTGTTGCTGTTGCGCATAATGGTTAAGTCCAGGTAATTAAGGGCTTTATTGTTTTCTGACTCTATGGTGAATTTTATATGTGGGTCTCTTTTTTATGCAATTATTTCAATTTTGATCAATGATGATGATTGAATAAACAAAAGTTACCCCTATTTTCCAAACCTATTGATTGATACATTGTGAATGAATGTTTATTAAAGTGTTGTATGTGCATTTTTTTCAGATGATTATGATGCCGAGGTTCATTTCAAAGATAAGTTGTATATTTAGTGCAAAATCTGTTATTGTTTTACATCCTCTGCAGTTTATATATACTCAAAATTATCACCTTCTTCTTTGTACTGAATTTTCAAACTTATTTTAGATATAGTGTCATTCCTAAACTAATGCACCATATTCAAAGTAATTTTTTGCTATGGTAAAACTTTATTAACCCGGTTCAGAAAAGAGACGTTAAGAATTCAACATGGTGTGGCTCACACTATGTCACAGCACACTACACAAGGCTGTCGCCTTAGGAACATAAGTCATGCTAGTGAGAAAAACATGCTCATGATAGAATATGAGATAAGTCCGTCTAACGGGCCAGTGATAAGATCATGGATCTGAATTGGTTAGGTCCAGCTAGTGACAAGTCCAATGGGATGGACTGGTTAAGTCTGGCTAATGGCAAGGCCATTGGTCTGGGGGCTAGGTTAGAGCTGCAAAGAGGCCCACAGGCCTCAAGTTTCCCTTTGACAGTAGTGGCTAGTTATAAAACCATTCTGTAGTTACGGTGCATCACAGATACTGCACTTACATCTGGCTCACACCGTGACATGTTGCGTTCAAACTCTGCGGTTTTATTATTTTCGCGGAATGTGGTAGCAATACTGGTAGGTCACACAAGATGTGAGCTCTATCAGAAACTATATGAACTGCCCTATCACCAGTAGGAACACAGGATATGGCCGCATTTCAGAAATTGACATAGTGCCTGTTTTAATTTTTCTATATAAGTAATTTTACTTCTGGGGGGAGGGTTGGTGGGTATCTGGCAAGCATAAACGAAGGATCTGTCCTTTGATCTACTCTTAGGTATTATTTCATATCACTTTTCCGTGATTTTCACCTTGCTAAAAGTCTGAACCAGATAGTGAAGTGACACCATTGCTATTTATAGAGTACATACTCGTAGAAACACTTTACTGCTTTTATTCAAAATCTTTTCAACCAGTTCCTATGCGTGTTGCAGTTAGTTCCAGCTAGAGACAAGTCCAATGGGATGGACTCATTTGAGATGGCTGGTCTACTTGATGTTGGTCAAAAGCAATATGCTGATATAGAAAACCTGTGTTTTGAGAATGAGACCATGGGAAACATTCAAAAGAGATTGAAACAAATTAATGAAACAAGTTAATGGAGATGACAATGTCGATCGCAGAATAGTAAGTCATTGAGCACAAGTAAGAATGTCAAAACTCTCCTCACAGTGGCAGACTGTGTAGGCTATCGCACAAACTCCTGACAGTGATAGTGTATTAATATGGTTATGGAAAACAGATGTGTAAGTATGAGCAAAATTTTTTCCAACTGGGACGTGGGAAAGCAAGTGTGTGAATGTACAGAATATTTTAACTGCAAGTGTTGAAAAAGTTTTGTTGCAGGTAGGTTCCAAGAATGTTGACAGTTGCATATAAAGAAACAAGACAGATTGTGTGCAGTGAACTCTTAGCACTGTACAAGATTAGTGGCATGATGTCCTTTCAAGAATTGTGATGGAACATGATCATGGCCGTGCCCTTTTCAATTAGAGAGGAATAGGTAGTCCGTGGAGAGTTATCTTGTGCATTCACTTCAAAAATAGAAATTGCGAGGGACAACCTCAGCAGGAAAAGTGATTTGCTACCATTTTCTAGTATTTGTGGAGGACTCCTGCTCATGGCAAACCTAAAGAAACATATAGTTAACTGAATCATGTTTGACCACATGAACATTGGTAGGAAGTTTTGTTCTTGCTCGTCGACACATCAGTCAGAAAATCAAGGATGCTGTCCAAAACTTAGAATGGACAGCATTGCCACACTCCTGCTTACAGCACTGATTTGCCACTCTCTGATTATCATCTTGTACTTGTAATGATTACATACTTAATCATTTTTACTTATAATTGTTACTTTTTACAAAATTTAAATTTTAGGCCTACTTGTAATTTACTTCGTGAAATAAAATTGTAATTGTTATATTTTAGTGATTGATATGCATCGCTTTGTCAGGTCAGGAATATCCTGCTACCGTATGTGACGATAGATGATACAACCTGCGACTGTCTGGCCGAGGGTCAGGCGGCCATTACCAAACCTGACAACCAGAAGGGGGGGCCAACGGCTACAGGCGGAGGAGTTCCCCTTTTGGAGACCAGATGAGGCCTTTGTGCAGGAAATGGCACATAAATTCATCAGAAGTTGGCAGTCAATGGCTACGAAGGCGGAAGAAGGAACCTTGTAAACACCTCAACGGCGGAGGAGGCAGAGGAACTGTGAACCACAAACTGCTGCCTTGCAGATAGGGAGTGGACCCCAAAGACTAAGGGAAGATACCCTGACAGAAAATGGGCTGACATGACAGCTAAGAGGGCAGTCCCCTCATCATGCTAGCTTCCATAGGGCTAATAACCCACGTGGAGCGAAATTAATTATTCAGAGAAACATGAAAGTAGCCGGGCGGATAACAAGGGAACAACCTGGCGCTAAAAGGTATATGAGAATTTTTACTTGGAATGTGACCTCTCTGTCAGGGAAGGAGGTAGAAATAGTTGAAGAAATGGAAAAGTACAAGCTTGCCATACTTGGAGTCAGTGAAACCAAGAGAAAAGGTAATGGCCAAATAAATTTGGATAAGGGATATGTAATGAGATACTCAGGAGTCAGCAGGAATGAACGGGCAAAATAAGGTGTAGCCATCATTATTTCAGAAGCACTGGAAAACAAAGTGACAGGATGGGAACCTATTAACTCCAGACTTATCACAGTGGATGTGGAACTAGAAGAAAGTATTACGCTAGTGCAGATCTATGCCCCCACTGAAGATATGCAAGAAGTAGATAAGGAGCAGTTTTATGTTCAAAGGCAAAATGCTATAAACAAAGCCAGGGAAAGAAGTAGACATGTTATTGTGATGGGGGAGTGGAATGCTTGGATCGGAAATAGGTTATGTCGAGGACATGGATGTATGGGCCAGCATGGAGCAGAACGAACCATCAATACCAATGGTGAAAAAATGCTGGAATTCTGTATTGATAATGAGCTAAGGATTGGCAACACATTCTTCCCCCATAAAAGTATCCATAAAATAACTTTTGAGGCAGTAGGCCGAGGAGCAAAGAGTTGCATTGACTACTTTTGTTACACTAAGATGTAAGGGTCTTCCGCAGTGCAGAAATGAGTACAGAACATCGGCTTCTGGTTATGAAAACAAGGTTCAAGGCTACACCCACACTCTCTCATCTTCGATTTGAGAAAATAAGAATTTCTGCATTTAGAGAGGAAGAGGTAAGGCAGAACTATGTTCAGAAATTGGGGGAAATACTTCAGCAAACAGAAAGAGAAGAACCTGAGAGAGGTTGGAACTTAGAAGAGAGATGGAGTGAATTTAAGACGAATATTATCAAAGTAGCATAAGAGGTCTGTGGGAAAATTACAGTAAACGAACAAAGTGGTGGACTGAGGAAGTCAAGAAAGTTGTAAGGAGGAAAAAGGTAGCTTGGAAGAAGTACATGAGAACAAGAAGGGTAGAGGACTGGAGGAACTATGTTGAAGCACATTATGAAGGAAAGCGGCAAGTACAAGAGGCAAAAGAAAGGGACTGGCAGGAATTTGGTGAGGAAATGGAATCAGAATATAGAAATAATCAGAAGAAGTTTTGCAAGATACTAAGATCCCTCCAAGGCAAAACTGGAAAGAGAATCAGGAACATTAAAGACAGGAACCAGAAGATCCAAACGAGGCCACGGGACATCCTTGATACATGGAGCACGCACTATGAGGATGTGTTCCGCGGAGACCAGAATTTACAAGACGACGCCGGTAAAGGGGCAGAAGAAGAACTAGAAGAAGGGGAGACAATTATGCAGAGTGAAGTTAGAGAGGCTATCACTGAAATGAAAGTGGGCAAGGCAGCTGGTTGGGATGGAATTTCACCAGAATTGATGAAGTATGGAGGAGAGGCTGTGGTGAAATGGATGACAAGGATATGCCAACAAGGATGGAGTATTCAGAAGATTCCAAAGGATTGGGAGAAGAATGTTATTGTTCCTATCCATAAGAAGGACAGCACTCTGGACTGTGCAAACTATCGAGCAATTTGTCTTTCCAGTGTGGCCGGAAAGATATACTCTCACATATTGGAGAGGAGGCTGAGACAAGAAGTAGAGGAAAAATTGGAAGAAGAACAATGTGCTTTCAGGCCAAGTCGACAAACACACGACCATATATAGACACTAAGAACTGTTATAGGAAAACGACTTAGTCGAGGGAAGGATGTTCTAGCTACATTTGTCGACCTAAAGGCCGCATTTGACTCGGTCCCCAGGGAACAGCTTTGGGCAGCACTTGAAGACGAAAAGGTAACCAAGACTCTCTTATGCCGCGTTAGGAGCATGTACAGTAGAATCCAAGGAGTGGTGAGAATAGCTGGTGAATACTCTACGGAATTTGAAATGGTGAAGGGAGTAAAGCAGGGTGACAGCTTGAGTCCTCTTCTCTTCGTGATCTTCATGAACCAAGTCATTGAATAGTGTAAAAGAAGAACAAAAAGAATTAAGGTTGGCAACTGGAACATGAGACAATATATGTCCAATCTCTGGTCTATGCAGATGACATTCTGATTTTGGCTGGGAAAGAGGAGGATCTCCAACAAGCCCTTACTGAATGGGCTTATGCCTTCCAGGACTGTGGGATGGAAGTGAATGCGAGCAAAACCAAGGTCATGCAGTTCACCAAAGGAGAAAAAGTACAGCTTCAAATCAAGTGGAACAATGAGTATATTGAGCAAGTAGAACAAATTGAGTATCTGGGCACCATTTTAAGAGAGGGAGGAAAATTAGAGGCAGAAATAAACAACAGAATTAGAAAAGCTAATCAAGTTTACTATGATATATACAACACAATCATTGGGAAGAAAGAAATTATTAGAAACACAAAAATGCGGGTATATTATGCTGTGTACCTGCCAACCCTCCTGTATGGTGCAGAGAGTTGGACAATGCATAAAAAACTGGAGAGCCGTCTGGTTGCTGCTGAGATGAGATATTTATGGAAAGTTGCCGGGAAAACTCGAAGAGACCATATTAGAAACACCACAGTAAGAGATGAGCTTCAGCAGGAGCCAATAATGGATGTCATTGAGGGGGGAGGATTGGGCTGGATTGGTCACTTAGAAAAAAGGAAGAGGAAAGGAAAGCAAAGCAGGTGTGGCGAGTGAGACCAACAGGAAGAAGAACACGAGGGAGGCCATGGATTGAATGGGAGGAGTACATCTTGGAACTAATCGGGAAGCAAGGGAAAACCCTGGGTGAGGTTCAGAGAATGGCGCATGACAGAAGAAACTTTAGTAAATTGCTGAAATGTCCCAACGCCTAACGGCACATAGGGAAAGAAGAAGAAGATATGCATCACACGGTAGCAGAAATGAGAAAAAATAAATAATAATGAATAAACTCTTTCATTTTACTACAACAGAACCAGTAACTTCACCAGTTCTGGATGAAATATTTTCCTACCTCTCCATTACTTCCGAAGACATAATATTTGTACCAAGGATGTTCTTAAAATTAAACACTGGTATTCCTTCAAGTGTCCTTGTTGGGCATTTTTTCAGTAAATGCAAAGATGTACTTCCCCTCAAGGACGTCGAGGCTTAGCGATAAGAATTTTAAGAACCAATTAATTTATTTGCAAAGTATATGGCAAATTATTTTAAACATTAAATGTCATTGATTAAAATAAGAATGGTGGGAAAAGGTCATTTTGAAAGTTCCAAGGTATTATGTCTTTTAGTCTCATGTAGTGATGATGGCTACTTAATGTCTCTATACATACATCATCATTATAATACGTTATGCCTTTCAGCATTCAGTCTGTAAGCCTCTGTGACTTTACTAAACGTGGCCACAATCCTCTATTTGCAACTAGTGCTTTGGCCTCATTTAGTTCTATACCTCTTATCTTTAAATAGTTAGAAACTGAGTCTAACCATCGTTGTCTTGGTCCCCCTCTACTTCTCTTACCCTCCATAACAGAGTCCATTATTCTCGTAGGTAACCTATCCTCCTCCATTCGCCTCACATGACCCCACCACCGAAGCCGGTTTATGCGCACAGCTTCGTCCATCGAGTTCATTCCTAACTTAGCCTCCATCTCCTCATTCCGAGTACCCTCCTGCCATTGTTCCCACCTGTTTTACCAGCAATCATCCTCGCTACTTTCATGTCTGTTACTTCTAACTTATGAATAAGATGTTCTGAGTCCACATAGCTTTCGCTCCCATAAAGCAAAGTTGGTCTGAAAACAGGCCGATATAAAGATAGTTTAATGCGGGAGCTGACTTCCTTCTTACAGAATACTGAAGATCGCAACTGCGAGTTCACTGCATCTGATTCAATCTCACTTATTATATTACCATCCAGGGAGAACACACATCCTAAATACTAGAAATTATCTACCTGTTCCAGCTTTGTGTCACCAACCTGACATTAATTTCTCCGGGATTTCTTACCTGCACACATCAATTTAGTCTTCGAAAGGCAAATTTTCAAAACCATACTCCCCCCCTCCCCATGGCACTACAACCCTTGAAGGGCCTTGGCCTACCAAACGACTGCTGCTCAGCCTGAAGGCCTGCAGATTGCGAGGTGGCTTGTGGTCAGCACGACGAATCCTCTCGGCTGTTATTCTTGGCTTTCGAGACCGAGGCCGCTATCTCACCGTCAGATAACTCCTTCAATTCTAATCACGTAGGCTGAGTGGACCTCGAACCAGCCCTCAGGTCCTGGTAAAAATCCCTGACCTGGCCGGGAATCAAACCCGGGGCCTCCGGGTAAGAGGCAGGCACGCTGCCCCTACACCACGGGGCCAGCTTTCAACCATACTCATTGCGCTTATTTTCAAGTTCCAAGATTAGACTGCAGGCGTTCGGCACAATCTGCCATTTAGACCAAGTCATCAGCATAGGCCAGACTGCTTACTACATTTTCACCTAACTGAATCCCTCCCTGCCACTTTATGCTTTCAGCAGATGATCCATGTATATTACGAGGATGAAATATTACAGCCTTCTCTAACCCCTGTAAGTACCGTGAACCAAGAGCTCATTTTACCATCAATTCTCACTGCAGCCCAATGGTCAACATAAATGCCTTTGATTGATTATAATAATATACCCTGAATCCCATAGTCCCCCAGTATGGCGAACATCTTTACCCTCAGTACACTGTCATATGCTTTCTCTAGATCTATGAAACCTAACTGTTTATTCCTCTTGTAGCATTTTTCAGTTATCTGGCGTATACTGAAAATCTGATCCTGACAGCCGCTCTATGGTCTGAAACCACACTGGTTTTAATCTCTTCCTTACTTCCTCTCAACCAATCACCTTTTCCACTTCCTTGAGGATAATTTCACCAACATCATTTTCCTCCTCCCCATGAGCTCGGTTGTTTGCGACACCACCAGGAAGATTTCCTTTTACGTTGAGAAGATTTTCAAAATATTCCCTCTACCTGTCCAGTGATCCCCTGGGCTCTATTATGAGTTCACCAGAATTACTCAAAACACTCTTCATTTCCTTTTTCCCCTCCTTCCTAAGATTCTTTATTACTCTCCAGAAAGGTTTCCCTGATGCTTGACCTAGCCTTTCCATCTTATGGCCAAAATCTTACCACGACTTCTTTTTGGATTCAACAACTATTTGTTTTGCTCTGTTTCTTTCATCTATTTACAATTCCCTGTCTGCATCAGCCCTTGTTTGGAGCCATTTCTGATAAGCCTCCTTTTTACGTTTACAAGCTGCTCTCACTTCATTATTCCACCAAGATGTTTGTTTTTTCCCATCTTTACACACAGTTGTTCCTAGGCATTCCTTTGCTGTTTCTACTACAGCATCCCTGTATGTCACCCATTCTTTTTCTATATCCTGAAACTGCTTACTGTCCACTGTTCGGAACTTTTCACTAATCATATCCATGTACTTCTATCTTAATTTCCTCATCGTGGAGATTTTCCTCCCTTATTCGTTTGCAGACAGATTTCACTTTCTCTATCCTAGGCCAGAGATACTTAGTTCACTACAGATCAGATAGTGGTCTGTATCATCGAAAAATGCCTGGAAAACCCATAGTTCCTAACAGGTTTCCTGATTTTGAAGTCTATTAAGATATAGTCTAATAGGGATCTGGTTCCCGTACCCTCCTATGTGTAGCGGTGAATAGCCTTATGCTTGATGAATGTGTTTGTAACTGCTAAACCCATACTAGCACAAAATTTTAACAAACGCTTCCCATTCCTATTGGCTCCCATATCTTTCCCACATTTACCAATCACCCTTTCTTATCCTTCAGTTCTATTTCCAACTCTCGCATTGAAATCGCCCATTAGCACTATCCTATCCTTACTGTTGACCCTGACTACGATGTCACTCAATGCTTCATAAAACTTCTCAACTTCATCCTCATCTGCACCCTCACATAGTGAATACACTGAGACATTTCTCGACCTAATTCCCCTAACTGCTTGCCAAATCTCCCCACATCATTCGCTCATTTACATGCTTAAGAGAAACTATGTTGCATGCAAAGGTGTTCCTGATGTAAAGCTCTACCCCACACTCTGCCCTTCCCTTTTTAACACCCGTCAAGTACACTTTATGATCTCCTATCTCTTCCTCGTTATCTCCCCTTACGCGAATATCGCTTACTCCTAGCACATTCAGATGCATCCTCTTTGTTGACTCAGCGAGTTGAACTTTCATTCTTCCGTAAGCCCCATTAATATTGATGGCTCCGCATCGAATTCCATTTTGTTTGCCAAATTGTCTCCAACGAGTCCCTTGCCTGTCAAATGGGAGCGGGACTCTGTTACTCCCATAGGTCCGAGGCTTGCTTAAAATGTTCTGAGCTCCATAAATTCATGAAGCAGAAGGCTACCCTACTTACAAATAGTCTTAAGTGAGGATCTCTCCCCTAACAGGTTAAGGACCAACGATGGATTGTATAGTCCTAGCCGCCTGAGCACAAGGAGAACTACTAATGTCTCTGTGCTTTTAAAAAAAACCGCGCCCACACACACACAAAATGAAGTAATATCTTCTCCTTACAAAAGTAATTATAATTTTAATTTTACTGATTACTTGCTTAACGAGCTCGATTGTTGAAGTCGCTTAAGTGCGGCTTGTATCCAGTATTTGGGAGACAGTGGGTTCGAACCCCACTGTCGGCAGCCCTGAAGATGGTTTTCCGTGGTTTCCCATTTTCACACCAGGCAAATGCTGGGGCTGTACCTTAATTAAGTCCAAGACCACTTCCATCCCACTCCTAGCCCTTTCCTATCCCATTCTTGCTATAAGACATACAGTATCTGCATCGATGCGATGTAAAGCAAATTGTAAAAAAAAAAAAAAAAAAATCTATAATGGTGTGGAATATCTATCAGAGTTGCTCAACATGCTCATCATTCATGTTTTCCAGCTCATAGTCTTACTCTGAAGATTGGGACACCTATAATGTTGCTATGAAATCTCTGTCCTCCTAAACCGTGCATAAAAACAATACTAAGTGTGACTGCTCTCCTGAAAAATGTAGTTAAGGCTATAATTAATTATAACTGGATGCGCTAGAGGAAACTTTTTTTTATACCTCACATTACACTCATAAATTCCAACTATCCTTTTGAGTTCAAAAGGATGCAGCTCCCTATAAAAGCCTGTTTTACACTGACAGTCAATGAATCACAAGGGCAATCTTTAAAAATGGCAGGAATTGATTTAAGGGAAGACTGTTTTTCCCATGGCCTGTATTATGTGGCCTGCTCCCGAATAAGTTCTCCATTATATTTAGTGATTGTAGCACCTGATGGACAGACTACTAATGTACCATAGTATGCGAGATCCTGACATAATTATACTGCTTTGTTGATGATGATGATGATGATGATTGTTGTTTTAAGGGGCCTAACATCGCAGGTCATCGGCCCCTATACTGCTTTGTAAAATATCTATCTGTTATTTAAATGTACTCTATATATGAGGGCAAATCAAAAAGTAACACTTCCAAGTTATGGCCATTTATGAAAACACCTACACATAGGCAACATGGCTATGACAACATACAATTTAATTTCACTTTTTCACATAGTCCCCAAGAGACTGTAAATATTTCTCGGAACAGTCAACCAACTTTCCAATTCCGGATGCGTAGAAATCACCCCCAGAGCTATGTAACCACCTGGAGACAGCTGCTGTCACCTCCTCATCGTTTTGGAATCGTCGTCCTCCGAGATCTTTTTTCAGCATACCGAACACATGATAATCGCATGGCACTAAGTCTGGACTGTATGGAGGATGTTGCCATACCTCCCACTTGAATCGCTGGAGCAGTTTGGACATTTGGCGGGCCGTGTGAGGTGTTGCGTTATCATGCAATAAAATCACAGCGGTGCTCAATTTTCCCCGTCGTTTTTCTTTAATTGGCTTATGCAGCCGGTTCTACATTTGACAATGTGAAGCCCAGTTGATTGTTGTGCCTTTCAGCATAAATTCCATGTGCACCACACCCTCCATGTCAAAGAACACTGTCTCCATTACCCGTACCTTTCCTGCTGAAGGTTGAACCTTGGCCTTCTTTTGTGGTGGTGGTGTGGTGTGGACCCATTCCATCGATGTTCTCTTTGTTTTGGGGGTGAAGTGGTGGACCTACATTTCATCCCCTGTGATGATTCACCACAGAATACTGTTGCAGAAATGCCAGTGACAATTGGAAACATTGTCCCTTGTGAACATTGGTGTGTAGACATGGGACCCATTTTTGACACAGTTTACGAAATCCAGGGTGCTGATGAACAATGGAGAACATACTGCCATTTGAAATGTTCGCCATGCTTGCAATTTCCTGCAGTGTTATATACAGATTCTCTCTGATGGTCCCGTCCATACGCTCAACATTTGCAACGGTACAGGACGTTGCGGGCCAGCCTTCGTGATATTCTTCCATGAGAACTGTGTGTCCGGCGTCAAATTGGTTACACCACTTTAAATACCTGGGCGAGAAATTGCATGCTCAACATATACAGCAGGGTTTTCACGATGATTGTCTGTGCAATTGAGCCGTTTAGCCCATAGAAATCTGATCGTTTCACGCACCTCTAATTTGGAGTGAACATCCAGTTGATGTGCCATTGAACCTAAGCCCACTATGCACACACAACACGACAGGATATCACATCAACCTTCGTATCGGATGTGTCATCAGTTACTGTAGCTTGCTCCGCATTAGCCTTGGTCACGACACACAGCATGCTCTCACGGCGAGCTAGTGTAACTTACTTTTTCATTCGCCCCCGTCTTTATGGTTACTAAGAATAAATTTGTACAGTGTTTGATTATCAAATTAACTTTATGCAGAATTAAACTGAAAATATTTCTTGGCATTGATGAGTAAGTTGTTGTTAAATAGATTCACTACTTTATCCAACCCTTGTCCCGTTTCACTATGGGGTCGGTTATGAGGTGAGATGAAACTGTCGTGGCGGGTTTTTATGACCGGATGTCCTTCCTGATGTCAACCTCATCAGAGGAGTTAATGAGATGAAATGAATGGCGTGATATATGATAGTAGGGAGAGAGTGAAACCTGATGCTGGCACATAGCCTACTCCTGTCGAATAGCACCAAGGGGTCTGCTCAAGGCTTAACGTCCCCATCCGATGGACGAATCACCATCAACAGCATCATATGCCCTCACTCCATATGAACACTGCGGAGAGGTTTGGAATTTAATCCAGGCTTTTAGCACGCAATCTAGTGATTAGAAATTGTATACCACCACCTCCCCTACCCTGCCGACCAACATTCTGGTGGTGAAATTTTTTTCAGCCAACGGGACTCAAACCATCTAACCTCGGTGTTAGACTGTTTAGACTTCAGCGCCTTAACGATCATGGCCACCAGGCAGGCTAAATAGATTCACTAGTATAAGAATAAATTTTACAATATATCAATGATACAGAACAAAAATTAAATTAATAGCTTATAGAATCACTAGCCTTTACAATTAAAACACTCATGAGCAAAGCCACATCAGGTAATGCTAGTATAACATATTCTGTACAGAGTTGTATTTTTGTTGTCTACAAGAAGACATAATTTCTGTATTTATTCCCTTTTTAGAACTTTTAGTATAATATTCTTGTTTCAGTGAAAGATCGTCATGGAGAAGTTGCCCTGAAGAAGCTTGAAAATGATGATGATGATGACGATCAGAGCAGTACTTCTGAAGAAGAAGATGAAAATGCTAAGGAGCTAACACAGGAAGTAGAGAAAGAATTCTTTAGGACACTTTCTTGTTTGAAAAAACGTGATCCTCGAATATATGATGAAAATGTTAAGTTCTTTGATGCAAAACCTTCTGAAATAGAACAGATTGAAAAGAAGAAACATAAAGAAGATAAGCCGCTCCTTCTTCGAGATTATGAAAGGAAGCTGATCCTAGAGAGGGAAGGGAAATTCAGTGATGATGGTAAGTTAAATCTTGTCTATAAATAAACATAATGGAAAAATAGTTGGTTGATTTTAAATATTTTGTTAAGGAGGAAGCCATTCTCTTTCAGTGTCAACTCATGTAATACAACTATAATTCTTCATTGTGTAAAAAACACAAAATTTAACACTATAACATACCTGTAAAAATTATAACTGTCCATATTTTGCAGATACCTATGGTATAGTGTTACACTTTGTGTTTTTGACAGATGGATTAACCATAAGTTTTAAAAAATGGTCCAAATTGTATAACTGTTCTAGAAGGGAATTTACCATGAATCCTGTCGTGTGTCTCTGAACATTTCAGTTTTATTCAATAACAGCAGTTCCTGTGTGTCCATCTGCCTTTTGAAGTCTGACTTAATTAGATATATGCACTATCGGTAACAATAGTGAATAGTCTCTGTCAAATTTCATCTGTCCCCCTTGGCCTCTACATCAGGTAGCGTGTCCAAGGCTGTAGCAAGAAAACGTTACTTTTTCCAGAACCTCTATTTCTAACATTAGGCATTGTATTCCCATTAAAGGGTTCCAGGCATACATTTCATTTGACTTGTTCCACATTTTGTTTCACTGCCATGCCTTCCACCTAAAACATTCTCTCTAAGAATGAAAATCTACTGTAGATCAGTTAATGGACTTGCATCACTAATGGACATAAATTATGATTTTCACTTTTAACTGCTGCATCACTAATGGACATAAATAATGATTTTCACTTTTAACTGCCCAACTGCAACCGACTCAATGTACTAGTGTCCTGGGCTGCATGCTTGAAATGCTCCTTTAACAATGCAATTTTATACACTTAAGAAAATGGAAATTGCAACACCATGAAGGCATTGGTCATTTGTGTTGATTTTCAAGATATGGAATGATGCCATGTAGGTATGTAAACGATCAAAGTTTCAGACCCATTGGATTGTTGCTACAGGTCTCCCCACGTGATTGGTCGCGGAGGAATCAGCTCCAGTATATGGACTCTGGTGTAGCGTAGTTAACTTGCAGTCTGTGCAGTGAGGTGTTCCTCGTCAAACATGCCTCGATGACAGAGAAGAGCACGCTATCAACAACTGTCGCCGTTTGAGAGGGCTCGGATAATTGAGCTGTGTAAGGCTGGATTATCGCTAAGGACTGTCGCTGCACGTGTTGGCCGACAGGCAACTACAGTACAACATGTATGGCAGCAGTGGTCAAATGAAGGTACCCACACTCGTAGACCTGGCACAGGCCCAGCGCGACAGACAACTGTGAGAGAGGATCGCCGCATCATTCGGATGGCCCGGATGGAACCCCATGCAACAGCATCGCAAATTCGAGCAGCTGTGGCACCCCACATTACACAATAAACAGTTGGTAATTGCCTGCGTGCAGCTGGCTTACGAGCCCGTGTCCCTGCAGAAGGTGTTCCATTGACCCCACAACAGCGACTTGTAAGGCTGGCCTGGTGTCGAGAAAGATCGACGTGGGTCGATGAATGGCATAGGGTCGTCTTTAGTGATGAATTGCGCTTCTGTCTTGCCCACAGTGATCGCTGGAATCGTGTGCGCCGGCGTACTGGGGAGAGGGGCCGCCCAGATCTTATTGTCGAGAGGCACACAGGGCCAACACCAAGCATTATGGTCTGGGGAGCTATTGACTTTAATGTGAAATCACATTGTTGAAGGCACTATGACTGCTTGACAGTACATTGATAGGGTACTCAATCCAGTGGTTGTCCCTATGATGGCGAACATTGCTAATGGGATGTTTCAGCAGGACAGTGCCTGGGTTCACACTGCACGCATCTCCAGAGAAGCTCTCCACGACTCACAACCTTAGAATGGCCCACCAGATCCCCGGACCTCAGTCCTATTGAGCATGTGTGGGACATGATGGGTCGACAACTGGCCAACCGTCCTCAGCCACCCACAACACTGGAACAACTGACTCGTGCATTGCAGCAAGCATGGGCCACAATTCCTCAGGAAGCGATCCAGGGCCTTATTGACTCCATGCCTCGACGAATTCATCAATGTATTGCAGCTCGTGGTGAGCACATCCTGTATTGATTGTTGTCCAGACTTGCGGTGAGAGGGACCTGAAAGTGTAATCACCGAATCACAACCGAACACTCGTCCTGCATGTTCAATTGCAGCAATGTAGCACCACTCCTTCTGGGTGTTGCAATTTCCATTTTCTTCAGTGTAGCAACCTTGGAATCATAGAGAGATTGCATATGTGCATTTTTTTACTTTTTATAGAAAATTTAATTATGAATCTTATATATATACTCTTTTAGTCGTTAGTTGTTGTTCCCCGCCCCAGATACAGCATGCGCCAAAACTCAGACAGGTATTTTTTTCCTGGAAAGTTGTTAAAACTAGGCTAGGTAGAAAATGCATTCCACTTTCTTTGTAGAAAATTACATTCTTACTACTCTTGGTGAGCTCCATTTCTTAATAGGACTAAAGGTTCATGCAGCATATTCAACTTTAAAGGTCCCATATGCACAATTTTTCCAAATTGGTGTACTTTTTTAGAAATTTGCCTGATCCCAGATATTATCATAATTAGATATAGCCTGTAATAATATGGAAGAAATAAGCTTTCTAATAGTGAAAGAATTACTGAAATCAGTCAGTCAGTTCCCAATATTACCCTCCGTATACAAACAAACTAACTTCCTCTCGTTGTAATATATTATAGATTGTGTAAATCTATTATACCCTGAAGCACTTTCAAAGGGTAGAGAAGGGTCCACCTATTCAATACCATTAGCTTGTATAATGTCCTATATAATTGGGACTAGTTTCGACCACATATACACCGGGTCATCTTCAGTCACAATCCAATTGGAAAAAAACATATGCTCACATACAATCAATAATAAAGTAAACAGACTGGTATGTCTCAATTTACAATCCAAATTTAAAACATTGATGAAGTCCGAGAACACATCCAAAATTGAAATCAAATGACACATCAAAACTGCTGCGGTTGGTACCGAATTATGTCGTCGCTCCTACAGCAACCAAACGTTTCTGAGTTGATCTGGGAGTTGGCATTCCCATTCTGTATTCTGTGCAATAGTCATATGGTTAATGGTTGTTGAAGGGGAACATTATGGCTGCCATCATAAGCTGTACTCCTGCTCCCTCTCAACAGTCAATCTGTGTTGGTGTCCGTACCAAATGCACACAATTTACGAAGAACATAGAGACAGTCATTTCAAACCAAATCAGACAATAGATCACTATATCTGATGAAAAGGAATACCTATGCAAGTTACAAAGAGATAAGACCTGGTAGACCTTGAGCCAAGGAAATGTGGATGTTAATGGAAATTGACCCATACTTGCCTTGTTTATTTTTTTAATATATATAAAATTGTTGAACAACCAATATTTAAGTATGGAAAAATCTTACCTCCTGCGTGGAGTATCCCTGAGTTATTTTTCTTCCAAAGACCAAATTTACTTCATATTATAACCATTATGTTATAAGTAATACAACTACATCTTTCAGCTATTTCCATCCATATCTGAAAACTGGCTTCACTGAACGGTAAGTAAATGTCTTAATCAGGTGCCTAAAATATTAAGATAACAGTGGAAGACAGTGTTATTATCTGCTGTCTTCATTTTAATGACTTCAAGGTAACTGCTCACAGACTTACATTCAAGGCCCATATGTTACAGATTCCAAGTGTTCTGTTTATGTGGCAGTATTTTATATTCTTGGACTCTGAATCCTATCATTAATTCCATGCACTTCTCAATAAATGAGATTATCGATGTCAACCGTCATTAATGTTCCTTCATAAGAATATAATTAGGTGTATCAATTGATTACTGAAAAAAAAAAAAACTATCCAGTGTGAATCTGACCACTTATCATCCAATCACAATGTTTTTTAAAGGTTTGGTGATTTTAGAAGTTGAATTAGTCAACATTGTGTTGTCATACCCCTAATACTACCAATTATTAATTTCTTATTTGCATTAATGTTTGATGCATTAGCTCTAAATGTAGGCCTAATATGTAAATTACAACTTCACTGCACTTGACTTTGATATATTTATCTGTTTTAAAATACAAGAACTTTAATCACTTTCTTGTTATTTGTGATTCAGACGATTATGATGAGGAAGAAGAAGACAGGAAAGCTATCAAACGGCCCCATTCTCCAACTCACGTAGAAGAACAGAAGGCAATTAAGGAGAGTTTTAAGAATATTCTTGAACATTCTGAAGGAGAAGATGAAGAGGCAGACTGGGGAGGTTTGTTCAAGCAACGTAAGAAAACAAAGGAAGAGCTGGTAAGTTGTCTGTGACAGATGGTGTCATGTTTATTACAATATAGAATTCTGTAGAGGACTCTCTATTATGAATTTAGATTGTTTTGAAGATGATTAATCTAGTACAACGTCCAAAGCCACAAATGGCCCAGAATAGTGGTACATATTTAATAAAATCATATCCTAAAAAAATTGTGAAAACTTCAAAAAAGAACTGTATACATGAAAATTAAAAGAATAGAGATGAAGAATGATGGCAAGGTGACGAAAGAGAAGCACAAAATCACTTTGGCAAAACTCTTCTCCTTCTCTGGCTGTTAATAACTTTAATGCTGAATAGATTCATACATACATACATACATACATACATAAGTTGCCTCCATGGTTCATTCGGCATTGCGTCGGCCTCTCTCTGCTGGATTCCATGGTTCAAATCCCGGTCACTCCATGTGAGATTTATACTGGACAAAGTGGAGGCAGGACAGATTTTTCCCCGGGCACTCCGGTTTTCCCTGTCATCTTTCATTCCAGCAACACTTTCCAATGTCATTTCATTTCATCCGTCAGTCATTATCATAGTCCCAGAGGAGTGCGACACACTTTGGCAGCCAGCACAATTCCTGTCCTCACCGCTAGATGGAGGCTTCATTCATTCCATTCCTGACCCGGTCAATTGACTGGAAACAAGTTGTGGATTTTCATTTTCACATACATACGTACATACATATACCTTTTTTCTTGTTTGTTTGTTTGTTTGTTTGTTTGTTTGTTTGTTTGTTTGTTTGCTTGCTTGACATTCGTATGAAATATTTTATTTTAAAAACTGTAATATTTACACTCACTGATATTGTACAGCTGTCAGAATAATAAGTGGCCACTCTTGAACAGTGAATACATTGTCAGTTACGCTTTAGATCCCGGTGCTGTTACACGATGCATGTTGATGAAGATGCGCAGTAGAAGCACTGAACTACGGTGTTTAAGGAGTTGTTCAATATCTGCTTCTGGTGGACAGCAGTAAAGTGCTCAATTAATAATTCAAAGTTTGAGTCTTTTCAAGTAATCATTTTTATCGTGGTTTCTTTCTTTAGTGATATGTTAGATTCAGAACAGTACACCTGCATAACATTCGTGTTAAATTCTTCTTCTTATATCATTACATTATACTATCCCGTAATGAAATAAAGTTGTGAATTAGAGCTTTATTGACGTTATAATTTTATTGTCTTATTGTTCTTTAGCAATATAAATAATATAAATATTAGGTTTTGTGGCGAATTGGGTCAGTATGAGGGCCGCTGAACGCTTGAGGCGAGCAAATATTATTTCACTGGTGGAAACTTGCTAAACCTCTGAAAGGCATATGCGCGACACCTCAATAAACAGGAACGACACCAAGAGAAATTAGCATATCGGGCTTAGCTTTATCCAGTCGACAGAGGCAGCGGAAGCTTAGCGGGCTAACCGAGAAGGCTGTCCGTGGTAGGTACCGAGTTAAAAAAAAGAATAAGCAAGGAGTGAGAGGACAGAGGATACATACATCGAACCAAATACAAAAGTGAAGAATCAATTTAAAACAAGCTATATTTTAAGCATAAATGACTAGAACAGGTAATATATATAATCAGTTGAAGGATAGGAAATACAAACATATGATAAGAGCTCAGCCCACTTGACGACCAGAATACAATCGAGACAAATAATGATTAAGAATTCTTGAGGATACCAGTTATAATATTCAGCTAAAGCTGAAGACCCGCATTCAAAAGAGAAAACACAATTAGTACCTAATAGATTACACTACATCCAATAAAAAGGGGGGTTTAGTACGCTTCACCATACCAATTAAAGGCCACTCTTACAATCTTTATTTGAAACCTCAAAGAGGGAAAGAGAGCTAAAACACATCGGGAGGAAAGAGAATTACATTACTCAATATCGGAATAAAGGAAAGAAAAGGGGGACAGAGTGAATACGAAAGGAAAGAAAGGAAGAGAGGTGGGGGGGGGGAATCCTTCCAGATTGCTTAAACACTACTACTTCGGTGATGTAAGCGACCACTCGGGCCTGTAGAAAATGTCCAAAAGGTGGCAACACTTCTATCATTCGTCCAAGCACAATTAGTCTTTTAAAGTTATGAAATTGATTAAGATTTTCGGTCAGAAGGACTCTTTTACAATGGAGACCGAGAAGCCACAAAATGATCAATCATTCAAAGTTCAGTGCTTGATTAAAAGAACGAAGGACCACAACAACTTATAAAATTTTGCTCACCCAGTCTGTTGAAGCACGGTGCAGCTATTCACAAATTAAAAGGAAATAACACATCGCTACGGGCCAGCCGCCAGCGAACAGTTCGCTCTCTCCACTTGAGTTAATATGCACTAAATGTCTGACCGTCGAAACGAAGGAATGGCTTGCTGATATACGAAGTGAAGAGATTCGAGAAGTTACTCGACGAAGATCACGTAGGTGTGACGTCACAGCCAGGCAGGAAGAGCAGTGCCGGAGAACAAGCCAGTCAGTAAACAGCTGGGCGAGCGATCAGTAGAATGCAACAGATGGCAGAAGGTAAGATGTCGTAGAACGGTCCTAACAGTTTGGAACAATACAGCTGCATAATATTAGTGTTAACTTCTTCTTCTCATTCTTCTTCTTCTTATTTTTTTTATTATTATTATTCTAGAGGGCGGCGTACAATGGAGATGGCCGCCAGATTGGGATTAATGGTTATCAACGTTGGTAATGTGACAACCTTTCGGCGACCAGGATGACAGGGAACTACACCAGATATAACCTTTGCTTCTGAAGACATCGCGTCTAGGATAACTGAATGGCGAGTGATTGAAGAATATACTGGAAGCGATCATCAGTATATAATTTTTTGTATACTTCAAGAGACTCCGCATCTAAGGATTACCACGCGCAAGCCAGAAAGATGGAACATAGCCACTATGGACAGATAAAAATTCCATGAAGTAATACAGAATGGAATGGACTCTATAATGGATACAGAAGAAGGATAATTGCTAATAAATGCATGGAACACACCATGAGACTCCTCCAGCAAGCATGTGACACATCAATGACCAGAATCAAACAACGGAGAGGCAAGCGTCTATCATATTGGTGGAATGAAGGAATTTCTGAGATGAGGAAACAATGCCTGCGACTCAGACGAAGGACACAAAGAGCATGACACAATGTTGAAGCTCTCCCAGTAGAATATAAAACTATGAAGAAAAGACTGCGAAGTACAATTAAAAAGAGTAAAGCCGACAAGTGGTGGGAAATGTCTAAGGATGTGGACAAAAATCCATGGGGATTAGGGTATAAAATTGTTATGAAGAAATTCAGGATGCTCCCAAGCCCGATCATGGATCCACGCACCATGGAAGATATGGTAGGATTGATGATGAGGCTGAGAAAGAACTAAATAATGGACCACCTTTTACAACTGAAGAATTGATAACAGCAATTAATTCCCTTAGAAGTAAGAAAGCCCCCTGGACCAGATGGTATTCCAGCGGAAGTACTTAAGGTGGCAGTTGAATTATGTCCCCAACTACTGTTGAGATTGTGTAATCATTGTTTGAAAGCGGGAATTTTTAGTTTTCGTTGGAAGATAGCTAGGTTGGTTTTGATCAGTAAAGGGAAAACCGGGGGTTACAGACCTCTGTATGCTGGACACTGCCGGGAAAGGTTTAGAGAAGCTGCTACAGCCGAGAATACTCTCAGCAGTTCGATTAGCTGGCAATTTATCTGACCAACAGCATGGATTTCGCAGAGGTCACTCAATGCTAGATGCGGTGAAGGAAGTGGTGAAGACAGCAGGACGAGCTCAAATGAGTAATCATCACTCTAGAAAGCTGACACTTTTTTGTGACCCTAGATGTTAAAAATGCTTTCAACTCGGCAAGGTGGAGTGATATGTTGGAAGCTTTACAAGAAACGTTCAAGCTACCAGAATATCTCATGCACATACTGCGAGACTACTTGAGAGATCGTACACTGTTATACGAAACAGAAGATGGTCAGAGAAGAAAACGGCTCACAGCTGGTGCACCGCAAGGCTCAATTCTTGGACCAAACCTTTGGAATATCATGTACGATGGTTTGTTATGACTGGATATGCCAGAAGATGTGAAACTTGTGGGTTATGCTGATGATGTGGCTGCCTTGATAGTAACCCATAACCTACAGCTGGCTCAGTTTAAACTGAATCAGGTGATGCGACGGGTTAAAGAATGGATGATAAATCACAAGTTAGAACTCGCAGATCATAAAACGGAAATTGTCCTCCTGACGAGGAAAAGGATTAATACTGTTGTACCAATGCAGATCGGGCAGATAGTCATCGAAACAACTAGGAGCACAAAAATATTGTGTAACACTTGATACTAAGCTTACATATTGGGCCCACATTCAGCGGGTAACAGATAAGGCAGCGAAAACCATGATTGCACTGAGTAGACTCATGGAAAATATCAAGGGGCCGAAATCTAGTAAAAGGCGGCTTCTCATGTCCACTGTCAAATCGATACTTCTGTACGGATCGGAAATTTGGGCTGAATCGTTAAAAATTGCGAAATATCGGACAAGAATTGTGGCTGTACAACGGAGAGCAGCTTTAGGAATTGCTTGCGCATATCGTACATATCAGAAGCTGCGATTCTAGTAGTAGCAGCAGTAGTTCCTATTGACTTGTTGGCTTTCGAAAGACAAGAAATTTGGCTTGCACAAGGAGAGCTAGGAAGGAGACGGGCAAAGGCTTTGGCTCTTAATCGCAGAATGCAACGATGGCAGACGAGATGGGAAGATGATTCTAGAGGGAAATGGACGAAAAGACTGATACCTTCTCTGGGTATATGGGTTCGCCGAAATCATGGTGAAATGAACTACTATCTCACACAGTTCTTGACAGGTCATGGATACTTCCGAAAATTTCTTCATAGACTAGGGCTAGCAACTAGTCCGTTGTGCGTATACTGCAGCGATATCGATGATGTATTACATACTTTCTTTGTGTGTGTTCATTGGCTACCACAAGGAAGATGCTTAGAAGGTATGCAGGGGAATTGACACCAAAAGGCACTGTGTCAATAATGCTACGAAGTCAAGAGTCTTGGGATCAGGTGTCAGTCTACATAGAAAATATTCTGCGTCAGAAGAAGAAGAATCTGGACGATTACGGCAGACAGTAAAGCAGAAGAAGGAAGATGAAGCACAAGATGCATTAAGCACGGCGTCCGTCCTGAAGTAATGCGAGAGCGGTTTCCGGGGCGGAGATAAACGTCGTGGGAAAAGGGAGTGTGGTTTTTAGTGGGTCTTATGAAAGATTTTCCACACTCCCTCGCAAAAAAATATATTATTATTATTATTATTATTATTATTATTATTATTATTATTATTATTATTGTTGTTGTTGTTGTTGTTGTTGTTGTTGTTGTTGTTGTTGTTGTTATTTTTCATACACTTCTCCACAGGAAATATGGATAGTAATGGGGCACGGGATGCACCAAGTGCCTTACATAATTAAAGTATTTACACATTATAATACAAATGTTGATGTACAGGTATATACGAAACTGTAGATTACGGGATCTTCATTCTTGCGAGAGGAACGATCGCACAATATTGCATGTTGACAGGAGGACAGAATGTTGCATAATTTTGTAGATGTTCGGTGGAAGACCCAGTTCTCGCAGACTCTTGTGAAGTGTGTGTGGAATGAGGCCGTTGACTGACAGAATCACAGGAACTATTTGTACCAGTTTCATCTTCCACATCCTCTTTATCTCTTCTGCAAGTTCTTTGTACTTCGAGATTTTTTCACTATACTTCCTGTCAGTGTTGGTGTCATTGGGGATAGCGATGTCAATAATGAAAGTCGTCCCAGTTTTCTTGTTTACCAGTATGATGTCTGGCCTGTTATGGTTGACTGTTTTGTCTGTCACTGCAGCAGTGTCCCAATAAAGCTTAATCGACTCATTCTCCAGGAATGGTGTTGGATGGTACTTGTAATAAGGGATAGGCTCCTGAATTAATTGGTTTTCCTGAGCAAGTGCCTGGTGTATGATTCCCGAGACATGATTGTGTCGTCTCGTGTATTCTACGGGGGCAAGTACTGGGCAGCCCGCAGTGATATGGTCGATGGTCTCGAGATGAACGGAGCATCGTCTGCATTTGTCGGAGAGTACGCTGGTGTCTTTGATGATGTACTTTTTGTAATTGTTTGTAGCTATTACTTGGTCTTGTATAGCAACTGCAAATCCCTCTGTCTCCCCAAATAAGCGCCCACTTTGTAACCACATACACGACGCATTCTTGTCTATGCTCTGTTGGTTTAGATTGCTGTAGTATTTTCCGTGGAGGGTCTTCTCTCGCCATGTTCTTTCTTTCTCCTGCAGGGATACTTGGTGATTTGTATGTGGGTCAGAGGCATTGTATGGATACAGAACAGTGTACTTATCAGCAAGTACTACAGCTTTATGGAGAAGACTGTTTTCTTGCTTTTTATGGAAGTATCTCCGTAGGTTCTTTATCTGATTCAGGAGCATGACTTGAAGATCCAGTACTCCTCGGCCTCCCGATTTTCTTGGGAGAGTGACCCTTTCCATGCATGAATTGGGATGATGTAATCTATAGGTGATGAGCAAAGTTCTCGTTTTTCTTTGTATGCTGTCTATTTCTGTAGCAGACCATTTCAGAATTCCGAATGAATAAACAAGGGTTGGAATAGCATATGTGTTTATTGCTTTAATTTTGTTCTTGGCATTTAGGTAGCTGCGCAAAATCTGATGCAACCTCGATGTATATTTATCAGTGAGTTCCTGTTTGATTTTCTTGTGCTCCAGAGTTGTATTCTGAGCAAATCCAAGGTACTTGTATGTCTCTGTTTGTGTCATTCCCTCAATTAAAGATCCGGTATGGAGCTCGTATGGTTGGGAGTTTGTGTACCGACCACGTTCAGTTGTTAGCAGCTTACATTTCTTTACTCCCAACGTCATTCCCACATCAGATGAGTAAGAGTCTATTATATTCAGCAGGGCGTTCATTTGTGTTTCGTTGTGGGCATACACTTTCAGATCATCCATATAAAACAAATGAGATATTCTTTGTTTCCCATTGTTATATTTAATATCAAATCCAAAACCAGTAGCTTTTAGAAGATTGGATAGGGAATTCATTGCAAGGCAAAACCACAGAGGACTTAATGAATCTCTTTGAAATATACCACGTTCAATTTTAATTGTGTCGGACATGATACATTTATTTTCTGTCTTGGTGCAGAGCATTGTCTTCCAATTGTTCATAGTAACTTCAAGAAAATGAATTATGGCAGGACTGATCTTGTACGAATGAAGTGCTTCTTTTAACCATGAGTGGGGAACTGAGTCAAATGCTTTCTGATAATCTATATACGCTGTGTACAGGTTCCTTTGTGAGTGTATTGCCTGTTGTGTTACAACGGAGTCTTCTTCTTCTTCTTCTTCTTTTATGACCACATAGGATCACTTTAGTCAGTCCGTCGTTCAGGTCTCTTTGAAGGGATTGTTCGGGCTTTGCGGTCCTCCCAGTACTTCTTCAGACGCTCCGATCTTCGTGCCCTTTCCTCAGTTGAAAATGTGCGTGTTGTTGGTTTGTTTTGTGTAAGGGTAAAGCGGAGGTTTGTATTCTTGAGTTTTGTATTCAATTTTATCTTATTTGTGGTGTCTTCTGTTGTAAGGCCTATTTCCTTCAGATCCTCTCTTACTTCTCTGATCCATTTACATCCTGTTGTGGTATTTTTTGAGACGAGATTGTGTTGTACTAGTTGTTTCAGAAGTCTCGAGTCCTGCATCCTCATGATATGTCCAAAGAATCCCAGTCTCCTCTTACGCATAGTATCTGTAATGGGTTCTAGCTCTTTGTCTATGATTATCTGTTCTTTGTACCCTAGTGATGACTTTTTGCATCCTTTCTGTTCCTCAGTCAGAATGTTATGGTTGCTGATATGTTTATACATTTCTTCTGTGAGTATGGATGTAAAATGTTTTTAGATCGTTTGTAGACAAGTTATTGGTCTGTAAGCTGATGGATCTTTAGCATTTCCAACTTCCTTAGGTAGGAGGTATGTAATTCCTGATGTAAGAAATTCAGGACACCCTTCAGGATGATGCATGAGATAAGTGAATTGTTGGGCTATTTTCTTGTGGACGCAAGTGAAATGTTTATACCAAAAATTTTGCATTTTGTCTGTACCTGGTGCTTTCCAACTTCGAGTTCTCCTGACAGCATTACTCACATGGCTTTCTTCTATGATATCAAAACTCATTTCTGCATAACCATTGTCGTTTTTCTCTTCCTTAATCCATGTTTTGTTTGTATTGTGGACTATGTTGGTTCACCAAATACGTTTCCAAAAGTCTTCCGTGTCCTGCATACTTGAAGGTTCTTCTGCCTTAGTTTGCCGATTTTGCTTGAGCGTTCTGTAGAATTAGCCCTCATTCTTGGAGAAAAGGTTGTTTTGCATATTCCTAGCTCTTTGTACCTCCTGAACCTTGCTGCTTTTGCACACAACTTTTGTTTTTGGGTGTCAATGTATTCTTTGACCTTTTCTCTGTGCTCGGGTTCATTTGTGTGGGTGTTGATTTTCCTGAACACATTCCTCAAGTTTCTGTTAGTTTTCGTTTTAGTTTTGTTACAGAGGTATGCGGAAAGTTGACCAATGGTTTTTCTTAGCTCTTGGATATCACTTTGTAATCGACATTGCCATGGTGGAATGTATTCTGAATCTGCGTTCTTACAAGAGCTTCTGGAGATGGGTATTAGATTTTGATTGTTCATCCTAACCACAGTTACTGCTGTTTGTTTCCTCTACACTACTGGATTCTTCTATATACTGCTGTAGGATGTTATTTACAGTACATACAAGGTTTTTGTTCATTGGTGTTCCTCGAATTTTGGGCAGTTTTGGTCTATAGTTCACTTTGAGACCCACGAACTCCGCCATCGCCACTTTAAACATGTCTTCAGCACGACGTGCTTCATCAGCACCTGAGAAATCACCAGTTTCTCTTATTTCCACAGATTTGTCTTCCTGTGGTTATTTTCTTCCAGAATCATCCTGACGAATTTGAGGCATTGAGATGGAGTTGCCTTCACTGCTTGGCCTCGTAGCTAGAATTTTAGCAGCTTCTTCCTTAAGGCTTTGAATTATTGTGGCAGGAAGTCTGTTGTTGGTTACTATTGCACGTCTTTGGTCTGCAACTCTTTGTTCTGTGACAAAGGAGTACCGGAGGAATTTGTCCACAAACAATCTGTGCATATCTTTCCTGTACGTTGTAAGGTCTTTCTCTAAGTTTGTAGTTATAAAGTAGGAGCGCATTACGAATTTATTCACATCATCTGTCCATTTCAAGCGCTGCCGCGGTTTACCTGCCTTGGTGGTCAGCTGAACTTCTGAAACATCTTCGGCAGGAGGAGTAGGTAGCTGTTGAGTTCTCCTAGCTGAATTGTCGGCTGTAGAATTTTCGGGTGACCCGACATGTGCCCACCTGATCAGCATCATGTCACTGGTGGCTTGCCTGCTGTCACGCTCAGCACCAGCTCCAAGCGTGCCCCGACGACCCTCGGGTAGCGTCCTTTTCCGAGGCTCATTTCTATTATTCATTTCCTCCATCAATGATGGGTTGCATTTTATACCTACTGCCAGGATTTATTATTATTATTATTATTATTATTATTATTATTATTATTATTTAATGAAATAAAATTATGCATGTAGAAACACTGTGAACCTTGCTGAACTGTGGGGTTTAAGGAGGAGTCATTTGAGTCTGCTTCTCATGGAACAGTTGTAAAGCGCTCACTCAGTGATTCAAAGGTCGCGAGTTTGAGCATTATTGAAGCTATAATATTTGTTGTGTTATCGTTCTTTAGCAATAAAGAAATACAAATGGTAATTTTGGAACCATACAGGTGCATAATACTAATGATAGATTTTTATATTATTACATTATACTGTCATTTAACAAACCTGAGATGTTGATATCTAAATTCTGATGTTCTTCTGACTGAGCTATACAGGATTATTTTGTTCTGATGCAATTCAGTGCATTTCCAGGACCATTACAACTAGAAAAGTAGCTGGAATTGATAAGAAATCTGGGAATATATGGTACTAAAGACAATGGGTAGGGATATAGTACCATATCTAAAGAACTTATTTGATTATGGTTTGCATGGAGGAGCTATACCAAATGAATGGAGATTTGCTATAGTAGCCCTTGTGTATAAAGGAAAGGGTGATAGACATAAAGCTGAAAATTACAGGCCAGACAGTTTGTGATGTGTTGCATGTAAACTTTGGGAAAGTATTATTTCTTTGTGAAATTAATAACTGGTTCGATAGAAGGCAGTTCAAGTTTAGGAAAGTTTATTCCACTGAAGCTCAGTTTGTAGGATTCCAGCAAGATATAGCAGATATCTAGGATTCAGGAGGTCAAATGGACTGTGTTACAATTTGATCTAAAGCATCTGATAGGGTAGATCATGGGAGACTGCTGGCAAAAATAAGAGTGACTGAATGGGTGGCTGTATTTCTCGAAAATAGAACTCAGAGAATTAGAGTAGGTGAAGCTTTATTTCATCCTGTAATCATTAAGAGGGGTATTTCTCAAGGCAGTATTATTGGACTTTTATGTTTTCTTATATATATAAAAGATAGGAGTAAAGAACTGGAATCACAGATAAGACTTTTTGCAGATGGTGTTATTCTTTATACAGTGATATGAGATTGTGAGCAGCTGCAAAAAAGACCTTAACTATGTTGTGATGTGGACACCAGGCAATGTGTGAGTTTCACTAATATTCTTTATTATTATTATTATTATTATTTTTTTTTTCTTTTTTTCTAGATCACAGTAAACAAATACCCAATTGATCCATTGAATGAGAAAAATAACAGCGTTCAACTTTAGCCAAACACACAACTTCTACTAAAACAAACAGACATAGTTAATATACAGGCAAGACAAAAAGAAAAGAACAGCACATAAAAAAGAAACCTACTGTCCGGCCGAGTCATCACCCGTGGTGAGAAGAAGGCCGCCTTCCCAATGATGACCCGACCGGCCCTGCCCGTGGAGACCTCCTGAAGGCCCCAAGATCTAACCAGATGACAATGTTTTCCCTCTCACCATTCCATTTCATAACGTACCCCTTGGACATGCCATGAAGTCCGTCGGATACTCCGGATATATGACTCCCTCTGATAGGGTCACCCAGTAGTCATCCTCAGTGTTTTCATGTCATGTCCCGCCTAAGTATATTTGTCTTGGGCCCTTCCCCACCCCGACTTCTTACGGGTGAGTCCTCCTCACCCTTGTCCCTCTTTCCTTGCCATCTACACCATCATTTCTCAATATTTCTCCTACACCACCTTCCAGCATAAAATTCAGCCTTAAATAATCACTTCAAAAATACCCAACCCTTACCATTACGACCACCCTTACATGTTTTCCCTCTCACCATTCCATTTCTAAACATACCCCTTGGACATGCCATGAAGTCCTTCGCATACTCCAGATATATGCCTCCTCCTGATAGGGTCACCCAGTAGTCATCTTCAATGTTTTCATGTCATGTCCAGCCTAAATATCTACACCATCATTTCTCTATACTTACTAAACTACATATAACCGAGCTCGATAGCTGCAGTCGCTTAAGTGCGGCCAGTATCCAGTATTCGGGAGATAGTAGGTTCGAACCCCACTGTCGGCAGCCCTGAAGATGGTTTTCCGTGGTTTCCCATTTTCATACCAGGCAAATGCTGGGGCTGTACCTTAGTTAAGGCCACGGCCGCTTCCTTCCCACTCCTAGCCCTTTCCTGTCCCATAGTCGCGATAAGACCTATCTGTGTTGGTGCGACGTAAAGCAACTAGCAAAAAAAAAAAAAAAAAAAAACATATAAACAACAAATGGCCCACGGTCATTTCCCTCAATGAACCGTTGTCCATAGAAGAAAAAAAAAAATACACAAAGAAAGGCCAGCACATTCTTAAATATAAACATAGCATACCACATATGCAATCCCGAAGCAAGACTACACCTTGTACCCACTGTCCTTGTCGACACGACACATTCCATCACCGCCATTGTTCTTCTGCTTGACCTACTCCGAATTGCTGAGTCCAGACAACCTTACCTCACCAGCCGTGTCTGTGTTTACATTCTCCATCTCCTGTTGCAACTTCATCCTTGCTTCATCCTTGCTTAACCATACTTGATCTAATTCAAATACCACGCCGTACTCTACATTGAATTTGCCATCTCATCCACAAACCACAATTTGCCAAACTCTCACAAATACATATAGACCCCTATGTACCACTTCTCCCAAATACAATATAGCCAAAAGTCACACCTTCACCATTTTTTCTTCACCTCCACCTTACAGCAATGAATACACCACACACCCCTCCATCTCCTCAATTCCACAACAAATAAATTTACATAATATACAGTACATACACCATCACCTCACCCTACATTCTCTAACACCCCATTTCATCATACCACACACACTTCATTATTTACCTCTATCATCACCTCTCAGCCAATACTTTAACTTCACTCTTTAATGATTTAATACAACAATAAACACACCACCACTTCTTAATTACTTCTCCAGCACCACATTCCAATAAATAACCCTCCACCAACTTCTCATTATACATCCAATTACTACAACCTTCTACCGTCATTTCTCCATCACCACATTTCAATCTCCACAATCATATCTTTCATCAATAAATAACCCTCTACCAACTACACTTTATACATCTAATTACAACTTCTGACATCACTATTCAATACTCTAATGTTTTTTACTTCGAGTAATCACACACCCTTCATTCCCACCTGTACCCCACATGTCTGTCAATTTTTTATTCCTTCCTGCTTCTTTACCACCTCTCTTGGCCGCTGTTTCATCGCTATCTTCACTCTGTTGACTTCCTTTGCCACCAACTTCAGCTCCCTTGAAGTCCCTTAAGCTTCTGCTCCTCTCTCTGCTCCTACTCAGATCAAGACTCTCCCCAACTTGCCTCTGAACTTGCCTTTTTCCCCTGCGCTTCCCTTACTTTACTGCCTTTCCTCTTCACTGTTTCTAGTCACATTTTCACTTGGTACCTCCCCCTGCTTCTGGTCACACAGTACACTGTTACTTTTGGAATTTTGCCTATCTTCCCCACTGATCGCAGCACTTCTCTCTTTTTCTTCATCTTGTTTTATCTTCCTTTCTAAGTCCATCAAACTATTCACAGTCCAGATTCTCTTCCAGTTGCTGCCTGACACCACTAGTTCTTGACCTTTGATAGTTGCTCTCAGCCCCTGATTTATAGCTAGAATCCTGTGCTTTCTAAGTATTTTTTCATTTCTAATCGCCTCTCTTCCCACATCTCTCTTAATCCATATTTTTTCCCTCTGCACACTACCCACATTGCCTATCACAGCATCAGCCATCAGCATGGAAAACAGTTGAACTTTGATAGGCCTGTTGCCCCTAATTCTTCCCACTCTCTGCACATCGTCAATGTCCACTTCACTAAAATTAACTTTCATTTTCCCCTGTATTAAGTCCACCACTTTATAGGTTGTAATCACTCCGTCTTCTCTCCGCTCCTCCGGCACCCCACATATAAATAGGCACTTCTTCCTACGATTTAAAGTGTTAGCTTCCACTTCTGCTTTCAGTTTCTGTGTCTCCTCTTCTAATCGTCCTATTTTCTTTTTCAGTGTTGCCACTTCTTCGGCATTAGTCCTCACTTGAGATGTTATCTCGTCTCTCCTTTCCCGTAGCCATGCCTTCATTTTCTCGAACTCCCTGGTTTGTTCTTGAATCAAATTTTTCAGTTGCTCAAAGGGGCAGGCTTCTTTCAACCACTTCTTTTACAAGGCTTCTGAACTCTTCATAATCTGGCCATTCCTCATTTCTACTAGATGTCGGACCTGGATTCAGCTCGACCCCCCCAATCCATAGCAACATCATAACCACCGCCGCTGCAAGCAATAATTCTCCTTTAATCTCCATTTCCATTTTACACCCACCTGTTTTCGCTTCTTCTTTCTTCTTTCTCCCCTGCCATCTTCCTGTAGTTGCTCTGTATTGTTCAACACCAATCATTGTCATTACAACTCTACACAACCTTCCAGCACTCCACACTCTCTCTCCCTACTCCCACTCCCAGGACCCTCCACGCAATACGTCCACGCTCGACCGTGGCTAAAGCTGAACTGTGAGTTTCACTAATAGCAACAGTCCTCTCAGTTTTAAGTACTGCATTGATGGGACGAAAGATCTTCATTGGGGTAATGACATAAATGGAATTGTAAATAAAAGGTACAGATCTGTGCAAGTGGTTTTGAGAGTATTTAGGGGTTGTAGTAAGGGTGTAAAGGAGAGGGCACTTAAGTCTCTGGTAAGACCTCAACTACAGTATGGCTCTAGTGTATGGGACCCTCATCAGGATTACTTGATTTGAGAACTGGAAAAAATTGAAAGAAAAGATGCTTGATTTGTTCTGGATGATTTCCGACAAAATAGTAGCGTTACGAAAATGGTGCAAAATTTGGGCTAGGAAGACTGGGGAGAAAAGAGATGAACTGTTCGACTAAGGGCCGGTTCTACCACCTACTGCTAAAGTAGCGCGTAACTTGCCCTCCGCGTAAAAGGATGTTTCCGTTCGATCCCTCCCAGGTAGCGCTATCAGGAGCATAAATCATAGTTACCCGGCGCGTAATTTATTGGCAACTTCGAGGGCCCGATAAGACTTTACCTGCCGGGCAATATTGAGAGCTGAACATTATTAGCTGTATTTCTGGTGACATACAACTTACATTAGCTTAGTATACTGAAAAAATCATGATACTGTAAGTGATCAATATTGTATTGCAGGATTTTGAACATTAATGCTTCCCTTGAGTTGCAACAGTCCACCAGCCTCCCGCACCGGTAGCATAGGGAACACATTTTATACGTCAAGCTTTCGCAAATAAACTCTAAAAGGATATAAAATCCAAACCTATTTGGAAATCATTTCAAATGGGCTTTAATTTTCTACTTTTCTAGTTTTCAGACACTAGGTATAAGTTAGTGTATGTATCCTAATTACCCCAAGTGTTCTCATAGTGTAATGGCTAACGGGCTCACTTCATAATATGAGGTATGCATGTTCGAGTCTTCATTATGACAAAACTTTTTTATTTTCATTATTAGCATTGTATTAATCTGTATACCTCTTTTCATACTACCTTTTGTTCATAATATATTTCATTGAAATGTTTAATCACTATATTATGTCTACTAGGAAAATGCATTATATGTGTGCTACTTATAGAAAGTGTTAATATTAATTTAGCATATAGGACTGTCACCCAGGTAGCTGATTCCCTGTTAGTTGTTTACATAGTCTTCTTGTAAATGATTTCGAAGAAATTGGAAACTATTCCATTCCCGAATTCCTCTTCCTATGAATGGATATTTACCCCGATTAGTTCTTTACATTTACAGTACCTTCCAGCTTTATCTTCATAAAGTTAAACGTTAGAATGAAATGCATTATCAGTAAATGAAAGCATGTGGAACTAAACGAGGTCACAGAGCTAGTTGCAAATAGAGCATCGTGGAGATACTTAATCAATTCACAGAACTGCAGATAGAATGCTCAAAGGCCAATTCACAGAAGCCTGCAGATAGAATTCTCAAAGGCAATAAGTCCGTAAGGAAGATGTGTGTGAATATACGTATATGGAAGCGTGTAAAAGAAAGTTAAGAACGACGACGGAACTAAAATAAATTTTTTAATGTAAATTAGAAAGACGATGAAAACCTGTGTACCTTCTATTACGGAGCGAGCGACTTGATCAATTTACTATGAGAATACTTTTGAAAAACGCTGTTTTACATGACAGGTTATAACTGGCGTAAGAAAATGTAATTTTACAAGTGATTATTTTCATATTGACCGTATTGAAGTTCAATTATTAAATGTGAAAATTTAATTTATTGAAACCACCTATTCAATACTGGTTGAATACATGTTTCGCCTGGCATTGCAGGCATCATCAGCCATTAATTCTATCTCCAAGTCAGAGCTCTGAGTGGATGCTATTTTAGGATTAATCATAGTCAATATTATTTATATAACAGTGCAAAGGAGTGATCAAGTCGTCCATGTTTTAAAGTTCTAATGTGACATTCAACTCTTGTTCACATTTAATGGAAATATATTGACTGTTAACTTTCATAATGTCGGTAATGAGAACGGCTTGATGCAATTGGGATTAATCATCTGTACATTTTTACAACTTACTGGAGATTAACATGTGCTAGAACTATTCTTAAAAACTATTTTTATACAATTTACATAATATATTCAAACTTATGGTACATTTTGGAACTGAACTGGTCGAACTTATCTTGAAGTTTCAATGGGATGTCTTACTCATATCCTGTTAAGTGGAGAAAATGCTGATACTGGGATGAATAGGTATTGAATAGGTGGTTTCAATAAATAAATGTTCAACATTTAATAAGAAAATGTAATCTCAAGATTTTTAATCCCAATTTGGTATTAATTTTGAAGCTCATAGATTAAAATCGTGAAAGTTTGACATAAATCTTTGTCCATAACTCTTAAAGACTCCCCTTTTTAGGCTTTTTGGTGATAATCAGCAGATGCAAGCACAGAAAAATAAGACAATCGAATTGAGCTTCATACATCTGATGATAGATAGCACCACACTTGAAAGCGAGAAGTTGCTGAAAATTAGTCTAGCCAACTCCGCATATCGGTGTCTAGCGTCGGGTTGCTACCTAGCGCTTGCACAGAGGTTGTTGCACGCAAGCCAAAATACCAGCTGATTTATATCCCCAGGTAGTTTACCTCCTGGGCAGCTGCCAGCCACTTTACCAGCAGATGATCGAACCGGCCCCAAGTAGTATGTTCTGAGCTGTTGGTGGAGAGATGGCGTGGAATAACATTAGTAGACGAGTAAGTTTGAGTGGTATTTTTAAAAGTAGGAATGATCACGATATGAAGATAAAGTTGGAATTCAAGAGGACAAATTGTGGCAAATATTTGTTTATATGAAGAGGAGTTACGGATTGGAATAATTTACCAGGGGAGATGTTCAATAAATTTCCAAATTCCTTGCAGTTGTTTAAGAAAAGGCTAGGAAAACAACAGATAGGGAATCTGCCACCTGGGCAACTGCTCTAAATGCAGATCTGTGGTGATTGATTGATTGATTGATTGATTGATTGATTGATTGATTGATTGATTGATTGATTGATTGATTGATTGATTGATTGATTGATTGATTGATTGATTGATTGATTGATTGATTGATTGATTGATTGATTGATTGATTGATCAGAAGCCTTGGATAGGTCAATAGCAATACAGTCTATTTGAAGTGAATAAAACGGGGGTCTAATACACAAGGATATGCGGTATGTTTGCAGTTATGTTATCCTTAACTGTCTTTTGTACTAAATTCAGTTTCCTAGTAAATTTCTGCTATCTCTCCTTACTTTCACAGCCATTCCTAATCCCAATTCTTTCTTACCTGCACCTCTTTCTTAATCTCTGTTTTTCTGTTATAATATAGTGGATCTGTCCCATTCCTTAACAACTGTAGTACATAGGCTACCTGTTTTCACACTCATCAACAAATTATTGTGATCACACTCTTCAACAATTGCTTTAATGTTACTTACTCTAGGAATCTATGTCCTTTTAGGATAGAGAAGAAGAAGATTATCGGGAATGGTTAAGGGGCCAGAAAGATCAATTACCAGATAAAAATATGGAGTCTGATCTCAAGTATTTGCATGATTATTGGAATGATCCTAATCTTGACTCAAGTGAAGCATTTCTCAAGGATTACATTCTCAATAAAAGGTATGTATTTTCACAAGTATGAAAAGTAAAATGTTAGCTGCTTTCAGTTAATGTGCCAACATATATGGTGCCATCCTGGAGACTACTCACATTTGGCAGTTATAATGGTGATAATTTTGATCTTTTTAAAGAATGTAGGTTTAGATATAAAAAGGGGGCAATTATCACATAAGAAAGCATGAAATGACACAAAATACCGTGTATTATTCATTTTGAAATAAGTTTACAAAAATTTGGTAGCAAACTACTAAAGAAACATTTATGTTGCACAGTATTGGAATAAACACAAATCAAGCACTTATATGCCATCTCAGTAAACCAGAAAATGATGTGATTTTGAAAAAAGCTGAAACATTCCAAAAACTGAAATCCTCAGTGTTACTGTTCTCAGTTTGTTTCAGAAGTTTTTGCTTTATTTTTTGTCGATCTGCAAGCAACACTGCATGCAGACTGGTTGCTTGCAGCCATTCCTTTTCTTTTTCTTTTTTTCCCCAGAAAATTATGCTTTATCTGTAGCTATTTTGGGCCCACTTCAACTTCTTTTGCTTGTTTAGTTGTGTATCAGGTCCAAGAATACAAATAATTGTGACACATAATTTCTGCAGAAATCTTGCATTTTGAGCCCATCTTTCCAATGAAACAACAGATGTCAGGGTCACTCAAAGGAGTAACGAAGACTTCAGAGCAGTTGTCACAATCACTAGAATCTAATTCATCTATCTAGCTGAGCAGAGCTTCTTTAAAATTCTAGTCTTGAAAATTACGTTTCCTTTTCCTTAAGATAGAATTATCACTTTATTTACTGAGAGGCATTTTACTACAGAAATACTTGTGCTACTTTAAAATTCTAGTCTTGAAAATTACGTTTCCTTTTCCTTAAGATAGAATTATCACTTTATTTACTGAGAGGCATTTTACTACAGAAATACTTGTGCTGTGCATACTATCAAGTTGAAGTTCTATAAAGGGAGGAAAATGAAAGCATAGGAGAGGCCATAAAGTGACACACAAATAACTTAGTGTAGTCAAACTGACCTCAGAGGATTTTTCTACAGATCATACAGTACTTGTGTTGCACAGCCTCAGAGACTGTACTACGTTAATTGAAGATTGTTGATATAGTTAGAAGAAATCTGCATATCGCTGCATATCTTGATCTCATGAACAATTTTATGTGTTTGAAACTTTCTTTGAACAATGTGGCTGTTACCTTTTCAGGAAAAAAGCAAAGGGATTATCAGTCCTTCTTCACACTAATTAATCATGGGATAAGATGAGAGTTCTGACTCTTTGAAAAATGAGAATATCAACACACACAAAAAAGGAAGAAAAGATGGTTATGTTAAGAGCAGAGATTAAAAACTCCCCAGACTTTGCAACCCGAATACTGTTGGAGTCAGAGGGGAACTAGAGTTAATCAAGATAGTTTGTATAATAAATATAAAAGAGAGAATGGTATCAGAAGTAAAAGCAATGTCAAAATAAGCAGGATCCTCATCCTGCATGTTCAAATGTTGTGCATCCTTGCGGATTTATAACCTTGGAGAGAGTATTATGTATGTGTGAAACTGATAAAATGTACTACTATACTGTATATTTTATATACAATAAACTTTCTATTCAAAGCAACTTTTGATTTAATGGACATAATTCAACAAGTGAAATCAAGGATAAACTATCATTTTACAGAGAAAAAAAATTACAGGTCAAAAGAATAGCTGACATTGAGAAACGGAAATGCAAAGAAGATCTTGCCATTAGAATAGGGCAAGACAAACACAAGAAGCTCTTCATAGCATTGTTAAAAACAAAAGAAATGATAATAGTACTATCAACACAATAGAGCTTCCAAACGGAAAGGTAACTAGAAATGAAAATGAAATATTACAGAGTTCAGTAGATATTTCAATCACTTACTGAACTGTAATACAACTGACGACACAAGATGACCCTCTAAACCCTATAAATAATAATGTAGAAAGTTTGACATGGCTGGAAGTGGAAACAGCAATATGTAAAATGAAAAACAACAAGTCTGCAGGATTGGGCGAGTTCAGTGTGGACATGATCAAAGCACTTGGAGAACCTGGAATACAATGGTTGTACAGGGTACTAAATAAAATTTGGGAAGAAAATGAAGTGGAGGCAAGGAATGATTATTCCACTGTTTAAGAAATGTGACCAAAAGAATTGTAACAACTATAGAGGCGTAACCCTTCTATCTCATTGGTTAAAAATATATGAGACCATCCTGGAGAGAAAAATCAGAAAATTTGTTGAACGTAAACTTGAGGAAGAACAACATGGATTTAGAACGAACAGATCAACGCTAGACCTCATTTTATCGATAAGAATAGAATTGTTATAGTTGTATTCTTGGATATTGAGAAGCCATATGATCATGTACCATGTAAGCACGTATGGGAATGTCTGAGACGTGAAGAAGTGCCAGATGAGATTATAGCTTGAGTAAAACAACTATGATATAGATGTTGATTCCCATAGGGAACCTGAAATATTTGTCCCAAATGAGTAAATTATAATACCAATATAAATGGTCTGTTATTGGACATTATAAATATTCCAGCTAACTCATTCCGGGTTGCCAGCGTTTCACCCCAGCCAGCTGATGAGCCCAACTTAGCACACTGGGGCGAAACGCTGGCAACTAGGAATGAGTCAGCTAGAAAATTTGTAATGTCCAATAACAAACCATTTATATTGGTATTATAAATTTACTCATTCGGGGTAAATATTTCAGGTTCCCTATGGGAATCAACATCTATATCACCTGATGGCCAGGCAGGCATCAATTTTTGGTAATGAGACAAAGTCTCTCGTAGTGCATTGGCACTGCCGGTGGCTTCAAATAGCCTACACAGTAGCCTCCACGGTATGCATTAGCCATGCGTCTTGGTAGGTGTGCTATTTTTAGTTAAACAATTATTATCAGTCTGTCTGGATTTGAAAGAAAACACCAAACTTGATGGTAGCACAGAAACTTGAATTAATAATTAAACTGGAAACTGGTGTGTCTATTGCTTTTGTTTGTGAATTTTTGTGGGGTGAAAATGCAAACAATCTATACATACATTCGTAGACGTAAAGACGAACTGATTCAGTTTTCATTAAAAAGGGAGAGTTCTGTTTGTGTGAGTGGTACTAAAGGCAATGGGTTCGGAGATAGTACCATATCTGAAGCACTTATTTGATTACTGTTTGCATGAAGGAGCTGAACCAAATGAATGGAGAGTTGCAGTATTAGCCCCAGTAAACAAAGAAAAAGGTGATAAACATAAAGCAGGGAATTGCAGGTCAGTCAGCTTGACGTGTTGCATGTAAGCTCTGGGAAAGCATACTTTCTGATTTTATTAGGCAGGTTTGCAAAATTACTAACTGTTTTGATAGAAGGCAGTTCAGGTTTAGGAAAGGTTATTCCAGTGAAGCTCAACTTGCATGATTTCAGTAAGATGAGGGACTTTCTGGCACTGCAAAATGGCAATAAAGAACATGTGAAAGTGCTGCCATTGAAAATTGGTGATTTCTGCATGTAAAATCAATGGTTTGGACATAATTACTGATGTCAAGGTGCCATGCAGTGATAAATCTAATGTAAAATTGGCGGTGAGTGGAGAATGAAGTAAATACTACTCAACCTATGCTCAGTTATTCTGACGTATGGTAGAATTTCATCAGTGAGGTTAGGCAAAGCCTGCAAATGTGGGCTGTTATTCGTCGCCGGCAGTTACGATACGGTCAGTACCTACAGGCAAGGTGTCCGAGAAAAGCTGCAAAGACGTCAGATAATTCCAAAATTAATTAAAAAGGTCTTTCATAAGTCTTTGCTGCGGTAGATGTGAAGTCAAGTCAAAAGTAAGACACACTTCAACAGGGAATTGTATAATGTAAGCGCCAAAGAAAAAATGAATTGGTAGTCGCAGTGTATTTGTGTGCAGGGACGTTCAGATTTATCTGCATGCTATTTAACGTACAAGAGTAATGACGCCCAACGCGCCTAAAATTCAACTCCCTTAGAACTGAAATGTATTTAAATTGTGCTAAATGTACTGACACTCCCTGGTGTGAGATCAAGATAAACTGATTGTGATGCCAACATGCTCTACCCAGCCTTCGACTCCAGGTAAAATTTAAAGTGGTAATTGTTTTTGGATATTCCATAAGTGATAGATGTATCAGTGCCTAGTCTGCAAATGTGGGCTGTTATTCGTCGCCGGCAGTTACGATACGGTCAGTACCTACAGGCAAGGTGTCCGAGAAAAGCTGCAAAGACGTCAGATAATTCCAAAATTAATTAAAAAGGTCTTTCATAAGTCTTTGCTGCGGTAGATGTGAAGTCAAGTCAAAAGTAAGACAATGAAGGAAGACCAACTGCAGACCACATACTTAGACCAAAACACCACATCCATGAAAACTTGTTACTAACAAGAACTAAGGATCTCGCCCAGGAATAGGAAAGCTTTCATGCCTAAAAGGATAACTTGTAACATGTACCAAAGCCCCACGAGAAGACAGCAAGGATAACAAGATCATCTCACAAAATACCCAAAGCACGAACAAGACAACATGCCGCCCAAAACACAGCCTGCAACTAAAAACAAAAAACACAAAAAGAGTATCAATAAAATACCAATCTCGGAAAGCTCTGGAGAAGAGGACCCCGTGGTCAACATACAAGATCATATCCAAGTAATCAATGGTCTAAAATTCAATACAGACCACAGAATGGTCCGACTGATAGTTTTCTTCTGATCACTTGGGAAAGTAGCAGGACTGTTGTCAAATAGACATTAAGATGTTTGTGCGATGTCATCAGAGCTGCATTAGGCCTACGCTACGAAGGCGGACATTTCTTAACTAAGAAACACAGATGCACCGCATGACTTTGATGCGTGTTTGCATTGCGCGGGGCGTATGGATGAAACTATTCGCAAATTTGTGTGATGTCATCGGAACTGCAGTAAGGCTTTTACCCGCTCCGAAGCGGAATCGTTGCCCTTCTCTGACAAATCACGGTTTAAGGTCTCGTATGTGCCCCCGTTATTCCCTACATGCTCAGCTGGAGAGCGAGAGTCCCAAGGATGGACTGTTCGCTGACTGGCTTCGCTTATTTTTGAAGAAAGGGAAAGAGACAAGGACTAGCGACAATAATAAAAAAAGATTTAAACAACAGGTTTTGATATTTATTTATAACTAGCATTCAGTAACAATTAACAAATTAACATTAAATAAATCTTGATGGTTATTCAAAATTAAAAATCTTCTCAGCCAGTTCCGTTAGATACAGCATTTCATTTCTCCGACCCTTTTGAAGTTGAATTACTCTGTAAGTATACAAATTTATATTAGCCTACTTCTGGCTCAACAAAACAAAAGAAAACAAAAATTTTATATTGGGAGGACCTCCTCTTAATAATACTGTAATCTATATATATATATAAAGTAGCTTGTCCTGACTGACTGACTGACTGACTGACTGATTCATCATCGCCGAGCCAAAACTACTGGACATAAAGAAATGAAATTTTGGAGATATATTCATATTAAGATGTAGGTGCTCGCTAAGAGAGGATTTTTGGATATTCCGTCGCTAAAGGGGTGAAAAGGGGGGTGAAATTTTAAAATGAGTGTGTCTATATCTCAAAACTTTAAAAGTTTACAGATGTGAAAATTGGTATTTAGAATCTTCTTTAAAAATAACGAAACACGTATTTTTTTGTTTTGAGACAATCCCAATAGGAGGGGCACAAAAGGGTGAAAAAGGGGTTGAATGCCTTTAATCGGGATACCGGTACTTATATCTCAGAAACTGAAGATATTACAGACATGAAAATTGGTACTTTTGATCTCTTTTAAAAATAAAGAAACACGTATTTTTTTGTTTGGGGGAAATCCAATTAATGGGAGGGTGAAAAGGGGGTGAATTTTTAAAATGGGTGCATCTATATCTCAAAACTCTTAAAGTTTACAGATGTAAAAATTGGTACTTAGAATCTTCATTAAAAACAAAGAAACACGTATTTTTTTGTTTTCGGAAAATCCCAATAGGAGGGGTGAAAAGGGGTGAAAACGTGGTTGAATGACTTTCATGAGGATACTTATATCTCAGAAACTGAAGATATTACAGACCTGAAAATTGGTGTTTAGGATCTCCTTTAAAAATAAAGAAATACATATTTTTTGTTTTTGGAAAATCCAATTAATGGGGGGTGTGAAAAGGGGGTGAATTTTTAAAATGAGTCTATCTATATCTCAAAACTTTTAAAGTTTAAAGATGTAAACATTGGCATTTAGAATCTCCTTTAAAAATAAAGAAACACGTATTTTTTTGTTTTCGGAAAATCCCAATTGGAAGGGTGGAAAAGGGTGAAAAAGCGGTTGAATGCCTTTAATGAGGCTACTTATATTTCAGAACCTGAAGATATTACAGACCTGAAAATTGGTATTTGGGATTTATTTTAAAAATAAAGAAACAGGTATTTTTTTTGATTTTGGGAAATCCAAATAATGGAGGGTGAAAAGGGGGGTGAATTTTTAAAATGAGTGTGTCTACATCTTAAAACTTTAAAAGTTTACAGATGTAAAAAAATGGTATTTAGAATCTTCTTTAAAAATACAAGAACACGTATTTTTTGCTTTCTTTAAATCCCAATAGGAGGGGTGTAAATGGGTGAATAATGGGATGAATGCCTTTAATGAGTATACATATATCTCAGAAACTGAAAATATTACGGAACAAAAAATTTGTATATGGGAGCTCCTTTAAAAATAAGGAAACACTTATTTTTTTGTTTTTGGAAAATCCAATTAATGGGGGTTAAACAGGAGTGACAAACTGGGGTGAACTTTTTGAAAGACTATATCTACAGAATATCTGAGAAACGTAAAATGTTATAGATGTAAAAAGTGGTTATTTGGAATCTCCTGTAAATGTAAAGAAAGATAGGTGATTTGTTTTCGGAAACTCCACGTAAGGAGAAATAAAAAGGGGTGAAATTTTAAAAAGCGAATTTCTACAGTATATCTCAAAAACTTAACATGTTACAGAAGTGAAAAATGGTATTTTTATCTCTATTAAAAATAAAGAAACGTGTATTTTCAGCTTTCGGAAATACCACTTGGGTGGAAAGGGGGGGGGGTAAAAGTGACTGAAAATGGTGTTGAATTCTTTTAATTAGGCTACTGATATCTCAAAAATGAAGATATTACAGACGTGAAATCTGCTTTGGAATCTGCTTTAAAAGTAAAGAAACACGTATTCTCGGAAAATCCAATGAAGGGGGGGGGGGGGGCGGGATGAAAGAATTGAAAAATTAATTGAATTAATTGTATGAGAATACATACATCTAATAGAAACTAAAGTTGTTACGGACGTGAAAATTGGTATTTGAATCTCCTTAAACAAAGAAAAACGCGTTTGGGGGGCGGGAGTGAAAAGGAGTTTAATTCCTTTCATGAAGAAACATAAATCAAAAACTGAAGAAGTTAGAGTCGTGATAATTACTATTTAGAAGATCCTTTACTATTAAGGAAACAAGTATATTTTGCCGGAAAATTCACTTACGGGGTGGGGGGAGGGGAGTGTGAAAGGAAGTGAAAATAAAGTGAATTATTTTTATGGGGATATATCTCAAAACTGAATGTAACAGATGTGAACATTGGTGTTTGGAATATCTTTTAAACATAAAGAAACACGTCTTCTATTTTTTGGGGGGGGGGTGTAAATAAACTTAACGTCGGTGGGGTGTAAAAGGAGGTGAGATCAATTGATTTTACTGTTCATAATGTACTTAAGGAGCCTCCGTTGCTCAGGCGGCAGCGCGCCGGCCTCTCGCAGCTGGGTTCCGTGGTTCAAATCCCGGTCACTCCATGTGACATTCGTGCTGGACAAAACGGAGGCGGGACAGGTTTTTCTCCGGATACTTCGATTTTCTCTCTCATCATTCATTCCAGCAACACTGTCCAATATTTCATTTCATTTGTCATTCAACGATCATTGCCCCAGAGGTGTGCTTCGGCAGCCGGCACAATTCCTATTGTTGCTGCTAGATGGGGCTTTATTCATTCCATTCCTGACCCTGTCGAATGACTGGAAACAGGCTATATAGTTTCGATGTACTTATTCTGATCATAAACCGATCATTTTTAATCTTTCCTGGGCTGGTTTTCAACAGCCATCTTTTCCTTCGGAGAACGTTCTTAGATTACAGTAGATCCTCTTGGCATGTAAATAAAAATTTAAACACATTTGAAATAAACGATAGGAATAAGATGGACCGTCAAATTGTTCACTTCTATAATAAGGTCAACAATGCACGGAAGTATGTCATTGGTATCGCCAGAAATCCCGCACACTTGCCTACGCGCGACGATGGTGCTGGTCACATTGTAACAATGACACTGGCAGCAGATGTAATTTACCGCTAAGTAGCGACCTTGCAGCTTGCTGTGGGGTTCAGAACATCTTTTAATAATAATAATAATAATAATAATAATAATAATAATAATAATAATAATAATAATGTTCTGGACCGTTGTCAAATGTGCGGACCCCCCTGGAAAATGGTCCTGGACGGGTAATGACTAAGAATGCAGTCCGGCAGCGGGTTCAGTACCGCCAAGGCACCTAAGACGACACCACGCCGGATCTCCTGAAGGATTTGATCCATATTAAAAACGCTTATAGGGAAAGATGGCAAAGATTTAGGGACCCAACTGACGGGGTGGAATATCTGGACCTAGCCCGGGAAGTACGAAATCGATTGCTGGAAATAAAGATTGAAAAATGTGAGGAAACATACCGTAATCTATTAGAAAACGAGTCAGATCGCGAATTTTGGCGGATTCTCGCAGAAAACGAGTCAGATCGCGAATTTCGGCGGATTATATATCTAAAACAATTAGCATTCAATTATAAATTTCAGTATAATACCGTAGCGAAGCACGGGTATCTTGCTAGTCTATATATATATAAAATAGCTTGTCCTGACTGACTGACTGATTCATCATCGCCGAGCCAAAACTACTGGACATAATGAAATGAAATTTTGGAGATACATTCATATTAAGATGTAGGTGCTCGCTAAGAGAGGATTTTTGGATATTCCGTTGCTAAGGGGGTGAAAAGGGGGGGTGAAGTTTTAAAATGAGTGCACCTATATCTCAAAACTTTCAAAGTTTACAAATGTGAAAATTGGTATTTGGAATCTTCTTTGAAAATAAGGAAACACGTATTTTTTTGTTTTCAGAAAATCCCAATAGGAGGGGTGAAAAAGGTTGAAAATGGGGGAAAATGTGTTGAATACCTTTAATCAGGATACCGGTACTTATATCTCAGAAACTGAAGATATTACAGACCTGAAAATTGGTACTTTTGATCTCTTTTAAAAATAAAGAAACACGTATTTTTTTGTTTTTGGAAAATCTAATTAATGGGAGGGTGAAAAGGGGGTGAATTTTTAAAATTAGTGAATCTATATCTCCAAACTTTTAAAGTTTGCAGATGTAAAAATTGGTATTTAGAATCTTCATTAAAAATAAAGAAACACGTATTTTTTTGTTTTCGGAAAATCGCAATAGGAGGTGTGAAAAGGGGTAAAAAAAGGGGTTGAATGCCTTTAATGAGGCTACTTATATCTCAGAAACTGAAGATATTATAGACCTGAAAATTGGTGTTTGGGATCTCCTTTAAAAATAAAGAAACACGTATTTTTTTGTTTCTGGAAAACCCAATTAAGGGTTGTAAAAAAGGGGTAATATTTTAAAATGAGTGTATCTATATCTCAAAACTTTTAAAGATTATAGGTGTAAAAATAGGTATTTAGAATCTCCATTAAAGATAAAGAAACACGTATATTTTGTTTTCGGAAAATCCTAATAGGAAGGGTGGAAAAGGTTGAAAAAGGGGTCGAATGCATTTCATGAGTCTACTTATATTTCAGAACCTGAAGATATTACAGACCTGAAAATTGATGTTTGGGATCTCCTTTAAAAATAAATAAACACGTATTTTTTGTTTGTGGAAAATACAATTAATGGGGGGGTGAAAAGGGGGTGATTTTTTAAAATGAGTGTATCTATATCTCAAAACTTTTTAAGTTTATAGATGTAAAAATTGGTATTTAGAATCTCCTTTAAAAATAAAGAAACACGTATTCTTTTGTTTTCGGAAAATCCCAATAGGAAGGGTGTAAAAGGGTGAATAATGGGTTGAATGCCTTTCATGAGGATAGTTATATTTCAGAACCTGAAGATATTACAGACCTGAAAATTGGTATTTTGGATCTACTTTAAAAGTAAAGAAACAGGTATTTTTTCGTTTTTGGAAAATCCAAATATTGGGGGGTGAAAACGGGGGTGAATTTTTTAAAATGAGTGTGTCTACATCTTAAAACTTTAAATTTACAGATGTAAAAATTGGTGGTTAGAATCTCCTCTAAAAATAAAGGAACACGTATTTTTTTGTTTCCAGTAAGTCCTAATAGAAGGGGTGTAAAAGGGTGAAAAATGGATTGAATGCCTTTAATGAGGATACACATATCTCAGAAACGAAAGATATTACAGAACTGATAATTCGCATATGGGATCTCCTTTAAAAATAAAGAAACACGTATTTTTTAGATTTTGGTAAAGCCAATTAATGGCGGTTAAACAGGAGTGACAAATTGGGGTGAATGTTTTGAAAGACTATATCTACAGAATATCTTGGAATCGTAAAATGTTACAGACATAAAAAGTGGGTGCAAATCTCCTGTAAATGTAAAGAAATATAGGTTATTTGTTTTTGGAAACTCTACTTAAGGGGAACCCAAAAGTGGTGAAATTTTAAAATGAGAATTTTTACGGATATCTAAAAAACTTAACATGTTACAGAAGTGAAAAATGGTATTTTTTAATCTCTATTAAACATAAAGAAAAGTGTATTTTTAGTTTTCGGAAATACCACTTGGGTGGAGGCCGGGGGGGGGGGGTAAAAGTGACTGAAAATGGTGATGAATTCTTTTAATTAGGCTACTGATATCTCAAAAATGAAGATGTTACAGACGTGAAATTTGATATTTGCAATCTGCTTTAAAAGTAAAGAAACACGTATTCTCGGAAAATCCAATGAAGGGGGGGGGGGGTGAAAGAATTGAAACATTAGTTGACTTAATTGTATGAGAATACATACATCTAATACTAAAGTTGTTACAGACGTGAAAATTCGTATTTGGATCTCCTTTAAAAACAAAGAAAAAGGCGTTTTGGTGGGGAAACCATCTTGGAGGGCGGGAGTGTAAAGGAGTTGAATTCCTTTCATGAGGACACATCAATCTTGAACTGAAGAAGTTAGAGTCGTGATAATTGGTATTTAGAAGATCCTTTACTATTAAAGAAACAAGTATTTTTTGCGGGAAAATTCATTTAGGGGGAGGAGAGATTATTGTGAAATGAAGTGAAAAACGTAAATTATTTTTATGTGGATACTTATATCTCAAAACTGAAGGTAATAGACGTGAACATTGGTGTTTGGAATCTCCCTTAAACATAAAGAAACAAGCATCCTTTTAATTCTTTTTTGGGGGGGGGGGGGTGGCTGTAAATAAACTTAACGGCGGTGGGGTGTAGAAGGAGGTGAGACCAATTGATTCTACTGTTATTAATGTACTTATAAGGATCCTCCGTTGCTCAGGCGGCAGCGCGCCGGCCTCTCATAGCTGGGTTCCGTGGTTCAAATCCCGGTCACTCCATGTGGCATTCGTCCTGGACAAAACGGAGGCGGGACAGGTTTTTCTCCGGATACTCCGGTTTTCCCTGTCATCAGCCATTCCAGCAACACATAATAATAATAATAATAATATTCCGGACCGTCGTCAAATTGCGGACCGCGATGGAAACGGCTCCTGGACGGGTAATGACTAAGAATGCAGTCCGGTCGCGGGTTCAGTGCCGCAAGGCACCCAGTATGACAGCACGCTGGATCTCCTGAAGGATTATATCCGTATTAAAAATATTATAGGAAAAGGTGGCAAAGATTTACGGACCCAACTGACCTGGAGGAATACCTGAGCCTAACCCGGGAAGTACGAAATCGATTGCTGGAAAGGAAGATTTAAAAATGGGAGGAAACGTGCCGTAAAATAATAGATCGGGAATTTTGGTGGATTCTCGCAGAGAACGAGTCAGATCGCGAATTTCGGCGGATTATATATCTAAAACAATAAGCATTCAATTATAATTTCAGTATAATACCGTAGCGAAGCACGGGTATCTTGCTAGTTATTTATAGGTTAAAAAAAAAAATCTCAATGAGCTATCTGACTCATAAATGATTTTAAGCAATTAAATTATCAGATCCATTCATGACAACATCCATTCCTTCAAAATTAAAATTTAAATTCTTTAAGTAACTGAAATAAATTATGGTGTCAAGATTTTACAAAAAAAATATTTAATTACGTTGTTCCTCGTGAATAACCTTACATTACATCGTCTCATTCATCAAAAATGAGATCCATTGAACTAGACTTAAAAATGTACTCGGAAGAAACATTAGTTAAAGATGTCTCTATCAGACTTATTTCCATCAAATTGTACTCACACAATAATTATTTCCACGAAACTTCCTTCAATGTTTGACTGAACAACACGTGAAGTTAACTTTTAATATCTGACGCCTTGAAAAAAAATTAACATTACAAGCTTTACAATAACAGTGAACTTTGTCCAGACGCATGAAATAATCCCTCCTTATTCATTGATGTTGGATACTTTGACCTTATCTCAACTTAATTTTAAAATAAAATTTACTAAATATTTAACTTCCGATAAATCAAATCAATTCAAACAACGGTGTTGATAACCAGGGCCCAACATGGTGAACATGTGGCCAGGTCAAAACCACATTTCAAAAAAAAATATCACAAGTCACTGAAATTGCTACAACACACACACACAGCATTCATACAAAGTCACATGAGAATTATTTACATTATTTACAACGAATTCTAGACTTTGAATTTTATATTTTGATTTTTATCCTAGGCACATGAAATATCGCGATGACAGCATCGGTTAAAAATCCATTTACGACTCTCAGAAATGTGATGAAAACTGAGTGATCACTTAGTCAAAGATGGTGAAAATTTCACAACGTTGGTCATAATAACATCAGCCATTGATATCTGGAAGAATTGTCGTCTACAGATACGCACATAGTACAGGTCAAACATTAGCATTCGCATTCATGGTTCATGAGTCACAATATTATTATTACTTAAATCTACATTTATCAATCAACACATGCTCCACATTTGAAGAGATTACGTTCACCAAACATGTACTCTTCAAATAAAATTCAATAAATGAATTCAATAATTCAATAAATACAGTAAACAATCTGTCGGTATTCTGCCATATTCCAGGCTCATATTCATCCTAATTGAGCACATATTAACATCTTACAACAAGATCAAGCAATATTTAAACTCATGACCCTTACTCATTCATTTAACCCAAGCTGGAAATATTATTATTATTATTATTATTATTATTAGATGTGCTAGATATTAAATTTACGTAAGCCAGAGTTCGACAATAAGCCAGATGACATTATCACGCGTGAAATCCAACAAGAAGAAAATTTACATTGAAATCCGACGCAACAAACATGCCGTAAATCAGTCCCACATGGATTCCACATTGAACATATTTTCAAAATTAAATTCTTCCTTATCGATGAGGACAAAAATTTTTAAATAACACTGGACTACTATGGGACATTTAGAGTAATCACGGAAGACACGCGCACATCCTAGCTACTCTAATAGAATCCAATAATCACTCACACACAACGTGACAACACTACCATTTCCCATGTGAAAGAAGGATGAAAATATTAACTACTTTTGCAAATCTAAAAGAAATACTACCACTAATGAATAAGTAAGCTTTATTTCTACAAAGATGAACAGATAAAACATTAGAATAGGGTACTTAAATGTATGATGAAACTGGATCTCTGCCAATGATCTGGAATTACTGGATCACATGTTGTTAGTTATCTGCTTCCGTCGTTATCTCCCCATGTTAGATGTCGCCTACATTTTAGTACACCATCGCAGCAGCAAAGTCCAATGCTGAAATACTGTAGGTTTCCTCTTCAGATCCTTGAAACATCTTGACGAATTCCAATAACCACGTGGCGATCCTCTTCTTTCTTCTAGTGCGGTGAAGGCTGAAATTGACACACATTTTTAGGAGATATTCCACACACAAATACGTTGAGTTTTAGAGATGAACAACACGTAACTTAGCCTGCGAAAATCTGCCGGACTCGTTGATTATTGTACTATAAGAGAGTAGTTGATTTTGTAATGCCGTCAAGTAGAAATATTGTAGAGTCCAGTGACAGAGTGCCTGCATCGAAAAATCCCAGAAGAATGTACGTAAGAGCAAGTAAGTCAAGGCAAATAATTAAGTAAGTAAGAGAGCGTTTCTTCTGAAAACTTGAGTATTTAAGCATTTCTCAGGGTGGGTGTGTCTCAATATCGACTTACACCTGATAGGTCATTACAATTCTCGAAAGTACTCACTCAAAGATTCTGACACGCGTAATTCACCTTGCGGTGGCCTTGGACGTTCCCAGTGGGTCATGTGACACAACTGACTGGTCGATCAGAAAATCAGTACTTCGCTCTTGGCTGGTGAGAACCAGTTCCGTGCATGCGAACACGTCTTTTTAACCCAGGGCTGGAAATATATCACCCGTGCTAATGAAATAATAGCCTCTTACTTGAATACACAATAAAATGTTTACTGTAGGCCAAATTTGAAGGGGAGTTCATCTCCCTTGGTTGGAATGATTGTCTCCTGTTGTATCTGATAAGTCATCTCAGCACGTATCCTCCTATTGTCAACTTCAAGAGCAGCACCTAACAAGCAAAGTTGTCCCAATACGGTGGTCTGCAGATCCTGACATTCTCTGCATATCTCCTCCGGCATATTCACCTGCATTCATACATGACGGTGTGCTGGATCCTCACTTTTATCCCATGATGCATCTTCTTTGATAACGTTAATCTGACCAGTTGTTGCCTACTTAGGAAAATAGTAACTCCTTAAATTAGCGGTGTTGTGGGTGCCTTCGTAAGTCTTGTCTAAGCTCTGAATTCTATATGCATTGTTTCCAAGGACTTTAATGATATTATATTATTTGAAGGGGACATATGCAAGATTTTTTTTTTTCATGTTTTTTTATTTTCTTTGTCTCAAAAGGTTAGGGGAGGTCTAAAGGCTGTTGCTAGCCTGCTGCAGCCCTTGTATGGCAGACACTCCATCAAGCAGTGGCATATGCTGGGATCAAGACGTGGACTACCACTAGATTTATGTTATCCCTTTTCGATAGTTGGTTTAGTGAACGTCAAGCCTTAAGCATTTTGAGCTGCAGCCAACGGAGAAGCCCACTGTGTTGTCAAGGCTGCTTCACAAGCTACTGCCCTGGCCTCTGCCACTGCCAATACTAATCACCTGATCAGTAGAGCCCTGCGTGGATGCGAACAACATCTCATTCTGGGTAGGCGAAACAGATGAACGTGATGCAGAATTACACTTAAGCAAGGGAATTTTAGAGTTACTAGCAAATTTGAAAGTGCACGACTTGCTCTGAATGTCGAGCACTAGACCAGTAGAAGACATGAAGTCTGCTCCTAATATTATGGGACAAGACAAGCGCTTAGCCACAAACAATTTAACTTTCGAAGTTAATTTAGAGATCTGAATTTTGGCAAATATAAACCCTAAAATTTCTAAGGGAGAGGAGTTAGCTGAAACGCATTGAACCGAAGACGAACAACAATCAGAAAATTTACAAACAGTCTTTAATTTAGAATACCAGTCAGCCGAAATAATAGAACAAACACTCCCAGAGTCTGATAGAGCGGTAACGGGCTCACTATTCAATTCCACTTTCAGAAAAGGTACAAGTGCGGGGGTCTCCACTGCAATCCTAAGGCATTCGTTAGGGCATTCAAATGCGGGATTAAAAGAACTTCTACCCTGTTCCGAGCTTTTGGTGGATGTAACCGGGGCTGAGCCTTGGGAAGATGAATTTGCCGACTCAGCCAATGCCACTAGTCACTTTCGATTATTCGAGTTGGTGGAGGTTGCACCAGAAGTTGAACAGGAGGGGGTGCTATTGGCATTAGGGCAATTCTTGGCGAGGTGATTAAAGGAGCCAAGGAGCCACACTTGGAACATCCTTGTGATGAACCTGCTCCATTCTTTGTCCGACTGGATTTAATCAAAGGGCACTTGTTACGCAGATGATCTGTCGACCCACAAGCATAGCATTTGCCGGTGGTGAAAGTTCGGCAAGGTTGAAGCCGAAAGTTGCTCAAAGACGGAGGGGGCTCCTCAGCGACTCGTAAGGTGTCGGCATACCTAACTCCTTCGGCTGAGACCGCCACAGCCTCTAATTCAGCAAAAGTTTGAGGACGCGACGCAAAACACAAGTACGACCTGTAGGGCGGGGAAATCCCTTCAACAATTGTCTGCACGATTTGATCTTCAGGGAAATGAAGAGCGAATACCCTGGTGTAGAACTTAATGTCCTGGATGAAGTCAACGAGATTTTAATCCAGTCGCTGTACTCTGTAATAGTACTTCTGTATTAGAGAGGACATTGCCCTAGCCGGAATGAAATTCGCCAGAAGGAGTGCATGGAAGTCTTCTATAGAAGATTGCTCATCTATGGCTCTGACTATTTTGTCCGAGAGGACACCTATGGAGTAAGGGTAAATAATTTGAAGAATTTGAGAAGGAGAAAGAGAAAACACTAGAGCATGATCTTGAAATTCAACTAAGAATCTTAAAAATGAAATGACATCATTAGTAGAATTAATCGAAAATTTAGAAATTCCCCTAAGCAACATAGCCAAAGAATGAGGCAAACTATTATACCTGGGTGACATAATAGGTAATGGCCTAGGGGGTGAAGAAGCTTCAGACACAGCGTTATTTAATAAGAATGGTGGAATGGCTGTACGACGATCAGGCTCATTTCCTAATGGGGCAGAAGTTTGTTGCGTTGATACAGATTTCCTGCTTTCTACACCCTTGGAGGAATCTTCCTCACTTACAATGTTTACCACAGAGGCCTGGTCGGTTTTGGGAGTAGCTGCCCCAGTCAACAATTGAAGAACTTTATTTGACATTTCAGACAGGTGTTCAACAAGATTACTAGCCTCCTTAGCATGGTCTTCTTTTAACTTGAGAGGCAATAGGTCCCTAACTCTATTGTAAAAGTGGAACAATCTTGCCTGTACTCTTTTGAGTTGGTTAGGAGATGGATTACTCACTTCAAAAAAACTACAGAAGCTAGCTCGGTGGTGTTGTCCGTGATAGTGGATAGAGCCTCATCAATATCCTTCTCTCCCAAAGTTGGGATACTAATAGGCAATTCTGGGGACTTCTTCAGTTTGGTTGTATCTGCCGCAACCGTGCCTCCAGATTGAACATTTCTAATAAGTAATTCGTAAATCAATTCCTCCTTGCACTAGTAGCTGGGATGAAGGACTTCGCAACGGCCAGACATGATGAAAGCAATTTACAAATTTAGAAAAGAAAAAAAATTCCAGCGACTGAGAAAATTTTTAGAGTTCGGTGTGTATTAAATGTTTAGCCATCAAAAGGGGCTTAATTGAGACCCATTCAACCACGCTCTGCTACCACTTGTTACGGAGTTACCCGTGGAACAGAAAGAGGTTAAAGAAGGTGCCGGGGGAGAATGAGTCTAACTACAATATTAAAGTTAATTTAAAACTTTAACAAAGGATATATTTCTTTAGAATTTCAAAAATCAACAAATAACAACGTAACAGAACCAAGTCAAGGAAAATACAATATAGTGAATTCCACAAGTCCTGGGCTTCAAGCCCCTTGCTTTACATTTCCTGAGCTTTCAACTCAAATTTACAAAGAGCACATTTTCACTCAAGGGCAGAAATTCCACTAATTCATGGAGCACTTGCTCCCAAAATCCAACCAGTTACAAAACGTAGTCACCTTAAACCAACATGATGGGGAGCTCGAGAGGGTACTCTCTATCCCCGATTTACAGTTAAAGATTTTATGAAGTTTTTACATTAGCTGGCAGAAAGTTACATTTTTAGGAAAACTAGGTTACGTAGTTAATGATTCGGACCTTTCCCTCAGGTTAAACTGCAGAGCTAGCAAGAAATAAAGATGTTATATGGCCATTACCTTGTCGGTGTACAGCTGCCTGATGAAAGAGGGGCCCGCCTCCTGCTTTGACACACACACTAGGTCAGATGACGATCAATTGGCCAAGAGACGTGAAAATCCACAGTTTATAAACCCTCGGGGAAAGTTTGAGATCATTCAAGATTAAACTAGCCAGCTAATCAAGGACCCTTAGAACCGAAGATCACTACGCTGCCTATTCAACGAAGGAGACAGACAATATTGATGGTGATGTTCCTTGAATAATCTTTTGTAGCGAATTTTGAGTTTTAGTAACCTGCTTGACAGTTGTCAACAGATGAAATGAGACCTCCCACTACTACTGAAGGTCCGGTATGCAGAGTATGGGGACACTTGGTACAATATCCATCATTAATTACAGATGAATTAAGTGACAATGGCTAGGCTTTGCTACCAACTCAGATCTAATAAGGGAATGTGCACTGCTTTTGTTTACAGTAAAGTGCTTGCACTTCACTGTGCCACATCAGAATATGTATTTTGGTTTTCAGTAAAGCATTGTGGCCAGTCTAGTTCATTTAAATTTGAAGTGTATTGCGTTATATTAAATATGTGTGCACGTTTTTCCTTCATGTCTTTACTTGAAAGAAAATGTGATGAGTAAAAACCCTGAGTATGAGCATGACACTGTAAGTTGTTCAAAAAATTTTCAGTAGGGGAGGGCTTCAGAGGGGGCCTAAATCATAAAACTCTATGTATCTCTCTTATGATTGATTTTACAGGAATGATGCTAATGACGAAATTGATTTTGAATGTTGTAAACTTGTTTAGCCTACTCTAACTTTTTTTACAATGCAGTAAAAAATAGGGGAATATCAATGGCAGTTGTCTGAAAAATTTAAGTCAGTGAACCAATAACTAACTCTATGGAAAGTTGCTATGGAAATCATATCTGCAATGTTGTTGCAACATATGGCTTTATTGGGAAGTAACTTCAATACAAAATTGATATCTCTAAACAGCAGTAATATACAAATAATAATAATAATAATAATAATAATAATATAATAATTTTGTGTGGCTATTTCTAGCCGAGTGCAGCCCTTGTAAGGCAGACCCTCCGATGAGGGTGGGCGGCATCTGCCATGCGTAGGTAACTGCGTGTTATTGTGGTGGAGGATAGTGTTATGTGTGGTATGTGAGTTGCAGGGATGTTGGGGACAGCACAAACACCCAGCCCCCGAGCCATTGGAATTAACCAATGAAGGTTAAAATCCCCGACCCGGCCGGGAATCGAACCCGGGACCCTCTGAACTGAAGGTCAGTACGCTGACCATCCAGCCAACGAGTCGGACAACAACAACAATAATAATAATAATAATAATAATAATAATAATAATAATAATAATAATGTTATTATTTCACCAAGATTATTATTATTATTATTATTATTATTATTATTATTATTATTATTATTATTATTATTATTATTATTATTATTATTATTATTATTTACATATTTTACGCCCACATTGGAGCACTTAAATCAATACATTTGTGTTAATTTCTTCTTTTTCTTCTCCCAGAACTTTCTCATCCTCTCCCACCTGGAAGCCCTTTGTGTGTCCGATATAATGTATTGTTTCTGTTCAACTGTTTTTAGTTTGAGACTTATGCTTTTGTTCTTCAAAATCCTCTTCTCTTTTCTGTCTTTGATTTGTTGTTGAGTTATACCCAATTGTTCCAAATCATCCTGAACTTCTTTGAACCAATTATTATTGATTTTATTTTTCAAAAATAATCAAATAGTTGTTTCAATATCCTGGTGTCTGGTAATCTTGATATGTGACAGAAAAAGGAAATTCTTCTTTTACGCATTGTAGACATTATTGATGCACATTCACGATAGACAATGTTGTTAGGCAACAATTTCCACTGTCCATCAACTTGGTGTTTTTTATTAATAATTATTCTAAGAATTCTTCTATCAGTTTTCTGTAATTTGTCTGTTGTAGATTTTACATTTAATTTGAATAAAGTTTCACTAGCGTACGTTGCCTCTGGTTTTACTATGGAATTATAGTGTTTCAGCTTAGCGTTTATCGAAAGAGATTTTTTTTTATTGGTTGGCCAGGTAAGTCTTTGTGCTTGTTTAAATTTAGTTGTTCTGTGTTCTATTGCTTCTTTTTCATTTTTGCTCCATGTTATTATTTCCCAAAGATGTTTGAATTTCTGAACAATTTTAATCTCTTTATTACTGTTCAGTTGAATAACTGGTAAATCAACTGTAAAAGTTGGCATCATTTTTGTTTTTTTTAAATGAAATTTATAATCCCATTTTTTATTTTTTTATTTATTTATTTATTTATTTTTTTGCTATAATTTCTAGTTGTTCAATTTGAAATTTAGCCTCTTCTATTGTATTTGCAAGTAATGCTAAATCCTCCACAAAAGCAAGGCAGTTGAATTTAGTATTTCTACCGATCTTGATAGTTGGTTGGCATTTCTTGTTCCATTCACACATAACCTTCTCCAATGCACAATTAAATAACAATGGTGTAAGTCCGTCTCCTTGTTGAAGTCCAATTCTTATAGTGAATGATTCTGATAATTCACCTCTAGGCTTTTTAATAATGATTCACGATGAATACTGTCATAGAGCACTCAACAAGTGTGTGGAGATTCTTACCCACTAAAAACCACACTCCCTTTTCCCACGACGTTTATCTCCACCCCGTGCACTGTGCACTGAAGTAGGTGTTTCAAGTCCATCGCTGATCCAGTAATTTTGCAGATGATACACTTTTCCGTTGGGTATATTTTGATTCTAGCTAGATGTATAGCTAAGCAGTCATGTCTTGTTTCTAATCTGAAGATCGCCACTGCTTCTTTCCTTGGCTTGCTTTTATTTTTGTCCCATAGGTCAGTTATTTTTTTCCATTTCTTCATTGTAGTAAGTCTGGTAGTTTCTTTCTTCCATTTTTCAAGGTCTTCTTTTTTTTTCTCTACTGCTTTTCTCACATCTGTGGGGTCGCGGGTGCGAACTGTGTCGCACATGTGGATTTGGCCTTGTTTTACGGCCGGATACCCTTCCTGACGCCAATCCTGTATGGAGGGATGTGATCACTATTGCGTATTTGTGTGGTGGTTTGTAGTGTAGTGTGTTGTCTGAATATGAAGAGGAAAGTATTGGGACAAACACAAACACCCAGTCCCCAGGCCAGAAGAATTAATCAGGGACGATTAAAATCTTCAAGCCAGCTGAGAATCGAACCCAGGACCCTCTGAACCGAAGGCCGGAACGCTGACCATTTAGCCAATGAGTTGGACATTTTCTCAAGGATTTTATTTGTTTTTAGGGGCTGCCTGGCCGAGGCGGTAAAGGCGTGTTCGGTTCGCCCGGAAGTACGTGGGTTTGAATCCCCGTCAAGACGTTGTAAAATTTAAGATTTCCACTTCCGGAGGTGCATGTGGCCCTGAGGTTCACTCAGCCTACACCAAAAATGATTACCAAGTTAATTCTTGGGGGCAAAGGCGGCCGGGTGTACAGCTAACCACTCTACCGCATCACGTGCCGAGGTTAACAGTGGTGGAAACCTTTACCTTCCACTCCTCCAAGGGCCTTCATGGCCTGTACAGAGGTGACTTTGCTTTGCTTTGCTTTTATTTGTGTTTATCTTCTTGATTGAGTTAGCTGCCAGAGTTTTGGTTCTCATGTCGGTACTAGTGCCATTTTTTGCTACTTGATCTGCCAGTTCATTGCCTTCTACTCCTACATGTGCGGGAATCCATTGTAAAGTGATGTTTCTCTTTAATTTTTTTTTAATTTTGTTAGTAGATGTTTAATGTTATGATTTCTTGATGACTGGGGTTTGGTTTTCGAGGATACTGCTTGTATGGCAGCTAGTGAATCTGTGAGTAGGACTGCTTTTTCGAATGAATTGACTCTATAAATCAGATTTTGTAGGGCAAGATAGATGGCTTCTATTTCTCCATCAATGTTGTTATGATATCTGCCTGTTGGAGCATATTGTGAGAATAATTGGCAGAAAACTCCAGCGCCTGCTCCTCTGTCATCTGTTTGTGAGCCGTCTGTGAAGACTCTTAACCACTGATCTTCAGAATTTTCTTTGTTTAGCATACTAAGTGCTGAGCTTCTCAGCATTACTGGCATGCCAACTCCTTTTTTGAGATTGACTGGCAGAGATAGGTTGGTTTGTATTGAGGTGTAGTCCAATAGGCTTATTGGATCAGGGGTGGTTTCAATTTCAGATGGTATACTTGGTGCTTTTAAAATATTTCTATTAGCGGTTATAGGTGTTTCTTGGGTTTTTAGTCATTCATTGAGTCTTATTCTGGATATCCATTTTAACTAAGTTTATTGCAGCTTGTTTTTTTATTTCTCTTTGTATTGGTGGGTTATTTGTATGCTTGTATTTTGAAATGCTTTGTACATACCTCTGTACTTTTTTAAATATTTAACCTGATACTTGGTTTTTATTACCAGCTGAAAGAGATCAAATGTAAAATAAAATAAAAAAATAAAAAAAAGAGTAATGAAACTGTACAAGGCCAGAGAGAGCCAAGAAACAAGTATGTTATGACAAACCACTGACAGGAAGAGGCTCCCAACCTACATATCTTAGAATCACAACAATGGCATGAGGAGTCGACAGAAATGAAATCATACACATCCTTAGTGATACTTCAGGAGTTTGAACATATCACACTAATAAATTCAAAGAAACAAACGAAAATTACCAGCTTTTTTTACAAGTTGCAAAGAATTAATCATGTTTGCAGTGTTGTGTTTGATATTTCTTTTTTATTTTGGTTTTTTAGAATGATAAAATGCCATGTAATGTTTTATAGTCAGGGATTGTTTCACCCTATTTTACTCTCTGTCGAGGAACCACTGAGAAACTTGGGATTGTTGTGAATTTAAAATTCAGGTATATACCATGAGAGATATTAATTCAAATTCGTGGATAATTCTATTTTTATTTTATTTTTCTTTGACCCTTCAGGTTTAAATTAACCAAGATTTGTTGTAATGGATATTTCTTTGAAAAATGATTGCATAAAAATTACCATCTTAAGACTATGATTCATGACAATTGTGTCAAGAGTTTATTTTAAACCTGAAAGTTTGACTTCCTAAAACTACAATACTCTTCATCTTTTAAAGCTGCTTCAAAGTTTGTGATACCTTAAAATAATATACATGAAGCAGAATTTCTAGAAAGACAGTACCAAATCATCTATCTTATGGTTCATCACTAATACTGTCAGTTCATTAGGACATAGTACAGTGCATTTATTACCTTCTACCATTGACATTGTTTTTGACTGTCTTGCTCCTTGGTTCAAGGGTCATTATAGTCGCCTTCAGTTCAGAAGGCTCCTGTTTTGATTCCCGGCTGAGCCAGAGATTTTAGCTGTGTCTGGTTTTCCTCTGGCTCAGAGGCTGTGTATTGGTGTTTGACTTAATGCTGGTCAAGAAGAAGGAAAAGAGAAGAATTGATAGTCTTAGACTTTTGAATTATAATTTTCAGTTTCAATTTCTTTTCTCTTGTGTCTTGCACAGTGTGTTTCAAAATTACCCTCTGCTTCTTTTGTATTGTCTCATATTACACATACCGAATGCTTCCCTCTTCTGTTTATATTACTGTTTGTTTTTTGTATAGCAATGATTTGTTCTAAATTCTTTCTGTGTGCTTCTAGATTTCTGGACCTAGATAATGAAGACTATATACCATCATACAATGAAATTGTTCATGATTCTAGTGAAGATTTGTCAGAGGATGAAAGGACAATGGAAAAACAAGAAGAATTTGAACATAAATATAATTTTCGCTTTGAAGAACCAGACCAAGAATTTGTGAGTAATTTTATTAATGATATGTCAAAATATATGTTTATTTACAATAACATAATGAACATTGTACCTTACTGTATATCAGCTGTTAATGATCTGTACACTACATCTGGTATGTTGATTTTCATGAGGTATCTACAGGAACAAAAAATATAACATTTGGATTAAAAATTATAACATTTGGAGGTATTATGGTTTTCAAATAATCTTTCAGCTGTGAGCTAATGTTGGGTACATATACTATAGTACATGTCAAACGGATGTTAAGAATAAAGTGAAAATGATGAATTGAATGCTTTCAGATTCCATGTCCAGTCTTCTATGATAGCTTTGCTATTTTTGCTCTATTGATAAGAAACTTAGCTGCAGGTCTGGCACTATTGCTAGCACAACTGTAGAGTGCACTAGTCACTTGCTGTGGGTTATTTTTATTGAACATTTAGCTTCCATGAGTGCTTCTACTTCAGACAAATATTCTAGTATTAGATTATGTAGAGAAGATTTAGTGCCTGCAAAAGAGATGCTGAATCAGAGCAAAGAATGACCAGTTGGATGGCAATGGAACTCTAACCCCTAACCGTATGATTTCATGTACAATGTTCTACTGTGGCCTTGATACTTCTACTCTATTGAGTGGGATCTTGGGTACAGGTATAGAGCACAACTGTAGAGTGCACTAGTCACCCACTGTATGTTATTCTATTTGAATGTTTAGTTTTCATGAGCACATTGCACTTGAAATAGGCACTGGGCGAGTTGGCTATGGGGTTGGGAGTGCGCTGCTGTGAGCTTGCATCCGGTAGATAATGGATTCGAGCCCCACTGTCGGCAGCCCTGAAGATGGTTTTCCGTGGTTTCCCATTTTCACACCAGACAAATGCTGGGGCTGTACCTTAATTTAGGTCACGGTCGCTTCCCACTCCTAGCCTACTATCCCCTCATCGCCATAAGACCTATCTGTGTCGGTACGACGTTAAGCCAGTAGTAAAAGAAAGAAATGAAATAGGCTTTAAACTATTGGATCATATTCTGAGTCCAATTCCAAAGATATAGAAAGAACAGAGAAAATGCAACCAATTGAACAAGTGGATTCCAAACCCACAACCATAATTTCACACCCGATGCTCATGTGAGTTATCAGCTGACAAAATTATATTTGTGTTTAACAGTGGTTAACCAAAAGTTAAGAAGATGTGTGAGGCAGAAATTGAAATTAAATTAAGTTTCAGCATTTAATTTCCACTTTCTAAGTCCATCTCTGTTCCTATAATTGAACTCTGCTGTATATTATGATGCACTTTTTTAAGGGTTCATTGAGTTTTCATTGAGATGAGAATAAATTGAAATAACTTTCTTTGTTGCTAATATATTGTTTAAAGAAGAATTGAACAATGCTTATGAGAAAATGACTGGTACTGGAGATATTAAAAGAATTTAGTGGACAGTACATTTTGAAGGTCACAGAGATACCTACTACTTTGGGTTTTCCATTGTTTGTACTATTTTCTCACATATAATAAAGTGAAATTGAAGGAATACTCATTATTACGGATTTCATATCATCAAAATGCTTTTTATAATTCTTCATTTCTTCCGTAAACATGAAAATTAATATTTGTACATTGGAGGTTCAATGGTGGAAGATAGGTTGTGAAAAAATTATTCCATTGCCTGCTTTTGTTGCTCATTTTTGTCGTTGAATACAAGCATTTATTTTGGCTAAGTGAAGAAGAACATTAAAGAAAATATCTAGAAAATGTCATGTAAATGTAAAAACAATAAAGAGCTGAGTGACGGTAGACAGAAATGATCTGCAGCGAATCAGTATTACCAAGAGCAGCATACAGAAGAGCTTCCATACTTAGGACCATTGAAATTCTCACTGACGCACATGTTTTGTGGAACATGCAAGTGTGATTTTTTCAGATAAACATAGAGAATGTAGTGACTGTTCATGGCATGTGAAAGCTGAAAATATGAAAAGTATGAATGCATTGAAGGGCACTGCAAGATCCTCTCGTATTTATTTTTACTAAGATGATGATACTAGTGTTATATGTGCTGAATGTCATTTTACACATTTTTTTATTGAACATAACTTTCACTTATCTGCAACAAACCATGCCACTACAGCAATCACCTTTGAAGTTTGGCATCTCTCAGGTTACATGGCCTACCAAATTCAAATAACGGAACGTTAAGTCCTATCAGATAGTGTATAGTCTTGGACAAACCTTTTTCCTCAATATTGGTATCAAATGACTGAAAGATAGAAGCATGATGGCATAAGATGTACGGTATTCCATTCTGGATCATGCGTTGAACAATGGCCTCATTGTAAATGAAAGTACATTTTATTTATTTATTTATTTATTTATTTATTTATTTATTTATTTATTTATTTATTTATTTATTTATTTATTTATTTATTTATTTATTTATTTATTTATTTATTTATTTATTTATTTATTTATTTATTTATTTATTTATTTATTTATTTATTTATTTATTTATTTATTTATTTATTTATTTATTTATTTATTTATTTATTTATTTATTTATTTATTTATTTATTTATTTATTTATTTATTTATTTATTTATTTATTTATTTATTTATTTATTTATTTATTTATTTATTTATTTATTTATTTATTTATTTATTTATTTATTTATTTATTTATTTATTTATTTATTTATTTATTTATTTATTTATTTATTTATTTATTTATTTATTTATTTATTTAGTATTTGGTTAAATCATTAAAAAATTAATATTTACAATTATTTCAAAATAAAATTACAAACTAATATCCTGGCCACGAATGTAGTCTATTGATCCCTCCGTCATAACTAGGAACTCTGTTGTATCACCAGGGAAAGCTCTCATAGGACATTCTTGGACTATATTTTGAACAGTCTGCTTTTCATTGCCACAGTCACAACTTGGAGAAGTTATTTTCTTCCACTTGTGCAGGAAATCAGCACACCTGCCAGTATTGGTTCTTATTCAGTTAAGAATCGACCAGATCTTGCGTGGGAGTTCAAAGAGAGGTGGCATGGACGATATGCATGGCATCTTAAGTTGTTCCGCCGTAGCATTTATCTGCCATGGCTGTCTTCAGCAGTCATTAATATTAAACCCGTTGTCAGTTAACATCTTTGCAGTTTCCAGGGGTGGGTGACAAGAGCAAAGCTTTCCTTTGCCAATGGTAGACCTTGAAGTCTACTTTGAAAGAAGACTATCAATCAATCAATCAATCAATCAATCAATACTGATCTGCATATCTATGGGTCATACTTGATAGAACGCTCAGTTACACCACCTATTAATGAAAGTACAAAATCTTGGAGAGTGGGAGAGGCATTTTTGACAAATTACTCCTGCAACTTGAGGAGAAAAAATGACTGTATAGTGACCAAAAATGATGAAATGGTCAAACTGAAGAAAGGTAACATCATGAACCAAATTACAGAAATGTCAGAAAAGAAACTAAATTATAAAATGAAGAAGTGATGATAATTTGCATTGTGTGTGGAGAAAAATATTTAAAGCTAACTTCAGAGTACTAATTACAAACTTTTGACTTTAAAACCACCACTAGCGCCGGCCTCTCACTGCTGGGTTCCGTGGTTCAAAAATCCCAGTCACTCCATATGAGATTTGTGCTGGACATAGAAGAGGTAAGACAGGTTTTTCTGCAGGTACTCCAGTTTTTCCTGGCATCATTCATTCCAGCAACGCTTTCCAATGTCAAATTCATTTCGTCTGTCAGTCATTAATCATTGCCCCAGAAGAGTGCAACAGGCTTCAACTGCTGGCACAATTCCTATCCTCACTGCTAGATGGGGGTTTATTCATTCCATCCCTGACCTGGTTGAAGGACTGGAAACAGGACGTGGATTTTCATTTTTACACACAGTGTCATAAAGACAATTCTACACAGATTCATTAAGAGAAAAGAATTGTGTCACATGTTCCTCTACTGACTTCTACCTTTGATTTCCATATATGCATTTAGAGGTATTTTTATTGTTCTCATAATAGTAGATCAAAAGAAAATACATCCATCTCATTTCATGACTTTTTTTTTTTTTTTTGCTAGTGGCTTTACGTTGCACTGACACAGATATGTCTTATGGCAACAATAGGATAGGAAAGACCTAGGAGTTGGAAGGAAGCGGCTGTGGCCTTAATTAAGGTACAGCCCCAGCATTTGCCTGGTGTGAAAATGGAAAACCATGGAACACCATCTTCAGGGCTGCTGACAGTGGGATTCGAGCCCACTATCTCTCGGATGCAAGCTCACAGCCGTGCGCCCCTAAGTGCACGGCCAACTCGCCCGGTTTCATGACTTTCAGCTATATGGCTTCAATAATGAAATAAGAAAGATTGTTTATCAGCCACTCAGCTGTTCCTGACACTTGTAAATTCTATGTGAACTTCAATCAGCTGATATTATTTAAGAGTCAACTCTGTTGCTTACAAACTAAAACAATCACATTTTGCACTCTTCCACAGCTGTCACTTAGACCTTAGGGCAGTTCACAATTATGCTCGCCGTATACGATCATGATCACACAGTTCACAGCTTGAGTGCATGCAACATAGTCTTACAATGCTGTTCGAGGTACACTTTCCTTACCCCCACACCAATCTTTGTTCACTATTCCTTGCCACTCAGCTGCACTGTCCTGCACGTGCCATCAGTTCACACATACAGTACTAACAGCACTCAGTTGATCACTGTCGACTGACTGATCCAGTGCTCCACGGCACTCACTCTGACGGAATTCAACAGAACCACTGACAAAACTGAACCATCTCAATTGCTAACAGAAATGAACTACTGAAACTCATCCAGTCTGCCTTAAATAGGGAGACATGGCCTTCCAGATACTTTCAAGAGTAAAAGGCCCCGGAGTTCTCTGGAATCCAAAAGCTCTGGGGTCACTTTCTAGTTTGTTCTTGTGCCATCGGGGAAGCCTACAGTGAAATTACAGAATGGTGGCAGAGGCACTGGCTTAAACGTGCCTGGCTCATTTCTGACTAGCATCTGCAGTGGCTAGTGGGCAAGGCCCTAACTCAGTGATGTCACCCGCGGCCAGAGCCCAGCTATCTTTCTTCTCCCAGGGTCTTACAATAAAATCGTGGACACTTGTCACATTGCCCCCTTCTTATGGATGCTCATCCCAAACTGCTCCATGGTATGGCACCAGGTGATCCAGATAGACAATCATTATCTTCCCTTGGGGAGGCCACCAGATCCTTGTAGATGACATTGTTGATCTTAGTGACAACAGTGTTCGGGTCCTCCCATTAAGACTAAAGGTCTGGTACAGGATGGTTCAGCCAAACCCAGTCGCCTTCATGTGAACCCTCAGGGTTCACCAGCATGTCGTAGTGATCTTTCATACTGTCACTGGCTATCCTCAGGAATTGTAGGACATGGTCATGGATGTCATTTAGCCGGTCAACGAACTCCACATAGTCAGTCACTGGCTACTCCTGATCTGGTGCTGACCCAAACGTCAGGTTGCACTGTATACTTTGCTCTCTCCCAAAGACCGTGTTGGCAGGTCTCGTCTCGTGGGTGGGTGGATGCTCGGCAGGCCATCAAGAAGAATGGGACTCCCTCATCCCAGTCCCTCTGGTATGCTGAAACCATCTTCCTGAGGTGCTCCGCAATGGTCTTGATGAAACACTCTGCCATTCCTTCCTATTGAAGGTAAAGAGGCATCATATGGATCTTCCAAACTCCCAGACATTGCAGAACCTGCTGCATCAGTCTCGACTCGGTATTCCTGCCCTGGTCGCTGTGCGTTTCCCTCAGTGCACCAAAGCGGCAGAAGAAGGTCTTCACTATGATATGGGCTACTGTTGATGCATCTTGGTTGGGGATAGCATAGACTTCTGGCTGTTTGGTGAAGTAGTCCATGGCCAGTAGTAGCAATTCTCTGTGTCAGATTCGGGAAATGGCCCAGTGATATCGATGGTAATCATTTCAAAAGGTGCTCTGATGTTGTATTGCACTGTTTGGCCCCTGGTACATGGGCATTGACTCGCAATACAGGTGTCGCAATGTTGCACGTTTTCTCAATGTCATTATTTAGTTTCACCCAGTAGTATCGCTGTTGGACACGATCTAAAGTCTTGTTCACTCCCAGATGACCAACAATGATGCCCACATGCTACTCAGTTACTACTTCTTTCCTCATACTCTTGGGAAGTATCAGCTGGGTAAACCGCTTTTGTCAGTGGACTCCCACACGCGGGTTATCACCCCATCACTGTCCTCCAGAAATGTCCACTGGACCCACAATGCCTTGTAAGCAGGGTTACATTCAGAGACATCCCTCCACATACTAAAAGTGTCATATTAGTTCCGTATTGATGTTGCTAATCATATACAATTATCAGAAATTTATATCAGGTGATGTCTCTTATCTGATTAAATAGTGTATTGAATTGGTGGATCCTTAACAGTTGTATATGTTTACGTCCCTCCATTCCAGTCGCTGTATCGAGTGGACATCCTGAAGAATCTGCCTAATGTTGTCGTCCTTCACCTGCTCCCCCCTCAGGGCAGCTTGATTCCATCCGTAACAGCTCGGACTTCCACGGCACCCACCTGCTCCTGGCGACCACGGGACCCTTAGCTGAACCCCGTTATTGATTCCACTTACTTGTGTCATGCTTCTCACTTTCATCTATCTTATCCAACTTCCCTTGGTCAACTCTTATTCTTTTCCGACCCCAATTATATATATTTTGTACGGAGGCCTAGGGAGTCTTACATTTTCATGCCCTTCGTGGCCCTTGATTTTTTGAAGTGTTAGATCCCTCCATTTTTTCTGTCTAATTAGTGTTAACTTATGTAGAGGATGGTTGCCTAGTTGTACTTCCTCTTAGAACAATAATCACCGTCACCACCGTCACCATCTCAGCACCTTCTGGCATTGTGCACATTTTTTGGGACACAACCTTGAAAGAGCGCTGGTGTTGCAGTGTCTCCTTTTTGATGGTCTTCGGCAGTGAAGTCATACTCTTGTATCCAAAGAGCCATCTGTCTCTCCATGTTACAGAAGCTCAGAAGCCAGGTCTGGGCGGAGTGGTCGGTGCGCAGCTGGAATAGCTTCCCATACAGGTACTTCAGGAAGTGCTCCAAGGTCTTCATTATGGCCAGTTGTTCCCAATGCATCAAAAAGTAATTTAGCTCAGCTTTAGACAGCATTTTACTGTAGATGACAATCTCCTTTTCCTGGCCATCCTGTATTTGCAACAGTCGCTGGCATCATTGTCCACAATGAACTTCTCCCTCCTGCTTGGGTTATACCAGAACGAATGTCATGTACAAAGATTCCTTCAGTGCATGGAAGGCAGCATGTGCCTCTGATGGCCTTCTCTCTTCGATGAACTGCATAAGTGGCTTCAACATGTCAGCATAGCCTGCTATAAATCTGCAATAGTAAGTGCATACAGGGAAGCTCCTGAGTTCTTGCTTTTCCTTCGGCACCAGCAAGGCCCTGATGCCTGATGGCTTCTAACTTCTCAGGATATGTCGCTACTCCTTCCGAAGACACTATGTGGCCCAGGTAACGTACCTCCTCCTAGAACAGCTGGCACAAACCAGAATTGAGCTTCTGGTGAGCCCCTCGGAGTCTCTGGAACACTCTCCGGAGTTTTTCAATGCGTTCTCTGAACGTGCATTAGCCCTCTCAGTACAGACTCCATCAGTCGTTCGAAGGTCGCCAGAATCTTACAGATGCCGAAGGGCATCACAGTAAATGGCCCTTGGCTGGTAGAGAACAATTCCTTCTCCTCCTCCAGATGGAGCACCACTTGCCAGTTCCCAGATCTGAGATTTGAGGTCGGAGGTCGTAAACCACTGGGCTCCAGACAATGTCTCCAGGGTGTCTTCTATCCAGAGTACCAGGAAGCAGTCCTTCTTTGCAAAGTCATTCAGCTTGCGGTAATCAATGCAGAAACAGAGCTTACCGTTCTTCTTCTTCACCAGGACCACTCATGATGATCATGAGCTGTTCAACTCCTCGATGACTCCCCGCTGCTTTATGTCATCCAGCACCCGGTCAGTTTCCATCTTCTTCACCAGGACCACTTGTGATGATCATGAACTGTTCAACTCCTCGATGACTCCCCGCTGCTTTATGTCATCCACCATCCAGTCAATTTCCATCTTCTTCACCAGGAGTACCCTGCAAGGTGGTTGCTGGATTGGGGTGGTGTCACTGGTGTTGATGCAATAGTATACCCTGTCTGTCCCAGAACTTGTTTATTAGTTCCTTTTGCTCACTGAGCTGCCCCATCTCCACGGTTTCTGGGTGTCGGAAATAATCTTCCGCAGTTTGTCCGAACCTTCACTTGCTTCCGTGGTCTGTGTGTCTTTGTCATGAACTGGCATGACGTACATGACTGGCTCATATGTACCAAGTTCAGTCCCGCTGGGTATACTCTGATCCCTGCGACGTCATATTCATTATTCATACCAGCACTCAGCTATGTGCTGGGAAGAGATCCTGGCCAAGTAAAGTCCTTGTTTGGTAGTCGCCAGTCCGGATTCTACAATCTCCCTCTCTCTCTGTGTGGGTCTCTCCAGCCGTACCGTCACCTTCACATTGGTGTTCGCAGGTATCACCTCTTCTCTGGTAAGTATTAGTCTTGCTACTCGGGGTTGCATTCCTGAGCGTTGGAGCATTATCTCTTGCTTACCGAGCCATAACACACATCATCCCATGTCGACAATCACCTCACACACCCATAGTGCATCTAGGCCCAAGATGATCTCTTCTGCGATGGCAGCAATTAAGTTCCGGACTTGTAAGCGTTGTTGCCCCAGTGACAGATTGAAGCTGTTTGCGGCACGTAGAGGCAGTTTGGCTCCCTCCCCAGCTGTCCGTTGGCGATGTGTAGCCTGGCGATGGCTGATCCCCCCCCGTATGTATAATGACCAGGCACGGCCTGTCCCCAAAGTACTCATCAGCAGTCGAACTGTCTTTGCTTCACTCAGTGACCGTATTTAGTATGAAGCACGGGAATGGTAGTGGCGACGCTGGCAAGCCCCTCTCCTTGTCAGCCCTTAGCCTTTTCTCTGATTGGGGGCCGTGTCCCATATGGCAGTTCTTCCACAGGTGGCTGCGCTTTTTGCAGTTCCAGCCTGTGATTTTGTGGGGTTTTGGAACCTCGGCAGTGGCATTCTTCGCTCTTCTGTTTCTGGGTGAGCCTTCGGTGCATCCTCACTCTTCATGGCTCTTATCCTTGGTGATGGTGCCACAGTTCCCTCCCTTCACGTCCTCTATCCTCATGGCCATCGTCAGGGTCCCTCCTGGGGTTATGCTCCCCGTTAAGTATCAGCCTTTGACGGAGCTCACCGTTGTGGTGCCCATCGGTGAAAGTATAGGATTCCTCGCTCTAGATGTGATCCTGAGGTAGTCGGTCCAGAGCCTTGCATGCTAGCTGCTCGATCTTGACGGCAAATTCCTGTATTGTCTCGTTGGTGCACTGGGTTATCTTCATTAGCTGGACTTCGTAGGTGGCTGCCAGCTGGTGATCACTATAGCACCCTTTGAGCACTCCTACACTCCTCCTCCTCATCGGTGGCACCTGGTTGTGAGCCGAGTAATACCTCAGCTGCTTGCCCATGTAACCTGGAAATCAGGTGTACACCTCTCTCCTACAACTTCAACTGTTGTGCCTGCAAACGGTTTCGAACTGGGCCTTTAACATCGTCCAGGAATTGATCCCGTCGTAGCATGGGGTTTCACTTTCATGATGCTTAATCCATCATCACTGCTTGTGGGCTTAGTACAAGTCTCTATGGCAATGACCCTTCCATGCAGTGCTCTCACTTCCTCCCTTGGGTCTCAAACTCTGGATTCCATAATGTCAAACTTTGCTTCTGGAGAGCGCACTTCATGTTCTAATTTAGATTGCCGCAGAATATTTTCAGCTCACTAGAAAAATCTATAAACTACCAAATATGCTACCTGTCAATCCCAATCCTGACACCAGTTGTAACATGAAGATGGTGGGGGTAAATAAACATACAACTGGTAGTGTTTACTCTAGGATTTATTAACTAACTAATAAATGCTTACACAACTACACAGGCACCCCTTCTCTCCCTACTCTCACTGCTCAGTCACTCTTAGTTATTAACTGCATTGTTTACAAACTAAAACAATCACATTACACATTCTTCCACAACTGTTATGTAGACAGAGCAGTTAACAGTTATGCTCTCTGTACACTGTTCACAATTACACAGTTCACAGCTTTGGGCAAATGCTGGGGCTGTACCGTAATTAAGGCCATGGCCGCTTCATTCCCCACTCCTAGCCCTTTCCTATCCCATCGTTACCATAAGACCTATCTGTGTTGGTGCGGCATAAAACAACTTGTAAGGAAATTTACTTGTGTACGCACAACACAGTCTTACAATGCTGTCCGTGGTATGCCACCCATACACTCACACCAACCTTCATTCTCTGTACCTCGCCGCACACACAACACTAGCGGCACTCCAGTCTACCACTGTCAACTGACTGATCCAGTGCTCCACAGCACTCACTCTGATGATACTCGACTGAACCGCTGACAAAACTGAACCATCTCGATCGTTAGCAGAACTGAACAACTTCCAGCCTGCCTTAAATAGTGAGGCTGGCCATTCCAGATACTCCATGAGAGTAGAAGGCTCTGGAGTCCTGGAATCCAAAAATTCTGAGTTCGCTTTTAGGTAGGCTTACATTGAGAAAACGGAGTGGTGGCAGAGGTGCTGGCTTACACACGCCTGGCTTGTTTCAGACTGGTAGCTACTGCGATGAGCGGGCAAGGCCCCAACTTATTGACATAACTCACAGCCAGAGCCCAGCTAACATGTTACTCCGAAGGCCTTACAATGAAGTGGCAGGCACCATCACAATATCAACTAAATCTCATGAAGACAAAAATGTTGAAACAGTCAGCTGCTCTAAGTAGGTTCAATCAGGTTTCCAGCAGACATAAGAAATCTGTTTAGTGTTCCAGTCCATGAGGAAATGCATCGAGTCTGTCTACAGTGGTTTAATTGTATGCTGGCATCAGAAAGCAGTGCAGGAGGAGAACTGAATGTCATCAGAAATAGACCAAAGCAAAACCTTAGCTTTGATGGGCTAACGTGCTACCTAATAACATGCAGTGCGTAAATCTATATCCCGAGATACCCCACAACTGAGTCAAATGGAAAAAGCAGAGCCACATATTAGACCCTGCCTCTGGAGACGAGATCCACTGATGAATAAGATAATGATTGCCTCTTATAATTTGTCACACATTTAAATGATAAGAGGTTTATATTAACAGAACATTTTTTTACTTTATTTCACTATTCTGATCACAGTTTCACAGCTGGGAAGTTAAATCTGTCTGGATTTTTCTCAAACATTCCATAACTTTTGCTACCGTTTAAGCCATCTTGCTGCAGTGGAATTTAACAGAGATTAACTCACTTGCAAGGAAAAGAAGATCACTTTATATTTTAGTTCACTGTTGTAAATTATTTGTGTATTTCAATTTATTATTGCTTTTCTAGAAGTGAAATCTTGAAATATATATTGTACGTAGCTATATGAATATTGACTTGAAGTACAGGGACCTTAGTGGCATAATTGTTTTTGTAATTGGTATTATATTCTCATGAAGTGGGTTCAGTTCCACTGGAGGTATTTAAGTGTGTTTAAATCAATGACTATGCATAGTTGACTTTTGGCTCCTTTAAGCCTTGGAGGGCAAAATTCCTACAATCCAGCCTCTCTTAAAACAACAATCATAATGGATATTGGAGAAATAACATTATTTTTAACAACCTATTTGGATCATGTAGCTGTCAGCTTGCATTCGGGAGATAGTGGGTTCGAACCCCACTGTTGGCAGCCTTGAAGATGGTTTTCCGTGGTTTCCCATTTGCACACCAGGTAAATAGTGGGGCTCTACCTTAATCAAGGCCCTCTCTTGTCCCAGTGTCGCTGTAGACATATCTGTGTTGGTGCGATATAAAGAAAATGGTAAAAAAAATAAATATATAATTACCTATAAAACAAACAGGTGTAGCTTTTTGAAAATTCTGTATTTCATAATGAGAGTTTTGGGAAAATGTATTAAATTTGGAAAAAGTTTTAAGGTTTGCAGTTATCAAAGTGATTAAGTTCCCTTCTTACATTTTTTTTTTTTTTAAGTTATTTTGAAGCTAAACTTTAATTTAAAGCTGACCCAGCAGGCCTGTAGAACCATATTTTTAGTTGTTGTTGCCATTTATTATTTTCCTTTCAGATGTTCATAACAATATTTTGTATGTGTATTCTTTTCCAGATTAAAAGATATCCACGAACTATGGAGAATTCTCTGAGGAAAAAAGATGATCGTCGTAAACGCAAAAGACAAGAAATCAGAGAGAGAAAAGAACATGAGAAAGAAATTAAAAGAGAAGAAATAAAACAACTTAAAGCATTAAAGAGAAAGGAGCTAATGGAAAAAATTGAAAAAATTAAACTGATCACTGGTAATAATGATCTGGGATTTAAGGTATGTATTTTTCTTTTTAAGAATTCAGTACTTATCTTTCAAGAGTAAAATGTTACAATGTATTTTTTGTGTTGTGGTAATAGATTGAAAACATTTTTTAAATACCCCTCCTGAAAGTTTATCCTTATCCTGGTTACCCTTGTCTTATTCCAGCTCATCATAAATTACCTTAGTGGAAACTCTGATGTCTTTCTTCATCACTATGGTAATGTTGCAGGTAAAGTTATACCAGTTGTTGGGCACGGTTTGTTGAACAAAATATATTAATTTACATTCAGGCACCTGCTGTCAACCTTTCATAGTAGATGCATAGGTTTTGACTCTGATATCTCTCGTTTCTCTTAAACTTCTCCTGCATCTCTTAAATAGTAATATGTGTGTGTTTCATTGTGATATTTGTAGCCTCTCAAAGTGTTGAAATAGTGGTACTGCTCAGTTTAAAACAACATTTCTCTAGCCTGCCCTTTACAAACAAACAAAAAAGTTTTGTCTCAAACTTAAAATGTATTTTTAATTATTTTTTTACACTAGATTATATTATTTACTATAACTGGATAATCCATAAAACATCAACATATATTTTGGCAGCATTATATCAAAACATGTTCAATAAATTGTGATATAACGAACAGGAATCAGACCAGTAGAAACTTTTACAGAGGCTCCAGTTAACAAGCTTCAGAATTGAGTATCATCTCGAAGACTTAAATTGTTTGAACATATGGAATGAATGAATGAATGCTTACATGCATACAGAATCCCTCAACTGATTAAGATTTCTACTTGATAGACAAAGTACTGAAAGGAAGCCAAAACTGAGGTATGACAACATGTTGTGGGTTGATGTAGAAAAATGTGATCAAAACGAGGAGAATATTGAAGAGGAAGGAGGACCGTTATTCACAAAGAGATTGAGAAATATGGAATTTATGAGATGTTCGCTTATTATGTAGCACTGACAAAATTGTCAACAGTTCATTACTTTACAAAGGTGAAAAAATTGAGTGTAGTCTCCTAATTCAACTCAATTAGTTTCAATTATGTTTTGTATTAACCCCTGTTTCACTGAATTTTATTGCAGTGAGTTGTTTTATGCTCCACATGATGATATAAATATTGTATATTGTGCTTATTTTGTTTCTGTCTAGGCTCTCTTTTGTTTTTTCATTTGTTCCTCCTCTGCGAACCATGTGACCTTGCCGCGGTGGGGAGGCTTGCGTGTCCCAATGATGCAGATAGCCGAGCCGCAGGTGCAACCATATCGGATGGATATCTGTTGAGAGACCAGACTAACGAATGGTTCATCGAAAGGGCGGTAGCAGCCTTTCGGTAGTTGCAAGGGCGGCAGTCTGGATGATTGACTGATACGGCCTTGTAATAATACTCAACATGGCTTAGCTGTGTTGATACTGCTACACGGCTGAAAGCAACGGGAAACTACAGCCGTAACTAACTCCCGAGGACATGCAGCTCTCTCTGTATGAATGATGTACTGATGATGGCTTCCTCCTGGGTAAAATATTCCGGAGGTAAACTAGTCCCCCATTCGGATCTCCGGGTGGGGACTACACGAGAGGGGGCGATCATCAGGAAGATGGATACTGACATTCTGCGAGTCGGAGCGTGGAATGTTAGAAGTTTGAATCGTTGTGGTAGGTTAGAGAATCTGAAAAGGGAGATGGATAGGCTAAAGTTAGATGTAGTTGACATAAGTGAAGTACGTTGGCAGGAAGAACAAGATTTTTGGTCAGGCGACTACCGAATTATCAACACAAAATCAAACAGAGGAAATGCAGGAGTTGGTTTAATAATGAATAAGAAAATAGGGCAGCAGGTAAGCTACTACGACCAGCATAGTGAAAGAATTATTGTCGTCAAGATAGACACCAAACCAATGCCCACCACAATAGTGCAAGTCTATATGCCTACTAGTTCAGCGGATGATGAAGAAATCGAAAGAATATATGAGGAGATAGAAGATTTAATACAATATGTAAAAGGTGACGAGAATCTAATTGTGATGGGAGACTGGAATGCAGTGGTAGGCCAAGGAAGAGAAGGTAGTACAGTAGGAGAATTTGGATTGGGATGAAGGAACGAAAGAGGAAGTCGTCTGGTTGAATTCTGCACTGATCATAATTTAGTCCTTGCCAATACTTGGTTCAAACACCACAAACGACGGCTGTATACGTGGACGAGACCTGGAGACACTGGAAGGTATCAAATAGACTTCATTATGATTAGGCAGAGATTCAGAAACCAGGTGTTGGATTGCAAAACTTTCCCAGGAGCAGACGTGGACTCTGACCACAACTTGTTGGTCATGAAATGCCATCTGAAGTTGAAGAAATTGAAGAAAGGAAAGAATGCAAAAAGATGGGATCTAGACAAGTTGAAAGAAAAGAATGTGAGGGATTGTTTCAAGGAACATGTTGCACAAGGACTAAATGAAAAGGCTGAAGGAAACACTATAGAGGAAGAGTGGAGAGTCATGAAAAATGAAGTCAGTAGGGCTGCTGAAGAAATGTTAGGAAGGAAGAAAAGATCAACTAAGAATCAGTGGATAACTCAGGAGATACTAGACCTGATTGATGAACGACGAAAATACAAGAATGCTAGAAATGAAGAGGGCAGAAAAGAATACAGGCGATTAAAGAATCAAGTGGATAGAAAGTGCAAGGCAGCTAAGGAAGAATGGCTGAAGGAGAAATGCAAGGATGTTGAAGGATGTATGGTCCTGGGAAAGGTAGATGCTGCATACAGGAAAATCAAGGAAACCTTTGGAGAAAGGAAATCTAGGTGTATGAATATTAAGAGCTCAGATGGAAAACCACTTATAGGGAAAGAAGACAAAGCAGAAAGATGGCAGGAGCATATCCAACAGTTGTATCAAGGTAAAGATGTGGATAATTCGGTTCTGGAACATGAAGAGGCTGTTGATGTTGATGAAAAGGGAGACCCAATTTTGAGGTCAGAGTTTGACAGAGCTGTGAGTGACCTCAATAGGAACAAGGCACCTGGAATTGATGACATTCCCTCTGAATTACTGACTGCCTTAGGAGAAACCAGCATGGCAAGGTTATTTCATTTAGTCTGCAAGATGTATGAGACAGGAGAAGTCCCATCCGATTTTTAGCAGAATGTGGTTATACCTATTCCCAAGAAAGCCGGTGCTGACAGGTGTGAAAACTACCGCACCATTAGTTTAGTATCTCATGCCTGCAAAATTTTAACACGTATTATTTACAGAAGAATGGAAAAACAAGTTGAAGCTGAGTTGGGAGAAGATCAATTTGGCTTCAGAAGAATTGTAGGAACACGTGAAGCTATCCTGACTTTACGTCTGATCTTAGAGGATCGAATCAAGAAGGACAAGCCCACGTACATGGCATTCGTAGATCTAGAAAAGGCATTCGATAATGTTGATTGGACCAAGCTATTTATGATTCTGAAGATGATAGGGATCAGATACCGAGAACGAAGAATTATCTACAATCTGTATAAAAATCAGTCTGCAGTGATAAGAATCGAGGGCTTTGAAAAAGAAGCAGCAATCCAGAAAGGAGTGAGGCAAGGCTGCAGTTTGTCCCCTCTCCTTTTCAATATTTACATAGAACAGGCAGTAAAGGAAATCAAAGAGAAATTTGGAAAGGGAATCACAGTCCAAGGAGAGGAAATCAAAACCTTGAGATTTGCCGATGATATTGTTATTTTATCTGAGACTGCAGAAGATCTCGAGAAGTTGCTGAATGGTATGGATGAAGTCTTGTGTAAGGAGTACAAGATGAAAATAAATAAGTCCAAAACAAAAGTAATGGAGTGCAGTCGAACGAAGGCAGGTGATGCAGGAAATATTAGATTAGGAAATGAAGTCTTAAAGGAAGTAGATGAATATTGTTACTTGGGTAGTAAAATAACTAACGATGGCAGAAGTAAGGAGGACATAAAATGCAGACTAGCACAAGCAAGGAAGAGCTTTCTTAAGAAAAGAAATTTGCTCACTTCAAACATTGATATCTGAATTAGAAAGATGTTTTTGAAGACTTTCGTATGGAGCGTGGCATTGTATGGAAGTGAAACATGGACGATAACTGGCTCAGAAAGAAAGAGAATAGAAGCTTTTGAAATGTGGTGTTACAGAAGAATGCTGAAGGTGAGATGGATAGATCAAATCACGAATGAAGAGATACTGAATCGAATTGGTGAGAGGAGATCGATTTGGCTAAATTTGACGAGAAGAAGAGATAGAATGATAGGACACATCTTAAGACACCCAGGACTTGTTCAGTTGGTTTTTGAAGGAAGTGTAGGTGGTAAGAACGGTAGGGGTAGACCAAGATATGAATATGACAAGCAGATTAGAGCAGATGTAGGATGCAATAGTTACGTAGAAATGAAAAGGTTAGCACAGGATAGGGTGGCATGGAGATCTGCATCAAACCAGTCCATGGACTGATGACTCAAACAACAACAACCTTCATTATGTTTTTTGGCATTTTTTAGCTTATATTATGTAAATTATTTCAACTCCCCCACTGTTTTCACTGAAGATGGCTCAAACGAGCCAAAACATGTTTGAATTTGATTACTCCATCTAATGATGGAATATATGATGTATTGAATTAGGAGGATACACTCAATGTTTTCACCTTTGTAAAGTGAAAACCATCAATACAGAATGATTCTAATTGTAATAAACCATTCATTATGCAAGCAGTGCAGAATGAATCTTTTAAAAAATGCATTCACCCCAGGCTTGTTCAATTTGCCATATTTGCTTGGCCAACAAACCAAATAATAATTTAATATTGTCCTGTGGGTTAGCCCTACACACATCATTCACTCCTGTTCAAAGTTCAGTGTTTCTTTTTTGTCTGTTTGTTTGTGTGCGTGCGCGCGCGCGCGCGCGTGTGTGTGTGTGTGTGAGAGAGAGAGGGGGGGGGACGACACACAGTTCTTCTGTTGCAGTATGTCTTGAAATTTTTTGTGGGTGGCAGATCTGGCATTCTAGTAGGTCACACTAGAAATCATTTGCTAGTATCCCTTAAGAAAGCACATATTTAATCAGGTAAATACGGTACATTATGGTTTTTATTCAAATTGGCAGTCTTTATTTACCTCTGATCTGTTGAATCCTTTGAGGATGCCACATCAGTATGTAAAACAACTGTACTGTTTAAAAGAGATAGAATTGTTAGCACGCAATAGTGTAATCCATTGATCCAAGAAATTACTCAGTCACTGGAGTTCAGTATTCCTGCTATACAGAGTACATGCTGAGATAGGTTTGAAGAAGGACATACCACACAGAGAGAATATTCTGGACGTCCAGCTCTGACAGGTGCTACAGAGAATTATATTCTGGTAAGGATGTCGACAATTCACCATTCTGCTTCATATATTATATTAGTGCAGTATTGGAAAGTCATAACATTTTATTTAATATCTCATGAAACACTCTGTTGCCAGCCCCAATGTCTAAGGGGTAACAAATCTACCTCTTATCTGGAGGCCTGGCGTTTGATTCCCAACCAGGTCAGGGATTTTTACGTGGATCCGAGGACTGGTTTGAGGCCCACTCTTTCTATGTTCTAACAGTTGAGGAGGAGCTGCCTGATGTTGAAATTACAGCCTGTCTAGAAAGCCAAGAATAATGGCTAAGAGGATTTGTTGTGTTGACCATGTGTAACCTCGTAGGCATTCAAACTGACCAACATGACCAGCAGTCACTTGGTAGGCCAAGGCCCATCAGGGCTCTAGTGCCATAATTTTTAATTTTTATTATTGGTGGTCATGGTGGTAGCATAATTTATTTTTTTAACAAATAGTTTCAGCCTCTTAGGACCACAGTTAACACTTGTCACTTTTCCTGGATTTCCAGTACTCTTTTGCAGTTCTTCTGTCTTTGGACCACTTTGCACTAGGTCATCTTCTCACTCCTTGAAGAAGATCCCTTAACCTGTGTACCCAGGTCTTGAACACTTTCCTCATCCCAAGTTAGGATGAGGTCATTGATTAATTACACCGTGATGCAACACCCCGTAACAATTATCGTAAATGACGTTCGGCTAGTAAACGTCATAGGGAAGTGCGCACACAAGAAAAGTCAAAAATAGAGCAGAACGACCAGAACAATCAGGTAATAATACATTAAGCATACAAGGAAGAGTGCTGTAACCCACCCGTAATTTTAAAAAAACAAGAGGAAAGGATCCCTAGGAATTACTGAGGAACTCAGCAAAAACGATACCAAATTTTTCAAAAAATAAAAATAAAACTATAATTAAATAATATTTACATTAAAATTAAATTTGAAAAATTAATGAACTTTGGTAAAATAATAATGAAGAGAAACTTGCAAATAACAAAATTAAGTAGGGAGTATAATTAATATTCAGAAAATAAATAATTTAACTGTAAATAAACCTGGTTCTGTAGTAATTAGTACTATTCTATCACACAAAAATATCCTGTTGGACCAGCCTATTGTAAACATCACAAATAATTAACATATTAAATGGAATTAAAATTTAAATATAAAAAAGGGAAATGGGTTGGATGGCTAAACAGAGGGCTTTTGACAGCACCCAGTGGAGGATCAATTCCCGCAATACCCACATAAACGATGGTCCCCCAACACATCACATAAATTTTAAAACAGTACACAAATACAGACCATAATGTCCACACAAGCCCGCACAGAATCGAGAATATTAAGCCAAATAATTATTTAATTCACAAAGCCATAGTAGGCTAGGGAATTAATAAAACACCTGATATTAATAATTAAGAGAACTGGTCAGTTCAGTTAACATGACCAAGTCAAACACACAAACACCGCACAAAATGACACAAACCATTATTATTTTCACGATGTCGCACACACGTTAACGCTGTCGCAGACAAGACAATAATAAATTAATAATCAATTACATAACTGTCAAGCACAAAGAGATAAACAACAATAATAGGAAGAATAGATGAGAACAGAACTCCATATCACTCGCACTAGGGCTGTCCAAAACCCTCAATTAAAACCAGAAATGTTACAAGTACATTGTTGAAATATTATCATGTTAAAATTAATGCAGGTTTACCGAAGTAATTAGGACAATAATCTCATAAAACACCCGCAGTAGCAATGAAAACAAAGCATTCCAACCCAAAATATATATTCCCCAAGAAATATTAAAATTTACAAACTTACAATAATAATAAGAAGAAGAATAAAATTTTAAAAAGTAGTGACTAGTGTAAGCATAGTATTAGGTCAAACATGCGCACGAGCAGGCTGAAACACACGAAAGGATGCACGAATCACATATAAGAGAATTACAACCAAAAATAAACACGAATACGTGCACAAAATACAGCAACGATAGCGAAAATTTATAATATAAAAATTTTTAAAATATTAACCACACACGCATCCAGGACATAACACAGAAAAACACCCACAAATACACGGAAAAATAGAATTAATCCAAGGGAAAAACAAATTTAAATCAAGGCAACGGAGAATTTCGAAAGTTGCCTAAGCACGACAATAGGCTTCCGTTACACACGGCACACATTGGAAGCAAGAACGCCATACCACAAAACTGAGATATCATGTAAGTCACAATAAACACATGAACTAGAATATAATTACATCACACCAGGAAAATAATATAAGCTTAAAGAAATCATTAAGGGCATACTTACATTGATGCCAGTTATGCCTAGGTAACTTACCCATGTTTGGCCTAACACTACTACACTCCAAAACACAGTTCCCCATTCAGCCTACACCAGAAGGTAGGTCCATTGTTTTAGGAGCCACTAAGCACTCCATCGCTGCAGTACCGCCCGTTTCCAATCAAACCAACCGGTCTACAGACACACTCCACTATATGCCACTCGCGGCGACACCATCTAGCCTAGATACGTGCTCTGGCGAGCACAGTCAGAACACAAATAGCAGTTCCAATCGACGCACACTGATGGCGTGGGAGTTTGTGTTGCTGTGTCCACAGTACGGTCATACACACCAGAGAGGTAATATATAAGTAATAATAATAACAACGTAAACGTTCCACCTTTTCAATACTACAATATATTCACAAAATTACAAATTACACGGTACTAGTTTCGACCCATCTAGGGGTCATCATCAGCCGTATTGGAGCAAAGATCATTTGTGGCGAAATCCTAAGAAAATGTTATTTTAAAGAATAACAAGTGAAATGAGATGTTATGGTAATAGTTAATAATACAAGGAATATACACACTAAGAGGTTTTTAACAAAGAATAAAGTATAAATGGGGTGTTGTAAAAATTATAATCATGGAAATCAGTAAGTTCTTGTATTGAAATGAAATATGGCTTAGGAAGAGGGCTTAAGGTGGGGCTGAAGGGTGCGGGAGAAAGTGTAACTGTCTTGGAAAAGTACCTTTGATTAAATTTAGGATTGAGTTTAGGTTGGCTGCATTATTGTTTCTGATGAAAGTGATAAATAGATCGAAGAGTATGTTGGGTTTCTCTGAGATTTCATTGAGATTGTGACTGGCATTAAAGTATTGGTCTAGGTGTATGTAGTAATTTTCCATTATGTTGAGTAAAGGGCCCTTGTTTGCTAATACGAGGATGTCCATGTCTTGTTCAATATTGGTGAAATTATGGTTATAATCTTGCATGTGTTGGCCGATGGCTGAAAACCTGTTGTATTTTATTGCCGTTAGTGTGCTCGTACTTCACACATCAACAAGATCAGCAGTTTTTTAAATCAGGAGTTTATAGGATCAAATGTACCACCTGTAAAAAAACCTACATCGGGCAAACCGGGAGAAACTTCATTATCAGATACCACGAGCACACTAACGCAATAAAATACAACAGGTTTTCAGCCATCGGCCAACACATGCAAGATTATAACCATAATTTCACCAATATTGAACAAGACATGGACATCCTCGTATTAGCAAACAAGGGCCCTTTACTCAACATAATGGAAAATTACTACATACACCTAGACCAATACTTTAATGCCAGTCACAATCTCAATGAAATCTCAGAGAAACCCAACATACTCTTCGATCTATTTATCACTTTCATCAGAAACAATAATGCAGCCAACCTAAACTCAATCCTAAATTTAATCAAAGGTACTTTTCCAAGACAGTTACACTTTCTCCCGCACCCTTCAGCCCCACCTTAAGCCCTCTTCCTAAGCCATATTTCATTTCAATACAAGAACTTACTGATTTCCATGATTATAATTTTTACAACACCCCATTTATACTTTATTCTTTGTTAAAAACCTCTTAGTGTGTATATTCCTTGTATTATTAACTATTACCATAACATCTCATTTCACTTGTTATTCTTTAAAATAACATTTTCTTAGGATTTCGCCACAAATGATCTTTGCTCCAATACGGCTGATGATGACCCCTAGATGGGTCGAAACTAGTACCGTGTAATTTGTAATTTTGTGAATATATTGTAGTATTGAAGAGGTGGAACGTTTACGTTGTTATTATTATTACTTATATATTATTCTCAGTTCAATACGGACCAAAAACATGAAATTCATAACCATCACCAGAGAGGTGACGAGATATCCCAAAGGCCACATATCAAATTAGTAGTAGACATGTACACCAAATGTTCCGTGCACCCTTGCACAGAGGATTATCAGTGTCATACAGATACGTAGTTTAATCATACAGTTCGTGTAATAGCATCAGATCCCAATTTGGTATGGTTATTGTAACAGTAATAATGTCATCGCTCGATACACACGTACCAGGCCAAGTATGCAGAGTTCAATTGCAGAAGGCATAAATCACGGAAGATGATCTGTGCCGATAAGGCACGCAATTTAAATATATATCTCGTAGACAGTTCATTGTCCGAATTTAGGTTTATTGTATATTTCACATTATTAACGCCTCAGTGACTTTTGGCTGCATTTTCTTTTTTTTAAACAATTTGTTTTACGTTGCATCGACACAGACATCTTATGACAACGATGGGATAGGAAAGGCCTAGGAGTAGGAAGGAAGCAGCCAGGTCCTTAATTAAGGTACAGCCTGGTGTGAAAATGGGAAACCATGGAAGACCATCTTCAGGGCTGCCGACTGAGATTCGAACCCACTATTTTTCTGATGCAAGCTCACAGCTGCACGCCCCTAACCACACGCCCAACTCACCCAGTTATAAAAACTTTGCCAAATTCTTTATCCTGTGTTTCAGAGACACCAGCCAGATCCTCCTTCAATGCAGTTACCCATGGAGTGGTACATTCCCAAATCATGTGAAGATCAAGAATTCTTCGAGATAGGCTGATGTTAGGCATTGAGACAGATGACAGTAAAACATAAGACTGCTCTTCCTCATAACAAGTGAGAGCTTTTCAAATTTAGAGTACAGCTCTGCATTTGACCTCAGGCAGTATTCGCCCTCAAAGTTTTGGCATGGGCCAAGTATGTTCCTTAGAAATGTCCTCTCTTTCATTTCGATCCTCTTTATTTCACCATGGTGTGAGTGAGGGCCAACCATTCAGCAACATAATAAGGCTTCAGGATATACTACTATGGTGTTGTGGTGGTATTAGGATTGTCATGAGATTGATCTGGATTGATAAGAGGGTTTGCATAAGTGAAAAGCTGTTTCCATGCGTTTAGCCCGATTTCAGAGATTCTATCTCCGGTGCATTAAAGGAAATGATCTCTCCACAATCATGATACTTAAAATGAATGCAATGTTTATTTTTTTCATATTTGGTATCGAGAAATACAGTGGTAATTTGGAGTTCATTCCAACTAAGGTTCATTACCTTCGATAGTCAGTTATGAAAAGGTCTTTTAGCCAAACAATTCCACCGTCTTGTCAGGAGAAGGCTACTTCGTATTCGGTGGGTAACCAACTGAAAGACGGCAATAGTCAGAGCGTTTGCGACCAAATAATTATAGGTTTCAACATAAACAAATTAATTATATAGCGACGCATAATATTAATTCCTTACCGAAAACTAGAAAACTTAAAAGTTTTATAAATTAATTGCATGGGCGCCCGCAAGGGGGGGCACTTGCCCCCCCTGGAATTCTAAAGATGTTGATGTTCAATTGTTTAATGTCATACCAGATTATTTCATAAACTGAAATTACTGACAGTCATCTAGCATATGTTATAACTGGAAGTTTCTGTAAACAATTTAATGTTGCAGACGTTATATTGGTTTTTATATTCAAGAAAATTGTTAATGTGCCCCCTCCTGGAAAAGATCCTGTGGGCGCCCATGATTAATTGGATAAACAAAACTGTTATCGGACACATTATTTGCGCATTTATTACTAAAACATTTTCTTCTCTTTCATTTTCATTTTTCTTTACAGAACCAACCTACAGCTTGTTCCACATTTAAACAGAGGGCTAATCCCATATCTATTAACAAGAAAATACAATAAAGGAAAGTTAAAACATGTAGTTTACATTGCAAGGAACCTGACAAACAAATGTTGATGAAGTGACATACTTTGTTGTTAAAAAAAAAAAAAAGGTGAAACAGAATTAAGGAGCAAAGTCATTAATCAAGTTTACAATTTATATACATTTTGTATATGAAAGGTTTAAAAAACACTTTCCTCCTCCCAAGTTAGGATGAGGTCATTGATTAATTACCCCGTGACATTTGGCTACATTTTCTTTTCTTTTTCTTTTTTTTAAACAATTTGCTTTATTTTGCATCGACACAGACAGATCTTATGACGACGATGGGATAGGAAAGGCCTAGGAGTAGGAAAGAAACAGGCAGGTCCTTAATTAAGGTACAGCCCCAGCATTTGCCTGGTGTGAAAATGGGAAACCATGGAAAACCATCTTCAGGGCTGCCGACTGAGGTTCAAACCCATTATGTTTTAGATACAACCTTACAGCTGTGCGCCCTTAACCACACGCCCAACTCGCCCAGTTATAAAAACTTTGCCAATAGACCTTAGTGGGGAAAACGCCTAGACTTTGAAGTTAATTAAAGTTGCTTTTACCGTTATTAGAAAAAATACTAAGTCCGAAAAGAAGCAAGTGCTTACTCAAGAAACGCTAAAGTTCACCCATGTGAGTGGGAGCTGGCCATAGACCACCTCCATCCTCTATGAGAACCAGCTCAGAAAGACAACTCGCTAATGTATGCACCACGGCAAGTTTACTCTAGAGTCGGAAGACAGGAAATTACCTCATCGAATATCAAATTAAATGTACAGGATTAGCCACGCTGAAATGTATTGACCAATAACACTCAAGTTTATTTTGTCCAGTAAGGATGAAGTTAATTACATCCAATCCTGGTAAATCTTCGTTCTTGCTGACACTTCAAAAATGTTCTCAAAAATGCAATATCAGTATGATGAAACTGGATGCAACTCCTAAAACACAGTAGCTCATGCACCATAGGGTGTTCCAAAAGTTTTTCTTCAAAAAAAATTGAAACGAATAGGGTTACATAAATGAATACCCAAAAGAAAAGTATTCTTGACAGCTGCATTTTTCTAATGTCACAGAAAGAAATATTTTTTATGCAGTTTGGCTAGATTACCAAGTGTCCCCTGGGATAACGGAACCCCCTTTACCAAGTGTCAGCGCCTCCAAGGAGGGCAGATGAGTGGTTATAGTGTAGGGCACTCTCCTTTTCGTGGAGTGGAGAAACTGCTTGTTAAGGCGGATGAACCAGTGTGGTCAACTGCATAGGATGAAGAAGGCCAGAGGGAACCCATTCCATTAAATATCCAATTGATATCCCTTGTTTTGTAGCTTTGGAACTAAATGTAATTCCAGAGGTAAAATAGCCCCATTTGGACCTCTGGCTGGGGTAAGGGACAAAGCGTGAAAGAAGGACAAAAAAAATATTATCATAGGAACTTGGAATGTACAATCTCTCAACATTTGTGGAAAGCTAGAAAATGTAAAAAAAAAAAAAAAAAAAAAAAAAGAAATGGCCAAACATAACAAAGACATACTCGGAGTAAGTGAAATAAAATTGCCTGAGAAAGGGGACTCTTGGAGAGGTCATTTTAGCAGTAAAATTGTAGGCAGGCTTGTGAGTAAAGAGCTCTGTGCAGTATGGTGATAGAATAGTTATGGTGAGAATAGAGAATGAACCATTTGACATAGTAATAATACAGGTGTACTTGCCAACAATGAATCGTTCGGATGAAGAAGTGGACCAAGTATATGATCAGTTAGAGGAAGTCATGGAAACAAATAAGGACAAAGAGAACCTCATTATTCTTGGAAACTGGAATGCTTCTGTTGGTGAAGGAGAAGATGGGAATACTGTGGGACAAGATTGTCTTTGTTTTAGGAATAACGGAGGACAACAACTAATAGACTTTTGTAAAGTGAAAGGACTGGTAATTACGAACACTTTGTTCCAACACCCCGTAAGAACAAGTACACCTGGACTGCACCTGGAGTTAAACATGATACCAAATAGATTATATCATGGTAAGGGGAAGATGCCATAACCAAGTTGGGCAGTGCAAAAGTTACCCAATTTTTGATGTAGTGAGTGACCACAAACTAGTATTGTTAAAATCTGACTTAGGACTAAGAAGGAAGAGGAAGAATGAAAAATAGTGCAGATATAATGTCAAGAAACTAAAATAAGACAGAGTCAAGGTAAACTATCAAACACTGATACAATAGAACATTAAAGAAATATCCGGTAATACAATAAATGAGAAATGGATGGACCTTAAACAATGTATCCTAGAAGCTGCAAATCAGGAAATAGGAAAGACGACAAAACAAGCACGAGAACCATGCATTACAGAACATGAGTGTGAACTTCTGGAGGTAAGGAGGAAATTATAAAACTCATAGAGTGAAGGAGTAATTAGACACTATAAAATACTCCAAAATCTAGTCCACAGAGAAGCAAAGAAGGACAGGGATGTAATTTGTAACCAGTGCTCTTCCATCTGTATATTGAGAAAGGCATCGAGGAATGAAGAAAGGGTATGGAATGGATAAAAATCAATGGAATGGAGGTCAGAATGATAAGATTTGCTGATGACAAAGCTGTCATTGCGGAGAACGAAGAGAAACTACAAAAAAAAAAAGAAGCATTAGCAAGAATGGACAGGATATTGAAAGAGAATTATTACATGAAAATTAATACAAACAAGACTGAAATTATGGTATGCAACTGTCAACATACTGCAGTCGACGTAAGAATGAATGATTTACCACTCAGACAAGTAAATTCTTTTACCTACTTAGGAAGTAAAATTACTTCAGATGGAAAAAGTTTAGCCAACATAAAGAGCAGAATTGCACGAGAAAAGGTTGCCTATTAAAGAAAAGGGTGCTGCTTACATCAGGGAATCCAAATATGAAGACCAGAAAGAAATTCAGTAAGTTCTATGTCTGGAGTGTGGTCTTGTATGGCTCAGAAACATGAACTATTGGTGCATGCAATAGGAAACATCTGGAGGCGTTTGATATGTGGTGCTGGAGGAGGATGGAAAAGATCTCATGGGCAGCAAAACTCACAAATGAAGAAATTCTTACATAAATAGATGAATAAAATCTTTATTATCAACAATAAGAAAGAAAAGAGGACAATTAATTTGCCATCTCTATAGTCACAATAGTTTTATAGTTAATGTCATGGAAGGAATGATTCAAGGCAAGAGAGGAAGAGGAAGATCTGGACTGCAGTACTCTAGACAGATCAGAGAAGATGTAGGAGCAAGCTCAATATGAGGAAATGAAGAGATTAACAGATTACAGAGAGGCATGGAGGAGAAGAATTGCTGCCAACCAATCTTCGAATTGAGAAGAAGAACCATATCACATCAATCAAGATTATATATTTATTGAACGAATCAACCACTTCCCGTAATTATGGGTTGCCACAATGGACAAAGTAAAGCATATCAGGATAGATAATGTTTTTATCACATAGAAATATAGTGATGATGGTTTATGTTACCTTTTATGGCCCTTTATTGGAAATTCTGTTTAATGTAATTTTTATAGCAGAAGTGATCATTGCCTTAGTTAATGTAAGTAAATATCATTTGTAGAGAGTTTCTCTTAAGGTCTATAACTTCTTTATTTACATTTATTTTGAACTTGTGCATTAATAACAAATATTACTTAAATGTTTTATGAATCTGTCTTAAACTTGCCTTCTTAAGAATAGGTTTTCTTGTTTTTATTATACGTTTAGAAAGTCTATGTTCAAAGGATATATAATCTATTTATTGATAAATTATTTCTTAATATAGGATGAAGATTTAGAAGAAGACTTCAATCCTGAAGAGTATGATAAACGAATGAATGAATTATTTAACAGTGATTACTATGGAATGGAGGAGGAAGAAGGGAAGAAACCAGAATTCCCTGAGCTGGACAATGAATTGGAGCTTGGTAAGATTCTTACTATCATATATTGTCCTTTGGACACAATCATTTAAGTGACCAGTAAGAGATACTCGCCTACTTTTTATAGTTACCATGAAAACTGAGAGATATTATTGATGTAATACTTTTGAATAATTTTGCCGTATTTTAACAGAATTGTTCTTAATTAGATTGTTCATGCCCTGCTCTGCTCAGTGGTCTTTTCTGTCAGTCAGTTTTTGTTTCAGAAGTGTCCTTTATAAATAAATATATCCTTAAGAACCACTGATATCTATATTTCAGTAAATCTATATGTACCTCAACTTTAAGATGGAAGATTTTTCTTTTTAATAATGCAATTAGTGTATACTAGGTGAATAGTTGTTGGCATTTTGTTGTATAATTTTACATGGATGATTTCCCATGCTTATTAGAGGAAACTCAAACTAAAGAAGTGTTGAAAACTGGAGGACGGCAGTGCACTGTGCTCTTCATCTAAACTCATTGGAATTGCAGTCATCAGAGAGATATGAATGTTAGATGTTTAGAATGAAAAGTCACATCTCTGTGGTTCAAATTGCACATAAAACTGGAAGTATCATGGCTATAACAGTATCAACAGTTTATAAAACTACAAGCTTGCTTGCTTTGAGAAATGACTGGGCACCAGTCTAATTTACTGATAGCAGGGCACAAGTATTACAAATCAGCTTGGATGAATGGTATATCTTTTTTTCTTCTTCTTCTTCTTCTTCTTCTTCTTCTTCTTCTTCTTCTTCTTCTTCTTCTTCTTCTACTACTACTACTACTACTACTACTTCTTTTGAGACCTCATTGGATCACTTTAATCAACCCTTTGGTTTGTTGGTTTCTTGGTAGGAACTGTTCGGGCCTTGCGGTCCTCCCAGTACTTCTTCATACTTGTTGATATTCTTGCCCTTTCTTGTGTACGGAATATTCTAGTTGGTATTTTTTCTTTGTGAATGGAAAGTGGAAAGTCATATTTTTAAGTGTTGTGTTTACTTTTTTCTTATCCATAGTGTCATCCGGTGTAAGATCAATTTTTTTCAAATCCTCCCTAATTTCTTCTATCCATCTGCATCAAGTTGTAGTATTTTTTGAAGCAAGATTGTACTGCACTAGCTGTTTCAAGTGGCAAATCTGGCATTCTCAGGATGTGGCCAAAGTACCCTAGTCTTTTGTTGCGCATGGTATCAGTAATGGGTTCTAATTTCTGATATACAATGTTGTTAGGTACTATTCACCATTGCCCATCTTTATAGCTTTTATTGATATAAGTTCTTCCAATTCGTCTTTCGATCTTCTGTAATCTGTCAGTTTTGGATTGTTCATTTACATGGAATAATGTTTCTGCAGCATATGTGGCTTCTGAATTTATAACTGTATTCCAATGTGTGATTTTTGCATTAATGGATAATAATTTATTTTTGTAAGTTTCCCATGTTAATTTTTGTGCCTTAGATAACTTGTATGCCCTTATCTGAATTGAAGGTTTTTCATTTAAATTATTTGTTACTAACTCACCTAGATATTTGAATTGTGTTACAGTTTTAATTTTAGTAATGTTAATATCTATTTCTTTCAATTGTGTTGGTTTTTGGGGCATAATTTCTGTTTTTTCAAATGATATTTTAAGGCCAGTTTTATTTGCAATGGTGTGGAGCTCTGATATTTGAGTTTTTGCTTAATCTAAGTCTTTGGTTAGTAACGCCATGTCGTCTGCAAATTCATGGCAATTTGTCTGGATTTTGCTACCTATTTTAATATTTGAAGGACATTTCCTAAACTATTCTCGCATTACTATTTCTAGTGCACAGTTAAATAGTAATGGTAATAAGCCATCAGCCTGCCGTACCCCAGTACCAGTAGTCACTTTGAAATGGATCTGACAATTCGCCTCTGAACTTTACTTTTGATTTGGTCTCTGTAAGAATTAATTTAATCATATTTACTAATTTAGGACATAATCCCATGTATCGTAAAAGTTTTAATAAAGATCTCGTGTGAATACAATCATAGGCCTTCTTGAAGTCTATAAATGTTATCACAATATCTCTATTTTAATACGTAGACTTTCACGACCACTAAATGACATTATGATCATTATTTGGGGATATTAGGTCGTGTAATAATAAATAAATACCAGCTGATGCGTTTCAATCCTGCGACCAGAATCGTCTTCAGAGCAACAACAAAGCTAAATGGCTACGGTCTCTCCATAGTAAACAAACTCAAGATAGAGAGACCCTGTTAGAAATATAGTTCATTCCAGGGCCTCCAGAGTCATGGAGAAAGATGTTGACGAGTTAACTATGGAGGGTAGCCATGATCTACTCAGTATATAGCCGTCACCTTTGTTAAAATTATTCGGGTGTTTAGCAATTTCTATCGCCTCACGAATGATTCTGGGAATAAAATGTTTCTCTTTACAAATGACAGAAGTTGCATCAAAAATTATTTGATGGTCATTATGTTTGGCATGTTCTGCCACAGCAGACTTCTCTGGCTGGCAAAGACGTAAGTGCCTACGATGTTCTTTAACCCTTGTTGCTACTTTCCTACATGTTTGGCCGACATAAACCGATCCACAGGAGCAAGGAATCGTATATATTCCAGCGCAGTTTAAACCAATAGGATCTTTGACAGATCGCAAACAATTGCCTATGGTGATATTAGGCTTAAAAATGGTCTTGATATTGTGCTTTCTGAGAATATTGCGAATCCTATCCGTGACAGATTGCACGTATGGCAAGAAGGCCAGACTCAAAGGACGAGAATCATGTGGTAATCTGCCTTTTGGCTTAGGATGTAGCACTTCGTCAATCTGTTTCCCTGAATAGCCATTGCTCAGAAATGTTCTGGATAGGAACTCAAGTTCACCGTTTAATTTATCCTCCTCACAAACCTCCCTTGCTTGGCTGATAAGAGTGTTAAGCATAGCACGCTTTTGGCAAGGATGATGATGAGAGGACCCATGAAGGTATCTATTAGTATGGGTAGGTTTACGGTAAACCGAATGACCTAAAGTTCCATCTGATTTCTTAGAAACCAAAACATCCAAGAACGGCAAACATCCTCCACGTTCAGTCTCCATGGTAAATTTAATGTTTGGATGTATGCTGTTCAAGTAATCCAAAAATATAGATAATTCGTGTTCACCATGGGGCCAGATAACAAATGTGTCATCGACAAATCTCAACCAGATGGACGGCTTGAGCATGCAAGATTGAAGACAACGCTCTTCAAAATCTTGCATATAGAAATTAGCGATAAATGGTGCCAATGGCGATCCCATGCCAACACCATCCATTTGTTCGTATATTGTACCATGAAAACTGAAATATGTGGTAGTGAGGACAAGGTGAAACAGATTAACAATGTCACCAGGAAAGATTTTATCCAACAGAGACAAGGTGTCTATGATTGGAACCCTAGTGAACAGAGACACAACATCAAAACTGACTAGAATATCACCAGGAGAAACACGCAGATTGGATAAAATGCCAATAAAATGCGATGAATTCCTGATGGATGCCTCATTACCTATGTACGGCTTGAGAAGTTCTCCAAGGTATTTGGCCAGGTTGTATGTAGGGGAACCTCTACTGTTTTAAAGTACCCTTTCCCTCAGCAAGAACAAAATTATTTATGGCCAAGATTGTAGCGACTTATTTCCCAACTTTGCATACCAATTTTCATTAAATTCTGTTCAGCCGTTTTCTCGTGATGCGTGTACGTACATACGTCCATACATACAGACAGACAGAAATTATGAAAAATTAAAAAGTGCATTTCCTTGTTACTGTGGACACTGCCGATACAGAAATACCATCCTTTTTAAATTCTGAGCAATGTACAGACAAAATTCTATTTTATATATATAGATTTCTTCATCTGCTGAACTAGTAAGCATATAGACCTGCTCTATTGTGGTGGGCATTGGTTTGGTGTTTGTCTTTACAACAATAATCCTTTTACTACTGTATGCTGGTCATAATAGCTTACTCGCTGCTCTATTGTCTTATTCATTATTAAACCAACTCCTGAATTTGCCCTGTTTGATTTTGTGTTGATAATTCTGTAGTTGCTTGACCAAAAATCCTGCTTTTCTTGCCAATGTACTTCACTTACATCAATTACATCTAACTTTAGTCTACCCACCTCCCTTTTCAGATTCCATAACCTACCACAGTGATTCAAACTTCTAAAATTCTATGCTATGACTCGCAGAATGTCAGTATCCATCTTACTGATGATTGCCCGCTCTTGTGTAGTCCCCACCCGGAGATCCACATGGGGGAATATTTTACCCGAGAGGAAGCCATTATCAGTACATCATTCATACAGAGAGAGTTGCATGTCCTCGGCTGTAGTTTCCCGTGGCTTTCAGCCATGTAGCGGTATCAATACTGCTAAGCCATGTTAAGTATTATTACCAAGCCATATCAGCCAATCATCTAGATTGCCATTTCTGGAACTTCCAAAAGGCTGATACTCCCCTTTCAATGAACCGTTCATTATCGTATGAAATTATCTTCATTTTGGTCCGTATTGGTACAATCACCATTACAATATATTAAGAGAAGGAGTCCACCTAATCAGTATATAATTTAACTTTTGATCAATTATACATCACAACGTAGGACTAGTTTCGACCAAGTGTTGGTCATATTCAGCCACTCGTAGTAAAAATTTACAAAGTACTGTACTTAACCTATTATATACATAAACAACAGTGAAACATTTACCTAAAGTTTTCTTGCACTTGTTATGCTGTATGGTAATATAAACCAAACCAAATCCCACAACGAATTCTCTCTGCCATTATTCTTGGCTCTCTAGACCAGGTGTATGATAATATAGGAAATTAAAATCTTAAAATCTGAAAACCTTAAAAGGTAAAATTTTTGCATCTTAATGACATCATGACAAGTATAATAGTTTAAAATGAGAATATATATCTTGACGTTATATCATCATCATTTTCATTTCCCCTTGTCCAGCTCCTGTCAGGTCAGGGTATTGATGGCACTTCTCCACCATTGCCTCTCCTTCCACCACTCTTCAGTAATTGCACTCCACTCCAGTCTTCATTTTCTTGTACTGTTCTTGACAGAGTCCATCCATTTTTCTCTGGGCCTCACTCTTTCCTTCTATCATAGCCTCCAACACTTGTTTTGGTATCCTTCCCTCCACCATCCTCATAACATGTTCAAACCATCTCAATTTATTCTTCTCTATGCTAGTGCTCAGTTTTTCTACCCTTATCTGTTCTCTGATCTCAACATTTCTTACTCTGTCTCTCCTTGTCTTCCCCACCATACTCTTCAGGAACTTCATCTCACTGGCCTGAATTTTACTCACATTTCTTACTGTCAAAGTCCAAGTCTCTAATGCATACGTTAATATAGGGGTATAGTACATCTTGTACATTATCTCTTTACATTTCATAGGAACTTCTCTGTTGCACACGAGGTTCCTCACATTGTGGTAGAACATATTTTCCACTTGTACCCTTCTGCTGATCCCCTTATCCAACTTGGCATCTTGCATTATTTCACTTCCCAAATATTTGAAGTATTCAACAACCTCAAGGTTTTGTCTCCTGATACTAACGATTCCTTTTCCTTCTCTTTTTCCTCTTGTCATCATCATTGTTTTGCTCTTCTCCACACTGATTTTCATACCATATTTCTCAATATTGTCATTTAATTTTAATAGAAAAATATTCGCACAATGTGCAAAGAAAATAATTTTAGCTCTCATTTTCATCACGGCAGAATTAATTTAGTCAGTGACACTAATCTTTTCCAGCATGACATTGCGTGGTACTTCTCACAGCTTTTCCCACACAATTCGTATAAACACTGTAATTCATTTGGTTCATGGTAGTTGGCTCTGCTGCATATCCGGTGGTAAAATCCATGAACAGCAAATCGCGTCATTACGTGTCTAAGTTCATATCCGGGCTTTTTTCATTCGCTGTTTAACCCCTTAAGCGGGGAGCTCGGTACACACTAGCTCACTCTCAGGTGGGGAGCGATTTCCCTGATTGAAGAAAATATTTAATTACTTGATTAAAAACAATCTTAGACTAAAATGAACTATTGAAGGGCCAAAAGAGAAATATTTACTTGAATATAATGTATTTAATTCTTGAAAAATTCTATTATTTTAATTTTTCAATACTTTGTGCAAAAACGTACTAAGTGCTTTCACACTGTGATTTCGAGATTGCTTCTTCCTAACAGCAAAGCTCTGGTTTTTGTTTATGCAATAACTTTCACCTGAATATTTTAGGCAGTTTACTATCAATCTCTGCCTGGAAATCAATGTTTCTGTATATGTAAATTGTAGATTTACAAAGTTTACATATACTTAAAAGATGTGCAATGGAATAAATTATGATACTCACGAAATTTTATGTTATGTTGGTTTGCGCTTTCGAGGGATCAAGTTTATATAGCCTCCCTTCAATTACTAAGTGACATAAACGGACTACATTACACTACAATACAGGTAATATTTACAGTATTTACAGCCTTCACAGTGGTATGTCTTTTACAGCTGTTCATTGTGATACACACGGAAGCAGGTCATGTTATATAACCTGTCTCGCCTTCGCATAATTTATATAATTCCATTCCGAAAAGCGTACGTTTTCTTGTTATGTAAACTTTACACCCTAGCCATCCTTTCCATAGCAAGAGGTTCTCATCAATCGACATTTTGCCATCAGGGTATAAGCTTCCGAAAATTTTGCTAACAGGTGGTCAAATACTGGATTTATCTCGTATATTTTTGGAGGAAGTTTTGCATTATTCACCTCATTGTCAGAGATATGTATAAAGCTGTGGAGGAAAATCTAATAATAATAATAATAATAATAATAATAATAATAATAATAATAATAATAATGTTATTGGCTTCACGTCCCACTAACTACTTTTACGGTTTTCGGAGACACTGAGGTGCCGGAATTTAGTCCCGCAGGAGTTCTTTTGCATGCCAGTAAATCTGCTTACAAGAGGCCGACGTATTAGAGCACCTTCAAATACCACCGGTCTGAGCCAGAGTCGAACCTGCCAAGTTGGTGTCAGGAGGCCGGCCAGGCCACTCAATCTGGCGAGAAAAAATCTCTTCTGTGTCATCAGCTCATAGAAAATAGGCGTAGTGAACAAGCGATTGCGAGAAATAATGTCCTAATTTAGGTTTCTGTACAATCCCCTGCGGCAACAGTATGGCCATAAGAAGCTTTATTTTGTCCTTATTTGTTCGGACACGGTCTTGATCTCGATTCCTACCTTTCATCTTAGTAAACTGGGTTTTATGTGCGATTTCCTGCTCGACATCTTTTGTCTGTTCAGCTATGTTCTGGCATATCTCGTCTAAAAAAAAAGTAATTAAAATATTTCGCTCAGTTTTGTTTTCCCTCTACATCACGATGGAAATTTGGATCAAAGCGGGAATTTCTTTGTCCATTTTCAGTATAAGTTGATCAAGAACTTGCAATGGTTGGATTGTAATCAGTATTATCGTGACAACTGTCACTGTCATGATCGCTACTTGAACTGGAATCGAACATGTGTCGTCTCTTTTGCGACTGCTGAACATTTGCATCAGCTACGAGCCTGCAGTACTTATTCCAGGTAATTTCCTGTCACTTACGAATTCCCCTTCGGCAGAACTTACTTCACTAATACCACAATTCTCCCCACTAAATTCCAACATTTCGTTTATCTTCCTCTAACAGTGGGGGCCGGTAATTCGTTACAGATATTTTAGCGGAAAAAAATGTAAGGAAAAGGATCGAATAGAACCCTGGTCTCAGCAGTTTGGATGGAAATCATAAAATATTATGGATGCGTACGATAATAAAATGTCGTGTAACTCGCGATAAACACACACTCCAGACGTGAAGGAAGGGGATAATAAATCAGGTCACAGTTCTAAAATGTCATCAGAGATGTCTTTCCAGTGTCATAATCACTAGAAATCCCTTCAACAGCAATATTATTACATCCAAGGGACGATTAGGCGGTAAGCTAAAGCTTCAGCGCGGAGCTATTAGGCCTTAAGTCGTTCTTGCCCGGACGTCAGTTGCGTTCTTTATGTTGCAACTCATGGATGACACATAGGTATTGGGAGAACATAGTTGAAAAAATTCACATCGGAGGGCAGACTCATCTGGAATACGCTGCTGAAAAGAAAATAAACCTCTGCAGGCAGGCAACTGAGAAAAAAAGTATAATTTGAATCGGCGGATATATCCGCGTTCCGCACCGAGCAAGTGACTTGTAGCCACGGATCTCGCCGCATCGCCCACCCAACGGGTTAACATAGCGTCTGTAGTGTAGAACTCCAGCCATATTTCTTCCCTTTTTCTCTGAAGGTCTATGAGCAAATTCTGGTATGCTGGTGTAGAGGGTAGTTGCTGTTGTAGGCGGAGATCTTCTATGAGGAAAGTTTCTCTTGCCAGCACATACACCAGGCGCGATCGGGTGTACCTTGATAAACATAAAGCTTTTTTTAAGAATTGCTTTCACTTTTTCTATATCTGCTAAATTGCTTTTGGTAAGATACTCCCTAATTAATGCCATGCCATATGTTATTACAGGGGTAATTTTCAATTTGAATATTTCCATTGCGGTTGCCAGCGAGATCTTGGGTAGATTTTTTATACCAGTCATGGCTAAGGTTGCGGCCGTTATTCTTTCTATGACATGTATCGTGAAAACAGTTACATATGTCTGCAAGGTGATCCCTAGGTATTTGAAGTGAGGGACGACTGATAGTGGCTCGTTCTTGTATGTGATCTTGTCATTGGCTGCTAATCTGCCTCCTTTCGTGAATGTCATTGTTACGGTTTTCTTTTTGTTAAGTTGCAGTTCATTTCTGGTGGTCCACTTTTCCAGTTGGTCAAAGGCTTCTTGAAGTTTTGTTATCTCGGGTGACATAAGAGCCATATCGTCGACATAGACCAGTCTTTTGACGTCGGCTTTGATGTATTTGGTGATATCTAATGTGGCTATATTGAACAATAATGGGCTAAGTGGATCTCCTTGTAGCACGCCATTTTTCTGTTCTAGCGGTCTGGATCGGTCAACACTGTCGTCTATCTGTACCAGGTTATGCCCAAGTATATTCCTAATAATTCTTGTGATGAAATTTTCCCCTATGTACCCTTAAAGCCTCTAGATGGATTTGCACTTCTGCCTTGTTGACTCCTCAGATCACTATGTCATCTGCAAACAACAATATTTTCTTGTCCCCTCCATATCTTGCCCTTGTTTCCTTAGAATTTCATCCATAACAATTATAAATATAAGTGGAGACAATACACTTCCCTGCCTTAGTCCAGTTTGGTTTCTAAACAAATCTGCTCTTCCCACTGGAGTCTGGACACAACTGAAACAATTCTTGTGCATTGCTTTCACTAGTTCCCTTCATTGCCTTCCACATCCTTTCCTTTCCAGGTTTTCCCACATCTTTTCTTTATTAACATTATTGCATGCATTCTCTAGATCAAGGAATACTATCGCCAGATCTTTTCCATATTTCCACTGTTCTCCCATCAGTAATATCATGGTAAATATAGGGTTTATCATTGACCTGTCCTGTCAAAATCCATACTGCTCTTCTAAATTTCTTTCCACCCTTCCTCTTATCCTCCTTTCTATTATTCTGTCCAATATTTTGTCAGCTTGTGACAACAGTGTAATTCCTCGGTAATTGTCACATACCTTCCTATCACCTTTCTTAAATACTGGTATTATTACACCTTTACACCAATCATCAGTCTTTTTGCTCCATATACACCTTAGCAGCCTATATAACCAATGTAGACCAATAGGTCCTGCTGCCTTTATTATTTCCACACATATTTCATCCATCCCTGCTGCTTTTCCTGTTTTCATCTGTTTAACAGGCATTTCCACCTCTGCCATTGCAATATCAATCTCCATTTCTGGATCATCCCTATTTACCACCACACTCTCTTCTGCATCATTTCTCACATTCAGGAGTTTATTGAAATAGTCTTTCCACCTATTCTTTATCTCCTCTGGGTCTGTTATTGCATTTCCACTTTCTTCCTTCACTTGTGTAGATTTTCTCTTATATTTTTATCAATCCATACAAGATCCTTTTTCCACCACTTACATACTTTTCCAACTCTGGTGTGAATCTCTCCCAACATTGTTTCTTTTCTTCATTTACCACTTTTTTTACACTTACTTGTAATTTCCTGATACTTCATCTTACTTCCTTCTTTCCTATCTCTATTCCATTCTTGCCATGCTTTCGTCTTTTGTTTAATCTTTTCATTCCACCAAGATGTCTCCTTTTCCTTCACTCTCACCGAAGTTCTGCCGCAGATCTTCTCTGCACAGCTTACAAATTTTAAATTTGGTCCATTCTTCTTCTGCACTTTCTATTTCTTTTAAGGATGTGTTGTTTTAATTCCTTCGGAAATTTCTCCTGAGTTCTTTTATCTTTTAATTTCCATACCTTTATTTTCTTCTGTCTTATTCCTTTTACTCAACCAAAAAAATAATCAATATCTGTTTTTTGTCCTTCTTTCACCCCAGCCATATCTAGTGATCTTTCTACTATTCTTCTTTCTAAACTGTTACCCACGATCATTCCATTTGTCTCACAAAAATCAATCAACTTATCTCCTTCGTTGTTTCATTCTCCATATCCAAATGAATCTATCACTTCTTTACCAATTCTGTCATTTCCAACCTGCGCATCGAGGTCTCCCATGACTACCACTTCCACATCGGTGATTACTTCCTCGAGTGTCTCCAACAGTTCCTCTATATTTTCCTCGCTGTTTCCAGTTTGGGGTGTGTAAATTTGGATGAAATCTTTCACTCTCTCTTCCGTCCTCAGTCATACTCTGATTATTCTATCACTAACATAGTCTACCCTATCCACATTTTCATACAGGATTTTGTTAACAATCACTCCTACTCCATTCTTTGCCTCACCTCCTCCACTCTAGTATAGGGTACACTCTCTACTCATCCTCTTCACTCCCTTTCCCCTCACTTGACCTCACTTAGGCCGATCATTGCAACATTCTCTTTCTCCATAAAATCAATCAACTCCTCTGATTTTCCCATCAGGTTCACAACATTTATTATTCCCACCTTCATAATATTAACCACTGGTTGCCCACTTATCACAGCCTTCCCAGCACAAGAACTGTGCATTGCGTTTAGCTATTGTTACGATGGGGTCACCCATCAGCATAATACGTATATCTTCATTCCTTAATCTGTTCGTTACCGGGCGAGTTGGCCGTGCGTGTAGAGGCGTGCGGCTGTGAGCTTGCATCCGGGAGATTAGTAGGTTCGAATCCCACTATCGGCAGCCCTGAAAATGGTTTTCCGTGGTTTCCCATTTTCACACCAGGCAAATGCTGGGGCTGTACCTTAATTAAGGTCACGGCCGCTTCCTTCCAACTCCTAGGCCTTTCCTATCCCATTGTCGCCATAAGACCTATCTGTGTCGGTGCGACGTAAAGCCCCTAGCAAAAAAAAAATCTGTACATTTCTGTTGAGAAATGAAGGAAGTAATCTTGATTTGCAATTGGAGAATCTTCTGGAGGCCTGTAGACATAAGCTTAGTTCTCCCTTCTGATTCATCCAAGAAGAGTGTATAAAATGTAGCAAAAGAACTGTTGCAATATTTATTGTTTTCAGAAGCACTTTTGATAGGGTTCACAGGAACTGTGTGGAGGGTATTGCTTGCAGTTAGCATAACAAACATCTGTGCCTACCATGAAGGTACTGTTTGCAGAGTCAAAGCTAATGGAAGCACCACAGAACATTTTTTTTCAATTCATGTAGAAATGTGACAAGGCTGTGTTCTTAGTCCCATGCTTTTCAGCATTGGATTATGTGAAAGTGTGTGGAAGATAGAACAGGAGTAACATGTGATGCAAATGGACTATATTCAAAGATGCAAATTATACCTATATTATTGTTATGGAAGAATGAGAGACAACCAGTCGGACACTACTGGGGGATATTAGCCACTGAGCACAACAGCAGGACCTGACAATAAATGCAAAAAGGACAAAGTGCCTCTATACAGATGGCAGTAAAGTACAACTGACTTTAAATGGTGAACCTGTCGAATAGTTACATGGTTTCAAATATCTGGATTCCCTGACAGCCTCAAATGATATCACTGCCCAGATTATCAGTGCCCAGGCAACATTTACCAGCTTAAAGTGGTGCTTGTGGAAAAGGAAAACTATCAGCCTATAGATCAAAATCAGGCTTTATAATGGTACTATTATTCCAATTCTCCTGTATGGTTCCAAAAACTGGACATTGTTAGCTACGGACCTGCATAAATTGGAGGTATTTCAAGTATGTTTATGTACAATTCTTGGCATCCCGCTTTTAGACTTGACGAACTCACAGATTAGAAAGACATGTTCTAATCAACTGGTCATCAAAGGTGAAATTAGGGAGTTGTGACTCCGTTGGTTTAGACACATCTGCAGGGTGGAGGAAACTGGACTTCCAAAGCAACTATTGGATTACATTTATCCTGGTTGGAAAATTATGCACAGTGCTCCAATGAAAAAAGTGGATCAGCCAAATGCAGGTAGTAACCATGCAACTGAGGTCAACGATAAAATGACTTAAGGAAGCAGACCTAAACAGATTGAATTGGAAGAAGACGATCAGCCTGGCTGAGTAGCTCAAATGGTAGAGCGCTGGCCTTTTGAGCCCAACTTGGCAGGTTCGATCCTGACTCAATCCAGTGGTGTTTGAAGGTGCTCAAATACATCAGCCTTGTGTCGGTAGATTTACTGGCACATTAAAGAACACCTGCGGGTCAATATTCTGGCACCTGGTGTCTCCAAAAATTATAAAACTAGTTGGTGGGACATAAATTTTTTTTAATGAAGACCATCAATAACGTACTCGCCATGAAATCCACAGAAACAGTGGGGGTGCCCTACCAGTTAAGGTCATGATTTCCTGCTGGGTCTAGAGCAACTGACTGACTGGTGTATAATTTTCTATTTGTTCTTTCCTTTGACTCTGTACTTATGCATTCTGTTTTCAGATTTGTAAATTTGTATGATATTTACTACTTTTTGGCTAGATAATGCTGTGTAGTTTCAGTATAGCCATATTTTATTTCAGAAAACTGGGACAACTGGAAGGGTGAAAATTATTACGAAAATGGTGAAGCGGAGAATTATAACAACTATGAACCTCATTGTGAAGATCCAGGTTTCATTGTAAGTAGAAAAAATCAAATACACTATGTGATCAAAAGTATCCGGACACCTGGCTGAACATGATGTACAAGTTCGTGGCACCCTCCATCGATAATGCTGGAATTCAATATGGTGTTGACCCACCCTTAGCCTTGATGACAGCTTCTACTCTCGCAGGCATACATTCAATCAGGTGCTGGAAGATTGCTTGGGAAATGGCAGCTCATTCTTCACGGAGCGCTGCACTGAGGAGAAGTAGCGATGTCGGTCATTGAGGCGTGGCATGAAATCGGCATTCTGAAACATCCCAAAGTGTTCTATAAGATTCAGGTCGGGACTCTGTGCAGGCCAGTCCATGACAGGGATGTTATTGTCGTGTAACCACTCCGCCACAGGCCGTGCATTATAAACAGGTGGTCGATCATGTTGAAAGATGCAATCACCATCCCCGAAGTGCTCTTCAACAGTGGGAAGCAAGAAGGTGCTTAAAACATCAATGTAGGCTTGTGCTGTGATAGTGCCATGCAAAACAACAAGAGGTGCAAGCCCCCTCCATGAAAAACACGACCACACCATAACACCACCGCCTCCGAACTTTACTGTTGGCACTACACATGCTGCCAGATGACTTTCACCGGGCATTTGCCATACCCTCACCCTGCCATCGGATCGCCACATTGTGTACCGTGATTCGTCACTCCACACAAAGTTTTTCCACTGTCCAATCGTCCAATGTTTACGCTCCTTACACCAAGCGAGGCATCGTTTGGCATTGACCTGCATGATGTGTGACTTATGGGCAGCCGCTCAACCATGAAATCCAAGTTTTCTCACCTCCCGCCGAACTGTCATAGTACTTGGAGTGGATCCTGATGCAGTTTGGAATTCCTGTGTGATGGTCTGGATAGATACCTGCCTATTACACTTTACAACTCTCTTCAACTGTCAGCGGTCTCTGTCAGTCAACAAACGAGGTCGGCCTGTACGCTTTCATGCTGTACGTGTCCCTTCACGTTTCCACATCACTATCACATCAGAGACAGTGGACCTAGGGATGTTTAGGAGTGTGGAAATCTCGCGTAAAGACTTCTGACACAAGTGACACCCAATCACCTGACCATGTTTGAAGTCCGTGAGCGCCCTATTCTGCTCTCTCACGATGTCTAATGACTACTGAGGTCGTTGCTATGGAGTACCTGGCGGTAGGTGGCAGCACAATGCACCTAAGATGAAGAACGTATGTTTTTGGGGGTGTCCAGATACTTTTGATCACATAGTATATATGTGTTATCAATTAAATTAGCCAAAATCAATCAACATTAGATAAAAAAAAATTATTACACTCATAATACTGAGACAAGCAAATTATATTAAGCAAGTATGTGGATGTGTTTCAGCAATGTTTAACCTTTTAAGTGCTGGGTTACCAGTTGACTGTTTGGTACCTCAGTGCTGAGTTTTTTCATTCATTGTTAAAAAAATTGTAGAAGCCTCAATTTTTAACTTAAAATGTTTATAAATGTTGGTTCTTTATAAATATAAATGCAAATAGAAAATCCTACACGTACGTTCAATATTATTTTGAGAGAAAAAATTACATTTTTTGTGCCCATGCATACATCATCTTTATACAAAGTAAAGAGTCCAACTTAAAATTATTTCCTAAAATCTGTTGGCAACTAATACATTTAACTCCTTACAAGTACATAAGTTGATATTTTAAAATACTTTCTAAACCTGGATTGTGGTGACAGCTCAATATTTCCCACCAGTTTGTGATACTGATTTGTTTCATCAACAACAAGCTGCACCAACTCCACTTGCAGAATAGTTTTTAAAAAATCAATGATTTTGGGGTTGTCATCAAACACTACTTGGCTCTCAGAGTCTGTCACAGTTACTTGAAAGTCTGGTGGAGAAAAGTCATCCGTCCACCATGAAAATAGTGATGAAATAGCTTTTGAACTCACAGTGTTTATCTTCTTTCGTTTAGAAGGAGGCTCTGTTTCTTTCTCACTTACAATATTTTCAGCACTCTCTGTATCACTCTCACTTTCAAAATCACTTAACAGTTCATTAAAATCATCATCTTTATCATCCCTTTTTGCTGTGGTTAATAACTGAAAGATTCTTTGATCCAAAATAACAACGCTGGGAGAGCAACTAGCTTGTTGTTCCACCATGCTTGTTTACATCACAGATGAGCACCACAGACTTCTATAAAAAGCTCTGTAAGTTACTTCCCAAAGCTATAAGCTGTGATCAGTTAGTTCAGCAGCCCGAAGATGTTTTTCTGTGGTTTCCCCATTATCTTACTCAAATTTTGTTTTATCAAAGTATATAAAATTAAAATGTACAAAATCTATATTATTCTCTCATGTTAGAAAATTGGCTATTTTAAAAATATCTAAATAAATAAACAAATAAGGCCATGGCCGCTTCCTTACCACTTCTATCCCTTCCTGTCCCATCGTTACCCACATAAGACCTATCTGTGTCGGTGCGACATAAAACAACTTGCAAAAAACGAAGAAAAAAAAAAGCTTGCTGGACATTTTGTAAGAATCAGATTTTAAATTAACACATAGAACTGGGCTATAATCAGGTTTTACTTTCCCAGAGATAGAAAAGGAAGTATTGTAACAAATAGATGTTTTGTAGTTATGGTCAGAACCTCTGAATGGTTTGGAATTGCTTCTTTTCTTTGTTACTGAGCTCGATAGCTGCAGTCGCTTAAGTGTGGCCAGTATCCGCTAACCAGGAGATAGTGGGTTCGAACCCCACTGTTAGCAGCCTTGAAGATGGTTTTCCGTGATTGCCCATTTTCACACCAGGCAAATGCTGGGGCTGTACCTTAATTAAGGCCATGGCTGCTTCCTTCCCATTCCTAGCCCTTTCCCGTCCCATCGTTGCCATAGGACCTGTCTGTGTCGGTGCGACGTAAAGCAACTTGCTTGCTTGCTTGCTTGCTTGCTTGCTTGCTTGCTTGCTTGCTTGCTTGCTTGCTTGCTTGCTTGCTTGCTTGCTTGCTTGCTTGCTTGCTTGCTTGCTTGCTTGCTTGCTTGCTTGCTTGCTTGCTTGCTTGCTTGCTTGCTTGCTTGCTTGCTTGCTTGCTTGCTTGCTTGCTTGCTTGCTTGCTTGCTTGCTTGCTTGCTTGCTTGCTTGCTTGCTTGCTTGCTTGCTTGCTTGCTTGCTTGCTTGCTTGCTTGCTTGCTTGCTTGCTTGCTTGCTTGCTTGCTTGCTTGCTTGCTTGCTTGCTTGCTTGCTTGCTTGCTTGCTTGCTTGCTTGCTTGCTTGCTTGCTTGCTTGCTTGCTTGCTTGCTTGCTTGCTTGCTTGCTTGCTTGCTTGCTTGCTTGCTTGCTTGCTTGCTTGCTTGCTTGCTTGCTTGCTTGCTTGCTTGCTTGCTTGCTTGCTTGCTTGCTTGCTTGCTTGCTTGCTTGCTTGCTTGCTTGCTTGCTTGCTTGCTTGCTTGCTTGCTTGCTTGCTTGCTTGCTTGCTTGCTTGCTTGCTTGCTTGCTTGCTTGCTTGCTTGCTTGCTTGCTTGCTTGCTTGCTTGCTTGCTTGCTTGCTTGCTTGCTTGCTTGCTTGCTTGCTTGCTTGCTTGCTTGCTTGCTTGCTTGCTTGCTTGCTTGCTTGCTTGCTTGCTTGCTTGCTTGCTTGCTTGCTTGCTTGCTTGCTTGCTTGCTTGCTTGCTTGCTTGCTTGCTTGCTTGCTTGCTTGCTTGCTTGCTTGCTTGCTTGCTTGCTTGCTTGCTTGCTTGCTTGCTTGCTTGCTTGCTTGCTTGCTTGCTTGCTTGCTTGCTTGCTTGCTTGCTTGCTTGCTTGCTTGCTTGCTTGCTTGCTTGCTTGCTTGCTTGCTTGCTTGCTTGCTTGCTTGCTTGCTTGCTTGCTTGCTTGCTTGCTTGCTTGCTTGCTTGCTTGCTTGCTTGCTTGCTTGCTTGCTTGCTTGCTTGCTTGCTTGCTTGCTTGCTTGCTTGCTTGCTTGCTTGCTTGCTTGCTTGCTTGCTTGCTTGCTTGCTTGCTTGCTTGCTTGCTTGCTTGCTTGCTTGCTTGCTTGCTTGCTTGCTTGCTTGCTTGCTTGCTTGCTTGCTTGCTTGCTTGCTTGCTTGCTTGCTTGCTTGCTTGCTTGCTTGCTTGCTTGCTTGCTTGCTTGCTTGCTTGCTTGCTTGCTTGCTTGCTTGCTTGCTTGCTTGCTTGCTTGCTTGCTTGCTTGCTTGCTTGCTTGCTTGCTTGCTTGCTTGCTTGCTTGCTTGCTTGCTTGCTTGCTTGCTTGCTTGCTTGCTTGCTTGCTTGCTTGCTTGCTTGCTTGCTTGCTTGCTTGCTTGCTTGCTTGCTTGCTTGCTTGCTTGCTTGCTTGCTTGCTTGCTTGCTTGCTTGCTTGCTTGCTTGCTTGCTTGCTTGCTTGCTTGCTTGCTTGCTTGCTTGCTTGCTTGCTTGCTTGCTTGCTTGCTTGCTTGCTTGCTTGCTTGCTTGCTTGCTTGCTTGCTTGCTTGCTTGCTTGCTTGCTTGCTTGCTTGCTTGCTTGCTTGCTTGCTTGCTTGCTTGCTTGCTTGCTTGCTTGCTTGCTTGCTTGCTTGCTTGCTTGCTTGCTTGCTTGCTTGCTTGCTTGCTTGCTTGCTTGCTTGCTTGCTTGCTTGCTTGCTTGCTTGCTTGCTTGCTTGCTTGCTTGCTTGCTTGCTTGCTTGCTTGCTTGCTTGCTTGCTTGCTTGCTTGCTTGCTTGCTTGCTTGCTTGCTTGCTTGCTTGCTTGCTTGCTTGCTTGCTTGCTTGCTTGCTTGCTTGCTTGCTTGCTTGCTTGCTTGCTTGCTTGCTTGCTTGCTTGCTTGCTTGCTTGCTTGCTTGCTTGCTTGCTTGCTTGCTTGCTTGCTTGCTTGCTTGCTTGCTTGCTTGCTTGCTTGCTTGCTTGCTTGCTTGCTTGCTTGCTTGCTTGCTTGCTTGCTTGCTTGCTTGCTTGCTTGCTTGCTTGCTTGCTTGCTTGCTTGCTTGCTTGCTTGCTTGCTTGCTTGCTTGCTTGCTTGCTTGCTTGCTTGCTTGCTTGCTTGCTTGCTTGCTTGCTTGCTTGCTTGCTTGCTTGCTTGCTTGCTTGCTTGCTTGCTTGCTTGCTTGCTTGCTTGCTTGCTTGCTTGCTTGCTTGCTTGCTTGCTTGCTTGCTTGCTTGCTTGCTTGCTTGCTTGCTTGCTTGCTTGCTTGCTTGCTTGCTTGCTTGCTTGCTTGCTTGCTTGCTTGCTTGCTTGCTTGCTTGCTTGCTTGCTTGCTTGCTTGCTTGCTTGCTTGCTTGCTTGCTTGCTTGCTTGCTTGCTTGCTTGCTTGCTTGCTTGCTTGCTTGCTTGCTTGCTTGCTTGCTTGCTTGCTTGCTTGCTTGCTTGCTTGCTTGCTTGCTTGCTTGCTTGCTTGCTTGCTTGCTTGCTTGCTTGCTTGCTTGCTTGCTTGCTTGCTTGCTTGCTTGCTTGCTTGCTTGCTTGCTTGCTTGCTTGCTTGCTTGCTTGCTTGCTTGCTTGCTTGCTTGCTTGCTTGCTTGCTTGCTTGCTTGCTTGCTTGCTTGCTTGCTTGCTTGCTTGCTTGCTTGCTTGCTTGCTTGCTTGCTTGCTTGCTTGCTTGCTTGCTTGCTTGCTTGCTTGCTTGCTTGCTTGCTTGCTTGCTTGCTTGCTTGCTTGCTTGCTTGCTTGCTTGCTTGCTTGCTTGCTTGCTTGCTTGCTTGCTTGCTTGCTTGCTTGCTTGCTTGCTTGCTTGCTTGCTTGCTTGCTTGCTTGCTTGCTTGCTTGCTTGCTTGCTTGCTTGCTTGCTTGCTTGCTTGCTTGCTTGCTTGCTTGCTTGCTTGCTTGCTTGCTTGCTTGCTTGCTTGCTTGCTTGCTTGCTTGCTTGCTTGCTTGCTTGCTTGCTTGCTTGCTTGCTTGCTTGCTTGCTTGCTTGCTTGCTTGCTTGCTTGCTTGCTTGCTTGCTTGCTTGCTTGCTTGCTTGCTTGCTTGCTTGCTTGCTTGCTTGCTTGCTTGCTTGCTTGCTTGCTTGCTTGCTTGCTTGCTTGCTTGCTTGCTTGCTTGCTTGCTTGCTTGCTTGCTTGCTTGCTTGCTTGCTTGCTTGCTTGCTTGCTTGCTTGCTTGCTTGCTTGCTTGCTTGCTTGCTTGCTTGCTTGCTTGCTTGCTTGCTTGCTTGCTTGCTTGCTTGCTTGCTTGCTTGCTTGCTTGCTTGCTTGCTTGCTTGCTTGCTTGCTTGCTTGCTTGCTTGCTTGCTTGCTTGCTTGCTTGCTTGCTTGCTTGCTTGCTTGCTTGCTTGCTTGCTTGCTTGCTTGCTTGCTTGCTTGCTTGCTTGCTTGCTTGCTTGCTTGCTTGCTTGCTTGCTTGCTTGCTTGCTTGCTTGCTTGCTTGCTTGCTTGCTTGCTTGCTTGCTTGCTTGCTTGCTTGCTTGCTTGCTTGCTTGCTTGCTTGCTTGCTTGCTTGCTTGCTTGCTTGCTTGCTTGCTTGCTTGCTTGCTTGCTTGCTTGCTTGCTTGCTTGCTTGCTTGCTTGCTTGCTTGCTTGCTTGCTTGCTTGCTTGCTTGCTTGCTTGCTTGCTTGCTTGCTTGCTTGCTTGCTTGCTTGCTTGCCATTATCTTACTCAAATTTTATTTTATCAAAATATATAAAATTAAAATGTACAAACCACGAACCTACGACGCTGGCGTAGCAGGGGGAGAGGTGATGCTCCCACGTGGCGCGTCCCAGGTGGCGAATAGGGGTGTCCTAACCGGCTTGCCGGCAGACCTGAGGGAAATAAAATACCTCTCGCGGACCAAACACACAACCCCCTGTGGGTGGGGGACGCAGACGAAGAATACACCCACAGTATCCCCTGCCTGTCATAAGAGGTGACTAAAAGGGGCGACCAAGGGATAATTGTCTTGCATCCATGAAACTACTTGTGATTAGTACCACCACGCGGAGAACATCATGGGTCGCTTTTACTTGCGCGTAGTACCACTATATTATGTACCAAATAGGTTTGTGATTAGTAGCAAACAGGAGCGCAGTGTGGTTGGCTTTTGCAGTACCTGTGATTAGTACCACCATATGAGCGGTACCATGGGATGATAGCTACCATGGTTCTGCCTTGCCTATGATTAGTACCCACTATATGAAGAACACCATGGGATAGGGGAAGGACCCTGTGGTTAGTACTCTTATCTGCTGAACACCATAGGGTTGCCTTGCCTGTAAATGGTGCCGCAATGTGAGAAAAACCATAGGTCTGTAGTATATGTCGAATTTCTTAACCTGTGAGTAGTACCATAATGTGTGGAATACCGCGAGCCTCTGCTACTTTTGATTAGTACCGCAACATGACAAATACCATGGTTCTACATTCCTAGTGATAAGTACCATTATGAGGGGCCGATAACTTGGATTTTGGACCCCCTTTAGACTGCAAGCACCATTGATTGAATGTTATGCTATAGCACCAGTCCCTTGGTCAGTAATCGTATTGTTTTACGTCAGAATCTGTGAATGTAAGGCATTGCGGGTCGCATTCACTGATTGTTTTAAATTCATCTCCATCCATTCATTCTTCATCCTCACGTTTTGAATTCTGGTCAGTGGAAAATTTTGGACTTTTAATTTGAAATTCCATTTTGTCTCATTTCGTACCATTAGGGGCTGATGACCTCGATGTTAGGCCCCTTTAAACAGCAGGCATCATCATCATCATCATCATCAAAATGTACAAAATCTACATTATTCTCTCATGTTGTTAGGAAATTGACTGTTTTAAAAATATCTAAGATAGCTTAAGGCCTCCTTTCCTCTCTCCTAACTTTAGTTATTATAATACAAATATTTAGCATATTTAATAATTGCTGAAATCTATTCTTGATGTGTGATTCCGTAATGGAAAGAAATGAAACTGCAGTTATCAACAAAATTGTTATTAACAAATTTAACTTGCAACATTTTGAACTTTTTACTGTGATGATGATCTTCTATTATGACTCATTTGTAATGTTCTTGTTTCAGATGGACTGTGACTATGACCCAAAAGCTGAATTGCAAAGGGAATTGATTCGGGCCACTAAGAAGAAAAAGAAGCATCGGAAACAATCAAAATTTGCTGAAGTTCTTTCCAAAGTAAAGCCTGTCTTTGATCCTAATGACCAGACTTTTGATGAATATGTTGAGGAATACTACAAGCTTGATTTTGAAGATATAATTGGTGATCTTCCGTGCCGATTTAAGTACAGGAAGGTTGTTCCCAATAGCTTTGGCTTATCCGTTGATGAGGTAATACCCTACTACATTAAAAGTAATTTTGTGTCACTGACTAAGTGAATCACTTGTCTTCTGTGCTCAAGATTGTAAGGTGGAATATCTGTGTAGCCAAGTTTGTATTTAAGATTGCTTAAATGCTTTATTGTCTCATTCAGAAAACTCTGTACAGAGTAAAATTATAGTTCTCTGGTGCCTCTTAAAAGGACATAGTAATTGAGGGGATATTCAGGATATAGCTTCTTTTCCTTTTGTTAAAAATAAGTAAAGAAATGAGAATCTAACCAAGAAATTATTCCAACAGTCTTATAAGTTGAAGTTATGAAAGACTGTTGGAGAATATTTTTTTACTCTTTCATTCACTAACTTTTGAATGATTGTGGGTATTTGCACATTTCCCGTTTAAGATCTGAGTCAATTGCCATATCTTTTTATTTTCAGGTAGACCTTTCTGCATCTCTAATGCTTAATTGTTCTATGAATTTTTCTCCTTTGTAGTTTTCCTGTGTCTTATTTATTCTATGAATTACCTCCTTTGTAGTTTTTCCTTCCAGTTCTGATTATATTTAAATCATTTTCCTGCTATTGTTGAAATTATATTCTTCTGCGAACCATGTGACCTTGCTGCAGTGGGGAGGCTTGTGCATCCCAGCGAAGCGCATAGCTGAGCCACAGGTGCAACCATATCGGATGAGTATCTGTCGACAGGCCGGTATCTTAAGACAAAGACGTGTTTATTAATTTTCACGTATTCAGTACAAAATGAGTTCTTGTGATTAAGAATTATATCTTGTCATATTAATTACAGGGACATGTTTCGCCTTTTATATGGGCATCATCAGCCTTAATCTCATACTTGTAGGATAAAAATTAGGACCCTGATTGTTCTTAATCGAAGTTTTGAAGAAAAAAGTACATATCATAAAGTTGAGGATACTTGTTGTAGGTACTTGTTCAACATTTACGTACTAAAATACGTCTAAAAGATGAAAGAGTAGGATGACTGTTGTTACTCACCGAAAAAGTGTTCATAATAGAACTTATAACATGCAACTTGATATCACAGTTTTAGCCATGGACATTCTTAAAAGTTATAAATAAGGACTGATTGTAAAGTTTAAAAAAAGGTTTTATTGTAAGAGTGTTGTAACAACAGTCATCCTACTCTTTCATCTTTTAGACGTATTTTAGTGCGTAAATGTTAAACAAGTACCTACAACAAGTAGAGGCAAAAGATCCACATAGGTCAAAACCCCGAACAAATATTTTTTTTAAACCTACAAGTATTATATTTTGTTCCTCGCGAGTAACGATCGTTTACAAGTTATAAACAAATCCCTTTATTATTGTTAGTACAAACTCTCTGGTTTAACAGATAGACAATTCTCTGCTAGTCTCTGTCACAGAATGATACACCGATAGAGGGAATAGATGGCATCTCAATCCCTTACATCCTCCCCACCCTGGTCTATCTCCAGGGGGATGACCAGCTGCACTGGACGAGTTATCACAGTCCCCTTTGAATCCTTAAGAATCACGGTTCTGATCACTCCGTCTCTTTCAGCTCGGATTTCCACTATACGGGCCTTCTTCCACATGTGTCGTGGTTGGTTGTCTTCTTGAAGGAGTGCTACGTCTCCAACTCTCAGATGTGGTCTGTTACCTCGAGGACGTCGAACTTCGTGAAAGCTCCTCAGGTCCATGAGATGTTCCTTAGTCCAGCTCTTCCAGAAGTCGTTTGATATCTTTTGTCGTACTGCTAACTCCTTTGTCAGGTTCGTCCTTCATGCTGATTCTGGTCCAGTTGGTATGGCCGTTAATCTTTGTCCAGTCAAGAAATGGGCGGGAGTCAAACCTTCTGTGTCATCTTCATTCTGAGAAATGGGTCGCGAGTTGATGGCGGCTTCAGTATTTACTAGAATGGTGTTAAGCCTTTCCTCAGTTATCAACGCCTTGCCTAACACCTTCCTCAGGCATCGTTTTGTAGTGCCAACCATCCTTTTTCACCATCCTCCCCACCAAGCCGCCCGTGAAGGAATGAACCGCCATTTGATAGAATGGTGTGCTAGGTACTGGTGGACGGAAGATGCGGTAAAGTATTGCCAGAGTGAAGACAATTCTGTGTTTGTAGCATGGAAAGTCTCAGCATTGTCCGTGTAGATTACATGCGGCAACCCTCGTCATCTTTTTGCAAATCTTTGTAATTCGAGGATAAATGTTCCTGTAATCATGTCTGAACATAATTCCAGGCGTAAGGCCCTCATTGATGCACGCGTGAAGAGAGCAATATAACATTTCTTCGACTCACTCCCCACCTTCATATATAAGGGGCCTGCAAAGTCAATGCCAGTCACTTCGAATGGTCGTAAGGGCTTTACACGGTCAGGTGGCAAGGGTGCTTCAATAGATTCACCAAATTTGTTGTACGCCATTTTACAGGGCAGACAAGTGCACAGAACTTTCTTTATGGCTTGCCTGGCGCGAAGAATCCAACATTCTGATCGTAGCTCTGACAGCACTATCCGTACACCTAAATGATGAAGCCTGATGTGTGTCAGCCTTATCAGAAGTCTGGTGAAAGTGTGGGATCCATCCAAAAGTATTGGATGCCTTTCTGTATGCGTCAGGTCTGCGTATTGAAGTCAACCACCAAGTCGAATGATGTCGTCTTGGATGTATGGATTGAATCTTGCAATCTTGGACTTACGTGGAAGTGGAATGTTTCCCTTCAAGGCAGTGAGTTCCATACCGTAACATTCTTCTTGAGTCTGACGTATCCAGTACAGTCTAGCATTATTTATATCTATTTCTGTGAGATACTTGGGGTATCGTACTCTTTCCTTCATCACTCTGATAAAACGTAGAACCCAACAAGTAACATGTATCAGTTTCCAGTACGAACTGAATTGTGATGTGTCTAGCAGTGATTCATGCAAAGTGATTAGTAGAATTTGCTTAGTTGGTTTCTTCACATCTGGTAGGGATTTTATGTCTGACTGGTTTTCCAATGGCCATGATGTGTGTTCACCAACGATCCAAGAAGGACCATGCCACCAAGTATCATTTGAGCATAAGTCATTTGTCGAGAGTCCCCGCGAGAGTTAGTCTGCGGGATTAGTGTCGCCGGGGCAATGTCGCCATTGACTAGGGGCTGTGTAGCTTAGAATTTCATTAACCCTGTTAGCAACGAAAGGTTTCCACCTATTTGGGTCACTGAAAATCCAACCAAGCGTTATCTTACTGTCGCTCCATAACGTGGCCTTGTTTATGCTGAGATTGGTCACCATACAGAAGTAATAGAGGAGGCGTGTACCAATTAGAGCAGCAAGCAATTCTAATCCGGGAATCATTACTTTCCTCACAGGAGCTAGTCGTGCCTTGCTGCAAACAAGGTATACGGAACATAACATACCAGACTCTGACCTCAAATATAGTGCAGCACCATATGCCTTCTCACTTGTGTCACAAAATACATGTTTCTCAGTGTTCCCTTTGCTTTTGGAAATGCCAATCCATCGGGAAATTGGTGATAAGTGAATTAGTTCTGACAACCAACGTTGCCATCTTAGCGCCAGATCTGGTGGGAGAATTTCTTCCTATGCGAGTCCCCGACACCAAGTGTCTTGAAAGATGATCTTCACCGTGATGAGTATCAGTGCAAGTAAACCTAAGGGATCATAGAATTTAGCTGTTCCCTTTAAAACGCTACGTTTGGTTCCAGGCTCTTCTGCCAGATATTCTAGGATGTGTTTGAAATCGAATGTCAGGGAATCTTTGTCTGTATCCCAACTAACTCCAAGTACAGTAGTTTCGTTTTTTGTTTCCCTGCCCTCTGCCTTCCATATCTCCTTAAGTGGTATTGAGTTCGTAGCCCATTTTGAAAGGGGGAGTTTTATTAGTTTCAGAAGACTATTCAACTCGTAGTAGGTTGTGATCACTTCGTTGTTATCTTCTAGACTGATTGTAAAATCATCCATGAAGGTTGATTTGTCAATAAAAGCTGTCGCTAACGGGTACGTTTCCCTTAAAGTGGCAGATAATAGGAATGGGCTGCTTGCGAGGCTGAAGGGAAGGCGTGTGAAGCGATATGCAATGATCTCTTCTGTCACCTGATAGTCTCCAGGGCCATCTGAATTTATGCGATACCACAGAAATCTAGTTAAGTTGCTGTCTTTCTCATTTAGATAAAGTTGGAAAAATGCTTGGCTTCCATCTGAAACTATTGCATTCCGATACTGCCGAAAATGTAATAGGAAGCAAGAATTTCGGGCAGTAAGTTTGGTCCAGTTTCTAGGGCATCATTTAAGGATGGTGACCCCTTTTCATGCGATGACGCGTCAAATACAATCCTGAACTTAGTAACATAACCAGTTTTCTTCTTCATGGCATGATGTGGCAAGTAGAATACATTTTCAGATGAATCGTTTGCAGGCATGCTCTCTATCTGGTCTTTAGCAAAGTAGTTTAGCATATGCTTGTGATACATGTTACGAAAATCTCCATTTCTCTTTAGTCTCATCTCTAGGGCTTGAAACCATTTTCTTGCTGTGGGGAGATTACTTGAAAAGTGAACATCCTTCTTCCTAGGAAATGACACTACTCTTTTTCCATCTTTAATGCAGTAACTGTCGTGAAACTCTTGAAGGATAAGCTTATCTTTCGGCAGGGGCGCTCTGGTGGCCTTCGCTTGTATCCCGATAGACTTTAGCTCCCAGAACCGTCTAACTACGTTGTCCAATACCACGTCTTCGTGCATTGAAATGTGATGTACTGTGGTTTTTTTGACTATAGTACTTGATCTGTTCCCACTAAGTAGATGTCCGAAAATTGTGGAAAGCAGGACCAATGAAGGTGACACTCTTAATTGGCTGTTTTAAAGTCACGATCTTCCAATAGTAATCTGCACCTATAAGAACTTCTATAGGTAGGTCTTCGTTAGATTCGTCTTGTGATTCAGCTAGTTTTACCTTCCTGGCCGAAGCCAGAACTCCAATGTCATGCGGCGGTGTTGGTTGCGCTGAATATGTATTATTATTTTCGAAAGCCGTAGCGGTAATCAAGGCCTTTGTTGAGTATCCCATGATGTCAAAGCTGACTTCTCTTCTTTTTTCTGCAGTGCTAGAGGGCGCTTCAAAAGCAGTGATTTCTAGACTCGTGTTACCGGTGACATTAAGTTCCAGTGACTGTATTAAGGAACTGTGAATGAAGCTCGACTGGCTTCCCGAATCCAGTATGCAGCGCATTAGTTTGTTTCTCCCTGTTGGGTCTTTGATCCAAATGCGGGCTGTTTGTAAGTACGTGAAGTTTGGAGTCATAACTGAAATCTTGCCAACTGATGTCTGCAAGCTGTCATTTCTATTGCAAATAGAGACATGGTGTTGCTCATTACATTTAGTGCAAAATGCCTTCCCGCGTTTGAAACATTGACCTTTGTTGTGACCTCGCCTTAAGCATAGAAAACGATTTGTAGCTCTCAGTTTTTTGGTTCTTGACTGGATATCTTTCATTTGATGACAGTCTTGACTCCATTGTCCGGAATTCTTCTCACAATACACGCAAAATGGCTTTAGTGTTGAATTGACCCCTTTCTTGCTCTTCTTGGTCTTCGCATTCACTTGAAGAGCGGCTGCCTTTGGCATGTAGTTCAGTGGTTGAGTAGCATCACCACATATCTTTTGAGCGGCTAGAGCTCCTTGAATTTCTTCATTTATAAATTCCATTAAATGTAGAAGGTTGCCTTCCTGAAAGCCATTTATTTTTGCATGAATTAGCCAGCAGCGGCAAAGGTCTTCTGGGAATGCTCTCAGTAGTTTGGGTGCTAATATCCATCCGAACGCGTCTATGTTTCCCCTAGTGCTCTTAATGCTTATAATCGTCGATGGCACTCAGTGTAGGTAGTGTTTAACATCACTGGGCTATCCGAAGTGGCGGATTCTAAATTTTCCAAGAAATCTAAGTGGCTTTGTATGATTCGGTCTGTTTCGCCGTATCTTCAATGAAGAATCCGCTTCGCTTGGTCGTAGTTATCTGCCTTGACCGCTATTCCATCAACCAGAAGTTTAGGTTCACCCTCTAGGTAACCTCGGAGAAACACGTGTTTATTTATGGTGAAAAGACGTGTGTTGTTGTCCACAGAAGACTGGAATTTTTCCCAGAACCTGGGTCATGTCTCGATATCGCCTGTGAAAGGTTCAAGTCTGATAGTAGGTAGTTTAACGTCTTGAGGGATTGGAGGTTGTGTAATTGAATCATCGGTGGCTTGAGTGGTGTCCTCATGCTTCTCTTTAATGAGATGAGTGGCTTTCCATATTGCATGCTTCAAGCGGTCAATATATTGCTCGCAATCCTGTGCGTCCGTCTCGAACTCATCATCATTCAACAAATCGTGTACTTGTTTGTCCAGGATTAATAGTTTTTGTAGAATGTCTTGTAAGCGGTCAAGAGCATGAGCTATTTCATCCTGTTACGTCGAGTCGTTAACTTCATTCAGGCACGTGGAGAAACGTGTAACATTCGAGTGGTTGGTCTTTCATGTCCTTTTAAGTTTATTAAGAAGCTCTTCATTCTCCGTCATCGTGAAACTCAAGGGAAAGTTGACCTGAGGTGGGCTAGTATGGCACTGATAGAGTAGTTTTTGAGTGTGCGCTGACAGATGTTTATGAATCTTATGTAATTGTATTGCTTGCCGAGAGATGGCTGCACCTGTACCTTACTGATTCATGGATGACCTTCGTATACCACCAGATTACGTATTGCGCCGTTCCCGCGTCCAGGCATGGACACAAGAGATCCTGACTAGCTCTAACTTTAATAACTCTGGTGACCAAGTTCTACGGGTGTGAGTTCCGTAACAGAAAAACGTCCAGGTCGATCAACGGTAGTCTCCAACTAACGCAGAAAGACGTCTCTTGCTCGTATCTAGTTAGGTACCCTTCTCATTAACTCTTATGGAAATTGTCGTCGCTTGTTACTACTACAGTCTTACAACTAATTCTTATTCTAAGAACACAGAGAAAGAGTGTTTAGGTTTCACTATTCCATATTTATTTAAATATTAAACCAAATATTCAAGGAATTATCTCAAATTTTTACTAATGAAGTAGCTCTTGTAATGAGTGACTCATTGTCAACCTAATAATTCATGTCCGTCAACAACTTTTAGAGAAATCACATCTTCCGACTTCAACCTAAATGAATGCCTTCTCGGCTTAAATTGCTTCCTTTCATAAACTCATTAATCTCCTAAATCATCAATTACTAGCATAAATTACATGTAACATCTGGGAAATTCTTGAAAAAAGCTATGTTTTCCTTTGTATATAATTCACCTACAGAGCTGGGTGATGACCAAATAAATTAAATTGAACGCAGATAATGGTATTTACAAGTGCCTTCTTGGCAAGAAAATAAACATTAAAATTAAGTACATTAAGAATATAGGATGCATCCACAAGAATAAAATAAAAATCCTATTAACTATTATTTACAGTCTTTCTAGTGGTCCACTCTTGAGAAAATAACGGAACGCTAGTGGAATTTCTGAGTTAATGCTCGGTCAAGAAATGGAGTTCGAGTTATTTGAATCAATTATTTGTGGGATCCACATTAGATCCTGTTAATTAACACCTAATACCTACTCTAAAAACTGTCACATTACTTAAATTTTCACTGAATGATTGTCTGGCTGCAGTTTTAAGACTATCAATAAGGCTATTATAAAGCTCTTCTTGCATTGTTTTGACAAGTACACTCTTATATGTTTTACATTTTAAACATTCGTTTATGCCTACTTAGTTGTTTCTTAGACGCTCATATTTCCTTGTGTTACACATCATGAGCTAAGCTACGTCCATTGTAAGCCGTAATCACCCTACAAGTAACATTCTCGCAAGATTTAATTTATGAACTTAAGGTAATATGACCTTAGCTTATTGACATAGACTACGTGCGTACGAAGTAGCAAGAAACGTCACCACGCTTGTCATACAGAGTTATTATAACACACACTACCAATGGAAAATCTACTTAATCGTATGACACTATCTCCGACAAAAGAAGAATGATTCTCCTTTGAAAATCTAGGTCACCAGTGATCGGCCTATAGGTTGAAATTATCCAGAAATGGAGTTATATACAGTGAGAGTTTTCAAGATCATCCTAAGTAAATCAGTGTAAGCTCAAATCTTATCTAGAATACACATATGCTTCTCTAGGTAGGCTAATACGGATAAAACATTGCACTGCACGTCTCGAGATCATATCCTGAGCTAGGTAAAATGCGTAGGATCCAGAATTATTGCATGGAATTGGCGAGAATTCAATGACACTCTCAGAAACATCATTTGAAATCACGAGGTCTTACTTCGTACAACTATGACTATCTCTCTCGAAGAAAACAATAAATACAACCATCATACATCATTAACCACTCAATATCATATCCATGACGCATGTCAATTACTACTCATATTTCATATATAGCCACTCTATCACTTCATCATACGTAGATCATTACCTTGACTTGCACATCAACGTGCCGTGACATTCCTAAAATGCCTACTTTACTTACTACAGTCATAGTGCCAAATTTAACATGGACTAGGAGTAGTCTACTGCCATATTCCTTCATAAAACACATCCTATGTACGATCTCGAACTGCTTGACATTACTTAAATTTAGGACACGCAGGTATTAAAGCCAACTTCACTCTTTACACTTCACTGATAATAATAATAACTCAAGCTATCTCTCCTCACATATCACTGGAAAACATTGCGATCGGAAAATCACTTGGTGACCACGCCTACAAATGGAATTGACGTTTCATACGGATGAGTACCTACTTCCAATCATCTCAGCTAGACGTTTATCTACGCACTGTCTTCGCACAAAGCAAACATTAACATGCAATAAAAGAAATAATATACTCTTACTTACGAAAACGACTTGGATAATGGACTTAGCTTTGCTCAAGATGGTCTCGGTGTTTCCTCATCTCCGGTCATCTGAGACTAGGATCTCGTCATCTGGTTCCTCCACAAGTGGTCGGGTACTTCGTAGCTTCTCAACATTGATCATTGGTCATCCGGGACAGCCAACATCGTCTCGCCTCGTCAGGATCCAAGCAGCATCGCCTTGCTTCCTTACAGACCCATGGTGAAGACTCGTGCGTATGGAACAGAACAATGATAGAATATTTGACTCATTGCTGACATCTTCCAATTAATATAGCTCTTGCGTTGCTCAGATTGCATAGGTCTTACTGGGGTACAGTTGATCCAATAAATAGTTCAAAACCGTCTAAGACAGATGTTCTGTATATTCTGATTTGAAAATAAATTTCTTTCCGCTATCTTTTATTAGCCTAAATGCATTCAACCACTGGTCCGTAGGTGTCTTTCAATGTTAAACGGTATCGGGAAAATTTCACCGCGGGCTTGCGTCACTGCGTGACGTAGTTCTACTGTGATATACTTTATCTCTTCTTTTTACGTATTTAATCTCCCGCGCGGCATTTAAATCTTGATCTCCGCAGATTAGCGTGTAGTCGCGATTTAATTTTCGTCTTCCAGTTCCTAGTAATTAGCTCCGCTGGATAATCCTTTTTAAATCGAGTCTTGCGTCTTCTTAACACATCGAAGTCAGATTATATAATAAATGATGAGCATTTTTTTTCTTGAATAATGGTTTCAAATAATGTCCATCTGTCATTTTTTTCTGCGCCTTCTATACGCGGCCATTACCGTAACCGACCGACGAAAAGACTTACAATTCGGCCCGTACTGATGTTAAATGCATTTTATTTGACATTTGACCACAGAGACTCCATCTTTGTTACTACAGCTCTTATAAAGAACTGTGAAACGGCACATTAACTTCCCCTACGTTGAAAGAAATATATGGCTTGCTATATATTTATTATATTCGTCTTCCTTCTTATAATGGGACTTTTCACTGTTCTTTATGAATTCTCTTTTGTATCATTACTCCTTTCTTCGGAACAATCTGTTTACTCATGATGTAGGTGGCTTCAATCTGTACTTCTTTGCTTCGTCATCACCTGAGATGGTTTGCCCCTTCTCTATTCCTTGAAATATAACTTGATGTTTGCACTGTTATGTACTCCTTTACTGTTTCCATTTAAGTCGTGAATTTCGTATGCATTATTTCTGAATGAACGGTTAATTCTAAATGGTCCTTCGAATAAATGCAAGAATTTCGCGAAGATTTTGTTCGTTACACTGGAAATTGCGGGTTTCTTTATTAATACTAGGTCGCCTTTCTTCAGCTCAGGTTTGAATTTCTTATGCTGTACTCTCCTTAACCTTCTCTGTGCTTGTCTGTACAGTCTCTCTCGAACCAGTTTGTTAATTTCGTTGATATGTAAGTTAGGTTCAGCAGGTAGGTGAACAATTGTGTCCCAAGGTCTTTCAGGTTTAATACTATGATGAATAATTTTAGGTATTTGTCCGCTGGATTCATGTATTGTGTTATTCATGCTATCTTCTATTATTTCAATTACTTCTAACCACTTCCAGTGTTGGTTCGGACAATAGATTCGACAGAACTTCGCTATTTCTTTCATGCATCTTTCAACAGGATTGGACGCTGGATGTCTTACCGAGCAAAGAATGTGTTTGATTCCTAACTCTTCCATGGTTTCTCTGAATTGAAGCGACGTAAATTGTGTCCCTCTGTCTGACAGTAATTTCTCAGGCTTTCCCATACTAGGTAAGGTGTTTTTGATTAGACGTTGTAATACCTGTTTTGTGTTGGCGCGTTGAATTGGTTGTAACGACACATATTTAGAGAACACATCCATCACTACGACTATGTACTTATGACCCTTTCTGGCAGTTGGGAGTCTGCCAAAGATATCTATAGCATATAACTCTCGAGCTTTATGCGGTAGTATAGCTCTGGGTTCGTGTCTTACTGTACCACTGCCATGTTTGACCTTTTGGCATATGTCGCATGTTCTTACTGTATTCCTCACAGTTCTTCGAATACCTTTCCACGTAAATTTCTCGAGTATGACTTGGGTTACCTTTTCTACGCCACCGTGACCTGTAATCCTGGGTATGTGCCAGATTACTTCCTTGTACAACATCGAAGGTAGTACTATACGTATCCTCTTATGACCTTTACCTGATCTAGCCATTAGTATTCCTTGCTCTAAGCTGTAGACTTTCGCAATTCTTGACTTTGTTTCACTTTCACGGTTTCCGTCTTCCAATTTATCTATAATTTGTTTCAACCTTTCGTCTTGACGCTGCAAGTGTACTAGGTTCAGTAGTTTTTCTAATGTTTCTTCATCTTCCGGGACCAATTCTATTTTATGAATTACTTCCTCTTTCTCCACAGGGTTACGACTCAAGGCGTCAGCAAGGATGTTTTCCTTTCCCTTACAATACTCGATTTTTATCTGGAATTGCTGCGTGAACAACATCCACCTTGTTATCCGCTCATTAGTCATTGCAGCTTTCAATCCAAACGTTAATGCCTTATGGTCTGATCTGACCGTTATTGGGTATCCGTAAATAGTTTTTCTCCATTGCTGTAAGGCGTAAATGATTGCTAACAGCTCCTGTTCTGTCGTGGTATAGTTAACCTCGTGGCTCCTTAATTTTCGGCTAGTGAATGCTAGATATATCCTTTTGGGAGGTGTTCCTTCTTCTTCTTGGTACAAACAAGCTCCGATGCCAACATTAGATGTGTCTGACTGTATTATAAATTCTTTTTCATAGTTCGGATAGCCTAATTTGATGCTTTTTGTTAACAAGGTCTTTAATTCTTGGAATGCTCTCTCTGCCTTTTCATCCCATTTCCACCTGTTGTTGATCTTTAACAAATCCTGTAAAGGTGCAGCGGTCTGGGTATATCCTTGACAATGGTTAGAGAAAAACTGCGCCATACCAAGAAATTGTCTGACGTGCTTTATACGCTTCGGTCGGGGAAAATCGCATATGGCTTGGATCTTAACTGGGTTAGGCCGTACTCCTGTACCGTCTATCATGTGACCGACGAATAGGACCTCTTCTTGACAGAATTTTGATTTCGTAAGGTTGATCTTAAATCCAGTGGCTCTTAGGTTTCGAAACAACTTTTCAAGCTTGTCACAATGTTCTGTAAATGTTTTAGTTGCTAGAATTAGATCGTCCACGTAGTAAGTTAAAAACTCCTTTACTTCCGGCGTTAAATTTCTGTCTAAAGCTCTTACCAAAACCGCACAACTATTTCTCAAACCGAATGGGAGACGACAATAGATATATGTCTGATTATCAAACATAAATCCGGTTAACAATCGGGATTTTTCTTCCAGAACGATGTGATGGTATGAGGATGTAAAATCCATGGTTGAAAAATACCTCATGTCACGGAATTTCTAAATAATATCCTTTATTTTTGGAGTTTGATTATACTCTGGAATCAATCGACCATTCAAAAAACGCGCGTCAAGGCACAGACGGAGTTTCCCGTTGCTTTTCACCACAATTACCAAGGGGTTCAAATAAGGACTAGATGTCTTCATTATAATGCCATCGTCTTCCATTTCCTTTATGATCTTCTTCACTTCTGGGAAGTGTGTCTCCGGAATTCCATAGAGCTTGCCTTTATAGGGTGTCCAATCGTTCACTATTAGTTTATATTTAAAATTTGGAATCTGTCCTGGTTTATTCTTAAACAAATCCGAGTATTCCTGTAAGATTCCATGAAGTTTTGACTTTTCGATCGAGGAAATCTTAGCATTCGCCACTGCTTCTGCTATGTTCGGCATGTCTTCTTCCTCCTCCATAGCCATTACCCTTTCTATGCTTTCAATAATGTTTTCATCCGCTAGAGATATCTCTCCTTCCTCTGGTTGAAAGTTCGGATGCTCTTCCGATGGTACGTTTTCTTCTTCCGATACCTCCTTGTTATCTATGATCATAATGTCGTCATTGATCTTAATCCGTTCTTGGTTTTCCCTGGTGTGTTCGTCAGATATAGGGAATCTTATTTCTTGTTTCTCCATATCGATCGTCATTCCAGTTACCGTCATGAAGTCTATTCCTAATATAATATTATATTTAATCTTGTTCATGACTATGAATGGATGCTCAAAGTGCCTGTTTCCAATATTTATTTCCAAATATGTTTGTATATTGCATTCCACCGTTTTATCCGGAATTATACCTCTTATTTTAATTTTCGAAACTGGGATGGTTAATAATTTCATTCTTCTACTCATATCTTGGAATAATTCCTTCGAAAGCACGCTGATGCTAGCCCCAGAATCAACTAGGCAACGTACTTTCAGCTCTCCAACTCTTGCTACGATAATAGGCAATTCATATTTTCTTTTCATGTGATGTACTGTCAAATCCTTTATTAGTTCTTCCGAATCGATTTCCCATGAATCAACCTGCGTTATGAAATAACTGTGAATTTTGGAATCCAATGCGTTCCTTATTTTCTCAACCTCACCTTCTAATTCAAAATCGGCGTTTTTTTTTTGCTTGTTATCTTTTCATTTTCTCTTCTGCATTCGAATTCTCTCGCGTTTGGATCGAGGATTTGTTCTTCCTGTTTCCTCTTTTTGTATCTCTGTAACTCAAGACTCTCCGCTCCCTCTACATCAGCGTTGACGTCCTGTTCTCTAATTGCTTTCTCCCACTTGATCTTCTCGTTTCGGTCTTCATTTACTTCGCGTATAGGTCTCCGATTATAAGTTTCCCTTCCTTGGTCGTCTCTCATATTTCTTTTTCCGTAACCATACCTTCCTCTGAAATTATTTCTTCCTCTGTTTTCTCTATACGGGTTCCTGTATCGCATGTTGGGTCTATATGCTCTATTTCCCCTATATGCTTCTTGGTTGTAGGACCCTTTCCTGCAATAGCATTTTTCTTCATCTCTCCTTCCACTCTCCTGGTTTCCCCATTGTCTCTTCCTGTTCATTTTTCCTCTTTCTTCAGGGGTATTCCTATCGATGTTTTCCTGTGTGAGCACATTAACCGTTTCTTCACCGTAAGCATTCCTAATCATTCTTTGAGGGTGTGGTGCTGTAGTCATATCGATCTGTCTAAGTGTCGTTTCCATTTGCACTGCCGTAGTTGGGTTAGCAGTAGCCAGCAGTCTTTGTATATCTGAGGGAAATTGTCGTTGTATCGTCTTGATCGCTTCAAGCTCACTGGGTGGCGAATCAAGGTCTTGAAAACGGTGAAACTGGTAGGCGAAGTAATCACTAAACCCTGTTTGACCGTTCGTAGCATACTTGCGAGAGTACAACTCTAGACGTAAATTCTGCTGCACCTCCGGACTCCAAAATTTCTGTAAGAATGCCGTTTTAAAGTCGCTATACTCATGGAAAGTATATTTAAATGCTTGGAACCATAAGTTCGGATTAGCATCTAAATGCTTTTCCACTACTTTCAATTTCTTCTCCTCAGCGATGCCATATTCCTTGAAGTAATCCTCCATTTCCCTAAGGAAACGTTTGGGCGAAATACTGGTGGAATTATTAAAGTGCTTCGGTCTATCATCGAAGGTTTTTATGACGTTAATAATCGTGGGATAACCACTGTTTCCGTTATCCATATTTGTCTCCCCCATACTGTGGTTAGAACGTGTGACTGGTATGGGTGTCACTTCTCTTTCATTTATTTGAAACTCAACTCCTCTGTTCCGCTCGCTACTAGACATCATAACAGTCTTTCCTGGTCCTTCCTCCCGAATTTCTTGTAACTGAGCTTGCATTTGTCTAAGCCCTTCTTCAGATTTCGCTATTCTTTGGTTTAATTCATCCTTATGTTGTTCTATTTCGTCCCTTATCTCCGTTATTCTGCTTCCAATTTGGTTTGCAGCCTGGTCGTACTTCTTTTCCAGACTTGTGCTCGTGGTTTGCACATCCTCACCTAGTTTTCCTATACTTTCCTCACATAATCTCCACTTTTCTTGGGAATCTAGGCTTAACCTTTCCATATTATCTGATAAATCCTTTATTACATTCTCCTTTAAAGACTGGAGATAGTTATTGTTCCCTGTCATTTCTCTCTTAATTTCGTTTATTTCTTCTCGTATCTCTCGATTCTTCTCCTCCATACTTCCACTAATTTCAGCTTTCCATTCATCTATATTGTTCTTCATCTCCTCCATCATTATCTTATGTCTTTCTTCTTGTTCCCTAGTCACCTCTTCCATCTTCTCCTGATATTTATTCATTTCTTCCTTTTGTTCTTGATGACCTCTCCTTATTTCCTCCATCATTTCTTTATGTTTCTCTTCCATAAATCTTTGGTATCGCTCCTCTTGTTCTTGCTTCTCTCTCTTCATCTCTTCTTCCTGTTTCTTCTCCTTCGCCTCACGTTCCTGTCTCTCTTTATTTTTCTCTTCTTCCTGCTTCTTCTCCTTCTCCTCTCGTTCCTGTCTCTCTTTATTCTTCTCTTCCTCCTGCTTCTTCTCCTTCTCCTCTCGTTCCTGTCTCTCTTGGATTCTTCATCACGTTTATCCATCCTTTCCATGATCTCCTTTAACCTTTCCTCCTGCTTTCTCATTTCTTCCTGCCTCTCTTTCTTACCTTCCTCATCGCGTCTTCTAGCTTCTTCATCACGCTTTCTGTTCTCTTCCAATCTCTCCTTTCTAGCTTCTTCATCGCGCTTTCTGTTCTCTTCCAATCTCTCCTTTCTAGCTTCTTCATCGCGCTTTCTGTTCTCTTCCATCATTTCTTTTATAGCCTGCAACAATCCCTGATGCTCTTCTTTCTGTCTTCTTTCTTTCTCTTCCTGTTCTTTTTGATATTTCTCTTGTTTCTCTTCTTGGTCTTTCCGATACTGCTCTTGTTCTTCTCGTTGCTCCCTTTGATACTCCTCAAATTGAGCTTTCAAATGGCTTAACGTCGTCATTTCGATATTTAATTAGTATTCTAAATTCTAAAAATCCTAATAAACTCTATGTTTTCCCTAAATTCTCCACAATTCAAGTTCTCCAGCAATGTCTCTCCCACTACTCCAATCAACAATATATATATTCAGCAAATACACAGGCAGGCTTCACTACTTGGATCTGATTCAGCTCACGATGTTGACCCAATCACACTAGGAAATATGAGGTACTTGTTCATGTACTTATGACTCCAATTCTTAACTGAAAATAACTCAAATAACCTCTTACAATCTATCTCTTATATCTAAGTTACATCTAAATAAATTGACATATTAGCGGTAATCTATCCTTCTTTTCGAGTTCTGACTGCTACCAGCTATTTTCTGTTATTCTCTTCAGAGCAATCATCCATTTCTTCTTTCTCCTATTCCATCATCTATACTGGGCATCTACTCGTTCTCACAGTCTAATATCTTGCTGTGTCTACTTCGATCCCATAAAATAATAACGCATAACAGCCAGTAAAGAAATTACCGTATGACATCTCCATCTCCATGCAATCATCTTGCTGTTACAATCAATAATTCCTCATCCATTAATTCCTAAAGTATCTCCTTCATCTTACCCACTTCTTTTGAGTAAATTCTCCCATTTTACTCTAATATTGCACCAAAGATCCGTCATTCGACTATCATCTCTGTTATCTTCTTAACAGGTTTCCCGATGTTTTCCTCATTCTTATTGCTACATATGGGAATCAACCTCTTCACAGTTCTGTGTCGTATTCTTTCTCTTGGAATTCCCACGACGACTTTCTCTTGAATTTCCACATACATGAGTATCTCAAAAAAAATTCTATTTGGTTTGCAACCAACAGTTCCCATGGCGTTTTCCTCCATTCGCATCACGTTGAGGCGCCATTTTCTACTTGCGCCGTTCCCGCGTCCAGGCATGGACACAAGAGATCCTGACTAGCTCTAACTTTAATAACTCTGGTGACCAAGTTCTACGGGTGTGAGTTCCGTAACAGAAAAACGTCCAGGTCGATCAACGGTAGTCTCCAACTAACGCAGAAAGACGTCTCTTGCTCGTATCTAGTTAGGTACCCTTCTCATTAACTCTTATGGAAATTGTCGTTGCTTGTTACCACTACAGTCTTACAACTAATTCTTATTCTAAGAACACAGAGAAAGAGTGTTTAGGTTTCACTATTCCATATTTATTTAAATATTAAACCAAATATTCAAGGAATTATCTCAAATTTTTACTAATGAAGTAGCTCTTGTAATGAGTGACTCATTGTCAACCTAATAATTCATGTCCGTCAACAACTTTTAGAGATATCACATCTTCCGACTTCAACCTAAATGAATGCCTTCTCGGCTTAAATTGCTTCCTTTCATAAACTCATTAATCTCCTAAATCATCAATTACTAGCATAAATTACATGTAACATCTGGGAAATTCTTGAAAAAAGCTATGTTTTCCTTTGTATATAATTCACCTACAGAGCTGGGTGATGACCAAATAAATTAAATTGAATGCAGATAATGGTATTTACAAGTGCCTTCTTGGCAAGAAAATAAACATTAAAATTAAGTACATTAAGAATATAGGATGCATCCACAAGAATAAAATAAAAATCCTATTAACTATTATTTACAGTCTTTCTAGTGGTCCACTCTTGAGAAAATAACGGAACGCTAGTGGAATTTCTGAGTTAATGCTCGGTCAAGAAATGGAGTTCGAGTTATTTGAATCAATTATTCGTGGGATCCACATTAGATCCTGTTAATTAACACCTAATACCTACTCTAAAAACTGTCACATTACTTAAATTTTCACTGAATGATTGTCTGGCTGCAGTTTTAAGACTATCAATAAGGCTATTATAAAGCTCTTCTTGCATTGTTTTGACAAGTACACTCTTATATGTTTTACATTTTAAACATTCGTTTATGCCTACTTAGTTGTTTCTTAGACGCTCATATTTCCTTGTGTTACACATCATGAGCTAAGCTACGTCCATTGTAAGCCGTAATCACCCTACAAGTAACATTCTCGCAAGATTTAATTTATGAACTTAAGGTAATATGACCTTAGCTTATTGACATAGACTACGTGCGTACGAAGTAGCAAGAAACGTCACCACGCTTGTCATACAGAGTTATTATAACACACACTACCAATGGAAAATCTACTTAATCGTATGACACTATCTCCGACAAAAGAAGAATGATTCTCCTTTGAAAATCTAGGTCACCAGTGATCGGCCTATAGGTTGAAATTATCCAGAAATGGAGTTATATACAGTGAGAGTTTTCAAGATCATCCTAAGTAAATCAGTGTAAGCTCAAATCTTATCTAGAATACACATATGCTTCTCTAGGTAGGCTAATACGGATAAAACATTGCACTGCACGTCTCGAGATCATATCCTGAGCTAGGTAAAATGCGTAGGATCCAGAATTATTGCATGGAATTGGCGAGAATTCAATGACACTCTCAGAAACATCATTTGAAATCACGAGGTCTTCCTTCGTACAACTATGACTATCTCTCTCGAAGAAAACAATAAATACAACCATCATACATCATTAACCACTCAATATCATATCCATGACGCATGTCAATTACTACTCATATTTCATATATAGCCACTCTATCACTTCATCATACGTAGATCATTACCTTGACTTGCACATCAACGTGCCGTGACATTCCTAAAATGCCTACTTTACTTACTACAGTCATAGTGCCAAATTTAACATGGACTAGGAGTAGTCTACTGCCATATTCCTTCATAAAACACATCCTATGTACGATCTCGAACTGCTTGACATTACTTAAATTTAGGACACGCAGGTATTAAAGCCAGCTTCACTCTTTACACTTCACTGATAATAATAATAACTCAAGCTATCTCTCCTCACATATCACTGGAAAACATTGCGATCGGAAAATCACTTGGTGACCACGCCTACAAATGGAATTGACGTTTCATACGGATGAGTACCTACTTCCAATCATCTCAGCTAGACGTTTATCTACGCACTGTCTTCGCACAAAGCAAACATTAACATGCAATAAAAGAAATAATATACTCTTACTTACGAAAACGACTTGGATAATGGACTTAGCTTTGCTCAAGATGGTCTCGGTGTTTCCTCATCTCCGTTCATCTGAGACTAGGATCTCGTCATCTGGTTCCTCCACAAGTGGTCGGGTACTTCGTAGCTTCTCAACATTGATCATTGGTCATCCGGGACAGCCAACATCGTCTCGCCTCGTCAGGATCCAAGCAGCATCGCCTTGCTTCCTTACAGACCCATGGTGAAGACTCGTGCGTATGGAACAGAACAATGATAGAATATTTGACTCATTGCTGACATCTTCCAATTAATATAGCTCTTGCGTTGCTCAGATTGCATAGGTCTTACTGGGGTACAGTTGATCCAATAAATAGTTCAAAACCGTCTAAGACAGATGTTCTGTATATTCTGATTTGAAAATAAATTTCTTTCCGCTATCTTTTATTAGCCTAAATGCATTCAACCACTGGTCCGTAGGTGTCTTTCAATGTTAAACGGTATCGGGAAAATTTCACCGCGGGCTTGCGTCACTGCGTGACGTAGTTCTACTGTGATATACTTTATCTCTTCTTTTTACGTATTTAATCTCCCGCGCGGCATTTAAATCTTGATCTCCGCAGATTAGCGTGTAGTCGCGATTTAATTTTCGTCTTCCAGTTCCTAGTAATTAGCTCCGCTGGATAATCCTTTTTAAATCGAGTCTTGCGTCTTCTTAACACATCGAAGTCAGATTATATAATAAATGATGAGCATTTTTTTTCTTGAATAATGGTTTCAAATAATGTCCATCTGTCATTTTTTTCTGCGCCTTCTATACGCGGCCATTACCGTAACCGACCGACGAAAAGACTTACAATTCAGCCCGTACTGATGTTAAATGCATTTTATTTGACATTTGACCGCAGAGACTCCATCTTTGTTACTACAGCTCTTATAAAGAACTGTGAAACGGCACAGTATTGTATTAATATTCAAGATGGCTGCTCTCGGCTTCTAAGATATCATGCACTTATAACCTTCTATTGCAACGTAAGCTTGACCATTTCTCAATAAGCATGCTTCCCTTTACTACAACCCTCTTCATTCAACATTCTTTCTTTTACAACAACTTTCCTAATTAACTATTACAGAATAAATAGAATGTGATCTACTCTTCTGCCATTTGTCATGATGTTGATATTCTTGTGATATGAATACTCGCGGCGTGAAGAAAAGAAAAAGATCTTGCAGATATCCGTTCAGTGTAGTCTTCTTTAATGTTAGTGTTGATGGTTCTTCGTTTCCTGGGTTTCGGTACCAGTATTTTATTTTGTTCCTCGCGAGTAATGACCATTTACAAGTTAAAAACAAATCCCTTTATTATTGTTAGTACAAACTCTCTGGTTTAACAGGTAGACAACTCTCTGCTAGTCTCTGTCATAGAATGATACACCGATAGAGGGAATAGATGGCGTCTCAATCCCTGACAACAAGTATCCTCAACTTTATAATGTGTACTTTTTTCTTCAAAACATTGATTAAGAACAAACAGGATCCTGATTTTTATACTGCAGGTATGAGATTAAGGCCGATGATGCCCGTATAATGGGTGAAACATGTCCCTCTAATTAACCCATGAATGCCTAGCGTTGCATATGTGCAACGGCGTGCCAGTGCTCTTTTCTTTCAATGTATGAAGTTGTTTTCCAGTAAAAGAATGAAAATTGCGCGCTTATTCGGTATAGGGACATGTTGTGCTTTGTTACGAGTCAGTTAATCAAGTCACCGCTCGGTTGTTGACGAGGTATATGTTTGAATTTCGCCGTGTGTTCCAGCTATCACAGTGGCATACTGTAAGAGGTAAGATTTGCCTTATAATTTTATGATTTAGAAATAATTAACCTCTTTTAGGAAATCCAGGAAGTAAATTCATCGGAGTTTGAATGTAGCACGATTCCTTTTACAATTAATAGCTCGTGGGTGAGTGAGATCCACATATTCCCGGCGTTGCATATTCGCAACGCTAGGCAGATCCGTTTTCAGATCACGTCCTCATGTACCAATTTGTTATTGAAGGGTTTGTTATTGACGTAACAACCCTTCATTGCTGTGCATGCAATTCAAACTCGTATACCAGTTTTGTGATGCATATTATCTGGTCAAGAGGTTTTCCAGGGCAGATAAGAAAGTCATCATGGTAGAATGCCCTGTAATATTAGGAGTTTATAATACATGTATGGAAGGAACAGATCTCATGGAAGAGAGCGTCAACAGATTCTGCGTGGCAGTTAGGAGCAAAAAATGGTGGTGGGCAATTTTTTCCTGGATTTTAGACGTCAGCCTGCAGAATGCTTGGTACCTCAGCAACATGTCACGGCCTAAAATGACGCAGCTTCAGTTCAAGCGGGAAGTGGCGCAATACTACATCAAATCCTGCGGCACGGAGCCCAGGGGAGCGGGGCGCCCATCGCCCTTGCGCACGGGGAAAGGTCGCGTACATGAAGTTGTACGGTACGACGGTCGAGACCACCTTGTGATGTATATTCCAGATAATAAAAGAAGACGGTGTGCATACGAGTAATGCTCTAGCATTGTTCGTACAGGGTGTGTAAAGTGTACGTTGGGCTCTGCATACGTTGCTTCATTCCGTTCCATATAAAGGGACATACAGATCACTGAATCTTCAGAGAAACCCACAGCAAATGATCACACCAGTAAACTGAAGAATTCTGAATACCCTGTCAGTTTTCAATACCATTTTCCAATAAATATATTTATTTTGATTACCATATGTATATATAATAGGTACTGTAAATAATGTCTTACTGTATATAAACTATTTTATTTTATCTCTTAGTAAATAATCAACTCAGCAATAACTTATATCTTCTCCACGCTCACTGTCCTCTTATTTTCATTATTTTCTCAAAGAAAACAACATATGTGTTGTTACCTTGCAGACTACTACTTAAGCGCCTAGCGTTGCATATATGCAACACCCTATATTTCCGAAACTAAACACGTTTGCTTCAAAATAATGGATATTCCTTGAATAATACCCTATCCTAAGAATGTTTATTAAGAAAAATTGAATATTTCAAAAAATAAGAAATTTGGGCGTTCAAGGGTTAATATGAGAAGTTGCGGCCAGTATCCAGTATTCGGAAGATAGTAGGTTCGAACCCCACTGTCGGCAGCCCTGAAAATGGTTTTCCGTGGTTTCCCATTTTCACACCAGGCAAATGCTGGGGCTGTACCTTAATTAAGGCCACGGCCGCTTCCTTCCCACTCCTAGCCCTTCCCTGTCCCACCGTCGCCATAAGACCTATCTGTGTCGGTGCGACGTAAAGCAACTAGCAAAAAAAAAAAAAAAATGAGAAGTTATAATTCTTAATCACAAGAGCTCACTTTGTCTTGAATAGGTGGAAATTAATAAACACTTGTAACATTCCTTGTCTTAACGTACATTTCAATACAGACCAAAATGAGAATTGTAACGTGTAAGGCTGGTACCCTTCGACAGGCCGGACTTACGAATGGTTCATCGAAGAGAGGGTAGTAGCCTTTCGAAAGCTGCCAGGGTGGCAGTCTAGATGATTGAGTGATATAGCCTTCTAATAAAACTTAACATGGCTTTTCTATGCTGATACTGCTACACAGTTGAAAGCACTGGGAAACTACAGCCGTAACTAACTCCCGAGGACATGCAGCTCTCTCTGTATGAATAATGTACCTACTGATGATGGCTTCCTCCCAGGTAAAATATTCAGATCTCCAGGTGGGGACTACATGGGCGGAAGTAATCATCAGGAAGATGGATACCGACATTCTGCGAGTCAGAACATCGTGTTAGAAGTTTTAATTGTTGTGGTAGGTTAGAGAATTTGAAAACGGATATGGATAGGCTAAAGTTAGATGTAGTTGATATAAGTGAAGTATGTGGCAGGAAGAGCAGGATTTTTGGTCAGGCGACTACATAATTCTATGAATCAAGGACCTCCATAGTTTTCTATCTCTCCACCACTCCCTTCCTTCCTCCAGTAATTCTACTTTTACTCCTCTCTTCTCTATACTTTTCTTCACCATGTCTGTCCACTTCTTTCCAGGCCTTCCACATTTTCTTCCTCCTATTATTTTCTCCATGAATACTCACTTCCTTACATTTTCTGTCTGTCCTTATGTGGGCATTCATGTCTCCTGTTATCACCACTTCTTTATCTTCAGTGCACCTATCCTCCAAGAACTCCTGTAGACTCTGCTAGACATCAGTACCTGTCTAAGGTGCATATTCTTGGATAAAATCTTGCACTCCATTCTCCAAGCCAAGTCTGATTTTCATTATTCTGTCATTTACCTGTGAACCTTCTCTATGTACTGTATCAGGTCTTCCCTCAATAAAAGCTACTCCATTATTGCAGTTTGCACCTCAACTTCTAAACAACTGAAACCCACTTTCTCAATATCTTTGATCCCTTTCCTTTCCACGTTTCACTCGATCCCAACAATCCATTGTCCTTTTTTTCCATGTATTCTATTAGTTCTTCTGCCTTGCCGTTAAGGATCAAGACATTTATGGTTGCAGTCTTGGTCCCTGGTTGCCCACTTTTCACAGTTCCCCCAGGACAAGAACATTACGAACTGTGCATCGCTTTTGGGGGGTGCCTTAACCATTTCCAAGGCCTCAACTCACTCTCAGTCATTTTATAGGTTATTAGTACGATAGACTCACCACACCCAAAGGCATTTTATACATAATGCCAGGATTCTTTCCCCTAACATGGTGAAACAGACGCCTTTTACAGCCACCCCTAACATGGAGTACAGATGCTGCTAGCTGGACTTTTGTTGTGTTACCTCCACCAAGGGACCATCAGCCTTCCTTAACACATTAACAACGGGCCCCGAATAGAGGCTGCTACCCCATGTAGACTGGATAGTTCAAGCCTCCAAGAAAGAAATTACACTGCTGCACTCAAACTACTGTAACTCAAAAAATATTTAAGATATCAACCTCAAATTGGGACATGTACTCAGTAGATTGCTTTAGTAGTCTGTACATTGTGATACCTTTCAAAGCAGTACCACTTGTAGCTCCATTTAATACTTTCTAAGCACAGTGTAGTATGAATGCCTTGCTTGTGCCATTCATATACTTACTGTTTTCATGTATGTAAAGATTTCTCTTTACGGCAATCTCACCATTTAGTGTTAGCTGTTAATCATTAGAAATATCTAATTCACTGTCACTCGGTCCCTACTATAACTAGTCTGTACATAATTAATCACAATTACCACTAGCTGTCGGCTGTCCGCACTGGAGCTACAGTTATTTTGTTAAATACATGAAGGTTTAAAGAAAGAAAGATGCAACGATAATTTATATTCCATGACTACACTGTTTAGCGAGAATTCTTGTAGTCTGTCACCTGCTGTCAGCTGTCACCTACTGTTAGCTGAGAAACTTTGAAAATTCTCAGGGCTCGTCACCCATGTGACACATCAGACAATGAATCTGCATATAAATGTTGAAATACTTTTTCGTCACATAGGGCACGTGGCCATGGGCGCGCCATCTCATACAATGATTCTTGGCGCATAAGAACACCCGTGTATATACGAAGTTTCTATGGCTACAAAGACTGTACAATTAAAAAAATACATTTACAGTAAAGTCTACGATCCCTCTGCTCCATGACATGATTGAAAGTAGTCAAAATTATAGCCAACATAGCACAACAAGCTACAAACGATGCCTGTGCGTAAAAACGGAGGTCTCTGGGGCCGGTCATCAGTTTGTTAAGAGTATCGAAGCCATTGGCCTCTTTAGATTGTACTTGTATTTGTCCCTGAGTCCAGGGTTGCCTCTTCCGCCATCACCTTACTGAAGTCCACCTTCTCCGCTGTAGATTCTGGTGAGGTCTTCAATCATAACCCTGAGCTGGGACCCTTACCAGATGTTACACACCGGGTCAGTGTGCTCGAGGACTCACATAGATAGAGACACCACTTGCTGGTAGAGCTGCCTCCAAAGACGGGTCCCCACCTGCTACCTTTATGACTACAGAATTATCAACACAAAATCAGACAGGGGAAATGCAAGAGTTGGTTTAATAATGAATAAGAAAATAGGGCAGTGGATAAGCTATTATGACCAGCATAGCAAAAGGATTATTGTTGTCCAAATAGACACCAAGCCAATGCTCACCACAGTGGTGCAGGTCTATATGCCAACTAGTTCAGCAGATGATGAAGAAATTGAAAGAATATACGAAAAGATAGAAGATTTAATACAATATGTAAAAGGTGACGAGGATCTAATTGTTATGTGAGACTGGAATGCAGTGGTAGGCCAAGGAAGAAAAGGTAATACAGTAGGAGAATTTGAATTGGAACGCAGGAATGAAAGAGGAATTTAGCTGGTTGAATTCTGTACAGAGCATATTTTAGTCCTTGCTAACACTTGGTTTAAACACCACAAACAATGGCTGTATATGTGGAAAAGACGTGGAGACACTGGAATTTATCAAATAGACTTCATTATGATTAGGCAGAGATTCAGAAACCAGGTGTTGGATTGTAAGGAGCAGACGAGAACATTGACCAAAATTTGTTGGTCTTGAAATGCCATCTGATGTTGAACTTGAGAAAGGAAGGAATGCAAGGAAATGGGATCTAGACAAGTTGAAAAGAAAAAAGTGTAGGGATTGTTTCAAGGAACATATTGCACAAGGACTAAATGAAAAGGCTGAAGGAAACACAATAGATGAAGGGTGGAGAGTCATGAAGAATGACATCAGTAGTGCTACTGAAAAAAAGTTAGGAAGAATCATTGGATAACTCAGCAGATATTAGACCTGATTGATGAGAGCAAAAATACAAGAATGCAAAAAATGAGGAGGGCAGAAAAAAATATGGGTGATTAAAGAATGAAGTAGAAATAAACTGCAGGACTTAGGACAGCTAAGGGAGAAGTGCAAGCATGTTGAAGGTTGTATGGTCCTAGAAAAGGTAGTCGTTGCATACAGAAAAATCAAGGAAACCTTTGGCGAAAGGAAAACTAGGTGTATGAATACAGTGAAACCTCGTTAGTACGTTCCTCATTAACACGTTTTTCTGCTTAGCACGTCGTAAATTTGAAGTCCCGGCGCCCATCATATTAAATCTGTATAAAAAGTATCTCACTTAACACGTCACAATTTTTCACCTTGACCGCTTAGTACGATCATATATTCCTCAGACCTGAAAATATTCTTTGTCATCCCTTGTATACGGAATGTGATTTCCAACAGAGATAAGAGCCCTCGCCAGGGGTGGTTCGGAGAAAGTTCCACGATAAGAGGAAATGATGTTGAATTCTCGAACACCGAGTATGTTGCGCCTTTGAGGAGCAATCTGTTAGCTTAGGTAAAGTTGAGTTTTGCATCATTGATTGGCAGCAAAGACTTTACACTTGAATAGGACAGGACAGTGTTAAGTTAAAGCACAGTAATAGATTCCACTGCAGCTAGGAGCGCTGAATTCAGTTTTCACGCGTTTAAAAAAAAAAGAATTTTAAAGCTCTCCTGTTGACATACATGGCTTATGGCTAGGAGTCATCCGAAATTATGTGTCACGGAAGTTACCACCACAAAGTGTGTAACGGAAGTGTAACTCTAGCAACCTTGCAACTGTTGGTGGATGGTCATGACCAAGAGACATATCTGTGATCATTTGATTTTCACAAAGGGAAAAGTGGTTTATTTTTTGTTCTTTCTTCTATGGAAAGGTCTTTGTCGTCAGTGAGATTGTTGAATAATTCAGTGTGCTTGATTGTGCTTGTAGCCTATTTCACATTCCAATAAGAAGTTAGAAATTTATTTATTCGAATTCATTCTTTCCAACTTTTGGAAACTTTCCTTCACACACTCTTTTTTTTTCTTATACGGATTTTCAATTTTATCTCGGTTGCCCACAGTAGTGTTCAAAGTAGAAGGTGCTAGTTTTAACGTTTGCGCCAACTCTACGCACTTAAGATGTGGATTCCTATCTACTTCTTGAAGGATTTTAATTTTTTCTTCATTAGTGAGTGGTTTCACAACCTTTTTCTTATCCATAGCTAGGCTATCACAAGACAGATACCGTATGAACCGTGTTACTGAACTTCTCACGATTATCCTATTAGTCCATAAGTAGACTGTCATGCGACAAAAATCACTTCACTTCTTTTTACCACTCAACACAATAAATTGAAGGTAATGCCAATAATTGTTCTTGTGATAAGATGATTTAAATCAGTATGATATGCCCGAAGTTAAAAAAGTTTATAGTGCAGCAATAGCAGATCTTCGACAGGTCATTTGTGGGTGCCGTTAATAATAAGGCTTCCATATACTGTAGGCCTATTCCATTAAAAAGTTACGTAAAGATGCAAGCAATTGTAAAGCGGTGTACCATTCATACAAAAATACAAACTGCTATTTTGACAGTTGGCACGTTTTTATTATTAACCGGCGAGTCTGTCCGAACCAATGTTGAGTACTGCCGAAGTTTCATGTTCAAGATGGCGGCTGAAGGCGCTTAATCGTGTATGGCAAGAAATTCATGCACAAAGTGACCAGAAAACAATATTTAATTACCCACTGGTCAGAAACCTAAGGCTTCGACTAACAATTCATTATACAATTGTTTTAGGAAGAAAGTGATCTGCTATAATATGTAATATGTACTTCTATGAGCCCAAGGGCAAAATAATGTCATATCTGCTCTTCTGTATTTTTCTCATCTTTTAATAGTCTCTTGTTACTTTAACAGGCTCCAGTAGAGAATTATTGATATTTGTTCTCTCGACTTTTTCACACTTTTTAGGGCTATCTCCTGAAACACTACACACACAATGTAAAATGTTATACTAATGTGTAGTGATACCATCTCCCTGTTGGATAGTTTTTAATGGGATATTCGATAGTACATTTTCCTGCTTAACACGATTTTTTTCGTCGTCCCCTGCAGAAACGTACTAACAAGGTTTCACTGTATTAAGAGCTCAGATGGAAAACCACTTCTTGGGAAAGAAGACAAGGCAGAAAGATGGCAGGAACATATTTATTAAACCGTTGTATCAAGATAAAGAAGTAGATGACAAGGTTCTGGAACAAGAAGAGGCTGTTGATGCTGACAAAAGGAAAGACCCAATTTTCAGGTCAGAATTTGTCAGAGCTTTGAGAAACCTAAATAGGAACAAGGTACCTGGAATTGATGACCTACCTTCAGAATTATTAGTCTGGGGAGGTTACTCCATTTAGTATGCAAAATGTATAGTAAAGGAGAAGTGCCATCTGGTTTTAGAAATCAGGTGCTAATGAGTGTGGAAACTACCACACCATTAGATTAGTAGCTCACGCATGCACAATTTTAACACGTAGTATTTACAGAAGAATGGAAAAACAAGTTGAAGCAGAGTTCGGAGAAGATCATTTTGTCTTCAGAAGAAATGTAGGAACACGTGAAGCAACCTTGACTTTACGTCTGATATTTGGTCTGGTAGGTCCAGTCCACTACAGTAATAGAGTAAACCGTACAGCCAGTGATGATGATGAGAAATAACTCGACCGTTGGGCAGATGAGTTTTCTTAGGTGGGGTGAGGGTCCCCTCCCCCAGTGTAAGAAATGTCACTGGAACCCATCAAGCAGCATCTATCTCCGGGTTAAGGGGCGGCTGCAGAAGGCATCTCTACTCCACGTTTGGTGCGGCCTCGTCACCTGCTGGCAGCAGCTCTAAAATGCCTTTGGGAGTGGCAAACTCATCATAATAACAGTGTAAATGAGTGCAAATATGGTGCGGCCTTGGAAAATGCTAGGGCGTCCCCTGCAGGCGACGCTTAGTTCTTCAAGTACTGAGGGAATTGTGAGAAGTGAGTGACCAGTATCGTAATATATCCAAATCAACATCCTAAGCCCGACAAAAAAGACCGAAGGGTTATTAGAGTTCATGGAAGAGGACATAGCCATCCTTGGTCTTAGTGAAACAAAAAGGAGAGGAAGAGGGTAAAGAAAACTGAAGGTAGGATACACGCTGTTTTACAGTGGGAGATGGGGCACAGTGAACGGAGTGAGAACGATCGTTAAAAGGGATGTCTTGGAATGTGGAGGAGGTGAAGATGGTCAGTAAAAGAATGATCATAGCTACGATACAGTTTCAGACAGGAACACAAGATTTGTTTCAAGTATATGCTAAACAAACTGGAAATAAAGAAGAGAATTCAGAACAATTCCTTGAAGAAATGAAGAAATACATAGAAGAAAAGAAAGTAATTATAATGGGAGATCTGAATGCACAAGTGGGAAGAGAGAGACTGGGAAAAGAAGAGATTCTGGTGCTATATGGATATGGCGAAAAGAATCAAGAAGGTGTTATGTTAGTGGACTTCTGCAAGAGGAACCAACTAATAATAGGAAACACATGGTTCAGAAAGGAAAAATAACCAGAAGATTACCAGCTATGGATGGGGAGACAAAAGAACAAAAACATTGATTGATTACATATATTGAAAAAGGGACATCAGAAAGATCTTATGGACATTACAGCTATGCCTGAGGAAGCCTTTTAGGGTAACCATAGAGCAGTGATACCAAAGTTGAAAGTAGGCAAGGTCACAAAATTACAAGAAAAAAAAAGAAAGAAAGATTAGGGTCTGGAGATTGAAGGGAAAGCAGGGTCAGGAAGAGTTTAGGACAGATTTATAAAACCTGATACCAAGGACAGATATTAGCCATGTTGAACAGGAATGGAATAGTTTTAAGAGTGCTTTCTTAAGGTGTGCAGAGAAAACATGTGGCAGAACATCAGGAGAGGTAAGAGAAAAAGAGACAATATGGTGGAATGATAGAGTGAAAGATAAAGTAAAGGAAAAGAAGTTTGCAGGAAAGTAGTAGCCAAAGGAAAGAAGAAAAGTTGGGAAACATTCACTCAGGTAGTAGCGAGTTGGCCATGTGGTTAGGAGCATGCAGCTATGAGCTTGCATTCGGGAGATAGTGGGTTCAAACCCCACCTTTGGCAGCCCTGAAGCTGGTTTTCCGTGGTTTCCCATTTCCACACCAGGCTGTACCTTAATTAAGGCCATGGCTGCTTCCTTCCCACTCCTAGCCTTTCCTATCCCATCATCACCATAAGACATTTTACTTTATTACAAGATAGTATTTCCATTACAAGATCAAAAGATGGAGATATGTATGTATTGAATAGGAGGACAAATTAAATTTCCTTTATAAAATAACCATATAACCTACCAGTATCTGCGATGGTGCAACATAAAGCAAATTGAAAAAAAAAAAGGCAGGAAGTAAAGGAAGATTTGATCTGTGGGGAAAATATTATTATTTGGAGTTATAAGAAACTGTAGGAATGAAATGGTGAACACAGGATTTGTGAAGAATAAAGAAGGAGTAATACTGACAAAACCAGATGGAATGAATATTTCAGTGAACTGCTGAACATGAGAAACCAGACATTACAGTGACAGAGGTGGAATGGGTAGTTAAATATGTGAAGATTGGAAAAACTGTGGGAATAGATGAAGTAGCCATAGATCATTGATCATTTGATCAAAGCTGCAGGACCAGCGGGACTCCAGTGGACTTACAGAATACTCAAGTGTGTATGGAGAGAGAGAGAGAGAGAGAGAAAGTGCCTGAGTATTAGGGAAAGGGAGTTACAATATTATAATGGTTATAGCGTCCGCCATGCCAACTGGCAGTGGGCCCGGCCCGGCACCGTACAGGCCCACCCCTTACGCTTCAAACGCGCCAATCACAAGCAGCACTTAAGTGCTAGGCCAGCCCCTCTCGCTTCCGCCAGCGGTCCCGTAGCAGAGGAGTATAGAAATGACTCCACGATTAATCTGGAGTGTTCCATCTTGCGAGATTCCTGGATCCATCGAGCATCCGGACTATCTAGAAGGGCCAGCGCAGATATATAAGAGAGGAACAACCTTCCTGAAGTCAGTGAGAGTTAGACTGGGTTAGTGAGTGAGTGAGAGCGAGATTGAGTTCGCTGGTGTGAGTTAGCGAAGAGCGCAGTCTGTGATAGCCTGGACTGGGGATGTCAGCCTGATAGAGTATCTGCCTGTTGGAGCCGAGGACTCGTTCCTGTTTCCCTGACATTGTGTGTGTGAATCCCTTGGGGCCGGCTGCTGGAGAATAACCTTAGGTGTTCTGGAGCAGCGCGAAGGGAGCACTGGGTGATGACGTGTGCGGACTGCGCAGTGGATACTATCCCGACCTGCGAGACTGACATGTAGGCTGTGGACCATGACAGCGCTAACGAGTGTGACTTGAGTGGCAGAGAGAGTGTAATGAGGCGCACACCTCTACCCCCCCCCCTCTCTCTCTCTCTCTCTCTCTCTCTCTGAAACTAAGAGAGAGAGAGAACCATGTAAGTATGTTCTGTACTTATTTATTTAACCTGCCAACATGAGAAACCACCATCCTTTCCCACATTGCCAAGACAATGGAAAGGATATTGGAAAGAATAATTAGAAAAAAAGGCGAAAGTCAGTTACAAGAGGAACAATTTGGATTCAGAAGTGGAAAGTTAACAGTAGAGCCCATTTCCATTCCGAGAGAGATCATGGAAAAGATATAATAATGACTTTTATAGACTTAGAGTAGGCATACGACAGCATCCCCAGATCAAAAGTTTGGGAAAGCCTGACACACAGCGGCTTTGGCAAGGAACTAATAAAACAATAAGAAAGGCAATATATTAAAACTGTTACAGCTGTGTGAAGACAACAGTGGGTTGAACAGAATTGTTTGGAATTGACAGTGGGCTCAAACAAGGGAGTGTATTGTCACCTTTGCTGGTCATAATGGTGATTGATGGTATCAAAAAGGCAGCAAGAGAAGATTATAGAGGGGAAAAAATCAGCGTAATGATGTTTGCAGATGATGATGCGATCTGGCAAGAATATGAGGAGGAGGTATAACAACAGCTGAATGTTAAGTAAAAAAGGAAGAGGATGTAATAAAATTGGGGACAAGAAACTGGAAATACTTCAAGTGAACTGTCAGAGAATGCATATGGAAATTAGCAAAAGGATACAACTGAAGAGTGCCTTTTACCACCATATACAGAGATTAATATGGAATAAAGATGTACCAGTAAAGGCTAAAGATTCACATATGAGGAGCATCATTTCAAATCGCATTAAGTGCACAAATCATAATTTTACTGGAAGCTAAAAAAATTTAAAAAGAATACTTCCTAACCAAATAAGACATGTCAAAATTCTTAACAGCAAGATCTAGGTATTGAGGTTATGTTCCAGAATTAGTCATGATTGAAATATTTTCCAATACATGATGGCGTCATTCTAATTATAAAATGTCACTGAAAACGTTTTGAACCAATTCACTGAACAAAATACATTTTGACACAACCATCTTTTTGCAAGCCGTCCACTTCATGGCCGTATCGATGAGTATAATCAACAAATTAATTTAAAAACCACCTAATCAATACTTTATTAAATTAATTAATATTAATTATTAAATTAATTCGTTGACAACCATCTTTTCACATAATAAAATTTGAAACTTTCATTTGATACCAAAGTGTTTTTATTGACTTTATTATTAGATACAGTGCATCATGTACAGTTAATAAAGTTATTATTAACACGTTGTTGATGGTAAATGGATGTTTTACAGTCTTGCAAATCCTTCTTTGTGCAGACAATCACACCGGGCGAGTTGGTCGTGCGGTTAGGGGCGCGCAGCTGTGAACTTGCATTCAGGAGTAGTGGATTCGAATCCCACTGTCGGCAGCCCTGAGGATGTTTTTCCATGGTTTCCCATTTTCACACCAGGCAAATGCTGGGGCTGTACCTTAATTAAGGCCATGGCCACTTCTTTCCTACTTCTAGCCCTGTCCTATCCCATCGTCTCCATAACACCTATCTGTGTCGGCATGACGTAAAGCAACTAGCAAAAAAAAAAAAAAAAGTTAACCATCACAGTCATCATTGTCATTAGTCGTCCTACCAGTATCTGATGTTAAACCAATGTTTAGTACTGAAACATAAAACTGCAAACTATTGAACTCTTTCCAGTTGCCTCTAAATCTTGTTTTTAGCAGGTTCTTGACATTCGGTTTTTAGCATCAGGTAATGCTCTTCGTTTTATTTATTTATTTATTTATTTATTTATTTATTTATTTATTTATTTATTTATTTATTTATTTATTTATTTATTTATTTATTTATTTATTTATTTATTTATTCACGAAGCACAAGATACTGCTACACTGAGCAAATTTCACTTGCACTGTCAACAGACTGTTTAACAAACGTAAACTTTTATAATAAAATATAACAAACATAACAAAATATAACAAGATCAGGTACACATCCTACTAATAACAACTGTCCAAATCGAAAACCATGAGAATGTCCATGTTCATAGCCAAGTCGTCGTGGGTCAAGATGGCGGTATAATCCCTTCACATCAACTTATCTTTAAGATACTATTTACACACCTATCAAATACACTTTTAATTGATGCTATATCAAGCTCTTGTCTCCTATTAATATTGTTAAAGAGTGTTGGGAGGCGGATTAGGAAAGATCGTTGAAGTATTGAGTGCTGAGTGTGGGGAATGTGGAGAAGGTCTTTGGTTCTGGTGGAGCGGGAAGGAACGCGGAGAGAGAAGAGTGAGACAAGATGTTCCGAGCGGTAATGTCCATTTAAGATCCCGTGGAGGAAACTCAGGTCAGCTACCTGTCGCCTGATGTGCAGCGGTGACACATTAATTGCCATTAATACCTGCTGCGTAGACAGATTTCTGAGCTTGAGGTTTCTGTTCCTTACAATTGCAGCAAAGAAGGACACTGCTCTGTCTAACTGCTTAGTATTGGAGGGGGCGGCTGTTGTCCAAATCGGAGAGCAGTAGTTTAAGAGCGGTTGAACGATCGTGAGGAAGAAGTGACGAAGAGCAATGGGGTCAGAAATTTCTGTGAAGCGATAGAGAATGCCTAGTAATTTCATAGCCTTGGTTGTATATGTTTTTATATGGGTCTTAAATTGTAATTTTGTATCAAATATTACACCTAGGTCACGCTGTTGCGTAACCACGGTGATGGGCTTGTATCAATTATGGGAGGTCCAGCCTCATGTCTTGCTTCAGAAGGGTTACAAAACGTTTTGAGGGGTCATCAAAATTGTATGTTGGCTCCATCTTTACTATAACACGGGTTGACCACTTTTGTCGCTTTTCTTCAGAATCATTTTCTTTATTTCCTCAATCCTGTACAATTTCTAAAAATGCTTGGCAAGCATCTTGTAGTCAGGAAGCTTGGTAAGTAAACACTCCTGATGTATGTTATAAATGATCATTATCAGTAAAATCATCTTTCCTGTGGGAGGAATTTGGTTTTTGGTGTTATAGAAAAGTCTCTTTGTAAGTGCTCTGACATTATTACACCTGAGGAATACCGAGAGATCTATAAGTCTGTAGGGACTGTAAAACATCTAGGTAAAGAATGGGTTGTAAGGGACTATAAGATGCTTGACAAGCATGTTTAGAAATTTTGAAACAATGCTCCTCATATATTCTGTTATTAATTAAATATTTTTTTAAGGTATTTTCTAATTTATTAACATTGCATTCTAAATAACTTCAAAGTTATATACTATCTTCTTCATTCAGATGGTAGTAATTACCTAGTTCAGTTCCTCGCATCTTATCACCATATTGCTCGTTATTTTGTAAGTGATTTTCACTTTTTTAAATTTTATATTCCTATCCTTTTTTGTCTATTGTTTATTTATTGTTGTAATTCTAGATTCTGAAAGCTGATGACAAGGAACTGAATCGCTGGTGCTCTCTCAAGAAAACAATCCAGTATAGACCAGAACATGTAGAGAAATATGATGTCAAAGCATATAAAAGGAAGGCAACAGATGAAAATCTAAAAAGAAAAACCTTAACAAGTCTTTACTCTCAGTAAGTAAATTTTGTAAGTTAGAGTAATTTAAAAACAAAATTATTGGTGGTGGTGATTATTGGTTAAGAAGAAGTAGGAGTGGGCAACTATCTCTATTAACACAATGCGGACCAGTCCCGAGAAAACTCGTGTTTGCCTAGCCGAGTGTTGCGGACCGGTCCCGAGTTATCTCGTGTTAGCAGCAGACCCAGCAGACTGAACTTTAGTGCTATCTTTTGAGATATACGGGAACTATTTGGAGGTCAAAGGTAAAAGAACTCTGTTATGTATGGTTCTACACAATCGATAGTCGCATTTCTTTTCGAGTATCCTTCATATCATAGATTTTCTTTGCATTTCTTGACAACATGTTTACAAAGTTCGAAGAGCCATGCAAGATGGCAGCGCCCAGGGATCGCATGTGTTTAGACAAAGATGAAATTATTCGCGAATTATTTGCTGATACAGGCTCCGAATATCTAAGTGAAGCAGAATATTAAAGTTCGATGATGAAATATCTTCTAACGGAAATGTTTCAAGTGATGACGAGGATATAGTCTTATCTTTAAGGTGTGGAATTCACGTTGTGCAGAACGAGCCTGTTAATTGTGTTGCGGGTGTAAATATTCTAAATATTGTAAATAATGTAGTGTTTTCTGGCAACTGGGTCATGGACAACAGTGAACCTAGGCTAGAGGATTTTGAAGGTGCTCCTGGTATAAAGGTATGGCCTAATGAATCTGGAAACATAGGACAAGTAGCAGGACTTATGTTTGGTGAGGAATTTTTTCTGTATGTAGCTGAATAGACAAACTTATACTATGAGCAGAATTCACATTCTCATAATGTATCCCCTAAAACACTAAAGTGGACAAATGTCACTAGCAGGGAAATTTAAAAAATATTGCTCTGTGTATATTGATAGGGCAGGTGAAGAAATCATGTCTGAAAGATTACTGGCCAACTGATCCCTTAATAAAAAACCCATATTTCCGAAAACTATGAGCCGAAATATATTTCAAGAAATACCCTGCATTTCAACAACTATTCAGGAAGGCCTCTAGAAAAATGCACAGTAGTCGTTCAAAAGCTAGTGAAGTTCTGACAGTTTATTTGAATGCATGCACTCCAGCTTAGAGGTAGTTAGAAAGTGGCCGGGAACAGGGCTGTGTATGGGGTGAAGGGCACCCGGTCCGCAATGTGTTAACACTAGTCAGAAGAAAAATGGAAGAAGTCCGACACTTTGAAGAATGGAGGTATTAGCAAAACAAAGGGAAGGGTTGCAAAAAGTGTAAAAATTAAAGACTCCCTATTCCTTGCGAGCCTAATATTGTTGGGGTTGAAGAAAAAGCAAGAGTTGACTGAGGGAGGTCAAATAGGAAAGATCTGGTGAGACTCAGCTGGGGGTTCCATGGTCACTAACCCACACTCCCAAAATGAAAGTCCCTGGGTCCCCTTTTAGGACATGCATGGGATACCGTGGCTGTATCTATTACCCCTACCCAGAGGGTGTTTAATTAAGTGTAGTATTATATAAGTATTACATAAGATTTAGGTCATTGTTTATAAGTAGATGTAATTTCAGATGCTTTTTAAAATGCCATTGTTCACTGTACAGAATTGTATCTAAAGAGAAAGTAGAGCCAGTCCAATTTCAGACGAGTTCATTACATACTGTAGTCTCAAAGGTTTTTGTTGTTTTTCGTTGACAAAGAAGAGAAAATATTGTTGGACTGTGTGTTCCTAAAACATGCTCTTCCATGGTAAATCGATGTGATTACCTAACTCTGTTTTTCTTGGTGTATACCTAGTAGTTGAATTGTGTATAAATTAATTATATGCACCTACAAAGATTTTTGCTTGGATTTCTGTGATTGACAGTAGGTGAAATGAAACACTGTTTTATAAGAATATCACATATCACCTACAGATTTTACACAAATCTGTACTTGCATAATGTTGATATTCTACAATCTTTAGCTTTAAAAGCATTGCATTCTGCACGTGTAACAAATAATCTTGAGGGTGTTAACACCAGAAAACCATGTTTTTCGTATCATTGCTGCCTTCCTAATACATAACCTGATTGAAAAGTTTAAAGGCCATTTTAAATTTCAAATCAGGTGCCACTACAGGCCCTACATTTCTTTTGTTTGTTCTTTCTTTTGTACTTTTGTTTTCAAAGCATCACCGTTCATTTGAATACATTTTAATAGAGTATCATATGGGGTGTTAGTTAGAATCACTGCTAAAACTTTTCGAAAGAGTGAACTATAGGCCCATATAACAATTTGATGGAAATGTAATGCCCCTTGTAGATGTAGACGACCATAGAAAGAAACATGGATGTTTCATTCACCAGATATTATGTACGTCCTAATGTTTCAGCAGCGCTAACTTATCTGGTGTTCCTACTCCTAGTGTTGAAGAAATATGATAAAGTAGACTCTTTATGATATCCCTTTTAGCACTGCAGCCATGGATTTTTTTCACTTCATTATTTGAGGAGAACCTCTGTCCTTGCAGATTTGTTTTCAGTGTAGGGATGCCCAGAAATCAAATGGCACTTAGTCTGGGATATATGGTGGATGTGCTGTTCCTCCAGTTAATGTCCGTGCTACCATTGTCACAGTAGCAACATGTGGACGGCATTGTCCTGGGTCAATTTGACATCCTCTGGCTGTCTGCTCGTCAGTTTTGACATTTTGCTTTACTCTAAGCCTACTATATGGCAGACCGAGTAAACCGAAACTCTCTTGGGTGTCTAAGGCTGAGATTTAATGAATTTCGTCTGGTAAACACAAAATGTGTCACCAGAGATCTTTTACATGCTGTCATTGTACAGTCGAATGGACTTTTTTCCACCCTTCAAAAATCTGACTACCTCTGCCGGGTTTGAACCCGCTATTTTGGGATCCGGAGGCTGACACACTACCACTGATCCACAGAGGCAGCTGTCCTAGAAGAAACATTATTTTTTGCATACAAAAATACATACATACATACATACATAAAAATTTTCAAGTGAAAGGATGCACAGAAGGCCTGTAGAGATTTCAGACGAATTAAGAACACTGATCAGAACGAATGAAGAAGTACTGGGCAGATAAGAAGAATCAAACAGTTATAAACATACAACATACTGCATCCGTCACCCTACCCCTCAAAGATCTCTGGCATTGTCATCGGAGTCGTATACTGGGTTTTGGGCTAGATGTTATTAATTTTAAAAATCTAATGGGCCTATATAGTGCCAGAAATGGGTGAGTGAAATGAAATACCTAAGAAGTATGATAGGAAAGAGAAAGAAAGACAGATTCAGAAACGAAGATGTCCCGACCCGGCAAGAGCTGGATAAGGGGAAAGGAGGATGATGACAAATGATTTGATCTGACAATAGGTGACAGACTGATTTTTATTTCATAGATAGAAAGAGATAAGGTTTAGCATAGAAATGGTAAGTCCAAATTTGGAAAGCTCTCTGTGAAATACGCTGTGATCGATCTTGTCAAACACTTTTTCGAAGTCCATATAAATCACGATGTATGTTTGTTTAAAGCATTAGCCACATCTTGCAGTAAATTTCATAGGGTAGTGACATTTGCCCATCTTCCATGATAGAATCCATGTTAATAGGGTGAAACGTAGCGTAGAATATGATTAAAAATATGGAAAAAAATAATTGTCTTGAATACTTCAACGAAAGCTCAAGGTATGGAAATGTACATTGTTATAATCTCTGGTTTTATGTATTGGACATATTCTTGACATTTTCTATATTTCTGGGATACACTTTTGTTTAATATATGATTAAATAATGGCTGCATGAAGATATCTGGTCAGACTTCGACTATGTAGTATGGAATCCCATCTTGCCCACTGGACTTCCAGTGGGAAGCCATAGCCATGGGGTCACTGATTTTATTCTAACTTTGGGAAGTTGACCCCACTCTAGGGACACCATGACCTTGACGTCAGTGTGGAGGTTTGTGTGCTCGTTGATTCTGAGGCCTGTATCAGCTCGTTACCCTTGCTGGATTGGTTTTGGAGTGGAGCCAGACTAACAAGGTATCCCTAACAAGATATACCCCGAGTTGCGTGAGAGTTACCTGTGCTCTTTTTCTTCATTTCTATTTCTTTCTTTCTTTCTTTCCTGTCTGAACCTCCTTAATTTTCATTTCTCCAACTGTCTAGCCAGTCTCTCTTTATCGGGTAGAATATTTGTATTTGAGTGAGTGCATGTGTGTGGAGGTTTCATTCTCTACCAATCACAAATTGTGGGTCGTGGCAAGATGATGCATGGCTACTGGAAGAATAGTCGCTAGCAGCTTGCCTCTAGATACCAAGCACCCTTTGGAATACTAAGCCTTATCCCGGCATGCAAGACTCTGCCAGGAGTTAACTGTATATTTCCCTAGCTACTCATGGCATCAAGATGGAACCTAGGAATTTTTGTTTCAATATAGAGAAAGCTGCCAGCCTTACAACGTCAAAACGGCATCTTTGAAACGTTCTGGATAGTAAAAGTGATAAATGGGTACCTCGATTTCTGGTTGCTTCCAGGTTCGGCGGTCAGAGCTTTCTCCCCAAAAGTCCTTTCTTAATAAGCAGTTCAGTAGAAGATATTGTTGGTGGCGAAGTTGAGGAAATGACGAAGCTCATTGACAGATCTGTCCTATTTAAAACAAGGACAGCCGACTAAAGTAAACGATTACTTGCAGCTACGATTTTCAGTACTGTGCCTGTCAAAATCGAGAAGCACAAATCTCTGAACTCCTGCCCGGAGTTATATTCTACAGGGATTTGGTAAAGGCTTCCGATGATGAAATTTTCAGGAACATTGCATGTGGAGTGTTACCGATGTTAGGAGGTTAGGAGGCATGTCAGTGATGAGCTGCTCGATACAGGCCCTTTAATCTGGACCTTTAATGCCCAGACACTGCCTTCACGCATCAAAGTTGCCAGGTACCCTTTAACTGTTTGGCCATACATACTAGCTCCTATGAGGTATTGTAACTGTCACACCTCATTATATTGTCAAGGTTTGATGACCTGTGAAACGTGTAGAAAATGCTGGTGTCAAGTATACACCACCGCCTGTGTGCATCAACTACCCAGGTATGCATGCGTCCATATCCAAAGTATATCCCACATCAAGCAGGAGAAGAAGATCCACGATATCAAAACTCTGGACAAACTCTCTTTTCCAGAAGCCCAGAGAAAACTTTTAATCTATGGCTGCTCCAGAGTTCGCCGTCTACTTTGCTGAAAAGGTCTCAAAAGTACACAGATCTTTGTTCCTACCACAGTGACATCAAGACCGGAAATTTCAACCAGTAGCCACCAACAGTTAATTGCAATGAAGACTGGTGATGGTTCTAAGAAGGTACAGATAACTTCGGGTGAACCATCTAGTGCGTTATTGCCGATGTCAGCTGGGGAGTCCTCCCCTACCAGGGCAGGGGTAAAGACTTCCCCAGCCAGGCCCTCACCCTCCTACCAAAGCCTAGACAATGAAGGAGGGGAAGGGGAAGCCCCTGCACTCCCCTAAGAAGTTGTAGAAAAAGACTTCTCCAACCCGATTGAGGGTCACAGCATCCCCAAAGAAGACTGGCAGACCATCTGCTGGCTCTCCTCCAAGGAAGATGGAAACAGCAGGCAAGAGCGAGAAGCCCCGGTACACTCTTGCTTGATTCCTTTCTGGGGAAACCCAGAAATAAGGCCAACGGTTCCAAAAGTGAGTTTTCACCATCTTCGGAGTTCTCGGTCACCAAGTCACCCCATATGGAGGAGACAATGGAGACTCAACCATTAATTATTTTGGATGGTAGTGATGACAAAATTAACACCAACAATGATGGCAGAAAATAGCAGATAACTGGCCGAAAGACGACCAAGCAGTTGTCTTAATTTTGCCATGCTGCTCATCCACGCTTTGGCATCATATCACTGTCGCCTAGCTGAGTTTACATCAATTGATATCTATCTGTCTCTGCAGCCTCCATAGTGTGCCTGCAGGAATCTTGTTTGAGACTTGGGCATGACACTACTATGGGAGGATATTGTCTTTATTCTAAAGACCAAGTAGCTCTGGATGGTGGAACGACTGGGGTGTTTGCACTGTAGTCCACTCCAACATCTTCAGTGACAAAGTACCGCTACTGACTGTGCTGTACGCAATTGCAGTTTGTGCTTCATTGCCAGTAATGACAATGGTGTGCAGTGTATGCTTTCCACCATAATACGATCTGCACATTCATGAACTCCAAGATTTGATTGCTCAGTTACTTCCTCCTTTCCTCTTGCTAGGAGATGTGAATGCCCGTAACACCTTCTGGAATTCTCCATCTTCCAGAACTAGGGGGGAGGATTCTTGAGCTATTGATCCACTAGTTTGATCTTAGTGTGCTGAACACTGGGGAACCTACTCACTTCAGCAGCGCACAGGACACATACTCCCACCTGTTTGTCACCTTATGCAGTCATGTGCTAGTTCCCCTGTTACGATGGCAAGTACATGATGATCTCTATGGTAGTGACCATTTCCCGATATCTCTCACACTCTTGAATCAAAGACAGACCGAAGTACCAAAGCGCTGGTTACTTTGACGGGCAAATTGACCAGAGTTTTCAACGACTTATAAATCTCATTTTTATCCTGTATTGGCATCAACTCAACATATTCCAGCGTAAAATCTAGTTAAGCTGGACTATATTTTTAGTTGCATAGACTAGCCATAAAAAGCAAATAAGTATTGGAAGATGGGATTCTTCCTTCAACCGTCACTTCAGTTCTGAGTTATTTAGTTTAATTCCCGGGTTGAATCGTGTTGTAGTTGTCTGTACATCACGTACAGTTTGCCGACGTTTCGAATACTTTGCAGTATTCTCTGTCAAAACGTTTGTCGACGTTTCGAATACATTGCAGTATTCTTTGTCAAAACGTTATCATGTAATTTCCTTTGTTACAGAATAAGGATAATGTATCAATATTTCAAGATTTTCAGATTGACGCCCCTTTTGACAAAGCACTCATAAAAACGAACTGCTTCCAATGTAAAGTCTGCTCGTCAAATCAAGACCAGTTTGAGGAAACTACCAACATGTTGCATTTTACTGTTTACTATTAATAAATTACAGAAGCATGTCTCAAACCTATACATGATGCGGAATATTTCCAACCTCTTTAACACGCATATTAAGACTTCAAGCTGTAGATACTATTGAGATTCAACAGGATTTATGACTCAAATTTTAATATATTCAACATCATAAGTCAACTAACAATTGTTTTTTAAAAACAAAGATGCTACCTCAGACTACAGGGGTAACATAAAACAAGGCACAAACAGAGTTAAAAGGGGAAGGTAAGAGCCAACTACACAATATAAAAAATCACTACACACTCGGAAAAAACAGTAGCTGGCATTACTCGGATCTCCAACAAAACATGTACGTAAATATCAGTAGGGCCAACTAGTGAACAACAAACCAGGAAGATGAAAAGGCTGGGAACCTACCAAAGGCATGGACATGGCTTAGTTAGCAGATTCCGAAATAAATCACCGTGATCCTTAGATTTTAAAAATATTATTTACAAGATAATTTTACGAATACATTCCAAGTTATGAGCTATAAGTTCAGTGATATACATAGGTTATTTCGTAGCAGGGTAAATTCAAATTTCAAATCAACTATACATCTAGTTACCAATGCAGTAGTACAATGCAATTTACAGGTTATCCAAAATCTAGCGTACCTCAAGTTATACAGAACTACCAGAGGCAAACCCCAAGGGAAATAATATTAAACTACAATATACATATTTTAGTGAAACAAGAAATGGGAATGCCTCGGAAACGAACAGGTAAGTCCAGCTGAAAAACTAAGGCGTCATAAGTAACTAATTTGGTGAATCTAGGCGAGGTTAGGGCAGACTCCTGTATGAAAAGCAAATCGGAACATTACGGAAATTTTAGCAGGACGGAATTCAAGAGTGCTTACCCGAGGAGAGTGCCATCCCGGAAACCGGGGGATGTCATCCAGATAGGCTGCTCGCAGACAGATAGACCAAGACCGACAGATTTCAAGATACAGAATTTATTCGAACACTGCCTCGCTCACTATATATAGGAAATTCCGGCCTTGGAGGCAGCCAATCAGCGTGCACGAGTTCGCTATCGCCACCTAGACTCACCAATCACAACCTTACTTCCGATCGCGAACTTTGACTAACATTCTAGAATATGCATGATCGCGAAAGTCGTATTTTTCCAGAATAGACAGAACACATTTTCTAGAACACATACCAACAAAGTAACACACCCTGTACAAAAGTTATGTAACTTTCTGGATCTTTCCAGGAACTATAGACAGAATTCTACTATTTACAAATGCCTATGTTACAACATTATACAGTACAGGTTAGGTCAATAAAAATAAAACATATCATATTTTACAAAGTCTTCAAAAAAATACATTCCACTTGTATTACATAGTTCACTTGTAACATCTTCCTCCCCCCGAAAGTCGAGCCCTGCTCGACCAATAATATAACCTCACTGGGGAGCAAGCGATAGAACGTTTTCACACAGTACCGATAGTAAAGGTACATTACTTTAACACACCTGATTTCTTGAAGTTAACTTTGTCATAACCAACAACACAAACTGTCACATAATTTTCAAAAATAATATAGATCCACCTCTTGAATAAATATCACAAAATCCACATGGATTGTCACATTGCACTTCAAAATGCCTTCTTCCACAGATGAGTAGACAATTTGTAGTCTGTCCACCAAATCATGTTCACCACACTTTCTTCCAAATGTTAGAAATACCAAAACTTCTCATTTGTTGCTAACACTTTTGCACTACTTTCCCACGACAGTCACAGCACAGCTAGGCCACAGGTTCTTACTGATGATGCGGCTGCCGACACGGCCGTTTGCCGCCAGCCTTCATTCAATGTCAGTCCAAACCCGACACCTAGGTGAGTTGCAGTTGAGTGGTCTCTTGCACCAAATAAGCAGGGGTGAGACACCGTCCAGTCCGCCTGCCACCAATAGGATTTTCCCCGCAGGATAGTGGTGCCGGATGGTGACGCCCAAGGCACACAGTGTGCCTCCCAATTTGGCACTTCAGGTTCCTGCCCGAAGAAGCTGGTCACTGCAGCCGCTGTAACACACACAAATCGCAGCAGACATGGGAATACTTTGAGGTAAAAGTATGCTGCTGGGCTCAAGATCTCGCGTGGAGTCACCCGATGGGTGGCTTAATAAGTATGCAGTAGGGACTCTCCCTCGCACACCAGGGATATTAGGGCACTAGCCCCGGGGTAAGCACTGCTATCTACAATTCACGTGACAAGATTATGGTGGGGGTGAAAAGAAACTACAGGAGGGTGCCCTAAACCTGACTGTAAAAGGAAGAAAATTCCAAGTAGTGACCCTAAACTAAAACTTATCTAACTTATAATACTAAATCGATTACACTAGAGGATACCTAAAGTATTCACTTACACAATTACTTACAACTAACTTACAATAAAACTTATTATTATCTTATAACTAAAACCTTATAAATAACCTCACAATAAAATTATTTTATAACTAAATTCTTACAAATAACTTACAACTAAATCTACAAGGTCACCAACAATGGTATTTACCCTTCCCTACCAGACTTAAGGTACCTTGATCTGGGAGAGATGTACTCTGCTGAGCCTTTTCCTTTCGGGATCGCTCACCAATAATGTCACCGGGGTGAGGAACTTTAAGATGGTGCAGGGACCTCGAAATCTGGGGGCCAACTTACTGATAACATGGTCCGCAGCACTACTGATGGGATGTGTTCTAATAAACACCTGGTCACCCACAGAGAGATCGTGCGGTCTTCGCCCATGGTTGTAATTACGCTGGACCTTAGCGTAATAAACCTTCAAGTTCTTTCGTGCACGGTGCCAATTAGCTCGGATCTTTTCTGGGCTGGCATCGTCGGGCAGAAGATCATTAATTGACCATAGGTTAGATAGAGGAGAATTTGGAGTAAAAGCCAACATTAACGAAGCAGGGGTTTGCTTGTGGCTTTCATGGACAGCAGTGTTAAATGCAAATGACAACCAATTCAGTAAGGAATCCCACTTGGAGTGGTCTGAGGAGTGATAAGCGATGAGGGCAGATCGCAGGTTACGATTCACTCTCTCAGCATAATTGGGCTTCGGGTAATACGAAGTAGTGGTTACATGAGCAATGGATAGATCAAAACAGAAATTCCGGAACTGGGCAGAAGTAAAGGCTCTTGCATTATCACTTACCAAGAATTGACAGGGCCCAAACGAGGCGAATATCTGTTTCAAGAACGAGATGGTGGTGTTGGCGTTAGCCATCCGAGTGGGGAACAGCCACGTAAAACGCGAAAAGGCGTCAACACACACGAGTATGAAACAATGACCATTCCGAGATCTCGGGAAAGGACCAATATAGTCTATGAACAGTCTTTCCATGGGGCAAGAGGCTTGCTCAGAAGACATGAGACCTAGACGAGTATTCGGGGCAGGTTTACTGATGTTGCAAATCTTACAGGACTTGACAAGGGTACGGATCTCACTATCCATGGATTTCCAAATGAAGTGGTTACGGATTTTTTTCCCTTGTTTTGAAAACGCCCAGATGACCGCCCACTGGGGATTCATGAAAGTATTTGAAGAGAGCCGGGATCAGGTTAGTTGGGACTACAATTTTGGGGCCTCTGCGACCACGAGCAGGACAACAAAAGACACCATTCTTAAGAATATAGGGCTTAACATGCTCACCAGATTTAATCCTGTCGACAATGGCTTTTAACTCAGGATCATCCTCTTGATGTTTGGCAATATCCTTGAAAAGGAAGGGAGAGTCAGTGTGAACTACATTGACAAAAGCTGATACTTGTTCGGGAGATGAGTCTACTGGCTCAGATTGAGGATCAGAGCTGTCTGGGTGGAACATCCTACTGAGGCCATCAGCCACAACGTTTTCCGTGCCACGAATGTGGCGGGCTTCAAATTGGAAGGCTGAGATGCGCACTGCCCATCGTGCTAGACGACCGGTCGTTCGCGGCTTGGCCAGTACCCAACTCAACGCCTGATAGTCAGTTTCCAGATCGAAAGGGAGATGTTCCAGGTACATTCTGAAGCGTTCTAAGGAGAAGACAACAGCCAGGGCTTCCAACTCATAAATGGAATAATTGCGCTCAGCAGGATTCAGGGCACGGGAAGCATAAGAAATAGGACGGCGCCCTTCTTGAAATTCCTGTAGAAGAACTCCGGATATGCCTGGGAAAGAGGCGTCAGTCTGAAGAATGAAGCGTTTAGAAAAGTCTGGCATAGCCAGTACAGGGGCGTTACATAAGGCAGATTTCAAGTCCATGAAGGCTTCGCGTTGGGCATCACCCCACACAAATTTGGCATCCTTTCTTCTCAAATCATTTAATGGAGCTGCACGTTCAGCAAAATTAGGAATAAACTTGCGAAAGAAATTCACCATGCCAATGAATCTGGCTACAGCCTTGACGTCCTTTGGAGGGGGGAAAGTCTGGATGGCGGCAGTACGAGACTGATCGATTGAGACACCCCTCCCCGACACGATATGTCCTAAGAAGGACATCTGGGGTTGTGCAAAAGAAACCTTGGATGCCTTGAGGGTTAGACCTGCTTCACGCAGTCTTTCAAGCACTTCCTTGAGATGGAGTAAGTGTTCCTCAAAGGTTTCACTAAAAATTACGAGATCGTCAAGGTAATTATAAACAAACTTGAACTTAATGTCCGATAAGACATAATCTAGTAACCGTGTAAAGACAGCCGCTCCAGTTGCTAGGCCAAAAGGGACACGTTCGAATTCATATAGGTTCCAATCGGTTGCAAATGCAGTGAGATGCTTGGATTCTTCGGCAAGGGGTATCTGGTAATAAGCCTGATTTAAATCGAAAGTGGTGAAAATTTTTGCATTAGCGAACCAAGAAAAACAAGAGTGCAAATCAGGAAGTGGGACAGATTGGAGGACTACCTTACGGTTCAACATCCGATAGTCGACTACAGCCCGATAACCACCTTGTGGTTTGGGGACCAGAAACATTGGAGAAGAATAGGCTGACCTGGAAGGCCGTATCACTCCGTCAGCGAGCATTTGATCAATGATAGCCTTCAGGGCTTTCATTTTGGGAGGTGACAACCGGTACGGAGGAGAGCGAACAGGTATGTTATCTGTAACCTCAATTTTGTATTCCAATACATTGGTGACGCCTAACCTGTCAGTGAAGACATCAGGGAACTTATCGCAGAGTTTCCTAAGTTGATTGGCCTGCTCTTCGGGTAAGTGATTAAAACCAAACGCCTTGGGTTCATCAGAATTTTCGGAAACAGCGTTAACATGGCAAGGCAGAATAGGGGAGCGATCACACAGCTCGAATGTTCTTGCACAAAATTTAAAATGGAATCTGTTGAACTGGAGGTCCAAAATCATGCCTGTTTTTGCAATAAAATTTGCACCCAATATGAATTGGCAGGACAAATCTATTGCCACTAGCACTGGCATTTTCCAGGTGAAATCACGGACTCTAATCTTGACCTCTAGGGACCCTACAATATTCAATGAATTGGAATTAGCAGTATGGCAGGTTAAGGACACGGGTTGTAATGTAGGTAGCGTAGCTTGCAAACAGTTTTCATAGAATCATACCAGGTCTCACTCATCAAGGTGACACTACTCCCAGAGTCTAGCAACGCACAGACAGGTTCATTATTGACCTCTATGCATAAATATGGTAGTTTACAAGAAGGTATGGCAGAAATCCTACAAGATTGTAAGAAATGAAAACCCGAGTCAGACTGGGAGCAATCATTAGCCTCAGCATTAAGTAAATTAACCAAGGTACAGTCATGATCGACAAGACAAGAAGCCATGCTTTGGGATTTGTCATCAGAACCGGCGGTTAGTCTTCTAGCACTACTATGGTCTGGGGGTCCAGAGCCAGAAGTGTTACGTGGGCACTGCCTAGAGAAATGCCTAGTTGATCCACAGTTACAGCAAGAAGTATTGGTGGAAGAGCCTCCACCCATCGCAGGTTTCCTATTGCCTAATGTCCCGGCCTTGGGACAATGCCGCTTGAGATGAGCGGTGGAGCCACAAATGAAACATGAACGGGGATTACGCGAGTTGGACGCAGGTGATGGGGTGGTTTTAGAATCCTGAGGAGGGGGCATGGTTATAGGAGGTGGGGCTAAAGCAAGGCGTAACTGGTCAGCATATCGAATGCCTTCAGCAGACACTGTAACGGCTTCCAACTAGGCGAACGTTGCTGGTCGGGGTGAAAGAGCCAGATATGATCTATAGTTCGGGGCAAGACCTTCAACTATGTTGGCAACCATCTGAGCCTCTGAATAGTGGAGCCGGAAAATCTTAGCTTGGAGCTTAATGTCTTGAACATACTCAGATAGTGACTCATTAAAATGTTGTACTCTAAAATAGTGCTTCTGCACTAATGCCGACAAGGCACGAGCAGGAATGAAATATTCAATAACATGGGCATGAAATTGATCTACTGACCATCTTTCAGCAATGGCGCTGACAATGTGCTCAGAAAGAGCTCCAGAGACATGTGGGTATAGAATTTGAAATACGTTGTCGTTCCTAAGACCATACACAATTGCCTGATCCTTGAATTCAGTTAGGAACCGAAGGAAGGAAATAACTTCTCAACGGAGTTAGCTGAAAATTTCGAGATACCTTTAAACACAGTGGTCAACGGGTGAGGCAGACTGGAGAAAATCTGGGGAAAGACAGGTGTAGGGGGTGCTTGGAAAGGCTTAGAATAGTCCAGAGGGTTTAGCAAGGCCTCGTGCCTTTGATTCGGGTGCCCTTGTGAAAAGGACGGAGTACAGGATAGGTTAGGATTAACGTTATCCTGCAATGTTATGGGCGCAGACAACCTCATTTGAGAAAGGTTCTCACTAATCTGAGAGACCATTTGGGCATCAACTGGTTGTGTAGAGGTTATGCAACTCGATACGGGTGGCACTAAGACAGGGGGGTGGTTTTGCACCATGGAATCAAAACCGGGTTGATTAGGAATAGAAGGTAAACACTGAGCTTCAACGGAATTAGAAGAAACCACAGGAAAACTTGTAAGGTTACCAACATGCAAAAGAGATGTATCATTAGAATGACTTACAGGTGTCCTAGGTCCAGACAACGAAAGCGAAGATCCCAGGACAGCATTGTTCACCTCAGACTCCTGAATAGGCCTAACATCAGCACTAGGTGTCAGATCGCACCCTTGAGCAGCAACAGATGCCTCGCCACAATTAACACTGTCACTCATTCCAGATGGGATCGACACTTGAATTTGAGAAACTGTGTTATTTAACTTATTGCCTTCAAACAAACCACTGATTCTGTCGAAAACTGTGGAAAACTGTTCTAGTAAGGCTTGACATTTCTGCCGCTCAACTTCCGGCAATTCGAGAGACAACAAATCCTTAATCCTGTCTAAATAATGTAATAACTGCGCTAATTAGCCATGCGAGGGCTTAGAAGCACTAAAGGACACAAGAATGGCGTTAAATTCAGGTAACCTATCTTCAATCACGGCCAAAGACTCACGCAACTCGTCTGTAGTTAACTCAGGTATGGTTATAGGTAGGTCAAGGGACTGCTTCAACAGGCTAGTGTCATCTCTGACATTCCCTGTCGAATTAATTTTGCGAATTTTTAACTCGTAAATCAGTTCTGCCTTTCTTAAATGGAAAGGATTAGGAACAGCGCGAGCCATCCTGACAGGTAGAAACAAGATTTCAAGCGATATACGAACTACAACTTTTACGGAGTTTTAGGTTAGGTATGATCACGGTTCACTTTTCTTCTTCTGCAATCTAGCGCTTGCCTCTGCTACCAAAATGCTACCTCAGACTACAGGGGTAACATGAAACAAGGCACAAACAGAGTTAAAAGGGGAAGGTAAGAGCCAACTACACAATATAAGAAATCACTACACACTCAGAAAAACAGTAGCTGGCATTACTCGGATCTCCAACAAAACATGTACGTAAATATCAGTAGGGCCAACTAGTGAACAACAAACCAGGAAGATGAAAAGGCTGGGATCCTACCAAAGGCATGGACATGGCTTAGATAGCGGATTCCGAAATAAATCACCGTGATCCTTAGATTTTAAAAATATTATTTACAAGATAATTTTACGAATACATTCCAAGTTATGAGCTATAAGTTCAGTGATATACATAGGTTATTTCGTAGCAGGGTAAATTCAAATTTCAAATCAACTATACATCTAGTTACCAATGCAGTAGTACAATGCAATTTACAGGTTATCCAAAATCTAGCGTACCTCAAGTTATACAGAACTACCAGAGGCAAACCCCAAGGGAAATAATATTAAACTACAATATACATATTTTAGTGAAACAAGAAATGGGAATGCCTCGGAAACGAACAGGTAAGTCCAGCTGAAAAACTAAGGCGTCATAAGTAACTAATTTGGTGAATCTAGGCGAGGTTAGGGCAGACTCCTGTATGAAAAGCAAATCGGAACATTACGGAAATTCTAGCAGGACGGAATTCAAGAGTGCTTACCCGAGGAGAGTGCCATCCCGGAAACCGGGGGACGTCATCCAGATAGGCTGCTCGCAGACAGATAGACCAAGACCGACAGATTTCAAGATACAGAATTTATTCGAACACTGCCTCGCCCACTATATATAGGAAATTCCGGCCTTGGAGGCAGAATCAGCGTGCACGAGTTCCCTATCGCCACCTAGACTCACCAATCACAACCTTACTTCCGATCGCGAACTTTGACTAACATTCTAGAATATGCATGATCGCGAAAGTCGTATTTTCCCAGAATAGACAGAACACATTTTCTAGAACACATACCAACAAAGTAACACACGCTGTACAAAAGTTATGTAACTTTCTGGATCTTTCCAGGAACTATAGACAGAATTCTACTATTTACAAATGCCTATGTTACAACATTATACAGTACAGGTTAGGTCAATAAAAATAAAACATCATATCATATTTTACAAACAAAGTCTTCAAAAAAAATACATTCCACTCGTATTACATAGTTCACTTGTAACAAAAGAACTTCGGAGTTTTAGCCAAATCTCATTACTGTGAGGATATTATGGTGTTTTGGACGTCAGTGTTATTAGAATCAATGTCTATCCCAATTTTTGCACTGTCATTTTAAATTGTTAATCTGTCCATTGTGTTTACAAATGCCTACGTTCACGTATTTTACCACTTATTTTTTAGAATCATAATTAAGTACAAATTAGTTACAAGCAAATTAACAATGACAGGTCTTAACCTTGAGACAAGCTACAAAGGCTGAGGATGCTCGGAAACTGAGCAAAACATGTCCCTTTTAATGTAATGTTGTAGTAAAATGAATTTCTAACAGCACAAAATCAATTGAATAAAAAATAAAAATTTGAATTCAAATTATAAGAAATAGCAGCAGCCTTGTATGATTGTCCACAGCCTTTTAAGCATTATTGCCTAAATCCTACAATGGCTAACCATATTGTGTTTATCACATCCATGCTAAAGCCCATTATTGATTCAAGAGAGTAAGAAAGTTATAGGGAAAATTATGTATCTTCCATGACGACACATACTTCGTCATCACAAGTGTCCATTGGAGTCCAGAACTTACCCGCTATCCCCAGAATCTTCATTAATGGAAATGTAGTTATGATTCCTTCAATCATTGCAGAGCACATTGTGTCATATTTGGCAGATACATCTAGCTCTGGGAGATATGACCTTGCATTTCTGCCTATTAAGCGTGAGGGAGAGGCACACCATCTCTCCTTTGCCTCTAATGCTTCAGATTCCTATAATGTGCTTTTCATAAAGTGGGAATTGTAGAGTGCACTCACAATGACATGGCTTCTGGACCCAAAAAAGTTCACAATCAAATACTGAAACATTTGACCAATTTCTAACCCAGGTAAAAATCCTAATCCTCTGGATAGTTATAGGCCAATGTGCCTTACAAATGGCTTCTGTAAGTTATTTGGAAGGATGGTGAACCAGCGACTTATGTGGTCCATGGAAGAGAGACTACAAATTTGATTTATGTTGCACCGACACGGATAGATCTCATGGGTATGATGAGATGGGAAAGGGCTTAGAGTGGGAAGAAAGTAGCCATGGCCTTAATTAAGGTACACCCCAGCATTTGCCTGGTCTGAAAATGGGATCATAGAAAACCACCTTCAGGGCTGTTGACTGTGGGGTTCAAACCTTTGATCCCCCGATTGCAAGCTCAAAGCTACATGACCCTAACCCTATGGTGGAAGAGAGAGATCTCTTGGCTAACTACCAGTGTGGTTTTCTCTCTCATCAGTCTTCCACTGATCATCTGGTCAAACTGGAGAGCGCCATTCAGGAGACCTTTCTCCAAAAGGAACATCTAGTAACCATGTTTTCTGACCTGGAAAAAGCTTATAAAACTATCTGGCAATATGGGATTAACTCTACACTACGCCAGTGGGGGTTTCGGGGTAATTCACCAATATTTATTCAGAACTTCATGTCCCTCCAACTCTTTCAAGTCTGAGTAGGGAATGCTTTTTATTAGCATTACATTCAAGGAAATGGAGTACCACAAAGATCTGTGCTGAGTGTCATTTTGTTCACAATCGCCATCAACGGCATAGTTGCTGCTACTGTGCCCTTAGTCTTTCCATCACTGTATGTAGATGATTTAGCTTTACATTTCAGCTCCAGAAGGATGGCAGTTGCTGAGAGACAGCTGCAGCAAGCTATTAACCGAGTTGACAGATGGGCTCTGCAATATGGTTTTTGATTTTCAGTGGCGAAAACCTCGTTGTAGCCTTCTGTCAATGTCGCCTTGTGCATCCTGAACCAGAACTTTGCTTGCAAAACAGCATCTTACTGGTGGTAGACACCTGCGAGTTCCTGGGTCTCCATTTGATAAGTGACTTACATGGCAGCCCCACACCCACCAGTTGAAGGCTGCTTGCATTGAAGACACTTAACATGCTTAAGTTTCTCAGCAGCACTTCGTAGGGGATTGACCGGGTGGAGCTGCTACATTCGTACACTGCTACAGTCCTTTCCCGGATTTACTATGGTTTACAGTTTATGGTACAGCATCAAGATCTACGCTGAACCTGTTAGATAGTATTCACCATAATCAAGTTGGGCTGACAACCGGAGCTTTCCATACTAGCCCCATTCCGAGCCTCTCCACCACCACACTGTTCATCTTTGACTTACCTTTTCATCTTAATCTCTATTCTATACCTGTGTCTGTATCTTTTGTCTGTTGCACTTGATTTAATTTTCTGTTATATTCCTACCCCTCCCCACATCCTCTTTGATTAATCTGATAGCCTTGTTATCTATTCTATAACTTCCAGATGTGTGAACATGAAATATCTTGCTTAGAGTTAAGATGGCGACACACTACCTACTCAGAATACAGTACCCTATCGCATAGTGGATCATCTGGTGACAAACGAGAATAGCATTTAATCAGTACACCAACAGTCAAGTAATTTCCAAATTCCAACCGCCCTTATTAGAAAAGTCATAGTTGTGGACGGATGTGTTTTTCTTCTGAGGATGCAAAACATAAAGAATTCTTATAGTTTATTTATTTGACATGGCAAGAACCCAAAAAATTATCATGTCTAATATATTATTGTGTAAGTCTTTTCTTTTGTTTTAGAAATGTTGATGTGAATGAAGATGTCCCTGAGACACCCAGAAAGAAAATGAAAATAGTAAAAGAAGATCAGTCTGAGAAAAACATTATCTTGGGCAGTGATGAGAATAAGAAGAAGAAAAAGAAGAAGAAGTCAGTGGAAAAATCTGTGGATATGTTAACAGAAAGTAACATAAATGGTGAAAACAGTGAAGACTATAATGGAAACATTGAAGACAATGATGTAACAGCCTCCAGAGTGTCTACTTCTGAAAATGTGAATAACAGTGTCATTTCTACTGCACCTACAACTGACAGAAAGAAGAAACGGAGAAAGAAAAAGAACAAGGAATTCACCTCTAGAGAAAACGGACCAGATTCCTCTTTGGGTGGTACCAGTTCGGTGTTGTTATCTGATATACCTCAGACTACTACTAAAAATGTTAAGCCCCATCATGAGGCATTCAGAAAGAAGAAGATGAAAAACAAAAATATTCATGAATCATGTGTACCAGAAATATCAGATTCCCGTTTGAAAGCCTATGGTCTTAATCCCAAAAAGTTCAAAAACAAATTGCTTTATAATAAAAAGAAATCATAAGCTATGTACAGTGCATAATTATTTTCTTTTAAATATAGGCCCTACTATATATTATAATCTGATAGATTACCATGGTTTATTGTCATTTTCTACCCTGTGCGTTCTGTTCTGATCACTTTGATCAAAATTCTGTTGGAGTGTCAATTTAGAACCTGTCAGTTAATATCTGACCTGTTAAACTAAAGATCTTGGGCCCAGGCCCATTCTATTTGGTGGCATTTGAATATGTCTGAATGGAACAGCTTATTATTCATAGTATTCCTTTCTCATGTAAGAAACGCAAAACTAGGTTTGGTGTCTGTGAAGGCAATTAATAGTTGCGTTACTTTAATTTTGTATGCATTTTTAAAACTCTGTGAGGGACTTGATTTGGCTTGAAAATTGTGAAATTTTAGTGATGAGCTTATGTGTGATAAAATGTATGTATTAATGTATCTGTACAGGGGCTGCCTGGCTGAGGCAGTTATGTAGTTGCACTTTGTCAATACTCTCAACAGTCTTTATTATGTTACTAATGGCCATACATGTTTCGAGAACTTAGAACGTTCTCTTCTTCTGCGGCATATTAATCACCAATATTCTCTTGGACTTTTTACATCATAAAATGACAATTCTTAATTTATGCTTAACACATTAAAATAATGATAAACATGTATTTATTTTGGCGAACATGTCTATGGATTACTTGAAATTGAGTAAAATAATAGATAAAATAAAAGGTTTGATTAAATGGCTGAGATATGTGGTTGATGTATTTGTTATCATGGATGAATGAAAACTATTTCCAGGTAATCTATTAAAATTTCTGAATGAAATAGATAATGATGTTAAACTTATGATGGAATCTGAAGATAAAAGTGCACTAAGCTATTTAGATGTTAAAATAATTGTAAAGCAATAGAGGATTGGATTACCCGATTTTTAGAAAGAAAACATACACTAGCACTGTTATTAAAAATGACTCAAACCATCTGGGGCAGCATAGAACGGCAATGTTTTACAGTCTTATCAGCAGGGCGCTTAAGGTCTCCTTAAAAAGACAGGAGTTTGAAAAAGAAATGAGTATAATTTATGAAATTGCAGCAAGTAATGGATATTCCAAAAATTATGATGAGAGTTTTGTCCATTGCTCATAATTTGAAAAGGATTGTATTTCTGTATCATTCGTGTCCACAGTAACAGGGAAATGCACTTTTTAATTTTCCATAATTTCTGCCTGCCTGCCTGTCTGTATGTATGTATGTATGTATGTATGTATGTATGTATGTATGTATGTATGTATGTATGTATGTATGTATGTACACGCATCACGAGAAAATGGCTGAAGAGAATTTAATGAAATTTGGTATGCAAAGTCGGGGAATAAGTCACTACAATCTAGGCTATATATAATTTTATTCATGCTGAGTGAAATGGTAGTTTAGGAAAAGGTCTAACATTTAATTCTCAAATAGTTATGTTATTAGTGGCCATATCTTAATGAAAATCGGTGTGCAAAGTTGGAGAATAAGTAGCTATAATATAGTCCATAAATAATTGTATTCACGCTGAGGAAAATGGTAGTTTAGGAGAAGGCCTAAAATTTAATTCTCATATACAGGGTCCGCCAGAAAAATGTATACACTCTTTACGGAACAAAAACTATTTAATGTGTTTTTTTTTTTACATTTACATTTTGATTACACATGTAGTACTGTCTTCAGTTAAACATATGGTTACATGAGATGTTCAAAATGTTCACCGTTGGCTGCCAGACACACAGCAGAACGACGAGCGGTCGCTGCAACTACGTCCGTCAATGTTTGAATGGGGATCTCTGCACATGCCGCTGTAATCTCCTGGCGAAGGGCCTCCATCGTGCGTGGCTTACGTCGATATAATTGATTTTTCACAGTTCCCCCCAAGTAAAAGTCCATAGGGGTAAGATCTGGCGACCGTGGGGGAACTAAGTGGACCCTTGTCATCCAGTCCAATGTCCCGGCAGATTGTCATCCAGGAAAGCTCGTACTGCTACATGGTAGTGTGGTGGCGCCCCGTCCTATTGGTAGACGACTTCAACATCGCCTCCACACACGTACAGCTGGTAAAATTAATGTGCGTAACATTTCCAAGTACACTGCTCCAGTGACAGTACCATCAAAGAAAAAGGGTCCTAGTAAGCCCCTCGACGACAGTCCACACCAGACATTAACCCCTGGTAGATTGACCGCCTTGTCAACATGAACATGCGGATTTTCCGGAGCCCAGTAGGCACAGTTATGTTGATTCACTGTTCCATTAAGTTTAAACTGGGCTTTATCAGACCACACTAACTTCGTTAGAAATTGTTCATCTTAGGGTTACCATTTGCTGATACCATTCGGAAGATTGCATTCGACGATCGGGATCGTCCTCATTAAGCGCATGCAGTAATCATGGGATGCAAACTTTCCACTTAGCTGTTTTCAAAAGTCATCATACACTTGTACTTCTAATCCCCACTTCCCGTACACACTGCATAGCAGACTTCTGTGGAGAATTAACAAAACTTTCCAACACGTGAGCCGACAAAGCAGGGCTGGTAGCTGTGCGCGTTCTTCCCGATCTTCCTTTATGAATATCACAAATCGTTCCATGCGTCTCAAACTTCCCAGTAATGCGTTTAATTGTTAGGCGTGTTGGCGCTTCTGTTTCAAACTCCCTCCTCCACTGACGTTGCACTTCAACGGCGTTATCAAACCTAATAAACCACTTCAGAATGTACTTTCGTTGCTCGAACGTCAAGCGTGCTCCAGCCATTTTGTTTTCCCACTATCGTGATGCAAGTACTGACATCTGTTGAGCGAAGGACCATACTACAACATTTAAAAACAATGAAAACAGTTGACAATATCCATATCCCGATATCGTCTAACAAAGAGTGTATACATTTTTCTGGCGGCCTCTGTATTTGTTATTAGTGGTCCTATCTTCATGAAAATTGGTATGAAAAATCAGGGAACAAGTCGCTTTAATCTAGGCCTAACCACACAGCCAACTCGCCCAGTCGTACCGAGTGTAACAGCCTGCCTGAATATTGGCGGGAAGTTGCTGGGGAGTTAGATAACTTTCTTCTTTAGCATGCAATTCCTTTGGTTCATAAATTTTCTGATACTACTCGTACATAACACACTGGTTCATCATAGCATTCGAGCTATTCAATCCCTGCTCTGAGGCACTGATTGGAAGGAGTAGTATGCATATTTAACGAAATAATGGAAGAGGAGTGTTCACGGCTGTCTGCGGCCTGGTCATTCCAGCTCTGGAATTTTAGACTGTTAGATCGGCACCGTAGCATTGACATATCAGATGTAAGGCTTTTCAGGCGTTTGCTGTATTAACCAGCGTTTCGTATTAGGTCTGACACTAGACTCGTCAGAGTGGGATGTGTCAGACCCTACCCACTGACGCTGCGTGTATGCAGGTGAGCTTATCAGAAGCCTATATATGCGGCACAGTCTGATAACTGCATACGGGAGATAAATCTCCACAATGGAATTATTGTCCGCCTAGCAATTCCGAATGGAAAATTCTAAATTCCCATGGAGGGAATTAGATATTTTTCACCAATAGAGCATGTCAAAAACATATCAGATGTAAGGCTTTTCAGGCGTTTGCTCTATTAACCAGCGTTTCGTCTTAGCATTGTTCGTTAAAAGTGACAAAAAGTGCAGTTTTTCATTTGATCAAATATTTTATAATGATAACATTGCTTTTAATCGCTACATTCCTACTGATGTTTTTGTAATGACCTATGTTGACTTCAGTTAGGAAAACCACAAAGACAGTCTTTCTGATAATCCCGTAGCGAAGCATGGGTACATCAGCTAGTTAATTAATAAAACCAACTCAACTTTAAATAAGGAACAGAAAGAAAAGAAGAGCGTGGCAATGATTACATTTCATGATAGGCATTCATATGGATTAAAGAAGATTTTTAATAGACATGATATCATAATTGTATGTAAAACAGACAGTAATAACATTTTGTTTAATTCACATAAAATAAACAAAACCAATAAATTTCATAAATCGGGAGTGTATTGGAACAGATGCCAAGATTGCAAGAAACAATACGTGCAGTCAGGCAGGAGCCTAGAGATTAGATATAAAGGGTATTTAAATGCAGTTAAGAGTAGGAGATACTCGGCAACATGTGAGCGTATGTAAGAACACGGTCATAAATTTAAAGACGTAAATAAAGATCTGAAAATATTACACAGTTCAGAAAGGAAAAATGGCTATTTTGGCAAGAATATGGATCTATTTGGCCCAAAAAAGTAATAGTGAACTAAATTTAAATGAGCCAATGAACAAGGAGAACATGTTGTTTAAATTAGCAAATAAATGCATAAGGAAGTAGAGAAGAAAGAAACATCAGTTAACATAGCCCCGGTCTTTGACCCATTCCCCCTCTTAGTACAAGTCTTCCGCACTGTCCGCTTGTATTCCCCTTCCCAACAGTTAATTGGTAACAAGATCATACTTATTTTGGTTTATAAAGCCAAGGTCTTGTTGGATTTTACAAGTATTTGACAAGCAGCTTTCTCAGTAAGTTTCTAATAGCATTTGAATTTTGAATACCGTATTTACACGAATAACCCCGCCGCTGAGTAATCGCCGCACCCTCATTCTAGGAAGACTTGTTTTGAAAAAACAAAATCAACTAAAATTCCTTCCCTCAAAAGGGTAAAATAGGCATAATCAAATACACTGACTGACAGAGCAAATGCAACACCAAGAAGGAGTGGTTCGAAAGGGATGAAAGTTGGGGAAAAAACAGAGACGGCACGGACGAATAATTGATGTTTATTTCAAACCGATATGCACGTTACACAATGCGCACGGCATCGACTCAGTAGGATGTAGGACCACCGCGAGCGGCGATGCACGCAGAAATACGTCGAGGTACAGAGTCAATAAGAGTGCGGATGGTGTCCTGAGGGATGGTTCTCCATTCTCTGTCAACCATTTGCCACAGTTGGTCGTCCGTACGAGGCTGGGGCAGAGTTTGCAAACGGCGTCCAATGAGATCCCACACGTGTTCGATTGGTGAGAGATCCGGAGAGTACGCTGGCCACGGAAGCATCTGTACACCTCGTAGAGCCTGTTGGGAGATGCGAGCAGTGTGTGGGCGGGCATTATCCTGCTGAAACAGAGCATTGGGCAGCCCCTGAAGGTACGGGAGTGCCACCGGCCGCAGCACATGCTGCACGTAGCGGTGGGCATTTAACGTGCCTTGAATACGCACTAGAGGTGACGTGGAATCATACGCAATAGCGCCCCAAACCATGATGCCGCGTTGTCTAGCGGTAGGGCGCTCCACAGTTACTGCTGGATTTGACCTTTCTCCACGCCGACGCCACACTCGTCTGCGGTGACTATCACTGACAGAACAGAAGCGTGACTCATCGGAGAACACGACATTCCGCCATTCCCTCATCCAAGTCGCTCTAGCCCGGCACCATGCCAGGCGTGCACGTCTATGCTGTGGAGTCAACGGTAGTCTTCTGAGCGGACGCCGGGAGTGCAGGCCTCCTTCAACCAATCGACGGGAAATTGTTCTGGTCGATATTGGAACAGCCAGGGTGTCTTGCACATGCTGAAGAATGGCGGTTGACGTGGCGTGCGGGGCTGCCACCGCTTGGCGGCGGATGCGCCGATCCTCGCGTGCTGACGTCACTCGGGCTGCGCCTGGCCCCCTCGCACGTGCCACATGTCCCTGCGCCAACCATCTTCGCCACAGGCGCTGCACCATGGACACATCCCTATGGGTATCGGCTGCGATTTGACGAAGCGACCAACCTGCCCTTCTCAGCCCAATCACCATACCCCTCGTAAAGTCGTCTGTCTGCTGGAAATGCCTCCGTTGACGGCGGCCTGGCATTCTTAGCTATACACGTGTCCTGTGGCACACGACAACACGTTCTACAATGACTGTCGGCTGAGAAATCACGGTACGAAGTGGGCCATTCGCCAACGCCGTGTCCCACTTATCGTTCGCTACGTGCGCAGCACAGCGATGCATTTCACATCATGAGCATACCTCAGTGACGTCAGTCTACCCTGCAATTGGCATAAAGTTCTGACCACTCCTTCTTGGTGTTGCATTTGCTCTGTCAGTCAGTGTATTTCATATCACTCTGCGAGGTCCACAGAGTCTTTACGCAAATATGAACGTGTAACTTTATCTGAATGTATTTCAGATGATAAAAATACATTATCACTGCTGTAAAATATATTTGCCATGAAAATTAACAAGTAGGCCTACTTACATGACAGGTATTTAATTAATCTGAACTTACAAGAGGCTCAATTCCCTGTAGATTGAAATATTTGTTGTCTCTTGCATACTAGAATCCTCTCCTATATTATGAATTCGTCACACTCCACGTTTTAAACACTTCTCACACGTGGTCCCCTTTTACTTGGATAGTTAACATGACTGGTTGTGGATAATTCTTTTCGTGCAATGTAAACACTTGAAACAGGCACACCAGCGAACTTGGATGTTAGTTTTGCGATATCATCAATTATATGGTTGGGATATGTTTCCATAAACTTACTAAATACATTTAACATAACAGTCTTCTCTCTCCTTTTCAGAGGCTTCCCTCTTTTTACATTTTACATGCACAGGAACCGCTCTGTGCACAAGCATTGCAGCAAACAGAATCAAAGTAGTGCATTCATGATCTCCGCAGCTTGTACAGCTAACAGATAAATAGGGGATTTCTGTGAGCAGATATTGGATGTTTAAATTCCTAGGCCCAATACTATTTTCACGTTCAATACTTCATACTTCAAACTGTCATAGACAACTCTTTGCAATCGTACAAAATTTAGAAATGGACTGTTTTCTGGGCAGACAAAGGAAATGCGAAGAGGTTGAAATCACGTGGTACTTTATTCTCTGGTTGGAAAGTGTAATTTTTTACTTAGTTTATTGGATTCATTTTTAAAGGCTTAAATAAAAAATATAAACAGTACAGATATTATCAAATAAAAATTATAAATAGTACATGAATCAGCAAATAAAAATTATAAACAGTACATGAATTAGTGAAGTGCAGGAGTCACATACAACAACAAAACGTAAACACAATATTATACTTCGATTGTAGCAGCACATCCAGCATCCTGCAAAACAAAAACCGTACTGTAATTGTGTATCTTAAAAATGAGCAGAAATAAACAGTATAAAATAAAGATACTGTACATTGATGCTCCCTTACCTGTAATCTTCTTAGCATTCGTCATCACTAGCAGAATTGCATCATCCTCATTGTCAACATCATCGTTCTCCCACAGCATACCATCCTCTGTTCTGTCCAGTGAATTAGAGGTCCCGCATTTCTTGAAACTCTTCTCCACCAGTTGCAGAGGAATGGAATCCCAAGCACATTTTATTCATTCACAAATCTCCCTCACTTCTGGGCGCTTGATTTTATCAGTAGGCATAAAATTGTGCACTTTGTCTGCCATCCAACGTGTGTACAGTTGTTTCACTGCTGCCCTAAAAGGCCGGTTAATGCACACGTCAAGTTGTTGGAGAACGGATGTTAGATCTTCTGGAATTATAAACAAGTCCGTTCAACTCCTTGTCAAAACATTGTGAACTTCTTGAGTAATGTGCCTGCAAAAACTATCGAATGCGAGCATATTCCAGAGATTTAGTAACACTCCAGGGCACCATTGCCAAACCTGCTTCACTCAGTCTGCTACTAGGCTATTATCCATCCACCCCTTGGGTTGCGATTTTACGGTAACACGTTTCACGTTTATTTTTGGAATTGTTTTCCGTTTAAATATGATGTATGGGAGCAGTTTTCTTCCATCTGCAGTTACATAAAGCATAACTGTACACCTTTCTTGCCACTTCTAACCATGGCGTTGGATGCACCTTTTTTTTTTTTTTTTTTTTTATGGTATAATCAGGCGGCATTTTGAAGGAAATTAGTCTCTGGTCCGCATTTCCTATTTGTGAAAGTATATGCCAGGTGTATGCATAAGTTTTTGCCGATTTTTGTGGTAAAGAAAACACGTAACTTTCAAGGAAAATTAATTTTTTGTTTTTCAAAATTTTGGCCATTGGCTTCTACACACTTTGCCCATCTTTCAGGTAAGTTATGAATACCATGCCAGAAAAGCTGCTTGTCTTTTGCAGCAAACCATTCGTCGACCCATTTTCTAACGCCCTCGAAATTGCTGAAGTGCTACTCTGCGAGCTCGTACCCCATTGATGCGAAGAGTTGATAGTCAGATGACACCAGGTCGGGGCAGTACGGTAGGTGTAGAAGGATGTCCCATCCAAGCATTTTCAAGGTGTCTTTCACTAGTTTTGCTGTGTGAGACAGCACATTGTCGTGTAACTAAATCATTTTGCCATGTCTTCTGGCCCATTCTGCTCGTCTTTCGATTAATGCGTGATTTAAATTAATCATTTGTTGACAATAGCGTTGTGCATTAACGGTTTCATTGGGCTTCAAGAGTTCATAATACACAATACCTCTCTGGTCCCACCAGACACAAAGCATGGACGTCGTGCTGAAGCGATTTGGCTTTGGTGTTGAAGGATCAGCTTTGCCAGGTGACAGCCACGATTTTCTCCGCTTTGGGTTTTCAAAATAAATCTATTTTTCGTCACCTATCACAATTCGCTACAGAAATGATTATCTTTTGTGGCGTTGAAGCAGCATTTCACAAGTGACTTTGCGATTTTCCATTTGCCGTTCATTCAAATCGTGTGGGACTCATTTGCCGAGTTCACTGATCTTCTCCTTTGCTCATAAACGTCTGCTGATTGTTTCTTGTGACACATTTAATGCTTGGGCCAATTGCTGTTGAGTTTGAGTTGGGTCATTATCCAGTAACGCCTGCAATTGCTCATATTCGCACTTTTGTGATCTACCACATTGAAATCACCACATTTAGATTGTTGAAAGCATGTCTCACATATCTAATCAATGGAATGTGTTCACCATATGTTTCTACCAGCAAACAATGACTTTCCACAGCTGTTTTCTTTTGATTAAAGAAAAGCAATGCGTGCCACAAATGTTCTTTTTCAGGCACAAACGTTGACATGATCACTGAACGGTACAACACAGGCGCTAGTGTTTGGCAGACTTAACTTGTGTGTTCGTTAGTCAATGTCAGTCAAACAAACTGACATATGTGTCAAATTCATGCACTGCGTACCGTTCGCTGGCCGCCATCTCTTAGTGAAACCAGAAAAGACTTATGCATACACATGGTAAGAATTTTTCTGGCATAAATTGATCACATATTTATGGATATTCACAATTTTATCTTCATAATCTGTTGGAAAACGCTGCATGTTGGTAGTTTTTCTTCAAAAACTATAGCGATAACGAACATAAAATCACGAATGCCACCACAGCTGGCTTTGAGTCCCGTAACACCAGTTCTTTTGCAGTCGATAGGGTTTTAAGTTGGCACATTTCTCTCGTAACAGTACATCTGAATTGTCTCTTTTCTTCATTCTGTGCACATAATCTGGCTTCAGTCTCAGGATATTTGCTTTCTGTCCGCGAAATGCCCGGCAGTTGCTATTAGTTTGCTGAAGCCGTAATTAATTTTTTTTGCCAGTCATGAATACAGCTCTCATCCATGTCGTATTTTCTTCCTGCTGTACGATTTCCAATTTCTTCTCCATCTTCTATAATCTGCAGCTTTTCTTTGGCCATGAAAGACCTATAGCGTATACCTTTAGTTGCCATCTCGAACATGTGATTCACTTCAACTGACGTGCACAGAAGAATGACACCAGGCCCATGCAGAATTGCCAACTGTGTTTGGCACCCTCCCATTAAATGGATCTTATAAATCCACAGTTTTTCTCCAAATTCCACTAGAATTTCAAACTAATTTATTTATTGAAAAAGAGGCGTGGTTGAACATACATGATCACATATTGAATGACATGACAACCAATATATCATAATTCACATTAATTTCAAATCTGCACAGCATGCAAAATTGACGCATTTCACCATTTCCAGATGCTTTGACATTCTAGATGGTGCGGCCTGGAGGGTAAGGGCTGGCTCGCGGGCATACCAGGCGGGAAGTGCTGTCATCACCCATTGACAGGTCACTGAGACTGGGTCCATATAGTGTGCTTGTGAGACACTGAGACTCCCCTGTCATCTGAAGTAGAGCCGCAAGAAAGCGAAACAGACAATTACACCAGAAAGATTCCAATTTCCTAATTTCCTATTTTCAGCAAAATAAGAAATAAAGCCATGATGCATCATTATGCAGATTTTTTATTTTCATTGGCATTAAAATACAGTACAATACTGACAAATGTAATTGTATGTAATAGCAATGATATTTCCAGCTAGATTCCAGGTATTCATAAGTTAAAACCCAATAGCCACTGTTGTTGATTTTCACCTGCTAACTGAACATTAAAAGCCTCCAGATCTAGCAGGAAAACTGCTGAATTTGAACACTGGGCCCTCACGCAACCATCATATCAACCCCGTTCAAATTTGTATATGTTCATAATAATTCATACATTGCCAGGCAATAGTTATCTCGTCGCTAGTGACAAACTAATGCTCACACCAAAAACTAGGTGAGCCAGGAGCATGTTGCCAACCTTGACTCATATAAAAACTCCACCCTAATTTCTTACCCCAATTTTTTTGAATGTATATATGCAGGGATTATTCACAAAAATACGGTTTTTAAATTTTTTTAGTAGTGAGATCCTGGAAATAAGGTTGTTCCATTCTTTATGTGTGTTGGGAATAACACTAATATTTTAAATAACTTTTCAGTGCTGATCGTTTTTTTACTACCATATTTTATTTATACTCTATTTTTACCAGTGACCAAAATACCAACGACAACCTTCGAAGTACCCAATTTATAACATTACCTCCCACCTTGAAATTGTTTATGCAATTTCAACACACTAATAAGTTTGCAGGAATCATGTTATCATGTTATCATCTGCTGTCTTCAGTTTGGCAACTCTGACAACACGATCTCTTCCTGGAATCAAAGCTAGTATTCGAACAAGGGATCATTCATTAATTGTATTACTACTCCTTCATTCATTTGGGTTCCCAAATAAGGAACAGCTGCATATGCATGTCGACTAGCATCTGTGAATGAATGTACGCAGCTACCAGTGTCGTCTAATCATTACTCCATCAGTACTATGCATTGAATCTTTATTTTACTCAACAATCGTATTTCTTCATATCATTACAAAATTCTCTTGCCAGATCTTCTGATATGGGTAAATCCCAGTGTGACTTAACTGCGCTTTTATTGGACTTGCATGCAGCATTACTTTGCCACAACTTCTGTAACAGTATTTTAAATAGTAGAAGTGCAGGACAAAGGACTTTTGTTACATCAAAAATTCTTTGTACTAGCGAAGGAATATCTCTGTTTGTCAATACACTTAGAAGATCCTGTAGTTTTAGAGATGATTCCACTTCCAGTGTGTCCAAGTGCTTATTCCACAGAAGACCTAAAACATTTTCAGTTAGTTTTCATTTCTCATTTCACAACTCAAATTGAAATTGTCATCACGATATGGTGTGTACTCATACGTGTGTTTCCAACATCATAACTCCATTTTAGCTCCAGACAAAATACATTTACTATTGTTGCAAAACTCTTGATAGTCCTCCAGAGACTGGACTGATGTAACACAGTTGTCTACATACAAAGATCTCTTCATCTTAGTGATGATTGCCTCATCTTCTTCACTTGCATTTGAAGGATGATAGTCGATAGCAGCTCCTAGAATGAAAGGGCTGGATGAAAGTCCAAATACTATCCTCTTGTGTTTTTAGTACTTTAGTCTTGTCTTTGTACAATCCTCCCAGCATAGAAACTGTAAAAAATCTCTCTCTTTTTCTTGTACTTCAATCATCTGAAAAGCCTTTCTGATATCTGAAATAATCCCATTCCTCTTCTCACGAAACCTCGTTAAAAGCTCTGGAACTTCTTGTTTGTAGTTAGGGCCTTTCTCTAAACAGTCATTGAAAGAGACTTCTTCAACTGTCATACATGAAGCTTCAAACACAGTGCATATGGGATTGGTTACACTAGCTTCTTTGAACACTGGATGTTGATGAAGGTAATGGCATCTCTTTTGTAACTTCTGTAGGTACCTCCTCTATAAAACCTTCTCGTTCCCAATCTTTGAAGATCTCGCCATACTTAAAGAAAAGGTTTACTTTAACTTATTTTGAGGCAGACAGACGTCTATATTCTCAGCAACTTGCTTGTTACGCGACAACTCAGGATGTCCATAAGCCCATGGCAATCCTACCACATAATGACCATCTCCATTTCTCTTCAGGGTACTTTGAAGATAATCACTTGCTTCTTCATCTCGAGCTGTTGATGACCGAACTTCTACAGGATCCAAAATACCTATAATTTCAAGATCCCATAACTGTGTGATAAATCCATCATTGCAATTCATTATTAGGGTAAGGTTGGCCATATTAGTTTCAGATAGTTCGTCAAGTCTCTCGCCTCCTAGTGTCCACCCAAATTTGCTTTCTACAGCAGTAAGTCTATTCAATAGTGGAACAATTTTTCCTGTAGAAATAACTGCATAGACATCCATTCCTATGAGTAACTCAATCTCGGGGCAGCTTTTTCCAAAGTCATTGATCCAAATCTTCTTTTCCTTCAGTTCTTCCATCAGTGTTTTAGAACTCTTTGATATCCGTGGGATGAACTGACAAATCTTTTCTGTATCTCTCACTTGGATTTCACGAAGTTATTGGCCTCCCATCTTCTGTACTTTCAAGTTATACTTCGGATGTCTTACTTTCGATGTTTGGCTGTCTCCAAGAATCAATCAATCAATCAATACTGATCTGCATTTAGGGCAGTCGCTCAGGTGGCAGATGAATATTTGCCCCAGTTTGTCCTCTTGAATTCCAACTTTATCTTCATATTGTGATCTTTCCTACTTTTATAAACGCCATTCAAACCTATTTGTCTACCAATGTCACTCCACGCCATCTCTCCGCTGACAGCTCGGAACATACCACTTAGTTCAACAATGATAAAGGTGTTTTAATTTATTCCACCCATTCAATACTTATATTATCACGTATAGTTGTTACATAATTAAATTCTTAGTTACATGGGACATGTTTCGCCCTCAATTAAGGGCATCTTCAGCCTAAATACAATAATAAAAAAAAGCGGCCTTGAAAAGATTGTATTCATGACAATCAAGTTTATGCTTGTGTACACGCCCTCATGTCGTTGGCTTTTTATTACTACCACTTTGATTTTCCAATATTTTATATGAACTGTTTTAATTCGAATTTTAATAGAAGTTTTAGTCTCCGACAAGATTATAGTTTAATCATAAGACAGTTTTCCATTAGTATCTTTTTATTTTATCATTTTTCACAATTTTATTGTTCTGAATTTTAGGAACAGACTAAACTTTTAACTTCCACTTTTTATTTTAGTTGTATTTTTGATGATTGTATTTAACTTCCACTTTTAATTTAGTTGTATTTTTTATTATTGTATTCAGGCTGAAGATGCCCTTAATTGAGGGCGAAACATGTCCCATGTAACTAAGAATTTAATTATGTAACAACTATACGTGATAATATAAGTATTGAATGGGTGGAATAAATTAAAACACCTTTATCATTGTTGAACTGTTAAATTTTCAATACGGACCTAAAATGAGGTTTATAACATGTAACATACCACTTAGTCGAGCAGCTCTTCTTCTTTCTCTCAATTCTTTCCAACCCAAACATTGCAACATTTTTGTAACGCTACTCTTTTGTCGGAAATCACCCAGAACAAACGAGCTGCTTTTCTTTGGATTTTTTCCAGTTCTTGAATCAGGTAATCCTGGTGAGGGTCCCATACACTGGAACCATACTCTAGTTGGGGTCTTACCAGAGACTTATATGCACTCTCCTTTACATCCTTACTACAACCCCTAAACACCCTCATAACCATGTGCAGAGATCGGTACCCTTTATTTACAATCCCATTTATGTGATTACCCCAGAGAAGATCTTTCCTTATATTAACACCTAGATACTTACAATGATCCCCAAAAGGAACTTTCACCCCATCAACGCAGTAATTAAAAGTGAGAGGACTTTTCCTATTTGTGAAACTCACAACCTGACTTTTAGCCCCGTTTATCAACATACCATTGCCTGCTGTCCATCTCACAACATTTTCGAGGTCACATTGCAGTTGCTCACAATCTTGTAACTTATTTATCACTCTATAGAGAATAACATCATCCGCAAAAAGCCTTACCTCCAATTCCACTCCTTTACTCATATCATTTATATATATAAGAAAACATAAAGGTCCGATAACACTGCCCTGAGGAACTCCCCTCTCAACTATTACAGGGTCAGACAAAGCTTCACCTACTCTAACTCTCTGAGATCTATTTTCTAGAAATATAGCAACCCATTCAGTCACTCTTTTGTCTAGTCCAATTGCACTCATTTTTGCCAGTAGTCTCCCATGATCCACCCTATCAAATGCTTTAGATATGTCAATCGCGATACAGTCCATTTGACCTCCAAAATCCAAGATATCTGGCTATATCTTGCTGGAATCCTACAAGTTGAGCTTCAGTGGAATAACCTTTCCTAAAACCGAATTGCCTTCTATTGAACCAGTTATTAATTTCACAAACATGTCTAATATAATCAGAAAGAATGCCTTCCCAAAGCTTACATACAATGCATGTCAAACTTACTGGCCTGTAATTTTCAGCTTTATGTCTATCACCCTTTCCTTTATACACAGGGGCTACTATAGCAACTCTCCATTCATCTGGTATAGCTCCTTCGACCAAACAATAATCAAATAAGTACTTCAGATATGGTACTATATTCCAACCCATTGTCTTTAGTATATCCCCAGAAATCTGATCAATTCCAGCCGCTTTTCTAGTTTTCAACTTTTGTATCTTATTGTAAATGTCATTGTTATCATATGTAAATTTTATTACTTCTTTGGCCTTAGTCTCTTCCTCTATCTCGACATTATCCTTGTAACCAACAATCTTTACATACTGCTGACTGAATACTTCTGCCTTTTGAAGATCCTCACATACACACTCCCCTTGTTCATTAATTATTCCTGGAATGTCCTTCTTGGAACCTGTTTCTGCCTTAAAATACCTATACATACCCTTCCATTTTTCACTAAAATTTTTATGACTGCCAATTATGCTTGCCATCATGTTATCCTTAGCTGCCTTCTTTGCTAGATTCAATTTTCTAGTAGGTTCCTTCAATTTCTCCTTACTTCCACAGCCATTTCTAACTCTGTTTCTTTCCAGTCTGCACCTCCTTCTTACTCTCTTTATTTCTCTATTATAATAAGGTGGGTCTTTACCATTCCTTACCACCCTTAAAGGTACAAACCTGTTTTCGCATTCCTCAACAATTTCTTTAAACCCATCCCAGAGTCTGTTTACATTTTTATTTACCGTTTTCCACCGATCATAGTTACTTTTTAGAAACTGCCTCATGCCTGCTTTATCAGCCATATGGTACTGTCTAACAGTCCTACTTTTAAGACCTTCCTTTCTATCGCATTTATTCTTAACTACCACAAAAACAGCTTCATGATCACTAATACCATCTATCACTTCAGTTTCCCTATACCGGGCGAGTTGGCCGTGCGCGTAGAGGCGCGCGGCTGTGAGCTTGCATCCGGGAGATAGTAGGTTCGAGTCCCACTATCGGCAGCCCTGAAAATGCTTTTCCGTGGTTTCCCATTTTCACACCAGGCAAATGCTGGGGCTGTACCTTAATTAAGGCCACGGCCGCTTCCTTCCAACTCCTAGGCCTTTCCTATCCCATCGTCGCCGTAAGACCTATCTGTGTCGGTGCGACGTAAGGCCCCTAGCAAAAAAAAAAAAAGTTTCCCTATAGAGCTCATCTGGTTTTATCAGCACCACATCCAGGATATTTTTCCCTCTGGTTGGTTCCATCACTTTCTGAATCAGCTGTCCTTCCCATATTAACTTATTTGCCATTTGTTGGTCATGCTTCCTGTCGTTCGCATTTCCTTCCCAATTTACATCTGGCAAATTCATATCTCCCGCTACAATCACATTTCTTTCCATGTCGTTTCCCACATAGCTGACTATCCTATCAAATAATTCCGAATCCGCATCAGTGCTACCCTTTCCCGATCTGTACACTCCAAATATATCTAGTTGCCTATTATCTTTAGAAATGAGCCTTACACCTAGAATTTCATGTGTCTCATCTTTAACTTTTTCGTAGCTTACAAATTCTTCTTTCACCAGAATGAAAACTCCCCCTCCCACCTTTCCTATCCTATCTCTACAATACACACTCCAGTGCCATGAGAAAATTTCTGCATCCATTATATCATTTCTCAGCCATGATTCAACTCCTATTACAATATCTGGTAAATATATATCTATTAAATTACTTAATTCTATTCCTTTCTTTACAATACTTCTACAGTTCAACACTAACAATTTTATGTCATCCCTACTTGATTTCCAGTTCCCTGTTCCCTTATCACCGCTCCCTAGGCCATCCCGTTTCCCTGAATGTACCTCCCTATTACCCTTCCAAACAAATTTCCTAACTTATACGTACCACTGCGGTTTAAATGAAGGCCATCCGAGCGCAGATCCCTATCTCCTACCCACCCATTAGGATCTAGAAATTTCACTCCCAGTTTCCCACATACCCACTCCATAGTCTCATTTAAATCCCCAATCACCCTCCAGTCAGTATCCTTCCTACGCAGTATTCCACTAATAACAATCTCCGCTTTCTTAAACTTCACCCGTGCTGCATTTACCAGATCCCACACATCTCCAACTATGTTGGTACTTATATCAGCTTGCCTTACGTTGTTGGTACCAACGTGAAACACTACCACCTTCTCCTTCCCCTCCTCCCTCTCTTCTACTTTCCTCAACATCTGCCTCAACCTAATTCCTGGATAACATTCTACCCTGGTTCCCTTTCCTCCACACACTTTCCCCACGTGTCTAACGATGGAATCCCCCATGACCAGAGCCTCAACCCTACCCATGAGTCACTGACTCTTCAGCAACAGCATTCAACTCCATATCTTCTACTGTCCTCTTGAGTACTGTAAGTAGGAACATTGAGAACCACAGTCCAGAAATGCTCTAATTGTCTTGGTTTTTGTGTTCTCCATATACAGTGACCATCAGAGTCTGAAGTCCTACCTTGTTAGTGCATATACGAGGTTTGTCCGGAAAATACGTATAAATCCGTCAGGGTGACGTATCACGTATCGTGGAGGCGCCGCCAGGTGGCACTGCTGTTGTCGCCAATCTTCTTAACGCTCAGTTCGAGTCGGAGAGCTCTGCGTGTCAGTAGCAGTGTGCGGCTGCTTGTTGAAAGTTACCCGTTTTCACCTGCCGTCGGTATGGAGCTCTCTCTGATTGAGGAACAGCGCATCAACATCAAGTCTCAGAGCTCGTGTGGCCCGAGTTCGACCGGATTTGGCACAAGGGGGCAGGTGGATCCTTCATCACAACAATGCGCCTGCTCACACGTCGCTCGTTGTGCGTGAGTTTTTGGCCCGAAGCTCAATCACCGTGACAGACCACCCGCCTTATTCACCCGATTTAGCCCCTTGTGACTTCTTCCTGTTCCCGAAATGCAAAATGGTGGTTCGGGGGCGGCACTTAGGTGATGTGGAAGCCATCAAGGGAGAAACGACACGGCAACTGAACAGCATCACAACTGAAGACTTTCAACAATGTTATCAACAGTGGAAACGGCGTTGGCAGAAGTGCATCTTGTCTCAGGGAGAGTACTTTGAAGGAGACCATATTGTAATACCTGAATAATTGTCAAATAAAGTTGTTATTCAACTTTTATACGTATTTTCCGGACAAACCTCGTAGAATTGGCCATATCTGAGATAATGCCAACTTTCTCTGTCGTTAACTTCTCTGACGCACCATTTTCAGATTTTTTTTTTTTTTTTTTTTTCACAGAGCTTGGGACACATCACTGTAAGATGTTTCCGGTGGCAGATAAAACACTTCACCTTTGCTTTGCAATTAATAGGCATATGATTCTGCCTAAGACAGTTATAACAACATTTCATCTCCTTGGCCTTGATTTTTCTATCTGCCAATGCCATAGAATGAGTGGAAAAGCATTCCTTACGTGGGTGTGTTTCCTTGCAGAAGATATATTCTTCCAAGTTGCCATCATGAAGTGCAGCTACAGAAGGAATCCTGTCACATTTCTTCATCTGCTCTTCTCTCTCCTTGCAATGTCTGACACAGTCTTACTGTCTTTTTTCTACTGAAGAATTCTCCAATCCAGATTGGGCTAACATGATTTTTGTTATTCACTTTGGACTTACATTCTAACAAATTCCATTAGACAATCAAGCCGTGTTTGTGAACTGTATTCTTGGGTTTCTGCTATTCTATAACTTGAGAGTTTCTCTGCCATGCTCGCAAAATTTCTTCAGGGAGACTCGATTCAACAAGAGTAAACAACCACATACTTGGATCTGCAGAATTAAGCTCTAGCGTCTTCAACGATCGAAGCTGAGATTCCAACTAAATCATCAGCATCGACAACGGCACCTTTTCCTTGCTTGTTGCATTTGAAATAGCTAACTTAAGTAGTTCTCTCACATACACTTGCAGGAGTAAATCCTTTCTTCCAAAATGTTTGGTTATTGCTTCAATTGCTTTGTTGTAGTTTTTTGCTGTTTGTGGATAACTTACAACAGTTTATCTTGCCTTGGTCCCAGGTTTCATAGCTTGGAGCAGATATTGAAACTTGCCACTTCCATGCAAAGTCTTACCTTCATGAATTTTCTTGAATTGAGATCAGAAACCAAGCCACTCTTTTAAATCACCATTAAATGTTTTAAGTTTGATTCTGGGCAACTTAAACAACCTAGTTTTTTCTTCTGTTGGCAGGTTAAACCCTCTGAAGCATCAATTTACAGACGAAATACAATCAGCATCCGCGAATGTTTTGTTGTTCGCTAAGGTCTCCATTTATTAGGTTATTTGTGTTTAATCTGTACTAATTCCAGTACTGTTTTCTTCTAAATGCAATTTTCACATGAGGTTAATATATGGCATCAAATGCTTCAGAGGCTTCAACCTGCCAACAGAAGAAAAAACTAGGTCGTTTAAGTTGCCCAGAATATGATATTCTTCAACTTTCTTCACTCCCATAGTTCCCTAATAACATGTCCTTAACCTTTTCATCTCATCCCCTCATTTCTTTCATCAGTTTTTCAAGTTGCTGAAAGATAACCTTCAAACGTTCCTCATTGTCAGACATCATAATCTCTCTCGCAAGCATGTCATTGATTTCCTTAACTTTCCTAGTAAACAGAGTTCTCACTGGGTCTCTAGCTTTTGTAATTTTATCCATTTATTAGGTTATTTGTATTTGAACTGTACTAATTCCAGTACTGTATTCTTCTAAATGTGATCTTCACATGAGGTTAATATACAGCATCAAATTCTTCATGAGAATAATTTTTTCACTCACATCTTCTAATTAACTAGATACTTGTAATCTTACCGTATAGTCATGAAGATCATGTCGAGGGTCACCAGAATTCTGGGAATAACACTAATATTTCAAATAACTTTTCAATACTGATTGCTTCTTACAACCTTATTTTATTTGTACTCTATTTTCACCAGTGAACAAAATACTAACAAAACCTGTCAAAGTACCCAATTTATAACAATGTGTTTTAGAACCAGGGAAAGATTGCAAAGGACCCTGAAGTAATTAATGATTCAGAGGGTTAACAGTAGGAGCTGCTAATACTTATCTTTCGATGCAGTTATTTAGAATTTTAACACAGATGCAAACTCTCTTAATAAAAATGTCATTATGTGTTTTTGTTTTGTAACGATACTCTAAGATTAGAATCAGATGTTTATGTTTTATAAGGTGATATGTTTAAATATTTTTCTTAAATCATTTAACCAAGAACAGTTCAACAATTACGTTTATAATTATTTTAATGTGTTAAGCATAAATTAAGAACTGTGATTTTATACCGTAGTGTAACAATTTCAAGAGAATATTGGTAATTATTATGCCGCTGAAGAACAGAACATTCTTTCTAGAAACATATACGGCCATTAGTAACATAATAAAGACTTGTTTACTTTATTAACGGTAATCTCCATTTTACACACAATAGAGAAAAATAAACAAAACAAAATAAAACACACTTAAAAGAAAGGTCAGTGGAGTATAAGAAGAAAAAAGTGTACAAATATATACAAAGATGTACAAATATATACACAGATTATATTACAAGTACGCACAGGAAAGTAATAGTCACTTCTGGAGATTATGTAAATGATTTCTAAATTTTGACAGTTAATAGTATTGACAAGGTGGAACCACATATTTAAAGGTGTTTAAATAAATTAATGTATAAATAATTTGTATCATTGCGGACCTAAGATAATTGACCATTATGGTTAAAAGAATTATTTCCCTGTCAGGAATACAAAAATATGTAAGGAATGAGATTTCCACTTCCAGAGGTGCATATGGCCCTGAGGTTCACTCAGCTTACACCAAAAGTGAATACCAGGTTAATTCCTGGGGACAAAGGTTGCCGGGTGGAGAACTAACCACTCTCCCCCTCCAAAAGCAGAGGTTACGGATAGCAGAACCTTCCACCCCTCCAAGGGCCTTCATGGCCTGTATGGAGATGACTTTTTTTTTTTTTTTTTTTTTTTTTTTACACATACACTGTCTGTCCTGGTTATTTCAGAGGGATGAATTATTTAAAATAAAGCATTATCAAATACATTCTGCAAAATAACATTTTTTGAAAAATTTGGACTTTTATTTTTTCTCCAATTGCTTGCCGATTTCAGAGAATGCTTTTTGTCCTTAAACAACTTAAGCACTGTACTTTTTTGTGAAAATTACCTATAGGTATATTTTACTCATTTATACTGTATTCTTTTCTCAAAATGTATATTTAGTTACAAACAGTTACTGACTTTAGAGCTCTATTAGCTAGTTATTATGTTAAAGTTTATCTCTTAGCTAGACATTTATTGAATTGACAAGGCATGATTGATTGAGACATTTTTAAAAGATTGGCCAAAACCTATTATTGCATTCATTGTACTATTTAGCTATAATCACACACATTTACATGCAAGCACAAAATTGATCTGCCAAAATCATCCGTAAGGATTCTTTGACACCCATTTAAGTATTACAACAAATAGTAGTAGGTTACACCACTGTTTCTTCATCAAATAAATTTGCTTCTTAACCCTCTATATATTTGAAGAGCTTCTGTATGCCTTTTGTTTTCTTTTTATTATTAAGGAAGTTTTTGAGGACTGCTTGCTTAGTGGGCTTTTTGTCCCTTTCCCCAACTCAGAAGCTCTTCTTTTAAATCACAACATTGGGTGGGATTTTCAGAGTACAGGTACCAGCAGTGTGAAGCATCATACATGACATCTTGGAGCAGTCTTCTGCTAGTGCTGAGCAACACACTTTTCTGCACACGCAATGCTGTATCTGTATTGACATTCCAAACTTGCATAATATTGAAAGAACTTTAAAAAAATAGTTTGATGTTTAAATACTGGTATCTCAACTTCTTTTCTTTTGTGTGTTAATGTAGTTTAATTTTTATTACAGGGCCTACTTAGTTTTAAAGTCATGACCATTGTTTGGATTACATTTTTAGAATTAACATCTGTGACTAATGCAAAGTTATTCAGTGATGCTACGACAAGAATAGTATTTTAATGGGTTTTTTTGGACAGTAATTATGATTTTAATGATAATTCAGGTGTAGGTAATATTATTACTACAGAAACATACCAGGATGAAAGTGAATTTATGACAGGACACATTAGTGTTGGTGGGCTTGTTAACCATGCGTTGGTTTATAGTACAGTGCTCGAAGAAAATTTTGAAATTAAGATTTCACACCGTATATGTCACGTTACCTCTAACAGGTTTACATTATGCACTTAGACACATAGTAATGCTGAACACAGTTCAGGTTTTTTTTTTCTGTATGAGGCATTTGCCGTGTCATTCAGTGATATGTAGACAGCCTGTGTAGGACTGAAGTAAACATGGCAAGAGGTAATGAGAGCAGTGTTTAACTGTCTTATACTTGAAGCCATGACAGTTTCCTATGATAAGATGTTATATGACTATCATAACATAGATTAAAAATAAATTATGTCCAGTAATACAAAGTCACAGTAGTCAAGGAAGGTAAGATGAGGGAGCCAACAGTTTGTATATTAAGGCGTTTGGGGAAAATAGTTGTACAGCATTTCAGTGGGTGTAGGGATTTGTGAATTTGATTACAGGTGCTGGTTACATGTTCAGTCCAATTTAACATCTTGTTCGTTATTACACCTAAGTTAGCTACGGATGTTCAATAGGATATAGCATCGTTACTTAGTATAACAGGAGGTGTGTAGCTAAGTACAGCATTAGCAAATTCAAATTGCTTCTGGTACCCACGGTTATGGACTGATATTTATTAGGATTTTTTAACAGAATGTTATTATTAAGATAGTCATTGAATTGTTGGAGGTCAGAGTTAACTTGGTCATTATCTGTACATATGTCACTTCAACAAAAGTGATAACATAACTGTAGATCATCTGCATAAAGGTGGTACTTTCAACAATGTCATTGATACTGATCAAAATAGTAGTGGACACAAAACATAAACCTGTGGAACTCCATATACCTTATTCCACCATTCAGAACTTGCGTCTCCCAGTGTCACTCGGTGCTGGTGACCAGTGAATTAAAAACTGAAAAACTACAGCGTTGTTGTATTAAAATTGAGATTTCAAAACTTGTACAGAACTAGCTGGCGGTTATCAGTATCAAACGCTTTACTGAAGTCTAGTGAAGTAAGTAAAGATACTGTCATTTAGACTTTCACAGCCCGTGTAACTATTCATGAGGTATATTTTTGGGCTTATGCCGTGTATTTAACTATAAAACACACTCAATGCGTTTTGAAAGGAACCGTGCCTTTCTTCATAGGAGACAAGAGAGAAATGAAACGACACATAACAGGTTGCTAAGAGAAAGCAGCAAAGAACTTGAAATGGTGCCCTAAGATGTAAACGGGATGCCATTTTAGCCCCAAATAGAGACAACGAATGGCAACAGTAAAGCATTTCTCTCTAATGGTTCTGATAATAGGTAGCCATGATTCACTGATGTTGTAGCCTGTATCGTGGTTGAAATTATCTGGGTGTTTACGTATTTCAACCGCCTCCCTGATAATTCTTGGGCGATATTGCTTTATACAGGCAAGAACATCCACGTCTTGGAACAAGACACCATGACCAGGTGTTAAGGCATGATCAGCAACAGCTGATTTATCAGGTTGGTTGAGTCTGATACATCTGGTATGTTTTTTGATGCGAGTACATACCGTTCTTGAAGTCTGCCCAATATAAAACTTGCTACAAGTACAGAGAACTCTGTAGATACCAGGTTGTTGCAATTTAGGCAAACTATCCTTAGTTGGTCGCAGGAGTTGCCTAAGCTTAATTGATGTTCCATAAACAGTTCGTATATGGTACCTACGTAAAATTATAGCAATACGATCCGTCGTGTTATGTATGTAAGGTAGGTAAGCACTTCCTTTTACATCTTTTCCTTAACAGACGTCCAATTATGTGTCGATTTCAGAACCGTTGAGATCAAAGCTCTGCTGTAACCGTTGCTCTCAAAGGTGGTTCTCAAGGTGTTAATTTCCTCTTGTAGAGCTGACACTTCACAAATCCTCCTGGCCCTGGTAGTCAGAGTTGTAAGAATACCATGTTTCTGGGCAGGGTGATGGTGAGAATCTGCGTGGAGATATCTATTGGTGTGTGTAGGCTTACGATAAATGCTGTGTCCTAAAGATCCATCCCCTTTCTTGGTGACGAGAACATCTAAAAATGGTATTTTGCCGTCAAATTCCATTTCCATGGTGAAACAAATGGAAGGGTGTTGGTGATTAAGGTGATCCAGAAAGTGACTAAGATTGTCTTCACCTTCCGTCCATACGACGAACGTATCATCCACATAATGCCACCAGATCTTCGGTTTGCAAGGTGCCGACAATAAAGCTTTCTCTTCAAAGTTTTCCATGAAGAAATTAGCCACAACAGGAGAGAGAGGACTTCCCATGGCCACACCATCTGTCTGTTCATAATATTTCCCATTCCATAGAAAGTAGGAGGAGGTCATGCAGTGGTAGAAAAGCCTTGTGATCTCTTCAGTGAAAATATCATTAATGAGAGACATAACACCATTAACAGGTACTTTCGTAAACAGAGACACCACGTCGAGACTCACCAAGATATCGCCTGGCTGAAGTGATATAGTTTTTAACTTCTCGATGAAATGTGTGGAATCCTTAATATGAGAAGGGGTGTTACCCAGGTGTGGTTGAAGTAGACTACCTAAATATTTAGAAAGGGCATATGTCGGGGAACCAATCGTACTCACAATAGGCCTAAGAGGAACACCTTCCTTGTGTATTTTGGGAAGCCCATATAGTCTCGGAGGAATAGCATCCCCTGGAAGGAGACTCTTCGCTGTATCTTCTGGAATAGAAGATTGCTTGACCAATTTCAGGGTCGCATTTGAGTAGCGAGTTGTGGGATCACGACTGTTAATCCTGTATATGGGATCAGCTAACAAAGACAAGATCTTGACATAATCATCCTTATCCATCACCACTGTTGCGTTACCCTTGTTAGCGGAGAGAACGATTATATCAGAATTGTCCCTTAGATCTTTTAGCGCTTGGATTTCACCTTGTTTTAAGTTGGACTTAGATGGATTAGCGGTCTTGAGAACTCTAGAACATTCTTGTCTAACTTCCTCAGCTTCTTCAGGTGTGAGGTTATGTACTGAGGATTCTATAGATGTAATAAGTTCCTCAATTGGAATTCTTCTAGGCGCTACAGCAAAGTTGAGACCTTTAGCGAGAACTGCCTGTTGGGTTTCATTCAAAGGCATACTGGACAAATTAATGACAACTTTGTTGGCATCAGGTCTAATGGCATGTGGTTTCTGCATCTGACATAACCTTTCATATTTGGAAATATGCCTGCCCCTTACCTGATCTAGTATGCTGTTGGCTTGCATTGCAGTAATACGATAAAAGACCTTCCATAATTCCTCATTTACGAAGTTTGAGAGGCGTAGATGCAGCTGAAGCAACTTCTTCGAGATTAAATCCAACTCCTTACGAGTCTGCTGTATCCTCTCTATCAATAACGCCTTGCTTGTACGACGATAGATTCGCATAGCTTTTGGTGTTCTGAAGGTATGCTTAAACATAACAAAATTTGATAGTAGCCTATATCGTGGTCCCGGCATCTTAGGAGAAAAGTGAGAGAGGAAATAAGACACACCTTCTTGCGACGTAATCTACTAAATTTAGACATTGATCAAAAAATATCCTCCCCATAGAGGTTTCTAATATTGTCATTTAGACTTTCACGGACCGAGCTCGATAGCTGCAGTCGCTTAATTGCGGCCAGTATCCAGTATTCGGGAGATAGTAGGTTCGAACCCCACTATTGGCAGCCCTGAAAATGGTTTTCCGTGGTTTCCCATTTTCACACCAGGCAAATGCTGGGGCTGTACCTTAATTAAGGCCACGGCCGATTCCTTCCCACTCCTAGCCCTATCCTGTCCCATCGTCGCCATAAGACTTATCTGAGTCGGTGCGACGTAAAGCAACTAGCAAAAAAAAAAAAAAAAAGACTTTCACGGCCCGTGTAACTATTCATGAGGTATATTTTTGGGCTTATGCTGTGTAATTAATTATAAAACACACTCAATGCGTTTCGAAAAGAACCTGCCTTTCTTCATCAGGAGACAAGAGAGAAATAAAACGACGCATAACAGGTTGCTAGGGGAAAGCAACAAGGAACCTTTCGAAACGCATTGAATGTGTTTTATAATTAACTGCACAGCATAAGCCCAAAAATATACCTCGTGAATAAGTAAAGATACATTCCGTTTCATCTGTTGTATGTCCTATATCACCTGTCAGTTGCAGTAAAGCTATCACAATGCTATATCCTCTTTTAAAGCCTGATTGAAAGGGGTCAGGGAATGCATGCTTGGTTAGATGTTCCATAACTTGTCAGTAAACCAGTCGTTCAAGTATTTTCAATATGGGTGGAAGAATGGATGTCGGCCAATAGTCTAATGGAGAATGTTACGAGGGTTTTTTTTTTTTTTTTTTTTTTTTTTTTCGGGAGGGGGTTTTCTTCCCAAATTTCAGGTAATACCCCATTTATTAAACAGTGGTTTATGGGAGTGAGCATTGGCAGCACGGCTTCAATTACATTTTTAATTAATGGTATGGAAATACCATCAGAGTCTATAGCATTAGATGTAATGAATTTAGCATATGCTTGACGTAGTTCACTCTGACAGTTTGAAATGTGAACTAATCACTTGAAGGGTGATTATTGGCAGGGTCTGGGGTTTGAAACTGTCCGCAATTTAGACTGAGTAAAATGGTTGTTTATGTAGTCAAGTGGGATGGTTGAAACATGCTGCTCTACAGTTTTACTTATCCCAATTGACCGTAATCTTTTCTAGGTCCTTGTAAAGTCGTTGTCTCTCACTAACTGCTGGAAGTAGCTGCATGTACAGTTCCTAATTAAAGTCGCGACCACCAAATTAGGCAGGTCAGAAAAATGACGTTGTTGCTTATATTATGTAGCAACAGGCGAAGAAATGTTGAATTGAACCCATCTTTTTAAAGTGCGAGGCAATTTTTTCTCTCCCAAGCTCCTGATATTATCTCCTACAATGTTGCTAAACAAATTATACTGCAAGCTTCAGTGAAGACTGCTGATTTCAGCGATATAACTATTTTTCACATAAACCAATTAAAATAATTATTAATAAAAACCTGAACAAGTAAATTTAAATCCTTAAAATCATGTATTGAAATTTTCGGTAAGCGGCCATGTTTCTGTTTCTTCAGCCAGTAAAATGTTGTCTGCAGGAAAATGTAGAAAATTGTCTAACTTTAATTTTTTATCTGAAACATGTTGCCTTGGGTCTTTTAGTTTTCCTGGAAAATGGCTCGTAAAGTGACCATACAAATGTCGCTAGCTGAGGTCGTTTGGGTCGCATGCATCAGCGCAGGACACAGTAAGTGCTTTCAGATTGTGTATTAATCTGTATCGGTTTTATTAAAATATTTTTATTTGTTTATGGTTTACAACTTTAAATACTTGAATACTATACAATGGACTGGGTAATATAGAAAAGAGAACTACTTTAAAGAATACGTGGACCTGGAGCAGACCAGCTTTGACTAGACAGCACTGCATGGTCAATGTTGCCAATCCATGCGCAGAGGTAAGGGACTCTCGACCATTTGTTGCTTCACTGTTCCCATATCTGACAACAGCGCAGTTTTCCTCTCCCGCCTAATTCAGTGGCCACAAGGTTAGTTGATTAGTTCTATGTCGTAAGTATCCTGTATTGTTCAGTCCTCTTTGTCTTATGTGTGCCTGTATTGCCTAAACCAACTGTCACTGCTGGCCATACCAGATCTCACTTGTTCATTAGCCATGGAACAGAAGGGTGGATGATTCTTACCTGCCTCTTAGGGGCATGTTTGTCATACAGGTTGAGAATTAGACTGTTGAAACAGTTCAGTTTTTGAGTATGTCATGAAGGTCATGTATTCTAACCCAGGGGTGGTTATATGCATCAGTATGTACTTAATTCATGTCATTGTGTTTTTTTCTAATATCTCTAAATGTAACATAACGTGGTTTGTACTTATTGTAACTACTCTGCAAGATTGAAACTCGAAATAGATCATTTGTAACTCAAATAAAATATAAGTAACAAAATTGGGCTCCACCTGCAAAAGATTTACAGGAATAAATAATTTGGTTGAGCATGAAAGAACTCCTTCTCCCAAGGTAACGATCATCAGGCTGACGAGGCTCCAACCTCGCTTCATTACCTCACCTGCTACTATTTAACCCTGAAAATTTTTAGTAGCATGCCAGGTTTTTTCTTACTCTACCATTATACCATAAGTTTCACTACGAGAATTTATTCCCAAAACAAAACAAACACCAACAATAATCATCATGTGATGAGACCAATTAGATTTGCCGCTTACAAAAATAAACATCCACTAACAACATCTACTATTTATACACCACAAATCTACATAGTTCTGAAGGCCATGCTTCAGATAGATGATTTCCCACGGATTAGACGACTGGCCATTCTTGACCATATTTACATGAACAAAATAGCACCATCACCATGGAATCAATTTACCTCGTGTTATAACTGTACAAAAAACCAATCCCAGTCACCTTATTATACTTTTTTAATCAAGCCATACACCTTCGCAACGTAAAATGGTTACTGTGGGATGAATACATAACGACAACGATGTCATATTAGTCAAAGAATGAACAAGTAATAAATACTTGGCGTATGGTTTCATCTATCTATAATCATTTCTGTGCACAACAACACATTTCCCCCAAATTACACATATAAACCATCTCACACACAGTGCATTAAAATAAACCAGAGTATGACTGGAAAATGAACACTATGTAACATCTTCCACTGGGAATGACTTGTCATAACCTCATAATGCACTCGCAATGACTCCACAATGCCTTCGTAGTCTGCTCCGTAATGGTATAGTGATGATTCCACAATCAAAGTTCTTCAACACTACTCACTCCATAATGAATAATGACCTTGTTGCATGTGCACACACGTATATAAGCTTGCTCCATGTGACTCTGGCGTCGCCAAATGACCACTGGTAGCAACATTGTAAGTGAACCATTTTCAAGCATCACTCGGTCAGTGCAACCTCGTTCAAAACCCGAGCTTTTGGATTGGTTACCAAGTAGCTGCTACGAAAGTTAGCGATCTCTAGTGTTCATCCACATTGATGAATAACCATCTTCAGCCTATACTTCTCATATGTGCCCCGGGTTTCCAAGCCACTTGTTGCTACACTTTCAACCTACTTTCAACCATCTTTACTGATATAGTCACTGTTTCCTCATGTTGCACAATCTTCACTGTTGGGCCAAGTGTACAGACTCTCGCCCAAATTAAGTTATACAAATATAAGGATATACATGTTCAGTATTCCCTAACTACAAATCACTATGTTCTTACATCTTAATTTACCAAATTCACATGATTTTCACTACTTTATATTACAAATTATTTTTACAAACGTTTCCTAACTTAAAATCAGGAGATTGTAATTTACAAACATTTCCTACCCCAAAATCAGGGATTGTATTTGTGTACGGTTACATTATGTCCTCGGGTTGAGTACACATAAGCTTAAGAGGTCATGGGTAGAAATGCCAGAAGATGAGATCTGGCCATGTTTAATCACTAGGGATAGGAAGTTCATGCCCTAAAAATTGTATAAATATGTATTCATTTATGCCCTATATTATTAAGGACAGTTCAGCAATACTTCTACTCTATTTAAATGATATGGTAACAGGTTCAGAAGACAGAGAAGAGCTCCAGAAGCTTTTGCTTGCCCTAAATGAATTAAAAAATGGAAAACCCCTAGATTTTGATGGTATACACCCAGAATGTTTGAAGCACTGTGGAAAAAATGTAAGGAACTGGCTAGTGCAGTTTTCTCAGACATACTCGGAAATAGTCAACTCCCTTCAGAGTTTAAACGAACTAAGATTCTAGCTATCTTAAAACCTGGTAAACCTGCGAATTCTGTTGAAAGCTATAGACCAGTTGCCTTAATGAGTGTCTGCTTTAGCTCTTGGAATGGCTTATCTACAATAGAATAAGTCCTCTAATTTTTAAAATCATTCCTATCGAACAGGCTGGTTTTAGACCTCAACGTAATTATGAAGATCAGGTGCATGCTTTGACAACACGTATTGAGACAGATTTTGAAAAGCAATTAAAGAGTGGAGCAGTGTTTATTGATCTAACAGCTGGTTACGATACAGTGTGAAGAGAAGGTATCTTGTATAATTTCTTTAAGCTGACAAACTGTAGTCAAATACCATGTCTAATTAACAATATGTTCTCAAATAGAATTAACCAGGTATTCATGCATATAAATCACAGCAAAATAAAGCTACTTAACAATGGTCTATCTCGAGAATCTGTTCTTTCTCCATTACTGTTTAACTTGTATATTGCAGACATAACCTAGCTGTCACGAGCTCTCGTCAATTTGCTTATGCCGACGATCTGGCAATAATTACGCAGCATGTGGGTGCTAATGTGATAAGGAGAACTTTAAATTCAGACTTGGATGTTCTGTGTACATACTTCAAAACGTGGTGCTTGAAACCATGCCCTAGTAAAACGGAAACCTGGTTCTTCCATTTAAATAACACGCAAGCGAATATTACTTTGAAAGTATCACTTAATGGAAGTCTTCTCCCTCACAGTGCCAACCCCAAATTTCCTTGGAGTTACTCTTGACTGAATGCTATCGTACAGGAAACATCTAACCAGCCTAGCAGCCAAATTAAGGATACGCAACAACATCAACCACAAACTTTCTGGCTCCACATAGGAAGCTTCTTCATCTACTTTGTGTACCTCAGCTATGGCGCTGGTACTTTCCACAGCTGAGTACTGTTCTTCAGTTTGGATCAAAAGCTCTCATGATAAAAAGGCACAGTAAAATATACTCCTCTTTTCTGGTTGCTGGTGCTCAGCCACATAGAACTGCTAGAATTAGAAGACTGAATAACTTGGGAAGAGAATACAACAAGATATTGACCAGTCCTGATTTCCCCATCCATAAAGATGTTAACGTCAGATTCAGCCGCCTCAAAACAAGATCTCCTCCTATTCAAACAGCACAGGAACTTGTTAGGAGGGATTTCAATCCAAAAAATGATTGGCAACAAGGGTGGGGTGGCTATACATGAAAAAATGTCTTAGCTGAAGCAGTAATGGTAATATTTCTTTAAAAATCTTAAAGTGAACTTAATTAGACTAAATTTAACTTCCAAGTTTTGAAATTAAATAGGCACATTAATTGTTCATTTATATTTTGGATGTGAAGATTTCAAAATTTATTTTATTATTACTGTCATAGCTGGAAACTTCCTTTATAATTTTATTTTTTGTCATTGTGTGTCAGGGAAAAAACTGGTTTTTATGTCTGGAAAACAGGGAAATGTCAGGGAATTTCAAAATTTGGATTTGGTGGACACCCTGTACGAGGTGTCATGTGGTCAGCACGACAAATCCTCACGGCCATTTCTTCGCTCTCTAGACTGGAGCATGGGAAACATGAACTGGAATTTCCAAACTGGTTCCCAATTTCCATACATCAGCATGAATCATAAAGACTAGATAAGTCCATGGTTCGCGGCTAGTGGAAACCACAGATAAAACGGGGGGGGAATATGCGATTACGCTAGTAAATACGATATCCGTTTTGTAGTAAGCTGTGCCTATTATGATAATAGAACATATGATTTCCTCTTTAGCATGTTTTGTTCTTGAAAGTCCAAAAATTACAACTTTTTCTATAAAATTTATAATCTAAGTTCCAGAATTATGAAATAAATTTTAATTTTTAACCACCAAAAGTCAGTTTATGAAATGGAAGTTAAATACGCCAACTTATTTTTTGCTTTTTGCTAAATAGTGAAGAACAACTTCTTGCTTTAAGTTTTAAACTAGTTTCACAATGGTAGGGCAAGGCAGCTATGATTCTTGAGATTTAACTTTGGATTTAAAAATTTTAAATTAAATATGAATTTTTAAAATAAATACAACAATTTAAAAATTAATGAATATTTCAATCTCCGTGTATCTTGGACAGAAGAAAGAACCAATACATGTGTTATACAAGAACTGAATATCTGTGAGCGTCTCTCTTCTTGCATCATAAGGAGAGTCATCCAGTTCTTTAGGCATATAGTAAGAAGGGATGGTGAAAATTTGGAGAAGTGCATCATGGAAGGCAAGGTGGTTGTCTGAAGACCACGGGGTAGGACATCGAGCAGCTCGATTTGTTCTGGGTGATTTCCGACAAAAGAGTAATGTTACAAAAAATGTTGCAAAGTTTGGGCTGGGAAGAATTGAGAGAAAGAAGGAGAGCTGCTCGACTAAGTGGTATGTTACATTACATGTTATAAACCTCATTTTAGGTCTGTATTGAAAATTTAACAGTTCAACAATAATAAAGGTGTTTTAATTTATTCCACCTATTCAATACTTATATTTTCACTTATAGTGGTTACATAATTAAATTCTTAGTTACATGGGACATGTTTTGCCCTCAATTAAGGCCATCTTCAGCCTAAATACAATCATCAAAAATACAACTAAATTAAAAGTGGAAGTTAAATACAATCATCAAAAATACAACTAAAATAAAAAGTGGAAGTTAAAAGTTTAGTCTGTTATTAAAATTCAGAACAGTTAAATACAATCATCAAAAATACAACTAAAATAAAAAGTGGAAGTTAAAAGTTTAGTCTGTTATTAAAATTCAGAACAATAAAAATGTGTAAAGTGATAAAATATAAAGATGCTAATGGAAAACTGTCTTATGATTAAACTATAATCTTGTCGGAGACTAAAACTTCTTCTATTAAAATTCTAATTAAAACAGTTCATATAAAATATTATTGGAAAATCAAAGTGGTAGTAATAAAAAGCCAACGACATGAGGGCGTAAACACAAGCATAAACTTGATTGTCATGAATACAATCTTTTCAAGGCCGCTGATGAAATTCATCAGCAAGTGAGGCAGAAGCGTCTATTGAAAAATTGTAAGAGGCCGTTAGCACCGGTAGGTAATAAAATGGCTGAATCCTTGCCAGAAAATGTCAATAGATGCAGAAATAAGTTTTATGTAAGTGGAAGTTGTTATTTGTTAACTACTGTTGAGTTGGTTGCTGCCCGTCTGTTGGCTCTCCCTCATTACGTTTAGCATATTCCAACAATATGGCTTGAAAGTTGAATGATTCAGGAAATATGCTCTCAGCATTGATTACAGAACTGTTGTAGCGCAAATCTCTTCTCCGGTACTGAAGAGGTTGTTTCTGTACCAATCACAGATCTGCTACTACATCAAAACGTGCACTTATTCACCCAGTACTCTTCGTTCTCCATACTTTTCTGGAACCTATACACCTCTTGTAATAAATTTCCTCCTTTTCCTTCTTCCAATCTCATCCAATACTTCATTACCCTCTTTGCTATAGTGATATCTATCGATTCTTTACATACTAATCTAGTCCCTACATTGGCTGTACAGTTTGGAACCCCCATCATAATCTTACTCAATTTAGCCACCACCCGGTTTAATTCATTTCTATTCTCCTCCAATCCCCACACTTCTACTCCATATAACATTTTTCCTTTAACCATTGACTGAAACACCATTTTTTGAATTTTGTATTTAATATCCGGGAATTTATTTTCTAATACCCCCACTATAGCCAATGCTCCTCTCCCTTTTAATTTAGCTGTTTTGATCTGTTCCTTCCATGTTCCGTTGCTACTAATTTTCACTCCTAAATACTCGATTTTTTTTCTGGTCTGATTTCTTCTTGTTCTACTATCCAAAATTTCTTTTCTTTCTTGTCTTTCCTTTTCCTGCATACCATTATTTGTGTCTTCTGTACATTTATTCTAAGTGCCCATCTTTTTGTATATTGCACCACCTCTTCTAGCCCTTTTCTCAACCCCCGTGCTGTTAGTGCTAAAATCAATAAATCATCCGCAAATAACAGTCCCGGTATTTCCTGTTTGCTTATCCAAGGACATTGCCAACCCTCTCCTCTATGACCATCTAGTATATTGTTTATAAACAATAAAAATAATATCGGTGACAGTTGACTGCCTTGTCTTACACCACTCTTGGATTCAATACACTTACTCAGTTCACCCCCTTGTAATTTAATCGTCACCATTACTTCCTCGTATATTCCTTCTATTGCCATTCTCATTTTCGTTGATAACCCAATATCCCTTAGCCTAGTAAACAACTCCTCCCTGTTCACTGTATCGAAGGCTTTCTCCAAATCTATTGCTGCTACATATAATCTCATCCCTGCTATCCTGACATATTTCGTAATTAGGGTATCCAAAATCCATATATTATCCACAGAATTTCTCTCTTTTCTGAACCCATTTTGATACTCCGAAATCCTTCCATACTTCTCTGCCCAATTTAAAATCCTATTGGTTAAAATTCCTGTGTAGGCCTATACCTTCGATAACGAATCCAGGAGTGTTATCCCTCTGTAGTTATTAGGATCACTTCAACTCCCTTTATTCTTGTAAATGGGACATAATACTCCTTTTCTCCATTCACTAGGAAATTTCGCCGATTCCCATACCTTGTTAAAAAATTTAACCATCACCTTCAACATCGATTCGTTTGTCCCTACTTCTTTCCATACTCTATTAGTAATACCATTTGCCCCACCCGCTACTTTTGTTTTTAATTTACTTAACACACTGGTTACGTCTTGAATTGTTATTTCTCCATCTAATAATTGTACTCCTATTTGCAAATCTCTTTGGATAAATGTCCTACTTTTTTCCCCATGCCAGTCTCCTCTCTCTGTCAAAAGACCTGCAAAATACCCTACCCACTCGTTTTCTTCTATGCTCGTTCCCTTCCGCGTAGGCCTAGTTCTCTTATTTATGGTTTCCCATATCCTCTCAAATCTTTTCTCTTTGCAATATCTGTTCACTCTTTCTGCTTCCATCTCTCTCCAGCATTTCTTTTTCTCATTCAGTAGCTTCTTGTATTCTCTTCTTAATTTACAATATTCCTCTCTTTTTTCTTGTTTCCCTCCTTTCTTAAACTTTGCTAGTGCTGACATAACTATCTCATGTTCCCTCTGACAATCTTCATCGAACCATCCCGTGTATCTGTTTCTGTCTCCCTCCTCTCTTATCTTCACTTTCTTTCCACCTCCCATACTGGGTGCTCTATTATTTTTAAAGCTTTGTCTAGGTCCTCTTCTTCCAGCATTCTTTCTGCTTCTACTCTTATACTATCTCCCCTCTCCCTTAGCTCCAATCTCAATTTCCGAATAGTAGTTTCATTCCGAATAAACTTCCATCTCTCTTTATGCCTCATGCTTTTTCTTAACCCTCTCTTTACTTCGCCATTTTCCTCTCTTAATTTTATCTTAATGGGCATGTGATCAGTTGACCCACATTCTACCACCTCAAAATTTATTATTTTCCTTAAAGCTGTTTCCAAGCTTACTCCTATATCTACCACACTCCCTCCCTTCGATGTAATGAATGTCAATTCTCCCGTACTGTCTCCCTTCATCCAACCATTTAAAATATAAAATTTTTCTATAGCACATAATTCTAGCAACTTTACTCCATTACTATTTATCTCTTTGTCCTTACTGTTTCTTCTGTATCCTCTCACTTCAGTATCCTCCCTCCCATAATTCGGTACCCTATTGCTCACTCTTGCATTCCAATCTCCTATTAGTATCATTCCATCTTCTACATATGTACCTTTAATTTTATTTATTTCTTCAATCAAATCTTCAAAAAAATTCTTATTCGCATAAACTGAATCCTTAGGATGGTTGTACAAGAGAGCTATTCAAATTGACTCCTCTTCTCTTCCCATTTTAACTCTAAACCACACCACTCCTTCTAGTTCATTCTGTATTCTCTCTACTCTCCCTACTATCTCATTTTTATTAAGACAGTTATCCCTCCCGGATTCCTTCCCATCCTCCCTATTTTTTTCTTAGTGACGTTAACTACTCTATACCCCTCCCATTTGATTTCAATCTCTTTCCCTAACCAAGTCTTTACTAGGGCAATGATCTCAAACTCGTTGACTAATTCTTCTATTTCTTTATTTCCTAGTTTCCCCATCAACCCCTCGATATTCCACAACCCTATTGTCATCTCTAGTTATTTTTTTCCCTCCCCCTCTCGGCTTCTGTACTTCTCCACTTCCACCCCTACTCCTTGTCACTCTTTCTTGTAAGTCTTCTCCATTTCTATCCCCTTCTTCATTCCTCTCGTCCTCCTTCCCTTTCTCCGTGCCTACGCCTTTCTTTTCTTTCCCCATAAATCCTTCAAACTTAATGATCTTTCCTTACTTAATACCTGTCTTCTCTCTATTTTGTTTTCTGTATTCCTTTTATTCGGTGAGGATGTATCCTTACCCTGGCTCCTATTGTCTTCAATTACACTTTTCATTCCACTCAGCACCACAAGTGACACATTACTTGCTTCCTGTGTCTCTACGCTTCACTGACTCTTCAAGGTCTCCGCAGTCCCGACCATCTGTTTGCTGTCTCTGCTGGTCAGCAGCTCTCTACTTTCTGCACCTGATAAGATGTGGACTTCACTCACTTCCGTAATATCACACTCCACTACGTCACTACCACTTTTCCTCGTGACCTTCCTTGCTGTTCCCTCTGCCGTCCCGGGCTCCTTCTGTTGTTGTAAGTGATCCTCATCAAGTTTTTTTAGCTGGTTTACTCCCCATATACGATTCCATCTTCTATCTCCGACCACCAATTGTTGTCCTCTGATATATGCTTTGAGGCCTTGTTCTTTTGCGTCTTTTAAGTGTCTTCACTTTACAATGGCGAAAAATGAAAGTATCCTCCTATTCAATACATCATACATTCCGTCATTAGACGGAGTAAACAAGTTCAGACATGTTTCGGCTCGTTTGAGCCATCTTCAGTGAAAAAATTAGGGGGGTTGGAATAATTTACATAATATGAGTTGAAAAAATGCTAAAAAACATAATGAAAGCGCAAATGAAAAAACAAACAAAAGAGAGCCTAGACGGAAACAAAATAGCACAAATATACAATATTTACATCAATATGCAGAGCAAAAAACAACTTATTGCGACAAAATTCAGTGAAACAGGTGTTAATTTGAAATAATAATTGATACTAAAAACTGCGTTAACCTAAGAAACAAGGGAATGAGAAAACAAATGATGCAGATGGAAATGAATAATAGTAGCACATGGTGAGGTTGTGGACCTCATAGTTTACAAATTATTAGTTTATAAAAACGACAAAACAGTTTGAAATCGCTGTCAAAATCCTAGTGGAAACCCATCACATCAAAATGGTCAGGAGGAGAGCGGGAGCAAACATTTTGAGAGAAACCAAGCCTGAATTAACCTGCAGGTGAAAAGCCTGTGATAAGGAGAAAAAACACCTTAAATTTAAGGCTTCAGAAATAGCAGCATTCTTAATATCTTCTCAATCTAGCGGTCCTTCTTCATTATTGTTTCATAATGTTGGCTGGTGTTTTGCCTTATTATAGAGGGGTCGGAAGGGCCGCATATAAAAATATGAGAAGCTGTGTTAGGTAGAAGACAGATGCATAGTAAATTGTAGTAATCTAGTGGAAACCGTCAATGAAGTTCTAATCTGTAATGGAAAAAATGAGGTTGTATGAGAAACATGGGTTGATAAGTAAAAAGTGTGGAATGGTTGTGAAGAGAGCTTAAACTTACGGTGTGCAGTAGGTGGTTGTCCTCTCTAGTGGCCTGGCTTTCTCAAAGTAACGGTCTCGTTCGCGTGATCGAGTCTATTGTTGGTTCGGCTGTGTCTGCTAGGATGGAAGGAGCGGAGGGGGAAGGGGAGGTACAGGGCTGGTTTGAGGATGTATTGAATAGGAGGATACTTTCATTTTTCGCCATTGTAAAGTGAAAACCGTCAATACGGAATGATTCTAATATCTTGTAATGTAATTTTAAGTGTCTGTTTAGGATCCTGTTCTTCTCGATGTTTTCTCTGTTCATCTCCCTTCGTATCCACACTTTCTCTCCTTTTAAATTGCTCGAGTTCCTTATCACAATGTCAGCCATCAGGGTGGATAATAATTTCATTCTGATTGGCCTTTTGCCCTTCATTTTCCCCACACGATGCACATCGTCTATATCTACTTCGCTAAAATTGATTTTCATTCTATTCTGTATCACTTCCACCACTTTGTATACTAGTTCCACTTTTGTTTCTTTTTGGACACAATATATGAAAATATTTTTTCTCACACTATCTTGCACACTCTTCTCTACTAGTCTCTTAGTATCTCTCAGGTCTCGCTCCAAACTTCTTACTTTTTGTTTCAACACGTCCAACTCATCTTTATTACATCCTTCTTTTTCTAGTATCTTCTTTACGTCTTCCTTAATACTCGACTTTAGGTCCATAAAGTCCACGAATAGCTCTCTAAACATTTCCTTTATTTGTTCTCTCTGGCAAGCCTCTCTTATCATCTCTCTTATTGCTTCCAATTATTCCCATCCGATGGAACCCACTGGTCCTGGGCCAGGATTAATTTCCACCCCTCCTATTATCAGTAACACCATCACCACCGCCGTCACCAGTAGAGTAGCCACCATCCTTCTATTTTCACCTTTTCGCTCCATTCTTGTCTCCATTTTGCTTCCCTTTATGGCGTTCCATCTCCCAATCGCTATCCTGTATTGAGTCAACGTGGTACCGATTGTTCCGCTGCTCCGCGCACTACTCAGAACATCCGCACTCTTTACTGTCTCCAAGACGACTGTTGTTCAGTTATAAGAATCTTCCAGCTGGCTTTGATTTGCCCTCAACAGAGTCCGTACTAACGATGGGAGATGCGGATCAATGATGTTAAAGTGGGGTATGAGATCTTCCCCAGCCTGTGACTATGGTGCAGTTAAAGCAGACTATCAACCTTATTGTCATCGAATGTGTTGGAAGGGCATTCGTTGGATCCATCCAGGATTTTGTGGTTGCTTTTATTGAGGCCATACGATGGCTAGAGAATTTACATCTATCTCTTTGAACCATTTTTCTTGCATGATTGCCTTTGCTGTTATAATGTGTATATTTTGTAATTATGTATATAATATTAATTGTGCTTAGTGTTCATGTATATTGTTTTGTGTACCGTACCGTACATTACCATACGCTAATAATAATAATAATAATAATAATAATAATAATAATAATAATAATAATATCTATCAGTAACACTTTACCGGTTTATTAGCACTTGAGTACTACTGTACCATCGATCTCCAGCCGAGACTTTAACCATACATAACTTTCCTCGCACAGTTGAACTTTGAGAGAGCACTTTATCAGACATAGGGCCCGCGATAACTGAATCAGGGGGGTGACACTTCATAGGGAACGTCCGAAGCAGTTCTGAGATGGGCCAATCGATCTCTGCCAACTAATGAAAACTAAAATTCTCTTTCAGAGGGTTAATTTAGAAGGCAGAAGTTGGCATTGCACATTCAGTTGCGTGGTTCAGCAAGTTCAAAACACAACACCGTTATCGTTGCGCGCGTAGGGACCTTGGTCGTACGGTATGTAATAGTGTTTGTTAGACGAAAATTTGTTGAGATTCTTTCGCATTGAACGAGATTTTTGATCCAGTTCTTTGAGAGTATGGTGTGAAATTATAATTATGCGCGTTCTTAGTGTGAAGAAATAGTATTATGATCATGAACATACTTCACATTGAACTACTTAGCTGTTGCGAGTAAACGTCTGTGTGATTGTGCTTCTTACCTGCTGTTTAGAATAAATAAATTCAAAATATAAACTGTGTGCATTATGCTGTGTTTTACCTTCATCCTTTCCTTCTCGTGTTTTCCATTCCCATACATAAAAGTCGTGGGAAGTGTTCAACGAACGAACGAAAGAATGAGGTTATGTGAGATCGTGATTTAGGCAAGTATGGGCGTTTTGGGGTTTTATATGAACTGCATTAACATTTTCATTAATCAATGTTGAATTTATCACTTAATAGATGTAAATTTACATTAAAATGCGAACGGTGAAACAACGATACAAGCTAGCGTTATAACAGTATTGCCAACATACAAATACGGTAATTGCAATTTACTTTTCAAGTAAAAGACACGAGAGAAGCTTTAGATACAACTTTCCTACCGAAATACAATCATTATCTCTATCACAATTAAAATTTTAACAAAGTAACAACTATCATCATCGTGCTTACTACGAGGTACTATCGTGGGATTTATTTCCTTATGTTGGCAGAGAGAAAGTGGCCATTGTAGCTTCCATGACCTGTTTTCTCAGCCAACTTTATTACACAGGAGTGACGGATCTATTTCTCTTATATGATCCTTGAACTGAATGTCTCATTTTCCAGGCCTAGTCGCGCGATCGTAATATGTATACGGCAGTGCCACCGCCTTAGAGTGTAGGCGCATGCAGAGGTGCCAACTGTTACGGATTATCCGTAATTATTACGGATTTCCCCTCACGATTACGGGATTACGGCCAAAGGGTAAATTATTACGGAAAAGCGACATTATAACGACATTATAATTTCTACGGAAAAAATAAGGAAAGAAGGAAAAATGAATATTTTCGAGCATTAGTACTCGACTCTCTTCGTTTCAATGCTTGTGAGTTGGCAACGATACTTATTCGATCGTCACTTCCTTTTGATACCCGTGAGTAGGGATGGGTCCAGTCAGTTCATTCGCTTGAACTAGTTCATTCGATACCGTTCATCGCCTTGAGTCGTTCAAATGAACGAGGTAGTTCATAGGCAGGTGAGAAATGTGCTGTCACGTGACCATTAACATGGCACGCCATTGGCCATTTTTGAACGAGCTTATTTTGTCGTTCAAATGAACGAGGTAGTTCATTTGTGCTCCGCGGCATTTCGTTCAAATAAACGAAGTCGTTCAAACGAACGAAGTCGTTCAAATGAACGAGGTAGTTCATTTGTGCTGTCTTCATGGAAACGCTCTCGTGGTACGTCGTTCAAATGAACGAGGTAGTTTATTATGAGCTCTCTTGGCAACAGCACAAGCGGCGTGAGGAGAGGTAGTTTACCGTACCGCACGCGAGCTAGTACGTAAATTTTACAACAGATGGTACTTGCGAACGTCTTCGTCTTCCTTTAATTGAATGGCAAACCATACAGCCTTGAGCCCACCCCACCTCCTAAGTTGTTTAAAGCTCCGTGGTTTTAAGGGGCGTATGAATCAGCTGTTTGAGAGAGAACAAGCTACTGTATTTACTGCCTTTATACACGGGAAAACATTTTGCACTAAGGTTATAATTGTCCTTTTTATCTGTTAAAGAGCTGGGAGGACGAACCGTATGAAACGCCCTGTTAATAAGGCATGTTTCTGAATAGCTAACTAATAAAATGTCAGATGTAAGTCCTTTAAGGCGTTTGCTGTATAACACTTAGAGTTTCGTCTTTTTTTTTTTTTTTTTTTTTTTTTTTTTTTTTTTTTTTTTTTTTTTTTGCTAGGGGCTTTACGTCGCACCGACACAGACAGGTCTTATGGCGACGAGGAGTTTCGTCTTAGGCCTGACATTACACTCATCAGAGTGGAATGTGTCAGGCCCTATCCACTGACGATGATAGGGTGTATGCACGTGAATTTATCAGAAGCCCATTAACTTTTGATATGCTCTATTGGTATGAAAAATCTAATTCCCTCATCGATAAACATTCCCCATTAATATTACAACATATTACAGTGAGTTGTGACTGACATTATGATCTTGAAATGCGGTAACCCAGACGTAATTAATAGTTCCGTTGTCAGGGAAGAAATGTAGGAGATACACAATTTCAATTTGTCTTCATCACACCATTGTTAAAGCGTAGTTCTTTGCTCTATTCACTTGATCATAAGAATGTATGGTAATTTCGAAGGAATATGATAGAAAAACATTTTGTATGCTACAAAGTGACAATAAATACGTACTTAGGTTAATGGCAATGCAAAACTCCATCTGTAGATCAGTAGTCTACTTCCGATCTGCAAGATTGGGGGTTCAAACCCGGCAGAAGTACTCTGATGTTTGAAGGGCGGAAAGAAATCCGTTCGAAACTATATCGTGCTATATCGGCATGTAAAAGATCTCTGGTAACACATATGGTGTTTACCTTAAGTCAGTCAGATCACCCTGCTGGTGAAATAAAGCAGAACGTCAAATCAAAATGCCTGTACATGGTAGCTGAAGCGTACTTAAAATAATAATAATAAATTTATTTATTTATCTGTTTACCGCCTCAGGGCAGAGTTCCGGAGCTTGAGATTTTGGTCGGGGGATACAACTGGGGAGGAGGACTAGACCTCGCTTAGGGGGCTTCACCTGTTATGCTGAACAGGGGCCTAGTAGGGGGGGGAGATCAAAAGGGATAGACAAGGAGGAGGGAAGGAAGCGGCCGTGGCCTTAAGTTAGATACCATCCCGGCATTTGCCTGGAGGAGAAGTGAGGAAACCACGGAAAACCACTTCGAGGATAGCTGAGGTGGGAATCGAACTCACCTCTACTCAGCTGACCTCCCGAGGCTGAGTGGACCCCGTTCCAGCCTTCGTACCACTCTTCAAATTTCGTGGCAGAGCAGGGAATCGAATCCGGGCCCCCGGGGATGGCAGCTAATCACGTTAAGTACCACACCACAGAGGTGGACATTATTATTGTTATTATTATTATTATTATTATTATTATTATTATTATTATTATTATTATTATTATATTTTTGCTGGTTGCTTTACGTCGCACCGACACAGATAGGTCTTATGGCGACGAAGGGACAGGAAAGGACTAGGAGTAGGAAGGAAGCGGTCGTTGCCTTAATTAAGCTACAGCCCCAGCATTTGCCTGGTGTGAAAATGGGAAACCACGGAAAACCATCTTCAGGGCTGCCGACAGTGGGGTTCGAACCTACCATCTCCCGAATACTGGATACTGGCCACACTTACGTGACTGCAATCGAGCTCGGTATTATTATTATTATTATTATTATTATTATTATTATTATTATTATTATTATTATTATTATTATTATTATACAGCAATTGAATGAGTGCACTTGTTACACACATGACCACTTCCTTTTAAAATTTAAAATTTGTGCTTGGAGCTGTAAAAACGGTGGTAGGGTGATAGTATTTACATTTTTATACAGGAAAACTGAACAGTTTTCAAAGCCCGAAACTGAAATATTGATAGGCCTATTTGAAGGGAAATAGCCAAATTTTCACTCCTGATTCACCTTAGCGTAGTTTACGGTATTATTTGCTCAAGATGTATTTGTTTAGAGAAAATATTCTTAAGGCGTATTTTTTATGTGGTTTATGATGGTGGAAATGATGAAAACTTTCGCGTATTCTGTGTCAATCGCATCTTAAGATAATTTATGTGTACTGATGTCTTGTATCTGTTATCATGTGCTAGCATGGTTTTGCTACTCCGTTCCAAATGCGTGTAATTTCGTTGTTGACATTGTTTATTTTGTGTGTAGACAGAGTATTTATTTACCGGTGCCCGTGTATTATTCCCCTCTTGTGTGATAGAACGCTTACGTAAGTGCCAGACAGTGAACGCGGTTTTTTTTTTTATTTTGTAATAGAATTCTGAGGAACCTCGAATACGGTATTGTTCGTTAATATTATGTGGGATATCGTTGTTATAAGAGGTAAACCAGCGACATTATCACCCCATCGTGTGTTTCGTGGACCGTATCTTGCATAGGACCGGACTCGAACAAACATGCGCTCAGTTACAAAGCTAAGCGACTAGTGACATACTGTGAACTTGGTACTTCATCGTCTTGCAGAGCGCCTAGCACGAGCAGAAAACAGCTGCCCAGTGCCCAGCGGCGCCGCCAGCCTGCCTAGGTGGAGAAAAGTCATCTACGAGAGACAGAGATACAGGTAAACTTTCTAATTTTTTTATAACTCTTCTCCCTGCTCCATCACCAGTTGAGAAATGTGCTGTCATGTGATCATTAACACGGCACGCCATTGGCCATTTTCGTGCGTGCTTATTTTGTCGTTCAAATGAACGAGGTAGTTCATTTGTGCTCTCGCGGCATTTCGTTCAAATGAACGAGGTAGTTCATTTGTGCTGTCTTCATGCAAGCAGCCCTCGCGGCATTTCGTTCAAATGAACTAGGTAAAGCTATCTTAGCAACAGCACCAGCGGCGCAAGAGAGATACCTAGTATTCCGTGCTGGACGTGAGCTAGTACGTAAGTTTTACAATAGATGGTGCTCGCTTACGTCTTCGTCCTCCTTTAATATGCCGTATGCTCGCGTGAACGACTCGTTCAAAATATTTGAACGAACTCGAACTAGTTCAAATAAACGAGTCGTTCAAATGAACTAGTTAGTTCATGAACGACCCAACTCTACCCGTGAGCGTCGTGAAATTCATTGTGAGGAACTCTACTCTGCTAACCTTCACTATAAAATGTAATTTTCTATTATTGCAGTATTAAGTATACCTACCAGTAACTCTCCCACAGAAAGATTTCTCAGTTTTAATAGGAAAAAACAGAAGGACTTCAGGCCTACAATAATCACATCTACACTGGAATCGCTTATTGTTCATACGCGGAAAATGTCCTCATAGGAGGAAGGATGCTACAAGAAAAATCCCACACAAAAGCACCTGCTGCGTGTGAAACAAGCTACAAAGAATATTTTATGACAGAACAGGTAATGTGCAAACGTATTGTGTAATAGGATATATTTTAGAATAGATTGTTGTCGGGAAGGACAAAGAGGGTGTCCAGAAGGGATGAGTGTGCTTTGGATTTGACTCCAACATTTTTCCGAGGGTAGGGAAGGGGAATTACGGAAAAGCCATTCCAAAGGTTGGCACCTCTGCGGCATGTATGAAAAACATGAACAAATCGACAAGTGCAAGTCCAGAGCACAAAAACGTGACAATATGCGAGCGCGCGGAAGATGAAGTGCCGAGTTCTATTCCAATATTACAGAACAAGTGACGGAGTGCGGGTATGTTCTATCGGTCATCGCGACACGGAGAGGCCGTAATTCCTGAACTATGTGTATACAGAGACGTGTTGAACCATGCGTTATTCATCGTATTATACTTCCTCGCCTCATTCTTCTGACTTAATAATGTAGATAACAGAGAGCTGGTATATCATTTCCGTTTACTTCTACATCCTTGTAGGAAGACACTAAAGGGCTGCTGTTATAGGAGTAATATAGTTTTCTTTAATAGGTAGATCTGCTAAACTGGAATGCAGTCTTTCAGGTTCTCTTTTGTTGGTTGGAATCGAAGCCGTGATCATGGGTCGGACACCACCACTGATCTCCCAACGAGGAAGCTAATTAACCAGTGAACGATGGGTATGACCACTGTAAAATTCAACATTTGTACTGTATTTTATAATAATAATAATAATAATAATAATAATAATAATAATAATAATGGTGCCTGGCATCTGTATAGGCTTGGTGTTGTCTTAACGAGGATAAAATCAATGGCGATGATTTCATAAACATAACATAAGCCAGAGGAACTAACATATGACGGGGTTGATTCTGAAAATTAATCCGGCGGGTTCGGACCAAAGACAAGCATTCTATCCATTTAGCCCCAAAACCGTACTTTAATTTGCTAAACCTTAGGCTACCATCCCCACTGATCAGGGGTTGAGCATTGGCAGTAGCACAGGCCAGGGCGGTAGTTTGTGAAGCAGCCTTCACAACACAATAGGCTTCAGCCATTGGGTATTAGCTTCAGCAGTAGCGGTTTGCTCTAAAGGGCAAAGGGGCACGTGCCCCTCAAGCTAAGTAACTGTTAATGCATAGTTTTATAAGTACTGGGAATTTGAATGATGATACATTCAGTTTTATTATTAGGCGCCGCATGCAGCTAGTGCATCAATGTTTTCATCAGACACGTAATTTGCTTCCTCCGGCGGACTCTTCGCTGGCCAGTCATGTTGGCCCTGTGCCCTTTGGTGTTGACTTTTTCCTAGGTAATTTTCCTTCGCGCATGCGTAGAACTATTTTTTAACATGCACTGAATGGGAGATTGGGTCATTGCCGAAGCCTGCCCGCTATGATTCCGAAAATACGCGAAGGCTAACCGCGCCGAGCAGAACATCCGTTTCAAATTCATATCCCAAGTCTGTCATCTGCGGTCTGATAAACGTGCTGTATTGGCTAATGAAATTAATCGGTATCCTATCTCGTAATATTTAGTGTGGTATCATTAAAAGTAAATCTGTCGTGTGTTGTGTGTGGATAGGCCTATAGAATCCCTATGAAGAGTCACATAAGGTATATCACACAGGTACGGTACGATTACCGGTAACCTGTAGGCTGCGAACAATGAATTCTGTGATTAATATTTTAAGTAGACCTTTTTCTTAACCGTTTCCGACGGAAAAGACGGAGATAAAGACACTCGGTCGACCAACACCTCATTTACAACTAGAACAAGTCAGACAATATAAAGGGCGCGAATATCGAGGTAGATTCCCGCCAGGAGTGTATACAGAATACGAGTGGTTGTATGGCTGTGATTCAAGGAGTGCGTTTTTCTGTTTTCCAGGCATGTTATTCAGACATGACCTGACGTGGACAAAAACTGGAGTAACAGATTTCAACACAAGAAAGAAAAAAAATTAAAAGCATGGAAGCTCCTCCCAACTTGTCAATTCATGCATGGAATTAGCAGTGTTAGGGGAAGTTAATATAGTGACTCAACTGGATTCTGCTTATCGCCAATCCATTAAAAAACATAATCATCAGGTTAGGAAAAATAGGCACATAGATACGCATAATATTCCTTGTATAAAATTCTCTGGCGTATTTGAAGTGGCACCTTGTGGCCATGATGAGCCAGAAAAGTCTCTAAAACCTGGAATTTTCAAAGGTGTCGTTAATTTTACAGCTGAAATAGACGTTGCTGTGAAAGAACACCTGGCGAAAGATTCTGTATTTAAAGACACGTCAATGACCATTCAGAGCGAGCTTCTCAACTCTATGTTGAATCTTGTAGGGAACAAATTTCTGCAGAAATTGGGGAATCCCAATTCTTTGCAATAAAAGCAGACGAAACAATGGGCGTTTCAAACAAATGCCAATTGGTACTTGTTATTTGAAATGCATTAGAAGGTCACATCCATGAAAGGTTCTGGGGGTTCATGAATCCAACCGACAGGACAGCGGGTGGATTGAGTCAATGTCTGTTAGAGCAAATTAAACACAAGGAAGACAACCAAACAGATCACACGCTTCGACAATGATAAACTTCGGCAAAGGGTCGAGGAGTTCCAGGAGAAGGCTAGACCAAATGACTGTGACTTTAACAACGCCAAAAGTCTCGTTGTTGAGGCCGCCAAAGACGTTGCAGAAATCAAGAGAAGCAAAAATCATGCCTGGTGGAATGGTACCTGCGAATCAGTCCTCCCATAAACACTCAATGCGTGGAAACAGTACTACTTTACGAAATCAGAAAATGATTGGGAAACCTACAAAACCCAACGTGCCCAAGCAGCTAGGGTGTTCAGAACTGAGAAACGTAAATATGAAAAATCTCTCATTGAAAAGTTAGAACAAAACTTTAGGAAGAATGAAAGCAGAGAGTACTACAGAGCCTTCAAACGCAAACTCACTGGCTATAAACCACCATCTCTATGCTTTGAGCGAAAGGACGGTACACTGGCGACGTCAAATGAAGAAAATTGCAGCATTCTGGCAGATTACTTCAAGAATTTACTTAATTGCTCTAAACCGCAAAGCGCCATTGAGACCAAGGAACTCTTAATCAGGTACCCATATTCCAGACCACCCGACAGGGATGAAATCAAGCGCCACATTGCCCGTCTCAAAAATAACAAAGCGCCGGGGGAAGACTCAGTAGTAGCACAACCATGGAAATATCCCCCAGAGGAATCATTTGATATCTTGAAAACGCAAATAGAAGAAATTTGGAACAAGGAGACCCTACCCGAAGATTGGAAAATAGCTTTGATCCATCCATTACACAAACCAGGCAGCATGAAAAACATCAACAACTACAGAGGAATATCTTTGCTACCCGTGACTTACAAAATTCTATCACTTGCCATCCTGGAGCGTTTGGAAGCACAAGTCGAACATCAAATAGGTGAATACCAAGGAGGGTTCAGAAAAGGTCGCTCAACAAAATCTCAAAGCGATCATCAGATATTGTACACTAAGGTCCAAGCAGTATGTGTCTGTCTTTGTGGACTTTAAGAAAGCGTACGACTCCATTGAACGGGAAGTCCTGCTAAACATCTTAAATGAATTGGGAGTTGATTTGAAACTGCTGGCATTAATTAGACCCACCCTGACCGATACAAAATCCAAGCTGATGTTCCACGGATGTCTCTCGCATTCCTTTGACATCAAAACAGGAGTCCAACAAGGTGATGGGCTATCCCCGATACTCTTCAACTGTGTTCTTGAAAAGATCATCAGAACCTGGCGGGTGAGAATACAGGAAACCAACTACAGTCCATTGAGAATAGAAACCAAATCCAAGGGGATCGCAACAGACTGCTTAGCATTTGCCGATGATATTGCTGTTCTCTCAAACGACATAGAAACCGCTAGAGCTCAAGTTGAAATTTTAAAGGAAATTGCCGAACAAACTGGTTTGCAGATATCGTTTGAGAAAACAGAAGTAATGACTAACATCAAAGAGGCTCCACCAAAACACCATACAAAATACGGGGACATCACCCGAGTAGACAAATTCAAATACCTGGGTGAGATCATCATGAAAAATGAAAAATGAAAAATGAAAAATTGAATGGACAAAGAAGCACTCCAGGAGCGAGTACGCAAACTGGAAATAGCCTATCAAACATCCCGCACAATCTACAACAAAAAATGCCTTTCCCAAAACACCAAGATACGTCACTATGAAACTGTACAAGATGGCGTCAGCGAAGGATGTAAGTGAAGATAGCTCCCGGTTCTCTTGCGAAATAATCGGGAATAAATGTGGTGTAAACAAGAAGCGAGTGAAGAATGGTATCCAGTGTGAAAAGTGTTTAATTTGGTACCATTTTGAGTGTATATGTAGTGCTGGTTTTGCTGAAAATGAAAATACTTGGACTTGTGTTAGCTGTGGCGAGAGCAATTTGAATAGCGGTAACAAACCTAGGCCTACAACGGTCAACGAATCGCTGGCGTCTCATTACTTGGAGGATAGAGGTAATGATAATGTACTTGTAATTCTCTCTTTATTGCAACAGGATTTACACGCATTAAAAGCGGAGAATGAGATTTTAAAAGAAAAGGTACGTTTACTGGAATCGAAAGTACCGGTACCAGTAAACACTCAGAACACAGGTGGCACCGAGAATTCTAGCGCGTGGTGTCAAGTTGCTTCAGATTCTAGGAGGAAAAGTGTATAGTTTAATAAGGACAACTTTGTAATTGACACCAAAAATAGATTTTCATCCCTGAGGGAAGTAAGCGATACGCAAGGTATCCGTATAGGAAGCAGTCAAACGTATAGCGCAAAATCCGTTACGAGAAGCGGCAAAGTTAGGCCTAAAATCCCACACAGTGCACCGGCGAAAGTATCGAACGTTCTTATATTTGGTGATAGCCAGGCGAGGGGAATTGCGGAGAAAATGGTCAATGAAGATATTGCAGTATCGGCAGTCATCTATCCTGGGGCCCCAATGAAGAAGGTATTGGAAAACACGGAGAAGACGGCAAGAAATCTCGGATGTCGTGATGCAGTAGTGATCATCGGCGGGACGAACGACGTAGCTCACAACGACGCTAAGAATGTTATTTCGGAACTTAAATGTACACTAGGTAAGCTGACTCACACTAACATTTTTGTAGTGAACGTGCCCCACAGGCATGATTTGATTAGAGACTCGTGTGTGAACACTGAAGTGGACAAAGTTAATACAAATATGGTTAAAATTTGTAAACATTTTCGTAATACACAGGTAATTGATAGCAGCAGTTTCGAGAGACACTGTTACACAAAGCATGGCCTTCATCTAAACAATTCAGGTAAACGAAAGATAGCAAATATTGTTCTAGATTTTATTAATCATAAGATATGTACTGTAAAAAAGGCAACTCCCTTGAGTTATAATACTGACAAGGAAAACTAGTAGAAAGAGCCAGCTGTACTTCAAGCTGGCTCAGCCAACTAGTAAATGAAACTCAGGAAAGTAAGGAAATTCAAGTTACCCAATTGCAACAGTCAATTTTTAGGGAGGAAGGGGGTCTGAGATTGCTCTTGGTAAACTGTCAGAGTGTAGTAAATAAACAATTAAAATTCGGTACATTGATGGAATCTTATGAGACTGATGTGGTGATAGGAGTGGAATCGTGGTTGAGAGAAGGGGTGGGTAATAGAGACGTATTTCCAGAAGAGTACACAGTCTATCGTAGAGACCGAGGAGATAAAAGGGAGGGGGGCTGTTTATTCTGGTGAAGGAAACATATTGTTCACATGAATGGTTTACCGATGAAAGGGATGAAATATTAGGGATAAAATTAATTTGTGATAATATGAAGGAGGTGGGAATTATAGGAACATACAGGCCAAGAAGAGAGGAAAGAGAAATGGAAATATTTGCGAAAATAATAGATTATACTCATAAAAACAATAATAATGATGTGGTAATAATTGGGGGAGATCTAAACTTGCCTGAGGTTGAATGGAATGGAGCTGCAAGTGAAGCCCATGAACAGAAACTGGCAAATAAGTTAATTTGGGAGGGAGGATTTACACAAGTAGTACAAGAACCAACTCGTCTCAATAACTTACTAGATGTATTCTTGGTTAAACCACGGGAAATTGTTGATAAAACTGAGGTAATTGAAGGAATAGGTGACCATAAGGCTGTAATAATGGATGTAGGACTGGTACCAAAAAGGCTTAATAAGAGGGTCACACAAGACAAGAAATTGTACAGAAAAACTAAAGTTGATGAATTTGGGACTTACCTTAAATCACAATTCAGTTGTTGGATAAGTGAAGGGAGTAATGTGGATACACTTTGGGCTAAATTCAAAGGAATCGTTTGGGAAGGAGAGAAGAGATTTGTACCTGTTAAGAAGGGTAAAATGACCTCAGACCCTGTTTATTATACAAGGGAAATAAGAAAATTAAAAAGAAAATGTAGAATAGTAGACAGGAAAATCAAAGAAGGTAGGGAGAGTAGAGAAAGTAGAAAACAGCTAATGAGGGAACTGAATAGAGTAAAAAAGGAAGCAAAAGAGAATTATATGAATGGCATTCTTCAAGAGCGTAATGACCACAAAGTGAAATGGAAAAAGCTGTATTCATATATCAGGAATCAAAAAGGAATAGGAATCCAAATACCTATAATGGTGGGAGAAGGGGGTGAACACTATTTAACAGATACTGAGAAAGCAAACCTCTTTAGTAGGGAATTTAGAGATTCAGTAGATGATTGTCAGGAGTTGGACACCGAAACAGAAATTACAGAGGGACAGACACAGAGGGAAACAAGAAGCTTCTCGTTCACAAATGAAGATATTTTCAGAGAAATCCAACTGCTTCAGCAAGGAAAAGCAGCAGGAAGTCATCAAATTACTTGGGAGGTGATAAAGACAATGGGGTGGTACATAGTGCCTTATTTAAAATTTCTCTTTGACTATGTCCTAAATAATAGTGTAATACCAAAGGAATGGAAGGAATCTATAATAATACCAATTTATAAAGGAAAGGGTGATAAAAGGAAACCAGAGAACTACAGACCAATCAGCCTGACCAGTATAGTTTGTAAAATACTGGAGAGTTTAATATCAAAGTACATCAGAGGGATATGTGATGATAAAAATTGGTTCATGAGGAGCCAGTATGGATTTAGAAAGAAATATTCTTGTGAGGCACAACTGGTGGGATTTCAGCAGGACATATCAGATCAATTGGATTCAGGAGGCCAGTTAGATGGCATAGCCATAGATCTTTCCAAAGCCTTTGATAGAGTGGAACATGGAATATTATTAAAGAAATTGGAGGGAATAGGATTGGACGTAAGGGTTACACGTTGGGTAAAAACATTTCTAAATTCAAGGGTTCAGAAAGTCAAAGTAGGAATTAACGTATCGCAGGAAGAGAAAGTTTGGAAGGGAATTGCACAGGGTGGTATAATCGGTCCGTTACTTTTCTTAATATACGCAAATGATTTAGGGAACAATATAACATCAAAAATAAGATTGTATGCAGATGACATAATTGTTTACAGGGAAATAAATACCATTGAGGATTGTTCAGAATTACAAAGGGACCTTGAGAGTATCCAACAATGGGTTAAAGAGAATAACATGAGGCAAATCAACTGTTACAACATTTACAAACAGGAGTTTTAAAACTGAATTTGAATATACTTTGGATGGGGTAGTTATCCCAAAAGATGGCAAGTGCAAATACTTAGGTGTAAGATTTGAAAGTAATTTGCATTGGAAGGGTCATGTGGATGACATTGTTGGGAAAGCATACAGATCGTTACATGTCATAATGAGGCTACTTCAAGGATGCAACAAAGAATTAAAAGAGAAAAGTTACTTAAGTATGGTTCGTCCATTATTGGAATATGCAAACAGTGTTTGGGATCCTCACCAAGAATACCTAATAAAAGAAATAGATAGTGTGCAGAGGAAAGCAGCAAGATTTGTAACAGGGGATTTCAGGAGAAAGAGTAGTGTATCAGAAATGTTAAAGAAACTAGGGTGGGAAACTTTAAGTAAGAGAAGGGAGAAAACTAGACTTGTAGGTTTATATAGAGCCTATGCAGGAGAAGCAGCATGGGGAGATATCCGTGAGAGGCTTCAGTTGGAAAATAATTATATCGGCAGGACTGACCACAAATATAAAATTAGAAGGAATTTTAGCAGAAGCGATTGGGGTAAATTTTCATTCATTGGGAAGGGTGTGAAGGAGTGGAACAGTTTACCAGGGGTAGTGTTTGATCCTTTTCCAAAATCTGTACAGATATTCAAGAAGAGAATAAACAGCAACAGAGAAAATAAATGAAGTGTTAGAGGGCATTAGACCAGTGCAGGTTATTGTAAATTAAAAATGTGTGTAAATAAATTAATTCCATCCCCTGGTCTAAGGAGTTTGGACAGCCAAAGTAGGGGACTGCCTGTAGGGGTGAAGTACAGTGGGGACTTCGAGGGCCCTGGGACCGCTACGGTAGCTGTGAAGGCCCTTCAGGAACTCTGAAAAGTGGTGGTAAAGGGGGCTCTGGTTAAGACGCAGCAGGTCGTTATGCTACTTAGGTTCCAGAATGGGTAAAGAAAAGAAAAAGTAAATAAATGCAATGTAAATTTTAATCTTATACCAGTTGTACAGTATCATTTGAAGTAATTCCACATACTGTATATCAGATGACTATATTTGTATGTAGTACAGGAGATATTATAAGTAGAATTTTGTAAACAATGTAAATTTATTAAGGATGAGCTGTGTGTTTAATAGAAAAAATCGTTAGCATAAATTATATAATATTGTATTATAGGAAAATTTTATTCTCTTGTTAATTTAATATTTAGTGCTTGACAATAATGTATTTTAGTGTACCATTTGCCACCGAGGTAAACACCTCATTTGCAAATAAAGAGATTTTGATTTGATTTGATTTTGATTTTGATTTTGATTTTGATTTTGATTTTGATTTTGATTTGATTTGATTTGATTTGATTTGATTTGATTTGATTTGATTTGATTTGATTTGATTTGATTTGATTTGATTTGATTTGATTTGATTTGATTTGATTTGATTTGATTTGATTTGATTTGATTTGATTTGATTTGATTTGATTTGATTTGATTTGATTTGATTTGATTTGATTTGATTTGATTTGATTTGATTTGATTTGATTTGATTTGATTTGATTTGATTTGATTTGATTTGATTTGATTTGATTTGATTTGATTTGATTTGATTTGATTTGATTTGATTTGATTTGATTTGATTTGATTTGATTTGATTTGATTTGATTTGATTTGATTTGATTTGATTTGATTTGATTTGATTTGATTTGATTTGATTTGATTTGATTTGATTTGATTTGATTTGATTTGATTTGATTTGATTTGATTTGATTTGATTTGATTTGATTTGATTTGATTTGATTTGATTTGATTTGATTTGATTTGATTTGATTTGATTTGATTTGATTTGATTTGATTTGATTTGATTTGATTTGATTTGATTTGATTTGATTTGATTTGATTTGATTTGATTTGATTTGATTTGATTTGATTTGATTTGATTTGATTTGATTTGATTTGATTTGATTTGATTTGATTTGATTTGATTTGATTTGATTTGATTTGATTTGATTTGATTTGATTTGATTTGATTTGATTTGATTTGATTTGATTTGATTTGATTTGATTTGATTTGATTTGATTTGATTTGATTTGATTTGATTTGATTTGATTTGATTTGATTTGATTTCTGAAACCAGTAGTTCTATATGCAGCCGAAACCCTGTCTCTAAATGCCAACAAAGGACTGCTTGAAGAACTGGAGAAAAGAGAACGCAAAATTGTGAGAGGAATCTTGGGATCAAAATACAGAAATGAAATCTATCAAAAGAGATCCAACAAGGAAGTCTACAGCAAAATAGAGAAAATTACCGACACAATCAGAAAAAGACGGGCACGATTTTACGGTCATCTGAAAAGAATGGACGGAAGAAAGTTAACTAAAGTTAACTAAAGAAATCTTTCACTTTTTTGATTCAAATCCCAAAACCACAATTCCCTGGTTTAGAAATACCAAAGAAGACCTGCAAATGCTACATATCTTAGCTGAAGACGCCCTTAACAGAGATCTCTTCAGAAGAAAGAAAGAAAATATTGACGAACGGGCTAAACCGAGACGAGCAACCGAAGAGAAGACACGGTGTCCCTTGGACAGAGGAGCGTAAGCAGGCCCACTCACAAAGCATGAGGAAAATTTGGGCTCTAAAGAAGGCCAAGTTCAGTGTCAAATGCAACAAGACTTAACGTGGTCCTTGATGGCCCCAGCGAATTATATATATATTATTATTATACAAAAAGTGCGATTTAGCCGGAAATTTAATTTCCACGTGTTTGCTGCATGGTGCTCCTAGACAATTGGGAAAATTGAACTTCTCCCACTACTTCTCTGCTACTTGTCGCCACATTTCATATGCAGGCTTCGCAAGATCAAATGTATTTTTTGTCATTCTTAAGTAATCATAAAATGTGTGGCGATAAAGTCTTGCATCTCTGTACAAACGATGAAATTCTCTGAAAGTAATTCGTTCTTCATTAAATTCATGAACCCACTTTCGATTCTGCTTTCTAATTTTCAATTTTAGGTAACTGTTATCCATCAGTAAACTGTTATTGGCGTACTTGGACAACGGCATTAGTTTGTGACCACCCTAAAGAGCCTCGCGCCAAACTAAGCTGAGAGCACGGAGTAGAGTTTACGGTGTGAACAGCAAGCACGCTTGCGCTATACCAAGACCAACTACAACCTATCAGACCTTAATGCAGAATCCAACATGGCGGAAACATTGGGCTCACTGTCTGCTGTGGGAAGCAGCTAGGCATTAATTCCTAACTAATATAATTAACGCCGATAACGTTCCTAATTCATAATCGTAAAGAAGAATTAGTACATGAAATATAAATCATGTTTCCATAGTTATAAAACACGAAACGGTTTAAAATAATATACCAAAATCGAAATAAGTATTCAACTTACATAACCCTACAATGACAAAATGTAAGTACCGTAATTAATATTTGTTGGTAAAACAACCACGCACAACACATTACAAAAACTTCATAAGAGTGAAATGACACACTGTGCTTAGTAAATAAGATATTTAGCAACCAGGTCAACTTTAAATATCACACGACGCAGTAACATAACCCTGCAACAATTGAAATTAACAACATTTAATAAATATTTGTTGGTAAAACATAACAGTGCACACGCAACACATTACAAGAGAAAAAAATTCATAGCACTGAAATAGTGTACCGTACTCAGAAAATAAGAAATGCAGCAACCATGTCTACTTTAAATACTCACATGACTCACTAACATAACCCTACAGCCAGTACACTTGCAACTGACAGAATTAAGGCAGCATTTGTTGGTAAATCACATCAATACACAACACGTACGTATGTTAAGTGCTCAGAACTGGAGGCTGGTTTGATCCTCCCAGTTCCACCATCAGCTGTCAGAGGTGGCCTAGGTGTCACTGAAGAGGCATATTAGGGAAAGTGAAGTAGCTCTCCGTTGCTTTCCTCGTTGAGCCAAAAGTTGCTATTATATATCAGTCTGACAAACCCACTAAAATGAACGCACCGACTGACCCTATGAGCAATATTTTCACACCGTCCATCACAGAGACTGGCTGCATAAGAAATGGCATTGCTAGCATCACTCATACCTCGGTGACTTTCATGTTAATACCAATATTCTTGGTCTGTTATAGGACATAATAAATTCTGCAGCTAACTCATTCCTGGTTGCCAACGTTTTGCCCCAGTGTGCTTAGTTGGGCTCACCAGTTGTCGAATAGCACACCTACCAAGACGCATGGCAAGTGCATATCGTGGAGGTCACTGCGTAGGCTACTGGAGCCACTGGCAGTGCCAATGCACTATGAGAGACTTTGTCTCATTTTCAAAAATTGATGCCTGCCAGGCCATCATGTTCCCTATGGGAATCGACATCTATATCACTTTCATGTTGTCAAAGCCAAGCATGAGACTGAGACAGGTTAATGGAAGTAACAAAATTGCTCTAGTCCATACCAGAAGACATTGTGCACTGAGAACACTAGGTCTTGCCAGGAAAGGCATATTACACGAAAAATACAAATTAACCAGGACAGTGAAATAACATGCTCTACAAGTACACATTCACCAGCTACATTGTACTTTAAATATGGAATTAAATGTATATTTATAAGAACATCAGATTATTTTCAATGACACTAATCGAGATTAGAGACAAACTTAACTGATACATTTAAAAAAGCTTTTCAATTTTTCGAGCACACAAGTTAAATATAGGCTAAATATTGCACTATAAGATACCTGTAAAAAAAACAAATTATTAAACAAAGAATGACATGCTTCATTCTTAAAAGAACATCAGATTCTATCAAGCCACATTCAATATTTTTAAATATTTGTTTACTTTGTCCAAACACCTATGAATTTGAAATTTTGAACTTACGTTAATAAAGTCGTGCCTTCTCCAACTCCACCATACATTGTGAGGCGTCTGCAAAACTGTTACTCCTTCAATGGCTCAAATCCCAACAGCTACAAGTCCTCTGCTCTTTATTACATCACTGTCCCACCTGGTCAGGTCAATGACTTGCTGCACTCCTCCTTCAGGTGCTTTACCTCTAGTATGTTCATAGTAATACTATTCATTGTAGTTGCTATCATTATTATTTCTTATATTACAATTATTTTTTAAACTACGCAAGGGTTCTTAATGAGCATTTAATGGTCTGCCTATTATACCAGAACATTTTTAATTAGAGAGTCCTTGTAAGATGTTATTTTTAGTAATATATGATAATCAATTCAAGGATCATCTCAAGTGGCGAGGGCGGTACGTAGGTTCACAGAACCTACTATAGATAAGAATATCCCAACCCACATTCCAGGCGTTTAAGTCAGAGATTACCTTCTGTGGGATTCGTTAAGCGCTAATGTAACAAGTGTGAATGAGTCAATATTGGAAAATAGGGCTTCCTTCTTAACAAATTAAACTGACACGTTATCTTCTGAAGACGATCATTTACTGCTAAGTTTCAACACTTTGCGTTGCTTAGCTTTTTGACTTGGTTCTGCATTTGCAGCATCACAGGTACTTCTCTTGAAGTTTTTAGATTGAAGTTTATTTGCCAGTTCTTTTGAGACACATCTTTCCTCAAGGGCTTTACCATAATTATTGATGAAAACATTTGCTATCACATGAATGCACTTTTTAATCATTGTTTTCAACTTCATACCACACTGACACTCATCATCAAGGTTGCACACACTACTCTCAATTAACTGAAATCCTAATACTACCAGTGTCTCTCTTTGATTGTGTAACTTAAGAAATTCTGGTTCGTAACTGTCACTAATTAATGCCTGGAAAAGTCTGAAAATGTTACAACACAAGGACATGACCATAGACGATGGACACTTCAAACCACCTCTGTTCACTAGATTAAAATACATCATCACTTCCCTGTCACTATCCACAAGTAATTCATTTTCACTCTGCAACATTTTAATGCAGTCATCACACTTTTTACACAATATTTCAGTCACTTGCAAACTGGTGTAGCTAGCAATGCACACTAAAATCCGCAGTGTTTCAAGGGGAACCGTGATGTGAACTACTTCTTCTAATGCAGACTCTAATGCATCTAAATTGTCAATAATTCCATCATGGCTATTGTTATGGACATTATGGGCAAAGTCTTTCAAATAAAATTCACCAAGTTTTGCAGACCTCATCTTCAATACTCCTAATACTTTGAGCTTTCTTTCAGACTCAAGAATTTGTTCCACAGAAACAATATAAGTGCAACCACTCAATCTTCTGTAGGCACCAAATCTTCCCTCTAAACTGTCTGTCTGCAATTTGGCAGTAAGCACATAAGACCAGTGGTACTTCCTGAAAATATATTTACACAGTTCTACCACTGTGGTAAGAGAATGTGTCAAAGCAGTATACGTTTCCCTTGTTAATCTTCCTTCTGTTTGTGACATGTGCCATATGTCTATGTATGTTTTTAAACATGTAAGGAATGAAAGTTTCTTGTCATCAGGCCCAATAATTGGACTAGCCTCTTCATTCCTGGTATATGTACCTTTCATGGGATGCTGCACATTACAGATTGACCACCACTTTTGAATTAATTTTACAAACTGGATTGTGCCATCAGAAACATCCACACCTTCACTTTTAAGCAATTCCAAAGCAGCAATATTCTTAGGATCAACGATTTTTACTGCTAACGATACAGTTTGTCTCTCTATTGGTGTTGGATACAGAGCCTTTCTAGATAAATTTGGAGCCATTTTTAACAACAATCTCTTCTCTGAGTGAAACAACTCTCTGAGGTCTGAAAATTTGGCCTCAGTAGTTGTAAATTTACAGACTGACTCTGTACCAACATCAACGTTCACCATTTCACTTAAAACAGCAAATGTCTCATCAGCGTTTGGTATAATGAAGGTTTCATCTGATCTGTTCAACCAATTATTTCTAATGCACTTTAGAATATGTACACTGTCAAAAAGAAGAAACAAGGACTTACATAGATCTGCTGGATTTTGAATACAAGGTATCAAGTTATTACTACCACATAAAAGTTCAAACATTTTCCTGTTGGTGCAATGGTTATCAGCAATCAAGCAGACAACATCAAAACCTAATTCAACCATGACTTTTAAAACATTAAGTGTGAGATCATGCAGTGTTTCAGAGTTCATATTCTTCACCGGAAAAAGACCAATTACATCTTTATTACCAGAATGCAATGATGAAGCCATAAATACTTGCATGGTAGATGCTGCATCATACTCTGAACTATTTTCAGCCATTCCTACTAATTTACCTGCTTTATATGAGATTTTTGAGTTTACATGAACCTCGTCAAGCATTACTGACACAACCTTTTCATTCTCCTTCAAAGTTTGCTTTTTTCTCTCAAAAAAGCTACCTGTGCAGGACCTATTCCTGGACTGCTGGGGCCTATTTTTGATAAAACTGTCTTAAATATACATGATGAGGCAATGTCATTACATTTGTTTTACGCAAAAAATTGTATGCACCAGGGTACGAATAAGAGAAAGACGCAGCCCATATCAGTAGTTCTGGGGAGTATCGTATTTGATTGTTTATAGAGAGCTCTAATTGTTCCAAGACAAATTGTATTTTACTAGTTCTCTCTTTACTAACTCACAGTCTAACTCAAGTGCATTTTTCACAAGCTTCACCAAAAAAGAAAGTTTATCAGTGAAACCAATATTATCATCAGAATAACTTGCGAGGTGACTTACCAAAGTGTCAAACTTTGTCCATCTGTCACACTTCAGGTCTTCACAACCATCAGATTTCAATATAAATCTAAAATGCTCTGTCGGCAAACACACATTTTTGTAAAACACTTGAACTGTAAAAGAACTGGAAACCTTAAAGCTCACTGAAATGAATGGAACGTTAGTAAATGACTCATCATCCACCTTCACAAACAACACGTAATCTTCCTTCTCTATTGCAGTGAATGGTTTAACACATTTTTTCTCGACTTCACAGATGAATGTGTTAAAATCAGTAATTTTGTCGTTTTCGCACCACTTATTAAAATTTTCCTCATCTCTCCTAATAAGCTCTTGGACCCTGTCTTCGGGATTTGTCCTTTGTTTTGAAACACTAACAGTGTGATAAGAGGGCTGATTAGGAAATATAGTGGGGTATGCATCAGAAGTCAGTTTTGGTATTTTTCTGGGCACTCTAATGGGATCACAGGAAAAACATCTTCACTTATAATAAATTTAGGGTCAAAATGTTTAATGCATACCGAAGTATTATCAGTAACCTCAAAATGGTCACGATGAATATTCCTAACCCATTTGTCTCGTAAAACTTTGTCCTTAGGAAACCTAAAAGTTGTAGTATTGGAAGATCCATAATTTGATCGACAACCAGGCACAGAACATTTACGACCCATTGTACTTATCTAACAGATGTATACACTCCACCAGACCAAACTCACCGAAGCAGCAGCAAATAATATACGGCACTAATAACCTCTAAAATACTAAAACTAATTCCACTCCACCAGATCAAACTCACTGAATCACCAACACATTACATACGGCCGTAATAACCTCTGAATACATGTAAAAACATCACTAGCACTTTAAAAAATAACTAGATAACAAATAAAAGGACACTGAAACATTACTTAACACACAAACATATTCGGTGGATAATTAATTTGCGAATTCCAGTAGCAAGATAACCTCAACGAACTAGACAAGTGCTGAGCTTACACCAAACTGAATGTAAACATGGCCCTACATGCCGGATACGCGTAGCCCAATGCGGCGGCCATTTTGTGACGTATCGATATGTGCCTTCAGGTCTGATAATATTGTAGTTGGTATTGGCTATACATAGCATTTCACGCTACACACTATGCGAAGCGCGCTCGGTGTGCACGCGGCCTAAGAGAACACCTCTCGTGCCCGTCGCTTGCGGCTGCTGTCGCCAACATATATGGCGACGGCAGTGGTGCGGTTCTGGCCGCCGTGGCGGCTTCAGTTGCACCTTGGAAAACGCACCTTTACCGCGGTGAATTGAAATCCACATGAGGGCTTTATGTGATTGTATGTAATGTTATTGTTTTTGTAATTGGTTATTGCGATTCACGTACGATTTTTAAGATAAATGTAGACTAATTAAGTGATAATACCCCCTAAATAATTACGTATGTAAAGACGTTTAGGACATCGCCACCGTGTCTGCGGACAAAAAATTTTAAGCTACCGGTACTCTTTTCTCAAGAATGAAATACAAGTCACCCATGTTTAAATCGCAGGTGTAGTTTGGTTTTACGCGAGTTATTTGATTCTGAACTAACAAGTGTTGAGAATTTAAATTGTTTTGAATTATGTAGTATTTTTACGAATGGACAGCAACAGGCTTACCAAGAAGATCTTTTCTTTGGTTAAAAGCTACAAGACTGGAAGCTTGTGGCTTAATGAAGTACAGAAGGACTTGGATTCGGCTGGGATTTCAGATATTGATATAGAAGATCGTTCCAAATTTTGTGCTATGGTACAGTCTTGGACCGCACCACCTAGAGTTCCTAGAAGTCGGAAGCCCCTTTCACAGGAGAGAAAGGAGAAATTATCAGCAGGGCTCAAGAGACATTGGGAACAAAGAAGAGCATCGAGGAAGAACTAGTCACCAGCGCTCCTTAGTGGGCTTAAATCAATAATAATAATTTTTACTCTCTTCTTTTTTTGTTTGTGTATAATGGCGACTCTTGGACCAGTGAAGTGAATTAGTGTTGTTGTCTAAGTCTGTAATCTATCACGATTATGTGTGTTGTTGAGTTTAAACAGTAAATATATTGAATCTATGGAGGCAGATCGAGTTTATTACAACATAGTGGTGACCCCGACGTGATAGATGCTGTGTGTTTATTCCTGTCCTAGAAGAGAAGGAATTTCAAGTACCATACAATAGCACGCGGTTCCGAGATACTATTTCTTCCAAGTCGAGAAGGAATAAATATGTAGAAACTGAAGAAAGGTAGGATTACTGAGAGAAAATGCTTCACAAATAAGATAAACGACATAAAGGGAACCCTCGCAACAGGTACGTCTCCCGATTTTAATGATGCACTTACTTCAAATTTCAGTCGTTTAGAGGCATTAATGTCGGAGCTTCGTGAATTAGACAGCAAAATAATGCATGCATTTTAGATAGCAGTGATATTATGACTGTAACTGTATCAGAAAAAGAAACTTCCGAGAAGTATATCGACGAATTTGAGGTTATACGTGTACAGCTGAATAATGTTTTGACGCACCATAGATCAGACAGTTTTTTAAGTGAGGCACATGAAGAGGCCTCATGTCATAGTCAGGATAGGAGGAGAATTTATAAACTTCCTAAGATTGAAATTAAGAAATTTAATGGTGATTTACGTGAGTGGTTAAGTTTTTGGTCGCAATTTCGGAAAATTCACGAAAATGATAGTCTGCATGGTAGTAACATTTTTCCGTACGGTATTTATTGCAAGTTATGGAAATAGGAACTGAACCTCATGAAATTGTACTTAGTTATCCACAGACGTCAGAAAATCACCCAAAAGTCATTCAAACTCTACAAGAATGCTTTGGGGAGACTCTCGTTCTCCGGCTGAGTAGCCAGGTAAGAAGGGTGCAGTATAGAAGACCGAAAATCAAAAATGAAAGTAAAGGGTCGTTGCTATTTGTGCACAAAACCTAACCACTTACCTAAGAACCGCAAGTCTTCCGTTCACTGCTTACTTTGTGGAAATAAGCACATTACTGTTATGTGTCCTGATTTATCACGAGCTGAGAAGAGTGAATCTAAGATTGAGAAGGAAACGCGACCAACTCATGTTACATCCGACCTATCTAACCATACTTGTATAAATCAAGTTGTCCTACAAACAATGATGGTCAAATTACAAGAGAATGGTAAACAGAAAACAGCCTGAGCATTCTTAGACTGTGCCTCACAACAAAGTTACCTCCTTCAGAGTACAGTTAAAGAGTTGAGGCTAGAATCTTGTGCAGAAGAAATAGTAACCCATGTTTGGTTTGGCGGAGATCAAACTTCTAGCATTAAACACAAAAGATACAAAATCAACATAGGAAGAAATGCTGGACAATTCAATTGTGAAATAGAGTTACGGGATCATCCTAGAATTTCTCAGTCGATTCCACGAGTGTCAAGATTTTTGGACTTGTTGCAAGTGTTGAAAATGTAGAGGATATGGATCAGTGACCTGGGTGATGATTTCCCTGAGATTGAGCTCCTCATAGGAATGGATGTATACGCCAAGATTCTCACAGGGAAGACAGTTGAATTGAAGAATGGGCTCCTAGCCGTGGAAACGATACTCGGATGGACTTTGGCTGGTGAAAGGCAAGACCAATCTGTTGATGTTAATCTGAGTAACCTCGCCATCTCAATGACTTGTGATGACATGCGAATCATATCTGAGCTTTGGAACTTGGAGACTATTGTTATCTGTGATCAGGTAGAAGACAAAACGACTGAAGAGGTCAAACAGAATCTCCTAAGCACTTTGAAAAGAGATGGGAATGTTCGCTATATAACAAACCTCCCATGTAGAAAAGGTCACCCCGAGATCAGATAAGCATATTGCAGAGAAGAGAATTGAATCTACAACCGACAAGCTGATGAAGGCAAGCCTATTCACCAGTTACGATCAGATTTTCACCGAGTGGAATAAAGAAGGATTCATAGAAGAGGTACCGAATGATGAATTAGAAAGATGCTGTCATTTTCTTCCTCATCGGCCACTAATTAAATTATCAAGCTTGACAACTCCTGTTCATCCAGTCTTCGACGCATCCTGCAAGACAGAAGAAGGTGTTTCACTGAATGTGTTTCTAGATAAAGGGCCCAATCATGTTCAGTTAATTCCAGAGGTACTCCTCCGATTTCGAGAGAACGTAATTTTGGTTATTTCAGACATCCGAAAAGCCTTCCAAATGATTGAGGTTGCGACAGAAGATCGTGATTTTCTGCGTTTCCTATGGTGGGAGAATTGCGATATGAAGAAAATCAAAGTTTACAGACACTCACGAGTGGTTTTTGGAACTACCTGCAGTCCATTTATACTAGGCGCTGTAATAGAACACCATATTACCAACGTACGTAAGGAAGACAAATCAACAGCACATAAATTGATGGAGTTGATGTACACTGACTGGCAGAGCAAATGCAACACCAAGAAGGAGTGGTTCGAAAGGGATGAAAGTTGGGGAAAAAACAGAGACGGCACGGACGAATAATTGATGTTTATTTCAAACCGATATGCAGGTTACACAATGCGCACGGCATCGACTCAGTAGGATGTAGGACCACCGCTAGCGGCGATGCACGCTGAAACACGTCGAGGTACAGAGTCAATAAGAGTGCGGATGGTGTCGTGAGGGATGGTTCTCCATTCTCTGTCAACCATTTGCCACAGTTGGTCGTCCGTACGAGGCTGGGGCAGAGTTTGCAAACGGCGTCCAATGAGATCCCACACGTGTTCGATTGGTGAGAGATCCGGAGAGTACGCTGGCCACGGAAGCATCTGTACACCTCGTAGAGCCTGTTGGGAGATGCGAGCAGTGTGTGGGCGGGCATTATCCTGCTGAAACAGAGCATTGGGCAGCCCCTGAAGGTACGGGAGTGCCACCGGCCGCAGCACATGCTGCACGTAGCGGTGGGCATTTAACGTGCCTTGAATACGCACTAGAGGTGACGTGGAATCATACGCAATAGCGCCCCAAACCATGATGCCGCGTTGTCTAGCGGTAGGGCGCTCCACACTTACTGCCGGATTTGACCTTTCTCCACGCCGACGCCACACTCGTCTGCGGTGACTATCACTGACAGAACAGAAGCGTGACTCATCGGAGAACACGACGTTCCGCCATTTCCTCATCCAAGTCGCTCTAGCCCGGCACCATGCCAGGCGTGCACGTCTATGCTGTGGAGTCAATGGTAGTTTTCTGAGCGGACGCCGGGAGTGCAGGCCTCCTTCAACCAATCGACGGGAAATTGTTCTGGTCGATATTGGAACAGCCAGGGTGTCTTGCACATGCTGAAGAATGGCGGTTGACGTGGCGTGCGGGGCTGCCACCGCTTGGCGGCGGATGCGCCGATCCTCGCGTGCTGACGTCACTCGGGCTGCGCCTGGACCCCTCGCACGTGCCACATGTCCCTGCGCCAACCATCTTCGCCACAGGCGCTGCACTGTGGACACATCCCTATGGGTATCGGCTGCGATTTGACGAAGCGACCAACCTGCCCTTCTCAGCCCGATCACCATACCCCTCGTAAAGTCGTCTGTCTGCTGGAAATGCCTCCGTTGACGGCGGCCGGGCATTCTTAGCTATACACGTGTCCTGTGGCACACGACAACACGTTCTACAATGACTGTCGGCTGAGAAATCATGGTACGAAGTGGGCCATTCGCCAACGCCGTGTCCCATTTATCGTTCGCTACGTGCGCAGCACAGCGGTGCATTTCACATCATGAGCATACCTCAGTGACGTCAGTCTACCCTGCAATTGGCATAAAGTTCTGACCACTCCTTCTTGGTGTTGCATTTGCTCTGTCAGTCAGTGTATGTCGACAACTGTGTGACATCGGTAGCTTCGAAGGAAGAATTTGATACATTTCGAACTGAGAGCGTTAAACTGCTGAATGATGAAAACATGGAACTTAGGAATTGGGAATATTCAACAGAAGGCATCACAGCGACGGAGGACAGTGAAACTGAGAAGGGATTCATCACAAAAGTTCTCGGACTACAGTGGAACAGAAGATCGGACACAATGAGTGTTGAATTTAATACAGAATTTTTAGCTCTCCCAGAAGTATTGACGAAGAGAATCTTACTTTCCTTAATACACAACATTTTTTATATCATTGGGTTTTATTACAAGTTGTCCATTTCGTGACCGTATCGATGAATATAATCAAGAAGTTAGTAAAATAACCACCTAATCGATACTTTATTATTGCCCCAGGCAAAATTGAATATAAATGAGCACTTACAGGACATGTTTCGACCACTTAGTGGTCCTCTTCAGTCAATTTTGCCTGAGGCAATAATAAAGTATCGATTAGGTGGTTATTTTACTAAATTCTTGATCATTGGGTTTCTCACTCCAGCACTTCTGCCATTCAAGCTGTTGTTGCAGAAGGCATGGTGCGTAGAAAATGAAACCAAGAAGGTCAAACAGAAGTGGGACACACCATTACCTGAGAGTATCGGTGATGAATTTCGTAAGCATTAACAGGAAATAAACTGCTTAAGGGAAGTGGAAGTTCCTCGACTAATCACGGGTGGTGTGAAGGAAAAGAATCGATGGTCGCTTCTTACCTTCGTAGACGCTAGCCAACACGCTTATGCTGCTGTGATATTTTTACGAATTGAAAGTGACCAGGAAGTTTCAGTGCAGCTGCTGTCGGCTAAAGCCAGGGTAGCCCTACTTAAAACCATCACTATTCCCAGGCTGGAATTATTAGGCTGCCTAGTTGGAAGTAGAGTCGCGTCAACAGTTAAGTCTGGTCTACATCTACAAAATGTGAGATAATATTTCTGGAGTGATTCTTCAACCGCATTAGCCTAAGAGACGAACCATGGGGTACATTTGTTGGCAACAGAGAAAAAGAGATCAGGCGTTCAACAAGTCCAGAGGACTGGAAACATATTCCAGGAATACACAATCCGGCTGATCTCATATCAAGAGAATGTTATCCGTCCCAGCTGAAGGAATCGTCGTGGTGGAAAACTCCTGAATGGTTATAACGACCAGAAGAAGTGTGGCCATTTAATCAGCTGGAAGACAATGAGGATGAAAGCACAATCCTAGCAGAAAATAAGAAGAATTTGGACTGCACTACAACAACGCTAAATCTAGAAATGACAAGAAATTTGAGTTTTTCTCAACGAGTTAGGGTTGTGGCATGGATTCTTAGATTTTGTAGTAATGCAAGGAAGATTAACTGCCATGCAGATCCCCTACACTTTTCATAAATAAAGGCAGGAGATCTGATTGTCATCAAAGGTATTCAATCAGATTCATTCCCAGCTGAAATGATAACGTCAATGGGATAAAAGTTGTCAGAGACGAGGAAGGTCTCATTCGAGTGAAAACCAAGATTGTGATGAGAGAGGATCTAATGAACTTCAGATACCCATTGTTGCTACCTAAGGAACATAAAATAGTTGAGGCACTGATTATGGAGCAACATCGACTTCATTGTCATGCCGGTTTACAGTTTTTAATGGCTTTTTTGAGGAAAAGCTATTGGATAGTGCAAACTAGGAGGATTGTAAAGAAAGTGCTAGCAAGTTGTCTGCAGTGTAAATGTCATAAAACTAAAGAATGCTGAAACAGAGTCTGCCCCTCTACCTAATGATCGAGTAAAGGATGTCAATATTTTTGAAGTGGTTGGCATTGACATGACAGGACCATTAATTCTGAGAGGTAATTCTAAGGTATGGATTGTTGTCTACACCTGTGCCGTCTTCCGGTCAGTTCATTTGGAACTAGTTTCGTCATTAAGTACCGAAGCTTTCATTCTTTCATTGAGAAGATTTATTGCTAGAAGGGGCCGTCCATCCATTATCTATTCTGACAATGGTACCAATTTTGTTGGGGCTTCCAATGCATTAAAAGGCCTAGATCTCCAAGAACTTCAGCAACAATCTAGGTTTCAAGAAATAGACTGGCAGTTCAATCCCCCTACTGCAAGTTGGTGGGGAGGATGGTGGGAACGTCTGGCCCGCTCCATTAAAGAATTGTTGAGACGAATGCTCGGAGCGTCGGTACTCACTTATGAAGAATTACTGACTTCACTTTGTGATGTAGAGGCCGTTATTAAGGGACGCCCACTGACTTATATATCAGAGGATCCTGAGGATTTAAATCCTTTGACACCATCAATGTTTCTTAACGATGTTGGAGAGGTTTTTGTGCAACATATTGATCATCTCGGGAAGGAGAAGTTCCATTCTCGCCTGCGCTAACGACAACACATGATGCAGGAAGGAAGGAAGGAAGGAAGGAAGGAAGGAAGGAAGGAAGGAAGGAAGGAAGGAAGGAAGGAAGGAAGGAAGGAAGTACCGAGCTCGATAGCTGCAGTCGTTTAAGTGCGGCCAGTATCCAGTATTCGGGAGATAGTAGGTTCGAACCCCACAGTCGGCAGCCCTGAAAATGGTTTTCCGTGGTTTCCCATTTTCACACCAGGCAAATGCTGGGGCTGTACCTTAATTAAGGCCACGGCCGCTTCCTTCCCACTCCTAGCCATTTCCTGTCCCATCGTTGCCGTAAGACCTATCTGTGTCGGTGCGACGTTAAACAACTAGCAAAAAAAGTTAATAAGTAAGTAAGTAAGTAAGTAAGTAAGTAAGTAAGTAAAGTAAGTAAGTAGTGGATGAAGACATGGTGGTAATATAAAGAAAGATGGTTCGGTTGGTTAAGAATGAGGAAGTTATAGTGGCTGTGGGGATTTGAAATGCATAGTGAATTTAGTTGTTTAGTGTGATTTTGTTAGGAGTGATTATAGTTAAGTAGTTTTAAGGATTTTGCTGAAAGGAGAGTGGAGATGGCGGGGTGATATTTGGAGTGATTGTAAATAAGGAAAGATGGTCTGGTTTGTTAAGAGTACGGTATGTAGAAATTGGTAGGTGGTGGAGTGTGATTGTTAATGGGATTTGAAATGTATAGTTAACTTAGTGGTTAAGTGATATTTTGATAGGTTCGGTTATAGTGAAGTAGATTTGAATTATAAGTGAAAGTGTGATTTTGAGAGACGGTTCTAAAGAGGGTTGGTATATTGAATGTTTGTTAATCAAGTTCTATTTGGATGGTGGTGGAGTGGGATTGTTATTTGTATAAGAAGATAATTTGGTGGTATGTGTCGTATTTTGAGTGATTGTTGCTAAGTGTGAGTATGGTCAGAGATGGATTGATAATTTAATGTGAGTATAAATAAGGGAAGATGGTCAAGTTTGATAATTGAATTGTACGTGCTAGATATGTGGAGTCTTGTCTGACGAAGGAGAGAAGGATTAAGCTGGAAAGTGAGCGGAGTGAATTGTAAATTGAGGGATTGTTATTTTAATAGAGTGTGTTCGTAATTAAGTTATATTGGCTGATGATAACGCAAAGTGGTCATGTTTGATAATTGAATTGTATTGATTTGTAAGTGGTGGTATAAGGTGAGAGGAGGGATTTGTGCGTGGTGGTTTATGGAGGGGAATTATGAAGCGGTATTGGCTTGGTGGAGTTTGACTTGTTATGAGACGGAAATGAAAGTAGTGGAGTATACTTTTACGTGGAGTTTGGCTTGATTCGTTTGCTTACAATTAGAATAGAAGATATAGTATGATTAAGAGTGATGATGATTATAATGGTTGGTAAAGAGTGTAATAATTTATTAGATTGTATTGGTGGATTTAGCTTGTAATTATTTCAATGGCAAGTAGTTAGATAATGATGTCATAGAGAGTAATGGAAGTAGAACAATGTACTACGGTAGGTAGATAAATGAGAACAATAGAGAACGCTGATTCAGCAGATGTTTCAACGTTGGTCTGGCTCAGCAAGTTGTAATGGGTTGCGTGTTGACATGTAGGAGTGGAGTATGTCTTGCTGTGTCAGTCAGGAGAGGAATGGGAGGACATTACCTCTCCATATGGATGGCCAAGCGCCGTGTGCCGTGCTGCCGTTTATTTTATTTTATTGTACCTTATTTTATGCCATGTATGCCATTTTGCTTTGTGTTCACATAATTGTCGTATTCCCACGGATAATGGATCTCCGAAAAGGAGTTGACCGTGGGCCTATTGAGAGAGTCTATCGACGATTTACCGGTAATGGAAATTTATTTTGGTTTTTCTGTTTGTTTATTTTTCAGCAAATGCAAATTGATTGAACATAAGTTGATAAGGTTAGACATTGTTATTTTTTTTCCTTTATAGATCATTAAGTTCATGTTCTGTAGATCTGGAGGAAAATAAATATTATCTAGTACCTCATGGTGATCGCTGTAAATACCTAGGTATTAATACAAGGAATGATCTTCGTAGGCGCAGTCACGTTAAGGAGGTTGTAGAGAGAGGATACAGATCGTTTCACGTGGTTGTGAGGATATCTAAGTGTTGTATTGAGGATGTAAATGAGAGGGCATATAAGACTATTAAATAGGAAATATCATATTGTGAAAATAAAGCTTGAATTTCTAAGGGCAAATATTCATTAATAAGAATAGGAATAAGGGTTTGGTATAATTTAACAAGGAAAATGTCCGGGTCCATGTCTAAATGGTTAGCATGCAGGCCTTTGGACACAGGGTCCCGGGTTCGATTCCCGGCAGGGTCGGGAATTTTAACCATCATTGGTTAATTTCGCTGGCACGGGGGCTGGGTGTATGTGTCGTTTTGATCATCATGTCATCCTTATCACGACGTGCAGCCGCCTACGTTTGGCAAACCAAACAACCTGCGCCTGGCGAGCCGAATATGTATTCGGACACTCTCGGCACTAAAAGCCATACGCCATTTCATTTCAACAAGGAAAATGTTAAGTTCGTTGAAATCATAAAAAAAAAAAAATGAGCTAGGTAAACAACTGGACAGGATTGATTGATGTTATTGACATCTTTATTATTATTATTATTATTATTATTATTATTATTATTATTATTATTATTATTATTTTTGTTAGTTGCTTTACCTCGCACCGACACAGGTAGGTCTTATGGCGACGATGCGACAGGAAGTGGCTAGGAGTGGGAAGGAAGCGGCCGTGGCCAGCACTTGCCTGGTGTGAAAATGGGAAACCACGGAAAACCATTTTCAGGGCTGCCGATAGTGGGGTTCGAACCTACTATCTCGCGAATACTGGATACTGGCCGCAATTAAGCGACTGCAGCTATCGAGCTCGGTGACAACTTTATTTGGCAGTAGTATAACTCGCTCTGCTTTTCGGTGGAGTAAAGGTGAGCTGCAAGTAAGTTATTGCAAATTGTAATAATAAAATATGAGAAAGATTGTTTCTTTATGTTAACTGTACCGGTAATGCGTGTTTACAGCTTGACGCTAGTGTTTTTTTTTTTTTTTTTTCAGTAGTAAGTGGTGCCAATACTCGAATGTAGCATCTATTTCTGTAGGTGAATTTCTGTTATCATGTTGCGCATCCGACGGCGCAACTTGTTCTTATCATCTGCGGTACCCCTGTTCGTTAAATCTCGTCGTAGAACATGGCGGCCTTTCAACTAGACAGCACGAAAAAACTGGGTTATAGTATACATAAATGTTCTAGTTATTCGTCGTCATATATCCCCGAGTATGTCATTTCAGAATAATAGCTATGTAATGAAAATTAGGGAGATCAGTGTTTGAGTGTCCTTTTGAAAATTGTTTGAATCCCGGCTTCGTTCTAACCTATGAAACTTTTCAAAGTACGAAGTTTCCTTTTGTCATTGCACTATATTAGGTTAACTTGGTTTTTAAATGTGTTTTAGGAATATTCAAGAGGATAAGTCAAGTGACCAATCGTCGCGGTGGTCTTCCGATACAAACAATCCTCCACAGGTGAGTTCTAGAGGATATGAGTAGATTTGTTGCTATTTCAAAGTTAATTTTTTATCTGTTTATAATGCGAATAATCTGTTCCAGTTCCTGACGTTAAAACTAGAGAGGCACTCGATTGTTGTGTCGATAACATTTGGAAAGTATGAGAAAACTCATGTTTGTAATCTGAAGAAATTTAAAGTTTATGGAGGGCTCACAGATGAGAATATGATAGAACTTCTTGAAAGGTATTGTATAGTTTGCTTGACTGATTCGTCGTTATTTATACATCAGTAATCATTAGTATGTTGTTCAGAAGTTTTTGCATAAAATGTACTTTTCTGTGGCATGACACTACTCCATTTGATCTTGTTTTGCTAGCCAACCAGGTCTTTCCTTTCATTTTATGAAAGTATTCATGATATATGAGTTTATTTATGTTATAACACCGTAGGCAAAACTGGCATTTTGGTCTGGAACGTTCAGACTTACTGAAAAGTCTACGAAGTCTCTGGTAAATGATCAATATATCTAGGTAACGGACACATAAAGGGTTAGTTCTTATTTAGATATGTGCGTTTTAATTTACTGCCATGCATCTCTTTATAGAATACTAGCTATTACCCACAGCTTTTTTGTACATTTGGAAATAGTTTATAAATAATGAGACTACGATGAAGCCAGTCCTCTGAATGAGTTGAGATTGTATAACTTGCCCTTGGATATGGCCATATCTCGAAAGAACAAGCCTGAGAAATTAAATGAATTGTTCATCGTCGGACCATGGTTGTCTTCGTGTGAAGGAAACGAGTATTAAATGAAACCACAATTTAGTATTGAAATAACCGAGCAAGTTGGCCATGTGGTTAGGGGTATGCAGATGTGAGTTTGCTTTTGGGAGATAGTGGGTTCGAATCCCACAGTCTGCAGCCCTGAGGATGGTTTTCCTGTGATTTCCCATTTTCACACCAGGCAAATATTGGGGCTGTATCTTTATTACGGCCACAGCCGCTTCCTTCCCTTTTCTATTTCATTGTTGCCATAAGACATAGATGTCTTATAGATGTTGATTCCCATAGGGAATCTGAAATATTTGTCCCAAATGAGTAAATTTATAATACCAATATAAATGGTCCGTTATTGGACATTATAAATTTTCCAGCTAACTCATTCCCGGTTGCTAGCGTTTCGCCCTCGTGTGCTAGGTTGGGCTCATCAGTTGGTGCCTAGCACCTACCAAGACGCTGGCCAGGCCTGGCCTCCACGGTATGCACTGTGAGACCACTGAAAATCTTCGGGTTGGCCAGTGCAGCCTTAGCTTCTATAATTCTTTCTCCCATCTTCATCAAAACTGTCCACTACCTGCAGAATTTCATATAATTTCACTTACCTAATTTATACAGTGTTATGTGTTACACTTCCTAAAATAACTGCATTAATACACCTAGGATTAACCATTAAATATAAAAAGAAGAATATTCCTAGGAAAACTGCTGAAAAATGGCTTGATAACCTGAAGCATAAAAGTAATTTTAAGGCCGTTAATGCTACATATCTCTCCAATCTCATTGACATTCTCGGCATAGTACCGTATTTCCTGGCATAATCGTCACACTTTTTATACCAAAATTTTCGAAAAAATAGTAGGGTGCGACCATTATACGAAGAATTTTTAATATCAGTATTTGTATTACTCAAAAAATTTATTTATAACTAAATTGTATTTACTACAAATTTAAGATGCACGTAATACTCGCGTTTATACATCAGAATAATTAAAATAGTCTGAAACAAAATTCATAATTATTCGGAACAATTCGGCGAACGTTTTTCCAACCTGAAAATAAAAATGAACGTATTAATTTATTTGTCATTAATTTGAGTATTAAATTTAAAATATTACACTTGCAATAAATTATCGCTTTGTTGTGAAATACGTACTTACTGGTACACAATTTATTCCAAATCTTGTGTGTCGCTATCGCAGGTTTCGGTATCTGATGCGCCGTCCTCGCCGCGGCAATTCCAGTATCAGATTCTTAGTCTCTCTGCCACACTGCGTCATCTTCGGATCCGTCTAGTGCATTCTAAATCCCAGTCCTTTTGAAGCTCTTGGAGACTAGTTCATGTGGTATAAGATCCCAACTCTTCATCACCCACGAGCATAACAGGTCCAAGGGTAGACGCCTGATATTTTCAGCGGGCGTCAATTGCTGATCGGCGCTCATCATCCGCTCGTAAAATCGATGTAAGTGGTCTTCAAAGGGTTCATTAATACATATGTCTAGTGGCTGCAAAGCAGATGTTAGGCCACCAGGAACGACTATCTGTCGTGTCTTATTTTTACTGAGAAGTTGCTTCACTTCGTTCATGAGGTGACCTCGGAAACTATCTAAAACAAGCAGAGCTGGTTGTTTTAGTAATGCACCGGGTCTTCTATCCCACACAGTTTTAACGCAGTCCAGCATGTCTTCTACGTCCATCCATCCCTTTGGTTGCACTTGTACATGAATTCCACGGGGAAACTGTATATTTTTAGTCATCGTTTTCCTCTTGAAAATGATGTAAGGCGGCAACTTTCTTCCGTCAGCTGTAATGGCTAGCATTGCCGTGCATCGTAACTTCTCACTACCGCTGGTTTTCATTAATACACTCCGTGATCCTTTTAGCGCAGTAGTGCTGTTGCGAGGCATATAAAAAAAAGATTGGAGTCTGATCGGCATTACCGATTTGAGAAAGCAAGTACGAAGTTTCCTTGCTCAAATATATGACAAATCGGTGAAAATTTACAATCTTGTCCGTGTAATCAGCAGGCAACTCAAGTTTTGGCTTAGTGTTGTTCTCCTTCGCACTGACATTGTGTCGTCGCATGAACCCCTTAATCCATCCACAACTCGCCTTAAACTGAGTTATGTTGTGTTTGTGCGCTACCTCCCGTCCCTTAATTTGTAACATTTCATATGATACACTGCAGCCATTGCTACACATTTCATTGACGTACATAAACACTTCTTCGTCAGTTATAGGAAACTTCCCTGTTTTAGGACCTCTAAATGCGCATCTAGAAGGGTTTGTGCTTTTTAACTTGTTTTTTAATTTCCGCCAACTTTTCACTCACTGAAAATTTTATTTCTGCACCTCTGTTCCCGTGCTGTTCAGCGAAGGCAATTACGCTTAGCTTGAAGCCCGCAGAATAGTTTCTATTTTTACCCATAATCGCTTATAAATGCTTCGCACGTTAATGTTTTGCAATATAAATGACTTTCCGTAATTGTTCACTATTAAAACAAATTATTTCTACAAACACTCCAAACACAAATTAAAAACTTAAATTCTCACGCACACATGTCTACAGTATTCATGTCAGTCACAAACAAATAAATGCATCTGTGATCTGTCCATTTCAGAGCAGCCAATACTGTTAGGCAGCAAGGAAGCATGCAGCAATTTATCAGTTGAGCTCGTTGGTTGCGACACACTAGTGTCCTTGCGCAAAGCTCGCAAACCAGAGCACAGACGTCTTCATACATCGCTCTAGCTAGCGCGGTGTAGATCTACTGTAGTTGACCGTGTTCCGAGACGTCAGTAACAAACATTCATTTTTTCAATTTCTTTTAAACATACAGTAATTAGGTGAATATTTTTTCCCAGTTATTGATGATTTTACATTGCTGACGAGTTTATAAAATAAAACTTTAATACCATTGGATAATAATTATCTTGTCTGCTTGGGTAAAAGTTTTCATCCCATGCCCAGATACTTATGATGTAGTAGTATAAGAGTCTAGCAATGACAACTGAGACGTCGTAAATAATTCGGCTGACTGTGAGCTGAGTAATTCCGTGGAAATCTGAGTTATCGTCTTGGATTTCACTTCGTGCGCAATAACGCAGGAGCCGGCCCCATGGTGTAGGGGTAGCGTGCCTGCCTCTTACACGGAGGCCCCGGGTTCAATTCACGGCCGGGTCAGGGAATTTCACCTCTATCTGAGGGCTGGTTCGAGGTCCACTCAACCTATATGATTACAATTGAGGAGCTATCTGACGGTGAGATGGCGGCCCCGGTCTAGAGAGCCAGGAGTAACGGCCGTGAGGATTCGTCGTGCTGACGACACGATACCTCGTAATCTGCAGGCCTTGGGCTGAGCAGTGGTCGCTTGCTAGGCCAAGGTCCTTTGCGATTGTTGCGCTGGGCGGGCGGGTGGTTGTAAGGTTGTAATAACGCAGAATTCTATCAGACCTCTTGTTTACTAGAAGACAAGTGTGTGTTGATACTGGTATTTCCTGGCAACTTTGCCAATAAGCGATAACTTACAGCCTTACGTATTTCAAATGAGAATTCATAATATGTAGGGGGTGAATAAATTGTACACTGTCTCGCGACCACGTTGTCAAACTGCCGATATTCTACCAGTAAGCCATGCATCGTACATATACCGGTATTATTTATTTATACGTTTTGCAACATCTCGCAAATGTGACTGTGTTGCCAAATTGCTCATAAGCCATACACGTATTTAAATTGCGCATTCATATGCAACTTACATTGCAGTTCCATTTACCTTTTAACCAGATTGGTGAACAAAATTTGGATGTGTGACGATTATGCGATTAAATGTTTAAAGTCCGATTTTTGTATTGAAAATAAAGGATGCGACGATTACGTGGTGGCGACGATTATGCCGGGAAATACGGTATAGGGCAGCACACAACCACATGCCCCAATGGGTCAGATCAGGCCGAGTTGGAAGGGGGATGTCAGGGAGTGCATTCCTAAAGGCTGATATCCAGGAAGGAGCCTTCAGGAACACTTTCTTCACACTCAAGATAACTGCATTTACCTCTGGGAACGTGGCTCTCACTTCCTCGGCAAGTCTATGAAGTGCATGAGCCAGGCATGTAACATGCATCATCTTCGGATAAAACACTTGTAATGCCTTTCCGGCTTTCAGCATATATGAAGCACTGTCAGTGAGGAGAATTAGGAGTTTCTCATCATTATCCTCTCCTAGCCACAAAACTTCTGAAAGAGTAAATAGAGAAATTGAATAAAACGTACATTACAGTGTATATACATTACGCATTTTAAAATTAGAACTGTATTATATTTTTTATTGAAATGATTTGAGTGTGAAAGAATTACTTACGCAAAGCGTCTCTAACAATGCGAGCTATCGTGGCATGATTAGTGGCCTCAATTTCCTTTGCAAGGACTAAATGAGGTCTCCCAGGGTTGCTGGACATCAGTTTACCAATGACCACATTGGCAATCATTCGACCACAGCTGTCTGTGGTTTCGTTTACCGAGAGCCAAAAGGCGGAGTCACTCATGTCATCCCTTAATTATGTTTTGTAGCACTTAAAACCCAGTATTTATTAAAGTTAGTTGTCATAATCCTAATACTGTACACATATATTTTACTGAAAAAAAAAAAAAAAAACTGAACACCCAGACTTAAAATAATATTTAAACTTAGATTGATAAGATGGCTCGAGATACTATTTTCTGAGAGTCGACTGGTCGGGAATAATTCTCTTTGTATGTTTTTGCAAGAAACCCCTGAACTTCTGGTTGTCCAGCTTCCTCCATGAGATATTCGCTGCGACCAGTGCACGGCAGAACTCTGTATTGAAGGTTTTCTGAGAATTGTCCTCCATTTGGTGGAGAAATGGCTGCAGGCCTGTTGCTTGTTTTCTTGTCTTCAACATATGTGTAGCAGTGTTTTTGTGCTGGTCCAGACAGTATTTCTTTACACATTTTATCTGAAGGGACTGAAAACAAAATTAACTTTGAGAAATTGTGTGAAAAACATTAGTAGGCCTGCCGTATAAGGAAAGTATTAAGCATTTAATAAACACTGTACTTACTTCTTTTGAACAGGCTTGGCAAAATATCACTTTCCTATCGGTAGTGAAATTTGAGTCACCATTGATCCACTGCCAATACAGAATAGATCTGCATGATTTGTCCTTCGGCATTTGCTCGAGAAATTATTGCACTTCGTTTAGATAATGGAAAGCACCGCCCGCTATTTCCTTCCTGACACCTTCAACTATATTAACACCAATGTACGTGGTCCACTAACAATCTGGCTTTAACAAATATTTTTATGGGTCTAGGAATTCTAAACTTACTTGCAGCTTAGCACAAAACGAGTAAACTGATGTGTAAACAGCTCTTCCCACCGTGCACGTTCTCTTTCTCTCTCTCCCCCCACCTCCCCCACAGCAGGGTGCAAATTCAAGGCCACCTCAGAAGATAGAATGCTGTTGTCCTCTCTAATCCCATTTAAGTGCCTGTCTTTGGTAGCTACCTGCAAACAATACCTGCTTTCAGCAGCTATCTGGTCAAGAAAACTAACAAAGTAGATATGGGTGGAAAAATTCGACTTAAAAACTTAATATTTGTCACTTTAGGCACTTAACATGCAAATATCTTCAAAATAGGCACTAATGCAGGAAATAGGCATTAATTGGCACTATAAAAGCAATGTATTTCCTTTGAAATTCGACTGAAAGAGATTTTAGACTTGCAAGCATACAATTCTGGGTTTAGGATAAAAATAGGCATTTATGACGAAATCCTCACCCTACGATATAACTTACTTTCTTGTTGTGCACACTGACCGTGATGAAAGATAATTAACTTCACTTATATCTTAATGACTTATTGCACACGTTCACTACTTACGACAGCATGACCGTGAACAGGTACTAAAATAATGTATACGTCTGCCATCTATAGGTGTAAGTGAAGAACCAACAGATTGGATTCTCTCAAACGCCACTGGAGCGCCACCTAAAAGTTTTTCAAAGATGGTGCAGAGTTACACCTACTGTAAGGTGCAAAGTAACCCTGATTTACGGTACATCAATTGTTGCTTTATCATGAAGAGTTGGAGAAGAACGAAGTATGTTGCAAATCATTAGAAGGAGAAAAATGAACTGGTTCGGACATTGTTTGAGGAGGGACTGATTACTCAAAGAAGGAATGGTGAAAGGCAAACTAGGAAGGGGAAGGAAAAGATATCAAATGTTGGATAATAACAAAGGAAAGAAATGATTGGTTAATTTCTCTGACACGGGGGCTGGGTGTATGTGTCGTCTTCATCATTTCATCATCACAGTGCGCAGGTTGCCTACGGGTGTCAAACCAAAAGACCTGCATTTGGCAAGCCGAACATGTCTTTGGACACTCCCGGCACTAAAAGCTTTACACCATTTCATTTCACCTGGATGATGACGACAATGGGGAGATATCCATATATCTCCAATTTATCAACCTACAAAATAGTGCAGGCCTAAGGTACAAGATTATGAATTAGGATGTGTATCTAAACAGCCAAGAACATTAAACATTAATTATTTATTTATTTTATTTATTCCTGTCTTAGATTTGTGGCAAAGTTAGGGCTTATGGCTCTCTCTTACACTTAACCACATAAATCATAAATATCAAAGGCAACCATTGTAATGAAACATACATGGAAAATAAAATTTACAATAAGCCATATGAAATTATATTGATCTGATAATTGTCACATTTGCTGATTCAAAACAGCTCCCTTTCACATGAGCCGATACATATTTTCTAAGCTTTGATTCATTGTCCTTTGACAAGTATTAATTTGGTGTACATCTGCCTTTCAGTTCTTGCATAATAGCTCTGTACCTGAGGTGCAGTCTAATTGTAAAATGCTGCTTTAATAGAAGTTTTGTCAGGTTGACATAATGTGATTAAAACTGGGCTCGGTAGCAGTAAATAAATGTTCGTTTCTGTGAAACAGCTGCCATGAAACTGACGAGAACTTCAGTCTGTAACTTTAACGTAAGTTTTTTGTTATATCTTCAGAACTGTGACTGTTTTTTTCTGAACACTTTTTCAGCCACGTGGCATAACTTCACATTATGAGCTGGATAAAAAAAGACTACGCTTTATATTTGTCACAGATAAGAAATAAATACACCTTTTCAATACAATATATCATGTAAAATTACATCAGTCTTGGGAATAGTTTCAGCCACTTAGTGGCCATCTTCAGCCAAAATAAAAATTAAAGAGATCATTTAATAACTAAAACGTATGTATACAAGACAAAAACAATGTTGCAGGAATAATTATAACATTAAAATACATACTGTATAATAACAAAAATTATGGCTGTGATCTTCTTATGTTTTTAAGTTGAGGTAGGTCCTCAGGCAATGATGTAAATCTGGAAATGATAGCCAGAATTAGGAATGAATAAACAAACAGAAAATAAATTAAAAAGGAGAAAATGGAGAAGAATTACAAATGAATAAACAAACAGAAAATAAATTAAAAGGGAGAAAAATGATTTATGAGACTCACCTCTGTAATGAAATGTACAGTATATCTAATGTCTGATGTAGAACAAACACTGGCATGCTGGAGGAAGCAGGCAGGCCATGGAAACAAAGGAGTGGATAGGGAACAAGCATTGACATGTTGTAAGAAGCAGGCAATGGAAACAAAGAATTAAATAGGGAGAGGAGAAGGGGGGAGCGATGGGAGGGATGATGGGAGGAGAGTAGGGGTGTCTAAGGTGGGACTGAAGGATGTGGAAAAAAAGACTGCTGCTGAGAGGGGAATTGAAAGAGATTATAAAAGAAAGAATTATTTTTACCTGGGACATGATTACTAAAGTTAGGAATTAAAAGTTCAAATAAAATGTTTGATTTATCTAACCTTCATACAGTTGTATCATTTAATTTTCTTTCCCACCTCAAGATGACATTTCCTACTCTGTAATCAATATCATTTTCAGAGTACTTGGTGAGTGACTTATAATCTGTAGCACAGTTATCATGATCTTGAGAAGGAACCGCAGAGAAGGACATCACTTCTGAATGGTTACTATTTGCTGTGGTCGATGGGTCAGTCTGTCCCAGTAAATACTTCCTGTATGCCGATGTGAATTCTCTGCATTAGGATTATTTCTGTTTCCTCCGCTATTACGTATGGATGAGAAGAGCATTTCTGAATGGTCCTGGCTTAACCTTTTGTAAGTAAATATTTAAGAAGTGTGTCATCTTCCTAGATATGTGTCTGCCAGTTCCTGTACAGTATACTTAACAGGTCAGTAATAAATCCACATATAGAAGCTCTTCTGTTTGACTTATGCACAGGAATACCATCCTGAAGTTTCAATTTCTTCATATAACTGATACATAGACAGCTAGGTCCTTATTTTTTCTAGAAAGAGACTTCTTCCCTTTCCCCATTGGATGGCAGGAGTTCAAAATATCAAATATTAATTCCATAAATTTTACAAACTTCCCAGTCTTGGAATTCTTCTAGTCCTAAATATAAGCAGAATTCCAAAGCCTTTGAAATGGAATTGCTTAAAGTTTCTGCAGCAAGAGAAACTTTCAACCTTTTGAGTTTGCCATTGTATATGATGTCGCCTTAATTTATAAGCTGTATGTAACCCTTCCCTCTCTTGTAGAGACTCTAATCTTCAGAAATATGTCCATTTAATTTCATCCTCACCATTGCATTTCCGATCCCGATTCACAAAGCTTTCTCTTTATGACGTGGTCCATAAGTCAGAATGCATTTTTTCTGCCCAACTACAATCTGCTTTGCCACTTCGTTTTCTCTTCAAGTCATCATTTTTGCACACTACATGGTTATACATCTTAAGCTTTTGGGGCTTGGAAGGCAATAGTTTTGATCTTCATTACTCCCCTCACGGTTTAGTGGAAAAGAAAAGCAACAAACGGGAAATACACAGTACTGCTGTAAATTCTATTGGCAAAATCTGAACGGGCTGTAATATGGTAATTGTGAATAAAGAAGCATGGCAACGCTGTATGTGGTCGTCCACAAAGTGACCTTCACGACTCTGCCAGTAACCAGATTGCAATGTGCCAACAGCAGGCAGCAGTGAAAGATGGAGTGGGGAGTGTATGAGAATCGTATCGCTATATTGGTGTTATTTCGTTGCAGAAAGCAATAAATGGAGAAAAAAAAAAAACTAAGCTGAAACCTTTCGGTATCAATGAATGATTAGTGTACCGAGCAAGTTAGCCATGTGGTTAGGGGTATGCAGCTGTGAGCTTGCATTTGAGAGATAGTGGGTTCAAATCCCACTGTCGGCAGTCCTGAAGATGGTGTCCCGTGGTTTCCAATTTTCACATCAGGCAAATGCTGGGGCTGTACCTTAATTAAGGCCATGGCTGCTTCTTCCAACTTGTAAACCTTTCCAATCCCATTGTCATAAGACCTATCTGTGTCAGTGCGACGTATAGCAACATGATAAAGATGTTGATTCCCATAGGGAACCTGAAACATTTGTTCCGAATGAGTAAATTTATAATACCAATATAAATGGTCTGTTATTGGACATTATAAATTTTCCAGCTAACTCATTCCTGGTTGCCAGTGTTTCGCCCCCGTGTGCTAGGCTGGGCTCATCAGTTGGTACCTAGCACACCTACCAAGACGCATGGCTAGTGCATACCGTGGAGGCCACTGCGTAGGCTAATTGTAGCCACCGGCGAAACGCTGGCAACCAGGAATGAGTTAGCTGGAAAATTTATAATGTCCAATAACAGACCATTTATATTGGTATTATAAATTTACTCATTCGGAACAAATGTTTCAGGTTCCCTATGGGAATCAACATCTTTATCATCTGATGGCCAAGCAGGCATCAATCTTTGGTAATGAGACAAAGTCTGTCATAGTGCATTGGCACTGCCGGTGGCTACAATTAGCCTACGCAGTGGCCTCCACGGTATGCACTAGCCATGCGTCTTGGTAGGTGTGCTAGGTACCAACTGATGAGCCCAGCCTAGCACACGGGGGCGAAACGCTGGCAACCAGGAATGAGTTAGCTGGAAAATTTATAATGTCCAATAACAGACCATTTATATTGGTAGTATAGCAACATGTAAAAAAAAAAAAACCACCAGTGATTTGTGTTTCGGACAGTAGCATGGTTTAAACCAAACGGTTCCAACTGAGGTGCTCCCATGGCCCCGACTGGCCCCGACTGGCCCCGGCAGCAGCCCCGACGAGGTGGTGGGGGAAGAAGGGGAAGTGGCAGAGGCAGAACCACAGGTCGTCAAGTCAACACGCAGCTTACGAAAACAATATTATTTATGACAATTCTGTGAACACACAAACAAACAATTTATTCTGACCGAGCTCAATAGCTGCAGTAGCTTAAGTGCGGCCAGTATCCAGTATTCGTGAGATAGTAGGTTCGAACCCCACTGTCGGCAGCCCTGAAAATGGTTTTCCGTGATTTCTCATTTTCACACCAGGTAAATGATGGCGCTGTACCTTAAGGCCACGGCCGCTTCCTTCCAACTCCTAGGCCTTTCCTATCCCATCGTCTCCACAAGACCTATCTGTGTCGGTGCGACGCAAAGCAACTACCAAAAAAAAAAAAAAAAAAAAAAAAAAATTCTCTACATACATTGCGCTTGTCTTAATGTACTTTTAGCGTTTAAGTTTATTGTTGGCATTTTGCGGCAACTGATTTACCAATATTGGGTCTGTAATCTATAATCTTCATTTCCGTATTGACGAATTACACAATTAGAAATAGGAAAGGATTTCCACCTATCAATACTTGTTTATTGCACTTATTATGCTAAGGTCCGGTTTCGATCCTTTACATAAGGTCATCTTCAGCTGAACCATACATACATATCTATGTGATGAAGCTATGATTAAGATTGTATTGTCAAAGGAATGCCATACGATAATAAACATTTGTTTTAAAGTTAAAAACTTCATGATTGTTCCGTATTGAATAGAGAAAATAAGATGTACAATATTAAAGGGAAGGATCCACCTTTCAATACTCCGTAGTAAAAAGTAGTTACAACCTGTTTAATGGGACCGGTTTCAACACATTTAGAGTGTCATCATCAGCCAATTAGCGAAGATCTTAAAAATAACTAACATATTAAACACAGGCAAAATATTAACATTGTATCACATCACATTGAATTGCCACGATGTGATACAATGTTAATATTTTGCCTGTGTTTAATATGTTAGTTTTTTTTAAGATCTTCGCTAATTGGCTGATGATGACACTCTAAATGTGTTGAAACCGGTCCCATTAAACAGGTTGTAACTACTTTTTACTACGGAGTATTGAAAGGTGGATCCTTCCCTTTAATATTGTACATCTTAATAAACATTTGGTCACATCCAAATGGGGCATGTCGTAACGTGAACTGGCATATATGTCACTATGTACAACAATGCATTGTATGTCTAAAATAGTATGTTTAAGGTCTTAAAATTAGTTGATAAAACACATCTCTACTTAAAACTAAGTTATATGTACAAGATGAATACAATATATGGGAGCACTTCATGCACATGAACGTTCGTGTCTTGCTTGTTTTTCAATTAATCGGCTGACTCCCATGTTCAAGTCTTACTTACACTCAGCTGCTGTTTCTGGAGTTTAAATGATATGGTTTGCTTGTAAAATTGTATAAGTAAAAGATTTTGTCTTCATGTATGTACATAGAATAAAACACTTTCCAATTTTAAAAAGGTGCCAGACGTATGGATAAAATTAAGCTAAAATATGTTCAGCTCTGCTGTGTGTATTGCCTTATGTTAAAATCAAATCATGTTGTCCTGTGATGTCCATAAAATTTGAGTGACATTGGGTTCAAAGTAGTGGCTCCTTTTCCATTTGTCGCTGTGCAGTGATGTTATATTTATTGTTGTTGGTGTGGCTGAGATATGTTTGATATGTACACAACAAGCTCGCATAGAAAGATCGTGAACATGTTTCGCCCTTCTTAATGGGCATCATCAGCACAATGGATAACCTTAAAACAAATAATTACAATTAAGACTGTTTACAATTATTAGTCATATAAAATTGGAATGAGACGTTGTGATGTTAAAAGTTATTTTCAATATCATAATTAAAAAGTTTGACGTGAATGTTACAAACACAAGTTAAAACTATTGTAGTACAGTTTTACAGTATTGTCTATAAATATATCTTTATATTGGTGAGAAGTTTTTTAATCGGCATTCGTCTGGAATTGAAATGGATCCTCTTCTTTTAACTTTTTGGTGAAAGTTAATATTATTGTCGTGTTAACCACCAAGTAGATTTGAAGAATAAAATATGTATAAAACATATGTCCCTATTGTAGAAAATTAGATCAGGAATGAACATTTGGTGTTTCTTCTTGAGTTAAATTGGTTAAAACACATTCAGGTGAGAATACGTTAAAATGGAATATACGTTGAAAATTTTTCCGATGTACTAATTGGAATATTTATCACTATAACAGTAGTCTTCCCATTTGTTGTGTAAATCTCAATGGTTAGAATGTTGATAAACTGTGAAGAAATATAAAACGCATTTAATGTGTATGTATAAATAATGGATGTGATTGTATAGTGTTATGGGTTACGTAAAAATGGATACTTAATCGAATGCCATAGTGTGTCTATCGTGTTCTGTTATTAGCGTTAGTCTGACTGGCGTTCCTGCTACGCGTATTGTATGGGTGTGGCGGAGGGGGGGGGGGGTTGAGGGAGGGAAGAATTGGGCTGAGTAATACGTATTGGTATTGGTACGGGAGGGGGATTATTCGGAGGGGAAATTGTAGGTTTAGTATTCGGGTGGGTAGATGGAGTTGTTGAATTGGCAACTTTTAATATATGCAGAATTTTCTTTTGATTTGGGATAACTGTTTTCAATAACTTAGGTATTAATGTGTATAAAGAACTCTTAATCTCCGTGTCGTCATTAAGGTTGCGGTCTTTATTAAATGTTTTATCCAGATAAATTTAAATATTTTGTAATTCATTTCACTCGCCTAAGTTGAACCGAACATTGACGTAAATTTTAAGGCAAGTGCATGAAGTTTGGGAAATTCTTGTGGATGAACACCTGTATAAAAGGAAATTGAATTACCATTGTAGTAGTAGTACCTGTCCTTTAGGATTGCGTTGCACTGTAGTTTTATCAGCCCTGTTTGGAAATATGGTGATTTTTCAGGACGCGCTGAAAATGGGATCATAAATATTTCAAGTTGAGGTGCCATATCATTCATTTCTTTGAATTGGACATTGAATTCATGGTGCAAAGTCTGTAATGACGTCTGATAGTCTCTAAGATTTTTGTAAGTAGACAAATGTAATGATTTTAATGAAGTAAAATAGTCAAAATTTCCGGCTTCAAGCTGACTTTTCAATAACAAACTCTGCATTTTGAAAGCCTTAATTCTATCACACATGATGCTAATCGTGTTTCTCCCTTGCAATGAAATATTTAAATCATTCAAAAAACACTTTATGTCCGCCAAGAAAGCGAGGTCAGCTGCCCATTGTTCAATCCGCAAGGTTGGTTGTGGAGAACCTTTCATCTCCATGAACAGAGCAATTTCTTCTATTGCAAAGAAGGTTGCTAGCACTTTCGCACAACTTAACCAGCGCACAATACAATAAAAGGGAATAAGATGTACAATATTATAGGTTAGGATCCACCTTTCAATACTCCGTAATAAGATGGTAAAAAGTAGTTACAACCTGTTTAATGGGACCGGTTTCAACACATTTTAAGTGTCATCATCAGCCAATTTGCGAAGATCTTAAAACAACTAGCACATTGAATACAGGCAAAAAATTAACATTGTATCATAACGTAGCAATTCAGTAAATGTTCAAAACACAATAATCACAGTCAAGAGAGTAAACAGAACATCACTATCTTGCGCCGAAAACAAATATAGCTGAAGTTCATAAGCAGGTCAAATATTCGCTTATGTAAAGTCGTTGCTAGGCAGGTCTTGTAGGCATTTGTTTCTCCGGCCGAAGAGCAAAAGGTGACGTGAATGAAGTCCTAGGAAAACAGTGTAGGATTTAATTTCATCAAATTTCAAAGTGGATATATAGGTTTTATAAAATAATTTAAAACGTTAAAAAAGAATAAAGCCAAATAAAAAATATATTTAAAAAATAGGAAGAAATAATGAAAGAAATACGAGGTTCAACTCGAAACAACTTGCCGTAGTAATTGATAAAGAAATGATAAATAGAGAAAGGGGGGACGTTAATTAGAGGGTGGTGATGGTGGTGGTGGTGGTGGTGGTTATTGTTATTAGAGGAAATACAATTGGGCAACAATCCTTAATATAATACTAATTCGAAGAAAAAAGAAAAAGAACCGACACTTCGAAAAATGAAGATATCGGTTAAAGGAAGACAAGGGCCACGAAGGGCGTGAAAATGAAAGACTCCCTAGCCCTCGCAAACCTAATAGCATCGGGGTCGGAAAAGAACAAGAATTGACCAAGGGAGGTCGGACAGGATAGATGAAAGTGAGGAGCCTGGCACAAGTAAGTGGAAGCAATGCCAGGACTCAGCTAAGGGCCCCGTGGTCGCCAACCCACGCTCTGAAGTTCAGAGCCCCTGGGGGATGGAGGATGGGAAGGAAAGAAAAAATGGAAGGGATCCGATACTTCGAAAAATGAAGATATCAGCCAAAGGAAGACAAGGGCCACGTAGGGCGTGAAAATGAAAGACTCCCTAGCCCTCGGAAAACTAATAGCGTCGGGGTCGGAAAGGAACAAGAGTTGACCAAGGGAGGTCGGACAGGATAGATGAAAGTGAGGAGCCTGGCACAAGTAAGTGGAAGCAATGCCAGGACTCAGCTAAGGGCCCCCGTGGTCGTCAACCTACGTTCCGAAGTTCAGAGCCCCTGGGGGATGGAGGGTGGGAAGGAAAGAAAAAATGGAAGGGATCCGATACTTCGAAAAATGAAGATATCAGCCAAAAGAAGACAAGGGCCAACTTTAAATAAAAGGGAATGTCGCTACATTCTGCCTCAAGATCTTTTAAAAATTCTTTGAACTGCAGATGGTTTAAACCTTATTTTCTGCAGAAATTTACACATTTTGACACAGTATCCATAACATTTAAAGTTGCAAAAGTTTTTTGCTCATAATTGTTCTTGATGTAAAATACAATGTACTGCGTGGAGTAGGTGGGGAAGGAGGGGAATGGTGCTGCTGAGTGCAGCGCTGGTGTGCCCCAGCACTAAGTGCTTGAGTTGGAAAGGCCTGGTTTAAACAAACGGATGCAACTATTGATCGTGTCAGATCGGGCTGTCCTAGGTGTGTACACAGAAAAGAATTCCTGAATTCTGTTCGTGCAAGGATTCGACACAAGCCTTTGCGTAAACAAACAATTTTGTCTCATAAAATGAATATATCTCCACAAACTATATCACGTATTTTGAAGTGATTTACATGAAAAGATACACATGGCATTTTCTAAATGAAAAATTAAAAGGAGATACACTGGGTTCAATCCCAGGCAGGCTTTGGTAACGACTTATGGGGAGGGCCAGTATCACTACATCTTATTCACAGATGAAAGAAGTATTTGATGTGGAAGAGTTGTTTAACAAGGGATCCGACAATCAGATTTGAATCATATGCACAACAGCCCGCTGAAGTTGACGAAGGGGAAAAAGGAGGATATATTCACACCCAGCGAATGTGACCTCAAACTTGATGGAGAGAGAATTTAATGTGTAGAAAGCTTCACCTATCTTGGAAGTATTGTATCGAACCAGGGGAGTGTTGAATTGGATTCCAGAACAGAGTGACGAAATGTTCTACTTTCTTCTATCAGGTATAGAATCTAGTGTGGGAGTGACGAAATGTTCCACGTTCTTCTATCAGATATGGAATCTAGTGTGAGACAAAGCAGTTCCTGTAAAAGCCAAACAAACAATGTTCAAATCTTACCTCCTGCCAATCATGACATATGGGTTGGAGACCTGTGTTTTATTGAAGAATCACCAGCAAACTTCAAGCATGTGAAATGAAATTTTTATGATCTGCTATGCAAATAACATGAAGAGACAGAGTTAGAAATGCGTGCTTTAAAAATGACATGAAAGTGACCTGTATGATGGAAGAAAGACTACGCATTGCATGGTTGAAATGGTTTGGGCATGTGCAAAGGAAGGACGAGACTAGAACCCCCAGACAATACTTGGAAATGGCAGTACCTGGAAGGAGACCTGTTGGATGTCCCAGACGAAGGTGGCTGGACCAAATAAATGCAAACCTTATCGAGAAAGGAACAACACTGCAGGATGTGAAAGAAGAGGAACTTTGTAATTGTCCACAAAAGTCCTACCCGGCCCGCTGGAAGGATACCCAGATGATGATTTACCAACCATTCCCTATTACCTCTAAGTACAAACGTGATTACATCGAGGTCATAGTGCTCATGCTGGCTGCAAGGGGGCACCAATTCTAAGCTACTGGTCACCCACTTACCGACACTCATGCTGGGTGCAAGGGGCACCATTTCTAACCTCCTGGTCACCTACTTAACGACTCTTTGGGGTGCCGAATGAGACCATTGTGAGGTGGGTCATATATACATTAAAAGCCTCTATCTTGAGGCATCACCTCTATGCTCTACCCACTTAATTAAATCAGTTAAAGTATTTTTCTTTTATAATTTATGTGCTTCTTTGTCACTAAGGATTGTTTTCTCTACATTATCATTACAATTATTTATCTTTTATTCTGTATTGTATTAGATTACTAAATTTATATTGTGTGATATTCTTTGTCAGTTTGGCAACCTCAGTGATTTAAGGAAGAATAAATATTATTATTTAATAATAGGCTAATAATAATTGTCCGACTTGTTGGCTGAATGGTCAGCGTACTCCCCTTCATTTCAGAGGGTCCTGGGTTCGATTCCCGGCCATGTTGGGGATTTTAATCGCTTCTGATTAATTCTTTTGGCTTGGGGACTGGGTGTTTGTGTATGTCCCAACACTTCTCTCTTCATATTCAGACAACACACCACACTACCAACCACCACAGAAACACGCAATAGTGATTACATCCCTCCATAGTGTTGGCGTCAGGAAGGGCATCCGGCCGTAAAACCGGGCCAAATCAACATGTGCAACGCATTTTGCACCCGCGACCCCACAGATGTGGGAAAAGCTGTAGAAATAACAAATGAATCATGAATTTTGTATCTTTGATTTCCTAAGCCTAGTTTCAATAACGTAGACTATACTTGAATCAGAATTAAAAATGCTTGGTATTATCCCATTTGAATACACTTAAAAAGGTTAGTTGAGACTTATCCAGCTTATCCTCATTCTTTGTCTAATACTACCCTTCATGTGTTTCAAACTTGTTCCATTTCCTTTGTTCCATAGAGAACTCCGCATGAAAGCTTTACAAGTTAAGTGGTATCACCAAACTTTTCAGAATATGCTTTGTGTGCAAAACTTTTTCTTCATCTCTATAGGATCGGAACCATGAAAGTGGAGCGTATTGGCAACAAATTTCTATTATAATGTGAAAAGTGTGTTAATGGATTAATCAATAGTGTTTTGGTTGAAGCTCACATTATTACTTTCCTGTAATTGCAGTCTTGTACATTAGCCTTTCCTTGATTACATTTGATTCTGTTATTGTGGAAAGTGATTTTTTTTTTGTTAAATTTAATGACATTGATGGTATTGGGTTCATGTCGAGAAATAGTGTACAGTGTGCACGGTAGTAAACGTAATATAGCCCCCTCAGAATATGAATTTTGAAGCTTTTCTTTTTGTGAGAATTTCTTGATCGACCATGGTGGGCAAAGTTTGTTTAATCCATACCTCATTTTAACAATACGGTATATGTATCAGTTGAAAGATCTGATTATTTAGTAAATATTATACTTGTCACCAAGATAAGAACAACAATTTTCTCTTGGATTATTTGTATTGTTAGAGCTTTGCATTTAGTATGTAAGCAAAAAAAGTGTTAGCTAGGCTGCGTGGCTCAGACGGTTGAGGTGCTGGCCTTCTGACCCCAACTTGGCAGGTTCGATTGTGGCTCAGTCCGGTGGTATTTGAAGGTGCTCTAATATGTCGGCCTCATGTTGGTAGATATACTGGTACGTAAAGGAACTCCTGAAGAACTAAATTCCGGCATTTTGGCATCTCGGAAAACCCGTAAAAGTAGTTAGTGCCATGTAAAGCTAATATCATTTATTAGAAAAGTGTTGGTAGATGGTAGCTGAAATAGAAGGGGATCCATGGAGACAAAAAGAGGAAGTGTGAGTGGAATTCAAGGATAATAACTTCTGATTTGGTTCAGAAATTTGCCACCTTCCATGTTTATTAGTAGTCTTCAGCTAGTTTTCTCAATGTTTTTTGTTCCCTGAGGAGATGTGTGTTAGTAAAAGCAGATAATGGATGTTTATATTCTTTAGTTTCACATAGTAGTCTCAGCCAACAGCATTTGCAACTTTTCAACCACACTTTGCATGGATATTAGTTGCCATATGCAGATTCCACGTTTGAATACCCGGATGTGTTTGGTATACCAGTATAGGCTTACTCTGTTTTGAAAATTTGATTGGTTTGTTCATTGTTGAATTTAAGGTGTTCACTGAATTTGAATGTATAAACTACGACGTTCGGTTTCGGCTCTCGAGCTAGCCAGCTCCCTGGTTGATTCTGCCAGTAGCGTGCTTGTCTCAAAGATTAAGCCATGCATGTCTCAGTGCAAGCCAAATTAAGATGAAACCGCGAATAGCTCATCTTAAGATCTTAAAACAACTAGCACATTGAATACAGGCAAAAAATTAACATTGTATCATAACGTAGCAATTCAGTAAATGTTCAAAACACAATAATCACAGTCAAGAGAGTAAACAGAACATCACTATCTTGCGCCGAAAACAAATATAGCTGAAGTTCATAAGCAGGTCAAATATTCGCTTATGTAAAGTCGTTGCTAGGCAGGTCTTGTAGGCATTTGTTTCTCCGGCCGAAGAGCAAAAGGTGACGTGAATGAAGTCCTAGGAAAACAGTGTAGGATTTAATTTCATCAAATTTCAAAGTGGATATATAGGTTTTATAAAATAATTTAAAACGTTAAAAAAGAATAAAGCCAAATAAAAAATATATTTAAAAAATAGGAAGAAATAATGAAAGAAATACGAGGTTCAACTCGAAACAACTTGCCGTAGTAATTGATAAAGAAATGATAAATAGAGAAAGGGGGGACGTTAATTAGAGGGTGGTGATGGTGGTGGTGGTGGTGGTGGTGGTGGTGGTGGTTATTGTTATTAGAGGAAATACAATTGGGCAACAATCCTTAATATAATACTAATTCGAAGAAAAAAGAAAAAGAACCGACACTTCGAAAAATGAAGATATCGGTTAAAGGAAGACAAGGGCCACGAAGGGCGTGAAAATGAAAGACTCCCTAGCCCTCGCAAACCTAATAGCATCGGGGTCGGAAAAGAACAAGAATTGACCAAGGGAGGTCGGACAGGATAGATGAAAGTGAGGAGCCTGGCACAAGTAAGTGGAAGCAATGCCAGGACTCAGCTAAGGGCCCCGTGGTCGCCAACCCACGCTCTGAAGTTCAGAGCCCCTGGGGGATGGAGGATGGGAAGGAAAGAAAAAATGGAAGGGATCCGATACTTCGAAAAATGAAGATATCAGCCAAAGGAAGACAAGGGCCACGTAGGGCGTGAAAATGAAAGACTCCCTAGCCCTCGGAAAACTAATAGCGTCGGGGTCGGAAAGGAACAAGAGTTGACCAAGGGAGGTCGGACAGGATAGATGAAAGTGAGGAGCCTGGCACAAGTAAGTGGAAGCAATGCCAGGACTCAGCTAAGGGCCCCCGTGGTCGTCAACCTACGTTCCGAAGTTCAGAGCCCCTGGGGGATGGAGGGTGGGAAGGAAAGAAAAAATGGAAGGGATCCGATACTTCGAAAAATGAAGATATCAGCCAAAAGAAGACAAGGGCCAACTTTAAATAAAAGGGAATGTCGCTACATTCTGCCTCAAGATCTTTTAAAAATTCTTTGAACTGCAGATGGTTTAAACCTTATTTTCTGCAGAAATTTACACATTTTGACACAGTATCCATAACATTTAAAGTTGCAAAAGTTTTTTGCTCATAATTGTTCTTGATGTAAAATACAATGTACTGCGTGGAGTAGGTGGGGAAGGAGGGGAATGGTGCTGCTGAGTGCAGCGCTGGTGTGCCCCAGCACTAAGTGCTTGAGTTGGAAAGGCCTGGTTTAAACAAACGGATGCAACTATTGATCGTGTCAGATCGGGCTGTCCTAGGTGTGTACACAGAAAAGAATTCCTGAATTCTGTTCGTGCAAGGATTCGACACAAGCCTTTGCGTAAACAAACAATTTTGTCTCATAAAATGAATATATCTCCACAAACTATATCACGTATTTTGAAGTGATTTACATGAAAAGATACACATGGCATTTTCTAAATGAAAAATTAAAAGGAGATACACTGGGTTCAATCCCAGGCAGGCTTTGGTAACGACTTATGGGGAGGGCCAGTATCACTACATCTTATTCACAGATGAAAGAAGTATTTGATGTGGAAGAGTTGTTTAACAAGGGATCCGACAATCAGATTTGAATCATATGCACAACAGCCCGCTGAAGTTGACGAAGGGAAAAAAGGAGGATATATTCACACCCAGCGAATGTGACCTCAAACTTGATGGAGAGAGAATTTAATGTGTAGAAAGCTTCACCTATCTTGGAAGTATTGTATCGAACCAGGGGAGTGTTGAATTGGATTCCAGAACAGAGTGACGAAATGTTCTACTTTCTTCTATCAGGTATGGAATCTAGTGTGGGAGTGACGAAATGTTCCACGTTCTTCTATCAGATATGGAATCTAGTGTGAGACAAAGCAGTTCCTGTAAAAGCCAAACAAACAATGTTCAAATCTTACCTCCTGCCAATCATGACATATGGGTTGGAGACCTGTGTTTTATTGAAGAATCACCAGCAAACTTCAAGCATGTGAAATGAAATTTTTATGATCTGCTATGCAAATAACATGAAGAGACAGAGTTAGAAATGCGTGCTTTAAAAATGACATGAAAGTGACCTGTATGATGGAAGAAAGACTACGCATTGCATGGTTGAAATGGTTTGGGCATGTGCAAAGGAAGGACGAGACTAGAACCCCCAGACAATACTTGGAAATGGCAGTACCTGGAAGGAGACCTGTTGGATGTCCCAGACGAAGGTGGCTGGACCAAATAAATGCAAACCTTATCGAGAAAGGAACAACACTGCAGGATGTGAAAGAAGAGGAACTTTGTAATTGTCCACAAAAGTCCTACCCGGCCCGCTGGAAGGATACCCAGATGATGATTTACCAACCATTCCCTATTACCTCTAAGTACAAACGTGATTACATCGAGGTCATAGTGCTCATGCTGGCTGCAAGGGGGCACCAATTCTAAGCTACTGGTCACCCACTTACCGACACTCATGCTGGGTGCAAGGGGCACCATTTCTAACCTCCTGGTCACCTACTTAACGACTCTTTGGGGTGCCGAATGAGACCATTGTGAGGTGGGTCATATATACATTAAAAGCCTCTATCTTGAGGCATCACCTCTATGCTCTACCCACTTAATTAAATCAGTTAAAGTATTTTTCTTTTATAATTTATGTGCTTCTTTGTCACTAAGGATTGTTTTCTCTACATTATCATTACAATTATTTATCTTTTATTCTGTATTGTATTAGATTACTAAATTTATATTGTGTGATATTCTTTGTCAGTTTGGCAACCTCAGTGATTTAAGGAAGAATAAATATTATTATTTAATAATAGGCTAATAATAATTGTCCGACTTGTTGGCTGAATGGTCAGCGTACTCCCCTTCATTTCAGAGGGTCCTGGGTTCGATTCCCGGCCATGTTGGGGATTTTAATCGCTTCTGATTAATTCTTTTGGCTTGGGGACTGGGTGTTTGTGTATGTCCCAACACTTCTCTCTTCATATTCAGACAACACACCACACTACCAACCACCACAGAAACACGCAATAGTGATTACATCCCTCCATAGTGTTGGCGTCAGGAAGGGCATCCGGCCGTAAAACCGGGCCAAATCAACATGTGCAACGCATTTTGCACCCGCGACCCCACAGATGTGGGAAAAGCTGTAGAAATAACAAATGAATCATGAATTTTGTATCTTTGATTTCCTAAGCCTAGTTTCAATAACGTAGACTATACTTGAATCAGAATTAAAAATGCTTGGTATTATCCCATTTGAATACACTTAAAAAGGTTAGTTGAGACTTATCCAGCTTATCCTCATTCTTTGTCTAATACTACCCTTCATGTGTTTCAAACTTGTTCCATTTCCTTTGTTCCATAGAGAACTCCGCATGAAAGCTTTACAAGTTAAGTGGTATCACCAAACTTTTCAGAATATGCTTTGTGTGCAAAACTTTTTCTTCATCTCTATAGGATCGGAACCATGAAAGTGGAGCGTATTGGCAACAAATTTCTATTATAATGTGAAAAGTGTGTTAATGGATTAATCAATAGTGTTTTGGTTGAAGCTCACATTATTACTTTCCTGTAATTGCAGTCTTGTACATTAGCCTTTCCTTGATTACATTTGATTCTGTTATTGTGGAAAGTGATTTTTTTTTGTTAAATTTAATGACATTGATGGTATTGGGTTCATGTCGAGAAATAGTGTACAGTGTGCACGGTAGTAAACGTAATATAGCCCCCTCAGAATATGAATTTTGAAGCTTTTCTTTTTGTGAGAATTTCTTGATCAACCATGGTGGGCAAAGTTTGTTTAATCCATACCTCATTTTAACAATACGGTATATGTATCAGTTGAAAGATCTGATTATTTAGTAAATATTATACTTGTCACCAAGATAAGAACAACAATTTTCTCTTGGATTATTTGTATTGTTAGAGCTTTGCATTTAGTATGTAAGCAAAAAAAGTGTTAGCTAGGCTGAGTGGCTCAGACGGTTGAGGTGCTGGCCTTCTGACCCCAACTTGGCAGGTTCGATTGTGGCTCAGTCCGGTGGTATTTGAAGGTGCTCTAATATGTCGGCCTCATGTTGGTAGATATACTGGTACGTAAAGGAACTCCTGAAGAACTAAATTCCGGCATTTTGGCATCTCGGAAAACCCGTAAAAGTAGTTAGTGCCATGTAAAGCTAATATCATTTATTAGAAAAGTGTTGGTAGATGGTAGCTGAAATAGAAGGGGATCCATGGAGACAAAAAGAGGAAGTGTGAGTGGAATTCAAGGATAATAACTTCTGATTTGGTTCAGAAATTTGCCACCTTCCATGTTTATTAGTAGTCTTCAGCTAGTTTTCTCAATGTTTTTTGTTCCCTGAGGAGATGTGTGTTAGTAAAAGCAGATAATGGATGTTTATATTCTTTAGTTTCACATAGTAGTCTCAGCCAACAGCATTTGCAACTTTTCAACCACACTTTGCATGGATATTAGTTGCCATATGCAGATTCCACGTTTGAATACCCGGATGTGTTTGGTATACCAGTATAGGCTTACTCTGTTTTGAAAATTTGATTGGTTTGTTCATTGTTGAATTTAAGGTGTTCACTGAATTTGAATGTATAAACTACGACGTTCGGTTTCGGCTCTCGAGCTAGCCAGCTCCCTGGTTGATTCTGCCAGTAGCGTGCTTGTCTCAAAGATTAAGCCATGCATGTCTCAGTGCAAGCCAAATTAAGATGAAACCGCGAATAGCTCATTAAATCAGTTATGGTTCCTTAGATCGTACCACTTTACTTGGATAACTGTGGTCATTCTAGAGCTAATACATGCAAACAGAGTCCCGACCAGAAGTGGAAGGGACGCTTTTATTATATCAAAATCAATCTGTCGGCTCGCCCGGTCCGTTTGCCTTGGTGACTCTGAATAACTTTGGGCTGATCGCACGGTCCTCGTACCGGCAACGCATCTTTCAAATGTCTGCCTTATCAACTGTCAATGGTAGTTTCTGCGCCTACCATGGTTGTAACGGGGAATCAGGGTTCGATTCCTGAGAGGGAGCCTGAGAAATGGCTACCACATCCTAGGAAGGCAGCAGGCGTGCAAATTACCCACTCCCGGCATGGGAGGTAGTGACGAAAAATAACGATACAGGACTTATCCGAGGCCCCGTAATCGGAACGAGTACACTTTAAATCCTTTAACGAGTATCCATTGGAGGGCAAGTCTGGTGCCAGCAGCCGGAATTGGTCCACATCTCTGTGGTACATTTGTTTTTAGATGGAATTTTGTTTAGTATTCTGTTCCTTGTTCTGAATGCTGTCTCTTTAGATAAGTATTAAATGGTTGAAAGCTGAGCTGAGTAGCTCAGGTGGTATAGTGTTGGCCATTTGATCCCAACTTGGCGGGTTTGATCCTGGCTCAGTTTGGTGGTATTTGCAAGTGCTCAAATATATCAGCCTCCTGTCAAGTAGATTCACTGGCACGTAAAATAACTTATGTGGAAAAAATCCTGGGACCTTGGTGTCTCCAAAACTATAAAAATGTAGTTAGTTTGATGTAAAACCAATAACCTTATTATATTCTAAGTAGTTGAAAGCACTCGTTGGATGATTCATTTAGTTACAAATAAAACGAGTTGTGAAATCAGTATATTTCATCATATTTATAAGCATTGATACATAAAGCACTTCAATATTTACTAGAATTTACTCTATGTCTGTTTGGCTTCATCATGAAAATGATAGATACGGTAGTAAACAGCTGACTGGTTTATGTATGTTATGTTTCCTATAATTCTATATGTAGTTTAAAGCTTAAAGTTAAAAGGTAAATTTTGAGATACAGTTGATGCTGAGTTTATTTCTTTTTCCAGTGGTTTAAAGAATGACAGCACCGCAGAAACATTCCACTTACGACACACTGTAGGAGATCGCCCTTTTCCATGTCGATATATTAAAATAATGCCGTTGCAGTCGTGGGGACCCAGCTTTAACTTCAGCATCTGGTTTGTGGAGTTAACAGGTGTAGATGACTGGGAGATTGTTAAGCCTTGTGTGGACTGGTTTAATACAGTATGTACATATTTTTAACTAATTCATTTTACCTTGAACAATTTTGTTAACATATCTGCAGTGTCGGTGAATTTTCTTTTGTTGGTTCATTTTTTATTATTTAAAATATATTTTCCTATTTTTGTTTGTCTCATTTTGAATACAGACTTTGTATATTCACATTATTGCATTGAAATAAAATTCTTCCCTCCTCAGGGTTCTAATAAGTTAATTGTATAATTAAGTAGCATACAGAATGTCATTAATTCTGTAACAGTAATTTCAATATCCCTAAATTGCATAATTAAGTAGCATACAGAATGTCACTGAATTTTATAATAGTAATTTCAATATATACTGTGTTTCTTATAAAAAATCTGTTTCCTCAGTACAGAGAGAGAGAAGTGGTTAGACTGTGCCTGAAACATTTCCGTCAACAAAATTATCAAGAAGCATTCGAGGCATTACAAAGACACACTCAGGTTCAGTTAGAGGATCCACTCTTGAGTAAGCTTCATGATGTATTAGTTGTTCGTGGTGACTATGAAGGGACAGAGCACTTCATGGAACATTCGGTTTCAAGTAAGTGCATTTTATGTATTACTATATATTAAAAGTTTTGTTGATTATAATGGATGCTTGTCACTTGAAAGTATATTTTAATACTCATTAGCAGGGCCCTGATTTTGATTATCTAAAAATGTTTAAAAAGTGACCTATAAAATGACTGCAAATATCTCATAAAATGACCCAAAAACTTAAAAAAAGACCTAAAAATTTGAATGAAACTGATATTTCATCACACAAAAGATGCAGACCATGTCATTGTATTTTAAAATGATCTTAATAGGTACCTAATATAATTTAACTATTATTTGACAAATACAAATTATTTGCACACAAATACTGGTTATTATTTCAGTCTGTTGCTTGGTACTCAAAGTTCTGTGTTCTTTTCTTCAAGGAAAATAACACTTCATGATATGTGGAACTTTAAGGCTGCAACGTCTGAAGAAAAAAAAGAGAATTTTGCCGTTAGGTACTCAAATTTTTTATTGGATTAGAGGTAATAAGAAAAATGTACACTTCAAATACATGACAGGCTATGCAGGCTTGCTTCACTCCACGTTACAGTAGATGACAGTGACCATTCGTAGATTCTCACTGGAAAAAGAATGACGATTGTCGACCAGCACATTTTTGGACTTTGAATGTCTACGGATGCTATTGGAGCATACTTGAAGTGCACTAAATCACTGAATGTAAGTTGTTCTTCAATGCCAATAATGCTGAAATCTTCACCCGCCAAAATCCGAGAGATGGAGCACAAAACATTAAAACCAGAGTTATTGTCAATAATATGTTTCAGTTTGTCCGACACTGCCACACCAGATTCGCCATGAATGCATTTTAATTCGTCTGTGGTTGTTCTGACTAAATTGTTCACTTTTTCTAGACCCACACCTCTCTCCTGAAGACATGTAATAATTGACGACAAGGAACTGAAATTTGCTTCGTTGCATTCTAGTTTTCCCTCCATTTGCGTATCCGAAAACAATTCTTAAACCATCTGAATGGCCTTGGCATCTTGTACGTTGAAAGAATCTATTACATTCTTCAATGTCTGAAAGGGGTCACAATAGTAAATATAGTTGTTGATCCACTGTGTGATGCAGGTTGCGGTGGTAATGGAATGTCAGGTACTTGGGATCTGAAAAGTTCCCTGCGTGATGGAGCCTTAGTAGAAACCTTTGTAGTTAGGGACACAAGCTTGTCAACTTCAGGGAAATTTGATCTGACTTCTTCGGCCACTCTGTGAAAAGCGTGAGCTAGGCAGGTTACATGTACCATTTTTGAATAAAATGCTTTGATTACATTGGCAGCTTTAACTATGTAAGGCGTTGCTTCGGTTACAAAGTGTAGACAGATCATCATCATACCTTACACCCTCAGGCCATAGTAGTCCCATTGATTTATCGAAGAGGCGACATATTATAGAATGGTTCACAGATTGCAGAACTTTGGTCGTGAGCAAAAGTATTTATCCAGGCCTATCTACTTCTAACGTACTCACGATAACATTGGCAATGTAACGGCTCTCTGCATCACTGGTTTCATTGATTGAAACAAATATTTTGTTTCTGTAGACTTCTCTGATATTTCTTATTATGTCTTCATAACATTGGGATACATAGTTCTTTCTCAGAGTATACTCATCCGGAATTACGCGGCCCGTATACCTTTCTAAGAAATCTCTCAGTTTAATATTGTTCAATTTCCAGAGTGGAATGTTCGAAGTAATTAAAGCTTCACACACGTCTTTACAAAACATAGGGGAGGTACCGCCATTGGAGGATGACTGTGAGAGTAACAATTGAGAAACTTTTTTTTTACTACTACACTTTGGACTCCATGTATGTGCTTATCATGACCGATAAGTTGCTGAATGGTAAATCTCCTATCTCCTGCCACTTTCACTTCACATATTTTGGAAAAAATATCCTTGCCGAGTTCCTAAATTATTTGTTTGAAATGAACAGCCCTAGATGGCTTTAACTTTGGCATTTTAAATACACTCGAAAAACAATCGAGGCTGATAACATAAATCCACTTAGCACATGTATGGTTGCACTGAGGTACTTAGACTTGCATTACTGGGCCTACTGTTCTACCCACTCAATTTCAGCATCGCTTCCGGATTAGGTGCAAGCGCAGGTGTGACAAGAAATTCCAAGAAATAAGGGTTGAACAAAGTTCTGAAGATTCTCATGTCTTCGTATTCATCCTCACATTCATTTCCGTTAATATCCAGTACCATACGAAAAAAATGCATCATAAAGCATTACTAATGTGAGAAAATGACTCAAAACATATAAAGTATTCTAATAAATTCCATAAAATGACATAACAATGATGCAAAAAGTAAAAAAATGACCTAAAATAAAATAGGGGCCTACTTTGAAAAATGACAAAAAGAATAAATATGCATTTCTGTAATATTGGGGCCATGAACAGGATTTGTATATAAGTTAGCAATGTCTGTGGTGAACCATTTAAAAGATACCTCATGAAAACAGACATCCTGATATTAACGTATCATTAACTACAAAATCTGATATTAAGTACATTGTTAAACTGTAGAGTAACTTTGCACTTCTTAATGCTTCTTATTTCGAGAGATGATAGTGGCATCCATTGTGATATTGAAACACAAGCAAGTTTAGTTAATTTAAAGATTTTGCCTGATTACATTGACATTAGCTTTTCTGTAATTCTAGCCAACTCTTTATTTAAATCAAAGCCAGTGTTTGTACTACATTTTATTATATCGAGCAGTTGTTTTTACTCAATGTTACATCATTGTTATTGGTGCCACACCAATAACAATACTATAACATCACTGCACAGCTACAAATGGGAAAGGAGCCACTACTTTGAATCCAATGCCACTCAAATTTTACGGACGTTACAGGACAATATGATTCAATTTTAACATAAAGCAACAAGATTCAAGGGGCGTAAAACAAATAACATTATTATTATTAACAAGATTCAACACACAGCAGAGCTGAATATACGTATTTTAGCCTAATTGTATCCATACGCCTGGCACTCTTTTTTAAACTTGAAAAGTGTTTTACTCTACGTATATACATGAAGACAAAATCTTTTATAGATACGTGACAATTTTACAAGCAAATCATATCATTCAAGCTACAGAAACAGCAACCAAGTGTACAACTATGTGTAAATAAGACTTGAACACAGAAATCAACCAATGAACTGAACAACACGCAAGACACGAACGTTCATGTGTATGAAATGTTCCTACATATATTGTTTTTATCTTACATACTTATAACTTATAAGTTAGTTTTAGGTGGAGATAGTGTTTTATAAACTAATTTTAAGACCCAAAGCATATCATTATAGACATACAATTGCATCGTCACACATAGTGACATACACGCCAGTTCCCGTTTCTACATGCCCCATTTGGATGTGACCAAATTTTTATCATATGTCATTCCCTAGACAATGTAATCTTAATCATAGTTTCATGATATATATGTGAATGTATTGTTTAGCTGAAGATGATCCTATGTAGGGGGTTGAAACCGGTACTGTAGCATAATAAGTGCAATAAATAAGTATTGATAGGTGGAAATCCTTTCCTATTTCTAATTGTGTAGTTCGTCAATACGGATGTGAAGATTATAGATTAGGAGAATGCATGTCTGCTGTAACAAATGGAAAGGGTAACTGCCATACACAGACTGATCTCAACCAGTATGGAGCTCGTTAGTAAATAGTTGTCATGAGGAAAGTTATCAGTTACACGGCTTCATTCAGGCTAAAAGTAGTGAAATTCGCAGAAGAAAATAACAGGACCAGGAGTTTTCTGTTCATGAAAAACAGATGAGGAATTGGAAAACACAGCAAGTGGAATTTTATGGCCCAAAACAGAGCAAATTCCTGGGTATTAAGGAAGCATTACTGAAATGGATAAGAGAGATGTGGAACAGTGGTTGCAGTGTTTCTCACGAAATGTTATAACTAAAATCACAGGAAATTGCGCAGTCTCACGATATTCCAGGGAACTTATTCAAGGCAATTCACAGGTGGGTTGCTCGGTTTATGCGGCGTAATAGCTTGTCATTGTGGCAGAAAACATCTTTGTGACAAAAAATGCCTAAAGACTTCTCCGATAAAGTTACAGAGTTTCACAGGTATATGATCAGATTAACGCAGCAGAATTCCAATCTCCTCTCGCAGATTGGCAGTACTGACCAAACCTCGGTGTATTTTGACATGCCAAGGAATATTGCTGTTTCAGAGAAGGAAGCTGTTCTAATTAAAATTACCGACAACAAAAAGTAATGTTGTATCGTGCTGTTGGCCTTTACTGCTGTCGGCCGTAAACTAACTCTACGTTATATTTAAACGCAAAACATTACCGAAGAACATCACATTCCTGACTGGTATCCATGATTCATAATTAATCAAATAAATCAGTCAATCAATCACTACTGATCTGCATTTAGGGCAGTCGCCCAGGTGGCAGATTCCCTATCTGTTGTTTTCCTAGCCTTTTCTTAAACGATTGCAAAGAAATTGGAAATTTATTGAACATCTCCCTTGGTAAGTTATTCCAATCCTTAACACCCCTTCCTATAAACAAATATTTGCCCTAATTTGTCCTCTTGAATTCCAACTTTATCTTCATATTGTGATCTTTCCTACTTTTAAAGACACCATCCAAACTTATTCCATTACTGATGTCCTCCCACGCCATCTCTCCACTGACAGCTTGGAACATACCACTTAGTCGAGCAGCTCGTCTCCTTTCTCCCAAGTCTTCCCAGCCCAAACTTTGCAACATTTTTGTAACGCTACTCTTTTGTCGGAAATTGCCCAGAACAAATCGAGCTGCTTTTCTTTGGATTTTTTCCAGTTCCTGAATCAAGTAATCCTGGTAAGGGTCCCATACACGGGAACCATACTCAAGTTGAGGTCTCACCAGAGACAAATATGCTCTCTCCTTTACATCCTTACTACAACCCCTAAATACTCTCATAACCATGTGCTGAGATCTGTACTCTTTATTTACAATCATATTTATGTGATTACCCCAATGAAGATCTTTCCTTATATTTATACCTAGGTATTTACAATGATCTCCAAAGGGAACTTTCACCCCATCAACACAGTAATTAAAACTGAGAGGACTTTTCCTATTTGTGAAACTCACAACCTGACTTTTATCCCCGTTTATCATCATACCATTGCCTACTGTCCATCTCAGAACATTATCGAGGTCATTTTGCAGTTGCTCACAATCTTGTAACTTATTTATTACTCTGTACAGAATAACATCATGTGCGAAAAGCCTTATCTCTGATTCCACTTCTTTACACATATCATTGATATATATAAGAAAACATAAAGGTCCAGTAATACTGCCTTGAGGAATTCCCCTCTTAATTTTTACAGGGACAGATAAAGCTTCACCTACTCTAATTCTCTGTTTCTAGAAACAGAGCCACCCATTCTGTCACTCTTTTGTCAAGTCCAATTGCACTCATTTTTGCCAGTAGTCTCCCATGATCTATCCTATCAAATGCCTTAGATAAGTCAATTGCAATACAGTCCAATTGACCTCCTGAATCCAGGATATCTACTATATCTTGCTGGAATCCTACAGGTTGGGCTTCAGTGAAATAACCTTTCCTAAACCCAAACTGCCTTCTGTCAAACCATTTATTAATTTTGCAAACATGTCTTATATAATCAGAAAGAATGCTTTCCCAAAGCTTACATACAATGCATGTCAAACTGACTGGCCTGTAATTTTCAGCTTTATGCCCATCACCCTTTCCTTTATATACAGGGGCTACTATAGCAACTCTCCATTCATTTGGTAAAGTTCCTTCATGCAAACAAAAATCAAACAAGTACTGCAGATATGGTACTATATCCCAACCCATTGTCTTTAGTATATCCCCCGAAACCTTATCAATTCCAGCTGCTTTTCTAGTTTTCAACTTTTGTATCTTACTGTAAATGTCATTGCTATCATAGGTAAATTTTAATACTTCTTTAGTATTAGTCAGCTCCTCTATCTGGACATTATCCTTGTAATCAACAATCTATTAGTGCTGACTGAATATTTCTGCCTTTTGAAGATCCTCGCATACACACTCTCCTTGTTCATTAATGATTCCTGGAATGTCCTTCTTGGAACCTGTTTTTGCCTTAAAGTACCTATACATACCCTTCCTTTTTTTACTAAAATTTGTACAACCGCCCATTATGCTTGCCATCATGTTATCCTTCGCTGACTTCTTTGCTAGATTCAATTTCCTAGTAAGTTCCTTCAATTTCTCCTTACTTCCACAGCCATTTCTAACTCTATATCTTTCCAACCTGTACCTCCTTCTTAGTCTCTTTACTTCCCTGTTATAATATAGTGGATCTTTATCATTCCTTACCACCTTTAAAGGTACAAACCTATTTTCACATTACTCAACAATTGCTTTAAACCCATCCCAGAGTCTGTTTACATTTTTATTTACCGTTTTCCACCGATCATAGTTGCTTATTAAAAACTCTCTCATGCCTGTTTTATCAGCCATATGGTACTGCCTAACAGTCCTAATTTTAATCTCTTCCTTTCTTTCACATTTATTTTTAATTACCACAAAAACAGCTTCTTGATCACTAATACCATCTATTACTTCGGTTTCTCTATAGAGCTCATCTGGTTTTACCAGCACCACATCCAGAATATTCTTCCCTCTAGTTGGTTCCATCACTTTCTGAATCAGGTGCCTTCCCATATTAACTTATTTGCCATTTGTTAGTCATGCTTCCTGTCGTTCGCATTACCTTCCCAATTGACATTTGGTAAATTGAGATCACCTGCTACGATCACGTTCCTTTCCTTATCGTTTCCCACATAGCTGATTATCTTATCAAATAATTCTGAATCAGCATCTGCGCTACCCTTTCCTGGTCTGTACACTCCAAAGACATCTAGTTGCCTATTATCTTTAGAAATGAGCCTTACCCCTAGAATTTCGCGTTTGTCATCTTTAACTTTTTCGTAGCTTACAAATTCTTCTTTCATGAGAATGAATACTCCCCCTCCTACCTTTCCTATCCTATCTCTACGATACACCCTCCAGTTCCGTGAGAAAATTTCTGCATCCATTATATCATTTCTCAGCCATGATTCAACTCCTATTACAATATCTGGTAAGTATATATCTATTAAATTAATTCTATTCCTTTCTTTACAATACTTCTATAGTTGAGCACTAACAGTTTTATGTCATCCCTACTTGATTTGCAGTTACCTGTTCCCTTAACACCGCTGCCTAGCGCACCCTGTTTCCCTGAATGTACCTCCCTATAACCCTTTGTGAAATTACTGGAAAAACCAATATTCTCTTTAATTCCATTCTTCCATTTATTTAAAAAACTTATCACTAGATACATCAATCAAAATAGCAGAAGTCAACAGGACTTTGACCTTCATATCCCTCCCTCTCTTCCCCTCAACATGTTGCACGATCCTACGCTTGTCACTGTACACAGCACTGAGCAACCAGCTGAGACAGTTGGCCAGTACATAGCTCTCAAGTCGGTTAGATGCAGCGCACGAACAAAGAGGAAGTAAGTTTGTTTTCTTTATAGTAACTATTTCCTCCCCCCCTATTTTTTGCTCTTTCATTTCTCTGTTTCTTCTTTTTCCTGTATTTTTAAATTCCACCTGTTTATTCGGGTGTCTGAGGCTGGCACTCCCCAGTATTATCGTTCACAGTACAATTGGATATAAAGTTTCTCCTGCCCACAGTTCAAGTACTTCCCTTGTTACGTATGCTGTCTTACTAAAGACCTACTCAGGTCACGTTTTTACTAGGAGGGAGTCTTCTATACAGTTCATCTAAAAACTTGGAGCAACTTTTGCCCCCATTCCATTTTATCTTGGACATCATTCACATAGCTAATAAGTGATTTACTCAGTGTATTGGAGAATATTTCCATACAACTCGAACAAAGAAATAATCGTATCTTCAATCAGAAGGAAATTTTTGAAAATTCTCTTTGACAAAATAATGAAAATTAATTCAGAATCAAAATCTAATAAAGCAATTATGGCATGAGACCAGCAAACTACTACTTCCCCTCCGATTCCCTTCCCTTCCCCTTCTCCGCTGCCTTGCCTTAACCCTTAATCCTGTTTTTCTGAACACTCCTGCCTCTCCAGCTCCATTTAAGAATCTGCTTGCAGAGGGATAAGAGACAGCACAAACATATTGACAGCATATATATAAAAATCAACTAACGCAAACACAAAATAAGTCTAATACAAGTACAATACAATATTCAGGTGCAGTATTCAAGATTTTCAAGCCTGAAATTATCTCAGACAGTTACTTTTTATCTGTAATAGTGCATTGTGTGGAACTTCTCAAAGCACTTGCCAGGATGCAATCCAGGCTTTTTTTAAATACAAATATTGCTGATAAACAGTCTCAAGTCGTAATTCAGGCTTGCTTTTCATTTCCATATTTAGGATTACATCTAAAAATGTTTTGAATTCAGGAAGAGTAACATCTATCCACGACTTCGTAACAGACTCATATCTGTGGGGTGTAACCTTTTGAATGTTTACACTAGCTTACCACATAGTCTCGCGCAAAATTTTCGACGATAACTCGTCAGTCATGAATAATTGGAAAAAGTCAAGTTCACTCTTAGGTTTAGTGCCTTGCGATGGCTTATAACCTGACGTACCTGTAAATAGGTTCTTTTGAAGTCCAAGTCAGTGTCATGGTATTTCCTCCAGCTATCAGTACAGGTACCAACACTGCCATTTAGCATAATTTTCTGATTATTGGGATCTTCATCACTCAACTCACCAACACAATCTTGTTCCGCAATATCTTCCTCACTACTTAATTGAAAATCACTCTCATTATCGCTGAAACTGTCACGTTCACCTAAAATTCTGGCTATTTCCTTCTTACGCTGCTCGAACGACGCCATGTTGCTAAACAGCGTCTGTTTACAAATTCACATGGTCTTCAAAGAATGTGCACAAAGCCTGATTTCAAAGAGATTATAGTTATATATGGCTTCAAATTGTCACTGAAGGATGGCAGTAGTTTACTGTACCTGTAATTCATGCGCGCGTAACCCGACAAAGGAGTTACATGGAAGATAGGAAACTTAAAAGGGTCCACCTTTTCAATACAATAAATGTTATAGTTTATTTACAACATATATTTACACTTGGAACTAGTTTCGACACTGTTTGGCGTCATCTTCAGCCAAAATATGGGAAATAGGCTAGCATGTAGACATTTATATTACACAAGGTGTTACATCAGTGTTCCCTCTTATTCCCTCTTATTCACACTGATGTAACACCTTGTGTAATATAAATGTCTACATGCTAGCCTATTTCCCATATTTTGGCTGAAGATGACGCCAAACAGTGTCGAAACTAGTTCCAAGTGTAAATATATGTTGTAAATAAACTATAACATTTATTGTATTGAAAAGGTGGACCCTTTTAAGTTTCCTATCTTCCATTCTCACTTCAATACGGACAAAAATGAAATTCTTAGATTTAAAAGGAGTTACATAGCCAGGAAAATCATACCTGACATAGGATCTATGTGGGATATTCTCGTTGTAGGGCATGGCCTGTCGCGTGAGTGCTAAGGATTAATAACAGTGTTCTCACATCAACACAACGCAACATGACGTGACAGACCCTGCTTCATAAGATTGAGGGAAAGAGGAGTAATTTCACATTTTACTTACCTAATTTGTTTTCTTTTGTCTTCTTTTCCTTTTCTCTGTTAGCATACTTAATTTTATTTTATTTTATTTTTTTTTTTTTTTATTTTTTTTTTTTTTTTTACTAGTCTTCTCTATCAATTTACTGTCAACCATAATACTACTAATGATAATCAATACATCCAGCATTCTGCATTGACATTTGTTGTTAGAAGCACTCAGCCTACATTTAAAGTCGATCCGCTACAATGAACAAGAGCAGTTTCCCTGAAATAACATGATAAACTTTTAAATCAACAGAAGACAAGTTCTGTTTCCAATAACCACATTGTTAATTTCAACCAAATTGAAGCAAGAAGGTTACACTATGACAGGCACTGCATGTATGTATGTTCAGTACTCAGCCCGAAGGCTGGTTGGATCCTCAACAGCTCCGCCGTCAGCTGTCATGGATGGCCTAGGCATCACTGAAGATGCGTACTAGAGAAATGAAGAGTGAAGTAGTTTCCCGTTGCTTTCCTCACCGAGCCAGATTTTGCTATTGCATATCAGTCTGCCAAGCCCACCGAAATGCATGCATCAAGTGACCCTATGAGCAACAGTTTCACACCATTCATAACAGGGACTCGCTGCATAAGGAATGACAATACTAGCATCACTCATACCTCAGTCACTTTCATATTGTCAAAGCCAAGGATAAGACTGAGACAGGTCAATGAAAGTAACAAAATTGCTCTAGCCTATACCAGAAGACATAGTGCACTGTAAACACTAGGTCCCACCAGCAAAGGCATAGACACTGCATAATGTGTGTTTATTCTTTTTTTTTCCCATGTATACATGTTTCTCATCATTTCACTATTTCATTTGTTCACATTTTATAGTTTTTAAGATGTCATTTCAATGTTTGTAATGGGCTGAGGATGATCTAAAATGGTTGAAACATATGCCAGATTTTTTGATGAAGTTTATCATTTGATTTGAGCATTAGTCTTTTATCTATTGAAAGATGGATCCATAAACATAAATTCTGTCAGAATTAAAAGCAAAGAATTTATAAGTCAATATGGAACTGCCATGAAATTTGTTTGCAATTACTACACTTTTGTCGCATGCAGTTGCAGGCTACAAACTGATGACCTGCCATTGAAACAGTATATCTTTCCTCAACTACACTTTTCACAAAAAAAATATAGATAAGAAAATACGCACATACATTGTTGATGGAGAATTTTTCATCTATCATGGTGGGAAAATTCTGCAAAATTTGATTATTCTTAAATTTCTATTTCAGGGTTAATGGTGGGAAAATATGAGAGAGAGAAAATTACATGGGTAAATACGGTAAGATTGGACACATTTGTATAATATTACATAGCTGATGTGAGGGCCTGCCCTCATATAAACATAATCCGGAAACTTTAAAGGAAGTACTGTAGTTGCCACAACAGTCAATCGCTCTCCACTGATTATGCAGGCAAAGAATGTCTTCATCTGTGTAATTTCTCATAAGATTTTCATATGACATCTCCAGCTATATGCTGAAAAGAGTCTGGTGGTGGTGCTGGCACCGTGGGGTAGCGTGCCTGCCTCTTACCTTGAGGCCCCAGGTTCAATTCCCAGCCAGGTCAGGGATTTGTACATGGCTCTGAGGGCTGGTTCAAGGTTCGCTCAGCCTACGTGATTACAATTGATGAGCTATCTGATGGTGAGATAGCAGCCCCGGCCGGGAGGATTCGTCTTGCTGAGCACACACCACCTCGTAATCTGCAAGCCTTCGGGCTGAGCAGCGTCGCTAGGTAGGCCAAGGCCCTTCAGGGCTGTAGTGCCATGGGGTTAGTTTTTGGTTAATTAGGTGGTGTTGGTGGTGGTGGTGGTGGCGATGATGCCTGAAGTGCATGACAATGCCCTGTGACCAATTTATTGTGCTTTCCCAATAGGGAGTGGATGAAACTTGGTGCCGGCGCATAGCCAACTTCTGTCGAATAACACTAATAACACTAAGGCATCTTCTCAAGACGTAACGTCCGCATCCTAATCACCATTAACAATGTCAGTGCCCTCGATCCTTATGAGCATTTCAGAGAAGTTTGGAATTGTACCTAGGCTTTTGGCGTACAATCTAGGGATTAGAAATAGTATACCATCACCTCTTCGACCTTGCTGGCCAAAATTCAGATGGTGAATTTTTTTTCCACCAATGGGACGTGATCCAGATAAATGTTGATGATGATTAGTCAGGACTGAGATTTCTTAGATTAATAGACTAAGAAAACTATATTTTGTTAAATGATCGGGAGATATATTATTTAATTTATTAAAATAAATAAATAGCCTTGTAAATCCCCTAACGGCTATGGCGTCCTGCAATGCAGGGGCAATGCTCAGTATAACTCATCAGGTGAGCAGGTCCTGAGGAGCATTATGATATAGGATTTCCTAGTTCGTTCGTGAAAACTTATTACTGCATGTTGTACACTTGAGTCTCACCTCTAAGTGGATTTAATCCACTATTGAATTAAAATAGGGATTGGAAACTTTGAATAATGAATCTTAAAACAACACTTCTGTGAAAGAACACTGAAGGCTTTACTGTTGATGCTTTAACCTTCAGCACTGACATGATGGGACATTCTCGGCATTGGAAATTTTACTAAGTTTTACAATATTAAAATTCTTCCACCGTTTTGATACTTTTTTATTTGCCTTTTGGCAAATTTTTGTCAACAGTACATGTTTCGTTCCTTATTTAGGAACATCCTCAGCTGTTATTATAGCTTAGATGAATTGCTAAGATTTTAAACACGTTAATTTGCAGGTACATTGATTCATTTAAAAACTACTAAAATACCAATTAAATTAAATGATATTAAAAACAATGTAGGGGTTAGTGTGTTAATGATATGAGAACGGATGATTACATAGTTGGTCAGCTTAAAAACGATGTCTATTCATTTGAATAGTTGTTAAAAAAAAATTTTTTAATTCTGTTACATTAAAATGTCTGCTTGCGGTTAAAAGTTTTTAAAATGTTTGACTTCATAACACTGTTCAAATTATTGAAACTTTTTTCTTCCGTTCCTTCCAGGTAAGTTGTATTATATCATGAGTTTGCTTATAGTGCCTTTGATTGAGTCTAATGTGGAACTTTGAAGCTGATTGCTGATCAATTTTTGTGAAGGGAGCTTCGTTTCAATTTCTGAAATGAAATAAAATAAGGAAATGGGAATTTGTTTGAAAACATGTGTCTTTACATAATAACTAAATGTATAAAAAAGTTCTTTACCTTGCTGTTGTTAGACTCCAATTCTACTGTGATCCTGGAGGGTCGTTTGATGCTGCTTTACGTCTAGTATAGTAATGGTGTGTGTGTTCCGTTGTATGCTCCTCCTTACGGGGAGGCGAGGCTGCGGAGAGGGGAGGGGGCGTGTCAGTTACTGTCACGGCTTCAACTTTAGAAGGGGTGGGGATAGGGGATGTACAAAATGGTGGGGGCTCGGTCTTATTTATCCTTTTACTATTTGTATTGTGTCTTTTGCCTAAAATTTCAAGACTTGATAATGTCCCTTCAAATATGGGGTTTCTATTGTCAGTAGTTTCATTTAGGTTATTGTCCTGAGATTGCTTTTTGTTCTAAATAAATATATAGATATAGATATATATATATATATATATATAGCTCCCTTCACAAAAATTGATCAGCAATCAGCTTCAAAAGTTCCACATTAGACTCGATCAAAGGCACTATAAGCAAACTCATGATATAATACAACTTACCTGGAAGGAACGGAAGAAAAAAACTTTCAATAATTTGAACAGTGTTATGAAGTCAAACATTTTTAAAACTTTTAACCGCAAACAGACATTTTAATGTAACAGAATAATTTTTTTTTTAAAAACAACTATTCAAATGAATAGACATAGTTTTTAAGCTGACCAACTATGTAATCATCCGTTCTCATATCATTAACACACTAACCCCTACATTGTTTTTAATATCATTTAATTTAATTGGTATTTTAGTAGTTTTTAAGTGAATCAAAGTACCTGCAAATTAACGTGTTTAAAATCTTAGCAATTCACCTAAGCTATAATAACAGCTGAGGATGTTCCTAAATAAGGAACGAAACATGTACTGTTGATGAATAAAAATTTGCCAAAAAGCAAATAAAAAATTATCAAAACGGTGGAAGAATTTTAATATTGTAAAACTTAGTGATTAGATTTTGATACGGAAAATGAAGCTGATTACTTGCAATTGGAAATTTTCTCGCATAGATCCTTTGTCGGGGCATACTTGACATTGAATCTTTCCAGTATACCTCCATTGTTTGGATGCGCCTGAATTGCCACTGCAGTTTGCTCCTGCCATCTGTTGAGGACTTTTCAGAATGCTTCAAGGATTATTATCTCTTTGGTAACAGGCACTGTGAAGAGTTATCTCTGGTCATGTATGTTTGTAAACATAGTTTGGTGTGAGTGCGCAATTAGACCATGATAGTGAGTTCAGTGATGGTGTTGAACTAGTCTTCCCCATAGTTGTTCGTCCAGAAATGCCTCCTCTCTCACCACTGACTCCCAATTCTCTCCTCATTTCACCACATCCTCTTGTCAACTGGTGAAGCCATCTCTTCGTAGGTCTTCCCACTGGCTTACTTCATTCAACCCTTCTTTCTAGGCATTTTATGACTTGCAGAAGGTCACTAAACATAACTAATTGCAACACTACTGCGCTTTACAAAAATTGTCACATACTTAATTATCGTTAATAACAGCCAGCATAAGCCAGGAATATCAGTTATTCATGCTGAAGCCTGCGTTTTGGGCATATTATATGTCCTTTTACCATCTGGTCCCGATGTCCTGCCTCTCCACAGTAGCTGCAGGTGGGTCGAGACCTCTTCTTTGGGGAGAATTTTCTCGGAGTTGGGGGGTTTTCTCTTCTGAGCCTTACTTGTATTTTTAGGCGTTACACTTTTTGAAGATGATGATGATGATTGTGTAATTATTGGCAGGGGAGGAGAAACAGAAGCCTGCTCCGTAAGATCTTCACTTGAGGGGCGTTGGTGGTGGCGTTGTTGAAGCAGGGAAAGATGTTACAGCAAGATATAGTACATCTTGTATATCTTATTTTCTGATACAAAGGGACTATTTTTTTTCATGGAGATACATCTATCAATGGTAATTCCTTGGGGTTTGATGACTTGCGGAAGGTCACTGAAGCCAGGCGGCAGATCTTCTGAAAGGATGGTGTAGGGTACTTCGTCAGAAACTATGGATTTCTTTGGTCAACACTACACCAGGGTGCTCTTTCATAGACACAAAGTGATGTATCTGGGTTATTTGTGGAATGTTTTCCATTCCAGCACGGGGCTTGTTTTGCCAGTCATAAGTAGTAATGGTTACATTTCCGGATTCTGTGCCAACAGCGACAGGAATAATAGAGCCTGAAACCTGACAACTTTTACGGGCGACATTAATTAAATCTTCAATAACTTGTTTCATTTTTCTGGAATGCTCTTTTGAAACAACCAAATCAGGTTGAAATTTCATGTGTCCCACTGGCAAAAATGAAATTTTTCAACTTCTGTCATAACTCTCCACATGAAGTATTCCATTAAGATGTTTTTATTTTGCCCAACACAGTTATCAGCATGGAATTCTAAATGCTCCTCACCTACTGAAACACATTCAAAGAAGTGATGTACAAGAGATAAGACAGTATATACTCCTTTACTCACAATACAAGCTTCTGGAAAAATGTACAAAAATTTGTTAAGTGGTTCACATGCTACATCAAAGAGACCCACTTTGGAGCCTGTAAGAAAGAAAATGGGTCCAGCTTGTTGCGGATCATATGGTAAGTGCACCTGTTGGGCAAAATCAAAACTATAATGTATTTTGCCTTTGTATGTACTACAGCTATGTGGTCCAAGAGACAATGGAGTTTCCAGTTGCCTAATCCCTTGTCTATTGTCTATGGTGTTTTTTATAAGCAGTCTGCTCTGCTTGGACGTGATTAAAATGTTGTATAGCCTTCTCAAGTCAGATTTTTTTTTTTCCCCTCCTCATCCGTAGACGGTTTCCCTATTCCAGTTTAATTGCTTCTACAAGTCATACAAAGGTCAGTTTTGGGTTTCTGAACTACTATGTTACTGCAAAATGTACACCAGATGGGATACCAGGACAAGAGTGATACAGGAATTCTCTCTAATGATTTACAACTCTTAGTATAATGTATGAACGTACTTCTTAGACATGCTGGTTGGGAGAAGCATGAGATCACTTCTTCGCTTTGTAGGGATCCGGCTTGGTATGACGTGCATTTTGTTCACTGGAATTCGACTGCATGTCTACGATCATCGAAAGAAATAGATTTTATCTGAGAAGTTTTTAATACGTTTTGGTGAATTTTTAGGCTGCACCCCTTCTTTCGTGCATTGTTCCTTTAATTTCTTTAGCTTCTTAGAGCCATAAGCCAATACAAATTGAAAGAATGACTGACACACCTCCTGCCCTCTGAAGTGATAAATTGTGTAAGTTTCTTTCCTGTCATAATTTTTTCGCTTAGTAGCTGTCGTCATTGGCTGGTTTCGTACTAATGCATTCATTGCATACTTCTCCACAGTATGAAATACACTGAAAGACTGCATCAGTATCGGAAATGTTTAGAGCAGACAGGATGTTTATAAAACCTTTTACCTTTATTAAGAGTGCCCAGCTAGGGTTTATTTATCATAAGATAAGATATCCGAGTCATTTTAGGCTCGCGCACCTATGAGCGTGAATGAGTAAGTGTGTGAAGCCTCGCTTACAATGCGAAAAGTGGTCCCTTTTCTTAGTATTAAATAAACCTCATGTTTTAGCAGTGATTATTGTCAGAGGGCTTTTAAATTCACGCAGTGATTAGATGGCGGTCTATGCAATACATAGGTATCAAAAAAAATTAGACATTTTCACTCCCTTGAGTGTTTTTTTTTTACAATTATTTCGTGAACTCGAGAAGTCCCTTTTCTTAAGCACGCACACACATGTTGACAATCTTCACACGCAATTATTTGTAAGTACTCCCTAAAGGAATTTGATTGTGTTTTTTTCCTTGTTCTGAATTTATCTTCCATTTGAACCTTTTTTATAAACTTTTGTTTTAAGTCTTATCTCTTTCTTTCCTTTGCCATAGTAAGGTTGGTTTAGTCGGATATATATGTTATATAGGACAGGAGGAGTTCAACTTCGAACAGTTCCTTGTTTGCTCTGATCAACGATTTGTTGGACCTGAATACTTTTCCACCACATTGCCCTCTCATACTAGACATTGCTATCTTATAATTATTCGCCTTGTATTATCACGATCTCTTAATTGGCGTTTTTCTCAGTGTTATCTCTGCTATTTGGTAATGTCAGGTTTGGAGTAAGAGAGTAACAAAGCGGGGGGGGGCACAACAGTGCACAAAATAGGTCCATAAAACAGATGCAGCACAGGAGGGAACACTTGAAATGCAGCTTGTTGGAGATTTTCAGAACAGAGCCGTGCAAGCATCATGTCTTATATCGGAAATCACAATAATAATAATAAAATTAATGTTGTATGGTAATGTAATTCAGTAATATTGCATAATATAGTATTGAAAAAGGTTGACCATATGACATTAATTTAATAATTATTGTTGTGATCACAATTCAATACCGATCAAAACCATGAAGTTCATGTCCTACTAGCTGATGTACCCGTGCTTCGCTATCCTCCTCAGTCCGTATGTAGCATATGTTCTACATGTGGTTTTCTTTACTTATAATAATACAAAACAATTTAAAGCAAAAATAATAATGGTAGGAAAGTCAACTCTAACAACTTAGTGAAACATACTACATTCTTTGGTGAATTTTTAAAATTTATTTGAGAAAACTATAATCCATCGAGTGCAAAAACAAGCTCGGGACTGAAGAGGCTATGGAATTCTACATTGTATACAGAATTCTAGGTTAGGTAGTGTACACGTTGTAAGATTGTATTAAATAGCATAGCTCTTAACGTTACCCTAGAAACGCAACGGGGAAGTCACCAAGCGTCTTTTCTCATATGAAGACTGTGTTAGGGAATTTTCATAGTAATGGTAGGCCCGCTTTCCTACCATCAGTCACAATCAGGTTGGGAGTTTTCATTATAATTGTAGACACTCACTCTCCACCTGCCATTTTACATCCTCAGAAAGACTGTTTTAGTGGTTTTCCCAACTGAAATGACCATACAGTAGGTCATTACAGTGATGTCAGTAGGAATAGCGCGATTAAAAGCAATGCTTTCACACTCGATCAAATGAAAAACCACACATTTTGTCTTAAAGAACAGTACTACGCTGCCGATTTAACAATCCGAAGTTCCAGTGCTGGAATGACCAAGCCGCAGACAGCTGTGATCCGTGAACACTTAGTTTTTTTCGGTGGGCGGGGGTCTAATAGTGGAAAGTCCGAGGGTAAAAACTATTCCCTTGTACTAATCTGTTTCCTAGGAGTATCCTATGAGTCGGAAAATCGCATTCACTACACAGGCAGTGGAAAAATCTACCGGTATCTGATTTGGGGGCAAACTTTTCCTCCAAGCCAGAGGAGAAACCCCCTCTTTACTGCTAATTTGGAATAAAATGAATGTAGAATTTAATAAAAGTGAAGAAGCTTTTCTAAAGAAACAGCGCTTTTCAGGGTTGAATTTTGAGTTATTTAGTAAATTGTAGTGCTATAATTTAGAATTGGCCTAAATTGTAATTCTAGACCAGGTCATACTACTACTACTACTACTACTACTACTACTACTACTACTACTACTACTACTAAGTGAGCCTCTGCCCTATGTGTGCACACTGCTCATTCAAAACAGCGCATCAGGGTAGGGATCGAATAGCTGGAATACTGTGATGAACCAGTGTGTTACGAATCAGCAGTATCAGAAAAAGTATGAACCAGAGGAATGGCATATATATATATATATATATATATATATATATAAATGATTACATCGGAAAGATAGACAGAATGTTCATGCTGAGCACTTACTACAGCAATTCAGATCCTCTTCAGATCAAGAACGACATCTTAATGGTTGTCACTTCATCTAATCTCATCCGCAGAACCGCTGCCTCTGTGGATCAGCGGTAGAGTGTCGGCCTCCGGATCCCAAGATAGCGGGTTCAAACCCGGCAGAGGTAGTGGGATTTTTGAAGAGCGGGAAAAAGTCCATTCGGCACTCCATGTCGTACGATGTCGGCATGTAAAAGATCTCTGGTGACACATTTGGTGTTTACCCGACAAAATTCATTAAATCTCAGCCATAGACGCCCAAGAGAGTTTCGGTTTACTCGGTCTGCCATCTAGTGGGGGCCTAGAGTAAAACGGAACGTCGAAATTGACGAGCAGACAGCCAGATGGCGTCAAATTGAAATGTCTGCACACGGTAGCTTTGGCCATACGATTATTATTATCCGCAGAACAAAAGTAAAAACTGGTGCTGTTTGCGCAACTGGAAAATAACAGGGAGGATGACGTTAAACAGTGTTTTTCTATATTACATGCATAAAAAAGCCTGGGTTACATCCTTGCAAATGCAAGTTCCATACTCAACAGAATTACTGCTGATGAAAAGGTGTGAATCTTGGTGAATCTTCTTCATGTGCCATGTCCTCGCAGAATGTTGGCGATCAGTAGCATGATCTGTTGTTTGTTCATAGCTGTTCTGAACAGAGAAAGCTTTGTCACCCCAAACCACTGGCTGTTGGTGAATACCAGTGTCCAAAATGCTGAACTTTGTCCTTGAACAATGTATCTTAGTGTACTAAACTTTTTGGTAAACTTTAGTTAAATTTTCTGTGAAGCTAAGTGAAGGTATTTAAATGTAGCTAATGTGGCAGGCATTTTCCCAGAAAAATGAGGGGTATGGGTTAATAGATTTTAGCACTTTGGTGTTAGATATGGAAGGACTAGACACAAAATAATATTGCGTTGTGTTTTTGTCATAGGTGGTCTCTTCAGTCAGTTCATTGGACAACAGGAGTACCGACCGGTCTGGAAGCCAATGAACCCAGCAGAAAGTGAACCTCAACCTGGGATGCGAGGTGGCCATCAAATGTGCATGGACCCATACTCGGAAACAATATATTTATTTGGAGGTTGGGATGGAAATCAAGACTTAAGTGATCTCTGGGCCTATCATGTTCCTACCCGTAAATGGACTCTTATTTCAAAAGACACGGAAGCTGAGGTATAAGCATTTTTAATATAATAGTTTCAGTTTGTAATGGTGATATTGTAAGTAGCCTTTGTTTCATTCCTTTAATTGTTGAAATAACATTTATTTCAAGATAAACTCTTGATGAAAAATGTAAATGTGTGTGTTTCGAGTTTAACAGACCTGAAGTAGTTTATGTATGGTAATGTTTATTTACTATATTTTTAATGTGTGATTTTGATACCAACTTGTATGAACAGTTGTTTTCACTTCCTTGTTGGTGTGGAAATGCTTGTCAGTGAGGAACCTTTTTTGAGGAAAGAAGGTGTGGTAATCACTAGCCACAAAGCCAGGGCTATAAAAGGGGTGATCAAAGTGCTGCAAGCCCAACGATTTAGTGTGACCTGCAGATGAGTTGCAGATTGAGGTCTTGCATTGTCATGAAGCAACAGCACTCCAGTAGACAGAAGACCACAGCATTTATTCTGGATCGTGCGATGAAGTTCCGTCAAGGTTGTACATTATGCAGTTGTATTGATATCTCGGGTGGCATGAAGTCCATTAGCAGAACACCACATCTGTCCCATAAGCATGTTGCCATAATCTTGAGAGGAGTTGAGAAAGTCTGCTTGAATTTCACTTTAATCAGAGATGATGTTTGTTGCCACTCCATTGATTGCTGCTTGGATTCAGTGGTCATGTGGGGCATTTGTATCTTGGCCTGCTTGATGATGTGGTCCAGAAACACCAGATAATACTAAAATGGTATGGCTACTGTGTGCAGACATTTTGATTTAATGCCTTGTGGCCAGGTCAAAATGTCAAAGCACTGGCAACATCTTTGGAATTCACCAATTGCAGTACTTTCTGTAATTGAACTTTTCTGATACAATTTTGTAGAGAACTGATGTGAAATGTGTGGAAAGTGAAAGGACAGGCAGAATATTGTGAACTGCTTGTTTGCACAAAAGGTGGCGTCAATTTCGCGCACAATATTGTTGCTGATCAGATATGGCTGACCAGAGCATTGATTGTTCTGAACATTCTCCCGATCTTTCTTGAATAATCTTACCCACTTATGGACTTTTCCATCACTCATAGTGTTGGGGCCATACATTTCACAGATCTTGCTATGAACCTGTCAGTGGCACATTCCTTGCTATCGAGAACCGGATAACTAATTGTATGTCATGCAACAATTATTATTTATAAATTGATTGGTGGAAAAACACTTTTCTTATCTATACTGTCACGCAACAAGTCGTTCTATGATCTTGAGTTCCATTGCACACCACGAAGCAACAATACAGTAGCAACAAGGCAATAAGTGTGTTTGTGTGCACGAGGGATGTCAGGAGTAAGTACGCATGTACAGGATTTTAAGAGAGATAGACTACTAGCCTTTCATTTAAAAATAGCCTTCATACAAATCATTAAATGATTGAAAGTTATTTAAGATATGAACAAAATGTCAGGTTAGTATAGGCAGAAGGAGCAACAAATAGGAGACAAGTACAAAATGAAAACACGAAAGCACAAAGGGTAGTGTGCCTGCTTTTTACCCAGAAGTCCCTGATGCAATTCTTAGCCAGGGATTTTAATTTTGGACTTGGAGGGTTGGAACGGGGTTTGCTCAGCCTCAAGAGATCCGCTGAAAAGTTGTCTGTTATGAGATGCAGCAGGACCAGGTCACGAAAGCAAAGTAATGCAACTGAATACACCATGTGGCTTGGAGCATGTGTCTTGGCCTTGATGAGCTGTATATTTCACGGGTTTGTTTCCAAATGCATGCTTTTTTTTTTTTTTTTTTTTTGTGAAATACATTTATTTCTAATAATTTCTTTAATATTACAGCAATTAAAAGCACAATCAGCATGTCAGTTGTATATTGGAAAAATACGAATTACACTACAAACTCGTTGATCCGAATTTGATAGGACTGCGCCTGTTTCAAATAAACAAATTTAAAAAAATACAGAATTCATATCTATACCATGTATTAAATATGTAATGTACATGAAAAGTGTGGTTAATATGACTCATTGTACAATAAACAACAATGCAGCATTTTCAGTTCTAAGTTCTACAATAATGGAACACTGGAACAGTCGTATTGTTTGTTAAAGTAATCCTATTTTAGTCTTTCGCTTAAGTTTTGAAGTTTGTTTCCTGGCTGCCTGATCTCAAAGTTGTTTCATTGTTAGAAGTTCTGGAGAAGTTTAATTGTGACTCTCCAAATATGACAGTAGCTCTTCAAACATTGTCGTTGCCTCTGTGTGATTTGATTCCTGTTTTGTTTTCCACTTGCAGGACTGAGTGGCTCAGTTAGGATACTAGCTTTCTGAGCCTAAGTTGTCTGGTTTGACCCTAGCTTAGTCCGGTGGTATTTGAAGGTGCTCAAACATGTCATCCCCATGCCAGTAGATTTACCAGCATGTAAAAGAGCTCCTGCGAGACAAAATTCCGGTATTTTGACATCTCCAAAAACCGTAAAAGTAGTTAGTGGGGTATAAAATCAATAACATTGTTTTCCACGTCACCATCATCGTTAGAGCTTTTGTCGTCACTGTGTTCTGTATATTGGGTAACAGTTTTGTTCCGAAAACAGCTGATATCCAAGATCATCTTTCTCTGAATTCATCCACTCAAAAATGTCATCATCTGGTAATTGTGTGCACTCTTTAATGCCTTTGGATGATTCCACTAAACCTGAAGTTTCAAGTGCTTCATTTTCATTGGCAATTTTCTACTGGCCTTTTTGGCCATAGATTTTTCCAGGAGTTGTTTTAAAGTTTTCGAGTGACCTCTTCCCAAGCAGTTGCAGACATGTAAATCACATTCTGAATATTAATTTCCTTTAAAATTAATGTGTCAACCTTTTTTATCGCATTCATCATTATCCTCCATGGTTTTACTTAGCAACACTCTTCGATATCTGCATTTCAAAGCCTCAGTTGGGCTCTGGTCCATTGGCTGCATAAGTAAAGTGACATTTGGAGACAAAAACTTTACAAAACATCTCCACTCATTAACTCCTCCTCCTCCTGGATGGGTGGAAACATCGTCTAGCAATCTCTCTGCAATTGAGGTTGTAACCTGACAAACCCCGGTCAGATATTATTATTATTATTATTATTATTATTATTATTATTATTATTATTATTATTATTATTATTTAATGTGTATCTTTCAAATATGTGTATTTAGCCGTGGTGGCATGGTAACTCTCATAGGAACTCTCATTATTATGGATACTCTCTAAATTTTATGTAACCCCCCCTTTAAACAGAAGGAAGCACATAATACAAGATACATATGAAACACGTAATTATTTGATAATGCAAAATAACAAACCTTACAGAACGACATCAGCCGATGATCAAACAGGAAAACATTTTACCTTTTACAAACACGTGGCTTCGCAGGATAACCAACATGACAACTAAAGAAAGGAAGTATGGGAAGCAGGCCGGGAAACCCTAGAGGACGAGACCTTACGCGACGTTGTAGGGAAAGAAACGTGAGAACATTAAGCCTTTGTCCAATTTATTTAACATATAGAATTTAATCAAGGTATGAAGTGCACAAGGTTAGATAACATCATTAATTTAAAAAAAAATCAAATCGAACCACGAGGTTCCTATCAGTGTTTCTCTCAGGAGAGTGAATATTTACCCAAAGTTACAATGACATTTAAATAAGTGAGCATAATTTCGATGTTGAAATTTACAATGAAAATTTAAAAGGGACAATGACCTAATTACAAACATCATATAAGGCAAGTTGAAAAATGTTACAAGAGAAGGGAACAACAGAAATTAAATTTAGCGCAGAGGCCTATAGAGAAGCAGTCCTCTCCTAATACACATCAGTGAGGGACGCAAAGCTCAACAGGTGTGCACTAAATTGATACGGAATTACTGGAGGCAACTCGGAAGAGAGAAAAAAAATTAAAGTTTACATATTCACAAAAGATTAATAAAATGAATTGCCTCCAAAATAAAGGATATGCCTAGCTGACGAACTACGGCATTACAAATCAAAAGCAGTGAAAACCAGGGTCTAAGGCAAACTCCGAACGAATGAATTTACATTTTAAGTTAACACTTGAGAACAGAAAACATGCTTACCCCGGGATGGCTGGAGCCGGTGAGCGGACCACCTGACAAGGTGCATCCGATTGTTACGACGTACGAAAACCAAAGACGCTGAACAGAGCCTTGCTCTTGCTAAGTAGCCAAAAAAGCCAGAAATTGGGAAATACTCAAACAGCCAATCAGGGAAGCTACCTATGTTTCGATCCGAAGTTTGACCAATACAAATTAGTGTTATTTTCACCAATAGAATTATAGCACCAAATATGGTAATGTGGGAAATTCATTCTAGAGATTTCGATTGCGAAACTCAGCGATTTAGTGATCGAAGCCTCCATGTGGCACTACAGGGTGATACAAAAAACATATTACTGGAGATCTCCAATATCAATGTCAAGGATTAAGTAAATAATTGTCTCTTCAGTGAGTCCTGAAAATACTTTAAAATACAAATTCATCAAAAATAAAACACAAATTTTTACATAATTTTTACAACAACAAAAATTTAGTCGAATTCTTCAAAAAATGTTAGTTCCTTAGTTTCTTTTGTCAAGTCAAAAATGATTCTGCCAACTATCAACTCACCACCGGTGACATTTTATATACTCTCTATATTTTATTTGGGACTAGTGTGTTTTGATCACTCATTTTATCTCCCGGTTGTGTACGTGACGATTCTCCGAGCGGGTGTTTACGTGTTGACGGAGCTGAGGTGGAAAATTCCCGGAACTGTACTATTTTAGAATGTCATTGTGTGGGCTTGGACTAGCGTGGAGCAAGCTAGCGTCTGGTCAAGTATTCTCAAGTTGGAGCTTGCAGTGTGCAGATGTGATACTTGCTTTCGTTCGGAGTGTAATGAGAGGTGTTTTGAACAAGTTGTGGGAAGATGTACCAAGTCATGTTGGGAATTTGAGATCTGCTGTTGACAGAACCAGAGAGAGAGATGCTGGAGTGTGACAACATTCTATGATTATGAATGTCTACGTAAGGTAACGTGTTGGGCCTTTTCCAAAGTATATCAACACTATCAGCAAAGTGGAGTCCATTCTTGTAAAAATAGTCATGACTGCGTGTGAAAATTTTGCGTTTCGGAATAAACTGAGTACCAATTATTGAGAGAGAGTTACTTCATAATTAAGACATTATTTATATCAATATTCTGTTTATTTTGTTATATATGTTCAAGGGTGTATCACGACGAGCTATGTTCAGATTTCAAGGTAAATACTGGTTTAATTGACCAGGTAAATTGTATGAGATTAAGATATATTCTGTTTAATTTCTATGGGTGGGGGAAATTACCAGATGGACTCCTTTTCCAATATTATTTTTCAGGTATCAAGTGATTCAGATCTCCTTGTCACAAGGCAACAACCCTGAAGATGAGTTTCAACAGCCAGCAATTTTAAGAATTATTTATTTATTTTTATATTTTGATGGCTCCCAAATTCCTTTATTCATTATCAGTTATTATTTATTTAATAGAAAGATTACAAGGTAGTTCTGAAGTAGTCCTTTCTGAAGTTGCTTTGGAATGGAAGGAACAAACTGATAAAGATATGAGTAAAGAAGTGGAATCAGAGATAAGGCTTTTTCCGGATCATGTTATTCTGTATACAGTAGAGTAATAAATAAATTGCAAGATTGTGAGCAACTACAAAATGACCTCGATAATAGCTACACACAGTCGTGGCCGGAAAACGACCGGTAGGAATACCTAGGAAGAGATGGCTGGACCAAGTGAAAGAGGACATAGGAACAAGAGGAGTCAGCTGGGATGTCGTCTTGAGAGAAGAATGGTACATGGACAGACAGAAGTGCAGAGTGCTCGTAAACCACACCCGGGCAACTGGAGTGGAAAACTGATGATGATGAAGATGATGAATGTTGTGAGATGGACAGCAGGCAATTGTATGGTGATAAAATTGGGGATAAAAGTCAGGTTGTAAGTTTCACAAATAAGAAAAATTCTCACAGTTTTAATTACTGTGTTGATGGGGGTGAAATTTCCGGGGATCACTGTAAGTACCTAAGTGTTAATATAAGGAAAGATCTTCACTGGGGTAATCACATAAATGGGATTTTAAATAAAGGGTACAGATCTCTGCACATGGTTATGAGGATGTTTAGGGGTTGTACTATAGTAAGGATGTAAAGGAGAGGGCATACAAGTCTCTGGTAAGACACCAAATAGAGTATGGTTCCAGTGTATGGGACCCTCACCAGGATTACTTGATTCAAGAACTGAAAAAAATCCAAAGAAAAGCAGCTCGATTTGTTCTGGGTGATTTCTGACAAAAGAGTAGCGTCTAATGGGAACAAAATCATTAGGTTACAAGGCTAATTTTCTAGCTTCTTTTTAGTATTCAAGTGTATTATTTTAAGATTGTATTCAAGGCTGAAGATGCCTTTAAATGGGGCAAAACATGTCCCGAAAGTGATAAATGTTTGTTTGTATTCAATAGGTGTATTAATAAATACTTTCATTGGATTTTAAGTTATAACAGCTCATTACGGATAAAACATGAGGTTTATGACATGTAATAAGTGGTATGTTCCGAGCTGTCAGTGGAGAGATCGTGTTGAATGACATTATTACATAAAATCAGCTTCATGGTCCGTATCGCACTTCAATAGATTCACAATTAAGTATTTAATTTATTTTCCACCTAGTCGATACAATGATTGCTTAAGGCAATTTTTAATGGTCAAAAGTGGTACATGTTTCGTATATTATCAACATCTTCAGCCACATAACACTGTTTAGATGAAAAATATATAACATTGACAAAGTAATGCTTTAGAGGAAGTGTCCTTAAAATTAACATAAGATTGACAAGATTAAAACAAACAAATAACTCAAGAGAAAATATATAAATTATTTCTACAATAGAAAGCAGTCGTCAAGGAAACACTTGTACAATATTCCATAGAGAAATTGTCCTAATAAATATTCTTTTCTTAATAATTCATGAAAAAAGATCAATTTATAAATTAAAAATTATACAATTTATAAGTAATTATCGAAACGAAGAAATCCTGATATCACAGTGCGGCTCTTATTATTAATGTAGATGAAAATATAACTAATTCCTAGTTGTCAAATCTTATTAAGCCTGCTTTCCTTTGGAACAGTAACTCCTGTCATTCTTTCACAGTTTTGCGCCGGGTGTAATATTGATGATGCAATCTTCCTTGCTCTTGCACCTAGTATATTTGAAAATGCTTGAGAAGGATCACGAAAAAAGAATTGGAATTTCTCCACCTACAGATAGCCCTACAACTTGTTCCTCCTCAGTTGAAGCTGTAGGTGACAGCAAGGAAGTTCTTGACACACCTATATCCCCCGCTCCTCCACCTCCTCAGGTGCAAGAGCAAGGAAGATTGCATCATCAATATTACACCCGGCGCAAAACTGTGAAAGAATGACAGGAGTTACTGTTCCAAAGGAAAGCAGGCTTAATAAGATTTGACAACTAGGAATTAGTTATATTTTCATCTACATTAATAATAAGAGCCGCACTGTGATATCAGGATTTCTTCGTTTCGATAATTACTTATAAATTGTATAATTTTTAATTTATAAATTGATCTTTTTTCATGAATTATTAAGAAAAGAATATTTATTAGGACAATTTCTCTATGGAATATTGTACAAGTGTTTCCTTGACGACTGCTTTCTATTGTAGAAATAATTTATATATTTTCTCTTGAGTTATTTGTTTGTTTTAATCTTGTCAATCTTATGTTAATTTTAAGGACACTTCCTCTAAAGCATTACTTTGTCAATGTTATATATTTTTCATCTAAACAGTGTTATGTGGCTGAAGATGTTGATAATATACGAAACATGTACCACTTTTGACCATTAAAAATTGCCTTAAGCAATCATTGTATCGACTAGGTGGAAAATAAATTAAATACTTAATTGTGAATCTATTGAATGACATTAGTCGAATAAGTTTGAGTGGTGTCTTTAAAAGTAGGAAAGATCACAATATGAAGATAAAGTTGGAATTCAACAGGATAAATTAGGGAAAATATTAGTTTTATATGAATGGGAGTTAGGGATTGGAATAACTTACCAAGGGAGATGTTCAATAAATTTCCAATTTCCTTGGAATCATTCAAAAAAAGGCTAGGCAAACAACAGATAGAGAATCTGCCATCTGGGTGACTGCCCTAATTGCAGATCAGTAGTGATTGATTGATTGATTGATTGATTGATTGATTGATTGATTGATTGATTGATTGATTGATTGATAAAAACACTTCTTAAAAGTTTCCACTGACATGTGATTGTATAGTACAGGGAACGAATTTAAATTTGCATACCAGAGGTCAACGACTGTTGTTAAATCAAACACAATTAGAGTTGTTGATCCCCCCCTCCAAAAGAAATTAGCATAAAACTGTGTTCTCATTGGCATTGTAAATATGAAATGCTGTAAGTGTTTCATTGGCAGCGAGTTTTCCAATTTTTTTTTTTTTTTTTTTTTGTATCTTTGGTCTGCGTTGATATCTCCTGATATCTACCCCCGTGATGTACAAGCTGGCAAATTTCGTGGTGATCCTTCCATCTACCCAGCCATCTACACTAGCAATAAAGAATAGATCATCACCAATTATTTTATTTATACTTAATACCTTTTCTTGGATAATTGACCCTGTTATAGGAATGCCACTTTCACATTACATACTCATAGAACTGCCATTTATGATGATTAATTCGTAGTAATTGCCTGCTGTGAGTGGAACCTTCTTGCCGAAAGTATTCGTACTTTCATTTTTTGCACCAATAAGGAACATATGTAAACTTGATGCTGCTTCCTACAACCCTTCTATTCTCATGGATGCTCTGGTAGAAGATTAGTTAAAAATTCTTAATCGTTTCATTTTTCAAATTTTATGTACCATCTCTTTTTTTACATGTATGATATTAGTTTTAAGAATTTTTCCTTTCATTATATTTATTTCAATTTAATTTCATCATTTAATTTTTGTATTATTAATTTAATTTAATTTGTATTTAATCTAATGATTGTAATGTAATACAATGTGATATACATATATTTCATTGCCTGGTTAGATGGAAGAGAAGGCCTGAATGCCTTAATCTTGCCAGGTAAAATAAAACATTACTGTCATTCTTATGAAAACCACTTAATCATCCAGGCTTTCATTTTTTGTCTTCGTAGATGTACAGTACTTCTATTTCCCAAACTGTCTTTAGGACCATTTTAGCACAGAAATCTTTGGTTTGTGTCCTATTTTTTTTTCTCCAATCACAAACTGTGGAAATGCCTATCCCGTAATCAAGAGTGATAGCTTTGTCCCACCTCCAGCCTCTTCTGTATGCTGACCACCACCCTCTTCCTTTTAAATGACATTTCATAACATATTACATATTATCCATGTGTTGTTGAAATTTAGAATGTTTTCCAGGTGTATCATCGGCTGACGTTATTCCTTCAGTTACAGGTCGTACACCAAACATCCCAACTTAACAATTTCCGAATAGAATTTGTATAACCGAACAATTGGATAGGGGTCGTACTCCAAACTATCCAACTTAACAAAACCTGAATAATTCGACCAACAATGAACATAATCTTCTCCATCAGACAGTAATGAGATACAAACAAGAAAGGTCTAGCAAAAGAAGGAACATTATACAACCAAGACAAGTTTGCAAGAGCATCATGCTAAAAACCGTCGAATTTAATAAATAACCAGTGCAGTGACATAGGATGGAACCAAAGACTTTTTAATTCAAAAAATAGTTTTTTAATTTGTATAAGTTTTTAATCTTTAACTAACAACGTGCTCCTCCTCTTTCCCTTCACGTATTCCCCCCCCCTCCCCACCACCTAATTTTTCCTTACTAACATAATTTTTAATCTTAATTATGGAATTGTTTTATGCTATTTTTTACCTAAGCATTATGTGAAACAGCTGATGATTGCTAAGCAATCAAAACATGTACTGTAAGTTTTAATGGCAAAAATTTAGCCAAGGGCTAAATAATAAAAAAGGAAAGTATCGATCGGGTGGAACCTTTTTCATTAGTTAACTTTCATAACATCTCACAAACTTATAGGTCAATTCATAATACAGTAATTAACAGAAGCATGTGCACAGTGTGAAATACAGAAAAATGATGCACAGTGTTATGACAGAAATGTGTAACTCATTATTACTGTCAAGGTAACCAGTGCAATTTACTCGCCAAGCATACAGTATGCGCCAAAACAATGATCTCCATAGAGTTGTTATAGAAATTATGTAAACTGCGTCAAATCCTTGTAGTCTCCAGCAATGATTATTGAATTCTTTCATTGGTCATGGATTGAATGCATTTGAAATAAGAGTATGAAGGAATCTCATCATTATTGTTCCCCTTGTCCATTTTTATCTTGGATCATTGATTTTCTTCTCTGCTTGTCTTTCCACCATTCATCATCAAAGACATCTTGAAAGTTTGTCACCCTCTTCCTTAGGTCTTGTTCATTTTGTTCTCTCCGTGTTTTTTTTTTTTGGGGGGGGGGGGGGGGGTGTCTACCTCTAGGTCTTTTCCCTCCAACCTCTGGTTCAAGCATCAACTTTGGGATTATGAAAGAATCTGACACTAATAAATGTAGTTGTAACTCTTTTTTTTACATTGCTTGTAGTAAAATTAAACCAGAAAACTTAATACCGCATTGTTGCTTAGCTCCATGTTGTATTTTCTTACCCACTTTTGGGTACCATTGTTCTGGCATCCTGACAAGATGGCCAAATCAGGAGAGTTGTATTTCCTGAATAACTGCTTCCACGCCCCACAACAGATTGTACAGAACATAAGTAACCTTTACAAACATAACCTGATTTTTGTAAAGGTCAATGATAAATTCTCAGAGTGGAAAACAATAAACACAGGAGTAAGACAGGGATGCGGTCTTTCCCCTCTCCTGTTCATAATCTATATGAATGCTCTCATATGAGAATTTAGGAAAACAAGACATGGTTCCATCTGCATTAACAGAAATCTATAGCTGGACACAATATTATTTACAAATGACTTAGTGCTGGTAGCCACTTCAGAAGATGATTTACAGTGTACAATGTATAACCTAAACTTAGTCTCAGAAAAGTACTCAATGGAAATATCTCCCGAGAAAACTAAGATAATGGCTTTCTGTGGCAAGCAACCAGTAAGAAGCAAGATCTGCTTAAATAACATTATTTTGGAAAGAGTAAATGATTTTAAATACCTGGGCTACAAACCGTCTTTCTTTGAAGAACTGGACATACCTGAGAAAATCTCCAAATTCACCAGATGTTTGGGAATTATCAATAAAGTTTTTAGACCATCATTAGTTCAAAGACACACCTATACAAGAATCTACAAAACCTTGGCAAGACCTGTACTTTGATATGGAAGTGCGGACCCTGAGGAAATGCGATGAGAGAAGAATAACTACAGCTGAAATGAAATACATGCGGCGAACAGCAGGGGTCACTAAGTGGGAACGCAAAAGAAATACAGATGTGCTGAATGACCTTAAAAGCAGACCTATATTGGAATACATCTATGAATACCAGAGAAATTGGCTAGAACACCTAAACAGGATGGACAGAAGCAGGATCCCCAAAGCAATCATAAACTACTTCCCCGCTGGGAAGAGATCTCTGGGACGCCCCAGGAAGAGATTAAAATTATAAAATCCTTTTAATAACAACCACCTACTCAATACATTACTCATTGAATTATAAAATAATCATGAGGTGTCTTAAATAAAGGAACATGTTTCATTCGACATAGCGAACATCATCAGCCTTAATTTACAAAGATTAGGTCAGGGCCCTGAGCTGAATGATAAAAATTGTTAAAAGAGTGACAATGCCATAATAAAAAGTAAAATGATAACATTAGACTTGAAATTGTAACAATATGTACAGATTAACAGCAAGTATTTGTAGTGGAATACATTGAACGATGGTAGTCTGTAAAGTTAAAACAAACATGAGGTTGTTAAAGTAAAAAGATATAGATATAGTGGATCTTAAAATATATGTCAATGCGTGAAGCGTGGATTAATTATTGACTATGGAGTTCTTAAATTGAGCAAAACAAAAGTTGAAATAGAGTTTATTGAATAGTACGAGTCAAACTGAGCCAGTTAAAAGGCGCATGGCGACGAAACTAAGGTTGAAATGATGTGAACTTCAGTAGTTAGGAATTCTGTTGGAGAGCTAACACAATGCCAGAAGGAAATACAAGTTGAACTAGTCCGTATTTACACGCTAGCAGTAAAATTAATCTGATACAACCTAGGACACCAATGTGGACTCGTTAAAGAGTAACTATAAACTTGAAAGTAGGGAGAGTTCCAGCAAACCAGAGATGGATGGAGCAGATTATGGCACAATTGGAGTTAGAAATCTGGAATGAAAGAAAAGGGAGGAAAAATAAAGTTATGCTATAATGATGGGGAAAAAAAAAAAAAAAATGAAGAAGGAGGCTTTGACATATATTTTAAGATCCACTATATCTATATCTTTTTACTTTAACAACCTCATGTTTGTTTTAACTTTACAGACTAGCATTGTTCAATGTATTCCACTACAAATACTTGCTGTTAATCTGTACATATTGTTACAATTTCAAGTCTAATGTTATCATTTTACTTTTTATTATGGCATTGTCACTCTTTTAACAATTTTTATCATTCAGCTCAGGGCCCTGACCTAATCTTTGTAAATTAAGGCTGATGATGTTCGCTATGTCGAACGAAACATGTTCCTTTATTTAAGACACCTCATGATTATTTTATAATTCAATGAGTAATGTATTGTATTGAGTAGGTGGTTGTTATTAAAAGGATTTTATAATTTTAATATATTGTCCTCAATACGGTTCTATTATGAGATTAATTACATGTAACCAGGAAGAGATGGCGTGAAAATGCAAATCTTTTGTATGGACCGTAACATTTCTTCTATAGGACTAATACCGGAAAGGATGATGACGATGATGGCTACTTCCTCATGCTTCACTTGTCCTAATGGCCTCGTTTCAGACCCATTTCCTTCTTGTTTTCCACTCTCCTCAGGTACTTCATCTGTAATGCTTGTAATTCTACTTTGTAGACAGGCAGTGAGTATGAACGACTTGGATGTATGTGTGAGAGTAGGGAGATGGAGCATGCAGTAAACTGTCAATTTGATCATCCTGCTGCTTTCTCTTTTCCCAACGAAGCTCTCATTAATGGCATGAAACAACCACCCTGTTGCTCCAGCTCTATGGTTGATTTCATTGTTGATCTTCCCATCCTGGCTGATGACTGCTCTGAGGTATTGGAATTGTGCAACCTGCTCTAGCTGCTCTTCTGATTGATTGTATGCTGTCTTGTGTTTCATGTGAATATCATAGTCTTTGTCTTCACTATTATAATCTAACAGTTTCATGTCTGTATTGATACTTGGTATTCACAATTACAAAGACGGGTACCTTCCACCTTATCAATACTTTATTATATCTTGTTACTATACAGTACCGGTTTCGACCTTTGCAGAGGTCATCTTCAGCTGGTCATAGGTCTAAAGTTAACTTAACATATAATTTAAAAACATTACTAAATCTAATGAATGTCATATGATATTAAAATATACAATGATATTGAGTGTCCTCTGGTTTTTAAAAACAAGCATCGATGTTTATGTGACATGTATATGCTACTTAAAATTCTGGTGTACTGTTCGTGAGTAACACATAATTTGTTAAAATACAATTTCTATAACTTAAAATGGTCACAGTATTCTTGAGGTACACTTTTGAGTTTAATTAATGTTGGTAAAGCGTTGCATACATTCACAGGTATATTCGTACCAAGTATTCTAGAATATTCAATGATGTGGATTGTTCGTCTTGTGCATTCATACAGTTCGTTATGTTGAATGATTTACATCGAAATATTGTAGTGTGTTATTAGTTTCTTTGATTCTAATTTCATTATATGATATTAAATAGGCGCAGATGCTCCCTCTTCGTAGTTGTGTGGTTGGACATGCTAGTAATCTGTGAGGATAGAAAAGAAACGAAGTATAAGAATTTTTCCATTAGAATGTCTACTGAACGTGCGGCTTGATGGGTGCTTACATTGTGCTGTTGACCTGTTGATGTGTACTGTTAGGGAGCATGTCGTGCACTGCTCCGTGTACGTCTAAGGCTGGTACTTGTGGTTACGGAGAGGGGAAGTGGAGGAGCAAGAGGGGTAATGATTGGGGAAGGTGAGGTAGAGCGGGGCGTGTCTTCTGGTGGTTCCTTGATGTGTATCGGATTCTGTTTCTTAACTATTTTTAAGTAGGTGTTCTTTTTAAAAATGGGATAACTGTATTAAAGAGGATATTAACACTATCTGTAATTTCATTAAAGTTAAAATTTGGGTTAGCATATTGGTCCATACTAGAATTTTACATTAGTATGGACCAATATGCTAACCCAAACTGTAACTAGAATTTTACATTAGTATGGACCAATATGCTAACCCAAACTGTAACTTGAATGAAATTACAGATAGAGTTAATATCCTCTTTAATATGGTTATCCCGTTTTTAAAAAACACCTACTTAAAAATAGTTAAAAACAGAATCTGATACACATCAAGGAACCTCCAGAAGAGACACTCCGCTCTACCTCACCTTCCCCAATCATTACCCCTCTTGCCCCTCCACTTCCCCTCTCCGTAACCAAAAGTACCAGCCCTAGACATACACGGAGCAGTGCATGACGTGTTCCCTAACAATACACATCGACAGGTCAACAGCACAATGTAAGTAAGCATCCACCAATCCACACATTCATTAGACATTCTAAGTGGCAAAATTCTTATACTTAGTTTCTTTTCTGTCCTCGCGGATTACTAGCGTGTCCAACAACACAACTACAAAGAGGGAGCCTCTGCGCCTATTTCATATCATATTATGAGATTAGTATCAAAGAAACTAATAACACACTACAATATTTCGATGTAAATCATTCAACATAACAAACTGTATGAATGCAGAAGACGAACAATCCACATCATTGAATATTCTACAATGCTTGGTACAAACATACCTGTGGACGTATGCAACGCTTTACCAACATTAATTAAACCTCAAAGTGTACCTCAAGAATACTGTGAACATTTAAGTTATAGAATTTGTATTTTAACAAATTATGTGTTACGAACAGTACACCAGAATTTTAAGTAGCATATACATGTCACATAAACATCGATGCTTGTTTTTAAAAACCAGAGGACACTCAATATCATCGTATATTTTAATATCATCACTCATATCATATGACATTCTTCATTACATTTAGTAATGTTTTTAAAGTATATGTTAAGTTAACTTTAGATCTTATGACCAGCTGAAGATGACCTCTGTGAAGGTCGAAACTGGTACTGTGTAGTAACAAGATATAATAAAGTATTGATTAAGTGGAAGGTACCCATCTTTGTAATTGTGAATTTGTCTTCTCTATGCTGATGATCATGCCTTGTTCGTTTATCCCATGCCACATGTCTAGAATGAACTGCAGATTCGTGGCCATGCTCACCACTGGAGCTGTCATGTCATCTGTGAAGGCCAGTGTTGATATTTGGAGTGGTGACTTAAGGGGTTGGTATGTAATTTTCAGCTTTTCATCACATCAACGATGAGGATTATTAACAATAATGTTGACAGCATATTACCCTTTCTCACACCAGCAGTTGTCCTGAAATCAGCCAGTCTTTCCTGAAGTGTGCTCCGGATTTCTACAGGTTTTGTTGAAGGATCTCTATTACTTCGATGAGGTTGCACTCCACATTTCACCTCCGCAACACATACCATAACCGTTTCCATCAGTTTTTGATAGAAGCTTTTTCTAGGTGTAAATAGCAAATGTATGCTTTTGCTTCATGTTATATGAGCTGTTTAGTTTTTGTCTTCATGTGAAGGTGAGATCCATGTGCTGCATCCTTACTAAAATCTACACTGTGGTTATTCAAGCTGGTATACCTGTGCAAGTAGACCTTTTCGGGTATTCTAAGCAATGACATTCCTTGGTGAGGATTCACGGTTGTTGCCTTTCTTGTAGATGGGATTATTATTATTTATTATTTATTATTATTATTATTATTATTATTATTATTATTATTATTGGTTGTACTGTTTGGTTCTTGTGATCCGTCCAGTACTTTGTAAAATAAGGATATTAAAAAGTTTACACAACATCTGAGATTTCTAATTTCACCCCTCCAAACTTAGCTTTATGTCAATCGATAGATAGAATTCGTTACCATATTGATGAGCGCGGGAAAGTCTCAGAACTTTTGAGTTGGCGGGGTATTGTTACTAAGGTTCAGTGTCCCTGTGATTCTCTGTTTTTGCCGGTAAAATAGAGTCTTCAGAAGGTATCCTTTAAATAACAGGTTGTATTAACATACATACATGTTTATTAATTTCTTGTTTTGTGAGTTTTCGCCTATCTTCATATTTATTTCTAAAATAAAATACTGTTCGATATTTTACTCCTATATTATAATATCGAAAGGACATTCGATAAATGAGGTTCATTTAATACAAAAAAACTCTTAATGTCGAACGCTACTGAAAATTAATGGGCTGTTTATGATTTTAATTTGTAGTATTGTTTTCTTTGGCATCATCCCAAACTTTCTTTAACATGGGTGCAAAATTTACCTTGATTACCTTGATTACTAATATTGTCATGACCACGGAATAATATTGTACTGCCTTTTCCCTAATGCCACCCATCTTCTGCAACCAGCAGATATGGGGGTATTTGCACCTCTAAAGAAAGCATTGGAAAATGCTCTTCAAGGCGAGAAGATTTCTGTGGTCATGACTACGGAGGCGTCTATCTGTAACTTGATTGGGCCTGAATTTGAACCTCATCAGGTATAGTTAGATTTCTTTCACGATGTCTTGTGGCTGATGCCGTACATTGTGCTAATCACTTTATTTAACAATACTGTCACTCTTCAAGGGTTCTCGTCATCGGCAAATGAAGTGGTGTCGACAAGAGGGGGTGCACGAGGTCAGTTACTCTGCACTCTTTGGAAAAAAAATACAATTATTTTACACTTTAGCCATTTAAAACTAGAAAGCAGAAAGTAATCATTTTTGCAGTTTTTGCTTATTTCCTTAACTAGTGCTCAGAGCTTGACAGTGGTCAAAATTAAGACTCCCAACTGGGGAATTGTCCCAAAAGCCAAAGTTAAACCTGTTGAGCAAATGAAACGCTGTCAGTATACATTATTTGCCCTGACTGAAGCTATTCAACAGGTTAAGCCCGGAATGTCGTAAAGGCAGACATCTAAAACATACCAGGTCCCTTCAACAATGTTAAAGGACAAACTATCTGGACGTCAGAAGATTCAGACTGCCCTTGGCCAGAAGCCGTTCCAGAGCCCACTAGAAGAGGGCATTAGTAAATGGGTAATCATCATGGCTAAGAGAGGATTTCCATTGAAGAAAAAAGAATTTACTTAACACTGTTCAGCAAATTGTGCAGTCATCAGGAAGGAGCACACCGTTTAAGCATGGAAGACCTGATAAAACCTGGTTCAGATGTTTTATGGGACAGCATCCTTCCCTGTCTCAGAAGAAGGCCGAACCCATTAGCAAGGGCAGGGCTGCTGTCTTGGAAGAGAGAATATGTGGTTGTTTTGCTGGACTGTCGCATTACCTGGAATCTGAGAATGTAAGATCAATTATGGACGACCCAATCAAGATCTTCAATGCAGACGAGACAAATTTTCTGTTCCATAAGATTTCAGGAAAGTACCTTGGAGTCAGAGGGGAACAGCTTCAAATTACAGCAACCTCTAAAGAGAAAGAAGTCATAACAGTGCTCGGAAATTTCTGTGCCGACGGGTGTTGTGCCCCAACAGTGATCGTCTTCAGCAACGTTCGACTTCAGCAACTTATCAAAGATAGTGTACCCGAGCCTTGGATCTACGAGAAAACTGAAAGTGGCTGGATGAAGGCCCGAACGTTTCTGAACTACCTTCAACACCTTAGGTCATGGCTATAGGTAGAGAAAATTACACTTCCTGTTATTATGTTTCTTGATGGACACAGAAGTCGCTTATCCCTTCAAGTCGGTGAATATTGTCATGACCACGGAATAATATTGTACTGCCTTTTCCCTAACGCCACCCATCTTCTGCAACCAGCAGATATGGGGGTATTTGCACCTCTAAAGAAAGCATTGGAAAATGCTCTTCAAGGCGAGAAGATACAAACTCTCGGTGCATTAGTAATCAAGGTAAATTTTGCACCCATGTTAAAGAAAGTTTGGGATGATGCTGTTAGGCCAGATATTGTTAAAAGCACCTTTTGTAAGTATGGTCTCTATCCACTAGGTCTCAACTCTGTGGACTAAACAAAATGTGTTGCAGATATTTTGAAAACCCCAGTGGGAAGGCAGCCGTTCGTCCCTTTCCACTTCCAATCAGAAGTTAAAGTTTGTGCTTGATGACCTGGAAGAATTCTTGCCTCCTCGTATTCTCGATAAGTTCAATGACAAACCAAGATGCGATGGAGTAAAACAAAATGAAGGTGAACCAAATTTGTATGTTTATTGGAAAAGTGTTACAACTCGGTACAATGCAACATGTGAAACAGTATCGGCTAATCAGAATGAAACGATGACAGACAGTTCATCAGAAGATGACAATCAGGGCAGAGATGATTTCACATGGAATGTTGGAACGTTTATAGATGTGTGTACCTTCTCCCAAGAAGGATCTTCCTGGTGCCGTCATTTTGAAGATTGGAGTAAAAGTTTACAAGCCAAATTATTGAATGAGCATGAATTTGCTTCGGAACTTTCTTCTTCACCCACCTCGAGTTAGTAGCGAGGATTCTTTCAAAGATTTTCTCAAAGTTCCTCAAGTACCAGAAAAACCTCATTCGTTTATATTAAGGAAAACATACACGATATCTTCAAAGGAGTACTGGGATGAATTAAAGAGAAAGAAAGGAAACAAGGAAGACTAAAGACATGTTCTGCTCTCTGTGGAAGGATAGAGATAAGAAAGGGGTTTTTGTGTTTCTCAGGATATTTTAATATGTATTAACATTGCATCCTTAATTTTTCTAATTTATATTTAAGAATCATACTGTTTTGCTCATGTTATTACAATCATAATTATAATGTCTAAACTAAAGTGATTTATAATAAATATTTATGTTTAGTATTTAAAACCTTGCTGTTCGATATATAAAAATCATATTTGATAAATAACACTTCACTGATCGATATATAACGCAGACCATTCGATATATAACGGGATATTGTTGCATTTAAGGGTGCCTCGAGCCTACAAATTATACGTTTTAAAAATCTGAACAAGCTAGTAGCAACCAGGGGATGTTCCGTTTAGGTTTCATAATTATTTCAGAGGCCTGTTCTTCACTGAAAAAAAATACTGATCAATAATTCATAGAGATAACCTTAAGTGTTTGATATATAGTGTCACAACCCTAATCTATCTGTCACTATTACCTGGCAAGGTGGACCTTATTCATTTTGGTTGTTCAAAGCATGTATTTGCAATCACAAGAATATGACTTTTGCAGAACTCAATTTGTCTGTTCCCTTTTTCATTCGTGTTTACAAGGCCATAACTTCAACTTGCTTTGGCCTGGTGATAGAAATTTCAGCTGCTGGATTCCTCTAATGTTGCCCTGGGTACATCTTATTGTAACTTATTCTTCTCATGTAGTAAAAGCAATCTTCATAGAGGCTCCTTGTCTGTACTACTCCTACCACATTGCTTGTATCTATCTGCTTATATCGTGGATCTGTTACAGTTAAATTTTACAAAGGGCACTAGGAAAGTTTTGCAATGTGCAAAAACGGTTGGCTAGACACCTCCGTTATGGTGAGGGATGAAAAGTGAGGTGAAAACCGGTCTAGAAGACAGCAAGGCGCTACCTTCACACCAGTTGTTACCAAGCAGTGGGATTGAAAGCAAGTTAAGATGTCAGTGTGGTCTAAAGGTGAATATCGTGCAATTATCCACTACAATTTTGCTCAGGGATTAACTGTTGACCAATGCTTGGAGGAAATGACTCCTGTGCTGGGGAAAAACTGTCCACATCAGACAACAGTTTTCCGCTGGTACAAAGAGTTCCAGAGGGGAAATTTTGGGGTTGAAGACGAACCTCTTCCTGGGCGACCGTCTGAATCAGTGACTGAGGAAAACATTGAAGCTGTGAGGAAAATGTTGCAGCAAGAGAGGCAGTTGACATATCGGCAGGTAGAAGACACCCTCCACATCCCTGCACCAGCTATTCATTCAATCCTACATGACCATCTCCATGCTAGAAAGGTTTGTTCCCTTTGGGTGCCCCATTCACTTTCAGAGGAACAAAGGTCACATCGAGTGAAATGGTGCCGAAAAATGATAAAACAGTTTGAAAATGAGACTTCGCGTAACGTCAATAGCATCGTTACAGGTGACGAAACTTGGCTTTACTATTACGATGTCCCAACAAAATCCCAGAGCAAGGTGTGGCTGTTTGAAGATGAGGGTATTCCTGTGAATGTCCGAAAGTCAAGGTCAGTGAAGAAAAGGATGATTGCAGTATTCTTTACTAAACTTGGCATCCTGACTCAAGTTGTGCTAGAAACACAAGGGGCAGTTACTGCGTAGTGGTACAGTGAGACTTGTCTGCCTCAGGTCATCCAGGCTCTCAAGCAGCTCCGTCCAAGGTCACGGCTCAACACTTGGCTCTTGCATTACGACAGTGCTCCAGCACATCGTGCTAATGTAACAATGGATTTTCTTGCCAGATCAGGTTTGACTGTGCTTGATCACCCTCCATACAGTCGTGATCTTGCTCCATGTGACTTCGCACTCTTCCCAGAAGTGAAGATGAAGCTGAAAGGGCAGCGTTTTGCATCCGATGAGGAGCTTCTGGCAGCATGGGATCAAGAGAGTGAAAATGTAACCGAAGAAAAGTGGCAGAGTTGGTTCAGTGACTGGTTTCGACGTATGGAGAAGTGTATTGAGTGTGGTGGAAATTATTTTGAAAAAGTCTAAAGCGTTCACTCACATTGCAAAACTTTCGTAGTGCCCTTTGTACTAGTTCTTTTCACGGTTCAAAATATGCATGAAAATGCCTGTCTCTTTTAATTAAATGTTCACTGAAATCAAACCATTTTAAGCACCAAAATGAGGGGAAATCACCATGAAATCACACCCCTATCAATTTCTTTTAAAACAATGTCCCATGATTTTCAAACACTTTTGTCTGATTCCTGTTACCAATTAGTTAAATGCTCTTGGTGCAAATTTGTGTGTTTTTCTTTGTTTTTGTTATAGTGGAAACAATTTCTCTCCAGTTTTGACTTAGTTAATATATAAATGTGAGGTTCTTCAGTTGTTCAAAAACTAATTTAGGTCAAAATTAATTTACATAATACTTGAAAAAGAATAATTTAATAACAGATGATACCAAAAATTCAACAGACTTGAAGAACTTCACAGTTATGTAATTTATTATGTAGCGATAAAAATTCAACACCTTATCTTTGTAATCACGTACAAGCCTTTGCATGATGGTACTTTTCCACAGGAGGCCTTAGAATCTATTATGATTACAAAATCTTATGAGCCAGCCCCAGCTAGCACTGAAGCGTGTGGTGCCTAGTTCCCTAACCATAGCTTAAGTGTTTAGCTGTCACATTTCACTGGTGCATATCTGTATTGCCTCTTTTCCATTCACTGTATCGCTCAGCCTATTTTCTACGGCCATGAAATGCCTGGTGACAACTACTTTCTTCTTGGTCAGATTTTTTACTGTCTGCCATGAATGTAACTTTTTGCTTATATCTACTTGCTTTGTGCTGCAGGATTTCCAGTATTCTCCACATTTTCAAAAACTTAAAGCTTTTCTGTAGCTGTGAACAAGTGCTGATAAGAACTTGTTGCACTTACAGTCATACTTATTTGATTCACACCACACTTTTGACTAAGTTGCCGATACAGTGTGCAACACTTAATTAATGGGAGTCAGATATTACGAGGGCAGTAACAATCTTATCTATACATACTATATAAAAGAAGCCCCGGGTACATGTCTGTGTTTGTGTGGGCTGATCTTGAGAATCACCAAACGGATTTTGATGTGGTTGTCACCATTGTATAGAGCAGTGGTTCCCAACCTTTGCCAGCTGACCCCCCCCACCTTTCAGATATGGGGGGTCATCCCCCCTCCCCCCTTCCCCCCGGTCGCTTCTATAACCTCTCCGATAAACTGATGTGGAGGATATCCTAATGACACTACATAGTGAATTATTCCATTATTATGCCTTTGCTGGCGAGATGTAGTGTTTACAGTGCACTATGTCTTCTGATATGGGCTATATCAAATTTGTTCCTTTCATTGACCTGTCTGTCTGTCTCAGTCTCTTCCTTGGCTTTGACAGTATGAAAGTGACTGAGGTATGAGTGATGCTAGTAATACCATTGCTTATGCAGCCAGTCCCTGTTATGAATGGTGTGAAAATATCGCTTATAGGGTTGGTTGGTGCATGCATTTCAGTGGGCTTGGCAGACTGATATGTAATAGCAACGGCTGGCTCGGTGAGGAAAGCAATGGGAAACTACCTCACTTCTCATTTCCCTAGTACGCCTCTTCAGTGACGCCTAGGCTATTTATGACAGCTGTTGGCAGAGCTGCAGAGGATCAGACCAGCCTTCGGGCTGAATACCCTACATACATACATACATACATACAATTATTTATGAAAAAATAATATGAAGTACGTGTATTATATCTTTGACATACTAACTTCATTTTAGCACAGAACAAAGAACACACTTTTATAATAAATCCTTAAATTAGTCAACAAATGTCAGTGAGAGGGTTGACACTGTTTTCTCTTGATAAGATTCGGTATGTTTGGTCTGATATTTGACAGAGCACAGCGGAGATCACTTGCAACATCAAGCCGACAGCGCTGCTTTGATTTTATGACACTCAGCATTGAAAATCCTGACTCGCATAAATATGTCGTTGAAAATGGGACAATGACACGCAATGCTACGTTGGCTATTTCAGGATACACTGCAAGACAGTTTACCCAAAAGTCGCCCAGTCCTAATACTGTATTTTGTAATCGTCTTTTAGCTTTGAATCACACTTCAAATCTGTGGCTTCTTTTTGAACATCAATGGCAAACGGATTTCTTGTTAACATCCAGGACCGTTTATCTGACGAGATATCAGGAAAGTAAAAATTGAATTCTTGTGCCAAGGAATCCAAATGTGACTGAATTTGCACCTTAAGTTTATTACGATCATGTTCATTCTTACCTTCACCAAGAAGAAAAATTTCAACTTCAGACTTTAATTCATACAGCCGAGCCAACACGTTACCTTTTGGTAGCCAGCGAACCTCTGTGTGGAAAAGGAGAGTTTTGTGATTGGCTTGAAGGCCAACACAAAGGGCTTCAAACCACCTTGTCTGTAAAGAACTTGTCTTCACAGAGTTCACAATTCTTATAGCGACTGTTAGTGTTATTAAAATGTTGGGGCAAGGTTTTGGCTGCCAGAGCCTGCCTTTGAATTATACAGTGGGTTCCCATGATGTTTGGATTTTTATCTTTGGCCAATTTGAGAAACCCAGAACGTGACCCAATCATAGCAGGTGCACCATCCGTACATACACCCACTACATTTTCCCAGGAATGTCCATGTTCTTGGAACAAACTATCGATGGCAGAAAACACATCACAAGCTTTCAAAGTTGTTTTCAAACATTTCTTCTCCTAAAATTCCACTGTCGACAAATCGATAATATACAATCAATTGACAACAGTGGGCCATATCGGTTGTTTCATTACACTGTAATTATTAAATTAATGTAGTAATGGTCCACCTTTCAATACTATAATATGTAATATTCTAAATTACATTAATCTGAACCATGAAGTTTATAACCTATGTTTCATTACACTGAATTGAAAATGCTGGAGATGCTTTCACCTTCTCCAAAATTTGCATTTTAATGTCTTCTGACAGTTCTTGAAGTCTACGCTTCACTGTATTATCAGAAAGAGTAATTTTAGACAATTTCTGCCGACTCCCTTCACCCAAAACTATATTTGCGGCTAATAACATACATGGCTTTACTAATGTTTACTCAATTGTGTGTGCTTTTTTGTCTTTGGCAATCAGAAGAGCTAGTTCATATGATGCTTCCACTGCTTTCTCATTTTCTTGGTTAAAAGTACCCGATGAATCTAATTTCATACGTTTTAGTGAGTTGAGTTTGGTTGAAAAAAATTCTGTGGGTTTGTCTTTTAAGCCTGAATGATTAGTATGTAAATGTCTCTCCAAACGCACAGGCCTCATCGCATCGTTACTCAGAACACAGTGGCAGATTACGCATTGAGGCTGTTGTATTCCGTTCCGTTCAACGACTGTGAAGCCATATTTAATGTAGTCATCATTGTACAGTCTCGTCTTGGACATCGTATCAATTTTTTAAAAAAGTCACAATATTAAATAACACAATTCACACAGTCGCACTATTACAGCGAAGCATAAACAACACTCACAATAAACAACTTGACAGACACGTCCACTGCAAAAGTATACGAGGCACAGAATCAACAGTCGAAGGTCATGGCCACTGATGGTCTATTGGCGATGTGCTGTCATGGCCATTACCGCTCCATCTCTGATGGGACAGTTGTACTATGCAGCTCTCGCCACTTTGACTGCAAGGGAAGAATAAGGATGTGTAGGGGTGGGAATAGAGCATTCAAGGACGAGCTACCCACAAAACGAGTCTATATGCCACAGAGTGAGAGGGAAGGAGGAACTTCCACTGCATTTGTTGCTTCTGAAACTCCAATATTCTTTGTTCTTCAGAGTTAATGTCGACTCCTGACTGTAGTAACGTATTGCCACTAAGATCTTTGGTGAGAAAATGTCAATGTTTCATTAATTGCTGTGGTTAAACATTAATTAGTTGTAGCCCAAAATACCATTAGGCCTGCATTGAATTTCACGCTAGCCGCAAAAGCCTAACATGTTATATTAAATAAATTTATTATAATTAGCCTACTATTATTGCTTTATCTCCTGTTGTTCTCGCTACTAGATCAATTTGATATAATACCAATATTTATACGAGTACCTCCTTCATGTAATATATTTTGTTTATGAGAAAAACCTTGTACAGTATATAACAATAATACTGGAAAAATAAAAGAAACTACTACATCATTGATGAGTTGAAACATGTCACGTATGGTCATAGTTTACTTTCACGCAAGTAGGTCCACAAAGTGTGCAATTAAACGTGCGTTGAGTGGTCTTGTTCCCACACCTGCTCTCGGGCTTCATTTTGCTCCTCACAACACAGCAAATTCCTTATTTCAACTCCAACCTTGCGGCTCCACAGAGGTTTGTGCCGACAGTTGGCAATTACCAGTGCTTTTGAACGATTGACTTGACGCGACAATCACTTGGAGAGATTCGAAAAATGTTTATTACACAAAATTGTAATATTCCAGTTAAAAAATTAATTCGGAAATCATTTCAAACACACACCCCCCCCCCTCGCTGATAAAGCCCCACGCCCCCCAGGTTGGGAACCTCTGGTATAGAGTATTTACTGAGAAAGTTTTAAATGTATGAGACATTGATCTTTAGTTAAATAGAACTCAGTAGTGGCAATTTTTGTGAAACAAGTCCTAGAAAAGATAGCCAAGCACACTTTCTTAGCTTATGCAGCTTAAACCATCAACAATATACCCCATGCATGAGTGGAAGAATTATTGGGCTTGAGAATAAAAAGCTCCATAGAAATGTTGAGGACGATGTGTACCTATCTGTAAAACGTAGCCCTCACCAAGTGAGGGAGAGGGTGCGTAAAAATAAACCTGTGGGGAGGCACGCATGGTGTTTTAGACCAGGTCATGAAAAGGTAGCACTAATTAAGTAAACACTATTTTTAACATTACAGAACAAGTAAATAATTTTGCCCCACCTTGTAAAAAATATTCAAAGGTATTTTAACAGTACAAAAATTGGATGTTAAACAATTGACGTTCATTCAGCATCATCACTAGATTTTTGACTTTCCATACCGCACCGAACACGTCACTGCCGAGTGTTCTTTGCAGATATATTGCTGGCATACACGGTATCTGGTCTGTTTCTTTTTAGTTGCAGTAGGCACATCTTCCAGGTCCTTCTAGTTCTTGTGGAGCTGCAGAGGGCTGCACTTCTTCAGGCAATCCTAACATTTGGCGAATGTTCCTTCTTTTTTTTAAGCCCCATAGGGAGAGTTTGAATAGCATTGCTTTCTTGCAAATATCTCTCGCATAGCTGTTGACTTAGTTTTTTCAAATAATTACACCTTTGAGTGTCAAACTTACCTTTCGCATGCTTGTGAATAATATACGGATTAATTCCAGTAATGTTCAGGATAGTAAAAAAAAGATTCATTAGCCAACGGTTGGTTGTGCGTGAAACTGAGTAACACTCTTTATTAGTCTTTTTGATTTGTCTTTCCGTATTTCTATCCATGATGAGTTGGACTTCAGTATATACGAAGGCACTAATTACATGAAAAAAAAAAAAAACTGACACATTCTTACTGTTTTAACTGAAAAAATTAAAACTTAACTCATAAACAAGCATACGTCATAGGGGCCATCAGGAGTTTTAGACCGGGTCCATCAAACAATGCACTCAGGAAAATGAGCGTGAGGGGTGAATTGTTTACGCACCCTGATAGTGGGCAAGTCAAATGTAAGATACTGAGGGGATGGAAGTTATTGGCCCGCTATAAACATTGATCTCTGAACCCAGTCAAAAAGACCGTGACGCACCCTCTCCAGGGTCAACATTTTAGTATACAGAAAAAATCAACCGTGTAATTACAAGCCATATTTTCAGATTAATCATGTAATCTTTATCAAAATTGTTCATTCTCTACAATAATCTTATTTTGATGAAAATACCCTTTACAGTGTATAATTTGCAAGTATGGTTTAGGAGTTATTGCTTTAGTGAAAGCGCATGAATGGTTCAAATATCACACAGGGAGAAAGGTGCAATCTAACAGGCAGATGGCTGGAAGAATCTTGGAAAATGGTTGCCCTGATCTGTGTCCGTACATCAGGAGGAAAACAACTGATGTCGTATACATTGAAATCTTATAAGGGGTATTATTACTATAAATTGAAATTTGTTCCCATGCAAAACCTGAGCAGGTTGCTAGTCACAAATATTGTGTGTTCCTACTATCTGCGCACTTTTTAGCGATAGATTTACACCCTAGAGCTGAAGCGGTCGACCTCGGCAATCTTCGAGATTCGTACTGGCAATCTTTGAAACACAAACTATGAATCGCTTATGCATCGCTGTGCGACGTCTGGCGTACACTTTACGTTGTTGTTATTTACACAGCAAAGCCAAACTATAGAATTCACTCTAGGAATAAGATTCGCATCGAGAAATGTTATATAGTGTGTGTGACACAGTTATTGGCTTAAAATAACAAAGATTTAGAAAATTCATATCGATCGATCATATTATCGATTCATACCAGATTTCATTTCCATTCAGTTGGTAGTACTTACGGAACCGGAAGCGTTCCCTTCTTACTCCTCAAACCCGTACACAAATCTATCGCTAAAAAGTGTGCAGATAGTACATTTTTCAATGCCAACTTTTGAAAGAAAAATACATGGGTTATTCATGTATATACAGTATTTGGTTCTATTATTTTGGTCAAGGAGGAAAATAAACCTTTTGTACTGTGTTATAATTTTTTATAAATTGTAAAGTTTAGTGTTAGTAAAAATTTGTCTTGCTATTTCAGGGTGGTCCCAGTGCTCGTTCGTGCCATAAAGTATGTCTTGACCCTGAACAGAGACAGATATTTACTCTTGGCAGGTATCTTGACACTCAGTATCGAACACCTGAAAATCTTAAGGTAAGAATCTGAGATTTATATGTATTTGTATGATTTACTTTATTGCATGCTTTTTTTGTTTTGTTTGTTTATGATATGCTTAATTTTTTAAAGAAGTAATAAATGAAACGGCTGCTTCAAATGTGAATATAACAACTCTGGAAATTTAGATATGGCAGTCCTTGGGTGTGGATTGTGTGGAAGGTTCTACTGGTTTCGCATAGCATAAACACGAAAGAGACAGAGTGAGTTGACCATCCAGTTAGGGTCACAGTTAAAATATAAACTTCCTACCCATTCAGTGCTATATAATTTTGAATAGGTTGAAACATTTTAATTATTATATAACAGTCAATACGGACCTTGAAATATGAATTTAATTTCTTGTACAGTTTGTCGCACAGTAGTGAACTTTCATTCGGGAGATAGTGGGATTGAATCCCACCGTCGGCAGCCTTAAGGAGGTTTTTCTGTGGTTTCCCATTTTCACACCAGGCAAATACTGGGGCTGTACCTTATTTAAGGCCATGGCCACTACCTTCCCAATCCTAGCCCTTTTGTATCCTTGCGTCGCCAAAACATTTTGATGTGTTAGTGAGACGTTAAAGCACTAGCCAAAGAAACAAGAACTTATTATGTTTATATTCTGGACTGTGGAAGCATCACTAGGAATATTAGTATTAAGTTCCAAAATTGTAAATTGTGTGTAGGTTTAGTGTTCACATGGGTTCATTATGAACACTATGCGTACAACTGTGGTCTTAAAACGCACATCTTATAGCTTCTTCTGGGTAGGGTATTGCACCAAAGCCGTCCACCTTGCTCGATCTTTCGACCACTCCTTTTCTAGCATTATATTGTTATAGACTCCTCTAGTTTCAATACAGTCGGTTACCGAGCTCCTCCATTCTTTCTAGGCCTCTTCTCAGTCACTGTATACCGGGCGAGTTGGCCATGCGGTTGGGGGCGTGCAGCTATGAGCTTCCATCCAGGAGATAGGGTTCAAATCTGAATGTCGTCAGTTGTGAGCAGGGTTTTCCCGTAATTTCCCATTTTCACACCAGGCAAATGCTGGGGCTGTACCTTATTTAAAGCCACGACTGCTTCCTTCCCACTTTTGTAGCTTATTCTTATCCCATCGTCGCCATAATACCTATCTGTGTTGGTGCGCCGTTAAACAGATTCTAATTCAGTGACTATCCATAAATATTTTCTTGGAATTCTCTCCTGGCATTCTCATCATGTGTTCAGACCATTTCAGCTTTACTATGTCCAATCTCTTAATGAAGTGTACAAACTCACGCTCTTCTTCTTATTTCCTCATTTCATATTCTATCTCATCTTTCTTTGGTTTCGCTTGTCAAGGTCCAGGCTGTTGAAGCATAGTTCAATCTAGGTCTGAAATAGGATGAGTATGAAATATTCTTGTACTTCATTGGCACATCCTTGCTCCATACAGTGTCTTGCACACTGGTAGAAACTTGCTGATTGCTGTATTTAATTTCTCCATCTAACATAAAATTTTCCATCCTGTGATGACATGCTACTCAAATATTTAAAATCTTTCACTACTTCAAGAGGTTAATTTCTTATATCACTCCCCTGGCTGTTCTGTTACCTCTCATCACAATCAAAGTCTTGGTTTTCACAGCACTAATCTTCATTCCAAAATGTATCTCCTCATCTAGAAAATTCATTACCATGTCCTTTCCATATTCCCAATACTTTTCCATCATTTGACATAATGTAAATATTGGATCAAGTGTGGACCTGCCTCTTCTGAATGCATACTGTTGTTTTGCAAGATTTCCCCTGTACTCTATTTCGTATTCATTTATCCAAGATTCTTTCGAGGATGTTAGCTGCATGACGGATCAGGGTCATTCACTCCTGTGTAGTTTTCACAGTGCTTTCTGTCTTCTTTTTTACAGATAGATATAATGACCCATTTTGTCCACTCCTTTGGAACAGTCTTTTCCCTCCATGTCACTCTGTAGAGTCTGTACGGCCACTTTAGACCAATTACTCCTGTTGCATTTATCATTTCTATAGTGACCTTATCAATTCCAACTACAATCAAGAAGTTAATATAAAGAACCACCTAATTGATTAGGTGGTTCTTTGTATTAACCTCTTGATTATACTCATCGATACGGTCATGAAATGGACAACTTGTAATAATTCCAACTATGTTGTAAAAGCTGCTCAAACTGTCTTTCCCATAATATATTCTGCTGCTGTGTTATTATTTCCTCCTGTTTATTTTTAATCAAGTTAGCATTTTCACCTGGGTTTTTCTTTTTCTTTTTTTTTTCCTTGTTTTCCTTTTTTTTTTTTTTTTACCACCTGTTGGAATAAGATCTTTCTGCTTCCTGTTACTTCTTGCCGAGAATCAGTGAATTTTTGCCAGCACTTCTTTTTCTCTTCATGAACCACTTTGGAGCAATCCTTCTTGCAGTTCCTATATTCTTTCTTGCATTCTGTAGCTTGTTTTTCAGTCATTTCTTCCATGAATGATCCTTTTGTAGGACTGTAACCTTTATATTGACATTCCACCAGGGCGTTTCTTGATTTTTCTTCCTTCCTGACACTCATCCACATGTCTTTTCTTCAGATTCATAATGTCTTTTAAAGTATGCCCATTCTTCTTCCATCCTTCAATTATCTTCTTTTTTAACTCTTCTTTTATTTCCTTCTCCTGCAATTTTCACACCCTTAGCATTATTTGTCTTATCTCTGTCATCTTTTGTATATTTCTCATCTTTGCGACCACAGCTCTTTGATCTTCGAAAGATTCATTTGGGAGAGCTGTTACCATCTATCAACACTTTTCTGTTCTCTTTCTCAGCCAAGATATAATCCATCAGGGTTTTGATTTTATCATTCCAGCTCTACCTTATCTTTCTGTTTTTCTTTTGAGAGTTACCAATAATCAACTCATTTCATCTACAAAAGTCTGTCAGAATGTCTCCTGTCTTGTTTCTCTTGCTGTATCCAAATGCTCCTATTATTAGATCCCTGCACGAATGCGGATATCTGTGGATAAATCCGTGAAGTTAGTGTCTTGGCAGATACAAACTGTGTGATAGTGCGGATAATTTTGTTAATTTCTAAATAAGGAAGTTTATTGATTTTCACTCAGGTATCCTCTTGTGTTTGCCTGTGGTTAGGTGACTCTTGACATAGATATGAAAGGATGGTGATATATTAAGTGCTTTGAGACCATAAAACCATAAATCAGACCTAAGTGTAACTGGCTCTTGCTCGCAGTTAGTGGAAGGAACAAAGGTTCTAATAGAGAACCACTCTGTACGTCGGTAGTCGCAAGAGGAAATTCTTAATAAACCTGTCACTGTAGGGGTCTGTTGCCAGGTATCAGACCCATTGTATTATGTTAACAGATCTATCCGTTTCAATACCTTCGGTGTAGTATAGTTCAATATTAACAATAAATGCGGATGTGGATGAAGGAAGCGCAGATGTGGAGTGGATGCAGATAATATTATATATATCCGCGCAGGGCTCTACCTATTATCTCTTCATCTCCTTTTCTTCATGACCTACTGGGCATACATGTCTGCTATGATCTCAACTTATTTGTCTTGTGTATGACTTTCCAGATTTTAAAAGTATTCCTCTATACCTGTATTTCTTGTTTGTGGAGCATACTCTTAAATTATACCTGTTACACCAGTTTCAAGTCTCAATCTGACGTACATCACCCTGTCATGTATTCTTTCCACCAACTCTAGGGATTCCTTTAGGACTTGTCTATTTATGAGGCCTACACCATTTCTGGCTTTTCTTCCTCTACTGTAGTATTAAGTTGTATACTTTCTTCAGTGTCCTCTCACCCTTTCGATTTGGTCTCACTTCCCTGTCTTACCCTAAGGAGTAGACAGGCTGAGGACATGGGAGTGTAAACAATATTTCTGACACCTATTGTAGGATTAATTAATACTTAGTAATCATAAGATTTACTAGAAATAAATCATCTGTCCTCCATGAAGGCCCGCAATATATGAGTAAAAAGGAGTAGCTTTATAACAATAACAATAATAATATAATTAAGAAGTTTTCAGAAAAACCATAGTTAGCCACATATTATGATCTCCTATATGAAACTGAATAATTTGTAGAGTGTAAAGATCTGCAACGAGATTTTTTTCCACTTCATAAAACTGAATTCTCAAGTTTTGGAAGGTAGTGGCTATGTTCTTCGGTAGGGTACTTCTGGATCCAAACAGGAGGCCTCTGACAACCCACTGACTAAGAGGAATTTTATACTTGGCTGACAGATAGGTAGACTTGGTATATAAATTACTTACTTTCCAAAATTAACATCCTGAGCCTATTACACGTCCCATTCGAACTGAATGGTAAGATCTAATACCATAGCCTTATTCTCTTTATTATTGACAGCACTGATGTCCACTCTTCTTGTTGAATTGTTGGTAGAGATGCAGTGAATTTCTTTGTGCACCTCCCATCCCTGCTGCATCAGGGCTTGAACAATTGATGGCCTTACTCGATGGTGACGATTGTTATGTAGTAATTTGGTGCTCCTGCAGAACCTCAGCACATGTCCAAGCGTTTCGGTCTCGTTACAACAGTCTTGGTGGCAGTAGGTTGAGCTGAAAGTTGTGCTGCGAACCGATCTTGCTGCACTCATTGCATGAAATTTTTATTGCACTTGTTTATTCTAAAGAGAGAAAGGTGACTTGCGAGATATCCAGGATTTTACTTTCAGGTGATCAGCATACAAAACTACTACTGTCCCCGTAGGAGGCAATTGACACCACAACTAAACTCTTGCAGCTTTATTCCATTGGTTATAGGGGGAGGACTTTCTTTATTGATGTTCAGTTTATGGAGTGCCATGTTCTGCTTGTCGGAAAATTTTCATTCATGATGCAGCTTTATGTCCTTAATTGGGAGTAAGCAGTTGCTGATATTATACTGTTGAATATTAGCCTCCTATTCAGCACAGTGTATCCCCACATCTCTGAATAACTTTGGACTGTATAACTTGGAGTTTGATGTATCATCAGGTAGCATCATTACTACTTCAACCAATCTTCTCATTTATCGAGATCTTTAAGAAAAGTGCTCGATAACTGGAGTGCACACTGTAGGGTTTATATCAATTCTGGCCAATAATTTTTATTTTCTGTTCTGGTTTTACAGTGTAGTTTTAACTAAATTGTTTAAATCAGAATTTAGGACTTTTTTTTTACCTTAGTTCAGTTAAGAGAAATTTCGTTATTGAAATCAATTCCTCGATACTTGATTTGTTCATTATTTGACGTTACTGGTGGTGATTTTTTCCCTGAACTAGTTTTAGTTTCTTTAGGATAATAGATTTACATTTTTTTGTTGGTTAATATTTAGACCTATTTCTGTGAAGCTACTTTTGGCTATATTATGTAAAATTGTTGTATCTTGTTTGGTTCTACTGATTATTGCTTATATCATTAGCGAATGCGAAAGCAGAGAATAGTGGAATGGCTTCTGATAAGATGTAGTTGTGATTATTGCAGACGTCATTGTTAGTAATATTATGTAATGTGTTATCGATGACCAATTTAAAAGGAAGGGGTACCTTATTCTACTTTACATTTAATTTCTGTAAGTTTTGATTTCTTAAAATCTGCTCCTACTTGAATATTCTGCGAAAGGACAGCTGTAGTAAGTTTACAAATCTTTTCTGGAATTTTAAACTGGTGATAACTGGTGGTCTGATATGCCGATGCCCAGTAGAATCAAATGCTTTTGATATGTTGAGAAAAATAACTCAAAAAATCCTTCTTGTAGCGCTTTGCATCTTGAAGGCAACCATTGACAAGAAGGCATTAATATGGGTTCCAGGCAGTGGCATAAAACAAAGTTTGTATGGATTTAAACTGATGTGTGCATGTAGCTGAGCGTCTGACACACATTCTCCTGACCACAGAGTATAATAGGTCTCCATCCCTTGATGTCATTTACTTCTCCTCCTTTGTTTATTAATATCATGCGTCCCCTTTCAAGCTGTGAAGGTACAAAAGAGAACTGCAGCATCACATTAATGAGCAACATGAGGATTCTGGTAGCCTAAAGATGTCTTAAAATATGAACTGTTACATGATCATGGCCAGGTGACTTGTCAAAGTTTATGCTTTGAAGCACCTTATGTATGTCATCTTCACTAATAGTATTATCAGCAGGTAAGTGAATATTAATTTCTGTATCTGGGGTTAGGAGGATTATTTTGACACCCAATGTATTATAATGTAAAACAATTGCTAAAAGGGGATAATCAATATTCACTGATTATTGCTATATCATTTCCAAATGCAAGAGCAGAGAATAGTGGAATGGCTTTGGATAAGGTGAAGCTGTAATTATTGCTGACGTCATTGTTAGTAATATTATGTAATATGTTATCAGTTACCAATTTAAAAAGGAAGGGGTACCTTGTGCTACTTCACATTTAATTTCTATAAGTTTTGATTTCTTAAAATCTACTTCTGCGAAAAGGACAGCTGTAGTAAATTTTTGTAACGTTTTCTTTGAAGGTTGTACCGTTTCATTCTTCTTATATGCCCAGTACTTCTTCATTCGTTCTGATCATAGTGTTCTTAATTTGTCTGAAATCTCTACAGGCCTTCTGTGCATCATTTTAGTTAAAAATTTGCAATTCTTAAGAAGGGTGGTAATTTTATTCTTGTTCTCTGCATCTGTAATTTCAAGTCCAACTGTTTTGAGATCCTCTTGACGTTCTTTGACCTAATGCCCTCCTGTCTTTTTTTCCCAGACTTCTCATCACTAGTTGTTGTTAAATCTTGTTTGCTGGTAATCGTAAGATGTGGAGGAAATAAGAGATTCGTTTCTTCTTCATCGTGCTGTTAACTGGGTCAATCTCGATAGTTTCATTGGGAAGGATTCTCCAGACTATAAACCAAAACAGATTACGTTCATGCCATCCTACTCTACGTATCGCCTTAGACATTGCTGGTAGAGGCTACAACCCATTTACAGAGTAGTAAAGACTGTGGGAAGCAGCAACGGAGATGCACCTGCACAGTATGTTCTCGAATGCCAAACTTCCAAATGGATTCCAGCTACCACGTAAAACATGGTCTGCCCTGAACAGAATAAGAACAGGCCATGGCAGATGTAGAGACATGTTGTTTAAAAGGAACAAGTTGCAGACACCCGCGTGTGACTGCGGAGCGGCACAACAAACCATACACCATATTGTCAGAGAGGATTTTTTGATGGCAACTCCTGAAGCAATACAGTGGATCAATGATCTTGATATTCAGTTATAAGGAGTCTTGTCTTGTATGTAAATATGTATATAATTTATTTCTGTACTCAACTTGAATGTATGGGCCATACGCTAAATAAATCCAGACTCCTTCAACCTGGTACCTTTTGTATATGGAAGTTTTGATAATTCTTCTTGCAGTTTTGAGGAGCTAATTGGTTCTTCTTACATTTTTAATTTGGAACAACGTTTCACAACTGTAAGTGACTTTGGGAAAAGTTACAGTTTTGTAGTGTTGGATCTTAGTGTCTATTAACAAGCATTTTTTGTTATAAATTGACCAGGTTAGGAATTGTGCTTTTTTCATTTTGTTTATTCTATTTATTCATGTTGCTTTCTCAGTTAACTTGTGGATAATGATTTCTCCAAGGTATTTAAATTGTAGGACTATGTTAATTTTTTGATCATTTATGAAGACTTCATTTTTGTCAAGGGTTTTCTTTGGCATGATCTCAGTTTTCTCAAAGGATATTTGTAATCCTATTTTTAAAGCAATTTTCTGCAGACTGGTGATCTGAGTATGGACTTCTTTTATGTCAAGGGCTAAGAGAGCTAAATCATCTGCAAACCCTAGCTAGTTTATCCCTATTGAGGGTTTTGCTCCAATTTTGATTTAAGGTGGGTTTTCTTTTTGCCAAATTTTCATGCTGTAATTTAAAGTCACATTGAAAAGCAGTGGGGATAATCCATCACCTTGTCTGAGGCCTGTATTTATTGTAAAAGCATTTGACATTTTTGTCCTGAACTTTACCGTTGAAATTGTGTTGGTTAAATTTCAATCATTTTTGTTAATTTAGGATGATGGCCATATGATATGAGGATTTTTAAAAGAGTGGATCTGTGTATCCTATCATAAGCCGTTTTGAAATCTATGAATGAAATAGGCAGCTGTTTATTTCTGTATTTGTAATATTCCTTTATTAGTTTCAGGCTGAGAATTCGGTCTGGGTAACTTCTGTATGGGCGAAATCCTCCTTGGTATTCTGCAAGTTGTGGTTCCAGACTGGATTTTATCCCATTGTAAATTATGTGAGAAAATTTTTTGCAAGTGCAGTCCAAATAAGTGCAGTCTTCTGTAATTGTCTGGATTAGTTTTATTTCCTTTTTTGAATAATGGATGGATTACGCCTGAGGTCTAATGTTGCGGGATTTTCTCTGTGATCCACATTTTGACTAAATGCTGATGTAGAGTTATGATTATTGGTTTCCCTGCATTTTTCCAGATTTCTTTGAAGGCTAGGTCTTCACCACAAGCCTTATAATTTTTTAGTTCCTTAATTGCGAATGCTACCTCATTGATAGTTGGAGGATCTATTAGATCTGGCGTGGTTAAAATGGGGGTGTGTCAGTATTTACAGGGTGTGCACAAATGATTGGACCGGTTTCAAAAAATTTCTATTTATTATTTGTTGTAACATTACAAAATTATATCGACAGGCAGAAAAACTCACAAAGTTATTTATTATGAGCCTACAAGTGCTCGATATGTGCTCCATAAGTGACTCTACACACATCAACTCTATAGTCAAGTTCGTCCCACACCTGACGTATCATGTCGCCTTCAATTTGACTAAAGGCATTGATAATGCGGGCCCGCAGTTCTGTTAGATCAGCCAGTAATGGTGGTATAAAAACTGCGTCTTTCACATAACCCCATACGAGGAAGTCACAAGGGTGAGATCAGGAGAGCATGGAGGCCATGACACGAGAGCGTGATCTTCATTCCCGATACGACCGATCCATCTTTCTGGAGGTCTGCTGTTCAGAAAGTCACGAACATCAACATGGAAATGAGGTGGAGCACCATCCTGTTGGTAAGTTCATGCTATCGGTCTCCAACTGTGGCATGAGCCAATTCTCCAGCCTGTCCAGGTAGATGTGCCCTGTAATGGATTTTTCAGCGAAGAAGGGACTGTAAACTTTAAATTTCAAGATGGAACAGAAAACATTGAACTTGGGAGAGTCACAAACGTGCTGCACACAGGTATGGGGATTTTTAGTCCCCCAAATTCTTACATTGTGCCTGTTAACTTTACCACTCAGAAAAAATGCTGCCTCATCACTGAAGACAAGGTTGTCACAAAATTCATCATCTTCCATACGCTCCTGAAAACTTGTACAAAACTCAAAACTGTTCACTTTGTCAGCCGGCGACAATGCTTGGAGCAAATGAAAACAGTAAGGGCGCATCTGCAATCTTTTCCTTTCGACTTTCCAAATGGTCGAGAGGCATGTTCATTTCCCTGCTCGCTCGAAAAGTTGACTTTCGCGGGCTACGTTCAAAACTGCGTTGCACACGCTCAACTGTTTCTTCAGGCACACTAGGCCAGCCTGTTGATTTTCCCTTGCACAGATATCCCGTGGTTTTAAACTGTTCGTACCCTCGGCGAATGGAGTTGACGCCGGGTGGATCTATTCAATACTTTGTTCTAAAGTTTCGTCGCATGGTTGTCACAGATTGGCTGGAATGAAATTCCAGAACAGCATACACTTTTTCACTGTTAGTCACCATCTTGGCAATTGTTGGAGTCGAGGACACATCATGTCTGCCGGATGTTGCAACTGTTGCGCTCTCGTGGGCGTTGGGGGAAGCACAATGTATGGACGGCTATTCAAACAAAACAAAACAAAACTTTGAGGGGTACTTGCTTTACAACATCGAACACCATCACCATATCTCTAAAAATCTTTATTCGTCCACTTATGTGCTGGCCATTTGACAATGATATCTTGGTACCTTCTTTCTTATCCCAGTTGTGTGTTGAAATTGCCAAGGAGAATTTTAACGTGTGATGTAGGTATGTTGATAAATGTTTGATCCAGGAGATTCCAGAATTTTTGTGTTGCTTTATCCTTTATTGGCAGAGCTTCTCAAGAGCTCAAAATCTTACGCGTGCATATTGAGGCGCAGAGACTCCGTGCACTGTGCATCGTTCCGACTCTACTCAGCTCGGCTTGACTCGGATAGTGTAGTGCGCTGAGAACGACTAAGCGTTCGGTGATATACGGCTTGTTTATCAGTGAAATAGATAAGCGCAAGACAACAACATAATAATGGAGCAACCTGTTTCAAAGAAAGCAAAGACTTCTGAAAGTCCATTTCAATCGAACTGGGAACTTTCGTATTTCTTTGTCAGTCATGACGATAAAGCCAAATGCTTAATCCATGGGACAATAATTATGTGATAATCAAAAAGATCTATTTGCCAATACAAAGGCTTTGCTCAAATTCTACGAGAATTTTTCGAAGGAAAATTTTCCTAAGCTGCATCGAGAAGCAGCTAAGATTATTTCTATGTTTGGTTCCACATGCATATGTGAAAGGTATTTTTTCCTCCTTTGACTTGTACGAAAACTAAATTGCGTGCGAGTAGGCCTACTTCTGATTGTAATTTAAAAAAAGCTCTCAAATTGCTATCAGCCGGTCCCTTGTTGCAGGCATAACTGGTATCATTGCAAATATAAAGGAAAAGAAGAGCTAGAGAAGATATATTGTCTGCTCAAACCAAATTGAAAGAAGTGTTTTAACACCGGTAACGTTTTCCCATACAACAGTGTCACCGCTCACCGCACATAAACATTTCGCAGTGAGGAGAGGATCAGCGAGGAAGGTGGAGAAGGCGACGACAGGCAGAACGGGTGAGACAGGTGTAGGGGAAGTGGAGTGGGTTTGCACTCTGGTCAACCAAGTGAAGTCGTCTCCTGCACCTTGTGCTCGTGCACTGCACGGTGCATGCTCCCTGAGAGGCCCTGCTTTAGGGCGTTATTTTTCTGACTAGTGGGAGCATGTACGTTGATATTGTGTAGATTTTATTTGCAGATTTCAGAGTTTGTGTTGCAAGTCTGGGGGACTGAGATATAAATTCCATGACTGAATCTAAGTTTTTGAGATTTATTAGAAATCCATGACGGACAGTTTTTCATCACTCGTTTTCCAGGGATTCCTGTATACTTTCGGTACCCTTGTGATTCTATTGGATCTTGATCACTATTTCTTATTTCTTGAAGGGCCATGATTAGAATTTTATGTTTGTCCATGATGTCATTGACAATCTTTAATTTTCCAGTTTGGCACAAAGAGTTGACATTGTGTGTCAAGGAGGAAGATTTGTTTAGGTTTAATTCTTTGAAGTTTTTTGTGTAGATTCTGGCTGTTGAGGTTCCAGATGCTCCGATCCATCATAATCTTCCAAATGACAGCCCTCCGCATCCGAATGCTGTCTTTTCTACAATATATGATTGCAGTTGGTGAAGTTATTCTTCAAAAAACTTTTCATGGTTGACTGTTCAAAGTGTCACCTTGAGATGAGGATAAATCGTAGAGTTAAAATTCTAAGTGTTATATAGAAAGGTGAAGATAAGAGATGATTTTATGAAATTGTAAAGAAGGCTTTCTGGCTTCTTTCATCCTAGTTGTTCAGGACTGGGAGTAGGCATTTCCTCTATACCCCACAAACGTTATGGTTTCACATTGGAAGAAAACATTGAGAATAATTCGAACCTACACTTGAACAAATATGATTTTAATGGGTGTTGATCATTCAACTCTATACTTGTCTTACACTGAATGTCAACACACTCTTATTTTATAAATTTTATCTGTTATAATTTATGTCTTACGTTAACTTTATAACTTTGATGATGGCATCCAGTAAGACCGAAACTAGTTTCAAATATATGTAACTCTTTTAGGTTACTCTAAATGAATATTGAATAGGTGGAAACCTCTAAGCTCTTGTTTTACATGATATTGCTCTTCAATACGGAACAATGTGAAATTTATGACCTATGACCCAATGTATTAACAGATTTGACCATATTTTGGCTCGATATTGGTCAGTATGGACCCAAATCATCACACACAACGAGTTAATGGTCCACCCTGTCAATGTTCAATTTTTTTTATTAGAACATAGTCTTATTCATTTTAAACTTCCCTCAGGTGAAGGTTGCCACAATGGACAAAGCATAACAAATGAAATTATAATTTTGGATTACATTTATTACATTATTCTCATAATGCCTTTAAACTACAAGAGTTATAACACGTAGCAATGATTGCTGAGTAATGAGATGAAACCTCACAAAGCTAACATTGTTTTCGTCAACAATATTACAAGAACCTGCAAAACATCTTTACCTTTTAGAACCCAGGATGATGATTACAATTATTATATATTGTTACAAATCTAAAAATTTTGTCCTAAGATACATTCTTCTTAATGATTTTATTTTTTGTTTTTGTAACCTATGGCTTTATTGGGAAGTAACTCAGTACAAAATTGATATCTCAGACAAAAGAAATATACAAATAACAGTAATAATGAACAGATGTATTAGGGAACAATCTTGTTTCGTCTTGTTTCTGGCTATCCAGTATAAGGCTGGTAAATTGCCATATTTTTGTTGAGTTGGGTTGAATCCTGTGTGCTGAAGTAGGTGTTTCAAGTCTGTCACTGATCCAGTAATTTTGCAGATGGTATATTTTGATTCTAGCTAGATGTGCAGCTAAGCAGTCATGTCCTGTTTCCAATCTGAAGATCGCCACTGCTTATTTCCTTGGCTTGCTTTTGTCCCATAGGTCTCTTTTTCTTTTCTTTTATTTTTAAATGTTGCTGTGTCCATTCATGAAATTAATGTTTGACTAAACACTTAGGAGTTTATGTAATGTAGCACCAATATGATGTGGACGAAAATAAGATGTTATGAACTTACTAGCTGTAGTACCCGGCATTGCCCGGATAGTTTTTGAATGTTTACCTTTAATATTTGTATTACCAGTTAGTTAAGTGTGAAGAGAATGCTTATAGAATTCTTTTTGAGATGTTGATTTTACGACTTATCATGTAGTTTTAGAGTTATTTGGATGTATCTGACTTCAAGTATTAGATTATTTAATTATCGAGTAAACACTAATCTCGGTCATTTTATATTATTTACTTTTAAGCCCTTCTCAGCTCCTGCCTCGATGGAGGCTGAACGTGGACATAAACGCTATCCACAGCGTCACAGTTCGTATCAGCGACACATAAACAATGGATTTCGACATTAATATTGGTTATTTTCCTTATTTTTGCACATCAGCCCCTCTCATTCCCCAACACCAGCGGGGGCTAGGTGTATCTGATCTACACAGTAATGTTTTCTGCATAGTAAGTCATGTGTAAACCAAGTTTGATTGAGAGATATGCTAAAACATACACACATACATCCTTAAACTGTCCCTTTGGACGTTTTCAATTTTTTGCCAGTTCTCATCCGCCTGCCGAGTAGGACTGAGCTTTATCTTAAGCGGCATTCAGAGTGTTACAGTTCATCTCAGCGACCCCAAAAACTATGGATTAGACACAAATTTCGGTCGTTTTCGGTTAATTTTTACATTTCGCCCCTACTTTAGAGGCTAGGAGTCTCTTACCACTAAGGTATATTTTTCCAGACAGTAGGTCCAGTATACACGCATGCATCCATTCTCTCGGTCATTTTCGAAATTTTGTTTTTCACTTTTTCTCACCGCTATGCGAAAGGAGGTAGAAATTGGACTTCTAAAAAATTTGGAGCGTCATTATTCATCTCAGCAACCCCGAAAAGAATGGATTCGACACTATTTTAGATTATTTCTACATCTCATCCCGTCGTAGGCATGCTAGGGTTGTCATACCTCCACGCAGTTTGTCTCCTGAAAATAAGTCATAAGTGACCAAGTTTGTTTGAAATTGTTCCCGTAGTCCCGAAACGTATGGATTCAACACTAATATCGGTCATTTTCAGTCTTAATTACATTTCGTCCCCTTATCTAAGGCTTCTAGGGGTATCTTTCCCCCTTAGTATTTTTTTTCAGGTAGTAGGTAATACTTGTATTAAGTTCTGCTGACAGTTACACTGGAACGTACAAAAAACATCCTTAATCTCGGTCATTTGGATATTTTCTGTCCATGACTCCTTCTCACCCGCCTGGCAATTGGAGGTCAACTTGGACTTAAACGACAACCGGAGTGTCACTCCTCATTTAAGCGGCCCCTAAAACCATGGATGTGACATTGTTTTCGATTATTTTATATCTAACTCCCTTCCTAACCACCCACCTCAAAAGGGGCCTTAATTTGGACTTTAAAAGTCCAGAGTGCCACTATTCATCTCAGCGACCCCGAAAACTATGGATTCGACACTATTTTCGATAATTTTATATACCTTCCCCCATTCCCCGATGGGGGCTGAACTTGGTTTAAAAGATTCCGGAGTTACACTGTTCATTTCAGTGGCCCCGAAAAGTATGGATTGGACAATACATTCGATGATTTTTATATATCAGCCCCCTCGCCCCCCAGCTTCGAAGGGCGCCTGGGGTGTCTTACCCTCACGTGGTTTGTCTCATGATACTAAAATTCCGGACTGCGCGACCCCAAAAACTTTGGATTCGACACTAATTACGATTATTTTTATATATCACTCCCCCTTGCCCCCCACCCTAAAGGGGGCTGAACTTGGAATTAAAAATTTTCCGGGATGTCACTGTTCATCTAAGCGACCCCGAAAAGTATGGGTTCGACACTATTTTCGTTTATTTTTATATATGCCCCTAATGGTTCCTGGGGTGTCTTACCCCCACGTGGTTTGTCTCCTGATACTAAAAATCCGGAGTGTTACTATTCACCTCGGCGACCCCGAAAACTGTATATTTGACACTAAATACGATTATTTTTATATCTCACCCCTCTTGCTCCCCGCCCCAAAGGGGGATGAACTTGGACTTGAAAAAATCCCGGGGTGTCACTATTCATCTAAGCGACCCCGAAAGTATGCATTCGACACTACTTTCGATGATTTGTATATCTCACTCCTTCGCCCCCCGCCCCTATGTGTTACTGGGGTGCCCTACCTCCACGTGGTTTGTCTCCAGATATTAAAATTCCGGAGTGTTACTATTCACCTCGGCGACCCCGAAAACTGTATATTTCACAGTAAATATGATTATTTTTATATATCACCCCCCTTGCTCCCCGTCCCTAAAGGGGGATGAACTTGGACTTTAAAAAATCCCGGGGTGTCACTATTCATCTAAGCGACCCTGAAAGTATGCATTCGACACTACTTTCGATAATTTTTATATCTCACCCCTTCGCCCCCCGCCCCTATGGGTTCCTGGGGTGCCCTACCCCCACGTGGTTTGTCTCCTGATAGTAAAAATCCGGTGTGTCAGTATTCATCTCAGCGACCCCGAAGAGAACTCTACATTCTCAGTGACCCCGAAGATAACTCAACATTCTTTTCAATAATTTTTATATATCACTCTCCCCTTTTCCCCCACCCTAAACGGGGCTGAACTTGGAATTTAAAAATTCCCGGGATGTCACTATTCACCTAAGCGACCACGAAAAGTATGGACTCGACACTATTTTCGATTATGTGTATATATCACTCCCCCCTCGCCCCCCACCCCAAAGTCGGCTGAATTGGACTTTAAAAAATTTCCAAGTATCACTATCCATCTCAGCGACCCAGAAAAGTATGGATTAGACACTATTTTCGTTATTTTTATATGACCCCCCTCGCCCCCCGCCCCTAAGGGTTTCTGGGGGTGTCTTACCTCCACGTGTTTTGTCTCTTGATACTAAAAATTCGGACTGTCGCTATTCACTTTGGCGACCCCGAAAACTATGTATTCGACACTATTTTCCATTATTTGTATATATATCACTCCCTCCTCGCCCCCACCGCAAAGGGGGCTGAACTTGGACTTTTAAAAAATTCGGAGTGTAACAATTCATCTCAGCGACCCCGAAAAGTGTGGATTCGACACTATTTTCGTTTATTTTTATATATGACCCCCCTCGTCCCCGGCCCCTAAGGGTTCCTGGGGTGTCTTACCCCCACGTGGTTTGTTGGTTTGTCTCCTGATACCAAAAATCCGGAGTGTCGCTATTCACTTTCGCCACCCCGAAAACTATGTATTCAACATTATTTTCGATTATTTGTGTATATCACTCCCACTCACCCCCACCCCAAAGGGGCTGAACTTGGACTTTAAAAAAATCGGAGTGTCACTATTCATCTCAGTGACCCCGAAAAGTGTGGATTCGACACTATTTTCATTTACTTTTATTTATGACCCCCCTAAGGGTTCCTGGAGTGTCTTACCCCCACGTGGTTTGTCTCCTGATACTGAAAATCCAGAGTGTCGCTATTCACTTTGGCGACCCCGAAAACTATATATTTGACACTATTTTCTATTATTTATATATATCACTCCCCCCTCGACCCCACCCCAAAGGACTTTAAAAAAATTGGTGTGTCACTGTTCATCTCAGTGACCCTGAAAAGTATGGATTCGACACTATTTTCATTTATTTTTATTTATGACCCCCACTGCCCCCAGGGGTGTTTGGGATGTCTTACCCCCACGCGGTTTGTCTTGTGATACCAAGTCATAAGAGTATCAAATTTGGTTGAAATCGCTCCAATGGTTTGGGAGGAGATGTGGCACAAACCCACCCACCCACATACATACAATGACTTTTATATATATAGATTAAAATACATAGTACCGGGCGAGTTCGCCGTGTGGTTAGGAGTGTGCAGCTGTGAGCTCGCATCCGGGAGATAGTGGGTTTGAACCCCACTGTCAGCAGCCCTGAAGATGGTTTTCCGTGGTTTCCCCATTTTCACACCAGGCAAATGCTGGGGCTGTATCTTAATTAAAGCCACGGCTGCTTCCTTCCCATTGTCGCTGTCTTGTACTACTACTATAACATTCTATTCTTGTTTGTGCTGCCCCTTTTAACAAGCTTAAAGATGCATAATGGAACAACCTCGTCTTATGGTTTTGGCATGAAATAAAAACGGTACGGATCCAAAAGTCCTGTTGTGACATTAAATTTGTGCGAGTCTGCCAGGTTGTATGATATTATATTGTGGTTCAGTAGTACTGAGCATTCTTCTGTCAAATCTATTGCCTATGATGAAATGAAGATTGATAAATTGAATGATGTTATATGTAGCCCCACTAATTGATTTATAATGGCTGTAGTTGTACTTGGATCTGTTTATAAATTCAGTGCGGAAATGATGATATGGTTATGAAAATAAAATGAAGTAATCCAAGACAAGCTCAATAAAATAATAAAAACACTGACATCATTGGTAAAGATCAAACAAAATTGAATCTACATTACATCAATATAATAGACTATTTGCAATGAATTATTTACAAGTCACTTAGCATTGGATTTTAGAGGCTTCTTTCTTCCTTTCTTCTCTTTGCCTTTCTCAAGTGCTTCACTTTGATATCCTTGAGCAACTTGTCACCTTCCATGAAGTTTAACTGTTGTCTTGAGCTGATTCTGATTTCTTCAGCGTCATTTTAATTAAATGAACCAATGTTCTATTCTCTCAAAAGTCTCTTAACAAAAGTTTGTATTCGTAGACTTTCTCAGTAAGAGAAATAATTAAGTACTCTCAGTGTCCTACCCTTGAACTTCACACTATGACAAGCCCTCTTTCCTCTCTAATTGCACAAGATGAAAAGCTCGTACTTACTCTCATACTACACACGAGTCTAATGCTCTCCAAATACATGTGACATAAAGCCCTTTGCATCACAACTCAAGCCCTTATATATTTTTTCCACACCTTCTCGAATGTTTTCACTTGTGTGTGAAGTAACTACCCCACTCTCTCTCACCACTGATTTATGGATTTTTGATTGGTCCATGTGAGTCCCCTACTCTTCCAACACCCTGTGGGTGGGGGGACGCAGACGACAAATACACCCACGGTATCTCCTGCCTGTCGTAAGAGGCGACTAAAAGAGACGACCAAGGGATAATTGTATTAGAACCATGAAACTACTTATGATTAGTACCATCACATGAGGAACACCATGGGCCGCCTTTACTTGTGAGTAGTACCACTATGTTAGGTACACAATAGGTTTGTGTTAGTAGCAACAGAAGGTGAATCAGTATGGGTTTTAACACTACCTGTGATAAGTACCATTGTGAGAAACACTACGAGTCTGGGCGTTGCCTGTGATTAGTACCACTATATGAGCGACACCGTGGGTTTGCGCTGCCTGTGATTAGAACCCGCTATGTGAGGAACACCATGGGAATACTAGTGCCTTTGATTAGTACACCTAGGTGCGGAACACCATGGGTTTTCTTTGGCTATGAGTTTTTACTTTACAAAACAAAAAATTAAATGTATCCTCCTAATTCAGTAAAAAACATAATTCCATCATTAGATGGAGCAATAAAATTCAAACATGTTTCGACTTGTTCGAGCCATCTTCAGTGAAATAAGCGGGGATTAAAGTAATCTTACATAATATAAGCTAAAAATATGCTAAAAACATAATGAATGACAAATGAAAAACAAAAGAGACAGGTGGAAATAAAAACAATAAAAATATAGAATATTTACATCACTAGATGGAGCAATAAATAACTCGCCAGACAAATTCAGTGAACAAAGGGTTAATATAAAACATAATTGAAAACAAAAAAACGTGCTAAACCTAAGAAAATAACATAAAATAAAAGATAACAGACGGAAACGAAACAATAAATGCTAATAGTAAGGTTGCGAACCCCTTAGACCGAAAATGTAGTTAGATAACACTTCAGAAAAACAGGACGGTATCACTGTGTTGAAAATTCAGCTGACAGTCTGTCTTTGTAGAAACACCATCTCACAAATGGCTAGGAGGGGAGCAAAAAAGCTTGAGAAAGCAAGTTTGAGAAAAGACAACGTGCCAGGTGAAAAGTATGTGATAAGTGATGTATTGATTTAGGATACATTTAATTTTTTGCTTTGTAAAGTGAAAACCGTCAATACGGAATGATTCTAATATCCTGTAATTGGCTATGAGTGGCACCATTATGTGAAAAACACCATAGGTCTGCGTTACCTGTGCATCGTACAATACTTGTGAGTAGTACCACAATGTGTGGAACTCAGTGAGTCTACGCTACTTTTGATTAGTACCACAACATCACAAATACCATGGTTCTACTTTACTAGCAATAAGTACCATTATAAGGGGCCGTTGACCTGGACTTTGGACCCCATTAGACAACAAGCATCATTGATTCCGGATTGTGCTTTATAAGCAGTCCCTTGGTCAGTAATACTATTGTTTATGATATTTTCTGGAAAGGTGGGGCATTGCGGGTCGGATCCACTGATTGTTTTAAATTCATATACACCCATTCATTCTTCATCATCACGTTTTTTAATTCTGGTCTGTGGATGATTTTGACTTTAAAATTGTCATTACATTTGGTCTCATTTCGTGCCATTGAGGTCGATGACCTAGATGTTAGGCCCCTTTAAACAACAAGCATCATCATCATCCTACTCTTTCATGCATGTTTCAACCCAATGTTCTAGAGGGAAATCTTTTTCAATATCACATTTATTGCCTTTTTGGTGAAGGGCCTACGTTTATTTATTATTTATTTATTCAAGATCAGTAATAGCATAACACTGAATTACAAAGATCCGAGCTATGTACAATAAATATTAATCTGAAATGAAAGATACATAAATATTTACAAAGGATACAAATATACACAATAAAAACTATACAAAAAACATGACTAGTACCTCGTTTTTCGCCTTCCCCGAAAGAGCCTTAAGGTACATACTGAAATGCAGTCGAAACTTATTACGCCATTATTCCAAAATCCCAGTCCATATCCTATTAAATAAGTGCTAAAGAGACCTCGATAACTCTTTTATGTCGCTCTTTAGTACGTTCGTAACTCCCGCCACAAGGAATTTAAATTAGTGTTCCCAGCCATTTTACGCACATGACATGCCAGCAACAACTGGCTTGGGTAAGGATATGGTAGAAAACTTAAGTTTGCAGTCCCGGACTGCATAGTGTGATAGCTTGTTGGCCTACAGCTACAGGGTCGTCAGCCCCAAGCCAGCCATTGCTGTAGTGGTTTGAATCGTGCAGCAGTAGCTAAGCTGACATGTTGGTGCTTAATTTTATGCTCATAAGGGAATTGTGCAACAACATACATAAATTAGGGCTATTGTACTTAAGCATAGTGTTTTGCAGGACTTGGAGTTATGAAGAAGAAAGCTAGACAGTTCACAATGACAAAAAAATTAACGTTTATTGAGGAAGTATAATGCTAATCTACACCTGAAATGTGTGGAAATCACCCAGATGTTAGATATTCTTATGACGACTTTAAATACAACTGTAAGCAACGAAAGAAGATTGAGGATGCTTATCTGACAGAAGGAAGCTGCCAAATGAAACATGTTCATAAAAGTCAGTTTCCAGATTTAGATGATGATCTGGTAAAATGGTTTCAACAACCTCAGGCTTTAAATATTCCTTTTGATGGAACAGTGATTCGAGCCAAGGCATCACATTTAGCTTCCAAAATGGGATTATGTAACTTCAAGGCATCTAATAGATAGCTTGAATGTTGGAGGAAAAAAAAAAAAAAAGATAAAAACGAACAAACTTCCATATAAATCTGTATGTGGGGAGGCTGCCAGTGTCAATATCAATACTGTTCATACTTGTAGAGACACGGCACTGCTGGAAATATACATAAATTAGGCCATCAGGATTATAGTCCTGATGGTTTCCTCATGATAAAACTTATGCGTTCAAGAGTTAGAAATGCCATGGAGGTAAACTCAGTAAAGAGAGACTAATAGTGCTATTATGCTGCAATGAGATTGGTAAGGAGAAATTGATGTCTCTCATAACAGGGAAGTGGAAGAATCTGTGCAGTTTTAAAAATGTATGTACTACGTTTCCATGCTAGTACACGAAATGCCAATGCTTGGATGACATCAGTTTTTGAGAACTTCTTGTGATCACTTGATACCAGAATGGGAGTGCGGCAGAGGAAAATCGTATTGTTCATTGACCGAAGCATGTAGACCGCTCCCTTACATAGAGAATGGACATCTTTTGCAGCTGCTCCTCTGCAGTACAGCAGCTACTGTTAATGGGTTTCAGTGGCATTTCCTTCACTGAGTACATATTTCCCTTCTATGAGGACTCCTCCACCTGTAACGGTGGGTCCATTTAGTGGATCAAGTTTTTTCTTTTTACCACCATCCAACACTCGGCGTGGAGACGCTGTCTGTGAAGTCTTCTCCATTACCATAGCAGATTTATCTGGCCAGACAATATTTCTCTAATATTATGAGGTCTATACTATTTCTGGCTTCTCTTCCTCCACTATAGTATAAGGCGTTCCCTTTCTTCAGTTTCCTGTACCTCTTCGTCTATAATCAGTAATGCTAGAATATTTTGCTTTTTTTTTTTTCATGATTTCATTTACTTGGAATAGACTTTCAGCTTATTTGGTAAAGTCAGGAACATACAGTTTGTCAGAGATTTTAAGATACAGAAGAAAATGGCTGACTAGACAATAGTGGAAACTGAGCCCACAATCTTCAGACTTCACGTCTTATGCTCTTACTTGAGCAGTGATGGCCTTGGTCATTCTTGTTCCGTTGGCAGGGTTCTAGCTACAGTTTATGGCAATCATAACTGTAGAATGCGCTAGTCACCAACTTTATGACATTTGAATTGAATATTTCCTTTTTTTTTTTTTTTTCACAACCACATTGTGGTTCAAGTATTCTTGAAGCTTATTAGGCCGTGTTGTGTCCATATAGAGCATGCTGAAGATATTTAAAGTACAGGACTAGCACGCATTCTACAATTGTGCTGGTCTGTAGCGCAGATTTCTGTCCATGGAACTGGAATGACATGGGCCACCATACCTCCGTTGGGAGAGCATGGTTGCAAAATCTGAAAGTTATGGTTTCTATTCCCACTGGTGTCTAATTGACCATTTTTATTCTGTACTTAACATCCTTTAGGTATATACTGTATCTCCTCTTCAGGACCTAAATAGTCTGTTTCGAACCTACAAGATATTTTCCCTGTTACTTTTACATCGTAGGATGAAGTTTAGAGTGTTAGTTGCTATCCTGTCCTGTAAGTTGTGTTTCACAGATTTCCCTAAAGTGCATTCATGCCAAGTAACATGTATGGTACAGGTGGCGATGGGCTTTAATCACGTCATAATAATAATAGTAGTAATAATAATAATAACAACAACAGCAACAACATTCTAGTGTACTGGGTGTCAGAATGAACAAGCCTCTTCCCAAGGTTTGTTCTATTATTGATGAAACTGATCCTTCTTTTACCTCTTCTGCTGACTGCTATGCCTAATGTATAATTTCCATATAATAAAATTATAAATTTTCCAGCTAACTCATTCTTGGTTGCCAGCGTTTCGCCCCAGAGTGCCAATTTGGGCTCGTCAGTATGGAATCAAGATCTACATCATGTCTAATACAGTCAATGGTGTTTCTGTCATGGTGAACTCCCTTATCCCTTAGTAGTCCCATACCTCATCCACACGGCAGCAAAATACTGGAATGTCAGATCTGGCTAATGCGCTGTTCCAAAGGTCACCGTCACTACTACGATTTCTGTTAAGGATTTCTCTGTAACCGTGGCATGGGACCTTTAAAAATGTGCTACCAGCTGGTTTGTACAGCATTGCACATCACACATATCTTACATCTTAGCAAATGTTAATCTTGGATGCTTCGTTGTAGGTGTTTCTATGGTAGAGACATGTTTCGGCTGAGATGGAATTTTGTATGCTTGGTTCTTTCTCTATAAAATGCCTCTCATTCAACGAGGTGAGGTTGTCATTTTGTTGCACATAACATTAACGTCATCTATTGGCATAAGACTGAACCAAATTTTACTCTGCAGTTTGAAGCATTTGAGCTTGTAGCTTTAGATTTGATTCAATTAGCTATATATCCACAGAAATATGCCAGCAGAAATCTGTCGGGAGAACATGATGTCCATGACGTCTCACCTGAAAAGAATTTTTGATCGTCAAAGGTTGTATGACTTTCATGTGTTAAATCAACAAATTTCAAGTGAGCCGACCATCCAACATATTAAAACTCCATGAGGATGAATAAAAGAGCAAAGGCAAAAATGGCAAATATTAACTTTGCAATTACAGAGACAAAAAGCTAAAATGATACGTTTGGAGGAAGATGAATTGAGTCAAGTCACAGGAAAGAGAGAGTGATTGATGGCCCTAAATTTGCAGAGCGAACATAAGAATGTCAGAAGAGACAGAGTAAAAAAAGACAGGCTAAGTTAATCATTTGGGAAGAGGCAACCATGACTCCCCATTACACTCTTTCCATAATAGATCAACTACTTAACTTATAAACACAAACCACCTTTCACTAGAAAAGTGATACTGCTTGGTATAGTCTTCTGACAGTGCTTGGCAGTAATTGCTCACTGTTATAGAACCGCTGTTATCCAGTCAAATTTTAAATATTCTGCTTTATGGCTCAGAATGAAGATTTAACTTCACTGAAGGGCTTGTAAACTTGGAAATGGAGAATTAGGCCAAATGGCACCATTGGGATTTCGAAATCTGTGGAGGTGAAGTGCAGTTCCTTCTGACTTACATTATTTTCTAATCTGTCCAGTATACAAGAAACAAAAGGCAGTTTGTCATTTGTATTGTGGCACATCCTTGCTCATCATGGTTGAAAACGTTTTTGCGAGAGTGTTACCTAACTGACTGGAAAGGATACTCCCCGATATCCAATACATTTTTTGTAAGAACCATGCTAATGTCAGTGCTGTATTTTCATTGCATCAGTTGCATGAGAAAAGCCTGTAACTGCAACATGACTTTTACATCTGCTTCATCGATCCTGAGAAGGCTTTTGATTGTGTAGATTGCCATGTGAGGTACTATGGATGGTATTATATAAGATCAACATTGTTTTGATGGTAAGAAGTATCCATGAAGAGTCAAAATGCAAAATCTGTGTTAATTGCACACGGTCAAAAGTACTTGGAAGTAGGCTGCTGTGTGAGGCAAGGTTAGGTTCTTATTCCTGCTTTTTCCGATGACCTCGATGTTAGGCCACTTTAAACATTTATTTATTTAGCATATGGCTTTACAGATACAACACACAATGATTTTGAAAGACAAACTATATATTTATATGCAGGTTATTTATATAGCTAACTGTCTCTGGAAGCGCATGGGCAAAGTCACCACTGTATTTTCTTTTTGGACATTCGCTGATAATGTGCAGGATGGTCTATTTGGAGGCACCACAGTCGCAGTTAGGTGTAGGAATTCTTTTCCACTTGTAGTGGAAATCTGCGCAGTTACCATGGCTCGATCGTATCCTGTTAAGAGTAGACCCGGTTTTCCTAGGAAGCTCAAATCCAGGTGGCAGTGACGGTCCTGTGTGGCAGAGTTGACTCAGGCCTAGTATCTTATCTTCCCTGCCATTCCTTAGTAATATTGAAGTTGGTATTCTTCAGTTCTACTGCAGTTCTTAATGGTGGATTTCGGGACCTTAGACGATTCAGATAAACATCGGCGATGTTGTCATGTATTGGTAATTGGGATTATTTATTAATTTCTTAAATTCCCTGAGGAGAGCGTTTTTATGTCGAAGATCTGGTGGGGAGATATGGCTGAGAATAGGTAGACAGTATGTGGGTGTAGACCTTATTGTGCCAGTGGCAAGTCGCATCGTGGTGTTGAGCTGCGTATCTATGAGGTTGGTGTGAGAGCTATTCAGCCAAACAGGAGCGCAGTACTCAGCAGCCGAGAACACAAGTCCCAAGGCGGTGCATCGGAGTAAAGTTGCTGTTGAACCCCTAGTTGTACCACATAATTTTTGAATTACGTTGTTGCGAGTTCTTACTTTGGATTGGACGTTACGAAGGTGTTGTCTAAAGGAGAGTGTTCTATCTAAGGTAACTCCTAGGTATTTAGGGAATCTATTATGTCTCAGTAACTGATTTCCAATGTACACCTGCAATTGTTTGTTAGCCATCTTGCTGTTTAGATGGAAACAGTATACTTCTGTTTTATTGGCATTAAGTGTAAGTCTCCACAATTTAAAGTACTGTACCAACACTTTTATGTCGTGCATTAAGGTCATCTCGGATTTCTCGAATGTTGTATCTCTCGTAGCAGTAGTCCAATCATCGGCATATCCAAATTTTCTTGAAGATGTGGCAGGCATGTCTGAAATGTATAGGCTAAATAAGATTGGAGCAAGAACAGAGCCCGGTGGAAGTCCATTATTTAGTGATCTTTTGGTGCTTACAGTATTCCCCATATGTACTTGGAAAAGTCTTTGGCTTAGCATATTATTCAAGAGCCGGGCAGTCGTCTTACATGGTATCACTTTCAGAAACTTGAAGAGTAGGCCATCCTTCCAGACTGTATCATAGGCTGCTGTCAGATCATTAAAAACCACTGATGCTTCTATGTAAGTTGTAAGAGACATTATTTGGTCTGTAGTGCTTCTGTTCGGTCTGAATCCTGCCTGATCCACTGGGATTTTCTCGAGGATCTTTGGGCCAGTTCTATTGAGAAGGAGCCTTTCTAGTAATTTATAAGTCACACTAAGCAGGCCAATAGGTCGATAGCTCTCTGGTTTATCACTGGCTTTGCCTTTCTTCAAGACGGCTATGATCTTTGTTTGAATAGCTTTGGTAATTGCCCACTCTGTAGGATGTTCGTGAAGAAGGTGGACAACCATACTCTAGCTCTATCCCCACAATGAGTGATAAATTCTGGGTGAATACCATCCACACCTGGTGCTTTGCCTGGCTTGATATCAGCAATTGCAATAGTTATCTCATTCTCAGTAAAAGGTCTAGGGTACTCCGATATATCTGGGACACTGTCCTTCAGGATTTTCAGATTCTTCTTTATTCGTTTTGTGAATACTTTGGCCCTGTTACTTTTGGATGTCGTGACTATATGAGATGCAATTTTGTTTGGGTGAATTTCAGAATTCATTCGTGTAATGGGTTTTCCGTCCTCCAGCTTCCTGAGAAGGGACCAAGCTTCACGACTGGATTTTGTAAAGTCAAGAGATTCAACTTTTGAAATCCACTTTTGTCTTCTTGCAGAATCTAAGCTATGTAAAAGTTGATCTGCAATTTCGTGATCACCACTATCAATGTATTGTTGATAAAGATTATCTGTTTCCTCACTCCATCCAGGGATATACTCTCTACGAAAGCCCCTAGGGATGTGCTTTTTTGCTGTAGATATCACAGCTCCCACGAATCTCTCATATCCTGTGCTTGTTGGTGGTATCTTTCGCAAAACATTGTCAAGGTCCTCTGTAAAGGCAGACCAGTTAGCTTTACTGAAGTTCCAGCGTGGTCGTGGGGTAGTTGAAACTAGAGGAACCTGGATTCCAGGCTCATAGAGGACTGGTCGGTGTTGGCTATGAGGAAAGTCTGTGAGCACTTTCCGGATGATTGGTAAGGATTTATCATTTTTGTTTCTAGACCCAAAGCATAGGTCAGGGCAGTACTCTAATCTCCATGCTGCAGATCTAAAAGTACCTCGATCCTTGGCGTCAAAAACATGGAAAAGGTCATTAATTTCAACCCAACCCATTAGCGCCTCTCCATTGTCATCATTGGTTCTATAATTCCACTCCTGTTGATAGCTGTTGAAGTCTCCTACATAGACAGCTGGGTGTGGATGCACATCTAAAACTTGACTAGGCCACTTGACATTGGGTGGTTTATAGATATTTGAGACTACAGTGTCACCTATTCGAGTAACAACAGTGTGAATATCCTCGCTTGTACTGGAAGAGACAAGATAGACATTATCTACGGTGGAGCGTACGTAGGTGGCATTACCATACGCTTGATGATAGGTAGCTCCCAGAAGATCAAATCCTGGAATCTTTCCTCTTGTTCTCAACTGCTGATCATCTGCAGCATGAGTTTCTTGGATAACTACTAAGTCAACTTCATAAGAAAGTAGCAGTTTAGACAGTGCTTCACTTTTGGATCAGCGAATGCCTTCTATATTAAGTTGGCAAATACGGACAGTAGGTCCCAGTCTCGTAGTAGTAGTAGTAGTAGTAGTAGTAGTTTGGTCCTGAAAAGGACCTTTGGATAGTGAAGCCATGTTCATTAGTGTTGTATCTTGACCAGGAGAAATATGTCTGGTCGCCTGTTCACTGTTGCTCGCTTAGCACCACCCGGGGATCACGTGTAGGGCACTTTAAGGTTAAACCTACGGACGTGAGCAACAATGGATCCCCACTTTAAACAGCAAACATCAGTCAACATCAATTCCTAGTTTTTCCCATCTACTTTGCTATTGTTATAATTGACATATTGTAAAATGCTGGCAGTGTCCATCTAGGATACATATGTGATGGGGACTCGTAAGCAGTAGGTGTATACAGTTTGAAACAGTCAGCACACTGTTCGCTGATAATGCAGCCATTGTTTCAGACACGAGGGAAGGACACCAACATAGTGTTACCAGGTTCCATGAATAATTCATCAAGTTTGGTCTCTAAATCAGTGTTACACAGTTAAGTTATGGCATGTGATTTTATTCTCTAGGAGCATGAACCTCTTATAAAACAATACTGATGGTGAAAATCTGAAGGCTGTGGAGAAATTCAGTTATCTGGGTAGCTATGTGTCATGAAAAAATCATTTTGATGCAGAAATTAATAGCTGCGCAGAAGCAGCAGCTGCTGTGTTTGGAATTCTGTTGGCGTATGATATCCACATTACATACCGAATTGGCTACATACAAGGCTGTTGTTCTCCTGACTCTTATGTATGCCTCAGAGACTTGGTATCCATATCGATATCACATCAAGAAGTTAGACCATTTCCAACTGAGATGTCTCAGGTCGATTCTTCAGATCAAATGGAGTAATTATGTGAGGAGTACTGATGTACTGAAGTAGGCAAACTGCATAGATATAGAGGCTATTCTCTTACAAATCAACTGTGGTGGGCAAGTCACATGGTCCAAATAAAAAATAATGATCTGTTGAAGAAAATCGTTTATGGTGAACTGCAGGATGGGGAAAGAAAGGTTGGGAGACAAAAACTCCATTGTAAAGATGTCCTGAAATGGAACAATAGTCACTGCAAACTGGAATATGTTGAGACTTTAGCACTTGGCAAACAAGCAAGCAAGCACTCTGTAATGTAATATTCACGTTCAGACTGAAGCCTTTGAAAAGAACGACTATAGAAATTGGATGAGAAGCAAAATGCAATAAAACCTAGGCACAGGCAACAGTTTCCCTGCATCTACAGTGCAGAACAGCCATCAGGATGTGGGTTAGTGATGCCTTTTCAAGGCAAAGATTTGGTTCATCAGTGACACCCGACCTCATCAAAGGAATAGGGTCAATAATATAGAAAGATGCTGTGGCTGGGTATGGCCAAAAATGTGTAATTTACGTAATGTTTTAGGTATGATGATTTTTAAATCTACATGTTTTCCTGCAGAGGCTTCGAGTAGTGGTTGTTTTTCCTTATGTCCAGACCAGGAATTACAAAATATAAGTGGTTTTGTTGACAATAAATGTATTTAAAACCAATACAAAGAGATGTCTCAAGATGTCCTACTCACACTCGCTTACACAAAGATATTTGATGAGCACTGTTCTATCTGCTGATACAGGGAGTCCCAACTTTCCATGTGGGAAGCATACACAGAGTTTGCTAATTGTCCATCCATTGATATAGCACCATCGATTTTGTAGCCAGGTGTTGTACTTATTGTCAATTGCAACGTCGATAGTGTGTTTTTGTCCCTTCTCTTGATAATGTACTTCTGGATGAAAACTCATAATTGAACTGGCTCTAATCACAGATCCATGCAGATCCTTTGTTTTCAGTCTTGATATACTCGTTAACTGGAGTAACAAATCCTTCAACTTCTTTCCTTATCTTTACCTTCTCTTGCTTGGACCAAAGTTACACAGTAGTGTTACCCCATACTTCCTTTTCAAATTAGTAATTAAACCTATTGATGCTGTGAAGTTCAAAAGTCCTGTATGTCTGGCTATGTCCATCAGCCTAACTTGTAAATGCAAGTAATGAATGATAGGCGTGCATTCTCTTGCTTCTTCAAACTTGGCCATTTTGCATTGCTTAATCATATTTAATTGCAGTATTTGGTTTTTTCTGAAAACTGTATCATCTTCTCCTTTTGTTGTCATGTAGTCCAACACTCATTAAATATTAGTTTTAGTCTTCAGTGTGGTATATCTTTTCAGGAGCTTGTCATGCATGGTCCACAAAAAGAACACGTTTATAACTGGATTAATGTTGTTACCAAAAAAATGAATAATACAGTTTGTGAAATAGTTCAGTCATTGAGACAAATGAATAAGCTGATAATTAAGCATTAGTAGGATGAAACTGAGTCTTTTAACATTTAGTTATTCATATTATTATCATATTTATCATTTAAGATTTATTTTAACAAAATTGTATATGCTTGTGTTTCAGAGTGACTTCTATGTTTATGATATTGAAAACAATAGGTGGACTTTAATAACAGAAGATACTGGAACAATGGGTGGACCTCAGTTAATTTTTGATCATCAAATGTGCATGGACATTGAAAGAAGAACAATTTATGTATTTGGAGGTCGTGTTCTCACTCCTCCATCTAGGTAAGAATTGTATCTAAATGAACAGTGACCATTAATTAGATGTTACATGCTGATGGAGTTATAGGTATGACTTCAGTACACCAAAGTAGACTGCAAAATCTATGACAAATGCTGTGGTATTCCACTTTACAGACACTTAAAGAATTGATAAGGGGATTATTTAGGTTTGTATATCTTCTGAAAAGTATGAATCCCACAAATAATTCATTTCATAGACTTCTCTATCATGGAAGACAACAAATAGCAACATAAATTAAAATTATCAGAATACCAAAGATACACAAAGTAGAGGTCACCTTGACCAACAATACATCAAATCACCCAACCAAAACAAGCACTTGGCATTTCAATTCATGTTACGTAAGACTCAGGAAATGTGTCTACCATAGCGTGTAGCTGCAGCTTCCCAAGCCAGACAGTCCAACATATATTGAAAGGTGCCCTCTTTCTATCCTGGAAACCCCAGAGGTTTCTTGGGCAATACATATTGGTTTCTTTTTAATAAGTAATGAGAAATGCCAGATGCTTATTGATAGTAATAATAATATTCTTCGTTTCCAGTCTTATGGGTTGGGTTGTGAATCAAGGACCTCCACAGTTGTCTCTCTCTCCACCACTCCCCTTGTCCATATTTCCTCTACTTTTACTCCTCTCTCTATACTCTCCACCATATCGTTCCACTTCTTTCTGGGTCTTCACTGTTGTCAGAAGAATCTGATTATTTTCTCTGTAAATGCTCATTTTGGGATTCTACTTCCATTCTCATCATGTGTCCATACTATGTATGTTTATTGGTCTGTAACTTATAATAATAATAATAATAATAATAATAATAATAATAATAATAATAATAATAATAATAATAATATCTGTAGTTAAATTTTCTTGAGCATCCACTTGCAGTCTATGCTTACACACACTAAAATTGAACATTGTAAGGATAACCTTAAAATCCTGTGGATAATAAAGTCTTTAAATTGTATCTGGAGCACCAGGCTTATAGTCTGTATTAACACACACTTAGTATTAAAATCATGTAAAATATAATGCAGTCGGATATAGTTAGAATGATTTTTGTAGAAATTCGAGTTTGGGAATTGGCTATGATGTTTAAAATGTTGTTTAAAATGAGTAAAATGTCAAAGGGAACTCCTTCAGATGACAATTGCGTTTTTTTTTTTTTTTTTTTTAACATGTTGCAATTCGCTGGAAGTTTGCAGGGAAGTGAGTAACATACATTTCAGACTTATCCGTGAAAGACCTATTTTTATCTACACAATACTTATGTTCTATTCTTTTATTTTTAGACTCAACACACTGGAACTTTAATTTATGTAAATTCCTTGTCTGCATAGGTCCTTGGAGCCATTTCTGATATGCCTTCTTTTTACATTTACAAGCGGCTTTCACTTCATCAGTCCACCAAGATGTTAACTTTCTTCCATCTTTATACAAAGTCGTTCCTAGGCATTCTCTTGCTATTTCTACTGCAGCATCCGTGTATGGCACCGATTCTCTTTCTATGTCCTGAACCTGCTTACTGTCCATTGTTTGGAACATTTCACTAATCATATCCATGTACTTCTGTCTAATTTCGTTGTCTTGGAGATTTTCTACCTTTATCCGTCTACAGACAGATTTAACTTTCTCTATCCTAGGTCTAGAGATATTTAGTTCACTACAGATCAGATAATGGTCCGTATAATCTAAAAATCACTGAAAAATCAGCACATTCCCAACAGATTTCCTGAATTCGAAGTCTGTTAGGATATAGTCTTTAGTGGATCTGGTGCCCCTACCCTCCCATCTGTAGAGGTGAATAGTCTTATACTTGAAGAATGTATTTGAAACTCCTAATCCCATACTAGCACAAGTCCATTAAACTCTTCCCATTCCTATTAGCTTCCATGTCTTCCCCACATTTACCAATGACCCTTTCGTATCTGCCAATTCTCTTTCCAGCTCTCACATTGAAATCGCCCATTAGCACTAGCCTATCCTTGCTGTTGATCCTGACTATGATATTACTCAGTGCTTCATAACACTTGTCAACTTCATCCTCATCTGCACCCTCCCATGAGACAGTTCTCTCCTAATTCGTCCAACTGCCAAATCTACCCACATCATTCGCTCATCTACATGCCTAACAGAAACGATGTTATGTGCCATAGTATTCCTGATGAACAGTTCTACCCTGCACTATACCCTTTCTTAAGACCCGTCAAGTGCACTTCATAATCTATTTCCTCGTTTATCTCCCCTTGCCTGAATATTGTTAACCCTAACACATCCAGACACATCCTCTTTGCTGACTCAGCCAGTTCTACTTTCTTCCATAAGCCCCATTAATATTGATAGCTCCCCATTGAAATCTATTTTGTTTGCCAAGTTGTTTCCAAGGAGTCCCTCACCTGTCAAATGCGAGTGGGACTCCGTTACTCCCATATGTCTGAGTCTTGCCTAAAGCTTTCTGAGCGAGCTTGGTGAAAATTCTGTGAAGCATGATGCTACCCTTACTTACACACAGTCCAAGTGAGGATTTTTCCTCTAATGGGCTAGTGCCCACTGGTGGATTGTATAGTCCTAGCTGTCTGAGCACAAGGAGGGTCACGACTCAGAATATATCCAAGTTGCCCACTCCTATTCCATAGTAACTGGTATCTCGACTCAGAACCTCTTACTAGGTCACTCAGTCGCTGCCCATGGTTCTTAAACTAGGACGGGACTACAGTAACCCACACCAAGTACAGTAGAAGTCCGTTATAGCGAGAATTCATAACGGTGAAAAATTTACTTGCTATAGCGGATTGTCGTTATATCCTATTTTTCGTAAAAGTTGGAGAAAACCCCATACACATTAAAATCGGTTTGAAACAGCAATCAGTTTGTTCAAAACTTGTGTTTTCGCAGATAATATCCACACTACGGTTTACTCGTTTGCTATTTTTTGATATCTGATACTACGTGAACGTTTGTGTTTAACTTCGTATCACTCCAGAGGCCTCTGTGGCAAACGTTTCTTCAGTTCTCTTCTTCAAACAGCATTACCTGACCTAACCATATATGTATCATGAAAACATTTCAAGCGCACGTAGAGAAATCAAAACCACCTCACTACAAATTTACATGGGAATAGTTTTTCCGAAATGTTACTAGACGCAAGAAAATATAAACTATCTTCTGAAATCAGTGATGTACTTTGCTACATCGCGAGGTGTATCTCATTCTTGCTTAATTTCAGTATATAACATTAAAATGAAACAATCGTTTCCTTCAGCCTTTATTTCTAACTGCTATCGGCCACGTCATTTACGCATTATTACGAAAACGAGTTACCCTCTTTCATTTTGTATTTTCTTTTAGTGAACAGCAGTCGACTGGTATTACTAATAGACTCCAACATTGCCTTCGAATGTCGACGAGAAAGCTCACAAGTGTACATAGGGAGAAAACTATAGGTTCGATGATCGATCACATTTTGTGGTAAATGTTTCAGTTTTCTTATTTAAACAGCGTCACCTAACTTAACCGTACTACGAGGCGTGTTTTTTAAATAAGGTCTGTTTGAAAATAAGTACACAATGAAAGGTTATTTCAAAAAAGTAAAGTTATTTTCAGAAAGTACATACTTCACTCTATTTTTCGACATAGTTGCCAAATTTGTTCAAACACTTATCATACCTGTTAACCAATTTTAAAATACCCTCTTCATAGAAACTTACCGCCTGCTCTGATAACCAAGAGTTCACTGCCGTTTTCACGTCGTCATTGTAATGGTTGCCACTGAGGTGATGTTTGAGGTGGAGGAACAGATGGTAATCGCTTGGCGCAAGATCAGGACTGTAGAGGGGATGGTCTAAAACTTCCCAGCCAAAACTGTCCAATAATTCGCGGGTCTGACCTGCAGTGTGAGGTCTTGCATTGTCATGGAGAAGGACAATTCCCTTTGTCAGCATGCCGTATCTTTTGTTTTGAATCGCTCTGCGTAGCTTTCTCAGGGTTTGGCAGTATGCTTCTGCATTGATAGTGGTTCCTCGTTGCATGAAGTTGACCAACAAAACACCATGCCTGTCCCAAAATACCGACACCATGATTTTGCGCTGGGACAGAGTCTGTTTGGCATTCACCTTTACAGGTGTGTGTGAGTGTCTCCATTCCATGCTCTGTTGCTTCGATTCGGGCGTGATATGCGAAACCCATGTTTCGTCTCCAGTTAAGATCTGACTCAAGAAGCAGTCACCTTCTTCGTCATAATGAGTCAAGAACTTCATCGCACTCAAATCTTTGGTTTTTGTGGTCCTCTGTTAGGAATTTCGGGACCCAGCGGGACCACAGTTTCCTAAACTTTAGGTGTTCAGAAACAGTGTTGTAAAGCACTGATCTCGACACGTCAGGAAATTCATTTGAGAGACCTGTTATTGTGAAGCGCCTGTTCTCACGAATCTTCGCTTCCTCTGAAGCCACCAAATCGTCTGTAATCAAAGAATACTTTTATGACTTGCTAAGCAGGAAAACTTGTTAATGAGGAATGCACTAAACAATGTTTCACTGTATAGTCTATATATTATATGTATTTTTTGTTAGTATTTTTTCATTTTCTTTTACACACAGTTTAATTACTTGCTTGAATTAAAAACTCAAATGCCTTTCCATAATTGTTATCTTTTAGCCTTGTTTCCATAATTTACATTATGGATTATTGATATAAACTGTATTAGATATTTTAAAGATACATTTAATTGTTGATTGCATAAGTTAATGGATCGTGTTTACTTTGTCAGCATGTCAGATGACCGCCCTGGTTGTGTTGGCTTGATGGGTCCTTCAGAACCTATCTTCTCTGGACTGTTTTCTTACCATGTTCCTACAAATACATGGAAGAAATTATGCGATGACTGCAGTCGTCCTGGAAGTCCAGGGGTACCAACCATCAGATCTCGTGTTGGCCACTCCATGCTTTTCCATCCTGTAAGTATTTGTTATGAATTATACTCCACTTAATTTATAGCTCTCTTAATTACAAGGTTGCTGATTTACAGAGAAAAATAGCCTTTTCTGAAACTACGCTGTAAATTGGTGACAGCATAAGAGGGAGAGAGATCGAGCGAGTTGGCTGTGTGGTTAGAGGGGTGCAGTTATGAGCTTGCGTTTGGGAGGTATTGGGTTCGAATCCCACTGTTGGCAGCCCTGAAGGTGGTTTTCCGTGGTTTCCCATTTCTGCATCAGGGGAATGCTGGGCCATTTCCTTCCTACTCCTAGCCCTTTCCTATCCCATCTGTGTCGGTGTGGCATAAAGCAAATTATAAAAAATTGTCTTTTTATTTTCAAAATCTCCCTCCATTCGGAGGCTGCCTATGACAAAGAATACATAAACAATTTCATTCAAAAATAAAAAATAAGGTACATTACATATCAATCTGGCAAATATAAGTGGTGTCTGAGTATCAAAAGAGAACCCCTGAGCACTTTCAGCTCTCAGTTGATGAACTCTTTGGAACTGATGTTGAAGGTCTTTATCAGCTCTATCGCTTTCTTAGGGACTGTCCTTCTCGCTGTTCTCGTGCTGCCATTTACTCCGATGCCATGAACTTCCTCATGCACTTGAAATCCTTTCTCATGGAGTGTCTGTCCTATGGTGTGATGTCTGGTGTTTCGAAGAGCTTCACCGAAGGCACAGGAACCCAAGACGTGAGGTAATGTTTGTCTTGCTACATCTTCTGCAGCGGTTAACATCAAGGGACCTTGCCGGTACAGCTCTTACAGGTGCAACGTTACATGTAATTTTCAGTGAATCTCTCCACTCCATGCTAGAAAGGCCATCGTGGTTTCTAACCCAGCGGTTTGCAGGAGGGAACTCCTTGTACCCACACACTCCTTGACCTTTGCTTCTCAACTGGCACCATTTCTCAAATTCAGATTCTCGTAATTGATTTCAGAGTTTCTTCGTGTCCTACTCACCGTGCCTATTCTCACATCGTCAGTTTTATAATTTATTTTTAGCTCAATTAAACATCTGTTAATTTCTTCATTTAGATTTCTAGTATTTTGTTCAACTAATGTATTAATAACCTTGAATATTGTATTGTTATTAACGCTAGCCCCAACATACTTTTAGATAAAATACATATCAGTCTGGCAAATATAAGTGGTGTCTGAGTATCAAAAGAGAACCCCTTGAAGCTGAAAGTGCTCCTTTGAGAAGTAATAATAATAATAATAATAATAATAATAATAATAATAATGTGTTAACCCCAATGAAAATATTTCCATATATTAACACACGGGTACTAACGGTAATCCCCATGTAGTACCTACACTTCATCAAGACAATTATTGAAACTCGGGGACTTTTCCTCTTGGTGAAACTTACAACCTGACTTCACCATGTTTACCATCACGAAGGTGCCAACTATGTGCAATCATTTGAAGTATTACTACTCAGTCCTCCTTATTTCCCTGCTTGTGAGTTGGTAACGATACTTGTTTGATCATTACTGTACTTCGTTTTTCTACCCATGAGCATTGTAAAATTCATTGTGAATGAAGGAGCTCTACTGTGGTCTTCTTGTAGAATGTTGTATTTACAGTATTAAGTGTATCTGACAGTAACCCTCCCACAGGAAGACTTTTCAGTGTTGATAGCAAAAATTAGACAATTCAGACCTACATTAAGCACTTGTACACTGGAATCGCTTATGGGTCAGAAGACAGAAATGTCATCACAGAAGAAAGGATGCTTCAAGAAAATCTACATTGAAAAGCAGCTGTTGGGTTTGAAACAAGCTACAAAGAATGTTTTATCACAGAGCTAACAGGTAATGTGCAAATGTTATTGTGTGATATGATATGCTTTAGAATAGATTGCTCTCAGGTAGGGCAAAGGTGGTGTCATTATTGAGAAGGGAGGAGCATGCTTTGGATTTGACTCAAAATTTTTCGGGGGGGGGGGAGGGGCAGGATTACTGATAACCCACTTCTAAGGTTGGTGTCTTTGCTGTCCATCTCACAACATTGTCGAGGTCTTTTCGCAGTTGCTTACAGTCCAGTTTATTACTCTGCAATAAATCATCTGCAAAGAGAGTTATCTGTGATTCCAGTTCTTTACTTCTATTTGGACTGCTTCCACATTTTCTAAACAAATTAAAGTTAAGTGAGAATTCTTCTCAAATCACAGATAACCCCTCACTTTCATCAACCTCGCCTATCGCAGGCCTCCTCCCTCTACCACCGTAGTTCCCTCTCTCTCCTTCTCCAGCCTACCTGGTTTCACATAACAGATACACTTCTAGACCCGCAGTCTTGGCCACGGCCAGAGCAATACACTGTAGCAACTGAGTAGTCAGCAGCAGAGTAAGGACGTCAAGCAGGTAAGTTTAACTTTGGATCTTAGTCCTCAGTCATATTTCCCTCCTGTTTTGGCCTAGAACCTTACAACTAAGGTATTTTCCTTTCTTTTTTTTTTTGTTTCAGACTATTGGGACATATGAGTCCAGCCCCACAGTTGGATGACAAAAATGGGATGTATTATCTATAAATAAATTAAACGTGGTGAAAATATATGGGGCCCAACTTACATTATTTATAATATGCACTGTCAATATCGTTCATCCTATGGCTTCATCATAAATCCATTACAAACAACAACAGATATGTACATCATGAATCATAATTACATCAAAATTATCATTAGGATGTCGTAATAGATATCCCATTTGTGGGTTCGGCACATATTCATCATATTATATCATTTGTTTATTTTTGTATTTTGCTTAGCTCTGGCAGAACATATGATTCCTAACTCATGAGTAGGTTCTCACGACAGTTTCACTACAATGTTAAAATAATCATAAAAGAATAAAATATACCTGAGACAGACAGGCACCTCGTGCAATGGTAATAATTATTATGAAGGAATGTGGAGGATTTCTAACTATCAAATACTGCGAGCTTGCATCCGGGAGATAGTAGGTTCGAATCCCACTATCGGCAGCCCTAAAAATGGTTTTCCGTGGTTTCACATTTTCACACCAGGCAAATGCTGGGGCTGTACCTTAATTAAGGCCACGGCCGCTTCCTTCCAACTCCTAGGCCTTTCCTATCCCATCGTCGCCATAAGACCTCTCTGTGTCGGTGCGACGTAAAGCCCCTAGCAAAAAAATAACTATTAAATATGGGTTGACTGGTTTATTTACATAAGATGTGCTATTGTTGGAGGACACAATGTACATTGTTGAAGATAACATGAGAAGAATGGCGGTCTTTAGTAACAACAATTGCGTATATGTACAATGACCTTTAAAATGACAACATGTCCGTAATTACAATTGCATTTTCAAATATTTAATCATTAGTCCATTTGAAATTTTGTATAGTCTATCATCGATTCAGTCATGAATAATAAATCTTAAAATGAATATTTGTCTTGAAAATGATTTAAAACATTGCCATAAATGGTGGTTTAAATATCACCTTAATCATTGATTTAATACGTGTCACCATGATATGTTAATCTCGATTGTAACTGACAATAACAAGATTGAATTTGGATATAAATTGGTCCGCATGAGTTTGAGTTGGTTCATTCTCGTCTCCTTTATCCACGGTTCTAAGAGAAATCCTTACATTGGCCAGTATTTGTCTTCAGGTTATATCATTTGAGCAATTATAAATTAACGTTAATTCAATGGCAGAAGCAATAAGATACTCATAAAATGTGAAAGAGATTTTCCCTTTCTCAAACAACATACTCAATTCAGTGCAGAAATAAATAATGTGAGATTAAAGATTGATTCGAAGAACATAAACAAATGTGGTACCATCAAGTAAAGAATAAATCATCTCAACATACTAATAAAATGAGAAGAATCTGGCATCATCCTAGAATGGTACATCCCACAGTATTACAATATAGCCACACTGGATCAGAATTATTCTGGATTAATCTTCGACGAAAGGCTGAAATAAAATCTCATGCACAAACATAATATTACAGTAGTACTGCTGGTGGTTACTGGATCAATTCTGGTCAGATTCTCGTGGAAATAAATCTGTAATAAATAACAAGAGCAGAACTGGGCGTACGGCTTCTAATATTTGTTGATTAATATTGAAGATTGCTACATTCCACATGCTACATTCTATTATCTTTATTTCATTGCTACAAGCGATCTGTCCATTTCTATACTCGAAGACTCTATTCAACAAATACCTCTCATAAAATATCATTGCAACATAACACATAACTTAAATAACACTTCAGTTCAGTAGCTCGTAGACTCATAAACACGTAGATTCAGTACTCGTAGACCTAAGATACAAAGATTCAATAATATGTGCCTAACAGTGCCCTCGATTCTCCTGTAAAATAAAAGTTACCATACAAATCTGCTAAATCTGCTGAATACTCTGATATAGAATTGCTACTCTCTACTCAGCAATAATAATACAAATATTATTACACTCAATGCATAATCATTGTTTCGAAGATCCTAATTTACCTGACCCGTTTAACACTGAAATTAATATTACTGAAGACTAACGTCCAGAAATTCAAATAAGTGAGATATAGATACATGATCAACATTAAATATGGCTTGAAATTATTAATTGAAGATATACTATGTCCTACAGTACCTTGATTTATTTGAAGGTATATCAGTCTCATATTCCGAATATTCTTTCTGCTCTACCAATTGTAAATGATATGTACACAAGAATCAAAATAAAGCAAATAACCTGAAAGAGAATTCTGTATTAGTGAACATAAAAGTAAGGACTTATGTAGAGCCGCCTCCGTCGGGATCAGGTGAAGTAAGTCCATCTTGGCGTTGTTCTGGTGCCTCACATTTTAATTCATCTTGATGTAACACATATTAAAGAAAATACACATCGTGAATGTCGCGGGCTGTAACATAATAGTACACATTATTCTTGGCCAAGCATGCATAAAGTACAATTAATAAAATCAATATTCATACGATCGAGAAATTGTAATTCCAATCTTGAAATTATCACTGCAGACAGTTCAGATTAATATTAAATTCCGTAACTCCGACCCCACGACAGAATACCGGTCGCGCCTATCGTGAATATCGGCGACAATCCTTAGCGTGAAATGCTGCGATAATAATAATAATAATAATAATAATAATAATAATAATAATAATAATAATAATAATAAATGCTCAGCTTATACAATTGCTTCTTTCCACATTCAAGGCAAGAGAATGAGTGAGAGTTGTTAACAATTAATTCTTTCATATAAATAAATTACTATATTGAAATGTTGTTCCGTCATATTCCAAATTAATTATAGATGCAGATTACATTCTCCGTGAAGTAAAGATGGTTATTATCAATGTCGATATGGGGAAAATGTCGCACTATCCTCCCACCATAATGGGACTCTCTTTTAAAATATATCTATAGAGCATCCAGCGTTAAGAAAAGACTACAGGCCTTATGGGCTTTTACTTCTGTTGGTGTTACCCACTTTAGTTCTACATGTATATAAACATTATAACGAATTCCTATCAAAATGTATACTTTTTCTTATGAAACAAGGATTGGTTGTGCCATACAATACTAAATAAGACGTAAAATCATTTTTATATCTTTGAGTTTATCCTTTTAAATATCGTATATGCGGTTCAGTACACGGAACAGCCGGCCATGCTTGTCGCATTGCGCGCCACATTTCAGCGTGTAGTGCGGAAGTGTGTACAGTAGACAACACGTGTAATAACTCAGCGTAACCACTGCAAATCATCATTGGTGAGGTCAGTGCGGCATGTTTCCCTTTTTGTGTGTGTCACTCATTACAATGATTGGGAGATATTCGGCAGAGTGAAGTGATCGTCTTCCTGGGGCGCATAGTGTTTTGTTATAAATACAGTATAATTTATTGTGTTTCATTTTTCGTGTATTGCATTGCTTTTGGTTGTGTGTATCGTGTATAGTTTTTGTCTGTTTAGTATTTTTTATATAATCAGTCAGCGAGTAATACATTTAAATTATAGCTGAACATGTGAAAAGGATAAGTAGTGAAGTTGTCAGGAGAAAGGAACGGCAAATGGTGCTTAATTCATTTTCATATTTGAAAACAAAGCATCCAGGACGAAGTGTAAACTGGGTAGTAGATAAAGCCGCAAAGTTTTTAGGAATTTCGAAGACTTCCGTCTTCAAAATAAGGAAGGAAGCCAGCGAAGGGCACTCCAGAGTCCCAGCAAGAAGCGGGAAAGGAAACAGTTAATTCGCAGTAATTCCAGACTCATTAAATACCATGATTTTGTCAGAAGTGGAATACGGCGCACTGTTCATGAATTCTATTTTAGAGATGAACCGCCAACTCTGAACACAATCCTCACTTCCGAAAAACAGCAACTCCGAACTACCTGATTTTAAGAAATCATACGAATAGGTCATTCAGCATTCCGTATTTTATGTTGCGGAAGAATATTTAAGTTATCGTATTTTGTGATAAACATGAAGCCCTTGCATCTGTTGTCACTTACGAGTAAATTTATCTGAAATGAGCTGAAGGATACATCACCGAGACAGAGATATCTCGCCGTCAGCTTCCTGTGTTGTAACCACACAGTATATGCCTTAATAATGAAATGTTTCTGGGGGCTAATAGACTCAGCACTGCGCTCCCTTAAAGCAACAACGATCATGAAACTTTCTCAGATATAAGAAACAAGACAATCATTTCGGTTTCTGGATATGTATATGCATATTATTATTATTATTATTATTATTATTATTATTATTATTATTATTATTTAGTTCGCATCCCTGCATGTTCAAACTCTTCCTCTATTTCGAATGATACAGTCAGTGGGCTATTATCCTTAGAAACGTTATGGCAAAACGAAATTTCATTAATGACTGGAGATAATCTGGCATTTATATTATTATTAGTCTTGCAACAGCTGTACCAAGCGTTGTATAATTTTATGTCATGACTGTATTTCGCAAGCAGTGTCCGAGCCGCGCTGAGTGAGCGAGTATGGCAACAGTGGAAGGCAGCAGGCCCATAAGGCCTGTAGTCTTTTCTTAACTCTGGATGCTCTATAGTCACCGAGAGAACCTTCTCTTGAAGTCCCTTTTCTACTTTATTCACATAGGGGTGCTGTGTTTTCATGAGTTATGTAAACACAGTATAACCCCGATTTTGCGTGACCTCAGTTTAGCATAAACCTCCATTTAACGGAAGAAATTTCAAGTCCTGAAAATTATTCCATAAGAGCAGTGCAATTTTATATTCGATTTAACTTAGTTCACTATAGGGCAAAACCCACATTTAGCATTAAGGAAATGTTAAAATTCTCAAACATTTATTTCTGTTCATTTTAGTTATAGGACCTTAAGAACATATGAAAAAGACGTCATAAGCTTGCTAAAGATGATTCAAGGCAGAAGAGGAATTTAGAGCGCGGGCACTTAAGGCTAAAGCGAGATGTCTGACTCTGATACAAATCCAACTGCTGTAGTACAGTAGAAGAGAACCCCTGTTTTCATGACAATGTTATTATGCCCTTCAAAAATTCATATATTAAACTGTACGGTGTTCTTCAGTTACAACGAGAACCCTTTTACTGATTCATCCATTATTACGGGCAAAATTGGGCGTGTTTTTTTTTAGTCCATTATCAATATTCATACACTCTACTCCAGCGTTTATATTGAATGCGATCGATCATCTTCTGTATCGATTCCTTGCTACGCATGAGCAAGCTAATCTTGAGTGAACCAGAGCTCACAACTCCAACTGGTATAAACAAACATTGGGAGAACATGTTTTTGCAATAAGTGCAATGACAACAGTTGTCAACTCCTTAGTAATAAAGGCTGAAGTAAACGATTGTTTAATTTTAATACTATGTACTGAAATAAAATAAGAATGTGATACTTTTCCTTCTCAAGATACAGCGGTGTGCATAACAAATTTCAGAGATTAATTTACTGGTTAATTATTATTAGACATTTTTGACATTGTTAATGCCCACAGTTTGATATATCATACGGGTCATTATTATGGCATTACCAAATTAAAAAATGTTTTGTTCCTATCTTTTATATCACAACTGACCTTGTAACTATTTATTGTAATTTCAAAGAATTTGGACGAATATATTTTCTCTGTGCATTAATAGGTTAAAATAGTTTCTTCCTGTCGCTGGATAGGCAGTTGGAAAGGAAGTGTGTGTCATCACTGAGTGTTATAGAAGTCTTCTTCTCGAACTTTTTTTGCACTTGTGGAAATGTTGCACTTACGTTTTTGAAACTTGTTACTTGACACAATTTTCATGTTTGATGGTAATCCTGTTGTTAGTATGTTGGTCATACTAATGTTGAGATATACCGAGCTCGACAGCTGCAGTCGCTTACGTGTGGCCAGTATCCAGTATTCGGGAGATAGTAGGTTCGAACCCCACTGTCGGCAGCCCTGAAGATGGTTTTCTGTGGTTTCCCATTTTCACACGAGGCAAATGCTGGGGCTGTACCTTAAGGCCATGGCCGCTTCCTCCCCACTCCTAGCCCTTCCCTGTCCCATCGTCACCATAAGACCTATCTGTGTCGCTGTGATGTAAAGCAATTAGCAAAAAAAAAAAAAAATTTTTAATGTTGAGATTTTTTAATGTTCTTTCCCTCTGTTCCTCAACTTTAAATATGATATTCTCCAAGTCTTATTCATTTTCAGACCACTGATCTTAAATACATAAAAAGACTAATCCAATCCAGCTTCTCTACCAAGACGTTGACCTTGTGTCCAACTATCTTAACATACGGGTGACTGAACACTTATGCCTTCTGCTAATTGTCACATATACAGGGTGGACCATAAATCATGGTACCCTCTCTTTGGTACAACAAAAATTAACATTCGATTTATGTCATAAGGTATATTCACTATCATGTGTCCAAAATACCAGTGTGAGCATCACCATTATCATAACACAACTGAATATAAACCATGTTCAATGAGAGGTTTTGTAGTAAAAATGTTCCGTGATGATTCCAGATATCTCACAGCAGCCCGCAGTTTATTTGATGTTTGGTAGGTGTGTTGCCTGACATTTTCCTTAGTGGAGCACAACAAAATATTGTCTGGAGTGAAAAAGTAAGGGCTCATTGGTGGCCAGGTCATGGGACCCTTCCTACCTCTGATATGTGCCCAATCCACCTGTCTGGAAACAATTCATTAAGGCAACACTGACAGCAAAATGTGCAGGGGCTCCATTTTGATGTAGGATTATGCTTTCTGCTATTCCAGCTTCCGTTAACTGTGGATAGAATAGTTATCCGAGTATCTTAGGATGACTGCCCATTACTGAATCATTGAAAAATATGGTCCAAAAATATGGTTTGCTTTAATGCCAGCCCGGAACATGTGGTGGATTCTTTTCCATTGGGAATTGTCCTTAGCCCAAAACACAACTTTGTGTTTTCTTGAATTCAGTCAATTGCGCACTCAAGTATGAACATGATGTTATTGCAACCATGTTCCAAATGGAATCTTCAGAGAAGGGCAGCATAAGCATCAAGCGATCATATCAGTATCACTTAGTTTAACAAACAGTAGTTGAAACGGTTTGAGGCCTAAATTTTTAGTCATATGGTGTCGCTTTGTTGTCTGGAGTTTGCCAAGTTCAGCTTGTTGATATTACAGGCGATTGCTCCACAGATGTCTGTACATTGGTACAAGTTTCTCTTTTCATTATGGGTTTTGCGCTTGATTGTTCACACTTCTTCTTTTGAAATGCATGCTTTTGTCATCATAATACAATTTTCTGAGACTGTGAAATTTAACTTTTCTTGGAAACGATTCAAAAGTCATACCATTATTGGGTCTCTCGTGCACCTGCACTGTGGCAAACAAACGCATTTCAGCAGAATACAAATGTGTGTCGATTGCCATAACAGACAGACATTCTGGTTTGAACTTTTTCCCACATTGTTAAAGATTGTTGTGCATTGTAATGAAACCAAAGGGGTAATTTGATTCATTGCCCACCCTGTACGCTCCCCTTGGTCGTTTATGGCTCCTAGAATCATTTCCTCTTGAACATCTTCATCTGATCTATCCATCACACTTTGTAGCAAATATTTATATCAACTGACAAAAACACAACCATTCACAAAAGTGGTGAACATTAGGTTTTGCCTTTACACTGGCTTTTTCATTACTTCTTAGGGGTGAAAATCTAAGTGTAAGATGTGAGAACCATGACAGCTAATCCATAAAGGCATGAAATCGAGCATAACCTTTTACATACCTGGTGTACAGGGCAGCATTCCTAATAAATATAAGCACTGTATTCTTTGTCCATCATGCTTTCACAACCTGTAGATATTGATGAAATTGTTGAAAATTATGTTCCTGAATTATGAGAACCAGCCTTTCAGGATTGTAACTTTAACAATCCTGCAATATGATGATATAAAAGTATTGAAAATAAAATAGGTAGATTTTATGATAAATGACAATAGAGTGAATTATGGTAGTGAGAAAATTTTGTAGAATATGACTTTGTTTTAGTGGAAATTTTGTGTGATCTCTCTACTAATTTCTTCAGTTTATAGATTCTTTTACAATTTTCTTAACGTCGAACCAACACAGATCAGTCTTATGGCGACGATGGGTTTGGAAAGGGCCAGGAGTGGGAAGGAAGTGACCGTGGCCTTAATTGAGGTACAGCTCTGGCATTTTTCCTGGTGTGAAAATGGGAAACCACAGAAAACTATCGAACCCACTATCTCCCGAATGCAAGGTGATAGTTATGTGTACCAAACCGTGTAGCCACTTGTTCGGTGGTTATGTTTAGGTCATTTTCAGAAATCAGTTTTAAGCTTATGCCCTGTTTCAGAAACGTCAGATATCGAACCCAGTGTTTTTGCGTTGCAATGAACGTAAGGTACATCTGTCGGTTTGATGTACTGCCCTCTAACTTAGAGGGCCCTGAGCAAGAGTTATCTATTCATTAACTTCTCGGGCGCATGTGCAGTACTGTACTATATATTGGCAGCTATTACATGTTTTTGTGCTTTCTCATGATCTTCCAACGAAGTAGTTCTAGGCATGATTAACGTTCTAGAATGGCGACGATTATCATAGTCAGTCTAGTATTCTTATCATGTACAGTGAAGATGAATTGAAAGACAGATTCAGGCTAAACAAATACACTGGCATACGTTTGGTTGAGGTTATAGATGACAACTTGCATCCTGTGACAATTTTCCATTATCCCCTCTTGATCAAATATGTTTTTATACTACTGAGTCTTATATTTGTATCTGTATATCCATTAGTGTCCATAAAAAAACCGGTACCAATAATTTTGTATAACAGGTAATTACACATTTATCTTAGTAGGCCTATTTGAATTGGCAGTGAGCATATACTTTTGTCGTGGGATTGTTTTTAATTAACTAACGACATTATATTACAAGGAATTAACAGGTTGTATATGTTAATTACATGATATTTATCGTTATATTGTGGTTAAACAACGTTCATATTTTGGAAAAACAGGGAATATATACGGCTCAGTGCAAACTGGATCACGCATGACAGGTGCTGCTGGTATGCATATTTCATTAGAAATCCTAAACAGTATCAGATTCTTCTGATTGTCCTTAAACGCCACGAAACTGATAACTACACCTGCAAGAGCAAGTTGGAATACCAATTTCTCGCTGCACAAATTGCTCAGATGCGATGCATTACTTGTGCGCATGCGCCTAACTTTTTAGGGAACACGTCTAATGTGCAAAAACAAAGCAGTGTGAGGGGTGGCATCTAGTGAGTATTTTTGAAACTTGATCAGAGAGTCAGTAGTTAACAGTTTGATAACTTAGCTGGAATTATGTTGTGCAACACAGCGAAGATTTATCGAGTCGACTACTGTAATGTATCAATAGCTATTGGACAGATATCTCACCATCAATAGCTATTGGACAGATATCTCACCATTTAAGAAATGCATCTCATTGGCAGAAAAAATGCTTATTGAAAAACATAAAACATTCTGTCACTCGTAATCTAGATTATTTCTGAAGTTCTTTTGCATTGTTGTATTTAGCAGTATTGATATTGATTTTCATATTTCTTTCTTTCCAGGGCTGCCGCAAACTTTTCATTTTTGCTGGCCAGAGAAGTAAAGATTATTTGAATGACTTCTTTACCTTCAATGTGGATACCCAGGAAGTTCGCCAAATTTCTGAGGGAGCCAAGAAAGAGGCTTGCAATATTCCAGCTGCTGGGTTCACGCAGAGAGCTACCATAGATCCCGAGTTGAATGAAATATATGTTCTTTCTGTAAGTTCTAAATGAAAAAAATATATTGATTACACAATCTAGATGAACACTATCAAGAAGAGAAATCTCAATACTCTTAAGAGCATTGCAGGGGGCTGAACTTCGGTGAGAAAAGCTATGTAATATGTAAAAATATCATGGTTTGGTATATAGAATCAACTCTGTGTTGAATGTATTCTTGAAAAGATTCATCTGGGGTATGTTCAGCATGCTAGGGTAACTCAAAGTTTAGGACGTATGGTTGGTTATGAGATAAATTGTGTTCTCTCCACTCCCAGAAATGCTCAAGGTATCAAGGCCTGTTGGCTTATCTGGATGTACTAGATGGCTGTGATAAACTCCTCCATAAATACCATTGTAGTCCTTTCTTCCACAAAACACACACACACCACCCCATGGGAACATCCACAGGAAACTCCAGGTTCTCAGCTAAATACAGTATACTTCACATTTCTGTCAGTTGCTTACCAAATCTCTAGAAAGAAGTCTTTCATCACTGGTGATCTCAGTCCTCTCTATTCTTCTCCCTGAGTAGCCTTGTGCTTGTAACTGCTACAGACCTGCCCAGAAGAGAGAGAGTAGTCATGCAATGAAGTTTGTATTCCTGGTTCTACTTTTGGGAGAAAGTTTAAATAATTATTATCCATCTTGCAGTAAGACTTTGTTACCTGTTGGTAATGCTTTTGGTTCGATTGTAGCAGTCGTCCAAAGTGTCAGTACACTTCGTTGTCCATCTAGGCTATTCACTGGTGTCTGCACTGACATATTGACAGTTCTTTCAGCTGAGTTAAGATCCAGCCATTTTGCTTTGTGACCCTTATCAGAATATAACAGAGAAAAATTAAACTTGGTTTAGTTCTTTTTGTCATGTTCTGGAAGTCCTGAACAACAAATGAATGAGTTAACTTCTAGTAGAAGGTTTCCAGAAATTTTCTAGTTCCCTACCAGCCACAGATACTATTATAGGCTGCCAACCTATCAATTGTGATCTACCAGTAGGTCATGAGAACAGGTTTAGTAGATCATGAGCTTTGAGAAGAGAACAAGGTTTCCAGAAAATATTCAAATCCCCACGCATGTGCCAGGAGAAGCTTATTTTGCATTTTGACTTCTGTTAACATATCAGCAGGTTCTACAATAGCTGAAAATATTCATTCACTTGCATGCTTACGATGGAGTGAGATAGTACTGTATCCCAGTTGTCATATCTATCCATTCTAAACAAAGGAACAAAAAGCCAAGAAGAGAGGAGGAAAGAAATCATATGAAAAGGAAGGTATTATGAAGTAAAGGTACAATATTTTATCAAGTCAGAGAGCTTTTATGGAATGACAAAGTACTCAAGAGAACAAAATTAACATTATATAAACAGTATTTCATATCATTTGTAACATACGGACTAGAAATGCTTGTGACTAATAAGAGACAAGATAGTAAGATCCAAGCAGTAGAAATGAATTTTTTAAGAACATCGGTTAAAAAGACAGGAAGAGATAGAATTTAAAATATTAAAATCAGAGAAGAGCTAAATATAGAACCGTTAGTACAGAAGATACGGAAAGCAAGACTGAGATGTTTCAGACATGTAAAAGGAATGGGAAAGGAACGGGTAGCAAGAAGGAAGTTGGAAAGAGAAGTTAAGGGAAATAAACCAGTTGGGAGACTGAGAAGAAGGTGGATGGATCAGATTTGGAAGGGAAGGACATTAGAGAAGCTGGATTGGATGTGGTGGAAGTAATGGAGCAGGAAAAGTGGAAGGACAGAAAGGAGTGGAGGAGGCTTGTTAACCACACCCGGGTGACTGGAGTGGGACGATGATGATGATGATGATGATGATGATGATGATGTCTGATTTGAAAAAAGTCGGTAGAAAATTAGTAAATATCACAATATTTCTTTGATATCTCAGTTTGCACCTTTTCCATGGTTGAACCTAAATCTCAAAGATCTGAGCACGTCAGTGGAGATAGTTTCAATATACATAGGGCAGCTGATGAACTGGAAATTTATTCCATTAAAAGAGGATCTGTATGTGGAAAGCGTTGCAGAACACAAGAAATGTTGGGCTGTGATTCTGCAAGATAAGTATCCTTGACAGACTAACATTGCACTTAGTTTGAAGGCTCAGCATGTCTGTGTGAACACTTATTTCAAGCATGAACTTCATTAAAACTAAGTTCAGAACTAAATTAACTGATGATTATTTGGAATTATGCATTCAACTTCGTGTTACTACAGTAGTTCTTTATCCAACGTAAAGGTTCCTGTGAAGTTTCACTTCAAGTAAAATTTTATATTTGTGCAGTGTAATTTATTTCCATTAGTATATACCTTGTACTGGTATACCTTGTACTGGATGGGTAACAGTAAAGAGAAAAGAAATGGAGTGGGATTTATAGTGAATCAGAATGTTGAACCAATAGCTGAAGTTGAGTATGTAAATGAAAGAATTATAATAATGCACATACATGTAAAAAAGGAACTACTGAAGATAGTAAAGGTGTATGCTCCAAAGACAGGATGTAGCGAGGAAGAAAAATATTTCCTCAATGAACTGGAAACACATATTGTTGGAGATGGAATCATGATAATGGGAGATCTGAATGCCCATGTGGGAACTGATAGAATGGGATACGAGAATGTTCGGGCCCACATGGGTATGGTGATAGAAAGGAAGATGGAAAGAAACTGTTGGACTTTTGTATCAGAAATAACCTGATGATAAAGAACACATGGTTTATGAAGAGAAATAGCCATAAGATCAGCCGATAGTTGGAATGGACAGTATGGAACACTCATCGATTTTATAATAACAGACCGAGAATGGGGAAGATACGTCATGAATACAAAGATAATCCCCAGTGAAAGTATGGAAGGTGATCATAGATTATTAATTGTGGAATTAAAACAAGTAAAAATCCCTAAAATTGTACTGAAAAAGAAACCAAAGATCAGGATTTGGGAATTGATGAGGAGGATAAAAGAATGGCATTCCAAGATTGTATAAAAAGGAAGTGGAGAAAAAGAGTGGGACAGTTTAAGACAGATTTGTGGAAGCATCAATTGAGGTACGCGGAAAAACAAAAGTAAAGGTTAAGGGAAAGGAGACACGGTGGTGGACAGACAAAATAGAAAAAGAAATAAAAGAAAGGAACAAGGGAAGAAGGAAATGGATGAGGAAAGGCAAAAAACGTATCAGAGGAAGAGAATAAGATAAAAAGATTACATGTGGAAAACAAAAGATTGAAACTACAAGTAAAGAGGAGCATCAAGGAAGAAAAGGAGAAATGATGGGGAGAATTTACGAACAAAATTGAGCAAGATAGTCGAGGAAATCAGATATTATGCAGAGTATTAAAATCAAAAAGAAAAAATCAAGGCATTAGAGAAGATTGATCCATAGTACATGACGAAAAGGGTCTTCAGAAGGTGATGGCAAAATACTTTGAAAAACTTTATAATGAGGATGAATGCTCGGAGGAAGAATGAGATAAGAAAATGGAAATAATAGATGGAGAAAAAGAATAGAACCCGATAACATAGTTGGAACATGAAAGGGCAGTGAAAGCAATGACCAAAGGTAAAGCAAGTGGAAAAGACGAATTCAATGCTGATATGATTACGGCAGCAGGAAGCAGTGGACTACAGGGGCTATACCAAGCCCTCAATGCCATATGGAAGGGTGAAAGGATACCTGAAGATTAGCAACAAGGAAGCATTGTACCATTGTTCAAAAAAGGAAATAGGAAGAAATGCGAAAATTATAGAGGTATAGCTCTATTATCACATGGGCTAAAAATAATGGAGAAAGTCATAGAAAAAAGACTGAGGGATATAATAGAAACACAGAGGAAGAACAATATGGCTTTAGACTGAATAGATCAATAATAGACTTGATATTTCAAATGCGAACGATAGTGGAAAAATACCGGGAAAGGAACAAGGAAATCATCATCCTATTTTTGGATTTGGAAAAAGCTTATGATACAGTTAAGAGAAAACATGTATGGGAATGCGTATGGAAAAGGAATGTACCAAAATCATTAAACAAGGTAAAAATGTTGTATCATGAGAGTAAAAGCAGTGTACAAGTGGGGAGTGGTGACTCTGAAACATTTTATACAAAGAAAGGTCTCGAGCAAGGAAGTGCACTGTTGCCATTATAGTTTATTATATTGCTGGATGAAATCATAAAACATGTAAAACGGAATATCACTTGTGATTAAGTGAATGCTTTGGTATTTGCGGATGATGTGGTGATTTGGGGAAAGGGAGAAAAGGAAGTATAAAGGAGACTGGACATTTGGAATGAAAATCTGAAGGGGTTTGGAATGGTAATTAGCAAAAAGAAAACTGTAGTCATGCACTGTGGAAAAGAGAAAAAGAGAAGCCAAGTGAATGTAGACGGAGAACGGTTAGAGAATGTAGAAAAGTTTACATATCTGGGTAGCATTATTAATGGAAGTAATGAAATCAGCCCTGAAATTAATAACAGACTAAGTAAAGGTACAACATTTTATCATCAAGTCAGAGAGCATTTACGGGATGACCAAGTACCCAAGAGAACAAAATTAACATTATATAAACAGTATTTCATACCAATTGTAACATACGGACTAGAAGCGCTGGTAACTAATAAGAGATGAGATACTAAGATCCAGGCAGTAGAAATTAAATTTTTAAGAACATCCGTTGAAAAGACAAGAAGAGATAGAATCCAAAATATTAAAATCAGAGAAGAGCTAAATATAAAACCGTTAGTACAGAAGATACAGAAAGCAGGACTGAGATGGTTTGGACATGTAAAAAGAATGGGAAAGGAACAGGTAGCAAGAAGGGAATTAGAAAGATAAGTTAAGGGAAAGAGACCATTTGGAAGACGGAGAAGAAGGTGAATGGATGAGATTTGGAAGGATATTAGAGAAGCTGATTGGATCTAGTGGAAGTAATGGAGCAGGAAAAGTGGAAGGACAGAAAGGAGTGGAGGAGGCTTGTTAACCACACCCGGGTGACTGGAGTGGGACATTGGTGGTGATGGTGGTGGTGATGATGATGATGATGATGATGATGATGATTATATACCTTAATTTTATTGTCTAGAGCTGCTGTACTTTTACATTAATTGACTTTTCAAAAATATTATGTTGTAATTGCAATTATTTCAAGGGTAGTTCATTTGAAAATGTCAGAACTTGGCAGTAGGTCACTGAAGCATCTAGACTGCTGGCCCCTGCTCTATTACATGAAGGTACTTCTGTGCTTGTAATGGAGAATTACATAAATATTGGCCACCTTCCTGTAGTATATTAAAAGGTACTGACAAATATGAGATACTTCATGCTTTTCTTCAGGAATTCCTTGTTACATAGTGTATCGTCGTCGTCATCATCCTTGTGTTTTTTCCTATAACAGTTTAATTGAGATCTGTCTTTAGTAGTTAATCACTAGTTTCTTCTCATCACATGCCCATGCTATTTAAGGCAAGCTTCTCACATTTTGTCCAAAACGTGCTACTACTCCCATCCATTGTCTGATATAGTAATTTCTGACAGAATCAAGTTTCGTATATCGTAACGACCAGTGGAGCATATCCATTTCATGGAGGTCTTGCTTGTGTATTATTGAGGCTGGCTATCAACCTGAACCACAGAATGTGACAAGTAGAACAATGGATTTGTACACTTCGCCCTTGAGATAAACGGGTAGTTTCTTTTTTCAGAGCACTCCAGTGGTTTGCAGCCATTTCAACCATGCTGAGTTCACTTGTGCTCGAGCATCAAGAAGCGTTTTGCTATCCAAGTGGGTGTAGGAACTAATATGATCTTGGTAATTAACTTTTATGGGTACCATCCATTTGCAGATTGCATTCAAGGTAGATGGTTTTCATAATGTCGAGTTGCAGACCCTTTTCATTCAAGCAACCCCTGTATCCTTTTTTCTAAGCTGTGTCTGAATTTATATGCTAGTAGCATGTTGTCGTAATCAATTAACCATCTCCTGTTGCCTGGGTATGGTGTAAGAGCCCTCTCCCATTCCTGTCGATTTAGGTATATTTGTGGACTGAGCTCAATAGCTGCAGTCGCTTAAGTGCAGTCATTGTCCAGTAATCGGGAGATAGTGGGTTCAAACCCCACTGTTGGCAGCCCTGAAGATGGTTTTCCGTGGTTTCCCATTTTTCACACTAGGCAAATGCTGGGGCTATACCTTAATTAAGGCCACGGCTGCTTCCTTCCCATTCCTAGGCCTTTCCTATCCCATCGTCGCCATAAGACCTATCTGTGTCAGTGCGACGTAAAGCAAATAGCAAAAATAAGGTATATTTGTTCCTCTTAGACTGTGCACCATTTCACTCCTCTTTCCAGGTTTTGTTCTATTTGAGTAATCCATCTTTTCTAGGTCACCCTCTAGATCTCTCGCCTTCCAGATCTTTCCCAAACCATTCGCTTGCCGTTCTGTTATTGTCTATTCTCTTTGTATGTTCAAACCATTTTAATCTTGATGTAACTATGGTTTCATGGAGAGTGCAGAGGCTGCTTCAGTTTAATTTCATACATACATAATCATTATAGACTGTTATGCCTTTCAGCGTTCAGTCTGCAAGCCTCTGTGAATTTACTAAACGTCGGCACAATCCTCGATTTGCAACTAGTGTTGTGGCCTCATTTAGTTCTATACCTCTTATCTTTAAATCGTTAGAAACCGAGTCTAACCATCGTCGTCTTGGTCTACCTCTACTTCTCTTACCCTCCATAGCAAAGTCCATTATTCTCCTAGGTAACCTATCCTCCTCCATTCGCCTCACATGACCACACCACCGAAGCTGGTTTATGCGTACAGCTTCATCCATCGAGTTCATTCCTAAATTAGCCTTTATCTCCTTATTCCGAGTACCCTCCTGCCATTGTTCCCACTTGTTTGTACCAGCAATCATTCTTGCTACTTTCATGTCTGTTACTTCTAACTTATGAATAAGATATCCTGAGTCCACCCAGCTTTCGCTCCCGTAAAGCAAAGTTGGTCTGAAAACGGACCGATGTAAAGATAGTTTCGTCTGGGAGCTCACTTCCTTCTTACAGAATACTGTTGATCGCAGCTGCGAGCTCACTGCATTAGCTTTACGACACCTTGATTCAATCTCACTTACTGTATTACCATCCTGGGAGAACACACAACCTAAATACTTGAAATTATTGACCTGTTCTAGCTTTGTATCACCCATCTGACATTCAATTCTGTCGAATTTCTTACCTACTGACATCAATTTAGTCTTCGAGAGGCTAATTTTCATACCATACTCATTGCACCTATTTTCTAGTTCCCAGATATTAGACTGTAGGCTTTCGGCACAATCTGCCATTAGGACCAAATCGTCAGCATAGGCCAGACTGCTTACTACATTTCCACCTAATTGATTCCCTCCCTGCCTTTTTATGCCTTTCAGCAGTTGATCCATGTAAACTACGAACAGCAAAGGTCTAACCCCTGTAAGTACCCTGAACCAAGAACTCATTCTACCATCAATTCTCACTGAAGCCCAATTGTCAACATAAATGCTTTCGATTGCTTTTATTAATCTGCCTTTAATTCCATAGTCCCCCAGTATAGCGAACATCTTTTCCCTCGGTACCCTATCATAAGCTTTCTCTAGATCTACAAAACATAAACACAACTGCCTATTCCTCTCGTAGCATTTTTCAATTACCTGGCGCATACTGAAAATCTGATCCTGACAGCCTCTCTGTGGTCTGAAACCACACTGGTTTTCATCCAGCTTCCTCTCAACGACTGATCGCACCCTCCCTTCCAAGATGCCAGTGAATACTTTGTCTGGTATACTAATCAATGAGATACCTCGATAGTTGTTGCAATCCTTCCTGTTCCCTTGCTTATAGATAGGTGCAATTACTGCTTTTGCCCAATCTGAAGGTACCTTACCAACACTCCATGCTCATTTTACTACTCTTTGAAGCCATTTCATCCCTGCCTTCCCACTATACTTCACCATTTCAGGTCTAAATTAATCTATTCCTGCTGCCTTATGACAATGGAGTTTATTTACCATCCTTTCCACTTCCTCAAGCATAATTTCACCAACATCATTTTCCTCCTCCCCATTTGCTTGGCTGTTCACAACACCACCAGGATGATTTCCTTGTACATTGAGAAGATGTTCAAAATATTCCCTCCACCTCTCCAGTGATTCCCTGGGATCTATTATGAGTTCACCTGAATTACTCAAAACACTGTTCATTTCCTTTTTCCCTCCCTTCCTAAGATTCTTTATTACTGTCCAGAAAGGTTTCCCTGCTACTTGACCTAGCCTTTCCAAGTTGTTACCAAAATCTTCCCAGGACTTCTTTTTGGATTCAACAACCATTTGTTTCGCTCTGTTTCTTTCATCTACGTACAAATCCCTGTCTGCCTCGGCTCTTGTTTGGAGCCATTTTTGATAAGCCTTCTTTTTACGTTTACAAGCTGCTCTCACTTCATCATTCCACCAAGATGTTTGCCTTTTCCCATCTTTACAAACAGTTGTTCCTAGGCATTCCCTTGCTGTTTCTACTACAGCATCCCTGTATGCCACCCATTCACTTTCTATATCCTGAACCTGCTTACTGTCTACTGTTCGAAACTTCTCACTAATCATATCCATGTACTTCCGTCTAATTTGCTCGTCCTGGAGATTTTCTACCCTTATTCGTTTGCAGACAGATTTCACTTTCTCTACCCTAGACCTAGAGATACTTAGTTCACTACAGATCAGATAGTGGTCTGTATCATCTAAAAATCCGCGGAAAACTCGTACATTCCTAACAGATTTCCTGAATTCGAAGTCTGTTAAGATATAGTCTGTTATGGATCTGGTACCCCTAGCCTCCCATGTGTAGCGGTGAATAGCCTTATGCTTGAAGAATGTATTCGTAACAGCTAAACTCATACTAGCACAGAAGTCCAGCAAATGCTTCCCATTCCCATTAGCTTCCATATCTTCCCCACATTTACCAATCACCCTTTCATATCCTTCAGTTCTATTCCCAACTCTCGCATTGAAATTGCCCATTAGTACTATTCTATCCTTGCTGTTGACCCTGACCACGATGTTACTCAATGCTTCATAAAACTTGTCAACTTCATCCTCATTCGCACCCTCACATGGTGAATACACGGACACAATTCTAGTCCTAATTCCTCCAACTGACAAATCTACCCACATCATTCGCTCATTTACGTGCCTAACAGAAACTATGTTCCGTGCAATGGTATTCCTGATAAAGAGCCCTACCCCAGACTCTGCCCTTCCCTTTCTAACACCCGTCAAGTACACTTTATAATCTCCTATATCTTCCTCGTTATCTCCCCTTACCGGAATATCACTTACTCCTAGCACATCCAGATGCATCCTCTTTGCTGACTCAGCCAGTTCTACTTTCTTTCTTCCTTCCATAAGCCCCATTAATATTGATAGCTCCCCATCGAATTCCATTTCGTTCGCCAAGTTGTTTCCAAGGAGTCCCTCGCCTGTCAAATGGGAGTGGGACTCCGTTACTCCCATAGGTCCGAGGATTGCTTAAAATGTTCTGAGCTCGGTAGATTCATGAAGCAGGATGCTACCCTACTTACACATAGTCCAAGTGAGGATCTCTCCTCCAACGGGTTATGGACCACCGGTGGATTGTATAGTCCTAGCCGCCTGAGCACAAGGAGGGCCAGGACTCAGAATATGTCCGAGATGCCCACTCCCATTCCATAGTAACTGGTATCCCGACTCTCAGGACCACTTACTAGGCCACTCAGCCGTTGCCCATGGTTCACGAACTAGGACGTGACTACAGTAACCCACAAACATGAACCATCAGGGGAGTCCGGTGCCTTGGGGTCTACCTGAGACTTGTTCTCACAAACAACTGTCGCTTCGGCGACATCAACCTTACCGATGAAATGCGAAAGCAAATTCACATGCAGAACCCCACGTAAGTGGTCAATCCAGTTTAATTTCTTGGCAGAAATTGTTGTTTTGAATTTTTTCTCTTATTTTCTGGGGCATTTATCTCAGGAATTTCATTTCTGCAGTATGGAGTGTACTATCATATCTACTGTTAATTGTGTAAGTTTCAAGGCTCTGTGGTGTTATTAAGTAGAAGGCTTGATGAAGGGTTCTTTTGTTTCCACAAAACATCAGAATTCAACTTTTTAAAATTTTCTTGCATCACATGGATTTTGAGCTGCTGAGTGTGAACTTGGTGTTAGCTTTTTGCCATCACCCTAAGTTTTTGAGAAAAAAAGTACTATTTGCTATTATATGGTATTAGATTTATATGAAGTTTAAACAGTGTGAATTATTTTTGGACAATGCTACACCTGTTATGTGTGTCACTACTATCTTGCAGTACAGTAATTGTCAACAGTAATCGGCCATGATACTTGCTGTAAATGACCCCAGGTAGCGTTTCTCCATAGCAACGATGGTCATTCATATTCTTCGCATGTTCATTCCTTACTTGTCCAAGAGCAACAATAGGAACAGAATCATGCATTTTTAACCCTAGAACTGCTGCAGGTTTATCTGTTAAATGCTGCAGTTATTTTCCCCAGTACACACCATGAAAATTAAAGCATGCCTGTAATCACATATTAATCCTAATAAATCCATATTGTACATCAATAGAAAGCTGAAGGACTGATCTACACGAAGATGACAGAAATAGTATAAAATATTGTTACCATTTCTAACTATTGTAAAATAAAATTATACATTTTTTGAACAAAGGGAATTGTTGAAATGTTTTGCTCTAAGAAAATAATTTCTGATAGATAATTTATTCCTGAAACATAATATTCTGAAAAACACAAGTATTCTGTTACATGTATATTCCTCCAGAATTTTTTTCTCGAAACGGATTTTGAGGTTTTTTCACTAATTTTGAAATTACAGATTATCTTAGTTTTCTTAGGTCAGTTTCATTTTTTTCTGTGGTATGATTAAATTCCTTATAACAATCTACAAAAATATTGACAGTTCACACTTATCCCTTCATTGGTTTCTTCAAATATTGGCGTACTGCCAATAATAACAACATAACCTGCACCGACTTGAACATCATTCCGGTTATCGGAAATTCCCATTACTTCCGAGGCACCTTGTACTTCGCTGTCCTTTTCATTACTTTCAGGTATAATTTCCTTGTTGGAATTAAACACCATAATCACTGTCACCATCATTAGGCCTACTGTCACTAAGATCTTAAAAAATCAAGCGCTTGATTTCAGAATCGGCAACAAAGCTCTAAATAAACCTCTCCAGAACGTTGTTTGTTATTCAAAGACTTTCGAAAGTGAAGATAAAAGTATCAGTGTTCAGCTGCTACCTATATTGGTACCATTTTGTGTCCTGTTATAAATTACGGTGGAAGAATGACACCGTGTATCAGAAGGACGATCACACTTGACGAAACAGTGTACAGTATTCCAGAAAGGCAGTCCGCAGTTCTAGGGTTAAAGACATGTTACAACCTATATTGTGATAAAACTGTAGTAGTTCATTGACTAGCACATCACAACTTGACTGCTCTCTTGTTTCTGAAAAAAGTCAGATCACAGGTTTTTGAAGGGATTCAAGCACTTTAGTTCAAGAGGTCTCAAAGCTTCGTCAAAATCAAGATCGTGAATAAGCTGCTTAATATGGGGGCCAATGAGCACACCTGTGTTCACCTTGGCTTCAATTAACACAGGGAATTTTGTAACATAAGTACATAAAACTGGGTCCAACTTTGTGCATTGCAGCAACAAAACTCTATCGATCCTATTTGCGACATCATTGTGACAATACATATCAGTTGCAGTGGAACGGTATGGGTTCAGGGTGTCATGGAAATAAATTGTTAGCTTAGGTATCTACCCAGTATTCATTAACATTGTGGTGCATGAAATTTACCATAGATGCCATTAACTATGGTATGCATGACTCTGTTACAATTGGGACAATAACCATGTTATCTCTACTAAATTATCTAGCACTATGATAAATACAACAAAGGAAGGTTCTCTCGATGAGTCATAAGAGGGAAGAGTGCACAGGCAAGTGGGCCAAGAGGAGGTATGCCGGGGATCAAGGTGAATTGAGATAAAGGAAAGGATTAAATAACAAATTAGTTCCCTTACATGAGAAAGTTTAGGCTTCAGTGATGGATTCCATAAAGAAATATAGTGAAAATGCATAAACATCCCATTCAAGAGCAGTAGGATAAAGTTACAGCGCTCACTAGAAATTTAGAATAATCTAACTATATTTTTAAACAAGATTGCATAACAAGAATGAAATGATTTATAAGTAGCAATGACAGTTGCAAGTATTTATGAATACCAATGATCTGGAGCCGTTTGGATAATTTTGTTAGTTATATATAAAACACCAAGTTAATACAAACAACCAGCACAATAAGAACTATAAAAAATATCAAGAATAAGTAAGACAAAGTGTGAAGATCAATTTCATAGAACTTATAAGCTTTTCAGTCCATCAAAACATGAAATGTAAGAAATGTAATGCCTAAAACACTATCACATACTAGTAAAAATGGCCATTGATAAATGGAACAATACATTTCATTCTACAGAACATAATCTCTTCAGCCTCTGGCTACCGACAGTTTACGAATATCCTCCCAGAATGCAAAGGGAGATAGCTACTAACTGTTGTCTGTGTAGGCACTGTAAATCAAATTATTCAATGGTCTAAACAGACCAAGTCAATTTCGCTCAGCAAAATGAGAAACTGGCAGAAAAGAACATCAACTGATTACTCCTTTCACGTTAAAGAAGCAAATTAAACCCCAGGCTCACCGCTGTGGACTTGGCTCAGCAGTGAGGAATATATATATAAATATATGGCCGTAGAATTACACTTTTATGGACTAAAACCTGGCCACTTCAAGTGCATTTGGTATTGCCTTGAGCAGGTCTTCCACTGTACAACTGGCTGGGCATGTACCACATTGGAATAAGTGTGCTGCTAGAACCCCACTACTTCAGGTTTGTCCTACATCTCATGACACCTGAACAGTCTGTTGAGTGACTTCCAAGTCTCTCAATCTGCTGTGTGATCTGAACTGGAATAGGCCTTCAGTAAATGTAAGACTGGCAAAGCAGTGGGTCTTAATGACCTCAGAGTTGAGCAAATTAAGAACTTTGGCTCTGCCACAAAGCTCTGGTTGTTGGAGCTGATAAACAGCTTCTTGAAATCTTAAGGTCCCAAGAATCTGGAGAAAAGCAAGGGGTCATAGCCATCCTAAAATTGGACGAAGATCAAAATGATCCTAAGAGTTACAGGCTAATCTCCCTTTTGTGCCATCTTTACAAGATTATGGAAAGACTGATGGACAAGATTCCACAGCAAGCCAGTTTTATGAAAGGGAAGATCTGCACTCAGCATGTAGAACATGGTTTCAAAGGGCAGCAGATTGTGTTTGTAGACCTCTCAGCAGCTTACAATATTATTAATTATTGACTTCTTCTGGAAAAGGTCCATAACATCACAAAAAAGTCTATCTTACTTGTCATCCAAAATCTGCTTCAAAGCCAGAGTTTTCTGAGGCAGGGACGCAGATGGAGAAGACAGAGGAGCGGGCTGGCCCGAAAAAGTGAGCTTGTACCATTGCTATTCAATATTTACACCAATGATCAGCTATTACCAGATGGAACAGAAAATTGAATCTATGCTGATGATCAAGCCATAACTGTTCTAGGAGATGATTGAGTTTGTCAAGCAGAAGCTGTCTAAAGCTCATAACACACCCACTGCCTGTTATAGGAAGAACCAACTAAACCATAATCCATCTACGACACAGACTAGTGCTTTCCATCTGAAAAACAAACAGGCTTTTTGAACTTTGAACGTCAGTTGGAGAGGAGTTCCACTGGAAGACTGCAATGCTCCGAAATATCTGAGAGTTACTCTTGACCTACTTTGACATTCATAAAGCACTGCTCGAACGTCATGCAGAAAGTGGCTGCTTGAAATAACATCATACCAAAGTTGATTAGAACAACATGGGGTGTACATCCAAATTCAGTGAAGACATCTGCAGCTATTCTGCAGCTGAGTACACGTGCTTAGTATGGCATAAATCCTGCCATGCCAAAACCATGGATGTGGCATTCAATGAGACATGGCAAATTATCACTGGCTGTATGCATCCCACATCTCTGGAAAAGCTCCACTGTCTTTTGTTGGTATAGCACCTCACAACATCCACCAAGATATAGCTGCGAGGAAAGACTTCTATTCTTTGTATTCTTTGATGTGTAGGAAGGACCCAAGTCTTGCTGAAAAGTTCCATCATCTGGAAATATTTTCTACTGCTCATGAAAAACTCTCCTTTTCAGTATTTTGATGTACTGGTTGCTTTTCATCATCCCATTGACTGGCACAAAGGGTTGGGACCTTCACATGTGAAACACCTGTAAAACATCATCTTCATGGTATATTTTATGGTTTCCTGCAAATATGCTGAATTTGTCAGCTCGTTCTTCTCTCAATATACCCACGTTGAACTGTCATCTCTTGCACTTCAACTTTGTTCATCAGAGAAGAGATCTTAGCTTCCAGTGTTCTGTTTTTCAATCCTGATGCCTATGTGCCCACAAGAAACAGTGACCACATAGACACGAAATTTAGTAGCTCTCTCTCTGTATATCATTGTTTTCTGTGATAATTCTACAGTTGCACTCGAGTCATATACTCTAAGCAACTTCAAGATTCCACTAAAGTATAACACATGCAAACAATATATTTTCAACCTATAACAGTCATTACTCAAAACAATTATTCAGTCAGTCAGTAAACAAACTACCGAGCTCGATAGCTGCAGTCGCTTAAGTGCGGCCAGTATCCAGTAATCGGGAGATCGTGGGTTCGAACCCCACTGTCGGCAGCCCTGAAGATGGTTTTCCGTGGTTTCCCATTTTCACACCAGGCAAATGCCGGGGCTGTACCTTAATTAAGGCCACGGCCGCTTCCTTCCATTTCCTAGGCCTTTCCCATCCCATCGTCGCCATAAGACATATCTGTGTCGGTGCGACGTAAAACAAATAGCAAAAAAAAAAAAAAAAGTAAACAAACTATGCTTAGAAAGAGCAGTATCTAAGAATAAGCAATATGTAGCACACCGATATCAACCACAAGGAAAATGATGAAAAATAAATATTCTGATTACTGTACTTACTGTATGCTATTATGTTGTTTGATAGAAATAGAGTTATTGCTTCTTGTATGTTAGGTGCTGATATTATTTCACAATTCTTCATTTGTGTTCTCAGTTTGAAACCTGTTAGTCACAATGCCTAAAAGTTCACATTGCAGAGATACTTTAAAAGATGTTCCCTGAACTTCTTTACCATTTCCATTATTATTCACATGTTGTTATGCAACTTTTTCATCCTTTCTTGAAATGTGTAGTCCACAGTTTCCCATTGTTTGTGAAATTGCAATACTTTATATTTACTATACTGTGGATGCAGCAGTAAAAGAAAACAGGGTGTAAAATGTCTCCAGCCTTCTAAAATCTAACTACATGATGCTGTTTTTCTAGTAGAGCATGCATTATGCTGCAGGGCTGTGTACAATCCAATCTTGCCTCATACATAGTATAAAGACATGCGTATCGACATAATCCCTATATAAACATACACCTATCAGTGGGCCCAACCATTCATAGTGGAAAACCTAGCTTACTATATTTTTACTTGCTCATATATGGTAAACTGTCATCAAAAGTTAAAACGTCAATATATCCACGTCAGTATTATCTCGTGTTAGAACGGCTTTTGTGTTCTTTGAGTGATAGGATACCTGAATTTGTATGGACATTATTATTTATTGTTAAGGTTTTGGTTGTATTTTATTTTATATTTTTAAAGAGACTATATGTGTTTATAGATTATATTTTCTACAGTAGATTTACTGCCTGGGAATATTCCTGTATTATTTTTCATAATCTCTTTTCCATCCTCTGCAAACATCTCTGAGGAGTAAAACATTTGTTTTATTATTGCATAAAGGAAATGCTAATGCATAATATATGTGTATTGTAAATCTTTAAATTTCATCTGACTGGAAAAAAGAATCATCTAGACTTAATTTTCCATAGGGACTCAGTAAAGACAAGGAGAAGAGAGATGACAATGTGCAGAACTCTTTTTGGGTTTACTACATTCTACAAAATAAATGGTATGTATTTGAATATTTTTATTTGTCCATTTGTCTTAAACCCCCTCCCCAATACATCGTACTAGGTCGTATCTGTGTTTTAGGAACCTATACCTCTGCCATCTCATAGTGAATTTTATTAGAGTTAACTACTAGCACTCTTGGCACAGAGTATTTAGAAAAGATTACAACATATCTTAATGTTTAGTGATCTTCGGATATTAGTTTAACAGAGGTACCAACTATTACATGTTGTCCATGATTACTACGGATTTCACCTCACGATTACGTCATTATGGTCAAAGGGAAAATTATTACGGAAAAGTGACATTATTACGAAAAGGTCAATTTTCTATGGAAAAAAAAAATAAAGAAGAAAAGATGTTCAATCCTTTCCAGCATTTCTGATCAGTCCTCGTTCCATTGCCTCTTGTTGGCAGTGGTACTTATTCGATCGTTCTTTTGCTACCTACCAGATGTATGCGTAAGTCTTTTCCGATTTCACTAAGAGATAACGCCAGCAAACAGTACGCAACGTATGAATTTGACACATACGTCAGTTTGTTCATCTGACATAACCTACCAACACACACAAGTTGAGTCCGCCAAACACTAGCGTCCATGTTGTATCATTCAGTGATCATGTCTATGTTTGTGCCTGAAAAAGAACATTTGCGGCACGCATTGCTTTTCTTATTTAATCAAAAGAAAAAGGCTGTGGAAAGTCATTGTTTGAATATGTGAGACATGGTTTTGACAATTTAAACGTGGTCAATGTGAAAGGCAGTGCACGCTCTGGTAGACCACAAAAGTGCAAAGACGAGCAATGAACTCTTGAAGCCCGACGAAATCGTTAATACACAATGCTTTCGCCAACAAATGGTTAATTTAAATCGCGCATTGATCGAAAGATGTCTGGAATGGGTCAGAAGACATGGCAAAGTGATTTTGTTACAGGACAGTGCACCATCTCACACAGCAAAACCAGTGAAAGACACCTTGAAATTGCTTGGATGGGACATCCTTTCACGCCCACCGTACTGCCCCAACCTGGCGCCATCTGACTATCACCTCTTCGCATCAATGGGGCGTGCGCTTGCAGAGCACCACATCAACAATTTCGAGGAAGTTGGAAAATGGCTTGACGAATGGTTTGCTGCAAAAGACAAGTAGTTTTTCTAGCATGGCATACATAACTTACCTGAAAGATGGGCAAAGTGTGTAGAAGCCGATGGCCAATATTTTGAATAAACAATCAATGAATTTCGCTTGAAAATCACATGTTTTCGTTACCACAAAAACTGGCAAAAACTAATGCGTACACTTGGTATAAGCGTTGTGAAATTCATTGTGTGAATGTAGGAGTTCTTCAGTACAAATCCTTAAGTAATGTTGTATTTTACACATATGCCTGCCCTTACAAAGTTAAGCCTGTTCTGAAAGTAATAAATAAATATTGTGAGGTTTATAAACCTGGCTGTGATTTAGCCGTTGATAAAGCGGAAGTACATGAGATCAAAGTCAACCAAATGGGGCTTCAAACTTTGTAATATTGCGACCTCTAACGCCCGGTTTCTTCAACTCTATGTTAAATATTACTTAACAAATGTTAACTAACAATTGTTATTGATTTAACACTTCATTTAAAAGTGCCCTGTTTCATGAACATATTTCCAACATTTGTTAAGAAACAATTGTTAAAGTCAAATTAACACATTTCCATGAGATTTCTGAACACATTTGGCAGTGAGCGTGTTTTGTTTCTTTACATAAAGTGCTCTTAGTGGTGTGTTGAAATAGTATTTTGTTACACAGGCACATGGTTGACATTATTATAGGTTATGGTTAGCGGAGACCTATTATAGGTTATGGTTAGCAGAGACCGATAAGACTTAAACATGTCAAGTAAGAAGCAACAAAAGCGTTATTATGATGAATGCAAGACAAATGTTGTTATAGTTTTAATTTAAAATTATGCTAGTGTGCTTAAAAAATGAAGGAACGGACTGTTATATCACAACATTCGATCCTTATATTCTTATCACCGCAAAAATGTGATAATTGATATGTTTTGAATAATTTTCGGGCATTCTTTTATTGCGGGGAAAATAAGCTAATGCCTTGTTAATGCTGCAATGGCAGCAGGAATTCTTTGGACGATTCTACACATTCTTTTCTTGCAATCATGAACATAGTCGCCTACAATAGGGAATTTAAAGATAAAAACTTCATTGTTCCGTATTGAAATTATTGATGTTAAAAATTAAATAATTGAAAAGGAGGTTCAACCTATTCAATACTTAAAAGAAGGAAATGCAGTAATTACATTCCTATTTAAATGGGACCGGTTTCGACCTTAGTCCAGGTCATCATCAGCCGTAAAAAGATGTACAATGTTCATGAATATTGGAGGTCAGTTTCACACTTTGATAGGCACAAAGACACGACACCACATTCTGTATGCACAAAGTCACAACACTATCGACTAATAAACGAAGATCAAAAATAACTAGAAGTCGCAGACGAATAGATTTGTAGTAGAAAGCCGCCAGCTCCTGGTGATCAGCGCGGCACATTCAAGGTCATGCGCTGCGGTCGAACGCCAAAGTAGAGTGGAGAATGTTTTGAAGGTCTAGAATTTGTCACGGTTGCGGGAAGTTAAGTACGTATATAGAAATATACGACGCAAATCAGAATAATTGAGTGAGTACTTGTACTCCTGCTAAGTTCTTGGAAAACAGTTGACTTGAAAAAACAATTGTAGAGAGAAGGAAAAAATGTAGTAAAAAGCGCAATATCGGAAAACAAATGAAAACTTATATGCACAGTGCGCTATTTTTAAATGAAAAATTTTTAGGTTATGATTGAAGTAGTCGAAGTTGGTGCAAGACAAGAGTTAAAATTTGAAAGAGGAGAAACCAAAATGAAGGTCGTGGGTTGTTTTTTTTTTTTTTTTTTTTTTCCACTCAGGATGCTTATAAAATAACTAATATTTTTAAAAAACATAATATGAAAATTTCTTTTAGAACTAACAATAGAAGTCTTGATATCTTACACAACTCTAAATCTCTAAATAAGTCTAATGCTTTTTCTAAATCTGGTGTATACAGATTTAAATGCAACAACTGCAATTCCTCCTACGTCGGACAAACTGGCCGCAACTTCAATATCAGGTACTCTGAACATGTCAACGCCATTAAATACAACAGATTCTCTGCCATAGGACAGCACATACAAGACTCCAAGCATAGTTTCACCAGTATTGACAATGACTTAAATATACTTAAAATCATTAACAAAGGCCCCCTCTTAAACATTACTGAAAATTGCTTTATCCACCTTGACCAGTACTTCAACCCTAATTTCAATTTAAACGACATTTCTGAAAAACCCAATATCCTTTTTGACTTCCTAATTCTTCTTCTCAAAAATTCCAAATTCCAAAACCCCAATTCTATTTTCCATGCCTTACATAGTTCCCACCCACATTTTCTACCTCCAATAACCCACCCTCCTAACCCACCCCCCACCCTAAACTACCCCTCCTTCATTTCCCTATCTTATCCTTCCTCATTACCATCTAACTTCAATTTCTTTTATTCTTTCTCTTATTTCACTATCACTCTTCCTCGTTTAATTTATTCTTCCTTCTCTCTATATATATATATTTTAAAAAAACCCACGACCTTCATTTCGGTTTCTCCTCTTTCAAATTTTAACTCTTGTCTTGCACCAACTTCGACTACTTCAATCATAACCTAAAAATTTTTCATTTAAAAATAGCGCACTGTGCATATAAGTTTTCATTTGTTTTCCGATATTTCGCTTTTTACTACATTTTTTTCTTCTCTCTACAATTGTTTTTTCAAGTCAACTGTTTTCCAAGAACTTAGCAGGAGTACAAGTACTCACTCAATTATTCTGATTTGCGTCGTATATTTCTATATACGTACTTAACTTCCCGCAACCGTGACAAATTCTAGACCTTCAAAACATTCTCCACTCTACTTTGGCGTTCGACCGCAGCGCATGACCTTGAATGTGCCGCGCTGATCACCAGGAGCTGGCGGCTTTCTACTACAAATCTATTCGTCTGCGACTTCTAGTTATTTTTGATCTTCGTTTATTAGTTGATAGTGTTGTGACTTTGTGCATACAGAATGTGGTGTCGTGTCTTTGTGCCTATCAAAGTGTGAAACTGACCTCCAATATTCATAAACATTGTACATCTTTTTACGGCTGATGATGACCTGGACTAAGGTCGAAACCGGTCCCATTTAAATAGGAATGTAATTACTGCATTTCCTTCTTTTAAGTATTGAATAGGTTGAACCTCCTTTTCAATTATTTAATTTTTAACTACAATAGGGAACATGCATGATCTGGGGTTTTAGTTAACAATATGCTAATCTGATTCAAAATTCCACGCTGAATTAAAAAATGTGATCAGAATGTACAAATAATAACTCCAAACATGATAAAAATCTAAATTAAAGTACGAAAATGTCACGAGACGCAAGTACGCCATCTCATTGGTCTGACGTCATCGGACAGGTTGACTGAATTAGGAGACAAAATAACACATAAAGTGCTGCGAGAAGCAGGATACACTTTGCGTATTTTTACTTTGTTAGTGTCTGGCATGGTTAAATTCGAGGTCTATACATTGGATAATAATTTGAGTGGTATATTTTAGACTTAAAATGAATCCTGTGCAGACAGTGAGCCAGAAAACTTATAAATGGTGTATAGTTCCGATGTGCAATAGCATATCGCATACCATCCCAAACAAATTGTTTATTAATGTTCCAAAGACTCTAAAACTAGGGACAAAATGGATTTCGGCGAGCCGTAGAAATGCTGGTGATACATCGGAAAAGTCTACCTTTTTTTTTTTTTAAGATCATTTTAACGTAAGTTGAATTTGTTTGAATTTTCAATCACTTTTCCATGTCAGCTGTTCTAGTGGTTAAACTTTACATTTTAATGTATGATGCTTTAATTAAATGCTTCAATTACATCTTGGAATATGAAAGTAATAAACAGTGCATTAATTAATGCTGATTATTAAAGTATTCTCCAAACCTAACCTATGTTTTGGGTGATCCATGTCAAGGTAATAAATCAAAGGGGTTATGAACCATATTGACAGCTGTAATTATACCAGTTTATCTTGGCACGTGACGGTTATTTATGTCTTTATTGAAGAGCTTACATTTCTAAAGAAATTTAGGTTATAGCTAAATTCTCTCTCTCTATATATATACCGAGCTCGATAGCTGCAGTCGCTTAAGTGCGGCCAGTATCCGGGAGATAGTAGGTTCGAATCCCACTGTCGGCAGCCCTGAAGATGGTTTTCGTGGTTTCCCATTTTCACACCAGGCAAATGCTGGGGCTGTACCTTAATTAAGGCCACGGCCTCTTCCTTCCCACTCCTAGCCCTTTCCAGTCCTATCGTCCCCATAAGACCTATCTGTGTCGGTGCGACGTAAAGCAACTAGCAAAAAAAAAAATTTCTTTAATATAACAAAAAATAGGCATGTACATCATGAAAGAAAACGTGAATTTAACAAATGTATATCTCTACACAAAACCAATGCTTGTCTGTTGGGGTCTTATAAGTTAACAATGCTCAATTATTATAATTATCATAATATTAAAGAAATAAATAACATAATTGGACACAGGTGAAAGTAGTGATGCTGGTGTTTAAAATATTATCCAACTCAGCCTAAGTTTTAGGTTATACAAGCCAAATCAATAAACCGAAGGGTAAAATACCGGGCGAATAGGCCATGTGGTTAGGAGCGCGCAGCTGTGAGCTCGCATCCGGAACATAGTGGGTTCGAACCCCACTGTCGGCAGCCCTGAAGATTGTTTTCCGTGGTTTCCCATTTTCACACCAGGCAAATGCTGGGGCTGTACCTTAATTAAAGCCACGGCCGCTTCCTTCCCATTCCTAGGCCTTTCCTGTCCCATTGTCGCCATAAGACCTATCTGTGATGGTGCGACAAGAAGCAATTTGAAGAGAAAAAAGGGTAAAAGTCACAGCACCCAAAAACATTCCTGTATTGAATGACTAAAATGTCACCAAGACACTTTTCTTGCGTGATATGTTCAGCTTGTTAAAAGCCAAATGTAATTAATGTTATTGGCTTTACGCCCCGCTAACTACCTCTATGGTTTTCGGAGACGCCGATGTGCAGGAATTTAGTCCTGTAGGAGTTCTTTTACGTGCCAGTAAATCTACCAACACGAGGATGATGTATTTGAGCACCTTCAGCTACCACCGGACTGAACCAGGATCGAACCTGCCAAGTTGGTGTCAGAAGGCCAGCACATCAACCGTCTGAACCATTCAGCCCGACTTGTGAAAACTAGATGAAGTCATATTTATCTTTATATTTATCATGTTAAACTTTTTCCCTCCACCAAGATATGTAATGTTTCTCTTTCATGGGCCCCGGAAGTGGGTAGGCCAGTTGCCCCAACCATAAATATATATTTTTTTCGGGAATGATAGATTATAGACCTATAGTACTATGATCTTTCTTTCTTTCCTTCTTTCTTAATCAGTTTATCATTCAGGGTTGGTTTTCCCTCGGACTCAGCGAGGGATTTCACTTCTACCACTTCAAGGGCAGTGTCCTGGAGCGTGAGACTTTGGGTATGGTGATATAACTGGTGAGAAGGGCCATTACCTCGCCCAGGCGGCCTCACCTGCTATGCTCAACAGGTGCCTAGTTGGAGGATGGGAAGTTCGGAAGGGATAGACAAGGAAGAGGGAAGGAAACAGCCATGGCCTTAGGTACCTGGAGGAGAAGTGGGAAACTACGGAAAACCATTTCGAGGATGGCTGAGGTGGGATTCGAAGCCCCTCTACTCAGTTGACCTCCCGAGGCTGAGTAGACCCCGTTCCAGCCCTCGTACTGTTTATTTACAACCTTCATGGCAGAGCCGGGAATCGAAACCAGGCCTCTGGGGGTGGCAGCTAATCACATTAACCACTACACCACAGAGGCGGACCAGTACTATAATGCTACCTATATGTTTGTTAGTGCTGAAATCCGATTTCTTACTTCACTAATGCTGAAAGCCCGAAAGCTTAAGGACTTGCTTGAGCTGCTTGAATATGTCCTTCCAAGATATCACCAGTATTAGAGGGAACTGACAGCTGGCAATGGCCAACACGTGGCTGAGGAATCTTTCTTCTATGCATTAGAATATGACCCATGTGACTGATTATTGTCCCATGAGGGAATGTCGTGCCATATCCCAAAATAAGTCTGCAGCATATTTGTATCTAATTTCCCGGGCGAGTTGGCCGTGCGATTATGGGCGCGTGGCTGTGAGCTTGCATCTAGGAGATAGTGGGTTCGAATCCCACTGTCGGCAGCCCTGAAGATGCTTTTCCGTGTTTTTGCGTTTTCACACCGGGCAAATGCTGGGGCTATACCTTAATTAGGGCCACGACCGCTTCCTTCCAACTCCTAGGCCTTTCCTATCCCATCGTCGCCATAAGACCTATCTGTGTCGGTGCAACGTAAAGCCACTAGCAAAAAAATTAGAAATATCCAATTTACTGTATATAAAAAACATTTTTTGTATTGTATGACCACAAAATAATGTTTGGTTACGAATCTAAGGTAAAACATAAAATCAGCTTCATGGTCCGTATCGCACTTCAATAGATTCACAATTAAGAACGCATCATCAATATTACACCCGGCGCAAAACTGTGAAAGAATGACAGAGTTACTATTCCAAAGGAAAGCAGGCTTAATAAGATTTGACAACTAGGAATTAGTTATATCTTCATCTACATTAATAATAAGAGCCGCACTGTGATATCAGGATTTCTTCATTTCGATAATTACTTATAAATTGTATAATTTTAATTTATAAATTGATCTTTTTTCATGAATTATTAAGAAAAGAATATTTATTAGGACAATTTCTCTATGGAATATTGTACAAGTGTTTCCTTGACGACTGCTTTCTATTGTAGAAATAATTTATATATTTTCTCTTGAGTTATTTGTTTGTTTTAATCTTGTCAATCTTATGTTAATTTTAAGGACGCTTCCTCTAAAGCATTACTTTGTCAATTTTATACATTTTTCATCTAAACAGTGTTATGTGGCTGAAGATGTTGATAATATACGAAACATGTACCACTTTTGACCATTAAAAATTGCCTTAAGCAATCATTGTATCGACTAGGTGGAAAATAAATACTTAATTGTGAATCTAAGGTAAAATACGAGGGTTGGGGCAAAAGTCATGGCAACTATTTTTTTCTTGAAGATACCAGTCCTGTTGGAAAATGTGACATATACAGACGAAAGGACAAGGTGTTGACTACATGTGTGGACAACGAATAGCACTGAAATATCGTAACACACTAATTTATTACGGTAGTATACAGGGCAATATGGCCTTCCCGGTGCAAAATAATGACAACACAGTACACATAAAGTTGACATGACAAACCTGGTCCTAAAGACCCTCCAAGTAGTCCCCTGCTACTGACACCACACGCTGCCAACGATGCGGGAGGCGCTGAATACCATCTGCCTCAGCATTTGCCGCACCATGTGTGAATCGGGTCGCCTGTTGGCGCACAGCATTAGCAATGTCCTCTCGTGTTGCAAACTGCCTACCACGTTGTGGTTCCTTAATCTTTTGAATGAGATCGAAGTCACAGGGCGAAATGTCGGGAGAGTACGTGGGTGCTCCAATTCTTCCCATCCCCAACGTCGCAGTAGCTGCCCTACACACTCTGCTTTATGTGGTTTTGCATTGTCATGCAGGATTATTGCACTGTCCACAAGATCCGGACATTAAATGTCGCACCAGGAAGTCCGTGTGGTACTGTGCGGTCACTGTTCTGCCATGTGGAACAAAGTGGCAAACAATGACACCCCTGACGTCATATGCGATGATCACCATCAATTTGACTGGGGAAGGATTCTGACGGATCTTCTGCCTCCTTGGTGATCCAGCATGTCGCCACTCTGCGGACTGTCGTTTCAGTTCTGGGTCGTATGCCCTGGCCCAAAATTCATCGATGGCGATTATTCGTGACAAGAATTGATCACCGTCCTGTTGCCAGCGTGCAAGGTGGTCGGAGCATATTGCAAAGCACACCCACCTTTGACCTTCCGTCACTGCATGCGGTACCCACTGCGATGCGATTTTGTGCAGTTGCAGCTCATTGCGCAATATCCTGTGGACGGTGCGTTTCTCGATGCCCCTTGCCCTCTCTAACTCCAGTAACGTCCGTTGTCTGTCTTCATCCAGGAGCTGCTCAATGACGGCACGTGCTACGTCGGTCCGCACACTGACAGGTCGTCCCGAACATTGCTCAACACTGGTTGACACACGTCCTTGCTGAAACTTTCCTACCCACCGTGCAACTGTGCAGTATGGTAGGGTATTATTCCCACGGGCTTCATTGCCATTCCATCGCATTTCTCCCTCGGAGAAAGGCTCTTTTGATGTAAGCGCGCTGCTCAACACAGGTTACTTCCATCTCGCACGACACTAACCACCTGACTGATTTCACAGCCATTGCTGCGCTACTACCAGCTATCACAGAACCATCTGTTGTTCTGCATACACACTATCCCTGCAGAACTTCCACACGACACACATACGTTTGTGATCCATTCACATATCTACAAGAAAAAAATAGTTGCCATGACTTTTGCCCCAACCTCGTATTATTTATAGCTACGTCATGCAAAAGTCAATTTTCTTCAGTTTTTATATTGCTATTTTTCCAAGCAACTTTCATTTTTAATACAGTTTTGTTATATTGATAATTGGTAATTTAAAGGTACTACATTGAGATAAAATAATGAAAAAAATATTTTTATGGTATAGTTTTTGTTTCTTGACATTCACAAAAGTTGATTTATCTCTGTTCTAACGAAACTTTGAATAGCCCGTTTTTGCGAGCAGCCATTCAATTTCTCGGTCTTTATGTACACGCATCACGAGAAAACGGCTGAGGAGAATTTAATGAAAATCGGTATGTGAAGTCGGGTGATGAGCCATTAGAATCTAGGCTATAAATAATTATACTCATGCCTAGTTAAAAGGTAGTTTAGAGGAAGGCCTAAAATTTAATTCTCAAATATTTATATTATTAGTGGTTCTATCGTAAAATACTACATAACGAAAGTTATATAGAATTAAATTTCTGATCATTTGTCATATATTGTTACCGTACCGGCTTTGATAACACAGATATTCATGAATTTGTATTTTTATTGACAAGTCCATATCAGCGCCGAGCCACGAGAAAATGAGTTAACAGAATTTAATGAAAATCGGTATATAGAGTCGGGGAATAAGAGCTACAGTCTGTTATAAACAATTTTATTCATCCTGAATGAAATTGTAGTTTAGGGGAAGGTGCCTGAAATTTAATTTTTAAATACCGATGTTATTAGTCCTATCGCATAGGACTACATAACAAAAGTTATAGAGAATACAATTTCCGACCATTTATGTTTTATTCAGTTTTACCGTACCAGAGTTGGAAGAAAACTAAATGTGAAGGCCTACAATATTGAAAGCGCATAACATTGATAAACATTTACATTACATTGACCATTGTTTGTTGTGATGTTCTTTGTCTCTTATGTTGCCGCTCAACTCAGATGGGATTACTGCTGCGTACTGAGTATAACAGCCTGACTGAATTGGCGGGAAATAGCTGGGGAGTTGCAAAACTTTTTTCTTTACCATGCCATTCCTCTGGTTCATACATTTTCTGATACTGCCGGTACGTAACAGAGTGGTTTATCATAGTATTCCAGCTATTCGATCCCTACTATGCCGTGCTGGTTTGAATGGGGGGTGTGCATACTTAAGGCAGAGGCCCACTTAGTGGTGGTGGTGGTGGTGGTAGTAGTAGTAGTAGTAGTAGTAGTAGTAGTAGTATGACCTGGTCTAGAATTACAATTTAGGCCTATTCCAAATTATAGCACCACAATTCACTAAATAACTCAAAATTCAACCCTGAAAAGAGCCCTTTCTTAAGAAAAGCTTCTTCCTCTTTTATTATTAAATTCTACATTCATTTTATTCCAAATTAGCAGTGAGAGGGTGTTTCTCCTCTGGCTTGGAGGAAAAATTACCTCCAAGTCAGATAGATTTTTCCACCGCCTGTGTAATGAACTGAGATTTTCCGACTCGTCGGGTACTTCTAGGAAAAGATTAGTAAAAGGACATAGTTTTTGCCCTGGGACTCTCCACTATTTGACACCCCTCCACCCGCCTGCCGAAATAAGACGAAATAATGTTCACGGATCACGGCTGTCTGTGGCTTGGTCATTCCAGCTCTGGAACTTTGGACTGTTAGATCGGCAGTGTAGTTCTGTTTGTTAAAAGTGAGAAAATGTGTGGTTTTTCATTCGATTATTTCATATGAAAGCATTGCTTTTAATCGCGCCATTCCTACTGACGTCATTGTAACGACCTATGTTCATTTCAGTTGGGAAAACTACTAAGACAGTCTTTCTGAGGATGGAAAAAGGCAGACGGAGAGTGAGTGTCTGCCATTATGCTGAAAACTTCTCAACCTGATTGTGACTTATGATAGACTAGTTGCTGCTGCTTTACGTCGCACCGACACAGATAGGTCTTATGGCAACGATGAGACAGGAAAGGCCTGGGAATGGGCAGGAAGCGGCTGTGGCCTTAATTAAGGTACAGCCCCAGCATTTGCCTGGTGTGCAAATGTTAAACCACGGAAAACCATCTTCAGGGGTGCCGACAGTGGGGTTCAAACCCACTATCTCCCGGATGCGAGCTCACAGCTGTGTGCTCCTAACCACATGGCCAGCTCGCCCGTTGCTGATGGTAGGCAAGGGGCCTACTATTACAATGGAAATTCCCTAACCCAGTCTTCATATGAGAAAGGACGTTTGGTGACTTCACCTTTGCGTTTCTAGGCTAATGTTAAGTACTATGCAATTTAATACAATCTTGCTCACAGTGTGTACACTATCTAATCTAGAATTCTGTATACAATATAGAATTCCGTAGCGAAGCACGGGTACATCAGCTAGTAAATTTTAAAAAAATACCTACGGAGAGCAAGAAATATTCGCCAACCACAATGCCAAGTGGTGATAAAAACAAACACAAAAACATATAATTTACATTGCCTTAATCAGGCCATTCATATATTTGCAATAAAGCATGTTGGAAACCTCTGAGACTAAATGCATTTACAACTTAAAACATTTAGTATAACGCTTGTAATGACAAGCGTGGAGAAACATTGTGTTGCTCGCAATAACCCTTCGCCAAGATAAAAAGCGTAGAAGAAGAGCCATGGAGAAACTAGATAGACAAGATCGGGAACAAATGTCTTAAATCACAGGTCAACAAAGGCGACACCTGTGGTCTCCTTGGGGAAAGTTTGCGTGTACAATAAAAGTCAGTCGGCCATGATACCGATGTCAGTGAGTACATATAAGTAACAGAGGGCAGGCAGTTTGTCCAAAAAGGGAACCAGATAGAGATGTCCAGGATATGGCCCAATCTTCCCACACCTCCCATTAAAATGAGACCTTACCAGGTGATCAGTCAGGAAGGGCTCATTTTGAACAAAGAGAGTACACCAAAATCCAGGAACAATAAAACTAAGCATGTGCATGTGTACTATCCATTGCACTTTACCACAATACAGTCTATTATCAAAGAGCTCTCTCTCTCTCTCTCTCTCTCTCTCTCTCTCTCTCTCTCTCTCTCTCTGTGTGTGTGTGTGTGTGTGTGTGTGTGTGTGTGTGTGTGTGTGTGTGTGTGTGTGCGTCCAGATAAATTAATCTTCTGTAATTTCTCATACTACTGTCTGTACTGTAAGTTGTAACCAGTCCAGCATGTCTTCATCATTTACGTAAATATCCAAGACAGTCTCTTTTCTTGGAAAGTACATCCTTTCTCTAGTTCATGCTTGGTAATGATGTATCATTTTCATTAAGCTGAAAAGCAAAAACTATTAGTATCCTGCGAAACCATAATATACATACGTAAAAGACATGCAATAAAAGAGTTAGATTCAACGTAGCATAGTAAGGAAATAGGCTTTAGTTAGTTTTTACCTGACACTCTGGTGGTACGGCTTTAACAGGGGTAGATGAGCCGTGGATAATACACTAGTAGCGACGTCTGACAGTCACCGGTCCCAGGAATTCTATCATTTTCTTCGGCTCAGACCATTTTTGACACAGATTCCCGCTGAAGTGGTCAACTGCAGAAAACCGGAGTACCCGGAGAAAAATCTGTTCCGCCTGCACTTTGTCCAGCACAAATCTCACATGGAGTGACCAGGATTTGAACCAGAAGACCCAGTGAGGAGAGGCCGGTGTGCTGCCGCCTGAGCCTCACAACATTATCAAGGTCATTTTGGAGTTGCTCACAGTCTTGTAATTTATTACTCTGTACAAAATAACATCATCCCCAAAAATCCTTATCTCTGATTCCACTTCTTTACACATATTATTGATATATATAAGAAAAAGTAAGGTCCAATAATACTGCCTTCAGGAATTCCCCTTTTAATTATTACAGGGACAGATTAAGCTTTGCCTACTCTAATTCTCTGAGTCCAAGAACCTGCTACGCAGGCGTAGCAGGGGGAGAGGTGATACTCCCACGTGGAGCGTCCCAGGTGGTGGATAGGGGGTCCTCACCGGCTTGCTGGCGGACTTGGGGGAAATAAAATACCTCTCGTGGACCAATTACACTACCCCCTGTGGGTCGGGGAGGAGGATGAAGAATACACCCACGGTATCCCCTGCCTGTCGTAAGAGGCTACTAAAAGGGGCCCAAGGGGCTCTCAGCTTGGGAGTGTGGATTGGCGACCACGGGGCCCTTAGCCGAGTCCTGGCATTGCTTCCACTTGTGCCAAGCTCCTTGCTTTCGTCTATCCTGTCCGACCTTCCTTGGTCAACTGTTGTTCTTTTCCGACCCCGATGGCATTAGAGCATTCGAGTCCTAGGGAGTCTTTCATTTTCACGCTCTTCGCGGCCCTTGCCTTTCTTCGTCCGTTACTTCATCTTTCGAAGATACAGATCCCTTATTTCTTTTCCTTTTCTCTCTCTCTTTACCCCCTGTGTGTGGGGGATGCAGATGAATAATACACCCACGGTATCCCCTGCCTGTCGTGCGAGGCGACTAAAAGGGGCGACCAAGGGATGATTAAATTAAAACTTGAAACTACTTTTGATTCGTACCATCACGCGGGGAACACCATAGGTTGCCTGTATTTGCGAGTAGTACCACTATATTAGGTACGAAATAGATTTGTGATTAGTAGCAGCCAAGAGCCTGGCCTGGGGTTTTCCAGTACCCGTGTGTCGTACCCACATGAGCAACACCACGGGTCTGGGCGTTGCCTGTGAGTTGTACCACTATATGAGCAACACCGTGGGTCTGCGTTGCCTGTGATTAGTACCCACTATGTGGGATAATGATGGTCAGAAGAACCCCAAAAATGTAGAAGCATGGTTCATAAATGTCTCACGCAGATATTCAAAGCCAAACCCACACAAGATCAGAGGCGCAAATCATATCATCAGTACGTCTGTCATATACCCTTCAAAGCCGGACTGAGTGGCTCAGACGGTTAAGGCGCTGGCCTTCTGACCCCAGCTTGGCAGGTTCGATCCTGGCTCAGTCCGATGGTATTTGAAGGTGCTCAAATACGTCAGCCTCGTAACGGTAGATTTACTGGCACTGAAAGAACTCCTGCGGGACTAAATTCCGGCACCTCGGCGTCTCCGAAAACCGTAAAAGAGTAGTTAGTGGGACGTAAAACAAATAACATTATTATTATTATTATTATTATTATTATTATTATTATTATTATTATTATTATTATTATTATTATTATTATACCCTTCAAATGCCAAAACAGCACAAACCATCCCATGCATAGGTCCTTCTGATACACAACCATCTAGCTGGGACATTGGAGAGCACATTGGCACATGAGCAACAACATAGAGACCTCCACAACATGAACCGTAGAATAAAATCAACGTAACACTCATCCAAGTTGCAACAGAGCTCATTCACGCAGTACAGATGCTCAATTACAGTAAGACAAATCAAGCTGATATAAATAACGTTACATGGGCAACAACAGAAAGAACAAGACAGGCCACCAAAATAAAAAATAAAAAAATAAATACCTACAGAGAGCAAGAAATAGTGGCCAACCACAATGCCAAGTGGTGATTAAAACAGACACAAAAATATAGACGTTACCTGACCGTAATGAGGCCATTCATGTATGTGCAATAAAGCACGTTGGCAATCTCCGAGACTAAATGCATTTACGACTTAGAATGTTTAAAATAACGCTTGTAATAAAAAGCGTGGAGAAATGTTATGTCGCTCGTCATAACTCTTCACCAAGATAAAAAGTGTAGAAGAGGAGCCTTGGAGAAACTAGATTGACAAGATTGGGAACAAACGTCGTAAAATCACAGGAAGACAAAGGCGACACCTGTGATCTCCTTGGGCTTAGTTTGCGTGTACAATAAAAGTCAAAGTCGGCCATGATACCGAAGTCGTTGAGTACACATAAGTAACAGAGGGCAACCAGTTTGTCCGAAAAGCGAACCAGATAGAGATGGCCAGGATATGGCACAATGTGGACTTAGTCTGCAGCAGCAATTCGAGCGGCAGTTGGTACCACAGTGACCTAACAAACTTTTCAAAATCTGTTACTTGAAGGACATTTCCGAGCCAGACGCCCTGTGGCGTGCATTCCACTTACCCCAAACTACTGCCGCCTGCGACTTCAGTGGTATCAAGCGAGAGCTCATTGGAAGATGGAGTGGAGGTCCATTTGTTTTGCTAGGAAAGCCAATTCTGCCTTGGTGCCATTGATGGGCCATGTGTTGGTTAGGAAGAGTCCGGGTGAGTGCCTGCATTCCACCTGTCTGCGATGTCAACACTGGACCGACACCAGGAGTTCTGGTCTGGGAAGCAGTTTCACATGACAACAGGAGCGCTCTTGAGGTTATCTCACACACGCTGACTGCAGATGTGTGCATCTATCTGGTGATTCAACTTGTTGTGCTGCCAATCATGAACAGCATTCCCAGGGATGTTCTCCAACAGAATAGTGCACGACCCCATGCCACTGTTGTAACCCAACGTGCTCTACATACGGTTGACTTGTTGCCTTGACCTGCTCGTTCCCCCGATCTGTCGCCAGTCGTGCACGTATGGTACATCATTGGACGAAAACTCCAGCGTTGTCCACAACCGGCATTAACCCTCCATTAGGCGCGCGAGCTACAGGTGTAGACCAGCCATTTGGTTTTTGCTGCCAATCCTAGGCTCGCTGGCCATAGAGGGGGAGACTATCGGTACCTTTCTTTGTCACACTGCTCTTGGGATTTAGTGCGCTCTGGCTCTGCTTACTGAAGTTGTCTTTCCACAATCTCGCTTTAAAGTCGGTTGGGCTACAACTGTAGGCTGCGTGCCTATCCGTGTTATAAATGGTCCGTTTTTGGACATTATAAATTTTCCAGCTGACTCATTCCTGGTTGTCAGCATTTCGCCCCCGTGTGCTAGGCTGGGCTCATCGGTTGGTACCTAGCACACCTACCAAGACGCATGGCTAGTGCATAACGTGGAGGCCACTGCGTAGGCTAATTGTAGCCACTGGCAGTGCCAATGCACTATGAGAGACCCTGCCCCACTACCAAAAATTGATGCCTGCCTGGCCATCAGATGATATTTATTCCCATAGGGAATCTGAAATGTTTGTTCCGAATGAGTAAATTTATAATACCAATATAAATGGTCCGTTATTGGACATTATAAATTTTCCAGCTAACTCATTCCTGGTTGCTAGTGTTTCGCCCCCGACTATTTGTGTCGGTGCTACGTAAGCCAGATTTAAAAAAAATCTGAGTAAAGATAGTAGTTAAAGGAGTATTTAGTTCCCACATATCAAACTGATTAGTTTTATTTCATACACATAACTTAATAAAATTAATATAATTAAACATATTTACTTACCTCAAAGTGTTTGTTTACAAAATAAATTATTTTGTTTCCTCTCCATAATCTAATGCACTGAATAGAACAAGACATTAGGCAGAATTAAACTCTTAAAAGTTTAAATTTGTTTGAATAGAACAAGACATTAGGCAGAATTAAACTGTTAAAAGTTTAAATTTGTTTAGATGTGCAGTGCTTCACTAGTTGTAATTATGAGCCGTGCAAGCAGCTGCTAGGCTGCACCTTCTGTCAGAGTGCATGCTGCGCTCCTTTACCTGCCTGAGCTGTTACTGAGCCACATTGTGCCTTTGGTTTAAGACACCTGGTGATGATCCGGCATGTTTCATTTAATGCGACATCAACCACTTTTGCATGCACAGAGTGGCACCAGACTGCAGATGCTTATCCCTTTCAGACCTGAAAGAAAACTGGCGATGTAAATTTTTGTTTGTACGTCAAAAACTGACTAAAATGCTCTTAATTACATATATTTTTAGTTTATTCTACAAAATAAAAATTAACATGTGAGAAAAAGCACCCACACAATTGTGCGAGTCAGGACTTAGTTCACTACTTACAAAAAAGAAAAATTACCTCAATGCATGTGAATATAAATATGTACATGATCAAATGTTCTATTTTACAGTGGGGAATAATTTAAAACAGTTAAATCTTCATTCAAACACAAGTAAATATTACATTTTCTACATTGAGGACGAGTTTTGCTTTTACTGCCCTTTTGACAGCAACACCTTCTCGTCGGATCTGAAAGATAACTGGAGGTGCGAATTTTTGTTTGTACGTCAAAAACTTACTAAAATGCTCTCAAATACATGTTTTTACAGTTTATTTTACAAAATGAGAACTCTCAGCTTAAAAACAGAACTCACACAATTGTGCGTGTCAGGACTTAAATCACTACTTACAAAAAATAAAAAATTCAGCTCAGTAGATGTGAATGTACACATGTATATTATCAAATTTTCTATTGTACAGTGTTGAACAATGTATTTTAAACAATTAAAATCTTATACATTACCTTTCTCACATAGAGTACGAGTTCTGCTTTCAGAGTCCTTTTGGTGGCAGCACCCAGCACTCTTGCATGCGTTGCCTGTAGGGAATCCTAGCCCGCACACTTGTGCGTATCAACATTCAAAACCTCATGGTACTACGTACGTTGTTGTAAGTTCATAATTTATGTTCGCTAAACAATTTACACACTTCATTGATTATATTCTGATATTCAGTAGAGCTTCTAGATTAATATGAATGCAATAAATTAATATTTATTTTAGGCATTACTGCTTCCCGCAATCTTGCCGTTGAACTGTATTTTTAAACTCTTCTTCTTGCCCCCTGGTGGTCAAGTGCTAAATAGAAACAACTGAAGTACATGCTATGTGTCCCGCACAAGCACTGCAGTCCAGTCTAGCACCAAGAAAACGTCAAATAAGCTCAGACATAAATAAAATACGAACCTACACAATTGTGCGTACATGGTCTGAAAGGGTTATTCTGCAGCTGAGAAATGCACTTGATCAATGTCAGAGACAAATTCAGTACACAATTATAGTTTCATTACTCACTTTTCATTTTAGCACTCAGTTTGGGATAATCAACATCAATTCACATTACAACAAACTGGTGAACATTTGACTTTCCAACTACTCTTCCAAGCATATTTTAATACCACAACACACTATTGTAATTTAGCATTAGTCATTTATAATTAGTATAAGTAGTGTTTTAATATTATATGTTGTTTTTAATAAGATTAAGGTTCTTGAGCAGCTTATTTATTTATAGTATGATGAATATATGTACCTATATATATAGTTTCAGGATAAATGTGCGTAGTCACAAGTCCGTACAATACTACAACTCTAGGTCTAGTTTTTTTTTTTTTTTTTTTTACCCAATCAACTGCTTCATCCAATGTGCAGTGAATGTCCATTAGCTTTCCTTTGAAAGCTCGAATTAGGCAGTCAGCAACAATGTGGTGGATTGACTGAGAAGGAGCATCACAAACAAAATTTGCAGAGCTAGTCCAACCCCATTTGCACAATAGATAACCATATCTACCTTGCCTTGTCGAGTTCTTATCCGATTGATGATTCTCCACTGTCGCCTTGGAAGATCAAATCCTTGTACACGTTTAGAAGGGTTCGCAACTAGATGTTTGTTGACTACTGAAGACTGATCCCACTGGGCATTCCATGAGCTGTTAACATGAAAAGAGGTTCTTTCAGGATCTGTTGCTGTATGCCAGGGTGGTTTCTTTGATTTCAGTTGTTGAGTTCAGTATTTGTAATATCTTGATGGATGGGTAGTTGGGGGTTCTGCTGAATGTTTTTTCCAAACCTTCCAAATATTTGAAGGACCTTATAATAAATAATTTTATTGAATAAGTGGAAAGTTCCTATCTTTATATTTGTGATCATAATCAAGTTCTAAAGAAGCTAGGAAGAATACCTCACAGTCCCCAGTTGAAACCAGAGGTTTCACCTAATCATATTGCCAGTCGTATTGCCAGTTTGTCTAAATCCAAGCCAGACAAATTACACAAAAGTTTTATTAAAAGCGAATTGTCTCATTTGAGAAAGCAGTACACTACTTCTTCCAACATTTCTGCTCCTTTTACTGAGCAAGAGCTTTTACTTGCTCTAAATGAATTGAAAAATGGAAAATCCCCAGGTTTTGATGGTATACACCCAGAATTTTTGAAACACTGTGGAAAAAATGTAAGGTACTGGCTAGTGCAGTTTTTCTCAACATACTCCAAACAAGTCAACTCCCTTCAGAGTTTAAACGAACTAAGATACTATCTTAAAACCTGGTAAACGTACAGATTCTGTCGAAAGCTATAGACCAATTGCCTTAATGAGTGTCTGCTTTAAGCTCTTGGAATGGCTTATCTACAATAGAATAAGTCCTTTAATTTTTAGAATCATTCCAATCAAACAAGCTGGTTTTAGACCTCAACGTAGTTGTGAAGATTAGGGGCTTGCTCTGACAACACATATTGAGACAGGTTTTGAAAAGCAATTAAAGAGTGGAGCAGTGTTTATTGATCTAACAGCTGTATATGATACAGTGTGGAGAGAAGGTATTGTGTATAAGTTCTTTAAACTGACATAGTGTAGTCAAATGTCGCATCTGATTAACAATTTGCCCTCAAATAGAATAATCCAGGTGGTCATGCATACAAATCACAGCAAAATAAAGGTACTTAACAACGGACTACCTCAAGGATCTGTTCTCTCTCCATTACTGTTTAACCTGTATATTGCAGACATATCTGTCACGAGCTCTCGTCAATTTGCTTATGCCGACGATCTGCCAATAATTAGTCATCATGTGGATGCTAATGTGATAGAGAGAACTTTAAATGCAGACCTGGATATTCTGTGCACATACTTCAAAACGTGGTGCTTGAAACCAAATCCTAACAAAACAGAAACCTGCTTTTTCCATTTAAATAACCAGCAAGCGAATATTACCTTGAAAGTGTCACTTAATGGAAGTCTTCTCCCTCACAATGCCAACCCCAAATATCTTGGAGTTGCTCTTGACCGAACGCTATCATACAGGAAACATCTAACCAACCTAGCAGTCAAATTAAGGTCACGCAACATCATCCACAAACTTGCTGGCTCCATATGGGGAGCTTCTGCATCTACTTTGCGTACTTCAGCTATGGCGCTGGTGCTTTCCACAGCTGAGTACTGTTCTTCAGTTTGGATTAACAGCTCTCATGCTAAAAAGGTGGACATGGTCCTGAATGAAACAATGCGTGTCATAAGTGGCACAGTCAAATCTACTCCTCTTTTCTGGTTGCCAGTGCTCAGCCACATAGAACCTCCTAGAATTAGAAGATTGAATAACTTGGTTAGAGAATACAACAAGATATTAACCAATCCTGATCTCCCTCTCCATGAAGATGTTAACGTCAGATTCAGCCGCCTAAAATCAAGATCTCCTCCTATTCGAACAGCACAGGAACTTGTTAGGAGGGATTTCAATTCGAAAACTGATTGGCAACAAGAGTGGAATAGTGTAGCTCCGATTCAATGGCAGACACTGTTCAATTATAAGAATCTTCCAGCTGGCTTTGATTTGCCCTGCAAGACATGGGTAGCCCTCAACAGAGTACGTACTAACCACGGGAGATGTGGATCAATGTTGTTTAAATGGGGAATGAGATCATCTCCAGCCTGCGACTGTGGTGCAGTAAAGCAGACTATCAATCATATTGTCACCGAATGCATTGGAAGGGCATTCGCTGGATCCAGCCAGGACTTTGTGGTGGCTTCTTCTGAGGCCATACAATGGCTAGAGAACTGAGATCTAACTCTTTGAACTTTTTTGCTTGCATGATTGTTTTCAATGTTATGTGTATATCTTGTAATTATGTATATAATATTTTGTGCTGTATATTTAATCTTTGTATTGTTTTGTGTACGTTACGCTAATAATAATACCCGACAGAAACTTCTTTGTACCAGTTAATAAATGCAGTCCAGAAACCGGCATGCAAACCATCAGAAATAGCAGCAAACTACAAGTAGTGGAAACAAAGTTCTTATGAACTTTGATTCAGAAAACAGGGAAGTACAAAGTAAGAAATGACTAAATATGCCATCTTGTCAAAGTGAAACAGACCCTTATTTTTTTGTCAAAGCCTGGCTGGAATGGTTTGGTGATCTAAAAAGAATGGACCCATAAAGAACGGCTAGAGTGTGGTTTGAGAAGGAACTTGAAAGCAAAAGATTAAGAGGTCACTCAAGAAAGATCAGATTAGAAATGATCTAGGTGGGCGAGGTGTGGATTTGCATCAGGTTACGGAAGAAGACACCTTCATGGACATACAGTAATTGGAGAGTGCTTATCCACTGAGATGATGATGATGATGATGATGATGATCATGATGACCCAGTTTGGCTGCCAGTGCTAACTAGCCCCAGGGGCTCTTACCTTGAAAGCATGGGTTGACGACCACAGGGCACGTTGCTTCCACTTACTTATGCCAGGCTCTTCACTTTCATCTGTCCTATCTAACCTCCCTTGGTCAAGTTTTTAATTTTCACGCCCTTTGTGCCCCTTCCATTTCTTTGGCCAATATCTTATTTTTTGTCCAGGTGCCATATCCCTTCCATTTTCTCTCTCTGATTAGTGTTAACCGAGGATAGTTGCCCAGTTGTACTCCTCTTAAAACAGTAATCACCACCACCACCACCTTCTAATGCTACAAAACTCTAAAATTAGTGAAAACAGCTTGTTATCCTTAACTGTATAGTATGCCATATTAAACACATTCTTCTGTTGTTGCAACATATTTTCATTAATCTTCTTTGCACACACTGCCAAATGAGTGGATTCTGGCGAAGTTGCTGCCATGCCAACACACATTTGATGTTGAAATATTTTTTCAAGGCTTCCAGTTTGGTTGGACCTGTAAAACCTGACAGAACTTTTAAATTATTGTCTGAAATGGAAGGAAACAAACTACACACTTCACGTCTTGCAACACCTTCAATTGAGTCAAATTTGAGCCACTTCAGTTCATTGCTCCATTCTTCCTTAAGTTCCTGACGTTTGACGTGTGGGTATACACTCGTGACTATTTAAAATTAAATAAATTTTAAGATTTAAGATAAATTTGAAACTTTGAACTTGATAACATATTTAATGTAATTTGTTTTTAATACATCCAATTGTATATAAATCAGATCTACTGCTAGATAAAAATTGGGAATACCAACACGAAAAATAAAAGCTATGTGTCAGACTCGTATTTCCCGTCATCACGGCGACCTGGCGCCTGAAAGTTTTCAAGTCCTGCATGGAGATATACTGGTAATAAATGAAACTGAATAAATAATATATAGAAGAAGAGCAATATCTTACTCAGGAATGTGTAAGTCAACATAGTAGATTATAAGTACACGAACTAGCTACATTACAATTCAATGTAATCAGTTGAAGTGGAGAGGAAAGAAAATGCAAAATGTTAAGCCATTGTGGGCTCTTAGTTTTCTGTTTTCCTAATGACAACAGTAAAGATTTTAAACATTCACAGGCTTCATGGCTTCTGAATTTATCTTCACAGGTAATAATTAAAGACCTTAAATAAATAAAGCTCTAAGAGCCAAAGTTACACATTTTGAGTAATTGTGTAAAATAGAATCTACACGCCAAGCCTAAAAATGTATAAAAGGCTCGAACTGCCACAAATGATGGTGTAGTAACAATATCTATCAACAGATGGCATGCTATATGCTCCATGCCTGTGCCTTCTATAATTTAAACTTATTTTCCTCAAGACTATTATTTTGGCACTTAGAGACTTTATTTCAAGTCTTCAATTATTTGTGTTAAAATATTCTCTAGCTATCAGTCTTGAAAGTTTGAATTCAAAAAGGAATCATGCTGGTAGTACTGGGAAAGTTTTGTGTATTTGTTAGTAATAATGGTGCAATAATGAAACTGAGCCTTTATTTATTTATTTTTTTTATTTTTTTTTTTATTTTATTTTATTTTATTTTATTTTTTCTTTTCATATTACAGGTCTTGTATATATAGAAATGAAAATACTGGTGAGCAATATTGGAATAAAATGCAGCATCTTGAACCTTGCCCAAGATTTGCACATCAGCTTGTTTATGATCACATCAACAAGGTAAGTGATGAAGGATAATATATATATATGTATTGAAACTTTTTACCCAAAATAAAGCATCTCAGAATTGTTTCATGATTATTAGACTGGTTTCTGCCATGTATAGATAATAATCCTTCATCTAAATGCTATTCTAAGACGAAAAGTCATTACGATCACTATCAGTCTCCACTTCAGCAAGCCGGGTGCTAGTATTTATGAGCCTCCTCAGTTCATTCTGTCCATCCAGAGACGATATTCTATTTCTTGCTGCCAATTTACTTCATGTTTCTCTAGGTCTTTGAAAATATGCTTTTCCCAATCATTACAAGGCCTCCCTCTGGGACTCTCACCAACAACATACCACCTTAATCTGCCCAAGGCTGAGGTTTCCAACAGACTCCTGTCCAATCCAAGTTGTTGCTGGATATTCTCGTACCTCCTTACTTTCTTTGTCTTTTGAATACAAGAATTGAGGAACTTCATTTCAGTGGCCTGTAAACAAATTTTTGCAGATCCAGTCAAAGTTGCTGCTTCCAGTCTGTATGTAGGAATTGGTACAAGGTATGTTTTTTAAAGTGTTATCTTGAAAGCTTGGCGAAATATGTCTTCCAAAAGTAATTGACAAATAGTATGGTAAAATTTTTGTGTTTATTTCTTGGTGTATGTATACCTACCAACCATTCCTATTTACCCAGAAACTTTCTGTTTTTAACTCGTCTTCCGATTTTCCGATTTATTTTTACTTCTTCCTATTTTTGACCGATGTAATATCCAGTATGGTCAATACTCATCCCCTAGGATAAATTCTTGTGCGTTTGTGTAATTTACACAACCTCATTTTCAAGTGTATTTATTTGATGCTTATTTGGCGAGTGTATCATCCGTCACCTTCGTGTATCGTATTTCTCGCTCGCTATAACAGCCTGTGTGCTATTCAGCTGGGAATTCGGAATGGCAATCATCCTACAAGCCAGAGAAGCTAGTGTGCACTAGCAACTCCGTTAATCGGGACAAAAGAGTGAGTTTGTTATTATGTGGTTGGCACGCTCGTTTCTGTGCGTAGTATTGTTGGAGTTGTGGGCCGTGTGTTTTTACTTGCGGTTCTGTACTTTTCCCCCTGTCAAAGTCGTACGTTAATAATATAGGAGAAATATTGATCTGTTTTGTATGTAGTAGTTTCACGTATTTCAGTGCATTTGTGTTCATTCTTAGTTCATAATTTTAATGACTTGAATGTGTTTCAGAGTTGTGTCGGTGACAGTTTCTGATATTTTCTCTTCACATTATGACTACAAAACATAACAAACGGTATCTCCAAGTGTTCAGGGATACCTATAAAACTGAATTTCCGTTCATTTTACGATCTAAGAAAGGAAACTATTATGCATTTTGTTCTGTGTGTCGGTCTGATATAAATATCTTGCATGGAGGGAAGACTGATATTGTAGCTCACAGCATCACACAAAAACACAAAGATAGTGCTAGTTGTCTTGGGAGGAACAAAAAATTAAGTTATTTTTTTGTAGGCAGGAAGAAAGATGATGCACTCACTCGAGCAGAATGTTTGTTCACGGTGCTCATTGACGAACATAACCTTGCATTGTCTTGTTCTGATCACGCAGGACCATTGTTCAGAAAGATGTTCCCAGATTCAGGCATCGCGAAGAAGTATTCGTGTGCTAGAACAAAAAAGTCTGCCATAATTAATGAAATGGCCTGTGATGCAGATAGTAAGGTGATTCAAACTTTAGGGGCTCAACCTTTTGCGATTTCAACTGATGGTAGCAATGATAAAGTTAGTAAGCTTTATTCTGTCGTCTTGTTTTTCAACAAAGAATTTAAAAAGATTGAAAATCATTTACTATCCATGGAAAATTTGAAAGGCAACTCTGTTGGTGTTAATATTGCTAATTTGGTCCAGGATGTTCTGAAAATATATGACGTTCTGATGGTAAACTGTATAGTTTTCAGTACAGATAATGCTCGTGTTATGATGGAAAGAAAAAATGGTGTTGCTGCTAAACTAAGAGAATAGAGCAAAAACCTTATTATAGGATGCCTTATCGTTTGATTCATTTGGCTGCCATGAAGGGTTCAGGCTCCCTTCTTGTCAAAATTGATGAGATGCTAATTAATATTTTATCATTTAAACAAAAGCTCAAAGAGAAAAGATCATCTCAAAATGTATCAAGCTTTGTACCAAATTGATGTCAGAAAAATATTAAAGCATGTGTGTACATGCTGATTATCCTTGGGGAAATGTTTGGAAAGATTGATTTCGTAGTGGGAATCAGGATCTGTTAAAATGGCACAGACACGTCTCTGAAGTATTTCCAAATTCCCAAGCTAAGGGCACATGAACATACAGAAATGGAACGTGGTCCTTGTGTCGGTAGAGTACAAGACCAATCTTCTGTTATTTGTGGGGAAAAAAAAAAAAAAGTGGAGAGTTGTTCATTTCCATCTGTGAAGAAAATAAAGGATCCTAGTTGCACTGCCAGTATTTCACCAGAGGAGAGACTATTTCTTTTTCTGTCTTCAAACTTTACTAAAGCATTTTTCTCATTTCTGGCATTTATCATCCCTACTTTTGAGAAAACTAATTAAGTTCTTCAGTCGCATGCACCTCACATTAATGTCCATGCTGACTGATATGTTGAAGGACATTCTGTGTAGGTTTGTTAATCAATCAATACCGATCTGCATTTAGGGCAGTCGCCCAGGTGGCAGATTCCCTATCTGTTGCTTTCCTAGCCTTTTCCTAAATGATTTCAAAGAAATTAGAAATTTATTGAACGTCTCCCTTGGTAAGTTATTCCAATCCCTTACTCCCCTTCCTATAAATGAATATTTGCCCCAGTTTGTCCTCTTGAATTCCAACTTTATCTTCATATTGTGATCTTTCCTACTTTTATAAACGCCATTCAAACTTATTCGTCTACTAATGTCATTCCACGCCATCTCTCCGCTGACAGCTCGGAACATACCACTTATGATACAATTCCTTTAGTTTTGCCAATTGCCACCTTTTCAATTGGCTGCTCAGCATCTCATCTTGTAGAAAATCTGGCACCTGAAGAGAAGAAAAACTTCTAATTGCGTATCAGGAACTGTTTTATTGCAGTTTGTGATTATATTATTCATAAATTTAATTTGAATAGTGATGTTTTTGTTAATGCTCAAGTAGCTCAGATAAATTCTTTACAGACTTGTTCCTTCAATGCCATAAAGTATTTGGTTTTCAAGTTTCCTGTTATATTGCCAGTGAAAGATGATGAAGATGACCAAGAAGCTATGGATGCATTATAGTACCAGTTTTGTTTTCTCCAAGTGGAGGATTTACCATTGTCTGTTGTGCAAAAAGAAAGAGTAGATTGTTCTTGGTCTGCTATAGGGGATATTTGAGGTGGAGATGGATGTTCCAAATATGATAGAATAGCAAAAGTAATGCTCTCAATGTTGACAGTACAACACAGCAATGCTGAATGTGAAAGATTGTTCAGCCAGGTAGAAAAGACAAGGACACAATTCCGATCATCTCTGAATGATGAAAATCTCTGTAAACTATTGGTGGTCAAATCAAGTCTGAGTGGAAAGTATTATGAGCAACAGTATGACAGTGCATTTTTGAAGAGGGCAAAGTTAGCTGCCAGTTCAATGCTAAACAAGTAAACACAGCAGTCTTTGTCATCTACATGTGTATATTTTTCACATTTCTAAGTTGAAGTCAGTTCTTGACTTACCTGTCTGTTACTATTCATATGTTTGTGTCATAAATGAGATTGATTGGGTACATTTTCTTGTAATCATTTTTATGTTTTCTTAGTTTATTTTAAATTGAATTGTCGAGCCACATTTTAACTGTAGATATGTATGCCTTTTATCTTGTTCTTTTTTTACTGAGACTGTAGCACAATATACTTAGATGAAATCCAAGAATTAAGAAATCTTCCTATTTTTGGTTTCTAAAAGTAGGCAGGTACGTGTATGGCGGTTTCAGAATAAATGAAGCTCCCTAAGTATTTTAAGTTAATAATATTTCATTTTTCATTTGCAGCTGGGCCAAACAAGCTATTTTAGTTTGGCTGATCAGCAGTAGCATTCTGTTATGTTCTGAACACTCTACTAAATATACTTATCCAGTACTTAACATTATTTTATTAGGATAATGCATTTGTTGTACAGTATGGCGTAACTATTCATTACAGTGAAAATTCCAATGAAAAGTGGGGGGGAGAGTCCAGGTGCGCTTCTTCTGCAATAACAAGTACACTTGGAAATTTGGAAAGGTTGTAAAGAAGTATGGTCAGCGACACTACCTAGTTATTTTGGATGAATCAGGAAGGACACTGAAACGCCATATTGACCAAATGAATAGGACACTGATTCAACCCAAATCAGTTACATTTCAACCAGCCCAGTCATACGATGTACCTAGAGCTCCAGATTGCCATGTCTCAGTTCTCTCCAGAGAGTATACATCTCTGTGTCGTTACGCTGTTGTTACTAGCACACTCACTTTATTATTTTTTTAAATACACTACACATTCTTTCAAATTTTCATGCCAAAGCTGTAGTTTAGCTCATTCTTCTGTTTCTGTCTCACTCTATAGATCATCAGAAAATACAAGTGCATTTGTTGTCTGATCCTTCTCTTTTTTTTACTGTTTTTATAACCTCATCCATTATAATAATGAAGAGAAATGGTGATAGCCAATTTCCTTGTTGGACTCCACTCTTATTGTTTAAAACAACTTGACCTGCCTCCTTGAATTTGCTCACAGCTCTTTGTTTCTTGATACAGTTGTTTAATGTAGGATGCTAAAGGATTGTTGTTTAATTCGAGCTGTAGTCTTATCTGGCTCTTTATGCCTCTGACATTTCCATATGTGTTTAGATGGTACATGATCATATACCTTATCTGTATCCAAGAATACAACTACAATCCATTTTATTCTTATCCCAATATTTTTTATAGAACACTCATGTAAAAAAAAAAAATTATGTCTAGGGTTGATCTGTCTGGTCTAAATCGCATGTTGTTCCTCAAGTTTTGTACTGTACTCCTGTAAGTTCAACCCCTCGACCATGTCGTGGAAGATGGGCAACGGCACGATGTAGGGAGTTGCCTTTGGTGGGGGGAGGGGGATATATATGCCTCCTTACCACTATGATAACTGTGAAGTTTCTTATGGGACCATTGAAAAGTGACTGGTAATGGGACTCTGGTAAAGAAGTCATGTCAGGTGTAGCTGGCCGGTGGTGAATAAAGCGTACAAATACGAGCCTCCCTCATTTAGTAGAGGTGTATTGTTTTGGATCATAAGTAGATAGACTGGTTTGATTCAGCTCTCCATGCCCCCACTATAACAACATTCTGTCTAAAATCGGTCGGCTCTTCTCCTTTGTTATACATCCTGCACACTAAATGGAATAACCTCTCTGTGCTAGTATGTCATCAATTCCAGATGCCTCGTTTCTATTTAGTTCTCTCAAATCTCTGACAAATTCTGACCTCGAAACTGGGCCTTCCATTCCATTAGCATCAGCAGCTTCTTCTTGTTCCAGAACCTTATCATCTACTTCTTTCCCTGGATAGAATTGTTGAATATGTTCATGCCATATTTCTTCCTTGTCTTCTTTCTCTAGAAGTGGTCTTCCATCTGAGCTCTTAATATTCATACACCTAGTTTTCCTTTCTCAAAAGGTTTCCTTGATTTTTCTACCGATTCTTACTTGATCTTACCTTTCTTCCTAACTTTTCTTCAGCAGTCCTATTGATGTTATTCTTCACAACTGTCCATTCTTCATCTCTTGTTTCCTTCAGCCTTTTCATCTAGTCCTTATGCAACATGTACTTTGAAACAATCCCTCGCCGTCTTTTCTTTCAACTTAACTGGGAAAGTCTTGCAATCCAACACCTGGTTTCTCTATCTCTTCCTAATCATAATGGAGTCTTATTTAATACCTTCCTCTGTCTCCAGGTCTCGTCCACTTATACAACCGTCGTTTGTGGTATTTGAACCAAGTATTAGCAAGGACTAAATTATGATCAGTACAGAATCCACCTAGCCGATATTATCTTTCATATCTTCTTCCCAATCCTAATTCTCTTACAGCATTACCTTCTCTTCCTTGTCCTACCACTACATTCCACTCTCCCACCAAAGGTAAATTTTCGTCTCATGACAACAATAATTCATTCACTAGGCTGGTCCCAACTTACCCGCTGCCATATTTTCTTACTCATTATTAAACCAACTCCTGCATTTCCCATGTTTGATTTTGTGTTAATTCTGGACATCAGAGGTAAACTATTGTAAGTAAAATTTCACCAAGTTTACGGGAGAGCAGAAATAAGCTGCTGAAATGCATATTTGGCTGACTTTAAAGCAGGTCAAATTGACAGTTCTAACCATTGGAAACTATCACAAGAGCCAATACAGTGAGTGCAGCGGACAGCATAAATTTGAACTGTTGTATGATTGTTTATCACTGGATTCTCCTTGCACACAGGCTAGTATCATATAGCTTATCTTCATTCCTGCAAAACATGCACATACAGTAGTATACCCGTAAGACGATATGACCATAACAAGTCACATACTATAAAAACATCTAAATCGTCATTTTTGCATTTACAGTAGTTTACATCTGATATCCGGAATTCTGTAGTTGCCTGACCAAAGATGCTGCTTCTCCTGCCAACGTACTTCACTTATACCAACTACTAATTTTAGTCTATCCATTTTCCTCTTCAGATTCTCTAACCTACGGCTGTAGTTTCTCTTTTCTTTCAGCCATGTAGCAGTATCAACATAGCTAAACAATGTTGAATATTATTACAAGGTCATATCAGTCAGTTGTGCAGATTGCCACCCTTGCATTTTCTGAAAGGTTGTTACCCCAACTTTTGATGAACCATTTGTTAGCCTAGTCTCTCGACAGATACCCCTCTGATATGGTTGAACCTATGGTTTGGTTACCTGCTTCATTGGGGCGCGCAAGTCTCCCAACGTGGCATGGTCACATGGTTTACAGGGGAAGTCATTCTTATTTTTTTTCTTCATTTCCTGTTTTTAGTCTTCTGGGATGGGTTGTGAAACAAGGACCTCCACAGTTTCCTATCTCTCCACCCCTCCCTTCCTTTCTCCAATATTTTTTCTACTTTTACTCCTTTCTCTATATTCTTCTTCACCGTATCCATCCACCTCTTTCTGGACTTTCACCATTGTCTTCCTCAAGTTATTTTCTTCATAATTACTCGCTTTGTAACTCTGTCTCCTTCCATTCTCATCATGTGTTCATACCATTTCAGCTTACTGGTCTTAAAAAGTTATCATAAAAGAATTATGTGAGTCTCATTTGAATCTTCATATTGTGAACAACAAAACGGGGAAAATACCATGTTTTAGGGCCATAGATAATCTCATTTGTCCTCCCCTAGGACTAGCATGGGCCATTATGCAGTCCATGACTAATATCTTCCCTCACAAGTATTTATTTACCTTCCAATTGTTTCAAACTGCCAGCGAAAGACTACAACCAAATAGGATAGAAAGAAAAGGTAGAAGATAGGAGGGCTTATTTAATACCATAAAATGTAAAGTGATGCACAAAATACTCAGTGCTGTTATCCACACTTGACCAAAGCTGTCGCCATCGACAAAACCTTCACCATGCAACTAGACAGATATTGTCGTAGATAAACTCTGAGATACCGGCCCCGTGGTGTAGGGGTAGCGTGCCTGCCTTTTACCCGGAAGCCCCGGGTTCAATTCCCGGCCAGATCAGGGATTTTTACCTGGACCTAAGGGCTGGTTCGAGGTCCACTCGGCCTACATGATTAGAATTGAGGAGCTATCTGATGGTGAGGTAGCGGCCCCGGTCTCGAAAGCCAAGAATAACAGCAGAGAGGATTCGTCGTGCTGACCACACGACACCTCGTAATTTGCAGGTCTTCGGGCTGAGCAGCTTGTCGCTTGGTAGACCAGGGTCCTTTGAGGGCTGTAGTGCCATGGGGTTTGGTTTTGTTTAAACTCTGAGATAGCAATTGTATGTATGTATGGTTAACTAAAGGTTATATGCCAATTTCATAAATGAAGTGTTCTCGAAGATAACAAAAAAATTAAATAGCTCTCCCTTAAATATAACGATTATTTATGATGGACAATCTAAATGAACTTTGAAGCAGATTTAAATATGCATCATGTTCTTAGCTTCTGATAGTTCATATAAATAGACATTGACTCCACAATACAAATGCATTAAAACACTGAGCTTAATGAATGAAAATGGTAGTCAGATGTTTTAAGGAAATATATCCACAAAAGCATATGCTAAGCATGTTCAGACTGCACACAAAGAACACTTCCTCTTTCTCATTATACAAAAGATGAAATACTGACAGTGAATTTCTCTATTTTTAAAATCAAATGTGCACATTGTGTTTGATATTAAATACAGCTGTTATTTAGGTAAGTCCTAATGTGATAACTGTAGAGAAAAAGCATGAAATATATGAAATATACTTAAAAATAAAGGTTTGTCATTCAACAGCCAGAATTATCCAAAGAATGCTTCTAATTACTATGTACTACATTCAGAGTACAACTACTAGACTGGGCGAGTTGGCCATGTGGTAGACTGGGCGAGTTGGCCATGCGGTTAGGGGTGCGCGGCTGTGAGCTTGCATCCAGGAGATAGTGGGTTCGAATCCCACTGTCGGCAGCCCTGAAGATGGTTTTCCATGGTTTCCCATTTTCACACCAGACAAATGCTGGGGCTGTAATTTAATTAAGGCCATGGCCGCTACCTTCCAACTCCTAGGCTTTTCCTGTCCCATCGTAGCCATAAGACCTATCTGTGTCGGTGTGACGTGAAGCCACTAGCAAAAAAACAACTATGAGAATTTGCTCAGGCTGTCCCAAGCAATCAGCTCATGGGTTGGTACGCTTCCTACAGTGCAGCTTTATTATGAAGGGGTGGTTCCTGCTACACATACACCAACTGGGAGAATACAGAGATACATAGACCATCTCTAGAAACCATCAGTGAATAGATTCTCCTTGACTATTTTTTTTAAAAATCTACTCTTCGGTCAGCAGAACATCTATAAGGTAATGGTCACGTAAATTCTATCTTTCTTGATACCTCCGCAGCTTTATTTGAGGGGAAGGTCCAAATCGTTAACTATGTAACAAACTTTTCTAAAATGTAAATCTTCTTTCAGCTAATGTAAAAATTTCATAAAGTCTTTAGCTGGAAATTGGGAATAGAGAATGAGTTACCCTCTCGAGCTCCTCTTCATCTTGATTTGAGGTGACTTCATTTGGCAACCTTTTGTTCCTGTAATATGTTAAAAGTTATTTCCATATGAGCCACCTCAGTAGTTTGGGACTAGCCCCAGGTTCATCGGCCGAGAGCCCTGTAGGTTTTTAAATTTTTCATTTTCTTGGAGCGCTGTGTACGCCTCCATTCTGCTTGTGTTTGGGCCGTTTATTTAACCTGTTCTTTTTCACAATGGCCCTGTAGGTTGGGTACTAGATACTCCTGTGTAAAAACCAGTTCAATTTGTAAATTGTGGTTTGAGAGGCCAGAGATTGTAAATTTTGATGTAATGTTGTCTCGAGTGGGCCATAAGAAACTGAGAGCCTGTTAGCTCTTTTTCTAAGTTTTGTAAGAGTAACGAGTGCCTCTGGAAAGCTAGATATTGTATTTTGGGAGCAAGTGCTTAGGGGATTTCTGCCCTTGACTAAACGATTCCTTGTTTTGAATTAAAGTTGTAAACTGGATCCGATATCTCTAAAATTGTAAAACTAGGGGCTTGAAACCCAGAATCTGTAAAATTCACTAATCTTGGATTTTCTTAGTCTTGTTTCAAGATTGCTTTTGTTCCCGACTTGTTATGTTCACTAAGTGAAAATGTGTGAAGTTGTTGTTTTTTGAAGAAATATAACCTTCAGTTCAAGTTTTAAATTAATTTTGATATTGTGGATAGACCCATTCACCCCGTCACCTTCTTTAACCTCTTTCTGTTCCATGGGTATCCCCATAACAGTGACAATGCCGGTAGCAAGAGAGTTGGGGGCACAAACAACAATAATTCAAATTAGGTTTACACTGTGACAGGCCTACTGCTCAACTGACAGAGACAAATGACTGACATTAAATTCTTTTTTTTAAATTTGTTTGTATTAATATTGCATAATATGATAAAACTGTATGTCCAAACCTTTCACTGTTTCTCTACAGGGTCAGGTATGAAGCAAGATGAATCCTCATAGCGATATTTTATGACCAGATGCCCTTCCCGACATCAAACTTATAAAAAATATATCAGATGTAAGGCTTTTCAGGCGTTTGCTCTATTAACCAGCGTTTCGTCTTAGATCTGACACTAGGCTCATCAGAGTGGGATGTGTCAGACCCTACCCACTGACGCTGGGGTGTATGCAGGTGAATTTATCGGAAGCCCTTATAAGAGGCACAGTCTGAATAAGAATAAATAAAATCAATTGATATTTACGTTATACGTAGGCCTAAAAGTCATGTGTTCACCATTTATTGTTATCTTTATTTTTAAAATTTTGAAATACAGCCTACCAATGAAGGTAACAAATAAAACTCAGAATACAATCATAAATTTGTTACAGAAATAGTGTAGAATTCACACATGTACAATTTATAGTTCTTTGCAGCCAGAAGTCATATTCACTAAACGAAATTGGAGGCTATCACATATTGGACCCTCACTTTAGTTGTTATAAAAGTGGACAGGGGTATAATATGCAAGGAAATACGGTAATTGTTTGTTAGGGAACAGCATCAGATGATTTGGACTTCAGTAGGACATTCTCCCTCCAGCTGTTCATAGTATTATCGCAAATAGCAGGCTGCAGATGGTCAGACATTGAAATGTGTCTCAGCTGAATAGGATGTTCTACCAAAATCCGAAAGGCCATATTTCCAAACGTGGAAGCTCTCTGCCAATTACCATATCTCCAAAATAGTGGAAGCTCTGCCAATAACTACATTCTAAATGGTAGAAGTGCTCTGCCATGTACATTATTTCAAAAACAGTGGAAGATCTCTGCCAGTTACCACGTTCCTAACAGTAGAAGCTTTGCCATTTACCACGTTTCCAAAAAAGTGGAAGCTCTCTGCCAGTTACCGCATTCCAAATAGTGGAAGGCTCATTTGGTGGGTCAGCTCAGCTGGGTGGCTTGTTCCAGTGTGGTATTGAGCTGAAACCAGGATACTTCCTGCTACTCTTTGGAACATCTGGGCTCTTGCCTTGTACTCCAGTCTGCTGGACTACTATCACGTACTCCGATCCGCTGTGAGGTCTGGCGTGTTAACACAAGTAGATTAACACTTGGGGAAACTTAGAATTTGTTGCACTGTAAAATATTCTAAGTGTACATTTCACAGATCTTGATAGGTGATGCAGATTTTTTATCTGTGAAGACTGTAGAAATTCATGATGTGTGTAAATTAGCCCGATGTAATCTAATTTATAGGAAATTGGGGCATCCATAGGATTATGGACATGCTCTGCATATTGTGCTAAAACAGTGTCATTTAAAAAATTAATCGTAACTGAATGCATCTGTGTCTGTCGGCTCTAAAGTACACATGGTAATGTAATATTTTTAGTTTACCAGGATATAAACGAAATTGGCACTGAAGACGACTACCAATCATGTCCCACACATACTCAATAGGGTTGAAGTCTGGATTCCTGGTTGGCCAGTCCAAACTGGGAATGTTGACCTCCTGAAGAAACTCTGCAACACACTGAGCTGCATTATCATGTATAACTTTGCTGGCGAGACCTACTGTTTACAGTGCACTATGTCTTCTGATATGGGCTAGAGTAATTTTGTTACTTTCAATGATCGTCTCAGTTTTATCTTTGGCTTTTACAATATGAAAGTGACTAAGGTATGAGCGATGCTAGTACTGCCATTCCTTATGCAGCCAATCCCTGCTATAAATGATGTGAAAATATTGCGTGTAGGGTCAGTTGGTGCATTCATTTCAGTGGGCTTGGCAGACGGATATATAATAGTAAATTCTAGCTCTGTGAGGAAAGCGATGGGAATCTGCCTCACTCCTCATTTTCCTAGTACACCTCTTCAGTGATGCATAGGCCATCTATGACAGCTAATGGTGGAGCTGGTGAGGATCCAACCAGTCTCCAGGCTGAGGACTGAACATACATACATACATACATACATACATACATACATACTGCACCCGTCCACCTTCCGAGTCCCAGACTAGCATTTATCTCAGGGGTGTCGGTTCATTATTTAAGTCATCAAATATAAATATAGCGGCATAAATGAACACGGGAATGAACGGAGCAATTTAAATTTAAAATGGGGAAGGCTCGATTGTAAACTTGAATTTAAGGACTCCATGATAGGACTAGGAAGTGACTGTTAACTTCAAAAAGGGCATCAACTAACTACAATAAAAAGATTTTGAGAATGGTTTCCTTTGAAATAATTGCCAGAAAGAGCAGTTTATTACGCCATCCGACGTACGAAACTTTGATACATTTGGCAACGATATTTAAATTTTCCACACATGTTACATAAACAAATCACTTGCTATACCGCAAGTGGTATCAATATCTTGCTGGGTTGCTTCTGAAATAAAATGACATTTTGAGGTATAATTTACGGATCGATTCCATTTGAATCGAACCATTGTTCAAGGATATAGCTTCCTTCTGTCGGGAGCCCGAGCATAACCCATGTTACGGTCGGCTTCCCGATTTAACTAAGATGATGTACTCCGGCTATATACATTTTTCCGAGACCGGTACTCGGACTGGGTAATGTTTCTCGTGAATTACGAAAAATGGATTCCACGGACAGTTCCTATCTTACGATGTCCAGCTGATGCCATACCACTGAATTAGCATTTACATTTTTTTTTACACATGATTTGAAATGTTACAAAGTAGCCTCAGTAGACTACTGCCACAGATTAGATAACGAGAAGCGGTTGGGAAATACCGTGGCAATGGCCCCCCTCGCATCGCGAGCGAAGTAAACAAACACGCCAAATATTACTGTAACATCGTCCCATGCGGAAACCGTACGATAACGAGGCAACAAATGACTATAATATTATCATTCTTATTATTCAACATACGAATAGAGGGATGTTGTCACCAAGTAATTTAATTCACTATCGTCAGAATATTCATGAAATTATCATCTTTGAAATTATTATTATTATTATTATTATTATTATTATTATTATTATTATTACTCAACGATTCCTGGCACTGTCACGTTTGATTAATATCGTCATTATTATGCGGGACGCAAACACAAATGGTTATTACTGTTATTATTATTATTATTATTATTATTATTATATCCCTCTTGTGGTTATTATTATTATTAATGAATAGGTGACTCCAGATATTATTATTATTATTATTATTCACGTCACTCAAGAGGTTATTATTATTTATGAACCGGTCACTTCCGCCAGATATATTAAGATATCGGTCGCAATTATAATTATTTCACGGATCAACCAACGGCATCATTACTGTTATTATTGTGACAATTATTATTAAGCTGACCGCGATGATTTAACATCGTCCTTACATTATTATTATTATTATCGGTTGCATATTATCATTTAGATTCCCGTTTAACATCTTTATCAACGCTCATTTAATTAAAGCGGTCCAATCCTTTATCTGCAATATTTATTATTATTATTATTATTATTATTATCACGACATCATGATTGTCATTACTCGTCATTACAATGATTACAATATGAGATCATTTATGTGGAATCTGAACTCTCCCTATCCTCAGATCCGTAGTATCTCGACGAATAGCTGTGCAGTCTATTTATTTCGTACATGCTGTCACGGGTTCGAATTCTACCCGCTACGTAACTCAGTATTTCTCTGTGACACTGCCCGTACATTTTACACTCATTTCAATATACTAAGTGTGTCTCGTACGGAATTTATTTTCCTTTCTATCTCAATATTCCTTGATTCATTTATTTCTCACAGAATTATCAACTGACTTATTTATTCACTTCTGACATCGTACGACCTTTTATTATCTGACTGCAGATTCTTTAACATTTTTCTATCTCATTTCGATCTACGCCTTAGTTCATTCTCCACAAATAATCGTAACATCTTGAAATTATATTTACCAAAATTTGACAATCATGGTTTTGTAATATTAGTCCTACGTGTTCCGGCTAATGAATTGCAAATTTAAGACACGACATTTATACGTAAAAATACATTGGACCGTAATTTAAACCACACGTTCATTAACATGTACGGATTATTAGCACCGATCTTAAATTTCAATATTATTAATTTATCAAGTTAAATTACCACACACTTTAATCACGAATTAAAAACGACATCCCGTCATTAAATGATTCCTGATAAAATCAACACCTGATCACTTAAATTCCAATATCTCATGAATTATTATTATATCCAAATTAAATTTAAAAAAATTTTTTTTTTCTAAAAAAAGTAGTTTTATTTTTATTTATTACTATTATTAATAATTTAAAAAAATTAATTTTCGCCTGTTACACGGTAGTCCACTCTTAATATGTTTAACGCATAACCCCTTTTACAATTCCGATTCATTCTGGCACTAATCAATCCAGATATGATTTACTTGGAATATTATTATTATAATCGCTTCTCACAAATTTGAACAAAATATGAACATACTAATCAACAACAAAACACAACTGGTATGGCGAAGCTGGATTTTCCTTCAGTGTCATTACATAGCTCGTTAAAATGACAAAGCAGAAAAACACATATCGGGTCTTATTTAACTATCATAACCAAAATCAAATGAAAGAAAATTATTCTACAAAGAAATATGAATGCATGCATGACCTAACGTACTACCCTATATCTACAAAATTTACATCTCCAACAAACTGAATACATAAAAGACCCGATTATTTACATTGTTATATTTTACTGCTGTCCGTGCTACAAATTTAGGATGGGGTCGTTAAGCGACTTATCTTGTTACAGAAGGTAACCAAGTATAATCAAATTATTCCCATTTTTCCCAATCACGATAACATTTCCCAAATATTATTTACAGTTTAGTACTCATCTTAGTTATCGGTATTCCATTACAGCTTTGCAGATGAGAGGCTCCTTTCGGCCCCTCTCTGCATTTTACTCCTCCATTCTTGATGGCGTAGTTCCACAAAAGATTTCCTGGCACATTACCATTTTACACTAATACCTTAATTACCACCAAAACTTCACCATTGACAACGTTAACACTGAACACTTTAACTTTTATACAACAAATTAATATCCTAGACCCAAAAATTTAATATTTACACTATTTTAATCTTCGTCCAATTACCGCACAATGGACCTGGACACGTACGACGAGGTGTCAACTTTTACGCCCGTCGCGATTTATGTCGTCCGACGCGATGCGCCCGTTTCATACGGCACTCTTGAAGTGTTCATGATAGCGGTTCGATATTGCAAAGTACAGGCTACTATTCCCTTAAAGTACTGTTCGTCACACAGTCTGTTATGTATGTACTTATTGTGGTACAATTTATATTACTCTCTTGCAGTGCAATTAATTTACTTCACTGATAGTTATAACTGACAAACACTGTCCTACGTTAACTATTTCCAGTTCATGTTGCTTGAGCGCGATCACATTTTACAAACACTGGCGGATGCTCGCGCCATTAAATGTTGAGTTACTGTATGCCCGTAAAATTCGAAGTTAGCTGCGACCGACAGTTCACCTCCAGAGATTCATTTCAAGTGTGTTGGCGATGATCCCTTGTCCCGTATATATGGATGAAGCTTTCTCCCGCGGATTCATTGACGTCATACCCCTGAGGGAGGGGGTGGAATTTTAATATCGGTACTTGCACTCCGAATTGGACGTTAAAATTTACATCAAATTAATCCACTCCGCTAGCATATTTGCTGGATTAAATATAAACTCCTGGTGATCACAGATTTAGGAGATACGGGTGGATTTAGCTCCTCACATTTCGCGCCTTCGGAAGCGTCCCTTACAACGTGGTCTTCGTCCAGCCAATGAGATTCAAGCTGTCTGGTTTCCAAGAAATCAAGCCTTCAATTTATTTAATTTGCCAATAATTATTGATTATTTTTCCATGCGTGACATTTAATAAATTCATTACATTGCTCCGTGTACTCACAATAATTTATTACTAATTACTTTTGAAGTTACGGGAATATCTCATCCAACCTATTCAATACTCAAAAGAAAGAAACGTAGCAATCACATTTCTATTTAAATGGGACCGGTTTCGACCTTAGTCTAGGTCATCATCAGCCATAAAAAACATGTAAAATGTTTATGAATGTTGGAGGTCAGTTTCACTCTCTGTTAGGCACAAAGACACGACACCACATTCTGTCCTGCACAAAGTCACAACACTACCAATCAACATGCGAAGATCAGAAAGGCTTGAATTCTTCGCATGTTGATTGGTAGTGTTGTGACTTTGTGCAGGACAGAATGTGGTGTCGTGTCTTTGTGCCTAACAGAGAGTGAAACTGACCTCCAACATTCATAAACATTTTACATGTTTTTTATGGCTGATGATGACCTAGACTAAGGTCGAAACCGGTCCCATTTAAATAGAAATGTGATTGCTACGTTTCTTTCTTTTGAGTATTGAATAGGTTGAACCTCCTTTCCAGTTATTTAATTTTTAACATCAATAATTTCAATACGGAACAATGAAATTTTTGCCTTTAAATATCTCATCCATCATTCCTTAAGATGGTATCCCTGAGTCTTCCATCAAATTTTTACGATTGGCCGACAAGCGGTCACGTGATTTAAATCTCCACCTGCCCGAACCTAGGCTAGCGAACGTACTGGCAACCGCTGTAGTTTTCCATGACGGCACGGAATTTCCGTCCTGCCAAAAATATCCCAGTGCATTACTCATGTAGCGAGTTTCCTTTGTATCACCTATCCCCTTTCTCTTTCTGACCAAGACTTATTTGTGGACTCTGTATTTCCTTGTTCGCCAACTAATGAGATCCCCTGCTGTGAAGTAGCTAAATTTTGTTGTGTCGAGCTAATCCGTCAGGCTCCAGTCTGTCGTCCTTCCTTCGCTCCTATTTCGACATTACATATATGAAATGTTTTCAACTACACTTCTGTATTTCAATAAATGTACCATATATTATTTTATCAATCAAATCATGACTGACTATGGGCCTAAGTCACTCGGGTTCATCTTCCTCTTGCCCAGGTAAAAAAAAAATCTGGTGAGCATCATGAGATTTTTTTTTTATGATGTGTTCATATCATCACTATCATGATTTGACATCGGATCCTCTGTTCTGCCACGGCTATTGATTTCATCTCTCAACATCTGATTCCTGAACCTTAACTCCTCGTTCTGTCTTTCGATTTGATGGATCGTATTGACAAATTCCTGCACATCGCTGTCTATCTCTCCACACTCTGGACATGGCCTTGCTTCAATTGGTGTATGGATTACTTGGACTTCTTCTTCCCTTCCGTCTTCTTCTTCATCCTCTTCTTCGACATCATCTTCTTCCGGCTCGTCATCTGCTTCCTCTCGTTCATCCTCTGCTTCTAGTCACATCCTTTTGTTTCCTTGTCCCGAATCGAACGTCAGTGCATTTGGGTTCAAGCCGCTGCTCCCCTTCCTTGCTCCTTGGAATTGCAAGCTCTCCGCTCCTGTCGCTTCCTCATCACGGCCTCGATCATGAATCGCCTCCTTCCATTTTCTCTTGTTCAGCTCTTCTATGTACCGCCTAGACTCTTGATATCTGTCATCCTTCTCCTGACGAGATCCTCCCTGGTAATATCTCGGGTTCCCTTGATTTCTAGATGGATACGGCCTATAATTATTTCTCTGGAATCCACGGTATCCCCTGTCAGCTCGAAAGTTACCTTGGTTGGTTTGCCGGTTGCCTTCCACAAAATTCCTAGGTCTCGTCCATTGTCGCGGCTTCCACTCCGTATTATATGCTCGACGAGGTTCCGGATCAGTACTAGTTCCCTGGTTCTTTGTACTAGTGATCTTCGGTTCGATTGTCCGTTCGATATTGTTCACCTGTTGGTCCCTGCTCCTAATTTGTCTCGGGTTCGAATGATGCGTTGTGAGGTCTAATTGACGTAACAAAACCTCCGCTTCGACAGCCGTCTGGACATTTGACGCTATCATCATTCGTTGGACCTCAAATGGCAATTGCTTTCCAATGGCGCTAATCAATTCTGTTTCGCTCATTGGATTATCAAGCTCCCGTAGCTTGTGAAATTGTGCCACAAAGTAATCTGAGAATTTCGTGGGCGAAGATGTTGAGTATCGTCTGGAATAGACTTCCAGCCTTAACTCCTGCTGTTCCTGAATGCTCCAGAACTTTTGGAGAAAAGCCCGCCGAAATCCCTCAAAATCTTCAAAGGTATACAAGAAAGCCCTGACCCATACAGCTGGTGCTCCGTCTAGGAATTTCTCGACTGTTCGCAGTTGTCGCTCTACTGGTATCTTATTTTCATTTATATAACCGGCGATTTCCCGGATGAAACCTTTCGGGGTGATATGCCCACGGGCATCGAACCTTGGTGGCTTGTCATCAGACATCTTAATGACGTGTACCACCGATGTCGGGATAGCATTCGATGACGTAGACGACCCATCTCTGTTCTCAAACTTGAAACCGTTCATGTCAGCTTGGGATAGGCCCCCTTTCTTATGAATCCCCTGGTTATCATGGGGTTCGTATTCACGGTATTGGAGGTGAAAGTCTTGGCTAGACGCTGACGGTTCCAACCTAGCCTTCAATATCTCCAAGTCTTTTCGGATGTCATCCATGCCGTAGGGATTACTACTTGACATTTCTTTTGTGCCGGAATTTTGCCCATTATACGCCTTGCACTGTTCTAATAGGCGAACTTCCGTGTCGGCAAATGATTGGCCCTGTTCAATTAGGTCTTCCATCCGCTGGAATAACGCTAAGTTTGCGTCTTCGCACTTGGTTATTCTCTGGCTACGGTCTTCTAACTTTACAGTTAATTCCTCGACTTTGGTTTTTAGTCCTGCTACGATTACCAGTGTACGTGCAGCTTCCCCACGTAACTCGTTCATGCCCTTGTCATGCTTGTCCAAGGTGCCAGCTATCTGCGCGCATTTTTCTTCTACTTGTCCCCGGACGATGTCATTCTCCTTCCAACATTCATCCCGAATTTCCTCTGTGTGATTCTATGTCTTGTCTGTCAGTTAATCGTAGAGCGGCGAGTTCCTTGACACTAGCGTTCAATTTCTCCTTAATTTCTGCGCGTTCCATTTGAGCCTCATCTCTAACACGGTCAACCTTTTCATTAACGATATTAATGTATGAATCCATGTGCCCTTTTAATTCATCTTTCGCGAAGTGACATGCTTCCTGGACTTGAGTTAATTGGTCCCTAAGTTCCTGTCCCATCGCTACGCTCGCGGCCTGAACTGCATCTATTTGTGCCTTGAGTTCTGTTTTATTAACTTCACACGCAGCCTGTACTTGGTCTATTTTATTCTCTAGTGAAACACTCGCGGCCTGTACTTGGTCGATCTTATGAATAATTTCCTGTTTATCTGAAACACTATTAGCCTTCATTTGCTCAATAATATCCTGTTTATCTGAAATCCTATCAGCCCGCATTTGTTCTGCAAGTTCATGTTTCATTGGACCAATACTTGCAGCCAACGCTTGCATTAAGTCCTCTAACGTGAGAGCTTTCACCTCTTCCTGTCCATCTACCACTATGTGCTGGGGTCGCTCCCCACCATCGTCAGACATTATAACTTTTCTTGAGAAAGCAAAAGGGCCGATCGGCCTCTCACCTTGCTGCACACGAAGGAATACCCTATTGGGTCTAGGCCCTATCCTATGATATTATACCCCTACACTGACTTTCATTACACAAAAAAAAATTTTGACTATAAAACTTGTTTACATTTGCATATCATTCAACTTGACTGCTAGCTTGCGCCTAAGATTTCACAATAAACTGCTCCAATATAACAACAACAACAACATTAAAACAACGATGAAGTTGGAAATATCCTACCCTGAAATACGTTAATTTTAATGTATACCATCTCAGCCTCTTTTTAAATAATAACTTGAACTGGTGCTCAGTAATATTTTTACCATTTCAAGCCTTCCTACATAACTGTTTATAATATTCATCTCATGTCCAATGACATTTAAATGGAGTCCTGAATTACCAAAATAATATTAAATTTCATATGGGAAAAAGAGAAACATCAAATCTTCGAGCTTATTGAATTTTGAATCATTGCCAAACTTGAAGAGATTAGCAATGGATTATATTAATAAACTAGCCAAATCTAGCTCCGTTCGAAACTAACCTTACTCTAGCATGATATTACGTTACAAGTGAACACACACCTGACCGTGATGCGGTCATCAATTAATTAAAATCAAAAGTTAAAAATATAAAATTTGAAAAAAAAGTATAAAAATTTACAATTGATTAGCAATGATATTGGCCTCTTTAGAATGCAATCAAGCTTCCCAGTGGGCACACAGTAAAGTCTCACTTTAAACCAGCCATATTTCTTCTGGCCCAACTGTAACATGTCCTACAATTGGTCATCATTTCACTGATGTCAACCAACATGACTCGTAGTTCTTCCCTTCATTTGTTAGGCCCTCTCTGCCGTTCTTAAAGCACCACTTTGGGCAAGCCTTTTGCACCCGTCCACCTCCCGAGTCCCAGACTAGCATTTATCTCAGGGGTGTCGGTTCATTATTTAAGTCATCAAATATAAATATAGCGGCATAAATGAACACGGGAATGAACGGAGCAATTTAAATTTAAAATGGGGAAGGCTCGATTGTAAACTTGAATTTAAGGACTCCATGATAGGACTAGGAAGTGACTGTTAACTTTAAAAAGGGCATCAACTAACCACAATAAAAAGATTATGAGAATGGTTTCCTTTGAAATAATTGCCAGCAAGAGCAGTTTATTACGCCATCCGACGTACGAAACTTTGATACATTTGGCAACGATATTTAAATTTTCCACACATGTTACATAAACAAATCACTTGCTATACCGCAAGTGGTATCAATATCTTGCTGGGTTGCTTCTGAAATAAAATGACATTTTGAGGTATAATTTACGGATCGATTCCATTTGAATCGAACCATTGTTCAAGGATATAGCTTCCTTCTGTCGGGAGCCCGAGCATAACCCATGTTACGGTCGGCTTCCCGATTTAACTAAGATGATGTACTCCGGCTATATACATTTTTCCAAGACCGGTACTCGGACTGGGTAATGTTTCTCGTGAATTACGATAAATGGATTCCACGGACAGTTCCTATCTTACGATGTCCAGCTGATGCCATACCACTGAATTAGCATTTACATTTTTTTTTTACACATGATTTAAAATGTTACAAAGTAGCCTCAGTAGACTACTGCCACAGATTAGATAACGAGAAGCGGTTGGGAAATACCGTGGCAATGGCCCCCCTCGCATCGCGAGCGAAGTAAACAAACACGCCAAATATTACTGTACCATCGTCCCATGCGGAAACCGTACGATAACGAGGCAACAAATGACTATAATATTATCATTCTTATTATTCAACATACGAATAGAGGGATGTTGTCACCAAGTAATTTAATTCACTATCGTCAGAATATTCATGAAATTATCATCTTTGAAATTATTATTATTATTATTATTATTATTATTATTATTATTATTATTATTATTATTATTATTATTATTACTCAACGGTTCCTGGCACTGTCACGTTTGATTAATATCGTCATTATTATGCGGGACGCAAACACAAATGGTTATTACTGTTATTATTATTATTATTATTATTATTATATCCCTCTTGTGGTTATTATTATTATTAATGAATAGGTGACTCCAGATATTATTATTATTATTATTATTCACGTCACTCAAGAGGTTATTATTATTTATGAACCGGTCACTTCCGCCAAATATATTAAGATATCGGTCGCAATTATAATTATTTCACGGATCAACCAACGGCATCATTACTATTATTATTATGACAATTATTATTAAGCTGACCGCGATGATTTAACATCGTCCTTACATTATTATTATTATTATCGGTTGCATATTATCATTTAGATTCCCGTTTAACATCTTTATCAACGCTCATTTAATTAAAGCGGTCCAATCCTTTATCTGCAATATTTATTATTATTATTATTATTATTATCACGACATCGTGATTGTCATTACTCGTCATTACAATGATTACAATATGCGATAATTTATGTGGAATCTGAACTCTCCCTATCCTCAGATCCGTAGTATCTCGACGAATAGCTGTGCAGTCTATTTATTTCGTACATGCTGTCACGGGTTCGAATTCTACCCGCTACGTAACTCAGTATTTCTCTGTGACACTGCCCGTACATTTTACACTCATTTCAATATACTAAGTGTGTCTCGTACGGAATTTATTTTCCTTTCTATCTCAATATTCCTTGATTCATTTATTTCTCACAGAATTATCAACTGACTTATTTATTCACTTCTGACATCGTACGACCTTTTATTATCTGACTGCAGATTCTTTAACATTTTTCTATCTCATTTCGATCTACGCCTTAGTTCATTCTCCACAAATAATCGTAACATCTTGAAATTATATTTACCAAAATTTGACAATCATGGTTTTGTAATATTAGTCCTACGTGTTCCGGCTAATGAATTGCAAATTTAAGACACGACATTTATACGTAAAAATACATTGGACCGTAATTTAAACCACACGTTCATTAACATGTACGGATTATTAGCACCGATCTTAAATTTCAATATTATTAATTTATCAAGTTAAATTACCACACACTTTAATCACGAATTAAAAACGACATCCCGTCATTAAATGATTCCTGATAAAATCAACACCTGATCACTTAAATTCCAATATCTCATGAATTATTATTATATCCAAATTAAATTTAAAAAAAATTTTTTTTTTCTAAAAAAAGTAGTTTTATTTTTATTTATTACTATTATTAATAATTTAAAAAAATTAATTTTCGCCTGTTACACGGTAGTCCACTCTTAATATGTTTAACGCATAACCCCTTTTACAATTCCGATTCATTCTGGCACTAATCAATCCAGATATGATTTACTTGGAATATTATTATTATAATCGCTTCTCACAAATTTGAACAAAATATGAACATACTAATCAACAACAAAACACAACTGGTATGGCGAAGCTGGATTTTCCTTCAGTGTCATTACATAGCTCGTTAAAATGACAAAGCAGAAAAACACATATCGGGTCTTATTTAACTATCATAACCAAAATCAAATGAAAGAAAATTATTCTACAAAGAAATATGAATGCATGCATGACCTAACGTACTACCCTATATCTACAAAATTTACATCTCCAACAAACTGAATACATAAAAGACCCGATTATTTACATTGTTATATTTTACTGCTGTCCGTGCTACAAATTTAGGATGGGGTCGTTAAGCGACTTATCTTGTTACAGAAGGTAACCAAGTATAATCAAATTATTCCCATTTTTCCCAATCACGATAACATTTCCCAAATATTATTTACAGTTTAGTACTCATCTTAGTTATCGGTATTCCATTACAGCTTTGCAGATGAGAGGCTCCTTTCGGCCCCTCTCTGCATTTTACTCCTCCATTCTTGATGGCGTAGTTCCACAAAAGATTTCCTGGCACATTACCATTTTACACTAATACCTTAATTACCACCAAAACTTCACCATTGACAACGTTAACACTGAACACTTTAACTTTTATACAACAAATTAATATCCTAGACCCAAAAATTTAATATTTACACTATTTTAATCTTCGTCCAATTACCGCACAATGGACCTGGACACGTACGACGAGGTGTCAACTTTTACGCCCGTCGCGATTTATGTCGTCCGACGCGATGCGCCCGTTTCATACGGCACTCTTGAAGTGTTCATGATAGCGGTTCGATATTGCAAAGTACAGGCTACTATTCCCTTAAAGTACTGTTCGTCACACAGTCTGTTATGTACGTACTTATTGTGGTACAATTTATATTACTCTCTTGCAGTGCAATTAATTTACTTCACTGATAGTTATAACTGACAAACACTGTCCTACGTTAACTATTTCCAGTTCATGTTGCTTGAGCGCGATCACATTTTACAAACACTGGCGGATGCTCGCGCCATTAAATGTTGAGTTACTGTATGCCCGTAAAATTCGAAGTTAGCTGCGACCGACAGTTCACCTCCAGAGATTCATTTCAAGTGTGTTGGCGATGATCCCTTGTCCCGTATATATGGATGAAGCTTTCTCCCGCGGATTCATTGACGTCATACCCCTGAGGGAGGGGGTGGAATTTTAATATCGGTACTTGCACTCCGAATTGGACGTTAAAATTTACATCAAATTAATCCACTCCGCTAGCATATTTGCTGGATTAAATATAAACTCCTGGTGATCACAGATTTAGGAGATACGGGTGGATTTAGCTCCTCACATTTCGCGCCTTCGGAAGCGTCCCTTACAACGTGGTCTTCGTCCAGCCAATGAGATTCAAGCTGTCTGGTTTCCAAGAAATCAAGCCTTCAATTTATTTAATTTGCCAATAATTATTGATTATTTTTCCATGCGTGACATTTAATAAATTCATTACATTGCTCCGTGTACTCACGATAATTTATTACTAATTACTTTTGAAGTTACGAGAATATCTCATCCATCATTCCTTAAGATGGTATCCCTGAGTCTTCCATCAAATTTTTACGATTGGCCGGCAAGCGGTCACGTGATTTAAATCTCCACCTGCCCGAACCTAGGCTAGCGAACGTACTGGCAACCGCTGTAGTTTTCCATGACGGCACGGATTTTCCGTCCTGCCAAAAATATCCCAGTGCATTACTCATGTAGCGAGTTTCCTTTGTATCACCTATCCCCTTTCTCTTTCTGACCAAGACTTATTTGTGGACTCTGTATTTCCTTGTTTGCCAACTAATGAGATCCCCTGCTGTGAAGTAGCTAAATTTTGTTGTGTCGAGCTAATCCGTCAGGCTCCAGTCTGTCGTCCTTCCTTCGCTCCTGTTTCGACATTACATATATGAAATGTTTTCAACTACACTTCTGTATTTCAATAAATGTACCATATATTATTTTATCAATCAAATCATGACTGACTATGGGCCTAAGTCACTCGGGTTCAATACATACATACATACATACATTTATATATATGTATGTACAAGCACAAAGTTTTCATCAAAAGCAAATTCAAATGGCATTATATGATCGATGAGAATCTCCTCAACGTACCTGTATGCCGTGAGCGAGCCATTTCAATTACTAAAAAATCAGTATGCCACGTCTTCAGTGCCAATTTCGTTTATATCCTGGTAAACTAAAAATATTACATTACCATGTGTACTTTAGTGCCAGTTATGCCACGTCACACCATCACAGAACCTCCTCCAAACGGTGTAATCTTGGTGAAAGTAAAAGTACAGGTTGTGGTGGGGGGAGCTTTCTCCTGCCCTTCTCCACACCCTGTCTCTTCTGTCAGGTTACCTCAGGTTGAGTCTAGACTCGTCACTGAAAAGCATGTGTCCCCACTGTTCCTCAGTCCAATGTTCATGCACCTGTGAAAAATGAAGACTCTCTCCGGTGTTCTGGCAGAAGTGCTGATTTTGTTTGGTGTTCTAGAGGCTAAATTTGCCTTATGGAGTCTCCTGTGTTCTGTGTTCTCACTCACAGCTTTATCTTGTACCTGAATCAAACTGCTCTGTACTGCTCTGCTCTGAACCTCAACCACTGTAAGGTGTTGGTTCCTTAACACTTGAAGCATCAAAAGATGATCCTGAAAGCCAGAAATGCGTCTAGAACGGCCTGAACCAGGTTTTCTGTTGTAGGTATGATTCTGAAAACATTTCACAGCCTGATGAATGCTTCTAGGAGACATATTGAAAACCTCTATTACATAGCAGTAGCTACTGCCATCATTTACCACTGCTACTCTTTTTGCCAAATCTACAGGACTTAGAGGCATGTTGATGAGTTGTTTATTGCTCAGAAACCCCTCAGGTAATCTTCAGATACTGGCCAGTCAGCATCAAAGGTATAAGAGCAACTATATTGCTGAAATAATGATTTTCATAATTGACACGGAATGAATGAAAAATGTGTGGGAGCAGTCACCATTGTTTGGATGAGTTACAATATTCCATTAAGAAGCCTTATGTTATTATTGCTTCTTCTTTAATATGGTAATTGTATTCAATGTAGGATTTATCTGAGTGCCGTCTGTTGAGTAATCCACACAGTAGACTAGACCTTCAGGGCTGCAGCAGAGAAAGATGAGCAAAGCTAGCACCTCAGGTGATAACAATTTTATATGACTACCCTTTCACCAAGCTCGATTTTCCTCATAGTAATCTGAGAGCTTCTTCAAAGCAGCAGTAAGGTTTTGTTCTACTTGCTTGAAGTTTTTACTCTTAGTTGCCAGGGCCAGGTCATCTGCGTACAGGAAGCTCCTTGTGTGAGGTGGAAGAAGTTGGTCGTTGGTATATATGTTAAATATCATTGGTGCTAGGACACTACCTTGTGGGAGACCGTTCTTCTGTATTCTCCATCTACTCCGCTGTCCTTGGAATTCAAGAAAGAAATGTCGGTTCTGCTACAACGTGGCAATAATCGTTGTGAACCTGAAATCCATAGTAAGATGGTAAGATGATTGTACAGTATCATATGCTGAAGAGTGATCAACAAAAGCCACTCCAGTAATATCACCACGCTGAAATCCGTCTTCTATGTGCTGTGTCAGATTAAGGATCTGTGTACAGCAGTTCCTTCCTGGTCTAAATCCAGCCTGCTCTGGGATTAGAAGAGGTTCGCCCGCTGGTGTTATACGGTTCAGAAGCATTCTTTCAAAAATTTTATATAGATGGCACAGGAGTGATATTAGTCTGAAATTCTTTGGACCCGTAGGCTGCTTACCAGGTTTCAGGATTGCAACCACCTTAGTCTTCCTCCAGATTTTAGGAATTTGACATCATTCCAGACAGTTATTGAAAAGCTGTAGGATCCATTGTTTGGTAGCATTCCCAAAGTGTTGTATCTGCTCCATACGCATGTCATCTAGACCGACTGCCTTGCCAGTTTTGCTCATTTTTATGGCGTTTTCCAGCTCGTTCATAGTGAAGGGATTGGACAGACTGGATGTTTCTTGTTTGATATTTCTTTGAAGTTTTGGTGGTCTTTTTCGCTTATTTTGCCATTTATTAGGAGTTGATGAGCTATCTGGTTAGAAGTAATGTTGCTACGTAGAGGACTTTTCGTGGGATCATTGTTCAGACGTCTAAGTAGCTTCCAAGCTTCTCTGCTGTTTTTTGCCATATCTAGCTCTTCCATCAAATTAACCTAATGTTCTTTCTTTATTTCACCCGTGGATTGGATTAGTTGTTGACCAGCCTGAATAGTGTACTTACTGAAGGGATTTTCTTCATAGAGCAGTAGGTACTCATTTAATGTATCTACTGTACGGACATCTAGACTCTGTATGCATTGAGACCTACAGCCTCTTGGAATTGACGTGTGAGAGCAGTCTTGCACAGCATCAATGAACACATTATATACCTCTGGAACAGGTTCGATGTCTGCTACCATTTCATCTAAGCGCTTTGTTTACTTCATCCAGTCAGCTTTCTTAAACTAATGTTTGCGCGTTTCATTTAAAGAACAAAGAAGCCCCGTGGAAGCTGCGTGTGAATTGGAATGGAATGGAGCTGGAACACAACAATACTCCAGTTTACCTTGGTGTTACCCTGGAACGTTCGCTGACCTTCACCACACACTGCACCAAACTCAAGGCAAAAGTTTCATCACGAAACTGCCTATTGCGTAAGGTAACTAGTTCTGGATGGGGTGCTCATCCCCAGATAGTAAGGACAAGTGGCCTAGCACTCTGCTACTCTGCTGCTGAATATGCCAGTCCCGTGTGGTACAAATCAGCTCACGCCAAGAAAGTCGACATTGCCTTGAATGAAACCTGCAGGCTAATCACAGGCTGTTTAAAACCAACACCCACACAGAAGTTGTATTCACTTGCAGATATAGCCCCACCTGGTATTAGACGTGAGGTGCTCTCTAATATCGAGAGACAAAAGGTTTGCAGCATCTCAGCCCATCCCCTTCATGAACATCAGCCACCACCAGCTCGACTGAAGTCCAGGAAGAGTTATCTTCAGTCTTCTGCTCCACTGGATTCTGACCCATAAAAGGCCAGGGTTGAGCTATGGAAACAAAGGTATCCAGATCATCCGGAACATGTTGAAATTAAAGAAAAGTTGCCACCTGGTCACGAAGAGGGATGGTGTATATGGAAGTCGTTAAACAGACTGCGGACCGGCATTTCAAGATGTAAGGACAATCTTATGAAATGGAGCAGCGTGCATGGTGGGGACTCATTGTGCGAATGTGAAGAGGAACAGACTTCCAGGCGTCTCTTGCACTGTCTATGCCCAGATTCATGTACAGGGTTGGAATTGGCACTGGCTGGAAACAATGCCATCAATGTAGCCAAATACTGATCACAACTTGTGTAAATAATGTATTATAGTGTAGATATTTTCTTGTGATACTTGCTTTCTCCTTTTTGATTTTTATGTATGTTCTTCCATTTGTTATACTTCATATGCAAATTTTTCAAGTGCTTCATTCATAACTATATACGATTAATTTGCTCATGTACATTTTTCATATTTAGTACATATATTCAGTATTTCTTCCTTGTATACATTGGCACCTCTGACACAAATAAAAAAAAAAACAGTTGCTTAAGTGCGACCAGTATTCGGGAGAGAGTGGGTTTGAACCCCATTGTCGGTAACCCTGAAGATGGTTTTTCCATGGTTTCCCATTCTCACACCAGGCCTCAATTAAGACCACGGCTGCTTCCTTCCCTCTCCCAGCTCGTTCCTATCCCATAGTTGCCGTAAGACCTATATGTGTCAGTGCGACGTAATGCAACTCGTTAAAAAGAAAGAGTACCCTTTCTATTAGGGACCATACATATATATACACATACCTAACATAATTCAGAATTAGGTGTTGTCCTGTAAGCATTGTTATTTCTCATAAAAATGAATGCTTTATGTTTTCCAAAAGAACCAATAACATCTTTTCTTCAGGTTCAGGTTTTGATGTCGCTGGAGTCGGCCTGGCTTATTTTGGATTTTGGCCAGGAATTGAAGGCTGGATGCCCTTCTTGACACTACATGATTTTTCAGGTGAAAATTCTATTCCAAAATCTGAAGTGACTTGTTTGTCTCTAATGCTGCATTCTTCTTCTTATTTTCTTCTTCCTAGTGTTTTCCTGCTGGTGCAGGGTCTGCTGTTCTAACCTTGGCTCGCGATTTTGCATGGTCTTGGGCATCATGTGGTCTTAATTCCAGAGTCTTCATATTAGCATTCACTGTGTCATGCCAGCGCTGCTTGGACATCCGTGTGGTCATTGCCCATTAATTTCAAAGGATTGGGTGAAATCGGCAACTGTTCCAGGTGCAGCACGTAGGATGTGACCATACCATTGCAGACGTTTTCCTGTGCCTTCTCAGTGATGGGTGCAACGCCTATTTGCTGGTGGACGGTGTTCTTTTGATATGATGCAGGAGTGTGATGCCCATCGATCAACGGAGCATGCGCATTTCCATGGTGTGTAATTGGCACTCTGTAGCTTTGTCAGCTGGTCAGCATTCAACACCGTGTAAAGCAACAGGACGTACTACCATGCAGTATATTTTCAACCCCAGATGTAGTGGCATCCTTCTGTCGTAGAGTACACCTGTGACTTCCCTCCATCTCATCCAGGCTGCCTATATCCTACTTTGCACTTCATCTTGTATCATAAGTTATGAATTTCATTATTATAATATTGAGACATACCATATTGTTTACTTTATGGTTGTTGTATGTGAGCATTTGTTTTTCCAATTGGATTGTGGCTGAAGATGACCCAGTGTATATTGGGTCAAAACTAGTCCCAATTATATAGGACACTATACAAACTAATGGTATTGAATAGGTGGACCCTTCTCTACCCTTTGATAGCTTCATCATATATCCCACCATCAGTCTGTAGGCGATATCCTGGATACCTGAAACTTACGGTCTTCGTTAAGGTCTGTCCATCAACTTGAATTGAGCCGTTGTTTGGGATGGTTTCTAGGTATTGTCTCCTTTTTGTTCATTCTAAGACCATATCGTTAGAGATGGCTGTTCCAATCTTCAATTTGATGCTGCAATCCACTTCTGGTGGTATCAGCAAGTGCAACATCATTGCGTATAAGAGAGTTCAAGGGACACTCCTCTGCAGGTTCCGTGTAATTGTGTTCATGGCAAAAACAAAGAGCAATGGGGAGCCTTGGTGTACACAGACTTCAACTGGGAAGCTCTCGGAGATGCTGACAGCGCAACGTACATGGCGTGTGGTGTTCGTGTAAAGCATATTGATCCAGTTGATAGCATTTCTGCTACACCATTGTCACAAAGTACACACCAGATAACATGTGGAATATGCTCGAAAGCCTTTTCGAGATCAAGGAAGGCAATATCCAGCAGCCGTTGTTTCTCTCGATGAGTTTCAATGAGCATTCTGGCAGCAAAGATGGCGTCGGTTGTTCCAGCACCCGTGACGAACCCGCACTGGTTGGTACTAATGCTGACAATATCACACAGTCGTCAGTGGAGGATTCTCTCAAAAATCGTCATTGCGTGCGAGAGGGGGTGAATTGGACAGTAATTTGCACATTCTGCTGCATCTCGTTTTTACTTAAAGATGATACAGTGATGCTTGTAGCCCAATCACTGAGAACAGAGCCAGAGTCAACTATGGCATTGAAAAAGTTGGTCAGCCAGATGATCACGAGTTCTTTCATTCCTGCAATTTCCAGAAGTCTGCCGGAAGGTCTCTAATGCTACATATTCTCACATTAAATTTGCCACATGGTTTCCACTTTCGTCTGCTTTGTTTATTTTCTTCTTTTTTTTTTGCTGCCCATTAATGACACAATCCCTTAATTAAGGCCACGGCCGCTTCCTTCCAACTCCTAGGCCTTTCCTATCCCATTGTCGCCATAAGACCTATCTGTGTCGGTGCGACGTAAAGCTCCTAGCAAAAAAGAAAAAAAAAATGACACAATCTCATTCCCTTCGTACTCATCTATATATATAAAAATTAATGTTTGTTTGTATGTATGTATTGCACCCTACTACTGCGTCCAGTAGGAGAGTAAAAGAAAACTCTGACTACTCGTGACGATCTCAGGGTATATCTTGACAAATCTAAGCTTAACGTGGAGTCAGAGAAAGGGTATGGTGTTCCACAACTGTGACCTATCAACATCTCAGGTGGACGACTCCACCCATGTACCATACGGTGCGAAAGATAAAAAAAACGCAATTCACTTAAATCTATATCCTTAACTTACAATATCTTGTCACATGGTAAATTTTTAACTAAAATGGTTTATTGAATAACTAGAATATCTTGGAAAGAGAAAATTACTGTGCCATAAATCATTTTGTAATACTTGATGTTCAAATAAATTTCATGGGAAATATTATTTACAATATAGTAATCTTTTATTTTCTAAGTATGACCATCCACTTTCTTTAAGATTAGCCAACCAACGTACAATACCTATTTCGTAATAATCAGTCTCACTTCCTTTTTAACACGTATCCACTAATATGTAGATCACTCGAATCAAAACTGTTTTCAACATGACTATCAATTTCCTAATTTGATTTTGTATACTAGACCATAACTTATCTTTCTATCCTCATGACTATTCCTCATGACTACCTTTGAAATGTTGTGCTAAGTTCCACTTCTTCCCTAAACAGCAAAAATCTTGCATCTACTAACCTGATTTGAATTTACTGGGATATTTCAGTCATCACAATCTCTAAAATGAAAATATCTAACTGACTTCTAAGTCTACCAATTCTTATTTGATTACAGCTTTTATTATAAAATCATGTGCTCCAACATCAGTGTAGTATAACACTCCGTTGCTTGTATACAGCTCTTTAAATTCAATGAACAGCTTGACTACGACTATAGCAGAACAACATTAACCCGGGAACGCCGGAGTTTTCAATTATCGATTTTTAAAATTTTTTTATTTAATATTCTCAGCATGCACATATTAGAGAACATTTAAAAGTCATTTTTTCTAAAAATTGGATGATTGGTTTCTAAATGAGAGCCTGGTACCATCTGGTACCGCACGGCACTTGACATACCTTTTGAGTGAAACACAAAAATTGTTACCTCGTTAGAATACCATGAAATTTAATGCTTAATATTGTTACAGAATGTGTATGTATGTTCAGTCTTCAGCCCTAAGGCTGGTTGGATCCTCAACAGCTCTGCCATCAGCTGTCATAGATGGCCTAGGCATCACTGAAGAGGCGTACTAGGGAAGTGAGGAGTGAGGTAGTTTCCCGTTGCTTTCCTCACCGAGCCAGAAGTTGCTATTACATATCAGTCTGCCAAGCCCACTGAAATGCATGCACCAACCGACCCTATGAGCAACATTTTCACACCATTCATAGCAGGGACTGGCTGCAGAAGGAATGGCATTACTAGCATCGCTCATACCTCAGTCACTTTCATATTGTCAAAGCCAAGGATAAGACGGAGACAGATCAATGAAAGTAACAAAATTGCTCTAGCCCATACCAGAAGACATAGTGCACTGTAAACACTAGGTCCTGCCAGCAAAGGCTGAGTATCGATTACAAATTACTTAGCAATAAACAGAAAAAACGAACGGTGTTTACAGGTTCATTTGGGACATCCCTTTGGGAATTCCGAAAAATAACATTAGCTTAGATGTGACATATCTTTAGGAAATAGGAGTAATACTACTATAGACCAGTTTTTGGTCACCTATTTCCACTTTTCACTAGTTTGAAGAGAAAAAAGTAGTTTACACGGACGTCCACATTATTCTTGGCGCATTATGTGCGGCCACGAGATTCGCGTCCAGCGGTCGTGCTGCGATGGTTTGTTGGAGCGAAATAGTGATGTAGGTCATTGAATCTCAAGGTGTCAGATACTCTAAAAAGAAAAGAAGTGAGAACAACTGCACTTATTTCTTTTCAAAATACCTCTCAAATATATATTGTAACAAATATTTGCACCTTCCCTATTCTGAAGGTGGCATTTGCACATAGCCACTTAAAAGTAAAATGGTGACTAATATTTTCATTTCTTTGGGGCTGCATACTTGCTGCCTTCAGAGCACAAGCAATTCACAATTTCATAATCGAAATGCAACTCAAAAATATTTCGGTCAGTATCATATTTCGAAAAGTGGAAAATTTGCACTAAAAAAGCGGGTTGTTGTGGGAACTAAGTCATCCGCCATCCAGGTAACTGGTGGACGAGGTGATTATATCGCTCTCTTCGTTGGCCATGAATCATTATCGGACATGGATTCTCTACATCTGTGCGGAATTTGCTGTTTCAGCACTACTTCAACTGGTGCTCGGAGTTCACCTCCTCTAAAGTTATCTGCGAGACCCCCTTCATCTTTCTCAGCCGAATCTCATCAAATAATACATTACATTCCAGTGTTTCAATGTATATGGCTTCAGCATCAATATCCTCTTCTTCAATAATATGTAGAACCTCCTCAACCGTCAAGTCACTAGAATGACGTTCACGTATCATTAGATGCGATATATTGCGGTCTCCACGTCTGCTATAATGTGAAATTTTTTAGTAAAATCTACAATTATACAATTAAATGACACACATAATTCATTATTTGCAACTACATTATTAATTGTTTCTTTATAATGGCCCATAGAAGTAAGGAGCAGAAAAGAAACAGAGAGGTATGGTAAGCGCCATGCGGTACCATACGGTACCAACAGAATAATTAGTGTCATAACACCTAACACAGAAATGATGACCAATTGCTTGTTATTTCAATTCATGGACTGATATTTCAAGATAATAAACCATGCAATACGAAATTATATTGTCAATATTTATAAACAAAATAAAGCAACTTACCATAGACGGGCAGTCATTTTTATTCCTCCAACATGATCTCAAATTCCAAGCGGTTGTTGCCGCAAACAAACACTCGGATAAAACCCTGTGTTGATTTCAGTCACTGTAGGGAGTATCACCTTGACAATGTAAAGCAGAGTTGCCAGATTTATGTCACGAGTAATGATTAGTATGAGAAAATCTGAAATAAGGTGCACTGGTACTATACGGTAGTGTACGGTGCTGCCAGCTTAAATTATTTCAACACTTTTCTCAATATATTATAATATTACACATAAATGAGATGTTCGATGTAGTTGTCACCTAACATGCTAATCTTTATTGCATAGATATGCCCACAATATAAGTTGGACCAGGCTTAGCATTCATTATTCTTGGTCAGATATGTCCTCGTATACTTCTATGTTCCATCGATGAAATTCCTTTGTACTTTAATGTAGTCTGTACATGACCCAATCTTAAGCTACTTATATCTCGTATCCCAAACTATTTCTTCTGTGCATTGCTAATGCTAATTCTCTTAGACGATTATATACTTTATTTAGTACAACTCATGGCTTACATATTTCATCTTTAACCCCCTCTGTATATATTCATTTCTCTTTAAATGTCTCAACCTCTTCTCATAAATACATCTCCCTCGACGAGGCATACATAACTATAGCTATTTAAATTACACTGGGTCATATATTATTCCATTCCGAGGACATCTAACTCCCGAGTTTACCAACACATTACTCCTTGCATTCCAATGACAACAGAAACACATGTCTGCCTGCATATCCATACTTAACCCTGTACCATGAGGTACAGCTCTACGCCGCACATTTACATCTTGTGCTAATACGAGGCATGTCCAGAAAGTAAATTCTGTTTCAATTTATCTCCGCTGCAACGCTGCGATCGCAGTTCAGCACATGCACGGTGGACGCTCTGTATCAAGGAGAAGGAGCGTGTGCCATTTTGAGATTGTTGTCAGCCACGTACGCCTCGTTGTGCTTGTTTACAATGTCGGTGTTGATTGAAAATCCCGCCGCTTGTGAAATCAGATCTGTGATTCGTTTTCTGAATGCTAGGAAAGTGAAACCAATTGAAATTTATCGGCAAATTTGCGAAGTTTACGGACAAAATGCTATGAGTGATTCAATGGAGAGAAGGTGGGTCCGACAGTTCAATGAAGGACGTAGTGACGTGCACGATGAAGAACGAAGTGGGTGTCCATCTTTGGTTACAGAAGAACTGGTTCACGCGATTGATGACAAGATCCGGGAAAATTGCAAGTTTACAATTAGTGCTCTCGCTATGGAATTTCCCCAAATCTCACGATCACTAATTCATGAAATTGTTACCGAAAAACTGAAATTTCGTAAACTTTGCTCACGTTGGGTACCAAAGATTCTTACTGAGCAACACAAAACAAAACGGATGGGTAGTGCACTTCAGTTTTTGACCCGTTATAATGAAGGCGGCGAAGAATTTCTGACACAGATAGTCACGGGATGAAACTTGGGTTTCTTACGACACCCCTGAAAGTAAGCGGCAATCAATGGAATGGAGGCACACTTCATCCCCAGCAACAGTTAAGCAGAAACAAATCTTGACACCTCAAAAAATGATGTGCACAGTGTTCTGGGACTGCAAAGGCATCTTACTCATTGATTTCTTACCGCGTGGTCAAACAATGAAAGCAGATGTTTATTGTGAGACATTTAGGAAATTGCGCCACGCAATACAGAATAAGCGCCGAGGATTGCTGTCAAAAGGTGTTGTTTTCCTTCACGACAACGCACGACCACACACTGCAAATGTGACCAAAAACCTCCTACAGGGATTTGACTGGGATGTTTGACCATCCTCCGTACAGCCCTGACCTCGCTCCTAGTGACTTTCATCTGTTCTTACATCTCAAGTCTTTCCTTGGCGGTTAACGCTTCAACAGTGACAAAGAGCTGAAAGAAAATGTTTCCAACTGGTTGAAGACACAGGCGGCAAACTTCTATGAAGAAGGTATACAAAAACTTGTGCCCCGCTAGTACAAATGCCTGCAAAATTTTGGCAGTTATGTGGAAAAGTAGTTTAAGAGTTGTAGAATTTTGTGCAATAAATAATTTTTCTGTATCTGTACACAATTTCGTTTTATTACCAAACAGAACTTACTTTCTAGACGTACGTCATAAACCTCCTCTACAGGAGAAGCACTGAACTTGAAACTAGACCTACTTAAACTTTTACTCCGAAGATGTCACCACCTTAATTTTGTGATTGTGAAGTTTCCAGTACTGTCTGAAATTCTACTTGTTTTGTTTACCATTTATCAGGAAGTTTGGACTTTCTGCAACAGATGTCACTACAAAAACTATGATCATGCACCCTGGTGCGAAGTGAAGGAACTTTATTCGAAGAAATTTTGTATTCCTAAGTTTGTTGTTTACTAAATTATGTTCATTCATTTTTGGGTTGGCAATATTGATCTTTTCTTTCCACCAGTTTTGAATTCAGCCAATCCCTAATTTCTGTAATTAATTCTCGGCCTATCACAGGCTTCTTCTTCGATTTGGTGTGTAACTTTACGCTAGCCAATAAAAGTAAGAGGGTGTAGCTTGATTATTCATGAAAGGTCTCGAACTTTCACCGAGGGTTTATAAACTGTGGATTTTCACGGCTCTTGGCCATTTGATCAACATCTGAGTGTGTGTATGTGAAGCAGGAGGTGGGAGGTGCCTCTTTCATCAGGCAGCAGTTCTTCAGCAAGGTAATGGCCGTTTAACATCCTTATTTCTTGCTAGCTCCGCAGTTTAACCCGAGGGATAGGTCCGAAACTTCAATATGTAACCTTCTTCTCTAAAATATAAGTTCTGCCGGCTAATGTGAAAATGTAATAAAATCTGCAACTGTAATTCAGGGATAGAGAGTTATTTACCCTCTCGAGCTCCCCTTCATATTAGTTTGAGGTGACTACGTTTCGTAACTGGTTTTCTTCCTTTCTGTAATGTCTTAAATTATTCTTATATGAGTCACCTCCATAGTTTGGGAATAGCACCTGTTCCATCGGCCTAGTGCCTTTTAGGTTTTAAGAATGCATATTCAGGAGTGCAAGTACACGCCTCCATTCAACTTGGTGTTTCGGGCCATTTACTTAACCTGTTCTTTTTCTGCTAAGGCCCAGTAGGTTGGGTACGAGATACCCCCGTTTCATTTGTGTAAGTTGTGCCTTGATGGCAAGTAATTGTAATTGCCTTCAGTAGGCTTAAAAAACTGATAGCGTGTCAGCACTTTTCAAGTGTTGTTAAAGTGCCTCTGGGAGGCTTGAGGTTAAAAACTGGGAGCAAGTGCTCCATGTATTGAGGGGTGTTTTGCCCTTGCATAAATGGTGTCATTTGTAATTTTGAGCGTGTAGCTCAGGAATTGTGTAGTAAGGGCTTGCAGTCCAAGACCTGTCTATACCACCAATCTTGTCTTTACTAGACCTGTTTGGTGTTACTGGTACCTGTTACTTTGTTAATTTTGAAAAAGATAAGAAAATATAACCTTTGTTGAAATTTTAAATTAACTTTGATTTGATAGTTAGACCCATTCGCCCCGGCACCTTCTTTCGCCTCTGCGTTCCACAGATATCCCGGAACAAACCCTATATATGCTTTTCACGCTAAACATTCGGTTGTCTTACACATTATAATATCTAGTTCACAAACATTGCTGTTCTCTGACGTAGTAAACTTTACCTATTCAATATTATCAAGGCGACGTGCATATCCTCAGCATTAATATGTATTCTATAGGCATTGAAAACTGCTCCATTCTTATGTATCAACTCTGATTTAGGTTAATATGCGAGAGCTTAATTTAAAATTTACTTTACATTGAATATATCCATACTACAACTACATTCTCTCCGTTTTATGTTGGAGACATTTTTAAATATTTTATTTCAAGCAAGAATTGTAATTTATGGGAACTTAGCTCAATCATTCTCCGGTTTGGGGCGGTCAGCTGCCATCCATCCTTGGCCTGTTACTCTCTCGGCCGCTCGGAAAACCAACGACCTGCTGCCTTCTCATTCCCTCTCAGGTGGGACCGATCCTGTGGTGTCAAACGCATCTCTAGGGCCACCCACCGCACATTTAACTGGAATTCATGACGATCTTCTCGCTTGAACCCATGTTAAAAAGAAATATACAGATGAAATATGGGAATTCATATCGATATCCTTAAAAAATGGATAATATATATTGTTTTTTCTGACTCTGCTGTGCTATATAAGACTGCTCTGAGTTGTATAATGATAATCTTGGTATTGCTCCCAATCTATATTTTATTCCCAAGATGATCAGGTTTTAATAATCTTTTTGTTTTTTTGTGATAATTTCCATTTTCTCTTCTTTCTTCTTGAATATGTCTTGGATTCCACTTGGCAATCTCGATATTTTGCCGACTACTGCTATCTCGGCTATCATATAGCAACTTGGTCTGGTTGTCAATCCCTTCTCTTCTTCTCTTGTAAGAAATACTTCTTCTATGAATGGGTATATTTTGTTCTGAAGTGCTTTTCGTTTTCTTCCCTTTAAATATTACTTGTTATCTACCCTTAGATACGATTTAAAACTTGTCGTCCATTTGCTTTTCTTGGCGATGTTGTAATTTTGTAATCCATTTTTTTTAACAATCTACCTAGCTTTTCTTTGTCTTCTTCTCCACTGCCACATTGATTACGCTGTTCTTCTCGAAGTTAGGCCCGTATTAACTTCTAAAATCATACTCGTGTTCGCGTTCGCTCTGCCTAAATGCATTTTGCATAACTTCATTCAACCATTAGGCGACATTTTTTTACATGACGTAAAATGCAATGGCACAGTATGTATGTATGTCTCAAATGGACTCAAAAACTACTGGAGCAATCTGGCTGAAATTTCACAATTTGTTTTAGGAAGGGTTTAGGAAGCAGTTTGAACAAAATAATGGGTAATTTGGCATGGGGGTGAGAAGGGTCGAGGAAAAAAAATAGTGGAAGGTGAATTAACCGCACAAGTCTAATAAGTGGGTTGCCTAACCAACAGAATGTGAAGATTATGATTATGTTTCTTAAAACTCATATTCTTCTTCTTATGCTTCTGTTTAGTGAACCCTGGAACTTACAATTCCATCGTTGATCGTCTGCCTCGGCTGCTTCAGTAGAGCAGTATCATATTCTTGAATCATGAGGTCATTGCGAGTTTTTTTCTGTCACTTCAATGACCAAACGATAGGGTTCAGAGGAGAGCATAACTACTTTAAATGAGAAGCAAAAATGTTTGCTTCCTAAAATATTTATTCAATTTAAATCACGATAATTTATTAATTAGATTGGCAAGAAAAGTCACTTAAAATTTTCACATGTTTTAATGCAGTCACAATGCATAAAATGAATGATAAAGTTTTATTGACATGGTTTATTATTGTATTGTCCAACTCATTGGCCGAACGGTCAGCGTACTGGCCTTCGGTTCAGAGGGTCCTGGGTACAATTCCCGGCTGGGTCGGGGATTTTAACCTTAATTGGTTAATTCCAATGGCATGGGGGCTGGGTGTATGTCTTGTCTTCATCATCATTTCATCCTCATCACAACGCGCAGGTCGCCTACAGGCATCTAATAGAAAGACCTGCATCTGGCGAGCCGAACCCGTCCTGGGATATCCCGGCACTAAAAGCCATATGACATTTCATTTCATTATTGTATTTCAGAAAATGAAAACAGTGTAAAATTCATGGACAGCAAAATTCAGAAAACGAGAATAAAACCTGAAAATCGGGCACCATTTATTCAGACAATAACTAAGAGTTGATCTACACCATCCATGGAAAATCTGACCAACAAGTAGAATTCCAGATTTACATTTAATTAAAGTTATCCACCGGTCTACTATCCTATCGGATATTGGAACATCCCCTGAATGGACCCTTAATCGAACCAAATCGACTATCAGTTGCTTTGGATAGGTTGCGAAATGTTACTTGAAAGCATGGTGTTCATTACAAATTAACAGCAATTGTCACGATCAAAAATAAAATTCCACCATCTATTGTCATCTCATGACACCCTTAAGTTACAGAGGAATCTCGATGCTGAAACATGCATCACCCCAAACAGATGTTCAGAAGGAACCAACAACACTTGATCCCATGGGATCTTACGTTACAGCGTTCTGAAGGAACAAAACTGCAAAATGCAGGAAAACATTAATTCAGTATGCATTTATAAGAAATGCCAAACAATGAAGTTATTGAAAAGTGATAAATCACTTGAAAATGTTCTTACTAAACCAACTTTCAGGTTATAAAACAATTACATTGTTAAGTTTGTTAAAATACAAGTCCACAATATAACTCAAATAAAAGGAAATCTTTCCAAATTTCTATAACTACAACTACCATAACAAATCTGTCTACCTACACTTGTTCCATTAAACTAAACTACAGTTGATCGGTAGATCAACGTCTCATATAAATAATGCAAATAACGAAAAATTAAAATAAAATGTATTAACAGCTGATGAATCAAAACTGCATTCATAGTGAAAATCCTACAAAATTAACTGTCACCACACAGGATTATCATCATATACCGGACACCCGAACAATAAATCGTGAAGTAAAGAAAAGTAAATAAATATGAATACGAAAGGTCATCTAACTTGAACTCACACGTCTAAGCAGTAACGATCAGTCCCCATTAGCCTGGTTTCCACGTGGGACAACCCTTACATTCTTGCCACTACGGATGCAATGCTATTACAGGAGCACCTTCTGGCTAGTGAGAATTATGCCGAAACATGACCTAAATAGTACCTGCTAATACCTTTCACATTCGTATCCACTACTGCAAACACTAACATCGTTAAAGTCGATTTGCAAAAATGCGTAACCTTTGACTTTACTATGTACAGACGACGCCCTAATCCTGTTGTTGAGTCAGCGTTACTGTGTCTACTCATCCTTAAGTAATTGTAATACATGCGGCATCCTAAATGTATCATTGAGCCAACATTATGGTATCCACATCATTCATACTGCCAGGCGAAATAGAAACTTTTAACACAAATGTCCAGATATTTAAATCTGATCCTCATTGAAACTAACACATGAAGTGAAATTCGCTACAAAAAAAAATGAACTCAAACATGGAAATATTACTGTGTCCATTTCCTACAATAAAGTGCGAAATCGAAATTAAACGACTTGTCCAAATAGTTTAATCTTTTCCTCAATACATAGTTTAATCTATTCCTCAATGCATTCTCAACACATGCAGTGAAGTTCGCTAAATAAAACAATAATCACTACCATCACGGTATTCATGGTATAACTCGAGTGTGAGGCTCCAACTGACCTTCCATGTTAACACTCCGAATAGCTCTCACCGTGAACTGTCCAGTGAAGTAAATGTTCATCAATCCACTCAAGCTAAACTATCATTCTTATAAATTTATTTTTCACACCCACAATGTTTCCAGTCAGCAATATATTTTCATCTTGTAACAGAGAATAGAATTCAATTTATAATAATTATCTTGACCCCTGTGTCAGAATGTATTTTGTTCGTGAGGTTGGTTATCACAAAATGCACCTCACTGTAATCAAATAGAACAGTCACTTAGACTTAACTGCTGTTACCTACGGTCTTGCATAAAATAGTAATCATGAGAGAAATATCAACTTGTACTTAAAATAGGTGTTACAACGTGCTCACTTGGATTTGACAACCTTAATATTCATCAATCGTTCTGGATTGCTACAGGACATCGTGCCCCTTATACAGCCTGTCCCAGAAATATTACATCTCAACCTATACACCATGTCACAAAAATTCCTCTCCGTCGAAATACAGGGCCTCTTATTCTCAGCATCACTCATAAAATACAGGCGTACTCTGCCTTTAACATCTCCCTGACTATTCTCATAATGTTTTTATTTCCATTACAATCCATTTCCTTTATACTTGAAACTTTTTTAAATACAAGCGATCCCATGATCAAAAAACTTTATGATGATCCAGAGGTGCCAACTATTACAGATTGTCCGTAATGATTATGGATTTCACTTCGTGATAACGGCATTACGGTCGAAGGGGAAATTATTACGGAAAAGCAACATTGTCACGATAAAAAATTTCTACAAAAAAAAGGGAAGATGTAAAAAATGTTCAATCCCTTAAAGCATTACTGGTCAACCCTCCTCATTTCAACGTTTGTAAGTTGGCAACTAAACATATTTGGCAGTCATTTGGTCGTCACTTCCTTTTGTTTCCTGCGAGCGTTGTGAAATCACGGCCAACTACATAAATATACGCTGCTCTTGTAGCTAGAATGACGCATCAAGTCGGCCATGAGGTAGGCTCTACTCCTTGCTCTGCTGCAGTTCTCCAGTATGCACATTCGGTCCATAGAACGAGTGGTATATTTAGCGCATTTCAGTTCTAATTATCCTAGTCGTTGATTCGAAAAGAAGTGATTGATTTCGTAAAATGAAGCGGAGCAATTGTCAAATTGCATCTTCTTCTAAGAAGACAGCAGTGTTACAGAAATATCGAGACGGTTACACAAAGGAATGGCCATGCCTACTTGCTTCTCGTGTTAGTGAAAACCACGTGTTCTGCAATATGTGTTTGTGTGATTTCTCTGTGGCTCACAGTGGACGACATGATTGCAGACGACACATAGAATCCAAGAAACATCACACATACAGTGAATCAAAATGACGAAACCTGTCTATTTCATAGTTTTTCATAAAAGGTAATGAAACTGCGGTGACTAATGCCGAATTGCTGTTCACATCATTTCTTTTGGAGCACAATATTCCGTTATCAGTTTCAGATGATGCTGGAAATTTGTTTAGTTCAATGTTCTCCGACTCTAAAATTTCTCAGAAATATGGCTGTGCAAGAACTAAAACCTATGCTTTAGTTCAATACCTGGCATCTGAGGCAAAAAAGGAAATAAGTGAACTTTTGCAAATAACACCTTTTTTTTTGCTATTGATGGTAGTACAGATTCAAATGCAGTTAAACTTTATCCTATAGTTGTCTCTTCCTTTAATGCTCAGAGAGGCCAAATATAAACTCTTCTATTGTCATTGTTAGAGACTACCGACAATACAGGTGAGGGAATTGCCTCTGTTATTAATAGTGAATTGTCTTCTTTAGCCATTCCATGGGAAAATTGCATTTCTTTTTCATCTAACAATGCATACACAATGATAGGGGCAAATAAAGGTGCTGCCAAATTTGTGAAGGACAGGCATTCTTCTCTTTATGTCCCAGGTTGTTCATGTCATCTCATACACATCTGTGCACAAAAAGCAGCCCAATTACCAGTCAATGTAGGGAACTTTTTGGTTCAGTTATATTACTATCTTGATAAGAGTTCTGAAAGGCAAAACACGTTTACAGTTTGTCAGGCTGTTTGTGGCACGGAGGGTCACAAAATTTTGAAATATGTTAATACCTGTTGGCTCTCACTTCTTCAGTCTATTGATAGAGTTCTTGAGCAGTGGAAAGCTTTGACACTCATGTTTTGTAGTGAAACCCACCATAAAAATGAGACCACCAAGCAGTTAGAAACTGTAAAATTTTTCATACAAGACCCATACACAAAACTGTTTTGCTGCTTTCTTCAGCGTACACTTCCTGTTTTTAACTCGGTGAATATATTTCTGCAACAAGATGCTCCAGCCATACATCTTCTTAGGAGGAAACTTACTGGTCTTTTAACTGACCTATCGGTCAGATTTGTTCAGCCATGTTCTATTCAGTAAGAATCTATCTCCCTTTTGAGTGTTGAATTCAAGAAGAAGAAGAAATACCAGAAAGCCAATGAGGACTTGGTAATTGGAGCAAAAGCTAGGGCATACTTGAAAGATAAAGACTGTGATGAAGAGATGTTTTATAATTCTGTAAGAGAGTTTTATATGGCAGCTTGCAGTTACATTATCAGGAAATTCCCCCTTGATGATGAATTTCATCTTGCAGAAGTTGTAGACATCTCTCTCAGAATGAAGGTTTTCTATTCATCTCTTGAATACTTTGTTCGAAGATTCCCAACTTTGGTCAAAGAAAGTGAACATGACAAACCTGAAGAGGAATTTGCAGTTTACCATTGTGATACTTTCCCTGAATATATTGTACATGGACCTAACATTGATGTGAACTGGGGCAACATTGCAGGGTTTAAAAATGAAAGTGAACAAATTAAGTATAAAACCTTAAGTAATGTTGTAGTTGCAGTAATGAAATGTCGTATGGCTTTTAGTGCCGGGATATCCCAGGACGGGTTCGGCTCGCCAGGTGCAGGTCTTTATATTTGACGCCCGTAGGCGACCTGCGCGTCGTGATGAGGATGAAATGATGACGAAGACAACACATACACCCAGCCCCCATGTCATTGGAATTAACCAATTAAGGTTAAAATCCCCGACCCGGCCGGGAATTGAACCCGGTACCCTCTGAACCGAAGGTCAGGACGCTGACCGTTCAGCCAACGAGTCGGACTGTATTTGCAGTACTAAGGGGTGTACATCATAGTAACTCTACCACAGAAAGTTTTTTCAGTGTTGTTAGGAAAAATCGGACAGAATTCAGGCCTACATTAAGTACATCCACACTGGAATCACTTATGGTTCTGAAGACGAATGTCATCTCAGGGGGAGGTATGTTTCAAGAAAACCTACAATGAAAAGCAGCTGCTGGGTGCAAAAACTTCCTGGTTGAGGAGGGGGTATTTAAGCCTTTTCTAGGGACGCTCTGCTTGGCGTTATCTACTGTGGTGCAATTATTCCCATTGACGACCCCTGGACTGATTTCTTCGAGACTCACTCCAGAGATTCCACCTATTTTTCCAGTCATGATGGTGTTGTTTGCTGATTTTTCCTGTTACTCTAATGGGCGTAATTAATTTCCTGCAGGAGAACCAGCGTATTTTTACTGTATGTCCTTGACACGTGTTTCCCTCTGCCAGTATGGATGCCAACTAATCTCCAGGCCTAATTAAATACATTTCCACCCTGTGGACTTGAGCTTCATCAGATATTTCCCAAAATTCTTAATTACTTATTTCTTTGTTAATGACAGTGCCGAAATTTCTCACAATGAGGGTTATTATCCAGAATTTCATTATTAATTACCCAAGGTCTTCCGAAAGGGTCCGACCTCGTTCGAATGTTTGGTGGCTCGCTCCCCACTAAGAGTAGTCATGCAACGGAATGCAAGATGAGCTTACAAAGATGCCAGCATTCAAGAAAGTTAATTCGTAATGCAGCCGTTAGGGCACAGCGGGGGGGTAGATTCTTTTTTTCCGAGATCATACTAACTTACATATCATTGAAAAATCAATGAACAACATACAATTCAACTAGATATTCAAAGACTGGCATATAAAGAGTGTATGATTCTTACCTGCTAAAGTAACAGGTGATCTGCAGTACATATCTGAGTGGAGGTTGAAGGATCATTTCTTTTGTTGAGTGCTGTAGTTGCTCCCTTAGCAGCTTGTAGTTCCTGTTTGGTAAACATACACGGGTGACATGCTTTTTCTTTTGATATCATGTGCATCCTCTGTACTGACAGAGCACTTAACAGTTCGGAGTTCATATTAGCACGGAATTCGGTCTTATTCTTCCTCATCATGCGCATCTGAAAAATCGTGGCTACACACACTACAAAACGTGAGAATGAGATTTTGAGGAACACAGTAAACAGGGCCATTCTTTCAAGTATTCTTCCCTAAATTTTTTAACTATTTTTGGTTTATTACTAGCTTTACTAGTCACGGTAACGTAATCACACGTATTTTCCTGCACAAGAAATCGCTTCATTATTTCAAACCTTTTGCATTTCGTAACACACTATTAGCATATATTCCAGAAGAGCAATATATGTAAATTTGGCAATCAAAATCGCAATAAATACTTCAACAGTCACGCACACAGCATTCACAATTAAACTGAGTTTTTCACCACTTTGCTGCCAAAACAAAGACAAAAGAACTCTTATACTTGCATGGAAGTCTGATCAAGTGACAAACAAAGACAACAACTCCGCAAGATATACCACTTCACAGGTGACTATATTTCCGGTGCCGGACACACTACGTTCGGTGAGTGAAAACTCTAAATATTCTTAAACGAGGGACAGGAAAGGAGTATAAATGTTTACTGAGAAATCCAAAAATAATATTCTGAGAATTCAAGCTGTAATGGCATTCCTTGTCCATCCTTTTGAACACTTAAGACACTTAGATTTAACACGTTGGGTGCCACGTGCCGCCATATGGCGTCACGGTGGTCTTCAAATCCGAGATGGCGTGACGCCATATGGCGGCACACCGTTCTTGAAATCAGAGTTGGCGTGACGCCATATGGCGGCACAGTTGAGTTTCAGGTGATGCACCGTAGATAATCAGCTGTGACATCTATGCGCGTAAAATTGGTACTACGTGAAGGGCGAACTTCAGGGTCTATTCCAGCTATGTATTTTTACTCTATGCCACCATGTGGCGCCACAGTATTCTTCCGAAGCCACTGACTGGCCAGTGGTCATTGTCACAGGTGAAAGCGCGCCAGGCATTGTATATTCCTCGTTTACGTACGTATTATCACTCAGTTTATATAGTTGTGCAAAAATATAAGAAATGGAAGATATTGGTAATAACCTTACGAGGGAACACATACATGTGTTACACTCGGATTCGGTTGAAATTTGGTAGGAATATTCGTGGGAGGCAGTAGAATGCTAAGGTGAAAACTGCATGTACCCAGCGCAAGTTTAAACGCCAAAATTGAACAAATAAATAGTCATAAAATTAGAAGTGCCGCGGGAATATCGGGGTGTGGCGGAGAGGTAGGGAGGAGCGAAGCAGCGGACGTGAACCAACCGGACTGCATCGAGCTGCGCTAGCAGCCAGGAAGCGTGTAGTTAGCGCGTTCCCCTTAACTTCCCGATCAGATGTGCAAAACGTAAATATGAAAATAGCACATGAAACAAGTGTACAAAGGACGATGTTTGAACAACGATGCCAATAAGGTTTGAAGAATTACGAGTAACAAGAACTCGGGCGTGCCGAGACGCATATTTTTATTGTTTAGAGTAATCAGAAAACTATTCACAACAATATGTAATGTAATATGAGTACTTGTTTTGCATTTTACTAGGTTTTCATAAATATTGCGCTAATTTGAATTAGCAAATAAATATCCCGTATTTGAAATTCGTATTGCACATTCCATGACAAATAATTCTGTGACACCATATGGCGTCACGCTATATTTTATCTTTCCTAAAAATTGATGTGACACCATATGGAGTCACACATGACCATGGTATGGTGAGATAAAATTTACTTAGTACATCATATAAATGCATCCCAAGATTATATAAACAGACTACAACGCGCACAATTGCTTTGGCACCAGCGGAATGCAATTCAAAAACATGCCTGGCACCAGTGGAATAGTGTGCTACAATCGGCTCGGCACTCAACGTGTTAAAAATCAACAAAAAATCGTAATTTGTGGTGTATGATTTGTAAAGGCGTAATTATGATGGGTAATTCGTAATTATTATGACTGAATTGTAATAGTTGGCATCTCTGAGCTTGCAATAAAAAATATGGTTGCACTCCATCTTGTAGTTTTTTGGTAGAATTATGGGTTCAATACGGTTTATAAAAATGAAAAGTCCAAGGTCAGTCCCCATGGCATAGGGGGTGAGAAGGTGTGAAGAAAGAAAATGTAGAAAATGACAGGGATTATGGGTGTGTGTGTGTCTTTTTTTTTGTTTTGTTTTTTTAAGCATAGCTCTCAACCAAACTAGATACACATATAACTTACTATCCGGAAAAATGACTGTAGGGGCAAGAAACCCCTAGCACCCCTAAAGGGAGAAGGTGAAATGGAAAAATCCGAAAAATGACCGATAATAGTGGCGAATTCATAGTCTTTGGAGTTGCTGAGATGAACTGTGACACTCTGGATGCCGTTGGTCAAAATTCATTCCCAATCGGGATTTGGGTTAGAAGGGGTGAAAGGAATGTCCGATATGACCGAGACCATGGATGTATGTATGTTCCAGCATTGCTCTCAACCAAATATGATACTCATATGACTTACCCTACAGTTTTCTTTCCCAAACAGTAAGACACCCCTACGGGCAGGGCTGGAAAGGGGGTGAAATATTAAAATAATAGAAAACAACCAATATTAAAAGTAAAAACGATATATGCTTAAACTGTTTAAAAACATCTAACGCGGTTGAATTAATAAACGCAGGCGAAGCCGCGGGCACCTGCTGGTTGTACTATAAAACATCTTCCATTGTGAAATGAAGCTAAAGAAACTGAAAGTCTTTTTAAAACAACTCCACTATTCTTTACCTACACAGTTACAGAAGATTAACTGACAAAGCTGGGGCATAACTAAACCCACACCTGTGTATTAGGCTGAAGATAGGGGAGTGTCATATGCTTTACAAATGTGTGCAGAAAATGGTTCAAAAGTGATTGTGCTGAAGACAATTAAAAGAACACAGTGTATTGAGAAAATACTATAACTTATAAATCTATTCTAGCAAGGAGACGTTATTTTTGAAATAAATTGTTCAGATCCATACTACAATTAATGAAAGTGTTGTTGATGTGCCTTCTCATATACCTTCACCATTGGGTTAACATTAAATCAACAGTTTTTGTTTTAGGTGCATTACCTATTTGGTGGCAATCCTGGCCGGGCATGCCTTCCCAAACTTCGTTTAGATGACTTTTGGCAGTTACAACTATGCCGGCCGACCCATGCTCAGCTGCTGCAAAGGTGTAAACTACTTATAAGGAAACACAGGTACTGTTTTCTGTTAATGTTTCATGTTTGTTACATAGGATCACACTGATGTTATTGAAATCCAGTCTTAACTACCTGTTGTAGCATGGTACTTGCACAAGGCTTCTTTTCACACACAATCATTTCTTTCTTTGATCTGGCCTGAATTAATGAGTAAAAAACCAGCACTGCCCCATATCAGATTTCTTTTATCAAGTATGTGGAGCTATAAACCACATTGTCCCAAAACCTTCACGTGAAGGAACAATATTTTAAAACTATATGGAGGCTGTTAGTACTCCGAATCATATACAGTACACCGGGCGAGTTGGCCGTGCGCGTAGAGGCGCGCGGCTGTGAGCTTGCATCCGGGAGATAGTAGGTTCGAATCCCACTATCGGCAGCCCTGAAGATGGTTTTCCGTGGTTTCCCATTTTCACACCAGGCAAATGCTGGGGCTGTACCTTAATTAAGGCCACAGCCGCTTCCTTCCAACTCCTAGGCCTTTCCTATCCCATCGTCGCCATAAGACCTATCTGTGTCGGTGCGACGTGAAGCCCCTAGCAAAAAAAAAAACATATACAGTAGAAGACCGTTATAGCAAAAATTAATAACGGCAAAAAATGTACTCACTGTAACAGATTGTCGTTAATCCGATTTTTTGTAAAAGTCGGGAAAACCCCATACACATTAAAGAAGGAATGAAACGGCAATCAGTTTGTTCAAAACTTTCATTTTCGCGGATGATATCCACACTACGGCTTACTCGTTTATTTTTCAAAAATCCAGTACTATGTAAAAAGGTATGTTTAATTTCATTCTGAAAAAATTTATAGTATCACTCCAGAGGCCTCTGGCAAACGTCCCTGTTTTCTTCTTCAAACAGTACCATCTAACATAACTGTATATGTATCATGAAAACATATATGAAGCACAACTAGAGAAATGATAACCTCCTCACTACAAATTTATATGAGAACAACCTCTCCAAAATTTAATTAAACGTGAGCAAATATAAACTATCCTCTGAAATCAGTGGTGTACTCTGCCATTTCTTGAGGTGTAGCACATTCTTAATTTTAATATATAACATTGAAATTAAGCGATAGTTTACTTCAGCCTCAGTTTCTAACAAGTTAACACCTGCTACCGACCATGTTATTTATGCATTTATTACAAAAACGTGTTATCCTCTTTCATTTTGAATTTTATTATAGAGAACAGCAGTCAACGATATTATTAATAGACTCCGATATCGCCTTCGAATGTCAGTGTGAGAGCTTGCAAGTGTACATAGCGAGAAAACTATACCGAAGGTCGCGTTTTGTGGCAAATGTTTCAGTTTTCTCATTCAAGCAGTATCACCTAACCTAGCTGAACTGTACTGCATCCATACAGTCGGCGGCATGGGTCTTCACACTCAGGGTCTCTCACAGGTCCTCTTACCAATGAGATCAGTTTGAAGTTCATGAACGCCACAGCTAGTTAAAGGTGCAACGGTGCTGATTAAATGGGGTTACATATATTGCCAAGTTGATTAACATTTAAAAATGATGTGAAAACCAGATTATATTAGGAATCCTATTGGGCGATCAATATTCAACATCGTAGATTTAGTTGATTGAATAATTCCAATGAATTTATATGCAATGATTTATTTTGAACTTATTATGATTCTATTTGGTATACTAGATGGTTGTATCTAATCATGATCATCATTCCCAATCTTGTGTATTCATAATATTTAGGACATATCATACTATTGGATGTAATAATGTTGTATATGATCATGGATGGTTGAATATATCTATTCTACACAGAAAACAACTAAGATATTTTGGTCGGTCACATTTTATTCAATAAAAATCCCTATGTTATCACTTTGACGAAACCAAAGAATATTGTTAAGTTGAAAATTGGAAAATAAAAATGATAAAAATGGGAGTTAATTGTTCTGACAATATCAAAATCCGTAATTGAAACGAGTATTTAAGTTGCTCCCGTAAAATAGGGAATAACGGTTATTGATATAAGTCTATCACAACGTAATGCAGTGAAAAAACGGTTGCATTGCTTAGAGAGTATCATTGTTCCGTTATACGAACACTAGTTTACATCAATCGTTAGTTTGTTCTTTCTTTCAGTTATTATTCATACGTCGTATAATGTCTGTTGAAATTCGTAAATCGAAATATAGTTTTGTCATATGAAAATAAGCTGGTTCAGATTTAAAATTATCCTGTTATATATCTCATTTACCAAATCACATAGTTTTCCATTATTCAGATTTGTTTCCGTAACAAGATCGCATCTAATAATGTTCTTCACACAGTAAAAATGAAATGAAACTGAATTTAATCTAACCTATTTTAAATAAATATTTGCCCTAAGGACATCTACACCCATGAAAGATCAAACACATAATGGTACACGCACATATCTTTAAGGATATATATCTCCCTAATGAAGTAATTAAATGAAATGACAATTAAAATAACATGAGACAAGAACAAGAAAATAAAATCATATTTGGCAAATGAAATAAATAAATAAATAAATAAATAAATAAATAAATAAATAAATAACACAACACATCTGAGTCACACTAAGACTTAACCCAGAAATAACTACAATTAAGCTATAATTAAATAAATAGTAGATGCCCTCGTAGTTTATCATCATCTTCATTTCTCATTTCCAACTTCCTGCATGGTCTCTTTCCTGTTAACTTCTGAAAAAGCTTTTTTTGGCACACTCTCTTCTTCCCTTCTCATCTTATGCCCATACCACTTTAGCTTTGTTGTTTCTATCCTGTCTTGAAGTTACAAGATTCCTGTCCTTTTCCTTATCCCTTCACAATAATAATTATTAAATTAATGACGTAATGGTCCACCTTTTTCAATACTATAATATGCAATATTATTGAATTACATTACTAAACTAGGGACTAGTTTCGGCCTTGGCTGGCTATCTTCAGCCTTAATGTAATACATCTGATAACTAAACAAATGTAGAAAGACACAATTGACATAAAAATTAATGTAAAAACACACAATTAACATTAAAATCTGGGATGAACTATGTGTAAAATCTGAAAAATAAATTAGGCTCTAAATTCTTAGCATCTGGAGTATGCTCATTTCGGACCAGCTGGGGAGAAGAGCCTGTTTACACTATCCAGAGACCCTACAGGACCTACGGAACGCCCTCCTGGAAGAATGGGAGATGGTTCCTCAACAGGACGTTACCGCATTGATCAGGAGAATGCCTGAAAGATTGAAGGTCGTCATTGATGCAAGAGGTGGCAATACACGCTTTTGGTGATGCGAACAGAGGTCCCCGAGATAGTCTCTGAGGTCTGTGAAGTGAATGTGTTAAGTGTATAACATCAAAACAGAAGTGCATTACTTTTATGAGCTTACTCAATATTTCCTTGAAATGTGCATCTCTGGCTTTTTGTTCAGTTTGTTCATAATCGTCTTTTCTTTTTATTGTTACACACTTAGGTGGGACCGTACCACAATATTCTGTCATAAGATAGTGGATTAGTGTCATAAAAGTGTTGTAAATTTAAAATAAATTTCAGTTTTGAAAGTGAAGTGTTGCATTTTTTGTGCCACTCAGTGTATAAAGCAGATGAAACAGACCTGTTTTCAGTTGCTTACAGGATTGATGCTAGCACTTAAAGGAGGCACTTGTCAGGGAGGAAAAAGTGCAAAGGACTGCAGGACTGTTTTGTTGGTCGTAACAGTGACCATTCAGACATATGTATTCCTGTCATCACAGGCAAAGCAGCGAAACAAAGATGCTTTAAGGACATCAAGAAGTTACCAGTATGGTACTACACAAATGGTAGTCTGGAAAAACCATGGAAATATTTTTTGGACTGGATGCTCTATGGGTGCTGAAGTGAGAAAGATAGTTCTGTTTCTAGATAACTGTGCTCCCCACCCACAGGAAATTTCTTTAAGAAATGTGAAGCTTATTTTCTATTCTCTGAACGATACCAGGTCCCCCAGCCTCTAGATGCAGGGGTGATAAGTGGTCCAAAGGATGCTTCTGCAAGCAGCTGTTGCAAAGGGCTGTGTATGTTGCATGCCGGGAAAGCAGTTTTCACAGAAAAGTGACTGTTTCCCGGTAAAACTGAATTTAAAGCATCAGGTTTTTTAACTTGTGTAATTTAAGTAGAAGTTTTGTAAGGTTATAGTTATATAGACACACATCAAAAATAAGTTTTACATCACCCCTGTGTTAAGCATAAGGAATTTCATGTTTGTTTTTGTTGTTTTTTTAACATGTTTCGGTGTACAATTTTTAACATCCCTGCGTGTCACTTAACTTTGTTACTATCTTGGTTTTTCCTATGCAGACTGGAAAGACGATCCTTAGGATGTGTCTAAACAATTACATGCACCCCAATCCACAGGCTGAATGCTTTGTTCAAATGGGAGGCAGTATTTTAGTTGAAGTTGTAGCACTAGTGCAGAAGTATTAGAGGTGTGTTCTAAGCAGTGTAGTAACCATCTTCGGTCGCACGACGTATGGTGTCAACATTTGAACGTGTACTCAGATTACCGTATAATCCTGAGTACCACCACACATACTTTTATAGAAATATTGCTCCTTAAATTTGGGTCTTTCGTATTGTCGTCTCATAATGCATTTTTCCGAAAACACATCAGTGTGGCAACAGCAGTTTCATGTCATGCGACTTGGCAACAGCTGACATCTCACTCCATCGCTCACTTCCGCATTACTGGAACCACATGGTGTGGCAGTGGATTAATACTTAGTATTCTGAGTGAAGAAGCATCATTGGTAACAAGTGATGAGTTTACAGTGAGTGAGAAACTTAAAGTTGTAACGGAAGCTGAAACTATCGGAAATCGTGCTGCCAGCAGAAAATATGATATTGATGAATTATGTATTCGCTGTTGGAGGAAAAAGGAAATGTTATTAAAAGTAACAATGATCGTAGAACTTTCCGAGAACAGAGTGCACAGTTTTCTGAAATTGAACAGCTTTATAAATATGTTGCTGAAAGACGTGAACTATGTTATGGTGTATCAACTAAAATGTGTCAAAATCATTAGGGATTGCAAAAGAAGTTGTAAAGGAGGGTTTTACTATAAGCCATGGGTGGATAACGAACTGGTATCGAAGATTGTGTACGTGAAGACGTTCATCTATTTCAAGTCGTCTCCCTGTTACCTACGAAGAAAAGTTGACTGCCTTTCATAGCCACGTTATTCATTTGCAGAATCAAAATTCCTACTTGCTTTCTCAAATTGGAAATGCTTTTCTTCACTCACGTCTGTTCAGTGACATGTTATTGTGGTTTCTGTCACGGCATCAGTAACACACCTTGGATTTCACAGTGAAGGGACAGTTTGTTAATTTGATCTGAATTCAGAAGCACCTCTACCACTTCTTTATGTACTTCTGTCAATTACACCAAGACGTCCCCTTATGGTTTCACTTTATTCAAATGATTATCAGTTAAATGCCATAAGTTATGTACTATGGATGCACCCTTTCTTTTGTGTGATTCAGTGCCAACAATGAATTGTGACACTCTGTATGCCATTTAAGTCCAAGTTCAGCCTCCATCGTCTCGGTCCAAAATGACTGAGATTAGTGTTGAATCCACAGTGTCTGAGTTCACTAGCCTAATTGGTGACAGTTCCAGTGACGGTTGGAACTGTGTACATCATGTCTATAGCGCAGCACTTAAATACATGCAATTATCACTTATTTTTTATTATTTATTTGAAAGAATCAACTACTTCCCAGACAATATGGGTACATCAAGGACAAAGTTCCACGCGAAACAAAGTAATCTAAAACTAAAACTTTAAATTAACACATTAGCTGCCACACAACATTTGACGAACCACCCCCACCCCCCAATTAAGTGCTATTTTGAATGAAAGATGATTTCTCCTTGTTTCCTATTTTATTGTGCATGTGTACTGGTAAGAAGCCATAAGTGAGACAAAAATGTTATTATTCAGGGACCCACAAGTGCCGTTCCGATCGGGTGGTTCAGATACTTTTGGTTATTACAAACACTTATAACAAAACTGCCGACCAGATCGGGCACTGGCCATTGTTTAGCCTTTCGCAAGAGATTTGGCAGGAGAACTTCAAGCCGCATTGTTTGCTTACACTCAAAGTCTATTGCATGTTACTGTCTATGAAAATGAGCAATTAGATATAACCGAGGAGCTGGCTATCCGTAGACCCAAAACCGAACGGCTGTAGCCCGTCGCCAACAAATGCGGCCTGTGAGGCACAGACTTGCGTTGCTGTGTTGGCCGGCCAAGACCAGCCCCAACTAGAATCGGTTTGCATTTTAAGAATCTCATAATTGTTCTGTATTGACTTTAGAGTAAAGCAATAATGTAATTTCAATAGTCCACCTTGGTTAATACACAAATTTTGATTAAAAACACAAAGATACAGTACATGTTTCAGCCCTATTGGGCCTTCTTCACTCTTCAAAAATAATATAAGTTTATAGAAATGCTCAAATAAAAAACACCACACTAAAAGTCCATTTTCAAGAAGGTAATGTCTTTGCCTCTTGTAGTAAGTTTGATTTTGAGAATTAGATATTGATTCATGACTTTTTGAGCTTGGTAGCCATTATAAGATATTAGAATCATTGCTTATTGATGGTATTCACTTTACAAAGGAAAATTGAATATGTCCTCCTATTCAATACATAACAGTTGCCATGGAGGAAAAAGTGCGAAGGACTGCATGACTGTTTTGTTGGTCTATAACAGTGACGATTTAGACAAATGTATAGTCACAGTTTTGATTGATAGTATTTGGGAAGAAGGAAGAGAGTTCATCTGGCACAAGAACACCGCAAGCATACCTAGAAACAACGGGTAAAGGAAGAAGGCCAGAGGAAAGACCTAGGAAGAGATGGCTATGTAACTGAGAGGAGTGAAGAGGAGGGAACTGGGAGTCACTGCTGAGAGAAAAGGCATTTCTGGACAGAAAACGATGGTGAAGGCTCGCTCAACACCACCCTACCTGGCATGCTGGAGGAGTTCTATGATGATGATGAAAGAAATTTGCAGACCCCATTAACCTAGCATCATTTGCTTTACAGGCAAAGCAGCGAAACCAAGATGCGTTAAGGATATCAAGAAGTTACCAGTATGGTACTACACGAATGGTAGTCTGGAAGACCAAGGAAATATTTTTTTTGGACTGGATGCTCCTATGGGTGCTGAAGTGAGAAACGGTCCTGTTCTTACAATGACAATCATTAACTTTGAGTAGATCAGGCCGTTCTGAGAGGACAACCACTTAATAAATTGGAACTTCATTGACTGTTTCCACTATGGTCACATACAGTTTACCATGCATCTGTTATCTTCTCTAACACAGCTTCTCAATATTTTCGCTGCCCTTCTGACTATTTAAAATAAGGCAAACACGCCTAGCCAACGTTGGAAACAATCATAGAGAACGGGACCGCTAAAATTGAGATGATCAGGCCTTACAAGAGTGCTACTATTCTAAAATTTGAAATTCATTGGCGATTTTCCATCACGTGTCGCATACATTTCACCTGGTACATGTTTCTTTTCAAACTTAGATTCTCCCTTAACAGTTTGTGGTGATGGTGAGACTACAAAGAATTCTGAATTTCTAACACAGTGATTTTGTCCTGTTTTTAATTATATCACACTACAAAACGTTTAGACTAAGAGGTCCACAACCTCACTATTAAACATTGTTCGTTTCCGTCTTATCTCATTTGTTTTCATTCTTTTCTTCACAGGTTTTTAACACACTTTTTAGCTTCAATTATGTAAAAATGGTAACTTTTTCACTGAAGATGTCTGAAACGAGTTTATTATTACTCCATCTAATAATGGAAATGTGTATACAATATCACCTTGATTATTCATCCCTCGATTAACCGTTCTGCGGATTATCTGTCACCAAAAATCTCTCTGTTTTTATAAGCAATGTACAGTCACTTCAAAACTGAATGAGCGTACTCTTGATGTTAATAATAATAATAATAACAGTAATAATGTTATTGGTTTTACGTCCCACTAACCACTATGACGGTTTTCGGAGATGCCGATGTGTCGAAATTTTGTCTCGCAAGAGTTCTATTACTTGCCAGTAAATCTCCCCACACGAGGCTGACGTATTTGAGCACCTTCAAATACCACTGGACTGAGCTAGGACCGAACCTGCCAAGTTGAGGTCACAAGGCCATCGCCTCGGCCGTCTGAGCCACTCGGCCCAGCTCTTGACTTCAAGGTATCTTGGTACAGTATTCTGTTTTGGAGCGACTGTACATTGACTCTCTGACTCCTGAGTCCATGATCATAATGTACAGTAACTACTTTACATACACGCGCATAGACTGGCAATCGGCATCGGAGACATGACTTCATACTTTTTTTACTATGTAATTTTGTGTTGTATAAAATTATTTAACTTTTAACTGTTATGAAAGAAGAGGGATGCTACTCAAATTCAACAGTCACAAACTTTATTATCCATTCCATTGTTGACGAATAGTGTACTGTAATGTGCCCGCTCCCAGCCCACGGCGCATAGAATACAGTTTGCTGGTCATTTCTACTTCAGAATGATACCTACAACTTACTTGGTAACGTGTAACATCTCCGAGTACCGTACATAGATCTTTTACACTGACTGACAGAGCAAATGCAACACCAAGAAGGAGCGGTCAGAACTTTATGCCAATTGCAGGGTAGACTGACGTCACTGAGGTATGCTCATGATGTGAAATGCGCCGCTGTGCTGCGCACGTAGCAAACGATAAATGGGACACGGCATTGGCGAATGGCCCACTTCGTACCGTGATTTCTCAGCCGACAGTCATTGTAGAACGTGTTGTCGTGTGCCACAGGACACGTGTATAGCTAAGAATGCCAGGCCGCCGTCAACGGAGGCATTTCCAGCAGACAGACGACTTTACGAGGAGTATGGTGATCGGGCTGAGAAGGGCAGGTTGGTCGCTTCGTCAAATCGCAGCCGATACCCATAGGGATGTGTCCATGGTGCAGCGCCTGTGGCGAAGATGGTTGGCGCAGGGACATGTGGCACGTGCGAGGGGTCCAGGCGCAGCTTGAGTGACGTCAGCACGCGAGGATCGGCGCATCCGCCGCCAAGCGGTGGCAGCCCCGCACGCCACGTCAACCGGCATTCTTCAGCATGTGCAAGACACCCTGGCTGTTCCAATATCGACCAGAACAATTTCCCGTCGATTGGTTGAAGGAGGCCTGCACTCCCGGCGTCCGCTCAGAAGACTACCATTGACTCCACAGCATAGACGTGCACGCCTGGCATGGTGCCGGGCTAGAGCGACTTGGATGAGGGAATGGCGGAACGTCGTGTTCTCCGATGAGTCACGCTTCTGTTCTGTCAGTGATAGTCACCGCAGACGAGTGTGGCGTCGGCGTGGAGAAAGGTCAAATCCGGCAGTAACTGTGGAGCGCCCTACCGCTAGACAACGCGGCATCATGGTTTGGGGCGCTATTGCGTATGATTCCACGTCACCTCTAGTGCGTATTCAAGGCACGTTAAAAGCCCACCGCTACGTGCAGCATGTGCTGCGGCCGGTGGCACTCCCGTACCTTCAGGGGCTGCCCAATGCTCTGTTTCAGCAGGATAATGCCCGCCCACACACTGCTCGCATCTCCCAACAGGCTCTACGAGGTGTACAGATGCTTCCGTGGCCAGCGTACTCTCCGGATCTCTCACCAATCGAACATGTGTGGGATCTCATTGGACGCCGTTTGCAAACTCTGCCCCAGCCTCGTACGGACGACCAACTGTGGCAAATGGTTGACAGAGAATGGAGAACCATCCCTCAGGACACCATCCGCACTCTTATTGACTCTGTACCTCGACGTGTTTCTGCGTGCATCGCCGCTCGCGGTGGTCCTACATCCTACTGAGTCGATGCCGTGCGCATTGTGTAACCTGCATATCGGTTTGAAATAAACATCAATTATTCGTCCGTGCCGTCTCTGTTTTTTCCCCAACTTTCATCTCTTTCGAACCACTCCTCCTTGGTCTTGCATTGTCACTGTCAGTCAGTGTATATCGTTCTCTGTCAAGGTTAAATATTTTCACCACAGGCTGCTGCATCGTAAATATTTCACAATGCACAGAAATCGGAAACCAGCCTAGTGGTCCGTCGTAGTCAACCTCCGCTATTAGTAGACAGGTAGGCTACATTCTGTACTGTAGTGCAAAGCCACCGTCAGCAACGAATCACATGACCGCTATATCATGCATGCTTAGCCCATGACTGCGGCACACAGTACCGAGATGAAGGTCCTCTTCTCGTGCAGTGCAGTGCCGTTATTGTTAGTAGACTCGGAGCTCCAAACAATACTATGGAAATTAAAATCACCAATAACTATCTGCATGTGTTGATTCCGGAAGTTGGAAGGTTTCTCAACTGTGAATTCAGTGGTGGGTGGCTCATACAGTGATGAGATTATGGAGTTATTGATCTCCATGATAAGAAATTAAATCTCATTTTCCTCTGAAGACTGTGGGTGGAATCTGAACATCAGGTCAGACAAAGATGGCACTTCCACATGGTGGGGTCTCTCAGCAGCAAGATTCATTCCATTTACCTTTGGTCAATGCATTTCACTGCCTCTTTGTCTCTCCTGTACATATAGAATGTGGCATTTGTGTTGACTGCATAGATCTTGCAGCTTTTCTTCTTTGGCTGATGATATGCCTTCAATGTTAACAGAGATAATTGTTAACTATTAAATTAACTTGGTCCAGTGTAATGGTCTTATGCCCTTTCTGATGCCAGCCTTATGTGCTAGGTAGTATTCAAAAATTGTGTTTTTGTGGTTGTTGGTAGTCTGATGTGTTTTGTGTAAATGAAGAGGTGTGTGTTAACACAAACATATCCCACGTCAGAGGAATTAACAATGGCTTAAATCCACAACCTGGCTGGGAATCAAACACAGGACCCTCTGAAGTGAATGCTGCTATGCTGAGTATTCAACCAAGGAGCTGGACGACAGTTGTATATGAAAAGGAATATTTTAACCATAAGGTCTGTGAATGGCAAATTACCAGTGAGCTGCATGCGATGTGTTAAATCTCTGCCTATTGCTGGACTTTTTTAAACTGCTACAATATTTACCAGCCACATTGCAAATTCTTAATTTCTGCTACTTACTACTACTATTATTACTACTGCTATTATACTCTTCTCGTTCAATCACTACATTTTTATTCATTCACATTATTATGAATGACAAGTTTGTTGTCATATACTGCACATACTGGTTTTAATGGACATTGTATGTTTCCATTTTTTCATACCTCTTTTTTTTTTTTTTTTTTTTGCAAGCTGCTTTACATCTCATCGACACAGATAGGTCTTATGACAACGGTGGGATAGGAAAGGGCTAGGAGTGGGAAGGAAGCATCCATGGCCTTAATTAAGGTACAGCCCCAGCATTTGCCTGGTGTGAAAATGGGAAGCCAGGACTGCTGACTGTGTATTCCAGCTGTATGCAATTGAACATGTATGACTAGAACTTGGAACATCATATTCTATTTTTATGTTTGAGTGCATATGTTTGTATCATAACTACTATATAAAATTCCTGTGAACTCAGACACATAGCAGACATTGGACTGTTAATGAGTATGCGTACTAACAAGTGAATCGGAATAAAAGAAGCCGGACCAGAACCTCTGTGAAATAATCATTGAAACTTTGGGTTCTAAAAAATTCACTCTGTCACCTCCTCCACTGAAATAAACTTAAAATTTTGAAGACATCCTTAAGAAGCATCACCCAATGTTATGTTACAAAAAGCCAATGCTATTGGAAGCCCAGGACACATATGGTGTATATAAAATTATAATTATTATTAATATGGTACTTTGTTATGGTAATAGCATATTATTAACATTAGTAATTTGTTATATTTTTCAGGTTTGAAGAACTTGCTTTAAAAAATAGCATGGCAGCTTTGCATTATCTGCAGACTACGCTTTCTGACATAATAGACCATGACGATGCTGAGCAAACAAAGGAGGTAAGTCTTTCTGTAAATCTTTGATAATGTCAGATTTTTACTGTTCTATGGATTGGTTTTGGGAAGTACAAAAAAAGGAGTGAGATGAGATACTTCTAGGTATTGTAAAATGCTAGATTGCAGGGGATGGGAATATTTAAAAATTAAACTGTGTAATTCATTGAATGTATGTACCTGGGTGTTGCAGTGAAAGGAAATGCTGTATGAGGGGATACCTGAAAAAATTTGTGCAATTAAATTTGATAGAGTAGGTATGTCATTGGAGACTTAGATTGCCTAATGCTTTCAGTAATCCATTGACTCACCAAAAAAAAAAAAAAAAAAAAAAAAAGTGCTTTTTGAATCTCTCTATTAGTGATCCTTAAAATGGCTTCCCTAGATTTTCTTATTTTAACTCCAGTCAAATGCCATGGCTACCCTCTCAGATCCTCAGACCACCTGCTGTCAGGTTTGCCATTGAGTCTCTTTTTCATCTCTCAGTATTGAGAAACATCAAGTAATGTCATCGTAAGTTATTTCAATTGTCTAGTACAGTTCACATGTTATCTTGAATCCTCGGTTCCATAGTGCCAGATCGGCAGAGCTCGATGAACTTTGTAATTGGAATTGACCCTGTCAACTGCAACCACCACTACAGTAGCACAAGCAGCTCAGTGCAGAATATTGTCCAGGTTTGTATGTGGATTACCTCAAGTGGAAAACAGGCCTACTACGTATTTTATTTTGTATTATTTTCTTCTTGGTTCGAATGGGCCTACTTTGGACCACGCTTTTAGCTTTGCCCTGTATTCTCGCATTCTCTGCCAGTGTAACACCTTTCTTTCATCTGTCCAAGTACACATTGTCTTAGGTGTTAAAGAATTAGATTAGTCCTGAATAAGATACTTGATTTAAAGGACCTAACTACTCTCAGTAATAACCCCATCAAATATTCAATAATATTTTTAGGCTGACCAAATGTCCCTACTTTTCACAGGATACATCCTTTCTGTTACAACTCTTACATCTTTGATAATTCACAGAAAAGTATAAAATGGCTTAGGCTATTCCAGGCCAATCACTGAAGCAGCCCTGTATGAGTTAATAGGCGTAAACAGAGCCCCACAGGAAGTTTATGCTGTTTACATAATGGCAACCGCACAAGGTTGCACAGTCATTTGTCTTCCTCCATATAATTTTGATTTAAATGCCATAGAACTAGCTTGGGCAGAAATAAAAAGGAGTTTTTGAGAACACCTCATTACAGGAGATCTGACAGCTGCAAATGTATGAAAGCATGCTGTCAATACATTCTCTTCCATCGCTTGCATAGATTGGGAAGGGTACTGAAAACACTTCCAAGAACTTAAGTAGTGTTCTCCCGGTCTGTTTTTACAGACCTCTCAGCTAACATAACCTAGATATGTGATAGTTACATAATATTAATATATCCCTGGCCAAATGGTTAGCGTGTTGGCCTTTGATCACAGGGGTCCCTGGTTCGATTCCCAGCAGAGTCGGGAAGTTTGACCATCATTGGTTAATTTCGCTGGCACGGGGGCTTGGTATATGTGTCTTCATTATCATTTCATCCTCATCACAAAGCGCAGGTCGCTTACGGGAGTCAAATCAAAAGATTGCACCTGGCGAGCTGAATATGTCCTTGGACACCCCGGCGCTAAAAGCCATGCGCCATTTCGTTTTTCAGTATATATTTGAGGCATTGGATGTTTCAAATTAAAAACTGGAAAACTGTTTATAGTATTTTAAATGGTGAATAATTATTGGCAGCATAATTGGATGATATAGATGTTGATTCCCATAGGAAATCTGAAATATTTGTCCCGAATGAGTAAATTTATAATACCAATATAAATGGTCCGTTATGGGACATTATAAATTTTCCAGCTAACTCATTCCTGGTTGCCAGCGTTTCGCCCTCATGTGCTAGGTTGGGCTCATCAGTTGGTACCTAGCACACCTACCAGGACGCTGGTTAGTGCATACCGTGGAGGCCACTGCATAGGCTACTTGGAGCCACCGGCAGTGCCAGTGCACTATGGGAGACTGTCTCTTTACCAAAAACTGATGCTCAGATGATATAGATGTTGTTTCCCATAGCATACCTGCCAACCCTCCCGATTTACCCGGAAACTTTCCGTTTTTTTAAGTCGTCTTCCGATTTTCCTATTTATTTTTAATTCTTCCTATTTTTTACCAATATAACCAATATAACAAAGCAGAAAGATGGCAAGAGCATATCCAACAGTTGTATCAAGGTAAAGATGTAGATAATTTGGTTCTGGAACGTGAAGAGGCTGTTGATGCTGATGAAATTGGGGACCCAATTTTGAGGTCAGAGTTTGACAGAGCTGTGAGTGACCTCAATAGAAACAAGGCACCTGGAATTGATGACATTCCCTCTGAATTACTGACTGCCTTAGGAGAAACCAGCATGGCAAGGTTATTTCATTTAGTGTGCAAGACGTATGAGACAGGAAAAGTCCCATCCGATTTTCGGAAGAATGTTGTTATACCTATTCCCAAGAAAGCCGGTGCTGACAGGTGTGAAAACTACCGCACCATTATTTAGTATCTCATGCCTGCAAAATTTTAACACGTATTATTTACAGAAGAATGGAAAAAGAAGTTGAAGCTGAGTTGGGAGATCAGTTTGGCTTCAGAAGAAATGTAGGAACACGTGAAGCAATCCTGACTTTACATTTGATCTTAGAGGATCGAATCAAGAAGGACAAGCCCACATACATGGCATTCGTAGATCTAGAAAAGGCATTCGATAATGTTGATTGGACCAAGCTATTTATGATTCTGAAGATGATAGGGATCAGATACCGAGAACGAAGAATTATCTACAATCTGTATAAAAATCAGTCTGCAGTGATAATCGAGGGCTTTGAAAAAGAAGCAGCAATCCAGAAAGGAGTGAGGCAAGGCTGCAGTTTGTCCCCTCTCCTTTTCAATGTTTACATAAAACAGGCAGTAAAGGAAATCAAAGAGAAATTCGGAAAAGGAATCACAGTCCAAGGAGAGGAAATCAAGACCTTGAGATTTGCTGATGATGTTATTTTATCTGAGAGTGCAGAAGATCTCGAAGTTGCTGAATGGTATGAATGATGTCTTGGGTAAGGAGTACAGGATGAAAATAAGTCCAAAACAAAAATAAGGGAGTGCAGTCGAACGAAGGCAGGTGATGTAGGAAATATTAGATTAGGAAATGAAGTCTTAAAGGAAGTAGATGAATATTGTTACTTGGGTAGTAAAATAACTAACAATGTCAGAAGTAAGGAGGACATAAAATGCAGACTAGCAGAGGCAAGAAAGACCTTTCTTAAGAAAAGAAATTTGTTCACTTCAAACATTGATATCGGAATTAGAAAGATGTTTTTGAAGACTTTCGTGTGGAGCGTGGCATTGTATGGACGTGAAACATGGACGATAACTAGCTCAGAAAGAAAGAGAATAGAAGCTTTTGAAATGTGGTGTTACAGAAGAATGCTGAAGGTGAGATGGATAGATCGAATCACGAATGAAGAGATACTGAACCGAATTGGTGAGAGGAGATCGATTTGGCTGAATTTGACGAGAAGAAGAGATAGAATGATAGGACACATCTTAAGACACCCAGGACTTGTTCAGTTGGTTTTTGAAGGGAGTGTAGGGGGGTAAGAACGGTAGGAGTGGACCAAGGTATGAATATGATAAGCAGATTAGAGCAGATGTAGGATGCAATAGTTACGTAATGAAAAGGTTAGCACAGGATAGGGTGACATGGAGAGCTGCATCAAACCAGTCTATGGACTGATGACTCAAACAACAACATAACCTTCAGTACAGTCAATACTCTTCCCCTAGGATGAAGGATAAATTCTTGTGTGCTTGTGTAATTTACCCAACCTCATTTTCAAGCGTTTTTATTTGATGCTGTATTTCGCGAGTATATCGTCCGTCATGTTTCCTGCTCGCTACAGCGGCATGTGTGCTTTATGGCTGGGGATTTGGGACGGCAATCGCCGTACATGCAAGAGAGGCTAGCGACTCAGTTAACCGGGACGAAAGAATGAGTTTCTTATTGTGCGGTTCGTGCACTATTAACATTGTTTCTGTGCGTAATTTCGTTGGAGTTTAGGCCTATGCCACATGTTTTTTCTAGCGGTTCTGTGCTTTTTCCCGTGTCAGTCGTATGTTAATAAGCTATGAGACATACCGATCTGTTTTGTATGTGGTAGTTTTGCGTATTTCAGTGCATTTTTGTTTATTCTGACTTCATATTTTTAATGAGTTGAATGTATTTCAGGGAGTTGTGTTGGTGACAGTTTCTGGTATTTTCTTTTCATGTTGTGGCCAAAAACATAACAAATGTTATCTCCAAGTGTTCAGAGATACCTATAAAATTACATTTCCTTCATTTTACAGTCTAATAAAGGAAACTATTATGCGAATCACCTCGGGAGATAAATTTTATTTCGAGTTATCGAAATTTCGAGATATAGAGAATACAGTTTTTGAGCATGTATAGCACATAATTGAATCGTATGTATCTAAGGGCTTTTACTGAATACATTATGTTTAATGGTACTTAAAAATATACAGAGAAACTCTAATTTACGGCATCACTTTAATTACGCTATAACACTTATTATAGTAACGTTTTAGAAGACAGGATACAGTACATACAGTAGTGAAACAAGAAACATATTTCCGTTAACATGTTTGGAAAAAATCTGCTAGTCTGTTCTGTTTGTTGTGGTTAACCTTTCCTCCCTTCACGATGAAACTTCTTGTCCATACCACGCAGCCGAATTTCGTAAATGGAGCTTGTCATCTGCGACTTCCGGGCTTGCTTTCGTACGTGACCGGTAATTGACACCCGAGAAACGGCAAAGTTTTGCCGATCACCAGAAGCTTTCGGTTCCCGTCATATTAGTTTCCGGTTTCATTGTAACCCTTTCTTTACTCATTAACTGTTGCTCACAAACCACAAATGCCGTATTGCACAATTAATGTTGCACAAAATTAGAGTTACAGAGTATTTTTTACTTCAAGGGAGGAAATGATTGCTTCAAGAAGTCGAGAAATTCGTATAACCGAATTTCGAGAATAGAGAAATAAATACACTTGAGGAATAGGGCAAACGGCCGGAAAATCTAAGTTAGTTCGAGATACTGAAAATTCGAGTAATGAGGGTTTGAGATATCGAGGTTCGGCTGTGTTATTATTCGTATGTGTCATAAATGAGAGTGATTAGGTACATTTTCTTGTAACCATTTTAATGTTTTTTAGTTTAAGATTTTAAGCTTAATGGTCAATTCACATTGTAACTGTAGATATGTATGCCTTTTTCCGGTTCTCTTTTCACTTAGATCGTGGCGCAATATATGTGATGAATTCCAAGGAAAAAAAAAATCTTCCTATTTTTGATTTCTAAAAGTTGGCAGCTATGCCATAGGGAATCTGAAATATTTGTCCCGAATGAGTATATTTTTAATACCAATATAAATGGTCCGTTATTGGACATTATAAATTTTCCAGTATTGTATGGGACATGCCGTATTTGAGGTGAAAAGTTTGAATCCCGTATTATGAACTGTTGTCCTGTAAAAACGAGTGTTAGTTTTTTTTTTGTCTAAATATTTCAAAACCCCTATTTGATTTGAGTGCCATTGAAGTTAAGAGTAGCTCCTTTTTTTTTCTTTCTTTCTTTGGAGCCTCAGAAGAAGGAAATCTATTTCTAATGTTTTTCCTTCATGGTTTGTCATACCTAATGCATTGTATTGTATGTACTGTTAAGAGGGTGTAAGTTAGTTTCTTTTACAAATTTCAATAATTATTCTGTTAATAGAACTAATTATAACTTTATTGAAATTGCTACCTTGTATTCCTGAAATAGTGGGTTCGAACCCCACTGTTGGCAGCCCTGAAGATGCTTTCCCATTTCCACATCAGGCAAATGCTGGGGCTGTACCTTAAGGCCTCAGCTGCTTCCTACCCACTCCTAGCCCTTTCCTACCCCATCGTCGCCATAGGACTTACCAGTGTCGGTACGACAAAAAGCAAATTGCAGAAAAAAAAAAAGTACCAGTACCTAATGTTTGATTTTCAAGTATTTATGAATTGTCACTTATTTTTGTGAAACATCCTGTATTTTTAGGTAAATGTCCCTTACTTCTTATATCAAAAAGTGGGAACCCTAATGGCAGCAGTCAGTAGAAGTGAAAGGTCATCATCAGGGAAAGACCTGAGATGAAAACAAAGCCCTAGCTAAGAACAGAACGAGGTAATGTTCTTATGTTGAAGCCCTATGTTCTCCAAAAGGAGTTGATGGAAATAAGTTGTCATATTAGTAGGTAGATGTCAAAACAAGTTTTTGTTGTTCACACTTCGTGTTTTATTTATTGTCCAAGAGACATCACTTACGCATTATAAGTGACCACAAGGGTCCTGAAACAATTTGAAAATTACTCACACTGGTACAAACAATTCTTTTTGTATCTCTTTTATACCTCGAGGGGATAATGAATTAATACAGATTACAGAACCTTCTTCTTCATCTTCTTCTTCTTCTTAGCGTGCCTGTCCGCCTCGGACGTTGGCGATCAACATGGCTATTCGGGCTTTATCCATTGAAATTCGGAACAGTTCTGCAGATGTTTTGTTGAACCAGGTTTTAAGGTTGTCGAACCAGGAAATTCTTCTTCGCCCAGGAGATCTTTTTCCTTCTATTTTCCCTTGCAGGATAAGTTGAAGCAGCTCATACCTTTTCTGATTCCTCATGATGTGTCCAAAATATTGTAGTTTATGACACTTGATGGTGTTGATCAGCTCTGGTCTCTTGTTAGCTCAGCGTAGAACCTCAACGTTTGTAATCTTCTGAGTCCATGATATTCTCAAAATTCTTCTGTATAGCCAGAGTTCAAATGCTTCCAGTCTAGCAGTGGTGGCTTTTGTAAGCGTCCATGTTTCCACACCGTAAAAGAGAACTGAAAACACATAGCACCTAAGGAGCCGCATTTTGGTATCCATGGTAAGGTCGTGATTCTTGAAGGTTGAGCTCATTGAATTGAAAACACTTCTCGCTTTTCCAATGCGACACTTTGTCTCTTGCGAATTGTCCCATGCTTCGTTAATGATGGTACCCAGGTACGAATACTGTGAAACACTCTCTATACTGGCTCCGTTGAGGAACAGATTCACGCCTCGGATGTTCTTCTTACTGATGATCATCAATTTTGTTTTATTAGTGTTGGTGTCCAGACCATATCTCTTGCTTGTTTCAGAAATTTTGTTCATCAACTTCTGTAGCCCTTCCATCGTATCTGCAAATAAAGAACATTAGGGTTAAGAATTTCTTTTTAAAATATTACTCTGTCATTTTATGTTTGAAATTATTGGTTGTATATCTTTCCTAAACTTTCAGTTTCAGTCCCTGACATCTGTTCTATTTCGAGATCAAGAAGAAGGGTCAAGTGTGGCTTTCTGTGCAAGAAGCATGGCCAGTGGAGATGGTGATGCAGATTGCCACCTTAGAAGATCCCAGCTATTTGATCAACTTGTAGCATTCTTTCCTGACTCCATGACGCAACCTAGAGGCAACTTAATTGACCTTATACCACTGTGATGGCTTTTCTGGTTTGTTATCAAACTTAAAGTGACAGTTTTGAAGTGATGTAATACTCAAGTCAGTTTGTCTTAATTCTGATGGACATAGGTCAATCAATTCACACTCAAATTACGGAAAGAGTTGTGTTTCCAGATTGTCAGGCGTGGTACAATAATGTAATTTTTTTAAAGGATATTTTAATGGCATTTTGTCATTCGTCTTCTTGCTTACCGTGTTTATCTATACGTTCAGAAATTGTGTATATATGTACAGAATCGATAATATTGTACTTTTTCTTCTCTCAGCGTCCACTGAAATTCCTGTTTATTCATGACTGTTGTTATATTTATGACATAATTCATGACATAAGTCCTTGATAGAGAGCATGTCTTGAATGAATTAGTTGTTTTTTTATCTTCATAATTGTACGAGGTGAAAAGTATCCATAGTGTTAGGAAGAGCTGTGAAGGATAAGACTGACAACAAGAGCATTCAAAATTTTTCATATTTGTACAAGGAATGTAATTAAGTGTATGCTGTTTTATTGTTTTAAACCAATGATAGTGCATTTAATATTTTACTTTACTGTCACTTTAACAGTGTGCAATATATTACCCCAAACATGATTATTTAGTGTTGAACATTCTGTTAGTTTCTGTGCTCTATTTTCCTCAATTTCTTTCTAACATTATGGTCCTTTTTCACAAAGGTCCCTTAAGTCCCTCATGCCTATGATTAGTTTATAAAGATGTTGGTATGGATGACCATAAAACAGTAAGACTGTATTGCAGTTTTCACCGTAAACTGTATTCGGTGTAGGCTTTTCTTTGTTGTTTACTGTAAGATGAAATATATTTTGTTTTTGATGCAGTCTGTAAATGTTGTCTAGTTATTAAAGTTCCTGATTGTTAAGTTAAAATTTTGATTATTACAATTCCCCTCTTCCCTCCTCCTTCTCTCAACTTCAGAAAATAGTTATTGTAGATTTTAATAATGAATTATCCAACTTCACTATTGGGTTTTACAGTAAATAAATTACCCTATTGGAACACTTTTAACCAATTTTTGAGTGGACCTTCTTAACTACGGACTCCCAGAAGGGGGACACCTTATATTTGCGTCCATTATCACCATTGGTATTAGAAAGCCGGTTTTGTTTGATGCCATGTAGCACACGTGATTTGAATGGTGTCTTCTTCAATTAGAACATTTGTGCTTTGGGTGTTTATTCCTGATTAATAAATTTGTAATGGAACAACAGTAGTTTTGATGCGATATTTGTTCCTAGTGTACAAAAATAAATCCTTTCAGTACTTCTAAAATATTGGCAATCATAGGAAAATGTTCTGAAAGAGGAAAAGGACTTAATAAGATGAAATGACTGAATATTTAAAGCCTGAATTCATGATTTCTTCAGTGGAACTGCAGGTCAAAAATTGTTACTATATCGCTTGATCAAAATAATGGGCCAACAAGATGATGTGATTTAAATCATCATCATCATCAATGTCCCACTCCAGTCACCCGGGTGTGGTTAACAAGCCGCCTCCACTCCTTTCTGTCCTTCCACTTTTCCTGCCCCATTACTTCCACCATATCCAGTCCAGCTTCTCTAATGTACTTCCAAATCTGATCCATCCACAGTCTTCTCGGTTTTCCAACTGGTCTCTTTCCCTTAACTTCTTCCAATTCCCTTCTTGCTACCCGTTCCTTTTACTTGTCCAAACCATCTCAGTCTTGCTTTCTGTATCTTCTGTACTAACGGTTCTATATTTAGCTCTTTTCTGATTTTAATATTTTGAATACCAAGCTCGATAGCTGCAGTCGCTTAAGTGTGGCCAGTATCTAGTAATCGGGAGATACTGGGTTTAACCCCACTGTCGGTAGCCCTGAAAATGGTTTTCCATGGTTTCCCATTTTCACACCAGGCAAATGCTGGGGCTGTACCTTAATTAAGGCCACAGCCGCTTCCTTCCCATTATTAGGCCTTTCTTATCCCATCGTCGCCATAAGACATATCTGTGTCGGTGGGACGTAAAACAAATAGCAAAAAAAAAAAAAAAAAATTTGAATTCTATCTCTTGTCTTTTTAACCGATGTTCTTAAAAATTTAATTTTTACTGCTTGGATCTTACTATCTTGTCTCTTATTAGTTACCAGCAATTCTAGTCTGTATGTTACAATTGGTACGAAATACTGTTTATAATGGATAACAGGCGAAACGAAACTGGTCTCTGCACAAAGTGCAACTCGGGCTTCCCAAAAGAACAACTTGCTGTATGCTGCGATGGAGGTTGCAACAGCTGGTTCCACAAGGAATGCACAACTATGACAACTGAATTCAATGCTCTGCATTCAAAAAAGAGATCACTTTTATGGATGTGCGAGGCCTGTCGAACACACCTTCAATCACACGGTCTCCGCCCACTGATAACTAACAGTCAAGAAGTAAACCAAGAGGTAAGAGAGATAGCCATAGAAAACAAACAATCCTGTGAAGACATTAAGAAGAAGCTTGAAGAGATAACCGGAATGGTCATGAAAAAGATGACACTTATCCTCGAGACACAACTGCAACAGGCAGATATACTAGCAAAAGGAGAAAAGCAGGCCCACTACAGAAGCGAGGACAACACCGAAACACTAGAAACAGAACAACCAGCAAACCCACAAGCCACCACAGCAGAGCCACAAAATAAACATAACAATCAATACAAAGTGAGATCATTATCAACCAACGATTGGCCAGGACTACCCAACAAAAATATCAACCGTGATACTACAACACAAGGAGAGGCAAGAAGACCTGACGACACCCAAAGAAGGTCCCCACAACTTGGCATAGGAGGACCAGAAGTAGGAAAACTGAGAGCGGCACCCCAGACAGCCTGGATTTTCATAGGGAGATTGGATCGTGACACAACCGAAGAGGATATCAAAGAACATCTCTCCCAGAATGGAATAAACAAGATCCTCAGCTGTGAACAACTCCCCTCGCGCGGTACAAGCAAATCCTTCAAGATCGGTGTGCCCATAGGGGAAAGGGAGTCAGTCATGCAGGCGAATCTCTGGCCAGACAGGGTAATCTACTGAACTTTTTGATTTCGGAGACAATAATTTCAAAGATAAACAATACGTATGCTGCACCAAGGAAAGACTCGACAAAAGTGACGAGTGACTAATCTCAAGCACAACAAACATTCTGCGATGAGTGCTCACATGAGACAGTCAGGCCACCAATTTACAACCATAGAGAAAGACCTAAAAATTATAAAGAAGATAGAAAAAGGTAAACTAATGACAGAATTAGAAAATATTTATATCCACTTAGACAAGTATTTCAATAAGGAAAAAAATTTAAATGACGAAATTGAAATAAGAAATCCGTTACACGAACAATTACCGAAACTCTTAAAGACGCTTAATCTAGAAAAAAGTAATTTTGCCAAAGTTTTCATTCCCAAAACAACTAATAATCATCCAACATTAAAGAACCCAACCCCTCCCTGCGCTCCTACTAGACATTCCCCTTCCAAAACCACACCCACAAACAATTCTCCTCCTACCCCTACTCCCTCCCCTCAACCCCCACCACCTCACTCTTACAACACAAGGAGTAGACACAGAACTGACAGTCACCACATAACCTCGGACAACACCAAACCGACAAACAGCAATTGGAGGGGTAAGTGAAATTTCTAGAAGCACACTCTTAACTAGCAACACAAATTCCGATTACCTACAAGATTCCTTTTCTTGTTACAGACATTCAACAAGATAAACCAAGCAGCAGCTTTCAATACAAACGTTGATTTACGTCCCTTTCAATCATCCTTATCAAATCCATTAGTTCAACGAACGGTCCTCGACATCTATAAGAACATATCTTTTCAACAGCATTCGCCGAGGTCACATGACAACAAGCATTTAAATTTCTTGAAGACCAACATTTATCCTGTTATAAGTTCAATCATCAAATTGACGATAAATTTGAATCTTTATAGACTCTTACCCACAAGGGATAAATAACTTTTTTGCCAGATCTCATTGCCAAGAAAATCCTCAAATTTAGCTCCTAAGATTGATTTTCACGTCTTTCTAGGATTTTGGACATAATATATATATTATTTATTTTATATTTTAGTACTCTCTCTTCCATAATTTTAATGTATCTTCCTATTAAGCACATGTAATTAAGCCATGTATACAAAGATTTTATATTTTATGATTTTTCTAATAGAATAAGTTTTAAGTTTGTCAAAAATGTTCTAATAGTTCTTAAGTCTTTATTTACGTAAATAACAATTATTTGAGATTCAGATTTGGCTGATGATGCTCTGTAAGGGAGCGAAACATGTCCCATATATAACTTTTTAACTAATGAAGTTATTTAAAATGTAACAACTTTATAATGTATTGAACAGGTGGATTCATAATAAAACTTTATTATTGTATATCAAAAGTGACGAGACCAAACTAACCATTCTACTGAGGAATGTAGAAGGACTGACAAACGTCACACGGCTTTCAACGCAACAAACAATGTTTAACGAAGACACTACCGTATTTTTCGTTCCCAAGGAGCAGGAGCCAGACTCGCAGCTCAATCTGCTTCTGTGGAATGTGGAAGGACTGAAAAGCACTCTAGTGCTGTCTAACAACGATCTTTTGCACACACAAGACATATTAGTCTTCGTAGAAACTCTAGCAACTAAAGCCTTGGAAATAAACGGTTTCTACTCGCAACATATACCAGCGACGCAAGGACCAAAAGGACGGCCAAAACAAGGAATCTCCTGCTTCTTCGAACCAAAAATGGGAAAAGTGCTAAGCACACATCAGGATCAAGACACACTTGTGATAAATTTCGAGAACCTTTCTATAATAGCCATATACCTTGAGCCATTAATGCCAATAGAAGACATAATAACAACCATTATGATTGCCTTAAGACAGGCGACACCAGGACGAAACATTATTATAGCTGGAGATCTGAACTGCAGATTAGACGTTCCAAATCACAGAACAAATGAACTGTTAGATATGATGATAGAGGAAGGATTCATCCTTGTCAACCAGGCAGATGAACGAACGTACTTCTCACACTCAGGATGTAGTACTATTGACTTAATATTCTATAAAGGACCTAATATTACATTGAATAATTATATAGTATGTTATTCAGCAGATGAGACCCCCCTAAAGAAGCATTGCCCGGTCGTGGCCAATTTTTCCATTCCAAATGTGATGAACAGAATTGAAACCATAGAAATCAAAGTATCACGGCAGCTAAGAAACTGCGTATTAAGACAAAAGAAAGAAGAATGGGAAGAATTCGATAATCACATAGAGAGACATGACATTGATTCTGCTGCCATGACACTGAAATAACGATTCAGTCTGCTATGGTATATAATCAAAAGAGAAGAGCCCGCAAATGGTTTGACGCAGAATGTTATGAAAAGAGACAGATTACCCTTCTTGCACTACATACAGCCAAATCCAGCCATAGTTTAGAGGATATAAAATCCTACAGTCAAATCAGAAAAGAATATAAAAATCTACTGAAGATAAAAAAAAAACTATTACATGGAAAAGGAAGCAAAAAATATGGTGGAAGAAGCCAGAAAGGACCCGTACGTGGCATTGAGGCCACGGAAATCTCAGAGCAATAGCAAAATAGACATAACAGTTTTGGAAGAACATTTCAACAACATTCTCAACATTGATAAAACCTACACCGCATATGAACCGATCAATGTGAAAACATGTCTAGCGGAAACTGAACCTTCCACGACAGAAGAGGTATACGAGACAATAACATCTCTAAAAGACAATAAGGCGTCAGGTCCCGACAGCATATACGAGGGCTATTTTTTTTTCAAGGTCCGATTGGTCACGAAATGAAACAGCAGTACAAATTTGACACTTTTCTATTAGTAACACTTACTGATACATCACAGCTATTTCTCAACATAGTTTCCTCGCAGATTGAGACATTTGTCGTAGCGTGGTACCAACTTGTCAATGCCCTCTTGATAGAACGTCGCCGCCTGCGCCTGTAACCATCTTTGTACGCCGGTCTGCAGTGCCTCGTCGGTGTCAAAATGCTGTCCTCCTAGCCAGCGTTTCATGTGAGCAAAGAGGTGAAAATCTGATGGAGCCAGGTCCGGACTGTATGCTGGGTGATCGAAAACGTCCCACTGGAAACGCTGCAGGAGGTTCGTGGTGGCAGCTGCAGTGTGCGGCCGAGCATTGTCATGGAGGAGGACATTGCCTGATGACAACATCCCTCTCCGCTTATTCTTAATTGCCCGTCGTAGACGTTGAATAGTCGCAGCGAATTTCTAAGGAAGTAGAACACAGGATTCCGGAAGAACAATTTGGTTTCCGAAAAGGCAGGAGCACTCTCCACGCCATTAACAACTTAATTGATGATATAGAAGATACATTAAGGCATCCTCAAGGAAAATTCCATGTAGTCTTCGTAGATTACGCCAAAGCTTTCGATACAGTAAACAGACGTATCCTAATCTCGAAGCTGGAAACAATAACAGGAAGAAATAAGCTCACTGTACTGATCAATAACATGATGACAGCCAATTTCATTCAGATCACAGATGGCGTAACTACATCGAAAACAATAACTCAGACCAACGGCGTCCTACGGGAGACCCATTAAGCCCCCTGTTATTTAATGTCGCCACATACGATGTTGTACAGATGATTAGACAAGAGATGGAAGATATAAAAATCTACATATATGCGGACGACATGGTCATTGGATCGAACTCCACCTACAACCTGCAAAGAGCCATAAACCAACTTGAGAAGTGGGCACAGGAAAACAAAATGGAAATTAACACCGAGAAAACTGTACAGATGACATTCCGCAACGGAGGCCGAGAAGCTGCGGAGGACAGGATATATCTAGGACCGAAACCTCTTGTGACATTCAACAGCTTCAAATACCTTGGAGAAACTCTGCAAACCACCGCCAGATCTTTCAGAATACACGTGAAATCCCGTGCAGCATCTGCCACAAAAGCAATTTTTGACATCAAAGAATTATCCAGATTATTATTAACAAGCGCTATGGCCTTATTCAACGCAAAAATAGTTCCCATTGCAACATACGGAATAGATATTATTTGGGATAAGTCTAAAAGATCTAATGACTTTGGAAGCAGTTAAATCAAGATTCTTGAAAGCCGCTCTAGGTGTTTCGAAACGCACAAAGTCGAGGCTAGTGTACGAGCTAGCGAGAGAACCGTTCTTTGTAGAAGAACTGCGTATGAGACTCCCATCTACCGACAGCTCGAATAAACTGCTCCTTGAAAGACAAAAGAAACAAAGAGAAATCTGGCAGGACTTTTATACTACAGAAGCCATGGTAAATAGATCCTGGGCCAACACGAATCAGTACCTGCGACAACTGGTGACCTCAATAGCTGTGCATGGGTACCACCACAAAGTATGCAAGAACAAGCGTTTTCACGATCCCGGAAATAACTGTATATGTGAGTTGTGCGATCAACCTTGTGATCGTTACCACATTACCGCTTGTAAAAAACGAGTAATACCCCTGATAGACTATTGTGCTTAATTACTTATGTAACTTATGTACTGTAACATATATATAGCTGAGACGGTCAACCTGTACCCGGCGGCATTCAAACAGTTCGGCAAGCGTTTGATCCCCCTGGCCACTCACTGTCCTAGCAGGGGGTAATTTATGACGGCAGTGGGCTTTAAAACGGAAGTTCTCATTCCCCTTCAGAAATCCTCACAGCTCTGTTGCCAATGCACCTCTTGTTAAATAGTCGTCAGTCTCTTTTTTCAGCTACGACAATTTACACTTGCTTTGTTCGCTGTTTGAAAGTTTTTGGATTATTTCTTTGCTTCGTTAATTAATATTCATGAAGTGTGTTGCTTTTCACTTCGTTTCATGCAGTAATGTGGAGGCCGTGGGAATCGCACCTGGAAATTATCGCACCAGAAAATCCTGAATTAAATCTGCCAGTGCACGCAAACAATCTTCAACCGAGCACCAGTAACAGTGATATTCGACCGAGTAGTACTGGTTCCGTGTCCGCGAGTGATACTCAGCCGGGTAGCAGTGGTTCCGCGCCCGCGAGTGATATTCAGCCGGGTAGTAGTCATTCCGCGGAGAAAAGAAAGGCGACTAAACTTTAAGTAAGCAAAGTCAACGGCTGGTATGTAACGTATACGAATACGTTATGAAGAACAACGTTCGCAAGGGTTATATTTCTGAGACAGCTAAAATGTTGAAACTTAACAGGAAAACTATAAGTAAAATAGTAAAGAGGGGACCTACAACTCCAAAAAAGTATGATAATAATAGGGTTATCTTTAATAAAATTGATGATTTTTGCTGTGATTTGGTGAGACGAGAGGTATATGCATTCTTTACTAAAGGTAAGTCACCAACCGTACAGGAACTGTTAAAACATTTGAAAAATGTGTGTGGCTTTCCTTATGAAAAAACTACGCTACGACAGCTGTTTATAAAACTTGGGTTTTGTTTCCGTATTCTGGGGAAAAAACAGATTGTAATGGAATCTGCTAGAATAGTAGCTTGGCGATATAAATTAATAGACCGTCTTCGGAAATTGCATTCCGAGGAGTGCAGAGTTGTCGATCTAGATGAAACTTGGTACAATACTCATGACATTGTGAAGAAAGGGTGGGATGATGGAACTTGTAATTGCATACTGAAAGCACCAACATCGCGAGGCAAGCGTATTATGGTATTGCATGCTGGAGGCAGTGAGGGCTGGGTTGAGAATTGCCTTTATTTATCGGCTAAAAACATTGGAGACTGCAAAGCTGATATCCATGACGAAATGACAGCTCAAGTTTTCGAAAACTGGTTTAGGTTTCATCTACAGAACCTACCACGTGACCGAAAATGTGTAATCGTGATGGACAATGCAAGCTATTAAGGACATTATTAAGTTTATGGAGTACAATAACATTCCCGTGCCAAAACCTGTACCCATCAAGGCAGTTATGTTGCAGGAAATCAATTCAGCCAATATCAGTAGAGGAGATCGCAGCCTCATGTGGACACGAAGTTTTGCAGCTTGCTCCATATCACTGTACTTTAAACCCCATAGAAATTATCTGGTCTCAGCTGAAGGCGTATGTTAGGAAAAATAATGTTACGCCAACTTTGAGTGCTAGTGTGTATCAACTTCTGCGTGAAGGAGCTGGAACGATCGGTCCTGAGAGGTGATCTGCTTGTGTTCGCAGCACCATTAAGACAGAAGAGAAGTACATGAAACACGACACGGATAGCAACCAAGATAGATTTGTAATTCACCTAGCAGACAATGACGAGGACGACGAATAGAGGTAAGGATAATACGGCATTTGTTTTAAAAGTAGCTAAGTTTGCTGGCTATTTTTTGTCCGAACTACATACTCCGATATTTTTTATTATTATTATTATTATTATTATTATTATTATTATTATTATTAATCTGCTTACCCTCCAGGGTTGGTTTTCCCCCCTGACTCAGCGAGGGATCCTACCTCTACCGCCTCAAGGGCAGTGACCTGGAGCGTGAGACATTGGGTCGGGGGATACAACTGGGGAGAATGACAAGTACCTCGTCCAGGCGGCCTCACATCCTACGCGGAACAGGGGCCTTGGTGGGGGGATGAGAACATTGGAAAGGATAGGCAAGGAAGAGGGAAGGAAGCGGCTGTGGCCTTAAGTTAGGTACCATCCCGGCATTTGCCTGGAGGAGAAGAAGGAAAACACGGAAAACCACTTCCAGGATGGCTGAGGTGGGAATCGAACCCACCTCTACTCAGTTGACCTCCCGAGGCTGAGTGGACCCCGTTCCAGCCTTCGTACCACATTTCAAATTTCGTGGCAGAGCCGGGAATCGAACCCGGGCCTCCGGGGGTGGCAGCTAATCACACTAACCACTACACCACAGAGGCGGACAATTATTATTATTATTATTATTATTATTATTATTCCAGTCCCTAGTTCGTGATTTTACTTTTCCTTTGCCGGGTGAGTTGGCCGTGCGGTTAGGGGCGCGCAGCTGTGAGCTTGCATCGGGGAAATAATGGGTTCAAGCCCCACTGTCGGCAGCTCTGAAGATGGATCTCCGTGGTTTCCCATTTTCACACCAGGCAAATGCTGGGGAAGTACCTTAATTAATGCCACGGGCAATTCCTTCCCACTCCTAGGCCTTTCCTAGCCCATCGTCGCCATAACACCTATCTGTGTCGGTGCGACGTAAAGCAAATTGTAAAAAATTGTTGTACGTTTCCTTTCTTTACTGAAAGCGAGACACTGCTATTATAGTCCATCTTCGTAGTAAGCATCTTTCTGGACGACCGGAGGTGTGGCCTGGCCTCGAGTGCGAGGAACTATGGGAGCGTTCGCGCTGGTGGTGGGGGAAGAACTTGAACCTTTCCTCCAGGGCTGACACAGTCGAGTTCAGGCAGCGCTCTCTTTGTGGCAGCGGTCGTAGCCCTGGGAACTGACTGAAATAGTGTGGAAAGCTTAGGCGCAAAACGTTCCTGGGTCGGGGTGGTCATTATGCAATGGCTCATCAGTGTACATACATCACTAACTCAAAGGTGTAGGAATTAATATGATAAACTAGTGAAAATAAAATAGTACCGTACATTGTACAAATCGAGTCTTACATTTCGATTGTCTGCGTTAAACCTTGTCAATTAACTACACAGGCCTTTGAGCTTAACATTCTAAAATTTCAGTTTTATTCCAGTACGGAAATACTTCATAACTTTCGTAGTAAATGTTGGTGACATCAAGAAATCAGAGGGTCATGCCTAAAAGAATTCATATCGGATGATGCTTTCGATACGTGAAATAAATCTCAGTGTATAGTAAAAGAGGAGGTCAATATTTTGGCACTCTGTAGCCTTTAATTTATTTTGTGCCATTTATTATTATACATTCTTACGAATATGAAAGCCGGCCCCGTGGTGTAGGGGTAGCGTGCCTGCCTCTTACCCGGAGGCCCCGGCTTCGATTCCCGGCCAGGTCAGGGATTTTTACCTGGACCTGAGGGCTGGTTCGAGGTCCACTCAGCCTATGTAATTAGAATTGAGGAGCTATCTGACAGTGAGATGGCGGCCCCGGTCTAGAAAGCCAAGAATAACGGCCGAGAGGATTCGTCATGCTGACCACACGACACCTCGTAATCTGCAGGCCTTCGGGATGAGCAGCGGTCGCTTGATAGGCCAAGGCCCTTCATGGGCTGTAGTGCTATGGGGTTTGGTTTTTGGGTTTATGAATATGAAATCTGTTATATAAAGTTGAAAGGTTTGAACCATTTAGTAGAAAATCAATTGAACATAAGACAGTAACTTGCAACTGGTAATACTGCGAATAAAGGAAGTTCGTTTGAAACTGTACTGTATACCAAGGAAAGGCGCATCGGTACGTGTTATCAGTTCATAAATCGCCTAACGAATAGGAGGAAGTAGTTTCCACTGACAGCCCGGAGATATAACGTGATTTCTAGTGAAATACGTATAAAAGAGATTAATTAATGCGAATTTGTCAGTAAAATGCAGAGAAGAAGCATTAGTAGAAATACTTCAACTACTTTCATAATAACATTAACAATGTCTACTTTTCTTGTCCATCAGAAGAAATATAATAATATATAATACTCTTGAATAACCTGCTATTGTTATGACTGAGAGAACAGGTCTCCTACAGCAACAACAACAACGAAAACATCAACAAATTGCTCCGGAATAATAGACAATATAAATCTGTCTCAACCGGGCGAGTTGGCCGTGCGCGTAGAGGCGCGCGGCTGTGAGCTTGCATCCGGGAGATAGTAGGTTCGAATCCCACTATCGGCAGCCCTGAAAATGGTTTTCCATGGTTTCCTATTTTCACACCAGGAAAATGCTGGGGCTGTACCTTAATTAAGGCCACAGCCGCTTCCTTCCAACTCCTAGGCCTTTCCTATCCCATCGTCACCATGAGACCTATCTGTGTCGGCGCGACGTCAAGCCCCTAGCAAAAAAAAAAAAAAAAAAATCTGTCTCATAAAATCAGAGCAAAAATATTATCGGACTTCTGACGTGTTCTATGATCACGTTTGTTTAATATTCGGAGTTCAGGGATCTTATTTACAAATTATTCAGAATAATCTTCACTCTCGTCTGAATCAGTGCCATCTGAAGTTTCACCGAGGTTGATGTCGGACTGGTCTAATGCTAATTCCTTATGCATGGTGTTGTCACGCTCCCAGCATTCCTGCTCAGTGTCTTTTACGTGGTCGCAACATTTTTTCCATTTGTCTTGCGAATACTGTGCAAGCAATATCCGCAAAGAGCTTCCTTTTTGTCGAGTGCGTCTGGTGTCAAGTCACGAGTGATCTATAAGACAGAGAAATATTTCGTACAGAATAATAATTTTTGTTTATATTGGGAATAGGAGCGCCTCATTTATGAACAGTGAAGGCATTACAGATGCTATGGCACACATTTTTATGCTAAAAAACTAATTATGCTGTATTACTATTAATTGAAATATATTCTTATCACGGACCTCTCCTTTGATATCTCCCCAAACCGACTCAGTGTTATTGAGATCTGGATGATATGGAGGAAGATGTGAGGGACTGCATTGCACTATGGCATCCTCTTTCAAAGCTTCAGAAAGGTTTTTTAATGTGGGCATTTCTTTTCTCACGGCGTAATATTCATGAATCTTTCTCCTCATAGCTGCTTTTACGAAATCACCAACTGGAAATCTCTTCTTTCTTTCACCTTGTTTTCCTGTTAGAGTGCCAAACTTAAGTTCACTCTCTTTCATTATCTTCTTCACCAGTGTTGTTTCCACTCCTATCGCTTCTGAAACTGTTTGAACAGTATTTAATTTCAAGTCGTGTTCTCGCTTTGTAACTTTCATATGTTCACTCATTGTATAAACACTTCCACGTGCCTAGCCTCGCAGTGGTCTCCCAGATTTAGAAGAGGACCTAGAAGCCATGCTCGTCACTTCAGTAATTTCAACTTAGCCCGCACGTAACAACACGCGCCGCTTGAGAGACGTTTTCACTTCAGCGCTAGCCTGGCGACTGGACCTGCTGTAGGAGTGGGGGGACAATAGCTCCCACCACTGCATGCACAACCATTTCTCGCGCAGGACGCTTTCAACCAAAATGGACTATAGCAGCATAAAATTAATGTTTTAATAGGCCTACTTTGGTACCAATTTAAGTTCAATCTTTGTCAAGTTTATTTGCCAATGCCTTCTTCCTGTTTTTTCTTTTCTTTCTTTCTTTCTTTCTTTCTTTCTTTCTTTCTTTCTTTCTTTCTTTCTTCTTTCAACATCTACGACCACCGCACGAGTTAAGCATGAAACAAATTATTCTGCGATATTGGTTTGTGCTGTGGTTCATGAACAGGTTTTTATATTTATATTTTGACTTTAGAATAAATTGAATGTTAACATGTTTAAATAATCGACGCAAAATATGACAACCTTGCTTTTGACAGCGCTCACTTGCCTTTTAAACGACACGTGCCCCTTGTGTCCAGAGGAAAGGAGCCGACTGTCAACCCTCATTATCACTTGAGCGGGCAGACTGACCACCCTCATTATTACCAGGGTGGGCCAAGTTTTGAGATCAGAAGACACCGCGTGGGTATGGGTTGAGCGTCAGGACTATACACAACTTGTGTGCATTTCTTAATTTTAAATGAAAATTTAATTTTGTTCTCTTGGGTATTTTGTCATCCCATAAAACTACCCTATTAATTACAGATTTGATACCTTCTTAGTTTTTCTTTTGCAGAAGGCAGTAGAGTAATGGCAGTGAGCTCTTCAGCCTAATCTAGTAAGAAAAATTGTTATCCTTGAACTTCTCCAGCATCTGGTGACAAAAGCAGTTAAGCATTTTGACTACGGCATTATGAATACATAATAAAGTAAAACCTTGTTGAGACGTTTCTGCAAGGAACAACAAAAAATAATGTATTAAGCATGAAAATGCACTGCTGAATATATGAATAAAAACTATCCAACAGGGATATGGAAACACTAGATACATTTTTTTTTTTCCGACATGAAGGCATTTTACGTCATTTACAATTACAACAGAGGGAAGATGAGGAACAGAGAACTAACTGTTGCTGAGAGGTGTGGAAGAAGGAGGAAAGGAAAAAGGTAGGAAAGGGAAATGTAGAGTAGAGGATAGGAAAAGACAGGTGGAACAGGGTCATGGGAGGGAGAAAAGAGAGGCGGAAGTACCTTCTGCAGCTATTAGGAAAGATAGGGCTGACCAAGAGGGGACGGTATCAAATGAGGTGGGTAGGGTTGAGGCTCTGGTCATGGGGGTCCATTGTTAGACATGTGTTTAAAGTGTGTGGAGGAAAGGGAACCAGGTGTAAAGTGTTATCCAGGAATTAGGTTAAGGCATATGTTGAGGAAAGTAGAAGAGGAGGAGGAGGAGGGAAAGGAGAAGGTGGTAGTGTTTCACGTTATTACCAACAAGTATAAGTACCAACATAATTGGGGATGTGTGGGATCTGGTTAACGCAGCACATGTGATGTTTAAGGAACTGGAGATTGTTATCAGTGGAATACTGTGTAGGAGGAATACTGACTGGAAGGTGATTGGGGATTTAAATGAGACTATGGAGTGGGTATGTAGGAAACTGGGAGTGAGATTTCTAGATCCTGAAGGGTGGGTAGGAGATAGGGATCTGTGTTCAGATGGCCTTCACTTAAACCGCAGTGGTACGTATAAGTTAAGAAATTTGTTTAGAAGGGTTATAGGTAGGTATATTCACGGAAGTCCGCCTCTGTGGTGTAGTGGTTAGTGTGATTAGCTGCCACCCCTGGAGGCCCGGGTTCGATTCCCGGCTCTGCCACGAAATTTGAAAAGTGGTACGAGGGCTGGAACGGGGTCCACTCAGCCTCGGGAGGTCAACTGAGTAGAGGTGGGTTCGATTCCCACCTCAGCCATCCTGGAAGTGGTTTTCCGTGGTTTCCCACTTCTCCTCCAGGCGAATGCCGGGATGGTACCTAACATAAGGCCACGGCTGCTTCCTTCCCTCTTCCTTGCCTATCCCTTCCAATCTTCCCATCCCTCCACAAGGCCCCTGTTCAGCATAGCAGGTGAGGCCGCCTGGGCGAGGTACTGGTCATTCTCCCCAGTTGTATCCCCGACCAAGAGTCTGAAGCTCCAGGACACTGCCCTTGAGGCGGTAGAGGTGGGATCCCTCGCTGTGTCCGAGGGAAAAGCCGACCCTGGAGGGTAAACAGATGATGATGATGATGATGATATTCACGGAAACGGGGTGATCTAGGGTGTGGTGATAAGGGTACAGGGATCTGGTAGTCAAGTGGGGATGACATAAAAATGTTAGTGTTGAACTGTACAAGTATTGTAAAGAAAGGAATAGAATTAAATAATTTAATAGATACATACTTACCAGACTGAAGTCTCGGAAAATTCTAGGGCGTTCCCCACAAGCAACGTGTAGTTTTGATGATCCTGGGAGAAATGTGAGAAATGGGCCACCAGCAACCAAATACATCAAGATAGCGACCATCAATGTAGTAACATTAACAGGGAAAGTGGAAGAAATGTAGATTTTATGGTTGATAAAGATATAGCATTGCAGGGAATCGGTGAGACCAAACGAAAAGGAAAAGGTGAGAGGAAACCAAAGAAAGGATACACCTTATACTATAGTGGAGGAAGAGAAGCCAAATTTGGTGTAGGTCTCATAATTAGAGAAGACCTAAAGGAATACCTAGAATTGGTGGAAAACCTAAATGACAGGTTGATTAAGGTCAGATTGAAACTTGTTACAGATATAATTCAAGGGTATGCTCCACAAACAGGAAATACAGATCTAGAGGAATTCCTTGAATATCTGGAAGGCCATGTACAGGACAAACAAGTTGTGGTCATAGGAGACATGAATGCCCAAGTAGGTCAGGAAAGAAAAGGAGATGAAGAGATTATAAGACCATTTGAGAAACAAGGCTGGAGATATTTTGGTAGACTTTTGTAGAAGAAATGAGCTGATCATTGGTAACACATGGTTTCGAAAGAAGAACAGCCAGAAGATAACAAGATCAAAACTGATAGATTACATTTTGGTCGAGAAAGTAGACAGGAAAATGTTGGTAGATGTAACAGCCCTCCCAAATGAATCTTTTGAAGATCACAGAGTTGTGACAGCTAAGTTAAAGATGGGAAAGATACAAAAGATGACTGAGATTAGGCAGAGAAAGCTAAGGGTGTGGAAATTGCAGGAGAGGGAAATAAATGAAGAGTTCCTGACACACATTAAAACAAGTATACCTAAGGAAGACATCGGGAGGGTCAAAGAAGAATGAGTGTACTTTAAAACAGTCATGGTGGAGTCTGCAGAAAAGACCTGTGGAAGAGTATCAGGGAGGAAGAAAGATCAAGAACTGCCCTGGTGGAATGACAGGGTAAAATGTAAAGTTAAACGGAAGAAACAAGCTTGGAAAAAATCGCTGAGAAACAGAACAACAGAATGCAAAACAGATTACAGGCACTGCAAGAAGGAGTGCTCCAAGGTGGTTCAAGAAGAGAAAAAAAATGCTGGCAAAAATTCACTGAATCTCTGCAAGAAGATACATCCAGAACAAAAAAAGATCTTATTCCAGTGGGTAAAAAAAGAAGAAAAACCCAGGTGAAGGTGCTAACTTCATTAAAAATGAACAGAAGGAAATGACACAGAAGCAGGACATACTGCAGAGGTGGGGAAAATACTTTGAATAGCTTTACAACGTGCAAAATACCTCGATACGAGGAGAAATGGAAGAACCATATTTCCTGCAGATGGAAGATAAAGAAAACGAGGTGTCCATGGCAGAGATTGAGTAGGCCACTAAAAGGATGAAATGTGGCAAGGCAGCTGGAATTGACCACGTCACCATAGAAATTATAATAGCAGCAGGAGCAATTGATCTACAGTGGTTGTATAGACTCTTCAGAGTGATATGGAGAGAAAAGACTGTTCCAAAAGAATGGACAAAAGGGGTTATTTTACCAGTTTTCAAGAAAGGAGACAGGAAGCAATGTGAAAATTACAGAGGAGTGACATTAATACCCCATACAGCTAAGATCCTTGAAAGAATCTTGGATAAATGAATAAGAGACAAAATAGAGGGAAAATTGGCAGAACACCAGTATGGATTCAGAAGAGGCAGGTCCACATTTGTCCCAATATTTACATTGCATCAAATGATGGAAAGGTATTAGGAATATGGAAAGGACATGGTAGTAACGTTCCTAGATATTGAAAAGGCATATGATAGTGTCCCGAGGAATTTAGTATGGAAAACAGAGAGAGGCGCAGATTGGGAATGAAACAATGCAGATGGTAATAGCATTTTATCAAAATTGCAAAAGCTGTGTTAGAACCAAAGTGAGTCAAACTGAATGGGTCAGAGTTCAGACAGGCTTAAGACAGGGAAGTGTATTATCCTCCTTATTCCCCATTATCACCATGGATAGAATTCTACATAATGTCAAGGGGAAGATGTTGGACGAGCTGATGACATTGTAGTTTGGGGAGATAATGAAGAGGAAGTGCAGACACAAGTTGATTTATGGAATGTTGAGATGAGAAATTTTGGAATGAAGATTAGTACTGCAAAAACCAAGACTTTGATCATGATGAGAGGTAACAGAAAATCCAGGGGAGTGATAAGAATAGGAAATGAACCTCTTGAAGTAGTGAAAATTTTTAAATATTTGGGCAGCATGATGTCACAAGATGGAAATTTGGATGGAGAAATTGATGTAATGACAGGTTTTTCTCCAGGTACTCCACTTTTCTCTGTCAAAATGTATTCCAGCAACACATTCCAGTTTCATTTAATTTCATCTGTCATTCATTAATCATTGCCCCAGAGAAGTGCGACAGGCTTCAGCAGCCGGCACAATTCCTATCCTCACCACTTGATGGGGGCTTCATTCCATTCCTGACCCGGTCGAATGACTGGAAGCAGGCTGTGGATTTTCAATACAGCAGTCTGCAAATTTATACCATTGTGTGAGAGACATTGTATGGAACAAAGATGTGCCAATGAAGTGCAAGAAGGTTTTATACTCGTCCTATTATAAACCTATACTGACCTATGCTTCAGCAGCCTGGACGTTGACTAAGCGGAACCAAAGTAAGATAAAGAAGCGGAAATTAGGTTCTTGAGGAGCATACAGGGAAAGACAAGACGAGATAGAATACGAAAAGAGGAAATATGGAGAAGCGTGTAAGTGTGGTATAAACTTCAAGAAGAGATTGATATAGCGAAGCTGAAATGGTTGGGACACATGATGAGAATTTCCAGGAGAGAGAATACTAAAGAGAACATTCATGGATACAGAGACTGCAAAGAGGCCTAGGGGACAGCCTGGAATGAGATGGAGGAGCTCTGTTGTGAACTGTATTGCAAATAGAGAAGTCGATAGCAATAAAGTTCTAGAAGAGGAATGGTGCAAAGATCGAGTAAGGTGGAGGGCTTTGGTACGCTACCCAGAGAGAATCTGGAAAAGGGACTGGATGAAGAAGAAAGAAGGAGATACCAGAAATTGTACATAATAGTTGAATCATGGCTGAAAAATTATATAACAGATGCAGAAATTTTCTCACAGAACTGGAGTGTGTATCACAGAGATAGGATAGGAATAGTATGAGGGGGAGTATTCATTCTGGTATAAGAAGAATTTGTAAGCTACGAAAAAGTTAAAGATGACAAGCATGAAATTCTAGGTGAAAGGCTCATCTCTAAAGATAATAGGCAACTTGATGTGTTCGGAGTGTACAGACCAGGAAAGGGTAGCGCTGACGCTGATTTGGAATTATTTGATAAGATAATCAGCTACTGTATATGGGAAATGATATGGAAAGGAACGTAATTGTAGCAGATGATCTCAATTTACCAAATGTCAATTGGGAAGGTAAGGCGAACAACAGGAAGCATGACCAACTAATGGCAAATAAGTTAATATGGGAAGGAACCAACTGTAGGGAAGAATCTGGATGTCATGCTGGTAAAACCAGATGAGCTCTATAAAGAAACTGAAATAATAGATGGTAGTAGTGATCACGAAGCTGTTTTTGTTGTAGTTAAAAATAAATGTGATAGAAAGGATGGTCGTAAATGTAGGACTATTAGGCAGGCATGAGGGAGTTTTTAAAAAGCAACTTTGATTACATTTTATTATTGAGGTCCACCTTTTCAGTACAAACTGTACAATGTTTTACATTACATTTACACTCAGGGACTAGTTTTGACCTAACTGTAGGTCGTCATCAGCCTGAAAGCAAATCAACACAAATACATCGAAGAAATAAACAATGTATAGACACAAAGGTCTTAAAAACTGTATGCGCAACTCATAGAATTGAAGTTAAGACTGGTTACGTAACATAAAATTCCGTTGAAAGTTCAAGCAATTTAAGACACAGTGCAGTGTCAATGACATAAAAAATGATGCATACTGTACCGGTTACGACCTGCACATGCGTATTTTTTGATAATTAATTGTATTCAGTCCTCACGCAAGATATTCAGAGCGAACTTGGTTTGTTTACATTCGGAGGAACGAGCAGGCGAGCCGAGGACAGCTGTGTGTGTGACGTAGCTGCAGGGGCAGGATAGACTACCCGCCTGATGCGCCACGTGTAGCCTGCCTGACCAGGTATGTTCTGGATATGAACGTCACACCTTCGCGAACATTCGATTGAAAAAATTTCAAAACTTCTCTAATAATTATCGCAGCGACTTGAGCGATGCGTCATTTTGTAGAGGATAACTTAAACATCTCAAGGAAATCCATCGTGGGATTCATGAGATAACCAGCCTCAAAGTATCACGTTATATGATGATGAAGGAGCCCCCAAACCGAATATAAGGAGAGTTCACTTTACCCAGATCAGACAGTCATAGCTGAGTGTTCAGCCCGACTCTCCGTGCTGCAGTGTTCGTCGAAGTGCTGACAGAGGCTATCTTCGAATATTTAAAGTCTTCATGTGGGACTTAAACTCTGACAGTCGTGTTGGACTCATCAATTGTGCGCGTGTGAACTCTGATGTATAACAAAGTCTTTATAATGCACAAGTTGAACTTGTAATTTTTGTGAGTGATAAAGAACTAATTATTCAAAGTCTTTATTTGAACTTATAAAATTTGTGTGTGTTGGAACTCTGATTATGACAAGTCATGTATTGGACTTAAGTGACAACTGTTCAGTTGAACTTATGTTCTGTGCACTTGTAGAAACTTCTCGATATAACTTACTTTCGTTCTTGTAGAACTGAGTTATTACCACGTTGCCTGTGAAACTTAATCTCCGAACCAATATTAATTTAAATGTGACACTACTGCAATATTCTAGGAACTGTGATATTTTTCCTTTACATTTCAGTCAGCATAATTTCATAGACACGCGTATTTATGAAAGTGTTTGAACTTTCCCATGAATATTACTGCAAATGATTACCATGATAAAAGTATAATCGTGTGCTGCGACACAAGTGTTTCACTGTGAATCCAAACTGTGTTTTTTTCCCATTCAAATAGAACTGTGTATTATTCTTCTGAACAGTGTGGAAATTATTTGTGTGTGACTGACACCAGTATCTTTGATAAACTTTCGAACAGTCACCTCTTTTATTCAATGTCAAGTGCGCCTAGCAACGAACTGAGCCTTTCATTTCAACCTTATTTCTTCGTCAAAGTGTTTAGTATTATTGCATGACTGACAGCAGTGTCTTTGATAAACTCTAGAGCAGTCATACATTTCTTTCAATGTCAAGTGCTAATTTATTTAGTGGAAAATCACCACGAACTATGCCAAGTGCGTGAACAATTTTCAGTTTCCTTATTTCTATTCATGAACTGTGCTTTATTTTCTTCCAATTTCAATGCTAATCGCATCTACATCTTTAGTGAACTATTAAATTCTATCTACAAGATTAAGAGTGAATTCGACGGCATATCCCAACCATATTAAATGAAACAGTGCTGTTAAACCAAAGTGTCGGGGGACTGTGTAATTCTGGACACTCGTATAAGTTATGTGACGAGTGATTACTCCGCTACATCGTCAGAGAACGTCGTAGAACATCGGAGATCGTCCAGAACGTCGAAAGTTCGAGACTCAAACCCATATCAAATCGACTTGGGTGTTCCGGCCTTATCTCAACGAAGTATTGGCAACTTCCAGAACGTGTTCCTGCCCCGTTCAGCCTGGTGAACTGGGAGCACGGATCATTAAAAGGCGATGTTGAAGACAGCGACTATCAACAGTAAGGTGATGTGCACTTTGTGTAGATAGGACCCTGCCTCCTGTACCAAGCCCTAGCTAGTAACCACCCAGTATTGCCCTGAGGACTACTTCATGCTAACTTTAAAGTAAAATCATAAAGTCGGGCTCTTTTACTGGTACAATACAAACCATGTAAGAAACTAAGGTAAGGTTCAAGAGATGCACTGCACTACGTTAAAAAGTTGCTCTTGATAGAGATTCATAAAAATGCCCTAAAATACAATATATTTTCAGCAGTAGGACAACACATGCTCGAATACAATCACAAGTTTACTGACATTTAAACAGGATATGGAAATCCTCAAAGTTATGAATAAAGGACCAATACTTTAATCCACATTACTATCTTAATGGCATTTCCAAAAAACTGAATATTCTATTTGATCTGCTCATTCACATTTTCAGAAACACAAAATCAAATAGTCAAGGTCCAATTTTTCGTTCCATTCACAGTACTTAGGCAATCATCTGTAATCCCAAATCCCTCAGCCCCGCCTTGACCCCCTTTCTTTACTCTCACTTCCTTCCTCTCTTCCTCCCCACACCTTCTCAAGGCTTCGTTAAAACCTCACCCTCTCCACTCCTCATTGACGCTTCATTACCAGCTTCGCTCAACTTGTTGCAACACGAGGTGATTCCCATACGACATATGTCATTTTAGTATATTTTTCCCCCTAACATAACTCTTTCTATCTTAGCTGTCATTTATCCAGGTCAACTGTACAGTCCGCATTGAACTGCGAAATCCAACCACCTTTAATTACTATTATGTATTTAGACCTCCAAGTGCAAAGTGGAAAACTCTACTGTGCATTATTTATATATCATCTTTCAAGATTCTTTAAACAGAAGAGATTTTCTAACATCATGCATCGCACTCATGTGTACTGAATTTATGAATATCTTGAGAGGACAGCGTGACTTCGGCTCAGTTGAACTTTGAATAGAAAGCAGCATATTTAAGGAGCCAGCCTTTATTGAACTTCTACGCTTCATCCTTGACCAGCAATTTAAGGATCTCTATCGTGAACAATTTTTTAATGTAGTGCGGCGCACCGGATTTTTATGAATCTCTATTAGAGCAACTTTTTAATGTAGTGCAGCGCATCTCTTGAACCTTACCTTAATTCCTTACATGGTATGTATATATCATTTTTTTGTCATTGACACTGCACTGTGTCTTAAATTCCTTGAACTTTCAACGGAATTGTAACCAGTCTTAACTTAAATTCTGTGAGTTGTGCATGCAGTTTTTAAGACCTTTGTGTCTATACATTGTTTATTTCTTCGATGTATTTGTGTTGATTTGCTTTAAGGCTGATGATGACCTACGGTTAGTCTAAACTAGTCCCTGAACGTAAATGCAAGGTAAAACATTGTACAGTTTGTATTGAAAAGATGGACCTTAATAATAAAATATTTAAATACTATTGTAACTATGATTGGTCGAAAACGATAAATAGAAATTTAACATACTCTGGGATGAGTTTAAAGCAATTGTTGAGGAATGTGAAAACAGGTTTGTACCTTTAAAGATGATAAGGATTGGTTAAGACCCACTATATTATGACCAAGAAGTAAAGAGACTAAGAAGGAGGTGCAGGTTGGAAAGAAATAGTTAGAAATGGCTGTGAAAGTAAGGAGAAATTGAATCTAGCAAAGAAGTTGGCTAAGGATAACATGATGGCAAGCATAATTGGCAGTCATACAAATTTCAGTGAAAAATGGAAGGGTATGTATAGATACTTTAAGGCAGAAACAGGCTCCAAGAAGGCCATTCCAGAAATCATTAATGAACAAAGGGAGTGTGTATGCAAGGATCTTCAAAAGGCAGAAGTATTCAGTCAGCAGTATATATTGTTGGCTACAAGGATAATGTCCAGATTGAGGAGGTGACTAATACTAAAGAAGTATCAAAATTTACCTATGATAACGTTTACAATAAGATACGAAAGTTGAAAACTAGAAAAGCAGCTGGAATTGATAAGGTTTTGCGGGATATACTAAAAACAATGGTTTGGGATATACAGTAGTACTATTTGAAGTACTTATTTGATTATTGCTTGCATGAAGGTGCTGTACCAAATGAATGGCGAGTTGCTACAGTAGCCCCTGTCTATAAAGGAAAGGGTGAAAGACATAATGCTGAAAATTACAGACCAGTCAGTTTAACATGCATTACATGTAAGCTTTGGGAAAGCATTCTTTCTGATTATATTAGACATATTTGCAAAATTAATAACTGGTTTGATAGAAGGCAGTTCAGGTTTAGGAAAGGATATTTCACTGAAGCTCAACTTGTAGGATTCCAGCAAGATATAGCAGATATATTGGATTCAGGAGGTCAAATCAACTGTATTGCAGATTGACTTATCTAAGGCATTTGATAGGGTAGAACCTGGGAAACTACTGGCAAAAATGAGTGTAATTGGACTAGACAAAAGTGACTGAATGGGTGGCTTTATTTCTAGAAAATAGATCTCAGAGAGTGTAGGTGAAGCTTTATGTGACCCTGTAATAATTAAGAGAAGAATTCCTCGAGGCAGTATTATTGGACCTTTTTATATATATAAATGATAGGAGTTAAGAAGTGGAATCAGGTGGAAGGCTTTTTGCAGATATTCTGTATAGAGGAATAAATAAGTTACAAGATTGTGAGGAACTGCAAAATGACCTTGATAATGTTGTGAGATTGACAGCAGATGATGATAAACGGGGTTAAAAGTCAGGTTGTGAGTTTCACAAATAGGAAAAGTCCTGTCAGTTTTAATTGCTGCATTGATAGGGTGAAAGTTCCTTTTATGGATCATTGTAAGTACCTAGGTGTTAATATAAGGAAAGATCTTCATTGGGGTAATCACATAAATGTGATTGTAAATAAATACTGTAAATCTCTGCTCATGGTTATGAGTGTCGTAGTAAGGATATAAAGGAGGGGGCATATGAATCTCTGGTAAGACCCCAATTAGAGTATGGTTCCAGTATATGGGACACTCAGCAGGAGTACAAGATTAAAGAACTGGAAAAAATCCAAAGAAAGGCAGCTCGATTTGTTCTGGGTGACTTACGACAAAGGAATAGTGTTACAAAAATGATGTTGCAAAGTTTGGGCTGGGAAGACTTGGGAGAAAGGAGACGTGCTGCTCAACTAAGTGGTATGTTCTGAGCTATCAGTGGAGAGATAGCGTGGGATGATATTAGTAGATGAATAAATTTGAGTGGTGTCTTTAAAAGTAGGAAAGGTAAAGTTGGAATTCAAGAAGACGAATTGGGGCATATGTGTTTTTTAGGAAGGGGAGTTAGATAATGGAATAACTCAAGGGCAGATGTTCAGTAAATTCAATAAATCGTTTTTGAAAACAACAGCTAAGGAATCTGCCGCCTGGGCGACTGCCCTAAATGCAGGTCAGTAATGAATGATTGAGTGTCTCCACGAGTACAGTGAACACTATATATACTCTCTATAAAGATGAGAGAAAAATATTAAAAGGTGTGAAAAACATGAGAAAATATATATGAAAACCTTTTCTGTTAGTGCTTATAAAATAACAAGTGTACTGAAAGGAGTACAGCAAACTTGTTGGCAGCATAACCAAAACTGATGTATAACCGGTAGTCGATTGTTTCATTTTGTAAATAATTGTACAATAAATATTCCATTAAATTCAAAATGTTCTACTTATTGCATTCCTTTGCCTCCTTTTACCTATTAAAAATATTTACACTCATACTATTTATAAAGGCTTGAGTTTACCAGAGAGTAACCCTGATAACACACAAGCGTAACATGCATAACCATGTCAACGTCATCGCTGCATGTAAGAAACAGAATAATCTTAGTATAGCACCTGCTCAGTCCCATCGGAGACATTCTGTCGGATGGAGGCAGAAAGCCTTAAGCATAAGATCACGTCATCATAGTTATGCACGTTTAGACTTCTTCGTCACTGTCTGATGGAGACATAAAGCCATGAGCTGACCTCTTTTAAAATCACTCACGCTGTAACATCACGTTTATTGTCTGTTGGATGGAGATGAAAAGCCATAAGCAGACTACATGGAAACAGGTGCACCTGAGCTGACCTCTTGTCCCCTCTAGTAGGAGGATCAACATGGCGATGGGAAGGTAATCTGACTGTAAAACTGTGCCCTGTGTAGTTTGGCCCCTCCAAGATGGCATCGGGAGGGGCATATGTCCGTAAAACTAGGCCCTGAGTAGATAGGCCCCTCGAAGAGGGCATCTGACTGTAAAAAATGGCCCTGTGTAGTTAAGCTCCTCCATCTGGTTAGGTGTGCTCTCTTATGAGAATTCCCATCGCCCTACTGATGATGGCGTCGGCAAAATCCGCGATTCTCCATAGTCCTACTACACAAAATGGCGTCGGGAAGGGCATATATCCCTAAAAGTGAGGTTAGGCTTGCTCTCTTACGCAAATCCACAAGGCCCAAATACTTACGATGACATCGCGGGAATCCGCATTGCCTTACTACTCAAGATTGGCTCGGGAAGGGCATCTTGCAGTAAAACTGAGGTTAGGCTTGCTCTCTTACGCGAATCAACATTGCCCTACTACACAGGATGGTGTTGGGAGTGCATCCTGCCCTTAAAGTGGAGGTTAGGCCCCTCCAAGATGGCGACTGTCTACGTCGGGAAGGGCATCTGCCCGTAAAACTGAGGTTAGGCCCCTCCAAGATGGCGCCTGTGAGGTTAGGCTCTCTGTCTTATCTAAAATCCACGAATCGGCATTGCACAACTACTATATTAGGGGTCAATGACCTTGGTTCACAACCGGCATAGTTACACTACTAAGGGTCAATGACCTCGGATGCTGACTCAGCAGGAAAAATGCTGACGCCATGTTTTGGAACCCGCCTAGCCCTACTACTTGTTACGCTGAATAGCTCGGACGGTTACTAAAGCGGCACCCTTTTAGTCGCCTCTTTCAACAGGTTTTTGATAATTAGAACTCTTAATTTTTTATTTAACATTCGACCTTATAGATTTGAACACTAGAGACTTCTAATTGTTTACTGGAATGTTGACATCACTTAGTGAATAAAGCTAGTATTTACCTGGTGTAAAATAGGAAACTACGTAAATCTATTATCATGGCTGACGTCATAGGTTATTGAAAGGTACAACCCCAGTATTTTGCTTGGTAATCTTAATTCGCATTGCCTCTTCTGCAATGCCTACAGAATAAAATATAATTGTAATGTGATTTAACTATATTGTAAAAAAGAATGAAATAAGCAACGGGATAATATCTTAAAATTGATTACGAAATACAGAACTAAACGACACATTGAAGAAAAAAATATAAAAATTGAACATGCATTCAACAATACAGTACTTTCCTGTTTGAAGACAAGCAAATGCTAAGAATTGAGAAAGCTTAACCTGGCTATAAACGGTGAATGAACGCTAAGCAGGGGGATACTGTACACTACCGCTATTAATGTTAATAGAGGATGGATGTACAGTTGTACTTCCTCTTAAAACAATAATCACCACCACTACTATTGACGTTAATAGTGGATTATCGTACAAAAACTATAAGCCAAGAAATACGATGGTTATATTTAATGATATTATTTTGACTGCTGCAGATTCTCTTAAAATAATAACCACTACCACTATTATTAATGTTAATAATGGATTAGCGCACACAAGCTATAAGCCAAGAAATACGATTATTATCGTCACGGGGATACCGTGTTGGACAGAGGTGAAAGAAGGCGCGGGCATGAATGGGTCTATATGAGGCAATCAGAAGATTGATTTATAACTTTAAAATCAGAGCTATATTTCTTTTTCTGCTGTATTTTTTTTTCAGGTGCTGAATTTTAGCAAAACAAGTCGTTCAGCGACAGAACAAGATTTCAGGTACAGAACTAGCTCGTTACCTTAGGTACTTATGAAATAACAAGTGTACTGAAAGGAGTACAGCAAACTTGTCGGCAGCATAACCAAAACTGATGTATAACCGATAGTCAACAAAAATTGCCAATTAACAATCTGAGCTTAAAGCTCCCAATTTTTACAAATGCTACTTGAGCGCTATTGCTCCATCCACTCAATAGTCAACGAGTCAGATCTCCCAGTTTCATTTACAGAATATTCACAATGTGCAATCTTCCAAGAGCACCTTTTGCTCAACAAAATTTACACTTTTCAGGCCTCTAGGCCCAATCTACATTTAACAAGACCGTATTAGCTGTCTTCTAGCTCAACAGTCTGCCTATTTATACAAAAGAAATGATACGGGGGTATCGAGTACCCATTCTACCGGGCCTTTGTGGAAAAACTACAGGCTAAAGTTACTGGCCCAAAAATCAAAATGAGAGGGAGGCGGACACTTGCACTCCTTGGAATTTGCAATTTAAAACCCTATTTGGGCTTTTGGGCCGAAGTTTCAGAGGCTAAGCCTAAACTACCGAAGTGACTAGACAAAGAGAAGATGTAAATGTAAATTACGATAATTTCAAGCAGGTTACGAAACCATATTCACCTCAAAATCAAGTTGATAGGGAACGCGAGAGGATAACACAATCCCTATTCCCGAATTTCAGATAAGTTCTATTGACTTGTTTGAAATTTACGTAGCAAGTAAAAATTTACATTTTCGGAAATTTAAGGTTTAATTATTAAAGATTGGAAACCTTCCCCTCGAGCTAGCTTTCAGAGGTTATCACGTAGTTATAAAATGGCTACCATTACCTTAATCAGCTGGAATATTCGATGATGGGCGAGACGCCCCGCCTCCTCTATTAAAACACACTCAGTAGGCTGGACGATCAATAAGACAAGGTGGCTCGAAAAAGTGCCAGCTTTTATACCCGAGAGGAAGGGTATAGAGAGCTCTAGGCTAAGGCCCGACACACCTCCAAATTTTATTGGATAATGAAATAGGTACAAGAAAACGATTATTGGATGGAAATTAAATACACAAAATTTTCTGCTGCCAACATCTCAACTTGGTGGGAAGAGATAAAAGTGTAGCAAACTGTGATGCACCAAAAACAAAGAACAATCAACTCAGTTTAGGAAACCTTAAAATAAAACCTTACTTTAGGATTTTATAGTTCCTCTTCACACCAGAGGGCATAACATAAGTTTTTTGGTAGAGACATCGTTAGAGAAAAGTCCAAACTTTTTGCACTAGTTGTTGCAACCTTCGTGTATCAGATGTCATTCCTCAAGGCGCTTCGTTTAAATGAACGGGGCGGGTGTACATCTCGGTATAATTATTTTTTAATATTACTATTGTTACTACTTATGAACACGCATCACATAATTGAATGTTATATTGTAAGAATAAAGAAACGGAGAATTAACATCAGGCAGAGGATGCTATTCTTAAAGTAATAATCACGACTACTATTAATGTTAATAAGAGGATGGATGTACAGTTGTACTTCCTCTTAAGACAATAATCACTACTGCTATCAATGATAATAAATGGATGTGTAGTTGTACTTCCGTCCGTGGTTTCACATTTTTACTGTACGCAAATAGACGTTACGAATGAACGTTACGTTACGAATGAAGGCAGCTAAGGATAAAATGATGGCAAGCATAACTGGCAGTCATACAAATTTTAGTGAAAAATGGAAGGGCATGTATAGGTATTTTAAGGTAGAAATATGTTCCAAGAAGGACTTTCCAGGAATAATTAATGAACAAGGAGGGTGTGTATGTGAGGATCTTCAAAAGGCAGAGGTATTCAGTCAGCAGTATGTAAACATTTTCGGTTACAAGGAAAGTGTCCAGATAGAGGAGGTAACTGATGCTAGAGAAGTATTAAAATTTACATATGATAACAATGATATTTACAATCAGATACAAAAGTTGAAAACTAGAAAAGAGCAGCTGGAGTTGATAAAGTTTCTGGGGATATACTAAAGATAATGGGTTGGGATATAGTACCATATCTGAAGTGCTTATTTGATTATTGTTTTGTTGAAGGAGCTATACCAAATGAATGGAGAGTTGCTATAGTAGCCCCTGTATACAAAGGAAAGGGTGATAGACATAAAGCTGAAAATTACAGGCCAGTAAGTTTGACATGCGTTGTATGTAAGCGTTGGGAAGGAATTCTTTCTGATTATATTAGACATGTTTGTGAAATGAATAACTGGTTCGATAGAAGGCAATTCGGTTTTAGGAAAGGTTATTCCACTAAAGCTCAACTTGTAGGATTCCAGCAAGATATAACAGATATTTTGGATTCTGGAGGTCAAATGCACTGTATCGCGATTGACCTGTCTAAAGCATTTGATAGGGTGGATCATGGGAGACTACTGGCTAAAATGAGTGCAATTAGACTAGACAAAAGAGTGACTGAATGGGTTGCTATATTTCTAGAAAATAGATCTCAGAGAATTAGAGCAGGTGAAGCATTATCTGACCCTGTAAGAATTAAGAGGTGAATTCCTCAAGGCAGTATTATTGGACCTTTATATTTTCTTATATATTGTACCAGGAAGGCCTAGGCCCTGGCACATATTAATTGAAAAAACTTTATTTCAGCATACAATTTCCGTCCGACATGCGAACAGCTGAGGGAAGGAACATTCCAGTACGTACCAGACTCCACGGTCGAGCCAGGCGAGGTCAAGTAACGTCACCTACCGCTTGAAACTTGCCTCCCCTAGAGACATTTCTCGAAAGAATTTTTCTTTCGTGAACTTTTTAACGCCTTAACCGATTTGAACGCTAAATTGCAGCAGATATCGTAAAAGGAAAATCCTGAAAATTTCAAAACAATCTGTCCAGTAGTTTTTGAGTTATAACAATATAAAGTTTAAGAAGATTGAGCACTCTCGGTCACATGATTCAGAACTCCACCCCTCCCGGCGCGGATATATATGCCACTATGTCAAGGCTGACAAGCAGTAAGTGCAGAGCAGTGCAGTATGTGTGTGTATGAGTGAGACAGAGGGGAGACTGACCCTCGTACAGTCTGTCAGTGCAGTCTCGAAGATAGTACTTTCCGTCGCTTTTCGCGGAGACGAAATTATGGGATTATCAATCGCCATCGCATTTGTAAAAAACGTCGCACCGTACTTAGTTTATCGTGCCGCGACTATGATACAATTCACAGACATTTCGAAATATAACACGTGTGAAATCATTGAAGTACGAAGTCAAATATTTGATATTCACAGACTAGAATATGACGTGTGGTTGGTCTACTACAATAAACAGAAACTGTCGTGTACAATAACTCTAACTATTCTAGGACTCATTTCTTCTAATACAGTACATCCTTGAACTGTGTCTCTTTATTTACGTTGTGTTCGTGCCATATTAGGACACGACTTACTCCAGTGTTAAACTTGGTGAATATTAAGAACTTTTTCTAAGGTAATATAATATTATCACTACCAGAAAATCAGTGTTATCTGGTAGGATAGTGATTCAGAGACTGTGATGAGAATTATTACACGTTGCTTTTTCAAGTGTTTGAACTGTGTATTTATGGACATTCTCAGTGACGATTTTAAATAGTGTTTTATGCAGCAAGGACTGTAATTATTCATTTAACGTCATAAAATTAAAATACGAACTGAACTGTGTTTGACAGTGAATGATAGCATCTGTAATTACTACTCGCGCCAATGGAACTTTACGCGTGCTAAAATCACCTCCACGAGCAGCGGAAATCTTGGTGAAATTCTACAAGATCCAGCTACCTCAAACATCATCTCATCTATGGTACCCATCGAAGGATGTCAACGTGGTTTCTTCGTGGAACATCGAGTTCGAGTCTCCGTCCGCACTCCGCGGAATGTTCCAGACTCCCATTCTCCACATCAACATTTGTAAGCCAAATTTTCTCTACTAAGTGAGTAGTCACAAACTGACTGACTTTTTCTTATTAATCTTGAACAGTGATTTTCTCAGTGCTGCGTGTGAACAATATTTCGTAGTTTTTCATCATTTCTCAAAAGTATTTTTCAAAATTTAATATTCATATTACATAGAAGAACTTTAGAGTTTCCAAGTGTTCTATATTTCAAGGCTAACAAACTAAGAACCTTTCAACAGAAATTTAAATTCGTATTTCAATTTTCAATTATAAGTGTGTGTTCATTTCATGAATTAATACCAAAGACTTTAGGTGAAGAAATGACACTTCGTGTTTTCACAAAAGTTAGAAAGACTATACGATCAGTGATATTTATTTATTTTTCTCGAACTGAATTCAAGAAGATTTACGTTTAAACTTTTGATTTCAATGAAAGATCTGAGTCCTATATTAATAATGCAGGTTGATGAATCATTCAACATTATTAATAAATTATTTGGAAAAAGTATAACCATCTATTATTCGCCCTGCGATTCTATCCTGCTCTGTATTGGCTCCAAAATCAACTTCCACTACCTGAGGTCCTTCTCATGCCCTAAACCCACGAACTTTTACTGGTACAATATATACATAATTTGATTTGAGAAAAGGAGTGGAATCAGAGGTAAGGCTTTTTGCGGATGATGTTATTCTCTATAGAGTAATAAATAAGTTACAAGATTGTGAGCAACTGCAAAGTTACCTCGATAATGTTGTGAGATGGACAGTAGACAATGGCATGATGATAAATGGGGTTAAAAGTCAGCTTGTGAGTTTCACAAATAGGAAAAGTCCTCTCAGTTTTAATTACTGCGTTGATGGGGTGAAAATTCCTTTTGGGGATCATTGGAAGTATCTTGGTGTTAATATAAGGAAAGATCTTCACTGGGGTAATCACATAAATTGGATTGTAAATAAAGGGTACAGATCTCTGCACATGGTTATGGGGGTGCTTAGGGGTTGTAGTAAGGATGTAAAAGAGAGGGCTTATAAGTCTCTGGTAAGACCCTAACTAGAGTATGGTTCCAGTGTATAGGACCCTCACCAGGATTACTTGATTCAAGAACTGGAAAAACTCCAAAGAAAAGCAGCTCGATTTGTTCTGGGTGATTTCCGACAAATGAGTAGCGTTACAAAAATGTTGCAAAGTTTGGGCTGGGAAGAACTGGGAGAACGGAGACGAGCTGCTCGACTGAGTGGTATGCTCCCAGCTGTCAGCGGAGGAATGGTGTGGAATGATATTAGTAGACGAATACGTTTGAGTGGCGTCTTTAAAAGTAGGAAGTAGGAAAGATCACAATATGAAGATAAAGTTGGAATACAAGAGGACAAATTGGGGCAAATATTCATTTATAGGAAGGGGAGAATGAACATCAGCCAGAGGGTACCATTCTTAAAACAATAATCACTACTACTATAAAAGTTAATAAGAGGATGGATGTACAGTTGTACTTCCTCTTAAAACAATAATCACTACTACTATTAATGATAATAGAAGATGGATGTGTAGTTGTACTTCCATCGTTGGTTTCACATTTTCACTCTACGCAAATGGAAGTTACGAATGAACTATCTCCCCAGCACACGCCATGGCTTTCTGCGGTTTCACATTTTCATACCGGTACTATTCAAGTAGAAGTTGTGATCGAGCTGTTGCGAATGACCTATCTGCAATCGAACATATTCATAAAAATTATTGAATAAAACGGAAATCATACTTACAATTTCGTTACAGCAGACAGAAAATAAATTAATTTTTCCCTTTTACTCACTACTTACGACATGCAGGCGATACGATAAAAATCTCTGACCTAGCTATAAATCGATTAAACGGAGAATGAACGACAGGCATGAGGATACAGAACAATTCACATTGTTATGTGGATCTATAGCTCAGGCGGCACCCTTTTAGGCACCTCTTACATCAGTTTTTAAATGATTAGAACACTGAATTTTTGATATGTCATTTCGAGCTTATAGAGTTGAAGAAATATGATTATTATAATATTATTATTTTTACTACCGGTACTTCTGAACATGCATCACAGTACTTACTTTAAAACGTAATTGAATGTCATATTGTAAGAGTAAAGAAACGGCGAATAAACATCAGGCAGAAGATACCATTCTTAAAACAATAATCACTACTACTATTAATGTTCCGGGCTCGATTACCGGCAGTGTCTAGAATTTTAACAAAGGCACACAGCATAAAAAATACTACGATCACAGAACACATTTTAATCGTAGATTATATTGAAGAAAATATACATACACTTACCTTTGAAGAAAACACCTGGACAGCTGTCACTTTTCCAAATTCCGCGCCCACGTAGTTAAGATGGCAGCAGTGAGGTAAGGACCTGTCAAGATGGCAGCAGTGAGGTTAGCCACGTTCACTTGTTCACAAAAAGTAAGGTTAGGAGCTGTCAAGAAGGCAGCAGTGAGGTTAGCCGTGTCCACGTGCACAAAAAGTGAGGGTAGGGTCTGTCAAGATGACAGCTGTCATCTTGGCAGCTGTCAAGAACACGTGGCCTTGTTTACAAACAATAGCACGTGGCCGTGACGTCACGGTCACGTGGCCTTGGTCAATGACCACAGGTGCTTACTCAGCACAAAAATGCTAACGAGGTGTCTTAGAACCGGCCCAGCCCTACTACTCTTATCGTCAAAACAAACCTGAAATAAGACGTGTAGCTAATGAAAATATGCTTTTTAAAGCTATGCAGCGTATGATGTCACCTAATGCCACAGTTGCTGAGAAGATAGCAGCACTTGTCGTTGCCGGTGCAATGAAAGGAAAATTGTTACTGTGCGGTGGCATTAAACGGCGAAGACAGTAGACATAATCTAAGTAAGAAAGGACAGAACAGATTTACTTGAAGAAAATAAAATGTATAATACTAAAATAAATACGATTTGTGAAACATAATGCAGGTGTTATTTGATTTTTTATATTAATTCTACCCTACACCATATCCTAAATTAACTAGTAGTAATAATGTTGACTTGCAAGTAATCTGCTCTAAGAAATAACCCTCATGAGTTCGTTTTGTACATGCGGATTAAACCTGAACTGTTTAACACTATCTTACGATTTGATTCCTCTTTCCTGATAAAAAGAAGTGTAAGGTCTTTTTTACCAATATTTATGCGCCTAGCTATCACAATGCGATGAGATGTTTGGATGATATCGTTTTCGTAAACTAGCAGTATGACATAATGTTAAGAAATATACAGGGACACTGTTTTATCTATGACAGGGATTGTCTCTCGTCCGGTCGCCAGAGCTGCGAGCTTGTCTGTCGCCATTTCTCGTCAGATTTCAGTACTACAGTATATTTATTTCCATGTTTTCTTTTTCGGTACAGCGTCTTTGTAATTCTTTTTCCTTTTATCATACATACACACAAAGAATATGTCGAGCGAGAGTTACGAGTGTTTCGTCGAAAGAAGTCATTATATCGTGCACAAAATACAATGTTTACGTCTGCTCTGTATGGCTGGTTCTTAAAGTAACGTGAAATTTTCCGCAAGAGCTTGGAGTTTGCAATCCTTTAATTTTACGGACTCTCAGTTAAGTTTACGTCGGCGCATTGCGAATGGTTCCATTAGATAACATGGCCGCTAACCTCTAAGTTAACGTTAATTTTAAGTTTACGTTACGTTTGCATTGTGAATGGGGCTTAACAATGGAGATGAGCTTAACCGATATTTCAGAATATCGGTGACAGGCGTACCTGTGACACAATAATATCTGCGACTTTTGTCTGTGTTTCAGTCACAGGAGCACGAGCATATGATTATCGTCGCGGGTCTCGATTAGGGATGAGTTTAAATGATATTTGAGAATATTTATGAGCGGCGTATCTGTGATTCAATCGCAGTCACGGTTACTCTTTGGTCGCGGGTGGCCAGTATGGAAATACTTCCAGTTGATATGATGACAGTATTGGGTACTATTTTTCGGAAGATTCAGGACTTCAGAAGTGGGAAAATAATATTCTCATTTATAATTTGAAGTTTAAATAATGCATAGGGAAAAGATCGTTAACACGACGCGCATTAAATTAATTAAATTAACAAGTGGAATGTGATTACCCGTGTCGTGTCTCCGGATACCAATTATTTACAGTACTTAATGCAGTTTTAAAAATAAAATGACTAAAACTAATAAATTTCTAATTTTAATACAAAGATTCCTCCCATATACAGGGTTATCCAGCCAAGTTGTCCACCTCAAATAGCTCGTGAACGGTTAAAGATATTGACATTTTGTTTCAACTTTCAGTAATGGTGCCAAAGGATTAATAATCGGACTTAAAGTACTGTGTCATGACGTTAGTATTTTCTGAGAGCATGCTACTTAGGCCTAACTTCGCTTTTTTTAAACGGTACCACACTATTTTGTACACATAGCCTAAAACATTACAAATTTAGCACCGTGATTATTTTAATCGGACAAGTAGCCTACTTCTCGAAAAAGTATTATGTATTCAAACATGCCTCATTTGCCAGCTGAGGACTGATCTATTCGGTTCGCGCTACATATGAAACATGAGCTAACTATTGACATATACAATTGCTAAATAGGTATTCTCTCTACCGTGCTCATGAATACACTATGATAAAATGTATGATTTAACACCTTTAATATCGCCATAGGTAACTGGTAAATGAAAAACGACGTGTCGTGTTGAGTTACAGCAGATAACATAGCCCTGTGAACGTGATACAAATATATACACAACTAAACGATACGGTATTTCATCAAAGATACTTCCGTGACAGCGTACCTGATATATCGCTGATAAAGTAACAGGCCAAGTAACAGGCTATGATTTATCGACCATCTCTGAATAAGATTAAGAAGAAGAAGAAGAAGAAGAAGCATAGCACACCTATCCTACAGTGACTCTATTCAAAGCCTACTGGATACTAGAAGGCCTGGACAGAAAGCCAATTTCTTGCATTAAAAGCGGGGTAATAGTTTTTCTCTTTTCCACCGCTAGGTTCGCGTTTATGTTCTGTTCTTTGGCGTGAATTCCATGATGACGTGTGTTATTTCAACATGTTTTATGAGAAGAAATTATATATTAAACTTTATTTTATAAGGGAAGGCCTTATCTAACATGAAATATGAAGAGTTTTGTCGTTTTTTAAAAATTTATTTCGTCTCACGGTTTGCAATATATGGATGGTTGCTGAGATGCATTTACCATTTGTTTAGTTATGTGTTTCCAAATTACCGTCAAGGTGGTGGTGGTGATTATTGTTTTAGGAGGAAGTACAACTAAGCAACCATCCTCTATATAACACTAATCAGAGAGAAAAACTGGAAGGGGTCCGACACTTCGAAAAATGAAAGTATCGGCCAAAGGAAGACAAGGGCCAGGAAAGGCGTGAAAATAAAAGACTCCCTAGCCCTCGGAAACCTAATAGCGTCGGGGTCAACAAAGAACTAGAGTTGACCAAGGAAGGTCGGATAGGATAGATGAAAATGAGGAGCCTGGCAAAGTAAGTGGAAGAAATACCAGGACTCAGCTAAGGGCCCCGTGGTTGCCAACCCACGCTCAAAATTTCAGAACCCCTGGGGCCAATTACCGTCAAGTTTCTCTTTCCATTCTGTAGGTTAAGATGGTTTATTGCCGGGCTGAGTGGCTCAGACGGTTGAGGCGCTGGTCTTCCGACCCCAACGTGGCTGGTTCGATCCTGGCTCAGTCCGGTGGTATTTGAAGGTGCTCAAATACGTCAGCCTCATGTCGGTAGATTTACTGGCAAGTAAAAGAACTCCTGCGGGACAAAATTCCGGCACCTCGGCGTCTCCGAAAACCGAAAAAGTAGCCAATAACATTATTTTTTATTAACATTATTAAGATGGTTTATTGTTGCGTGCCTAACTGCACATCTGACACAGCGAAGAAATATACACAAATATTAATTTTCACCTTTTTCCTAAAGATCCGTGTTTACTGCAGAAATGCAGGCTTGCTATTTCTGGACAGGGCAGCAGAAAAGAATCTCTTCCGGCTCCTAATGATAACTCCAGACTATGTAGCTTGCACTTTTTCGAATCAGATTACGGTGTACGTATTGTGGGGGGAATTCTGCCTCCCCGACAAAGTGCCGATGCAAATTCTTTTTCTTAAAAATGTATTAATATTTACAACGCGGGCGTTAGGGTATCTCGGAAAATGTAAACTTGTCCGAAAGCTGAAATTCCTTACCGCTCCAAAGTTTAAAGAGACGTTTCAGTGCCACGACTGTGATCAAGCACACATCACATACGTTATACTTACAACTTTTTCAGGCCTGTTTTTGATAATAATGCAAAGAAAGTGACTAATGACTATGATTTATTAAACAAATTCAAGAGCAAGCCTCAGAGCAGAAAAGTGTTGAAATTATAGAAATAGCGAAAAATCTGGTCAGTACTTCCAATTAGGCCTATTTCCATATTCTTTACTCCTTTGTGATAAACAAGTGCAAAATGAAAGAACTCTATGAAGTGTGGTGTGTTCTAAGTTGTTTTATATATTTAAATCTCATCAACACAGGACACAATGATAAAAAAGGTATTATTTCGCGTTATTGTATGAATCTTCAATATAAGGATATAGACAGAACATGAGAACAATAGAACATAAACGCGATCCAAGCGGCCATTGACTGAACTACTTCGTTCGCCCAGAAATGTGTCGCCTTGTCCAGGCCTTCTATTATAGCGTAGGCAACGCTCTATTACAGTGTGGCCAACGAGTGCTTCATTCTGATTGGCTCTGCCATGTTTTAGCCAAATGTCCCGTCAGCTGATTAAAACGTATGTAACGTTGTATGCATGCACAGGGTAAGATCACTCTTTATGCAATTTCAGCGAAGTACAGGCTACCTGTTTTGACCTTAATACACCGAAAATATGTTCTTATTAAACATGGAAGATGATTTGGTATTATTAATTAAGAAATGTGTGTGAATTTACGTACTTCTGAAGTCTTAGTTTTGAAGAAAATTACGCCAGGCTGTTATGCTTATGGTTGCAGAAACAGATCAGGAAAGGTTTTTAAAATGAAATTAGGCAATTGCTTGTTTTCAGAACGTTATAAGACGCTTCCAACAACGAGAAGAGTTGTTTCATGCATTATAATGGTAACAATAATAACAAAATGTGTTAGTAATTTTATAGAGGCCATGACAGTAAATGTCAGATTTCTCCGTTAATATTCGCCGTATCGAAAACCTGTACATAAAGAAAGTTGTTTAGAATATTATTTCCGACATTTTACGTTTTGTGCGATTTTGCCGCGTAAGGAAAATAATAGAGATTTTCGCGATTATATAATTTTTTACACATGTTCATGTATCCCCGAAAATATCTGTTTTAACTGAAAACTGAACTTAACAAAACTTACAGGAAAGGTCACTCCCGATCATTCACTGTAAATCTCATTCATTTTCACCGCATGAGGTATTACGATTGATATATTCTCGAATTCAAACTTTTATGGCTATTCATCTATTAAAGGACGTGGTTATAAGTGCCGCCTGGCATCAAGTTGAGTTTTCTCATACATTATAATGATAACAATAATAGTCTGACTCCCTGGTTGAATGATCAGCGTACTGCCCTTTAGTTCAGAGTGTCCCGGGTTCGATTCCCGGCCGGATAGGGTATTTTTATAGCTTGGTCTTGGGGACTGGGTGTTTGTGTTTGTCCCAGCACTCTCCTCTTCATACTCAGACAACATACCACACTGCATATCACCACAGAAACACGCAATAGTGGTTACATCCCCCCCCATATACGATTTGCGTCAGTAATAGCATCCGATCGTTAAGCAGGACCAAATCCACATGAGTGATGCAGTTCCCGCCCACAACCCCACAGTTGTGGGAAGAGTGGTAGAAAAAGAAGAAGCTATTGATAACAGTGATAACAATGCATTAGCAAAACCGATAGTAGCAAATAGAATGCTTAAAATATAGCAGATATCTACCAATACTAACCGAACCGGGGAACAGAATTAGTCGCACATCACGGAAATCGAACAGCAGGTGGTCGATAATTGAGTCCTGAATACAAGTACACCGGGAACCAGGAAAACTGCTTGTTTTCACCGACCAACAAGTAGTATCTTCTCAAACGATAGGTATGTTGTATAGTGATACTAATATTTAATTCCTCGCTGCGGGAATCAAACCGTAGCCAGCATTAAAGGAGCACTATACACGACCTGAGAACCATGTCAGTTGCTTGTTTTCGTCACTAAAGAGTAGCAGGTTTTTGCTATTATTTCTATTAGTACCACGAGTAAAATGGTACAGTATATTACGTTAACATAAATATGGAGCTAGGTAATACAATTTTGTCTACCCATCGGTTAACTAGTCATATTATTTTGTATCTTCTACGCGTGTTCAGATTATATACATAGCGATAAGTCATATATAAAAAGTACATTTCTATGTATAGTTTTATGATACTGCGTTGTATATTCTGATATGTAAAGCCATGTAACCTGATACATGGTAATATTATAATTAATATTTAAATTACCGGGCGAGTTGGCCGTGCAGTTAGGGGCGCGCAGATGTGAGTTTGCATCCGGGAGATAGTGGGTTCGAACCCTACTGTCGGCAGCCCTGAAGATGGTTTTCCGTGGTTTCCCATTTTCACACCAGGCAAATGCTGAGGCTGTACCTTAATAAAGGCAGCGGCTGCTTCCTTCCCATTCCTAGGCCTTACCTGTCCCATCGTCACCATAAGACCTATCTGTGTCGGTGCGACGTAAAGCAAATAGAAAAAAAATTAAATGTAGGCTAACTTTACAGTTATCACATACATTATTCAAGACAATGACTATACTATTTTATGCCACATGTATTATAAATGTTATGATAAGCCTAGCTACCAACACAGAATGTCTAACCTCTTCAATAATTCTGACTTGTAGGTCTAAACCTCGTATAACTCTTAATTTTGAAGTTTTACGTCAGGTAACCAGATTCTGAATATAACAAATACTGATAGGCATATCTACATACAGTATAAGCAAAAGAAATAACCTTAAAACATTGACCTAGTCTATTCTTTATTGAAATAATAATAATATCATTCTCCTTCATCTATCAGCTGAGTACTTGGCTAAAACATGGCAGCTGGATTGGCCTTGGCCACACTGTACTTATAGAGTCACTGTAACTTTATATACTCCCGGTCTCCGCAATTAGCGGACATTCAACAGCAAAGAGAATGTTCAACAGCATTGGAGTTGGTCTTGGTTGAACTAGTGATGGGCATATCGTAGTCCAGGAACACAACCGAATGTTTTTATTCGATAGTTTTCATTCGGTTTCCGAATTGCTGACATTCGTTACGGTAGTTACTAATTACTACAATATGCACGCTTGTTACAGTGTACGGTCTTATATTTACTCTGATCCTTGCAATTTCGGCTCCCACAAGATCTGTGCTAATCATTAGGAACAATTTATAGAATACTCATTATTAACATTATGGACACCGGGACCACGTAGGCCTACTTATTTTAATATGAAATATTTAATGGCGCACTTGGTCAGTTTTAGTTTAGGCAATCTCTCTTCGTAGGAGGAAGTACAGTAAAATACAATTTTATTTATTTAACTGGTATCATGTCAAACAATATAAATGTGCAAATATCCGTTAAACACAGCTCTCTTAAAAGCTGTCATAGATTTTCAGATACTTACATTATATTTTAAAAATTGCATTTTAACATGAAAAAATTCAACCAAACCGCGAACTAAATGAAACACACATGTAATAGAGCAATAAGCATTTATATGTGCAGTCACTAATAATATGTCGTGGTAAAAATTACATAAAGTAGCTAGATCAAACGTTTTCATTCTGTGCACATAGAACAGGTTAGGATTACTAAAACAACATATCAAACTTGCAGTAGGTATAATTAATCAGACACTTAGGCTACCACTGTCTTCCTATAATCAAAGATTTTTGTTCAGGAATATTAAAAGATCGAAATGTTTTGCTTTCAGCCTGTTTCTTCTTTCACTCATCTGCCCAGTTTTTGAAAATATTCTTTCTGCTGGAACAGACGTTGCAGGAACTGTGAGATATTTCTGTGACAATGTGTATAAGAGTTCTATGGCAGATTTGTGTTTTTGTTCCAGAATTCTGCTGGACTGCTTTTTTTGCCCATGTAATGGAGAGAATAATATTTACGGACCTTCATTGGATAATGTTTAAAATACGCGCGCGGTAGTTGCTCTCCTAGACCGTAATACTATTGCATTGGTTCCTATCGTTTCCGTAACATTCGACTTACGTACTATCGTTTTGAGCGAAGTGGGAGCAACTACTGCAGGAGAATTCAGTATCATATAGACCGAATGATGACATCGAAATGTTCCATTGTCTTTGGAGGTATCAATAGTAAGGCGTTTTTTAGTCCTTCGATGTTCCAGTGAAGAATCTTGATTATTTTATTATTCGAGGGACACTCCAATGTTACGTTTTTGGCCTCGAAAAGAAAATCTAACTAGAATACCTTTAGGCCAGAAATCAGGTTTTTCTGTTGTTTGTAGGCATTCAATAGGAATTCCCAATTTACAGGCTTTCATGGGCCCAACTGTATTAAGCATTTCACAGGATTTTATCTGTGTAATGCCATTTCTTAATAAGTAGTTTTTAATGTTATCTTCCGTGGTTCCTCCTTTTATCTTCCCCACATATAGCCATGCTGTTTTGGCTGCCGGCTGTAGTTCTTCGTTGCTTTGTTTCGTTCCGATGATGGTATTACGATGCTGTTTCGATTTCTTCACCACTGTGCTCCAGGGTGTTTTTCATCGGATTCTGCGTCTTCGGTCAGTGTTGGTAGGGTGGATTCATTTAGATCACTCGTTTTCTCCTTGTCTCCGAAGTCAGTATACGAGCAAGCTGGAGGTCTAGAGTTCCGGACTTGTGCTGTTCCATCCACGCACTTTTCTTTGTAATTTTCTTCCGGTTCAATCAGGATGTCTGTAGGTGGGTTCTTTTTTAAGGATTTTCCGGGTCTAGTAGTTGCGTTCTTATTTTAGATCGGTATATCTGGAGCTGTACGATCTTTAGATGAGTCCGTTTTCTGTTCTTCTGGTGGGATTTGTGGAATTTGGTTTGATTCTACCTCTGGAGATGTCTTTGAAGACTGCTCTTTGTTGACTTGATTCTCTTTGCAGGTGAGGTTTTCAACGAATTTCCTCATTTCTTCTCTTACTCCGGCTAGGATTGTCGATCAAATCAATCAATCAATACTGATCTGCATTTAGGGCAGTCGTCCAGGTGGCAGATTCCATATCTGTTGCTTTCCTAGCCTTTTCCGAAATGATTTCAAAGAAATTGGAAATTTATTGAACATCTCCCTTGGTAAGTTATTCCAATCCCTAACTCCCCTTCCTATAAATGAATATTTGCCCCAGTTTGTCCTCTTGAATTCCAACTTTATCTTCATATTGTGATCTTTCCTACTTTTATAGACGCCATTCAAACCTATTCGTCTACTAATGTCATTCCACGCCATCTCTCCGCTGACAGCTCGGAACATACCACTTAGTCGAGCAGCTTTTCTTCTTTCTCTCAATTCTTCCCAACCCAAACATTGCAACATTTTTGTAACGCTACTCTTTTGTCGGAAATCACCCAGAACAAATCGAGCTGCTTTTCTTTGGATTTTTTCCAGTTCTTGAATCAGGTAATCCTGGTGAGGGTCCCATACACTGGAACCATACTCTAGTTGGGGTCTTACCAGAGACTTATATGCCCTCTCCTTTACATCCTTACTACAACCCCTAAACACCCTCATAACCATGTGCAGAGATCGGTACCCTTTATTTACAATCCCATTTATGTGATTACCCCAGTGAAGATCTTTCCTTATATTAACACCTAGATACTTACAATGATCCCCAAAAGGAACTTTCACCCCATCAACGCAGTAATTAAAACTGAGAGGACTTTTCCTATTTGTAATACTCACAACCTGACTTTTAGCCCCGTTTATCAACATACCATTGCCTGCTGTCCATCTCACAATATTTTCGAGGTCACGTTGCAGTTGCTCACAATCTTGTAACTTATTTATTACTCTATAAAGAATAACATCATCCTCAAAAATCCTTACCTCTGATTCCACTCCTTTACTCATATCATTTATATATATAAGAAAACATAAAGGTCCGATAACACTGCCCTGAGGAACTCCCCTCTCAACTATTACAGGGTCAGACAAAGCTTCACCTACTCTAACTCTCTGAGATCTATTTTCTAGAAATATAGCAACCCATTCAGTCACTCTTTTGTCTAGTCCAATTGCACTCATTTTTGCCAGTAGTCTCCCATGATCCACCCTATCAAATGCTTTAGACATGTCAATCGCGATACAGTCCATTTGACCTCCAGAATCCAAGATATCTGCTATATCTTGCTGGAATCCTACAAGTTGAGCTTCAGTGGAATAACCTTTCCTAAAACCGAATTGCCTTCTATCGAACCAGTTATTAATTTCACAAACATGTCTAATATAATCAGAAAGAATGCCTTCCCAAAGCTTACATACAAATCGTGTCAAATTTACTGCCCTGTAATTTTCAGCTTTATGTCTGTCACCCTTTCCTTTATACACAGGGGCTACTATAGCAACTCTCCATTCATCTGGTATAGCTGCTTCGGCCAAACAATAATCAAATATGTACTTCAGATATGGTACTATATCCCAACCCATTGTCTTTAGTATATCCCCAGAAATCTGATCAATTCCAGCCGCTTTTCTAGTTTTCAACTTTTGTATCTTATTGTAAATGTCATTGTTATCATACGTAAATTTTGTTACTTCTTTGGCCTTAGTCTCTTCCTCTATCTCGACATTATCCTTGTAACAATCTTTACATACTGCTGACTGAATACTTCTGCCTTTTGAAGATCTCACATACACACTCCCCTTGTTCATTAATTATTCCTGGAATGTCCTTCTTGGAACCTGTTTCTGCCTTAAAATACCTATACATACCCTTCCATTTTTCACTAAAATTTGTATGACTGCCAATTATGCTTGCCATCATGTTTCCTGTAATGTTTGTATTTCTCTTCTAATATCTTTGAGTTCGCTTCTGCTTCTTTTGAGATATTCTAGTTCTCTTTTACACGGTTTACAAAGCCATAACAATGTGCAGCTAGGTTTCTGGAGAGTAGTATAGTCTCCAGCGCTGATACCGACACAATCTTTGTGAAACCATTTATTACAACTATCGATACAGCAAACACCGGCATCGCTATCTGTTACTTGTTTGCCGCATGTGCCGCATGGGGCGTTGTTGTTGCCTTTCCCAGTCATGGAAATTGTGAGGTAATAATTAACGGTTTCAAGTACACAATATTTACACTTCTTTTCCTATAGCTAATACTGCTTGAGATGTTTCTTTTTATGCTATTATTAACTATTCCACTTTCATAACACAGCACTCGATATGGATTTTTAAAAATACATCACTTCGGAACTTGCATTGTTGTGATGTCTGTTACACTGCATTTTTTAAAGAATTCCCTTATAGTGAGTGATATACTGATTAAGCACAGTTAAAAAGCACTGTTATAAAGTAACACATAGCACTTTTCACTCTTAAAACACGCAATATGCAGCACTTTATAACAAATTACCGTATTATGATATTGCATGAGCTGATGTCAGAAGATTTTACAAAAACAAAAAAACCAAGTTTATTGAATTGCATTAGGCCTACAAGTTTTATTAAATACTCAGCCTGTAGCGTATGAAAGATTGATATGCCGCAGATGGAGGTAACTATAACAACGCAGTTACTTCGCAGTTATTGCTTTCGCCACTCAAATGTCAGACTCCAGCTCTTGTGGGCCCAACTATATGTAATCGGGTACCTGGACGACAGCCCTGAAAGCATATTAGCGGTGATTTGATTCATTATGTAATTATTTCTTAAATACAGTACTGGTGTATGTTGAATTTTCTTTAGTGTAAATGTAATATTTATTCACCTAAGGATCGGAGCCCTGTAATCAATGTATATAATTATATTTGTTTCTGAAACGTCAAGTTGTTCACGTAACTTTATATTGTGGCACTTATGCACTTGTAATATTTATCGCGCACTGAAAAATGCTACTATCAATTAGACGTGTTTACTCTATATATTATAAAGCAAGAAGAACAGAGTTGAAGGTAACGCACCCTGCTCGTTCGAATCTCCCCTTCGAGCATAGAAATAGCTGGTCGGAATATTTACATACATATTTTTCTTCAGTGTTCCTGTAGTCCGAAACCAAAGAGACTTATAACTGTCATAGCTACGGAAACTTTTCTTTTACAACCAACAGACCTACCAAAATTCTATGGATACCACACATTCGCAACGCCAACAGGAGGTAGACCGGCTGGAGGAGTCTCATGCTTCCTCAAACCAACTGTTGGAAGAGTACATGAAATCCAGAGAAGTGAAAACACAATCATAGTTAAGACCACTGACCTAACATTAATAGGAATATATATCGCACCAGATAATTCAATAGAAGATGTAGTAGAATCAGTACTAAATGCAATAGGGAAAGTAAACACTGCGGAAGAAGTTATAATCGCGGGTGACCTCAACTGCAGGATAGACAAGCCGAACGTAAAATCAGAGTTAGTTATTCAGATCCTGAGGGATGAAGGTTTCACAATGATAAACAAAAAAAGACCTTAAAACATACTTTGCTCCAAATGACTCCAGCGCAATTCATCTTTTACTCTACAGAGGTGAAAGATTTATGAAAAAGAAACAGGAAGGTCTATGGTCCTCAGGATCAACGGTAATCAGAAAACATATACCCATCTGCACAGAAATTGAACACGAAGTGTCACGGAAAACACTAATCCTCGATGATAAGGGCATCACACTCTCAAGAAATATTGATGGAACGAAACTGCAAGACCACCCGAATATACAAAAAGCAAGAGCACTTGTAGCTCGAGGACACCTAAATGAAGCAGTAGAAATCGCTACAAATCTGATACATGAAGCCGCTTTGGCTGCGAAAGAAAGGAGAGCACAAAAATGGTTTGACAGGCAGTGCTACATAGCACGAAAGGACACCTTACGCGCATTATACTCAGCCAGAAGAATGGAGACCGTTGATTACTTGGAAGCATATGCCATCACAAGAAGAAATTACAGAAAACTTCTAAAGGAAAAGCGAGCTGAATATCTGGAAGCAGAAGCCAAAAAGCTTGTAGTCGAAGCAGAAACAGACCCATTTCGAGCCCTCAAGAAAAGGCAAGAGTGTAGAGCGAGGGAAATACCAATGGAAACATGGGAAAAACACTTCTCAGCGCTTCTAAACAGGGACAGCAGAGCAAAGGATGACACCGCAAACCACTCTAACGATCCAGAACACGAAATTAGACTAACCACGGGGGGAAGTACAAATGGTAATCAGCAAAGGAAAAAAAGGGGAAGACAGCAGGACCGGACAACATATATACAGAACACTTAAAAAGTACTCAAGACCACTTACTACAGCTTTAGACAGAGCTATTCAACAAATGTCTAAATTTAGGCAAAATACCGGAAGTTTGGAGAACGGCCACGCTGAAGATTTTGTACAAAGGGAAAGGAGAAACTGACAACCCCGACTCATATAGAGGTATAGCTCTAGAAAGCAATCTATACAAAGCATTTGCAACTATTGTAGCGAACCGCCTGAACAACGAAATAGATCCATTCATTCCAGAATGCCAACTAGGCTTCCGCAAAGGAAAAAGCACGTTACAAGCCGCAGCATGCCTGAAAGAAAAAATTGAAGAGGCACTGAGGCACCCAAAAGGGAAGTACTACGTCGTCTTTGTTGACTATAAGAAGGCTTATGATCTTATGGACAGAGATATCCTGATAGAAAAATTAAAACAAATGATTGGTTACAACACGCTCGTGAGAATCGTTTTGACCATACTAGACTACAACCTAATCCAAATTGAAGATGGAGCATCCTCATCCGGGAAAGTAATTCAAACAAATATTGTACCCCAAGGAGACCCCCTAAGTCCGCTACTATTCAACGTAGCAACGGCAGATATCACACAAATAATGACGGACTCCCCTGAGACTACTCTAATAATGTACGCTGATGACATGGCTCTGGGATCGAGCTCAAAGGCAGAACTACAGTCGACAGTGATGAAGTTAGAAGCTTGGGCTTCAGATAACAAATTTGAAATTAACCAGGAAAAGACAGTACAGATGGTGTTCAGAAAAGGTGGCAAGGCGGCCAAGGACGACGCTATATTATTAAATAATAAACCACTAGAAATAGTCAAGAAATTCAAATATGTGGGCATCACGTCCCAAACGAGCATGACATCCTTCAATAACCACGTCATAGACAGAACGACAGCAGCAATCAGAGCCATCCACAATATCAAGAATATATCTATGCTATCCCTTAACACAGCGCTGACTTTATTCAAGACCGCAATAACCCCAATTGTGTCATACGGAATCGAAATAATATGGGACAACCTGACAATCGGTGACTTGGAAAGGATAGAAAGGGTCAAAGCAAGGTTCCTGAAGAAGGCCCTAGGAGTAGGTAAACTGGCACCCTCCAGACTTGTTTATGTACTGGCACGGGAAACCTACTTCATTGAGGATCTACGACTCAATCTACCACTGCCATCTACCGGCCCATTCCAAGAGCTTCAGAAAAAAACTTCTTAAGAAAAACGCGCGGAAATATACCCCGAATTCTACGGAAATGACACCATGATCGATCGAAACTGGACCAAACAATTTCAAGAGCAAAGGCATGTCATAACAAGATATGCAATACATGGCTTCCACTATACAATATGCGCAACGATAAAATTCCACAACCCAACAGATAACTGTGTTTGTACACTGTGCAAAAAAAGTGCGTCCGGTACCATCTGCTAAAGTGCAAAAACAGAATAAAGACTCTAACAGAATACAGCAAAATGTAAATTGGCACAACAAACTTAATACTCTTTCGAGTGCTCCTTATAAATATAAAATAGACCGAATGAAACATCGAATGTTGTTGAAAACAATCGAATGAAACGGTAGTTTGAGACTATCGAATAATTCGGTAGTTTTCATTCGGAATGCTCATCGCTACGTTAATGTCAAGAGTCTCCTTTATATGCTGGACAACGTCGGTATTTCCATAACTTTAGTATGGGTACCAGGTCATGTGGGTATAGACGGTAATGAAAAAGCAGATTGTTTTGCAAAACAAGCTTCTCGTCTTCCTGTTCCGAATACTAACAATATTGTTCCGGCTTCTGATTATGTAGTTGTTATCCGACAGGAGGGGCACCAAGACTGGCAGAATTTCTTTCGACAGACTGCACAAGTCAAAGGTAACTTCTATTATCATTTACAACCAACGCTTTTAGTTAAACCTTGGTTTATACGAGGATCTTATACTAGACGACATATTATTAACATCATTAGGTTACGGTTTAATCATGCCCTTACACCACAATATCGATCACGTTTCCATTTAACGCAGAATACAAACTGTTTGTGTGGTACAGATATCCGTAATGGCGACCCCAATCACATTTTCTTTGAATGTTCTTTATATACTAACCCCCGTAAAAAACTTCTGAATAACCTCAAGCGACTCAAGCAGGTTTTTCCTACCAGTGTTTCTTGTTTGCTCTGTAATCCTACAGTCGAGATTATTCGGGTGCTAAATTTGTTTCTAGATGAGGCCAATATCGTGTGATAATTCTATCTATAATATAGGGTGAGAAGTGCTCATGCTTTAGAAGGTTCTATTTGAGTGATTCCTCATATCATCAGTGTATTACATGTGAGTGCTATTTTGGATTCTTCGTGTGGGTGAAGCTTTAGACGCAGTGTGATTGCAAGTTTGGAAGTTTCCCGTATAACAACAGTCTCCTCTCGCCAAATCGGGTTGTTATGTGATATAGTGAAGTTCAGTGTTTTGTGTTTTTCTACTTGCAAGCTCAAGTAACAATTATTGAACTGAAGTATTCATTTATACCAGTGTGTTTACATGAGTAAGCGAGTATTGACTGGGTGAAATGTCGTAGACACAGCCCATAAGCATCAGCAAGCCAGCAAGCAAACTCATCGCTACGTTGAACGGTGAGGGGAGAGGGACGCAGCGTTTGGACTGCAATCAAATACTTTAATATGATAATACCGGACAGCTTGCTGTTTTCAGCGAGAAAGTCGATAGTGCTGCTACCTACATGGCTTGGTGTGACCAACTCTTCAAAAACATATTGCCATCTGCATGATTCTTGGCGCACTGCCGTGTTGTTTATAATGTATCAGTGTTTGTCACTAAATAATCTTACATTGCAGTTATATTCCAAAGAAAAGTGTTATGCGCTGAACATTTTACCCAGCAAGATAATGGGCGTGGGAAATGATAAGGACCGCACGTATTAAAAAAGTAATGACCTCACATCTGTGTTGAGGTTACATTCTATGCCCCTTATATTAAGAAATTCAATCAAATACCCTACTGAAATGTTAGTAGGACGTAAAACCAATAATATTAACAAATATGCAACTCTAGTATACTCAAGCTTGAGGGTTCATATTGTTAAACAGTGCCATACATTTCACAATCGAAAACTTGCGGGTCTGTAGCGTAATGGTTATCGTGGTAGTCTTGAAATTGAAAATTCAAAGCCATGAGTTTCGAATCCAGTCACCTATTATTTTACTGTAAGAAAATAATAATAATTTTCTTTACGTCCCACTAAGTACATTTATGGTTTTCGGAGACGCCGAGGTGCCGGAATATAATCCCGCAGGAATTCTTTTACATGCCAGTAAATCAACCTACACGAGGCTGACGTATTTGAGCACCTTCAAATACCACCGGACTGAGCCAGCATCGAACCTGCCAAATTGGATCAGAAGGCCATCGCATCAACCGTCTGAGCCACTCAGCCCGGCGTAAGAAAATTATTTCAGTGCATTATTGGCATAGGCTTGAGCACCAGTCCAATTAATTTAAAACGTGTGTATGGTAATTCTTCATGCATTAATTTGTGAAATCGGCAGCCCTGAAGATGGTTTTCCGTGGTTTCCCATTTTCACACCAGGCAAATCCTGGGGCTGTACCTTAATTAAGGCCACGGCCGCTTCCTTCCAATTCCTAGGCCTTTCCTATCCCATCGTCGCCATAAGACCTATCTGTGTCGGTGCGACGTAAAGCCCCTAGCAAAAAAAAAAAAAAAATTAATTTGTGAAAGAGACTTTAGGAAATTCTGGACCCTTCATCCTTGTCAGGAACATCGTAGTTCACTCACGTAACCCCAATATGTGTTATATATTATGTATTTTTGTCTTCAGAGGTAAAACAGAAAATTCAAAGAACGGCAAAAGCGAGATGGCAGCGTGAGGTTGTGTTGCTCTGTAGAGTTCGGAAAGATTGGCCGTACCGAAGAAGAACAAGAAGTCAACATAATGGACCAAACTACTGTTTTTTAATTACAGCTTCTTCTCTTTCCCAAAATCTTAATAAATCATGGATGTTGTTACGTTATCTGTCCTCGTTGGCTCTTTGGCTGATTGGTTACCTCTTCGTGCCCCCCCCCCCCCATGTATGATACCTTCATTCTTTGGAGTGTTGGACTTCTTCCATTTCCCTTCTAAAACCAAACCCCTTGGCATTACAGCCCTTGAAGGGCCTTGGTCTACCAAACGACCGTTGCTCAGCCCGAAGGCCTGCAGATTACGAGGTGTCGTGTGGTCAGCACGACGAATCCTCTCGGCCGTTATTCTTGGCTTTCTAGACCGGGGCCGGTATTTCACCGTCAGATAGTTCCTCAGTTCTAATCACGTAGGCTGAGTGGACTTCGAACCAGCCCTCAGGTCCAGGAAAATCGAACTCGGGGCCTCCGGGTAAGAGGCAGGCACGCTACCCCTACACCACGGGGCCGGCCCATTTCCCTTCTGATTAGTGTTAATAGAGGATGGCTGGCCAGTTGTACTTCCTTTTAAAATAATCACCACCACGGAATGGTCAGCGTACTGGCCTTCGGTTCAGAGGACCCTGGTATGATTCCCGGCTAAGTCGGAGATTTTAATCGCGTCTGTTAATTCCTGTAGATCGAGGGCTACGGGTTTGTGTTCGTATTCATACGCATCTTAAAGTATATACAACACAGCATATGAAAAACAACCACAGAAACACGCAATAGTAAGTACGGTATATATCCCTCCACATATGATTGCTGTTATGAAAGGCATCCGGCCGGAAAACTAGGCTAAGTCCATACAAAATCCTGCGCTAGGTAATTGAGAAAAGGCTAGAAAGAAGAGGAGAGTGTTGTTATTAAGTATTTCCCCAGAGGCTGGGTGGATCCTCAAACAGATTCTGCTTTATAATTTTTAAGACATAGCGAAAGGCATGGCTAACATAATGCTCGTTTGGAGGTTTATGAAGGAGGAATTTCATATTTTAAAATTTCATTCTTAATTATTGTGATTATTCAATTATTTTAACAAAAATATTTCCAATGAGTGTGGTGCATTCCTCTCAACTGTAGCACAGACAAGTATGCAGTTCACACCAACACGCTAGATGTCACCACCATCGCTGTTCGCACTCCACTCAATGCTGTTGAGATACAGCTGTCCGGTATTGGTGTATTAAAGTATTTGCTGCAATATCAGTCTCTGATGCGTTGCTCTCAGAAATACGTGCGACGTTTCTTCTCATTGTTTTCAAGTTTCGTAAATGGAACAATATGTCAGATGCTCACACAGTAGGATACGCCACTGCTCGGATTGCTTCCAGTCGACATCCCCAGCCACATAAATTCCCGCGGCATGGTCATATTCTGTTGTATTCCTAAAATAAAGACAAGATAAGCACAATTTGAAAGGAGGAAAGTTTGAATTAATTAAAAATTCCCTCCAATGTCCAATCCAATGAAACCACACACTACTTGTACATCAAATGAACATCCGAATTAAAATCTACAGAACTACCTAGGACAACGTCCAAATTTTGATTAGAGGAGTACTATAAAATAAAACTTAGCACGAATTAAAACCATTGCTGTTACTTTTTCTTTAAATTTTGTTTATAGCTTTTGACTACAGTAGTGTCAGACAATTTCCGGTTAATGACAGTACGGTGTTTTGAGACGTATGGGACTATGTCAAGGGTTAATTTTAATGATGGTTTTAAGAACTAGGAGTTCTTCTTATACTAATTGTGATTTTATCAAATTTACGCGACTATGACACGATGGAATAGTGGTTTTATTAGCTTTAGAATTCAAGTTTATACACTTAGGTAGCCTTTAAAGGTACACCTTTCTTCGCGAACATGGCATCCACCGGATCGTGTAACCTCCAGGAGGCTACAATTGAAGAATTAAAACAAGAAATAGAACGATTAAGTCGTGAATTGGACCAAGCTAGCAGTGAAAAAATTCAATCAGCGCAATATGGTTTGGTCCTCCTCGAAGAGAAAGGAGCTTTACAAGTTAGGTGTGAAGAACTAGAGGCACTCTACGAAAACTCGAAACATGAACTTGATATAACTCAAGAGGTTAGTTTACACGATTTCCTCGCCTTGTACATATAGGTGTATATATGGAGACGCAGAAGTGTTGTATACAATTCAGTGGGTGTTAATGGGAGTTGTATTAATTAGGTTAAACCACACCCTTGTACTGGGCTGCCTGTCATTAACCTAACACATGCCACTCTTCATGGAACATTCCTGCTTTTGACATTAATTCTGTTTTGTCTATCGTTTACAGTCATTATTTTTTTCCCCTGGTTCTGGGTGCATGTTGTCTTCGGGTGAACACTTGTATGGACACTTAACAGAAAAGCCTAAATGGGAGATGTTATTTATTTTTCAATATGTCCCTTCCCTTCCTCTGTGTATGTTATAGCCTACTGTTCATGAGTAATAAGTGAGCTGTCGATTGCTCATGTCTAGTCCAAATTCAGTATTTTGTTGACTGAAAGCATTAATCAGTTTTCAGTGTATTGAAGCATTATTGCAGATTGGTTGGATTTTATTAGAAAAACCAAAAAAACTGGTGACTGTTGTGCAGTTTATAGTGGAGTATTATTGTAGGCCTAAGTGAGGGTTTGTGGACACAAATTTAAAATGTTTTCAGTAGGACTGTTGTAGTAAATGTCTTTGGTACCTATGTAGAAGAATAGACCGAATGATTCCAATGAAACTGAATTACTTGAAATATATAAGGATGCAATATCATGAGTGTTGCTGTACATGAAAACATATTTGGCACACATTGATAACCATGCAGTAATGTTGTTTCAGCTGTCATTTTTTGTGATAAAGGGGAAACGTTTCCATTCCATGATCATTACATGCAATGTATGAAGTAATTTCACATCACTTATTCCCATCTTTTATTTAGTTTGTTATGACCTTTTAGGGGTGGCGCTTCCATACCTGGCGGGCATACTTACAAAAGAGAAAAATCATATAGCCTAAAATTGATGTGTGTCAATACCCTTAATAGTAGTAAAGAGAGATCCTTCCTTCATGCTTGCCGGGGACCCACCATCCCATCCCTAGAAGTACTGTTACTTCTATAGAATTTAAACCCATACTGTGTAAATCAGCTGAATGTGACCATTTGCTGTGTCCCTATTGGCTGGTCAAGTTTTGTACTGTGTTCCTATTTGCCAGCCAAGTTTAGTATTGTTTCCAATAGAGCTCGCATCGTGTTCAGGAACAGGGCTGCCATATTCAGTAAAAGTAAATGAACCGGCAGTTTCAAAATTGTTATGGTGTGCGCTGGATGCCATTGTTCCACCGAATGGTTTTGTCCCTAGCTGGACCTAACCAGCCCAGACCAATGATGTCACGTGAAATACTTAAGGCCTGTGGGCGTAACCTGGCTCTAACCTGGGGCTTTCGTCAACAGAACTCCTTTGCTTGCCCCCAGCCCAGTAGCCTTTTTACTAGCTGGACCCAACCAATACAGACCAATGGTCTTGTCACTAGCCTGACCCAACCAATCCTGACTAATGATTTTGTCAGTAGCTGGACCTAACCAATCTAGCCCAATGTTCATCACTTCCTGGACCTAATCATTTCAGCCCATTGGTGGTGTTACTCTCCGTACTTAAAAATCCAGACACTGGCAAGCCTGTTGAGTGGTATGTGATGTCGTCCGAGTTCCGCCATGTTGATTCTCTAACCTAACGTTTGCCAGCCGGGTACAGAAATTTTACTCCCTTAGGATCACTAGTGACTTGTTTGGTGTGCCTTCATTCTTCCCAATTACCTCTTCATTCTTTTGCTCCTCCTGTTTCCCCTCTGCTTCTATGATCTGAATATTGATCATAGTGTTAGTCCATTTGTGACCTTCCACCTATTCTGCACTGCCGTCTGTGAATTTTCTTCCAGTGTGTCAGTTGTGTTCCAGTCCATCCCGATGGCCTTCATCCAGTTATTTCCCTTTCATATATCTGGGTCAAGCTGCCCTCATCAGGTGTCCAACGAATTTCAACCTTCTTTTCCATATCACTCTCAAAGTTTGTTCTATGCTTTCTAACAGTTCCTCTCTTGAGCCGTGTGCCCAAAATTCACCTTGATTGTCGGTGCCTCATTACCGGTATCTCTCAAAATCTTTCTTTCCTCCTTCTCCAATCGAATACAAGCTCTACTGCCCAATGTCAGCGTCTCCGTTGCATACAATGCAGTATTCCTGATGGTCTACGTATAGTGTGACAATTTGGCATTCCTTGATAGGTTTTCCTTCTCGTAAATTGCTTTGGATGCTTATTGCACTTTCAGCAGTAGTGTGCTCTGTCTGCTGTACTCTTAGTATACTGTATTCTACCTCTTATGGTCTCACCTAGACACCGGAAGCTGTCGACTGTCTCTACCATTTGGCCTTCTATCTTCCAGTTTGTCTCTGTATTCAGTACCTTGGTCTTGTTGTTTGTTGTCTTCAGACCAACCTTTGCCGCGATCTCTGTTGGTTTTTTCGGTGCCAAATTCACGTCATCTTCCTTCTCATGTAGCAGTGCCATATGATCTGCAAAGGCCAGTCAGTCCACTTTTGTGTTAAGTTGATCTTGTACCCAGTATGTACCCAGTATGTACACCTTTGATGCCCATAGTTTCCGTCAACTTTTTCACAGGACCAGGTTCAGCAGTATCGCTGACTGCCCATCACTTTGTCAGACTCCTCTGGAATCTCACCCTGTCAGTTGTGTCTTACAGTTTTTATGTGTCGTAGTATGCAGTCTTCTGTCACATAGTGCTCCCTACCGCCTATAGTACATTCCTGTCTTTTGAGCTGTCGGCTTTGTCAAAATCCAGGAAGGTCAAATATGAAGTTTTGAAGCTTCAACCTAATAAATACATATATTTATGTATTATTGTTCTATCAATATATGTATTGATCAGGTGGAAGCTTCAAAACTTCATATTTGTGAATATAATCAATATGGAAATGCAACTTATAGATTATGATCCAGGAAGGTCACCATTGTGTTTTACCCTTTCCTATATCTGTGGTCTGTTAATCTCTTGAGATTGAAAATCTGTTCCATACAGTTTTTACCTTTACTAAACTGCCCTGGTATTGTCCTATGCCCAGCTCGAGCTGTTCTTCCACCCTATTCAGCTATAGTTTTGGGAGTACCACGTGCCCATTGTTCAGTAGTGAGATGCCTCGGTTGTTATCCAGTACCTTTTTGTCTTGTTTCGTATGTGTTAGTATGATTATGGCTTCTTTCCAGTTCATAGGTATCTTCCTGTTCATCCAGATGTCCATAATTATTCTGGGTAAATCTTTACTAACTAGTTTGCTAAAGAGAGGTTAAGAATGCAACATGGCATGGCTCACACAATATCACAGCACGGTACACATGAGTACCAACTTATGAACTTAGGTCAGTCTAGTGACAAAGAACTGAGTAGTATAATTTTGCTTTATTTCACACCAACACAAATAGGTCCTATGGCATTGATGGAATAGGAAAATGCTAGGAGTGGGAAGGAAGCAACTGTGGCCTTAATTAAAGTCCAGAACCAGAATTCTCCTGGTGTGATAATGGGAAACCACGGAAAACCATATTCGGGGCTGCCGACAGCGAGGTTTGAATCTGCTATCTCCCGAATGCAAGCTGATAACCTGCGTGACCCAAAGCGCATGGCCACTCGCTCGGTGAACTGGACAGTGACAAGATCATATGTCTGGGTTGATTAGGTCCAGTTAGTGACTAGACCTTTGGGCTGTGGGAAAGCAAAGGTAGTCTGGTAAGTGAAAGTTAATTGAGTTCTACTGACTTCCAGTTGCAGTTCTCTTTTACACACTTCACAAGGACTTAATTGGTTAATTACCTTACCTTGCATAGAGTGTAACTACAACAGTCACACTGTGGCATGTTACTTTCAAAATTCCGCGGTTTCATTATTTTGACAAAGTGTGGTAGCAGTGAGCGAGACATGCAAGCTCGCTCTTTTGGAGGTAATAGGGATGGCCCTGCAGCCAGTAGCAGCTCAGGAAGTGGCCACACATCACAGATTGTCATATGGTAGTATTGGATTTAACTTTACTATATATGGTGTGGGTTAGGCCCCATTCACAATTCAAAGGTAACCGTAAACTTAACGACTTAACGTAACCGTAAAATTAATGTAAAATTTGTGGTATTCACAATGGAGGAACATAACATGAACGTAAAGAGTACACAGCAGCCAATCAAAACACTGCCATGTTATTTAGCACGGAAGTCGGGTTTGGGGCTATATCACAGTTTTATATTTCAATACCTCAGTGGAATCAAACAATGTGGTAGCGGAATTCATATTACTTCAAACATCTATTGCTTTGCTCCTGGAATCTGTGTACGGTACCTGAAGAGGCGATCTAAACTACAGTGCAGAAAATGGGTTCATCCCTTGAATCAAAGAAGGTTATCTCAGGGCGATTTCGGTAATCGTCTGTAAGAAATGACCCTCATCAGTTCGTTTTGTACATGCGGATGAAACCTGAACTGTCTGCCTTTCTTACAGTTTGATTCTCCTTTTCTAATAAAAAAGAAATGTAAGGTCTTCCTTACTGACATATATGCCGCTATCTATCACACTCCGATAAGATGTTTTGATCTATTTGCTTGGATGATATTGTTTTCATAAACTAGTAGTCTGTCATAATGTTAAGAAATATACAGGGACAATGTTTTATCTCGTTTTATTTATGACAGGGATTGTCACTCACCCGGTCGCCAGCGCTGCGAGCTTGTCTCCCTCCATTTACCGTCAGATTTCATTGCTACAACATATTTATTTACACATATTCTCTTTCGGTATAGTGTCTTTGTAATTCTTGTTATTTTATACATACACACAAAGATTATTTTGAAAGATAATTACAAGTGTTTCGTCGAAAGAAGTTGTTCATCAAATACAATGTTTACGTCTGCTTTGATTGGCTGGTTCTTAAACTTAACATAAAATTAACCGCAAGAGCTTGGAGTTTGCGATCTCTTAATTTTTCGGACTTGCAGTTAAGTTTACGTCGGCGCATTGTGAATGGTTCCATCAGATAACATGGCCGCAAACTTTTAAGTTAACGGTAATTTTAAGTTTACGTTATGTTACATTTGCATTTTGAATGGGGCTTTACTGTGGTCACGTCCTAGTTCATGAACCATGGTCAACGGCTGAGTGGCCTAGTAAGTGGTCCTGAGAGTCGGGATACCAGTTGCTATGGAATGGGAGTGGTCATCTCGGATATATTCTGAGCCATGGCCCTCCTTGTGCTCAGGCGGCTAGGACTATACAATCCACCGGTAGTCCATAACCCATTAGAGGAGGGATCCTCACTTGGACTATGTGTAACTAGGGTAGCATCCTCCTTCATGAATTTACCGAGCTCAGAACATTTTAAGCAAGCCTGGGACCTATGGGAGTAACGGAGTCCCACTCCCATTCGACAGGCGAGGGACTCCTTGGAAACAACTTGGCGAACGAAATGGAATTCGATGGGGAGCTATCAATGTTAATGGAGCTTATGGAAGAAAGAAGGTAGAACTGGCTGAGTCGGCAAACAGGATGCATCTGGATGGGCTAGGAGTAAGCGATATTCGTGTGAGGGGAGATAATGAGGAAGAGATAGGAGATTATAAAGTGTACTTGACGGGTGTTAAAAAGGGAAGGGCAGAGTGTGGGGTAGGGCTTTACATCAGGGACACCTTTTAGTGCAACATAGTTTCTCTTAGGCAAGTAAATGAGCAAATGATGTGGGTAGATTTGGCAAGCAGTTAGGGGAATTAGGACGAGAGAAGTGTATTCACTATGTGACGGTGCAGATGAGGATGAAGTTGAGAAGTTTTATGAAGCATTGAGTGACATCGTGATCAGGGTCAACAACAAGGATAGAATAGTGCTAATGGGCGATTTCAATGCGAGAGTTGGAAATAGAACTGAAGGATACGAAAGGGTGATTGATAAATGTGGCAAAGATATGGAAGCTAATGGGAATGGGAAGCGTTTGCTAGACTTCTGTGCCAGTATGGGTTTAGCAGTTACGAATACATTCTTCAAGCATAAGGCTATTCACCGCTACACATGGGAGGCTAGGGGTACCAGATCCATAATAGACTATATCTTAACCGACTTCAAATTCAGGAAATCTGTTAGGAATGTACGAGTTTTCCAGGGATTTTTCGATGATACAGAGCATTGTCTGATCTGTAGTGAACCTCTAGGCCTACGGTAGAGAAAGTGAAATCTGTCTGCAAACGAATAAGGTAGAAAATCTCCAGGACAAGGAAATTAGACAGAAGTACATGGATATGATCAGTGAGAAGTTTCGAACAGTGGACAGTAAGCAAGTTCAGGATATAGAAAGAGAATGGGTGACATACAGGGATGCTGTAGTAGAAACAGCAAGGGAATGCTTAGGAACAACTGTGTGTAAAGATGGGAAAAGGCGAACATCTTGGATAATGATGAAGTGAAAGCAGCTTGTAAACGTAAAAAGAAAGCTTATCAGAAATGGCTCCAAGCAAGGGCTGAGGCAGACAGGGATTTGTACGTAGATAAAAAAAGCAGAGCGAAACAAATAGTTGTTGAATCCAAAAGGAAGTTGTGGGAAGATTTTGGTAATAACCTGGAAAGGCTCGGTCAAGCAGCAGTGTTCTGGACAGTAATAAAGAATCTTAAGAAGGGAGGGAAAAAGGAAGTGAACAGTGTTTTGAGTAATTCAGGTGAACTCATAATAGATCCCAGGGAATCACTGGAGAGGTGAAGGAAATATTTTTAACATCTTCTCAACGTAAAAGGATATCTTCCTGGTGGTGTTGTGAATAGCCAAGCTCATGGGGAGGAGGAAAATGATGGTGAAATTATGCTTGAGGAAGTGGAAAGATGGTAAGTTATCTCCATTGTCATAAAGCAGTAGGAATAGATGAAATTAGACCTAAAATGGTGAAGTATAGTGGGAAGGCAGGGATGAAATGGCTTCATAGAGTAGTAAGATTAGCATGGAGTATTGGTAAGATACCTTCAGGTAGGACAAAAGCAGTAATTGCACCTATCTATAAGCAAGGGAACAGGAAGGATTGCAACAACTATCGAGGTATCTCATTGATTAGAATACCACTGGCATCTTGGAAGGCAGGGTGCGATCAGTAGTTGAGAGGAAGTTGGATGAAAACCAGTGTGGTTTCAGACCACAGAGGAGCTGTCTGGATCAGATTTTCAGTATGCGTCAGGTAATTGAACAATGCGGCGAGAGGAATAGGCAGTTGTGTTTATGTTTTGTAGATCTGGAGAAAGCGTATGACAGGGTACCGAGGGAAATGATGTTCGCCAGACTGGGGTACTATGGAATTAAAGGTAGATTATTAAAATCAATCAAAGGCATTTATGTTGACAATTGGGCTTCATTGAGAATTGATGGTAGAATGAGTTCTTGGTTCAGGGTACTTACAGGGGTTAGACAAGGCTGCAATCTTTTACCTTTGCTGTTCATAGTTTACATGGATCATCTGCTGAAAGGTATAAAATGGCAGGGAGGGATTCAGTTAGGTGGAAATGTAGTAAGCAGTCTGGCCTATGCTGATGACTTGGTCTTAATGGCAGATTGTGCCGAAAGCCTGCAGTCTAATAACTTGCAACTTGAAAATAGGTGCGATGAGTATGGTATGAAAATTAGCCTTTCTAAGACTAAATTGATGTCAGTAGGTAAGAAATTCAACAGAATTGAATGTCATATTGGTGATACAGAGCTAGAACAGGTCGATAATTTCAAGTATATCGGTTGTGTGTTCTCCCAGGATGGGAATATACAGGGTGATTAATTTGAAAGTTCAGAGCGAAGTGCCGAGGATTAGGCGCACTGGGAAGCGGAGACAGCGAGCGCAGTGCCCGCTACGCCAAGCAGGCATAGCCGGCTCAAAGAAGCGGCATGATTACGCCTATAGAAACTAAACGAAACTGAACTCACCGGCTACATAGATGCTGTGGACAAATAAGTAAATGAATAAATAAATCAACTAGGAAATTAAACTGAACTCACCAGTATTTACAAACAATGCTGAAAGTGATTTCCTTCAATTCACGTCTTGTAATGAGGTTTTGAAACACACGTTGTACTTCATGGACACTGATAGAACGCACAGTGTTCCTAATTTCAGTTTTTAATTCTTCTGCATTTTGAGGATTATTCCTGTAAACTTTTCCTTTGATATTTCCCCATTGATAAAAATCATATGTGCTTAAATCAGGTGAACGAGGGGGCCATAAGCCTTTACTGATGATCTGATCATCATCGAACATTCCTCATAACCACCGCATAGAGCTACGTGCCGTGTGGGCTGTTGCACTACCCTGCTGGAAATAGCCGTACCTTTTCTCTTCTTCAGTCAGTTCAGCAAAAAATGGTTCCAGAATGTTGTGAATATAACGGTCAGAAGTAATTGTGTCCTGAAAAAATATCAGACCGATAATTCATCGTGTACTGATAGCACACCACACCCCCACCTTCACATCGTGCAGAAGTCTTGGCTGTAAGATGTGCGGGTTTTCTGTACCTCAGATTCTGTTGTTCTGTGAATTGACATATCCACTCAAATTAAACCAGGCTTCGTCGCTCATAAAAAGAAAGTTCGGATCCACAATACCGTCGTGGACACTATTCATTAGTCAATTGCAAAATTGTATTCTTGCATTGAAATCTGTAGGCAGTATGTTATGGACTGAAGGAGTCCGATAAGTTTGTAAATGTAACAAGTTTGTTGCATTACGTGCTGAAGAAGGTGAAATACCACTTTCCTGAGCTAATCTCCGAAGCGTCTTATGTGGACTGACCTGGAGTCTTGTCTGTATATCCTCTAACCTCTCTGGTGTGAGAGCTGTTCTCCTTTGCTTCTTTTTCTTATTGCTTATGGAACCAGTACTATGCCACTGTAAACGAGCTGATGCACGTAACGTTTTGATGGTACTGCCGCACTGGGATATTGTGTACGGAATTTTCAAAGACACCTTTTGACTTGTTTCTTCTTCGTGTGCAAATAACACTCGACCAAAAATTTTCTTTGCTCTATAGTGTATTTAACCATCATAATAATAACCTCACAGCACACCTTAAAATCCAATCGTTTCTAGCGAACTGAGGGACAGAGTACTGTACAGCTGCGCGTTATCAGTGAACACTTCTTATCTCACCAGTGTTGACAGAAGCCACATGGCGCTCGCTCGGGACTGCCCACGGCATGCGAACAGAAGTCTGAACACTTAAATTATTCTTCCTGTAGTAAGTGAGATTGAATCAAGGTGTAGTAAAGCTAATACTGTGAGCGCGCAGTTGCGATCAACAGTATTCTGTAAGAAGGAAGTCAGCTTCCAGACGAAACTATCTTTACATCGGTCTGTTTTCAGACCAACTTTGTTTTACGGGAGCGAAAGCTGGGTGGACTCAGGATATCTTATTCATAAGTTAGAAGTAACAGACATGAAAGTAGCGAGAATGATTGCTGGTACGAACAGGTGGGAACAATGCCAGGAAGGTACTCAGAATTAGGAGATAAAGGCTAATTTAGGAATGAAGTCGACGGATGAAGCTGTATGCATAAACCGGCTTCGGTGGTGGGGTCATGTGAGGTGAATGGAGAAGGATAGGTTACCTAGGAGAATAATGGAGGGTAAGAGAAGCAGAGGGAGACCAATACGATGATGGTTAGACTCAGTTTCTAACGATTTAAAGATAAGAGGTATATAACTAAATGACGCCACAGCACTAATTGCAAATAGAGGATTGTGGCAACGTTTAGTAAATTCACAGAGGCTTGCAGACTGAACGCTGAAAGGCATAACAGTCTTTAATGATAATGTATGTATATATATATGTACGTATGTAAGAAAGAGTGCTTCCAGGGATGGGTTGGTGGGTCCCTGGCAAGCCTAAGGGAAGGATCTCTTTTCTCATATACTTCAGGTATCGTTTCACATAATTTTTTGCATGATTTTCACCTTCTTAAAAATGCGAACTAGCGAGGAAAATGTAACCTTATTCTGTACATGTTGTCGTCTATCACCCAACTACGCTACTTGATATCCTCGGTACCGAGCTTGGTAGCTGCAGTTGCTTAAGTGTGACCAGTATTCAGTATTCGGGAGATACCGGTAGTGGGTTTGAATCCCTCTGTCGGCAACCCTGAGGATGGTTTTCCGTGGTTTCCTATTTTCACACCAGGCAAATGCTGGGGCTGTTCCTTAATTAAGGCCACAGATGCTTCCATCCCACTCCTAGCTCTTCCTCGTCCCATCGTCGCCATAAGACATCTACGTCGGTGCAACGTAAAGCAACTTGAAAAAAAAAAAGGATCCCCTTGGCCCAGATACAGTCATTACTTGCCACCTTATTGTTCTAGAGATCCTGAATTACCTTCTCCATTTCTGCTCAGGTGGAGTTCTTTTGCTTCAGCTGGTATTTTTGGTGTACTGTAGTGCCATCCTTCCTGTAGAGGCTTTAGTTTTCAGTAAGCATTTGAAATACCTTTCCATATCCTTGCACATGTATTTTTTCATGTTGCTGTCTCATCCTTTTACAGAATGTTCTTTATTAACAGACATAAGAGTTATAAATCCACCTAATCAATACATTAGAATTGAGATAGTTAAAATTTACTCATGTATTCATTCAAAATTCAGAATTTAGATAATTAAAATTAACTCATGTATCCATCAAAATTCTTATTGTCTTAGTACTAGTTTCAATCAAGAATCTGATAATCTTCAACTTAATGAATCAAATAACAGGCCCCTCCTATCATGGAGAACCAATGCTGTTTGCATACATTTCACCGGAGTACAGACACACGGCAGATTTGCCCCTCGGTCACCTACGCCATAAATTCCATCCTCTCCACTGCTGATGCCATTGACGTCTTCACTCGTGACCCTGAGCTGGGATCCATACCAGATATTTTAATATTTTTAATATTACAAATTTAATTTTAATGATTAAATATAATTTTAATAATTATCTTCTTTTACTTGTGAATTTATTCCTCCTGGTGGTGGGGTCCGCTGTATGTATTAATTGTCTTCATGTGACCCTCTCAAAAGTTAAACAAGCTATATATAGAATAAAGGGATAGACAACATTGAAATAGAACTAAAGGGAATAATTGACACAATTTTGCCTATTTTCACTTGCATATTTAATCATTCACTAATAACTGACAGGTATCCCTCCTTATAGAAAGTTGCCATTGTCCTGCTCCCTAAAATATCACCACCTGGAAACTTAACTGACGACTAGCGAGTATATTATGAGCTCCTTCAAAAGCCCTAGAATACATAGTACACCAAGTTTCCAACTACTTGCCTACACACAGTATTCTTGACGAACACCAGTCTGGTTTTCGATGCAATCATAACACTACTTAAGGTTACAGATAACATTTGCAATGCGGTGGACAAAAGACAAGTTACATTCCTAGCTTTTTGTGACTTCTCAAAGACTTTTGACTTAGGTGACATAGACATACTACTATCCAAACTATTTGAACCCCATTTTTCAACAGTCTCCAGTGGATGAACACGTAATCTGAGGTCATCAGCAGTGTGGAAGAAAAGAACAATAATGAATATTCATCCTAGTGATCCATAGAAGTTGGTGTCCCACTGAGGGTGTCCTAGGACCACTTCTATTTTCTGTCTATATCAACAATTGGTTAACAGCTGCTGACACACATGTACGCTGATAATGTACAATAATACTCCCACTGTGAACCAGAAAAACAAACTAATGAAATTAAACATTTCAGTAGAGACTACAAGAAATTTGTAACTGGGCTGACACACATGGACTAAATAACGTAAAATCTCAGGCTCTAATCATTTCTCACCCACGACTTTGTTCAGAAAAAAAAAAACTCTGCCTATAAAATTCACCAATTGATTTCAGTGAATTAGTCAAAGATCTCGGCGTTATCATAGATGAGCCGGCCCCGCGCTGTAGGGGTAACATGCCTGCCTCTTACGCGGAGGCCCCGAGTTTGATTCCTGGCCAGGTCAGGGATTTTTACCTGCATCTGAGGGCCGGTTCGAGGTCCACTCAGCCTATGTGATTACAATTGAAGAGCTATCTGACGGTGAGATAGCAGCCCCGGTCTAGAAAGCCAAGAATTACGGTCGAGAGGATCAGTCGTGCTGACCACACAACACCTCGTAATCTGTAAGCCTTCGGGCTAGGCAGCGGTCGCTTGGTAGGCCATGGTCCTTCGGGGCTGTTGCGTCATGGTGTTTGGTTTGGGGGTTATCATAGATGAACATTTTTCATGGAAGCAGGAGATTATCAGAGTTTCCAGAAAAGTATAATTCGCTTAGAAGATTCCACAACATATTTTCTCGAATATTAAAAGAACGCCTCATTTGCACTTTGTTATTACCTCATTTTGACTACTGAGATGTCGTGTACAACAACCTGACTGCTACTCTTAATGACAAATTACAATACGTGCAAAATGCCGTTGTTTGCTGTATATGTGACCTACGTTACTATGACCATGGTACACCTGCCTACGAAAAACTTGGTTGGCTAAAACTTGAACAGTGCTATAATATTCATACTTTATGCCTTCTTCATCGAATATTCTCCTCACATTCACCTTCCTACTTGTACTGTCAATTTCACCACCTGTCATCCAGTCACAATTTTAGAACTCGGTCAAAAACTGATACACTCTTATTGATACCACCTCATCTTCTGCTTCTATACAGTGTATATTGATTACTAGAAAGTAATGATCTCTAGAAATAATGATTACAGTTCTATTTCAAGAAGTAAATTATGAGCAAAAGTTGCATTTTGTAAAAAGTAGGAACTATTACAAGTAAAAATTACCATACTAAAGAAAGTATTTGTTACAAGTAATTCAAATACTCAATTACTTCCCTGGACTTAGTTAAGTGTTACTTGATAGAAATTAAGAGAGAGCTAAATATGATAGAGTATTTTTTGTGGCTGCGACGAATTTTGCAGTTATCAAACGTAGTAACAGCCGGCTTATTTGTAGAAGGCGCGATCAAAAAAGTTTCCGTTTGTGGGCGTTGCTGCAGCGGACATGCAACGTAGCGCGACTCCAATGTGCTTATGTAAGCATGGACATGTAGGCAATGGGATTAGTGTGGCAGTTGTGTTGTGCCGAGGTGCGTGTGTTAAATGCAGCCACATGAATTATGGTGACGTTATTACCAAATGCATTGAAACATAACCAACGTGCTGTTATTCTGTTCTTGGCTGCCAAACGACAAACACTGGTGGATGTCCATCCGTGAATGAAGACTGTGTAGGGGGCAACATACCTGTTGAAAACCACTGCTGTGTAACGGTGCACCAAGTTGTGTGCAGGTCACGTTTCGACACAAGACACTGGTCGATCTCAGAGGCCAGCCTCATCCATTATCGACAACAACAACTGAAGTGGGAGGCACTCAAGCACCCACCCTATATTCCTGATCTCTCCATGCAGTTATCATGCCTTCGGTTCCCTCAAAAAGGCTTTGAAGGGCCAACCTTCCTGTCGGACAAGTGTGTGCAGCAGGTGGTTACAGACTTCTTCACGCAGCAGGACACAGTGTTTTACTAAATGCGGATCTTCAGCCTGGTGTGTGGGTTGGATGAGTGCCTCAATGCTCACAGTGATTTTGCCTGATTGGCATCCCAATTCAGGCCTGAACGATCTTCAAACGGAAACTTTATGATCGCCCCTATGCACACGTGGGGCCGATGACCTTGATGTTTTGCGCTTTTAAACAACAAGCACACCCCTTTGGGTGGAGGACGCAGACGAAGAATACACCCATGGTATCCCCTGCCTATCGTAAGAGGCGACTAAAAGGAGTGACTTAGGTGCGGAAATGGATTGTGGCTTTGGTACCATGAATTATACCCCTTGTGGATGGGTGGGGCTAAACACATCCACAGGCCTGTCATAGAAGGCGACTAAAAGGTTCATGTGGCTATCGGTCACCTCTTTATTTCCTATTTGTTCTCGAGGGTTGGTTGTAGACTAAATCAAAATTTGATGTGTGTGCTGCTTGGGGAAGGGCCTTTTATATGTGCGGCTACACTCGAAAGCTCAGACAGTATCCCCAACTCGTTGGGTGGGAGCACAGCCGAATGCCAGAAGAACATCATATTGTTATTTTTCTTTCTTTCTTTCTTTCTTTCTTTCTTTCTTTCTTTCTTTCTTTCTTAATCTGATTACCCTCCAGGGTTGATTTTCCTCTCGGACTCAGCGAAGGGTCCCACTTCTACTGCCTCAAGGGCAGTATCCTCGAGCGTGAGATTTTGGGTCGGGGAATGAAACTGGCGAGGAGGACCAGTACCTTGCCCAGGCGGCCTCACTGCTATGCTGAACAGGGGCCTTGTGGGGGTGGGAGGATGGGAAGATTGGAAGGGATAAACAAGGAAGAGGAAAGGAAGCGGTTTTGGCCATAATTTAGGTATCATCCCAACATTTGACTGGAGGAGAAGTGGGAAACCATGGAAAACCACTTTGAGGATGGCTGAGGTGGTAATCAAACCCACCTCTACTGTTGACCTCCCGAGGCTGGGTGGACCCTGTTCCAGCCATCATATAACTTTTCAAATTTCGTGGCAGAGCCAGGAATCGAACCCGGGCCTCTGGGGGTGGCAGCTGATCACGCTAACCACTACACCACACAGTCGGACATTGCGATGTGAGGCTGTATTTCTTGCCTACCTTGCTGTGCTTTCAGTGCCAAAGATTTGGGCATTTGGTATCTCGTTAAAATCTGTCTGTGTATGGTACATGTGGAAGAGAAACTCATTGTGCAGAAGAGTTCACACACCTCCGAACAAGTGCACTAACTGGTCTGGTCTTCATTCTCCTCGTGATAGAAACTGTCCATTCTATTTCAATGAGAGGAAGATCCAGGAGATCAAGACCGTGGATGGTCTTTCCTACCAGGAAGCGCACCATAGGTTCAATTCTATGAATGCACCTGTTAAGGCACTAGACTTCAGCATGATAATACAGAGTCTACGAGATTCGTCGCTTGCTTCAATAAAATATGCGAAGATCGTTGCGCCCAAGGCGGCAGTTGCTCCTGTGAACATCGCCTCAAAGAATAAAAAGCTCAAAGGTGGGCACTGTCCATCCTTCAACCACAGATAATAAGAAACCCAAGCCCGCACAGCTGGGGGAAAAGACAGAGCCCCCCTCAGGAGGCCTGCGATAGCTGCACCCAAGCGAGTGGAGGAGGCATCGTCAACTGGGACTGGGAATCAATTTCCTAGCCGATCTAAACAAGAAAATAAGGTGGGGGAATAAAGGACGCCCCAGTACCGGGCGCTCCCGTATCCCTCCCGCAATTGGGAAAAAATGCCCTCCGTCTGGAGGGTGTGTGGTGTATCAGTGGATCCACCTGATGGAAAACCTGCTTGCTCCCCTTATAGGAGGAAACCTTACTCCCGAAAAGCTCAAGGCTGACACGAGGTGATGCATGTTGAGCGTTTTAATTCCATCGTCGGATGGAGATTTTAATGTAGGTTAAAAAGCGTCTGGCTGCTTACAACCTTAAACACCACACTTTGTCACTGTAACATTGGGATTGTAATGGTTATGACAAGCATCTAACTGAGACGAGGTCATCACACGGTCCTGAGAAATTTCAGACTGTACTTGATGAACGGTATTATGCCAACCAGGCTTCCAGTGACGTTGGTAATTTCACTTGTACTGACATTTACAGTGAAGTTCAAGGCAGTAGCGGTACGTGTTTTGTTGCCTGTCATAGCTACACTTTGCCATGTTTGTTTACCACCAGACCAGCCTCTTAATATCAAAGATGTAGCCTAATTGATCTTATAGATCATCTCCCACCTCCTTTTCTCTTATTAGGTAACTTTAACACCCATCACCCATTATTGGGCTCTGAAATGCCTTGTCCGAGAGAAAGGGAGTAGGAACAGTTAATAGGAGAGCTGGATTTATGCATTTTGAATACAGAGGAACCAACATACTTCAGCGTAGCGCATGGTACCTTCCCCTGCATTGACATTAGTCTATGCAGCCATGCTGTCGTTCCCCTGCTTTGGAGGGATGTACAGGTTGACCTCTGTGACATTGACCATTTCCCCATTCTCGATGGATTCTTAAACGTCCTGATTGGGCAAAGTTCATATCACTAGCTGTCTATAATGATGCGAATAGCCAGAGTGTAGACAACAACATGTTATCCTTGCTGCTGTTGAGAAGCCCATTCCATCTTTTTCTGGGACCCCTCAACGAAAACTCACTCTGTGGTGGAATGAAGAAATTGCAGCAGCTATAGAATAATGATGTCATGCTCATTAAATGTTATCGTAAGCAGCTTGCTGTGGCCAAGAGGGTAACATTTTTAAAAAAACTTCGCAATAAGGCGCAAGTTCTTATTTGACAGAGTAAGAAATCTTTATGGGACAGATGTGTGTCGTCCATGATGTCACATACACAGATATCTCAAGTGTGGACTAAACTTAGATGCATTTCAGGTGTGCAACGACGATCCTCAATACCGGCAGTTTCCATTGCAGGCAGCATCATCACTGATCCACCCACGGTTGCTAATCGTCTAACAAGCCATTTCACATATGCGTTTTGTGTTTCATTCTGGCAATTGTCATCCTGATTTCCTAGCTCTGACGCGGGAGGCAGAGTGCCATCATTTGAGTTTTGGCACTTAAGCTGCATAAGATTATAACATGCCCTTTACGTAGTCGGAACTCTGTCCAGATAGAGGAGGAGACTAAGGCTAAAGAAGTATTAAAATTTACATATGATAACAATGACATATACAATAAGATACAAAAGTTGAAAACTAGAAAAGTGGCTGGAATTGATAAGATTTCTGGGTATATACTAAAGACAATGGGTTGGGATATCGTACCATATCTGAAGTACTTATTGATTATTGTTTGGTCGGAGGAGGTATACTAGGCCATGTTTGTGAAATTAATAACTGGTTCGATAGAAGGCAGTTCGGTTTTAGGAAAGGTTATTCCACTGAAGCTCAACTTGTAGGATTCCAGCAAGATATAGCAGATATCTTGGATTCTGGAGGTCAAATGGACTGTATCGCGATTGACCTGTCTAAAGCATTTGATAGGGTGGATCATGGGAGACTACTGGCTAAAATGAGTGCAATTAGACTAGACAAAAGAGTGACTGAATGGGTTGCTATATTTCTAGAAAATAGATCTCAGAGAATTTTTTTTTTTCCTATTTGCTTTACGTCGCACCGACACAGATATGTCTTTCGGCGACGATGGGATAGGAAAGGCCTAGGAAGTGGAAGGAAGCGGCCGTGGCCTTAATTAAGGTACAGCACTGGCATTTGCCTGCTGTGAAAATGGGAAACCACGGAAAACCATCTTCAGGGCTGCCGACAGTGGGGCTCGAACCCACTATCTCCCGATTACTGGATACTGGCCGCACTTAAGCGACTGCTGCTATCGAGCTCTGTGATCTCAGAGAATTAGAGTAGGTGAAGCTTTATCTGACCCTGTAATAATTAAGAGGGGAATTCCTCAAGGCAGTATTATCCGACCTTTATGTTTTCTTATATATAAATTATATGAGTAAAGGAGTGGAATCAGAGGTAAGGCTTTTTGCAGATGATGTTATTCTCTATAGAGTAATAAATAAGTTACAAGATTATGAGCAACTGCAACGTGACCTCGAAAATGTTGTGAGATGGACAGTAGGCAATGGTATGTTGATAAACGGGGTTAAAAGTCAGGTTGTGAGTTTCACAAATAGGAAAAGTCCTCTCAGTTTTAATTACTGCGTTGATGGGGGTGAAAGTTCCTTTTGGGGATCATTGTAAGTATCTAGGTGTTAATATAAGGAAAGATCTTTATTGGGGTAATCACATGAATGGTATTGTAAACAAAGGGTACAGATCTCTGCACATGATTATGAGGGTGTTTAGGGGTTGTAGTAAGGATGTAAAGGAGAGGGCATATAAGTCTCTGGTAAGACCCCAACTAGAGTATGGTTCCAGTGTATGGGACCCTCACCAACATTACCTGATTCAAGAACTGGAAAAAATCCAAAGAAAAGCAGCTCGATTTGTTCTGGGTGATTTCCGACAAAAGAGTAGCGTTACAGAAATGTTGCAAAGTTTGGGCTGGGAAGAATTGAGAGAAAGAAGGAGAGCTGCTCGATTAGGTGGTATGTTCCGAGCTGTCAGCGGAGAGATGGTGTGGAATGACATACGTAGATGAATAAGTTTGAGTGGCGTGTATGAAAGTAGGAAAGATCACAATATGAAGATAAAGTTGGAATTCCAGAGGACAAATTGGGGCAAATATTCATTTATAGGAAGGGGAGTTAGGGATTGGAATAACTTACCAAGGGAGATGTTCAATAAATTTCAAATTTCTTTGAAATCATTTAGGAAAAGGCTAGGAAAACAACAGTTAGGGAATCTGCCACCTGGGCGACTGCCCTAAATGCAGATCTGTATTGATTGATTGAACGCTTTGGCGCTTTACAAGGACACTGCTCCCGGACTACATAATGTCCATAACCAGATGTTGAATCACCTTAGCGAGAATGGCCTCTTATATCTTCTGGGGGTGTTCAACTAAATCTGGATTGAGGGCGAGTTTCCGTCACAGTGGTGAAAGGGAATAATAATTCCTTTCCTCAGGCCTGACAAACATCCTAAGTATGCAGGATGTTACAGACCTATTTGTCTTACTGTCTGTGTAGACTATTTGAGAGGATGGTGAATTGCTGACTTATCTTGTGTTTGGAGAAAAGGGGACTTTTATCCGACTATCAGTGTGGTTTTTTGTGCTGCCTGATCCATCACCGACCACTTGGTATGCCTGGAGAGTACTGTCTGGGACATGTTTCTCCAGAAACAGAAATTGGTGACTGTTTTCTTTGATTTAGAAAGATCTATGACATCACATGGTGATATGGCATTCTTTCAGTCCTGCATTAATGGATGTTCCAAGCAAACTTGCCAATTTTTATTGCAAATTATTTGTCTCTGTCTATTTCATGTCCGAGTAGAGGGGGGGCATATTCGCAATATCATGTGCAGGAAAGTGAAGTCCCACAGGGATTGGTTCTTAGTGTCACTCTGTTCGTGATTCTCATAAACTGTATTGTTGCTGCTGCTGGTTCAGCAGTAGTACCGTCACTATATGTGGAACAGTGGATCTTAGAACATGGCTTTTGATTTTCAACTGCAAAGACCTGGTCACTTCTGCCTGAAGCGCGTTCTTCACCCCCATCCTGAGCTTTATTTCGGTAGTGGGTGTCACTTTTTCTGTGGTTGACACCAGTTCCTTCGATACTGTTGTATCGTGGTAGCCACAGGTGCGTCAGTTGAAGGTCAAATGTGCTAACAAACTGTGAAGGTCAAATGTGCTAACAAACTGAATATTTTGAACTTTTCTTAGCGGCACTACTTGGGAGGGCAGACCACACGGTGATTCTAGGCCTACAATTTTACAGGGCACGTATTTTATCCAGGTTCGACTACGGCAGTGCAGCATATGGATCAGCAAGACAAAGCATCCTTGTGAAACTGAATAGCGTCCACCACAGTGGAGTTAACTTGGTAACGGGAACATTTTGTACAAGCCCCATTGCTAGCCTGCTCGTTGAATCTGGTGCGTCAGCTTTACACCTGAGGTACCAACAAATACCGGGTGGGCAAAATAAAACTGGCCCAGAAAATATTTACAATAGAACTGATGCGGGATTGACCCTCGTTAATGAACATCGCAGAAGATAATGGAAATGGCCACCATTGACATTGATGCAGCTATATGCTCGATTTGTTAAATTGTGAGATGCGTAGCAATAGCTGTAGGATTATTGGAGTACACCTGTTGCTCTTGTCTTGCTGAAAATATCCATACAGTTCACCTTCTGTGAGTTGATCATCATATAGATTAAACCGTATTCGGACATATCGGTTAGCATTAACAGTTTGGTGAAAGAATCATGTTACTGTGCAGATACCAGACATTGCACACCAATCTTGAGATTATGCAACAGCTTTTCAGTGTACTGATAGGGATTTTCTGATGCATAATGGCGCGTGTTCTGTGAGTTCACATACCCTGACAGGCTGAACCAGGCCTCATCTGAAGAAATGAAAAGCTGAGGATCCAGAAGCCAAAACTCCACTTCACTTAGAAACTGCCAGTAGAACTCAACACACAAAGGTTCGTCTGGACGCTTTAACGCATGCACAACAGTAAATTTGTAAGGATACAGATGCAGGTCCTTTTTGATAATGTTTCGACATGACGATCTCTTGATTCCCACATGCACAGATATATGGCACTGAAATTTTGTTAGACTTTGTTCCAGGCTTTCTTTTACTTGAGCAATGTTTTCGGTGTTCGAACTCGCAGACATGTGAAATGTGTCAGCAACTGATTGGTGCATCAAAATCACAGTTTCCAGTATATCCTGTGATGGGCGGTTCTTCTGTTTATGAACAAGGTCAATTTCGCATCAGTCTTATAGGCCACTTCACCCTAGCTTTCTCTGCATATTCAACAGTGCAAAACATTGGATGTATGCTGTTTATCCATGAGCTACGCAGCTGGTTGATATACGCTTGGATAGCATTTACAGATCGTTTGATGTACCTTAAGTTGCTCGTCATGTTAGATGACCAAGTAAGATACCTCCGTGGCTAATTCAATGACCTTCAATCATCCTCGATTTGCATACTGGGCCAAAGGTGAAAACGGACACCTCCATTTGTTGGAGGCTCTTTCTATCCGTTGTTGCCTGACCTCCATGTTCAGTAGTTATTTACACGGATGGTTTGAGGGCAGAAGCGAAAGTAGGCTGTGCATTTGTTGTCGATAATGAGCAGTTTCTTTTTCCTCTTCCGAAAATCTGTAGTGTGTACACAGCAGAGTTCTGTGCTATCCCTGAAGCTCTGCAGGATGTGCTGACCAATGAACGTTGGTACTTTCTGCTGTGTACTGACTCTTTGAGCTCATTACAATCTATTGATATATGTTTTCTGCGGCACCCTCCGGTCAGCATATCCAGGACCTGCTGGCCAAGTGTTAGATTGCTAGCACTAGAAAGACACTTTTGTGGCTCCCAAGCCACATGGGAGTAGCTGTAAACGAGTTAGCTGGTTGCCAAGGAGATGGTCACACTGCTCCTGTTGCCTTACAAGGTTCCAGCCAGTGATATTCATTCTCATCTGAGGCATCTGGTAATGTTCCGTTGGGAGTTGGAGTGGCTGAGAATGATTAAAGGAACTGTGAAGGTGAAGACTTCCTTTCAGGTTTCTCTGAGAGAAGCAGTGGTAGTATGTCATCTTCGGATCAACCATGGTATAGCGATGCACTCCTACTTACTGAAGGGAGAAGGCCACCCTGGTCTGTAATTGTGTCAGTCATCTGATCATAGTACACATACTTACGGAGTGCACGGATTTGGCCGATCTGAGCCATAGTCTACAACTTGCGAGTACCATCTCCTTCATTCTCCGAGATGACTAGCAGTCAGCAGACCTCATTATCCATTTTATGAAGTATAGTGACCTGTTTTACCATTGCTCTTTATGTTTGTAATTTTTATTTTATTTTTAACTACATTTTTATTCTGTTGACTCATTTTTAGTCTGTATCTGTGTATTTTTAATTTGTTTTTTAAACTTTTAATTTGCATGAAATCATGATTTCACTTCAAAGGCAATGCCTCATTTCATTTTATTACATTTTAATCTATTTTAAAATCAATTTTATAAGAAAACAAGGCATTGCAAATGAAATCCACTGATTATTCTGTCTTCATATTCATTTTTCATCATTGTTTAAATTCTACTAGTGAATACATTTTAAAATTTTAATTATTACAGTTTGTTTCACCTTGTACCGTTAGGGGCTGATGACCTAGATGTTAGGTCCCTTTAAATAACAAGCATCATCATCTACCTTTTCAGTGAAACTAGGACTTTGTCGAGGCATTTGTTTTGAGACTTGCTATACAGAGAGTAAAACTGAGTTCTGGTAGGAGAAAGATATTGACAGATAGTGCATTTATGTAATCATGAAATTTTTGTAAATTTTGGTTTGAGATTAGTGTAAAACAGTTTAACCTTAATAGTTAGCGATAAATCTTTTCCAGAAAAATAAATATTAGTAGACTTGTGAAAGAAGTGAAGCATAATAGACTGCTAAGGGTTCAAATACAAATATTCTTAATTTTTTTCATATTAACAATATTTGACCTTTGGTGAGGAATTATTGATCAAATGGTAAAGTATTATTAAAACTGCGAGGTTGCAAGTAGTGTGAATCAGTATTTCCTCTGGGAGGAGCATTCTGATAATATTTTCGTATTTAGATTGTCCTGCTTCCTTTCGCATTTTGGCTGCACAAAGTTAAATGCTTTATTCATTCTTCACATAATGTAATGCTGGATAAATGTTTAGATTAAAAGGTGGCTGTCAGAATACTTGCATTAGTGTGGCATGTATTATTAGTGCTTTCTTATGCTTTCATGTGTCTGCTACTGTTCTGCTTTTTTAGTGAGATATTTCATGTCCTTGACAGATTTTATAGTATAACTTACGGCAATGACAACGATGAAAGACATTATGTGCTTATTTCATGTTCTATGTGTATTTGAGATAAGTAGGTTTATGACAAGAGTCTGATGTTCAGAAGTAATTTTTGAATATGCAACAATAGCATGTACAGATGTACTACATAGTATCATATTAGGTATAAGTTTTGATGATGCAACTTATGGTGATAGCCTAGATGAGGATGTGATGAAGCACGGTGCCATTGAGAGAGATTCCCAACTGTGTGCCTGCCATCTTGTAATTGACATGGAAACAAGCCGACTTGTTTATACTTTGTTGTAATCTCCATTTATGGAAATATAATGCCAGTATATGCATATGTGATTTTAAGGTGACCTTGGCACTACATACAGATTGAGGAAATAAATTGATGTAATGTACAATATATACAGCAGTGAGAAGTCAACAACCATGCCATCAGAATTATAAAAATTGCTGCTTTAGATTTGAAAAACTTCATTAAGCCACTGTTTTAATGATGCAGCATTTACAAGGTCTGCCTGTGGTCCTTGTTATGAGCACAGTGGACATTCTGGAAAGATGTGTTCCACAGTCTGTTGATCCCTGGAAGCCTAACTTATGAAGTGGGTGTGCATAGTATGTGAACCATTTCTTGATACCTGAGCTCCCTAGTGCTGAATCGGAACTTGGTATCAAGAAAAGGTTTGCATACTACACATTGGCCCTGTATTTTGTAAAACCAATTTAAGGCTGACCAAGTCCTGCAAAGTAGATTGAAGCTTTCTGGAGCTTGATGTGGATTGAACGTTCTGAACTACTCTGGAGCTACAAGTGTACATTGCTATTGCCATCTCTCCTTTAGACTAAAATCTGTTTCTGAAAGCTCCATGCCTGTGATGATTAAAGGATGGTGGGATTTTAGTGTATGGCTACAAAGGTTCTTTATGTCCCTTTGGATAGGTAAGAGAATGCTGAACAAGATCTTATTGTACTCTCAAATTAATAATGAGTTTGATTGCTGCAGATCTGTTGAAGCAATATGGGAGAGAAATGGTAGCCAGTATGTTGGAGTAGCCTGAATTGTTCTGGAGGTTATCTTCATTTATTTGTTCAACTGAATACCTACCCTTATTGCACATGTGTTTAACCACACCGAGGAACAGTATTTGGCTGTTGAATATGCAAAACAGAAGTCATTAAGGTTGTAGTTGAAGCAGAAAGAGACCCATTTGTTGCCCTCAAGAAAAAGCAAATGTGCAGAGCGAGGGAAATACCAATGGAAATATGGGAAAAACACTTCTCAGTGCTTCTGAACAGAGACAGCAGGGAAACAAGTGTCAGCGCAAACCACTCTGTCAATCCAGAACATGAAATTAGACTAACCATGGGGAAGTACAGATGGCTATCAGTAAAGGAAAAAAAAAAGAAAAAGGGAAGACAGCAGGACCGGACAGTATATATATAGAACACTTAAAAAGTACACAAGACTATTTACTGCAGCTTTGGACAGAACTATTCAACAAATGTCTAAATTAAGACACAATACCGGAAGCTTGGAGATCGGCCACGCTGAAGATACTCTACAAAGGGAAAGGAGAAACTGACAACCCCGACTCATATAGAGGTATAGCTCTACAAAGCAATCTGTACAAAACATTTGCAACTATTGTAGCGAATCACCTGAATAATGAAAACTCGCTCATGAGAATCATTGAGACCATACTGGACTACAACCTAATTAAAATTGAAGATAGAGTATACTCATCCAGGAAAGTAATTCAAACAAATGGTGTACTTCAAGGAGACCCCCTAAGTTAGCTTCTATTCAACGTAGCAATGGCAGATATCACACGAATAATGATGGACTCTCCTGAGACTACTTTAATAATGTATGCTGATGATATGGCACTGGGATCGAGCTCAAAGGCAGAACTATAAACGGTAAGTTCCGGGAATGGATAATCGAGGTTCCAGTATACTTGTAATAATTTGAATGTAAGTCCCACTCTGCAAACAGTTCATAGGCTGCTTTCAGATCAAACAAATACTGTGCAGGTCTTTGTGTATCTTCGAAAGCCCGTTTCAGTGGATGTCATGAAGGCCATTGCTTGATCAACATAACTATGGTTCGGTCTGAAGCCAGCTTGCTCAGTTGGAATGATTTCATTAAACATTGTACTGATTCTGTTGTAAATAAATATCTCAAGGACTAGAAGGGCTATTGGTCAATAGCTCTCAGCCTAGTCAATTGGTTTTCAAGGCTTCGGAATGGCTATGATTTTAGTTCCCTTTAACTCGGGCTGTAATTTCGTAGTTGTTAAGCTATCACAAAAGAATGCAGTTGGCCATAGCCTTGTTTGAGGTTCACTAGTGGTAAGAAACTTGGGAATATTCCATCAAAACCAGCTGCTTTGTGCGGTTTGACATCCAAGAGAGTGAATGGGCATGAGGAAGATGAGGTAGTTTGAGAGTAGTTGCTTCAGCAATTTCTACACCCGAACAATGTGTTTCTTATCAATAGGAGCCCTTGAAATATTCACAATGTGGTCTGCAACCAGATTTGGGGTTGTATACAGTTGTGAAGAATGAGATCAGTAGGGCTGCTGAAGAAAGGTTTGGAAAGAAAGAGAAGATCAATTAAGTACCATTGGATAACTCAGGGAATGAAAAAAAGGACAAGAATATAGACGAACAAAGAATGAGTTAGAAAGTGGAGGGCAGCAAAGGAAGAATGGCTAAATGAGAAGTGCAAGGATTTTAAAGGTTGTATGGTTGTAGGAAAGATACATGTTGCATGTAGGAAAATTGAAGAAACCTTTGGAGAAATTAAAACTCCATGTATGAGTATTAAGAGCTCAGGTGGAAAACCACTTTTAGGGAAAGACGACAAGGCAGAAAGATGGCAGAGACAAAGGGAAAGATCTTTATGAGAAGGTTCTGGAACAAGAAGAGGCTATTGATGTTGATGAATGGGAGACCCTATATTTTAGATCAGAATTTGACTTGAGGTTTGAATGACCTAAATAGAAACATCACCTGGAATTGATGACATACACAGTGCCCTCAGCATTACTGATTGCCTTCGGAAAAACTGGCATGGTAAAGTTATTTCATTTAGTGTGTAAGATGTATGCTACAGGAGAAGTGTCATCCGATTTCAGACAGAATGTTGTTATACTTATTCCCAAGAAAGCAGGGGCTGACGTGTAAAAACTACTGCACCATTACTTTAGTATCTCATGCTTGCAAAATTTTAACATATATTATTTACAGAAGAATGGATAGACAAGTTGAAGCTGAGTAGGGAGAAGATCAGTTTGGCTTCGGAAGAAATGTAGGAACACGTGAAACAATCCAACTTTACATGTGATCTTAGAGGATCAAATTAAGAAGAACAAGTTCATGTACATGACATTGATAGATCTAGAAAAGGAATTCAGTATTAAAGATTACACCAAGCTATTTGAGATTCTGAAGGTGATCAGGATCACATACCAAGAAAGAAGGATTATCTACTCTGTACAAAAATCATTTTGCGGTAATAATCAAGTGCTATGAAAAAGAAGCAGAAATCCAGAGAGGTCTACAGTTTGAACCCTTCTCCTTTTCAATGTTTATATAGAACAAGCAGTAAAGGAAATGAGAGAGGAAGGGAATTACAATCCAGGGAGAGGAAATCAAAACTCTGAGATTTACCGATAATATTATTTTACCTGAATCTGGAGAAATTATTGAATAGGATAGGCACAGTCTTAGAGAAGGAATACAAGATGCAAACAAATTCAAAACAAAAGTAAGTCGGGTGATGCAAACAATATTAGATTAGAAAATAAAGTCTTAAAGAATGTAGATAAATATTGTTACTTGGGTAGTAGAATAACTAACTATGACAGAAGTAAGAATGACATAAAATGCAGAGTAGCACAAGCAAGGAAAGTCTTTCTTAAGAAAAGACATTTGCTCACTTTGAACATTGATATAAGAATGATATGTTTTTGGAAGACTTGTTTGGAGCGTGGCATTTTATGACTGTGAAACATTGACAGTAGCTAGCTCAGAAAGAAAGAGAAGTGTTTGAAATGTGGTGTTACATAACAATGCTGAAGTGGAGGTGGGTAGATCAAATCACCAGTGAAGAGATACTAAATGGAATTGGTGAGAGGAGAACGATTTTTTTTTTTTTGCTAGGGGCTTTACGTCGCACCGACACAGATAGGTCTTATGGCGACGATGGGATAGGAAAGGCCTAGGAGTTGGAAGGAAGCGGCCGTGGCCTTAATTGAGGTACAGCCCCAGCATTTGCCTGGTGTGAAAATGGGAAACCACGGAAAACCATCTTCAGGGCTGCCGATAGTGGGATTCGAACCTACTATCTCCCGGATGCAAGCTCACAGCCGCGCGCCTCTACGCGCTCGGCCAACTCGCCCGGTGGGAGAACGATTTGACCAGAAGGAGAGAATGATAGGATACATCTTAACCCATTCGCATCCTATTTAAATACCGTAGCAGTTCACTGAGAAAACCCATTTAAATGCTGCACTACGGCACATACTGTGAGGATGTGGGCCACGGTGAAGTCGGCACCACAAAAACACACTGAGGGGTCTTGCCCCTTTAGGAGTTAAAAGCCCGTAGATTTCAATGACATATCCACAGCCTACACAAAACTACGGCTTCTCAGGAGGTCACATGGTCTCGCTGTAGGCTTGCCTACCATTATCATTTTATCGCTTTCTGTGTCATCAGCATTACTACACGCATCACTCGAACTCGAACTAAGACCTTCAGGGTCTATTTTGTCGTCACAAACATCACTGTCTTTATAATCACTTTCTAAAACACTATTAGCTGTCGTATTCCATCTTCATCAACACCAACACATCTGCTTGACACCATGATTGCAACTGACGTTAGCAAAATAATATGAACAAAGATTCTTTTATCTCTTGTTCTAGAAGTGTGTGAAAACCTGGAGCGCGGGAAATAACCAAAGTCACATGTCTTAAACTTCAGCTCAGAATGCATACAAGTGGCATCTGTGAGTTAGTAACTGAACTACATGTATTGATATACAGCAGTGCATCGCCGCGAGCTGAGCTCGTTATTGGATTTATATGCCACGAATAACTTTTGCAAGCTAGGGTCGTCAAATGATGTGATTGGGTTAAGATACCCAGGACTTGTTCACTTAGTTATTTAGAGGAGTGTAGATGGTAAAAAAATGGTATGGGTAAACCAAGGCATGAATATGTCAAACAGATTAGAGTAGATGGAGGATGTAGGTAGTTGTGTAGAAATGAAAAGCTTGGCACAGGATAGGGTGGCATGGAGCACTGCATCAAACTAGTCTGTGGATTGATGACCCAAATAACAACAAACATGAGCCTTGTCACTTGTGCAGTTAGCATTGCTGCTATCAAGTTTCCATAGGAAGCGCCCAAAATTTCCTGCTGGAATATTAAAAATTCATGCTCTCAAGTGTATTCACTTCTGTCTTCTGGACACATCCAGGCTGTGTAAGAGATCATATTATGGATTGTATTCTTGCTGTCTGTATGCCAGTTTGAGAGTTCCCTTGTCTTAGATCTGGAAATCAAGTGCATTTTATTGACTTCAGACCATCTTACACAAGTTTTGACCCACTTGCATCTTCAGCCTCTTATTTCCTATTTGAGTGGTGGCTGTGTAAGTTGCCAGTATATTGCTGGATAACTGGATAGGAAGCAACTTATCTGGCCATTACACAGATGGTGGTTTATACATCCATATCACTTCAATGTCCCCAATGTCAACTGCTATTGTTTTATACAATCATCTGCTCTAACTGATAAGAACTGGATTTTTTGTATGGTGCTGTGAGGATACAAAGCTGAACTGTATGCGTGATGGTAGGTTGAAATAATTCAAGTAAAGCCAGGAATCTTTCCTCTGTTCCTCGTTTATTCTTCATATGTTGTATGTCTGTATTGTATTTTGACTAGCTCAACATCGGTACACTTAATTGATTGCCTACAGAAGAAGGTTACTTAAAAACACAAGAGGTTTATAACATGGTTGTCACATTTTGTATTTACTGTTTCCTGTACTAAGTAAGTGGTTTACTTAGTTGAAAGAAATAAACATCGCTTTGTTATTAATATTGTGTCAACAACCACCCTGAGAATGGATTTTTAGTGTTTCACGTTTTCATACCTGAGGCCATGACACTCCATTCCTAACCCTATATCCTTGTCACCAAAAATCTGTGCATTTAAAAAAAGCATATTTCTAGTGTTACTTTGCTTTCTGGGAGTAGCATCAATCCTTTCCTTTGTACTGGAAAACTTTTGGTTTGTACTTTTCCATTCTGTGGGAGGTAATGGTTCTCATTACTTGACCTTCCTTCCTGTCCAGCGTGGCCATTGAGATCACCCAAAGTGATTATATGTGTTACCGAGTTTTCCGTGGAACACAGAGAGGTGAAAGAAAGTGCTGGTTTGAATGAGTCTATCTTCAATAGTCAAAGATTAATTTAAAACTTTAAAAATAAAGGTTATTTCTTTTCAGATATTAAATTTTAACAAATAACAAGGGAAGAAACAACAGATTTCAGGTACAGAAGAGATAAACCTAGAAAAGGTTCATTACAGTTTGAGCTCCCTATTTACAGAAGTCCCTACATCACTAATCTAGTGTTCAGACAAATAGTGTAGGAGACGAATCTCCCAATTTCTTTTACAGGATATTCAAAACACAATTTTCAAGAGCACTTTGCTCCAATGGTTACAAGTTACGGCCTTCCAAAGGCACCACTCAATATTACACAAATATCTATTACATTACAAGAAAAGAGCCTCTATGCTCTATGATTCAACCAAGGAGACTGCGCTCTCAAACCCTTACAGCCTTTAACTATTACACTTGTGATTAGAGCATCTTGCTCAATAAAATTTACACTTTCTGGCCTCTCTAGGCACAATATACCTTTAACAAGACCATATCAATCGGTTTTTAAGTTTACACAGGGTATCGAGTACCCATTCTACCAGGCCTTTGTGAAAAATAACAGGTTAAATTACTGGCCCAAAAAATCAAAATGTATGGAGGCGGAAACTTGCGCTCCTTGAAATCAAAAATTAAAACCCTACTTGGGCTTGTGGTCTGACGATGCACAGGCTAATCCTAAACTACAGAGGTGACTAGATGGACAAGCTAAGTTACAATTTACAATAGTGAAAACAGTTACAAAATCATAGTCCCCTCAAGACTAATTGAATGGGAACTCGAGAGGGTAACGCACTCTCTATCGCCGGGTTTCAGTTTAAGTACTTTGGACTTTCTGGAACTTTTACATGAGAAGGAAGAAAGTTTACATTTTAGGAAATTGACTGTTACATAGTTAAAGATTGGAACCTTCCCCTCAAGTCAGCTTGCGCAAATAACTACTGAGATAGGAAAATGGTGGCCATTACCGTAGCTGATGTTCTGCTCGCCGACGGATGAGGCCTCCGCCTCCTCTCTTAGCACACACACTCAATAGCACAACGATCAATAAGACAAGTTAACTGATAAAACCGTCAGCTTTTATACCCGAGAGAAAGGTTCGAGAAGGCTTTGGACTAAAACCAGACACACCCTCTCATTTTATTGGACAGTTGAAAAGTTACAAGAAGCATTTGATTGGCTGAGAATTAAATACACAAAATTTTTATTTGGCAAGAATCCAAAGTTGGCGGAATCAGTAAGAAGTGTTGCAACCCTTGAAGTATAGTGATGGGACATTCGATTCATTTGATTCCTTTCACGTTAATGAATCGATACAATGATCCGATTCACGGCACATTTGAGTCACCGCTCCTACTGCATTTGTGTAATATGTACTGGTAAGACAGCAGCAGCAGCATTCAGTGCTCGCTGCTGCCATCTGGTCTTCATACTATGAACTCCTTTCTTAGAAAAAAGTGCTAGTCACTCTAATACATCAAAGGTTTCCGGTGATGCAGGATGGGAAAGGTCTGGTTTTAGGAAGGTAGCAGCCATGGCCTTAATTAAGGTACAGTCCCAGCATTTCCTGTTGTGAAAATGGGGAAGCTATGGAAAACCATCTTGACGGCTGCCGACTGTGGGATTTGAACCCACCATCCCCCGAATGCAAGCGCATAGCTACGCGATACTAATCACGTCCAACTCGCTCAGTCATTTTTGAAAATATGTATTTTTCTTATCAGCAGAGGATTTTTTAAATTGTCATATTTTGTATAGGCTACCCGAGATGTACAGTAGCCCACTGGTTTTCTGTTTCAATATCTGTTGGTTAAATTATTGCGTCAGTCGGCTCACTTACTGTCCACATATGATTGAAGTCTTGTGCAACGATGTGACATACGAACTGAGAGAATACTAAGCCGTTCTTCCCAATGTAAAACTGGTACTTTTGAGTGGTCATGAGCATGACTCATTGTCATAGGGCGAGCTAGAGTCAAGTTAATTAACTGTAAAATGTCAACTAAGTTTTAATACTAAGATTCATTAAACTAATAAATAGTATAACCTAATAGCCTACGTACTTACTAGCTACTTTAGAATTATGTTTTGACTACCGTTCTAACACTGCAAATAAATTCATCTATTATTTAAACCTCCCTGTAAGAAAAGGACAGTGAATGCAAGTGGGTATTATTTTCAATGGAGCTGAGCTCGAGAGTCCATTACAGCATACGATTCTTACAGTGTACCATGGCTCTGTATGTATTGCTTCAGAGGAAGTTCGGCTCCCCGCCAGTGTCCAGTGTGCCGATAAGGAGCCATGTGTATCTTGTGTCTCACTGAGCTGTGCTTGCACCCACCATTCTTTCTGTGTGCCATGATTCACTGTATGTCTTGCTGCAGCGGAAGCTCGGCTCTCCGCCAGTGTCCAGCGTGCCGATAAGGAGCCGTGTGTATCTTGTGTCTCACTGAGCCGTGCTTGCTCCCACGATTCTTTCGGTGTGCCATGGTTCACTGTCTCGCTGCAGTGGAAGCTCGGCTCCTCGCCAACGTCCAGTGTCCCGCTAGTGAGCTGTGAGCTCGCCGTTCCTGTGAATCGATTCACTTGGACACTTGAATGAATCAATACACTGCTTCGAATCATGCATTCAGTAACCAACACTATTGGAGTATCAATAACAAAGAAGTCAATTCAGTTCTGAAAACCTATAAACACAAAATTTCCTTCAATTTCTAGTTCTTCCACTTTGCACCAAAGTGCATGACATCAGTTCTTAAATAGAGACATCTATGGAGAAAAGTCCCAACTTCTTGAAATAGCTGTTGTAACCTTTAAGTGTTAGATAGCGTTCTTCCAGGCGCTTCATTTAAATGCACGGGGTTGAGGTGTACCTCCCGGTACAATATGCTCGTTCGGCAGGAGCTGTTGCAGCATATGCTAATAGTTCTCCCAAAATTCCTGCTTGGAGGTCCTATCACAACCAACTTGAGGCGCGTAAGCAGAGATTATTTTCAGGCAGACATCGTCATCCATTGCAAGTTTTATTACGATCACACGATTGCTTACCCTGTTGACTGATATCAGCCTGGTTATTAGGTGTTGAGCAAGGATTATGCTGACTCCATTTTGCAAATTATTCACACCGTTATACAGGGACTTGTATCCACAACCAATATTTCTAGCTTTACTACTTTCTATTTGTCTCTTGCAGAGCTAAGATGTGCGATCTGTGTTTTTCCGTAGCGTCAGCTAGCTCAGAAGTCTTGCCTGTAAGTGTGCCGAGATTCCGTGTACCAACTCTCATTTTTGGTAATTCTCTCACCATTTTACCTCTTTTCAGGGCAGCGGTCATGACTTTTACCTCACTTTAGCAGCGAGGTGAGCTATTCTGAGCCTCACTTTTATGGGGAGGCTACCTCCTTTGCGGGGAGGCAACCTATCTATTATCCTTATCTTTATGGAGCGTACTCTCATGATCAGTTGTAGTTTGGCAAATGTTTTACAGCCGGTTGCTGCATGATGCCAAGCCAGATTGATCTCTCCGGCCGAGACCCAGACTCTGCCATGGACCCGTCTGCTGAATTCAGCCGCCACCTGTCCTACTGCTGATACTGGCAGTCAGCACAGTTTCCGTAGACCTCTTCTTCAATCATTTCAAAGGAGCCATACTGAAACCATCCATAACCCTGGTAATGGGCCCTTCATATTTATGACCCCTGGAGAGAGGGTGTCCCAGCATTTTCAAGCTCCCAGGAACCGGGCTACCTGTTAGTCCGCAGGTTGTATTGGATATTTCAACCAGCCCTACTGAATGTAGGGTTCCTCTGTCCAACACCTGGGGATGCGCCTTATAGGGGTTACAGGTTTCCTGATATTATGTAATATTCCAGAGTACATAGTATCAAATACATTTGTTATACCAATACTGCCATTCAAGAAAGATGTCAAATTTCATGCAATTGGCCTGTCAGCAGCATTTCATCCATAACTCTGTCCTATAGTTTTACTGTGTGATATTGGTTAATTTGTACATTATTGATTCTGCACATGGACTTTTTTGAAGCCATGAACCTGCCAGTTTAAAATCACACTTTATTATTTGCTGTACAGTACTATTCCAGACGTGTCTCTCACATCTGCTCAGCATCTTGTGATGGCGACTTATCATCAATGCTCCCAGTTTCTGTGACTATAGTGGGTGTGATGTTGCCTTATATAAAATTTCTTTGGACATAATATTTTCCTATACTGACAGTATTGTGAATCTTGTTTGTAATTTCACAATGAAAGATCCTAAGATTGCAGGTTCGGATTCTGTAGAAGTAGTCTTTGTTTTTTAAGTGTGGAAGAATGTCATATGATATCAGCATGTAAAAGATCTCTGGTGACGCATTTGGTGTTCATAAGACAAAATTAATTTAAATTCTGCTATAGATTGCCCAACAGAGATCTCTTTCTCTACCATCTGGGAGAATAAAAAGAATGTTGAAACTAACATGCAGGCAACCTAAATGGTGTCAAATTAAAATGCCTTTAGGTGGAATTACCTTTTTTTCATTCTTTCTCACTGGAATGGCGACTAGAAGTTCTCATTAATTGCAAGCAGTACTAATTTCTCCATGAAATTAATTACTGTTTGATCCATGTTTTGATTGTTCCTCTTCTTGATAATAAAATGAACAGATGTGTAACTGGATTTAGTAAAGAGTCGAAGGCAAAACAGCATGCGTGTATATAATTAAGGGGTGAATAGCCCAAAACATTTAGATCTGTTATAAAATTGGGTATTTTTATACCAAAATGAAGCCTTAAATATAATTAATTATACTGATCACATAGTATGTGAAAAATCAGTAAACATAACCAGAAATACTTTGAGTTAGGTTGAATGGAAGCATTTATGACTCTGCTAGAGGAATTTGTTATTTTTTAAATATATTAATTTTTCCGTGTCTTTCATGAGTTGTCATTGTATTGCTTATGCTGATTCTTGAATGCTCTTTGTTTTCTTACATGCCATCTCTGACAGAATTCTCTAATGCTTTCTGTTTTTCAAGGCTTTAGCAAAGTTCCAGACTAGTCACAAAGTGACTACTAAGACTGGAATTGAGCAAGAAGAATCTCTTCTTTCTGAGTCAGCTGCACGAGAAACTTCTCTTAACTCGCAGATTTTAGATTTAGAAAATGAGACGAAGCAGGTAAATATTTTCATTAATTTATTTCTTATTGTAAGTCTCTTGATTCTTTATGCCCTTTTTAGATTTAATTTGTATTCTTTTGAGGTAATATAATGTGGCATAAACCTCAAACAAAAATATATTGTACTGGGATATGTGTTTAGAGAGTGAACGTTTTTGTTACCTTCATTAGAGTCCAGATCATTGTTTTAATGCTGGGTTCTTGATAGGCCATGGTCCTTCGGGGCTGTTGCACCTTGCGCGTGCATGTATCTCTCTTAGGATTCTTGATCATAAATTTAGCCTAGTAGGAAAATGGAGTATCTAGGTCTGTAATTTAGTCTTAATATATAAGTTCCTATTTTCTAGTATCAGTTGTGCCTGGAAATAGCAGAAAAATTTCCTTTCTTCATTTCCATGATGTATGTATGTATGTATGTATGTATGTATGTATGTATGCTCATTACAGGACAACAGCATAACCTATTTTAATGAAACTCTATATAGGGAAAGGAAGATCTATTTTGTGAAATAAGTTCTATTTTGTTTTGAAATTAAGATTTTATACAAATATTCTAAGGAGGTATGGAATGGTAGAATTCTAAATGTGAGATTTAAGTAAAAATGTTCTTTAATAAAAAATATTTGAAATGTAATTTGCAGCAACGTTTGACCTACACAGAATTTTGAAAGGTGAAGTTTTTTGTGTCAATTCTCAGGTTAATGGAGATCAGTGAATGTGCATAAGAGAACAGATAAAATTTAGCAGGTAGTTTTCTTACCTCCATTGCACTGATTACCTGAATGTGATGATTTAAATCAGTCGATTTTTATAATTAAAATATTATTTAAATCAGTTGGCTTACCTAACTACTTAATCAAATACTTAAAATCAGTTTGCTTTCTTATTGTTGTGTTATTACTTGTGGTCTGAATCAGAAAATGATGGAACCAACTAGAGGGGAAAATATTCTAGACGTGGTGCTGATTAAACCAGATAAGCTCTATAGGGAAACTGAACTGATAGATGGTAGGCCTATAAGTATTCATGAAGCCGTCTTTATTAGAGTTAAAAATAATTGTGTTGGAAAAGAATGTTGTAAAAGAAGTAGGACTGTTAGGTAATACCATATGGCTTATAAGAGGGGAATGTTAAAATTTTAAAAAGAAGCAATTATGATCAATGGAAAATGGTCATTAAAAATGTAAACAGCCTATGGGTAGAGCCCTGCGCAGATATACAAAATATTATCCGCATCCGTACTTCCTTCATCCGCATCTGCGAATTAACTACATTATATTACACCCAAGGTATTGAAATGGATAGATCTGTTAACATAATACAATGGGCCTGATGCCTGTCACCAGAACCCGTACAGACACAGGTTCATGAGGGATTTCTCTTGCAACAACTACTTTGACTTTTGTTCCTTCCTTTCATTTAGTGCAGGCATGAGCCAGTTGAGCTTAGGGCAGATTTTAGGCTTTATGGTCTCAAGGCTCTTTATATATCACCTAATGTCAGAGGTCACCTAACCACAAGCAAAAATAAGAGTATGTATACCAGAGTGAAAATCAATAAACTTCATTATTCAGAAATTATCCGCAAAATTATCCGCACTGCCATACAGTTTGCACCTGCCAAGACATTAATTTCGCGGATATCTGCATCCGTGCAGGGCTCTACCTATGGGAGGGGTTTAAAGCAATTGATGAGGAGTGTGAGAAATAGTAAGGGACAATTATATTATAACAGGGAAATAAAAGAGATTAAGAAGGAAGTACAGATTAGAAAGAAATAGAGTTAAGATTGGTAGCGGGAGTAAAGAGAGATTGAAGGAGCTTACTAGGAAGTTGAATTCAGCGAATAAATCAGCTATGATGGCAGATGTAATTGGGAGCCACATAAATTTTAGTGGGTAATGGAAGGACATGTACAGTTACTTAAAGGCAGAAACATGTTCCAGGAAGGACATTTAAGGCAAAATATTGAAATTTACCTAGGATAATAAAGACATTTATAAATTTATTATTATTATACAATCTTCCTGCAACAGCAGCGAGTTGTCCAAGGACAAAGAGTACCTTAACAACAATAATGGATACAGTAGATCGTATGATGTTAAGTGTAGGCAGTCAAGTGAGGCACGTCGAATATTTGAGGTTCGCAAGCATGGTTCTTGAAGATCATGATGGACTTCTTGAGTGTGGTAATCATGATGTTATAGTTGAAAGCAAGAAAAGCAGCTGGGATTGATAAGATTTCTGGTGATATATTACAGATTATGGGTTGGGATATAATGCCATATCTGAAATACTTACTTGATTACTGTTTGCATGAAGAAGCTCTCTACCAAAGAGAGAGAAAGAAATGCATTTTTTTTTCTGCTTCCCCTATTTGGAGGCTGCCAAAAAGACAAAGCTTACATGAAAATTTGATTAATAACTACAAGGTTCATTTAAAATATGTCTATATATGATAGGTATACCATATTAAAGCCTACTTATTAATAAAAATCGTATCAGTCAATAATTTTGAAATCCATGAGGAATTCCTCATAGGACAAAGATATAGCTAAGACTATAAATAATTTTTTACTATTGTTAACAATCCTTAATAAATTGGTTATGCAAACCAATCTTCTTAATCTCTTTTATTTCCCTGTTATAATATAACCAACTTAATTAGTAATAATTAATAATAATAAATAAATAAATTAATTAATAATATTCATTGATAGGAAGGGGAGTTGGGGATTGGAATAACTTACCAAAGGAGATGTTCAATAAATTTCCAATTTCTTTGAAATCATTTAAGAAAAGGCTAGGAAAACAACAGATAGAGAATCTGCCTACCTTGGTGACTGCCCTAAATGCAGATCAGTAGTGATTGATTGAATGCTAAATTATTAAATATTAACAAGAAAAAGACCTCTCAATAATAAGCAAATTCACTGGCATGGCAAGAACACTATCTCACACAAATAAACACAGAGCTTTTCCTGCACGTGGGTCAGATGTTAGCTAAATGAATGTAGCCATGGTTGTTCATGCAGTTGACTTTAATGCAAGAGTATTGATTATGAACTGAAATTTAACTGCTTTTTGAAGTGAAAAGTGAAGTTATACGACAGTGGATGACGTACATGTAACGTTTATGAGAAAATAACATTAATTTACACATATGAAGTATTTGAAATACTTCAAGAAAAGGTACTCTGTCCCAACTCATTTCCCAAGTTTTTTTGTTTACTTTGTTTCCCAGTTCATTTGAGATAAGAGTGTAGTAATTTTCTAATAGAAAAGTCGCTGTATTGAGTGTGTTGTACAATACTTCTAAAATAAATTTACTTTTAACTTAAAATGAGTAATCCAGGCCAAAAAATGGATCCAGTATGGGGAGGATTTTTTAAAAAACCTTCCCATTTCATGTGGAAAAGGCATGGCAGCTAAATGCATTCATGCAGTTTATTAGTTGCTAGAATGAAGTTGTATATTCAGAAATGTAACCACACAAAAGATAATCAAGAAATAAATGTTGATACTGCAACATCTGGCAATGAAGATCAAACTTCAGAGACAGATTCAGTAGTTTCACCTTCAGCATCATGAAAGATCATTACCATATAATCCCGAATACTACCTGCCACCGAATAAGACCTGCACCTTAAATTTGAGACTGCAAAATATGGAAAAAGTAAAAAATCAAATAACTTGCATACCTATCTAATTTTCTTCAAATATACCACAAATATAAATTCAAACAGCTTACAATCACAAAAATCATAAATAAAATCAGTCCAATACTCAGATCATTCACAATTCACCATTGTTATCTGAAGTTTCACCATAGGAACCTTCATCGCTGGCATCTTTCCACAAATAGTCGTCCTCACTTCCGTCCACTGAATTTGAAATTCCACATTTCTTAACACTTTTGGACTCTAGATCGTTGGGAATGTGTGATCACGCGTTAACACCAACTGGACATCCATTCGGTGTACAACTGTTTCATTGCAGTTTTGAAAGGTCGGTTCACGCACACATCCAACGGCTGTAGAATAGAATAGAGTCCTCCGGGAATTATCGCAAGATCGGTTTTTCCTTTCCTCATCATATCTTTTACGGCGTCAGTTGTATGTCCTCGGTAACTGTCCAACACAACCATGTTTCGTTTTTGTAACAAAGCTCCTGGGCAACGTTGCCAAACGCACTTCACCCAGTCCTCAACTAACACACTGTCCATCTAGCCGGACTCATGTGTTCTAATAACACCGGACGGCAAGTTTCCTTTCGGAAGTGTTTTCCTTTTCAGAACCACATATGGAGGGAGTTTGTAACAGCATTCTCAATTTGCACAACATTACTGTGCATCGTTGCTTTTGGTTACCACCTGTTCTGATGGTTACACTTTTAGAACCCTTCATATCCACTGTATTTTCCAACGGCATTTCAAAATAGACAGGTGTCTGGTCAGCATTCCCAATTTGCGACAGCAAATACCATAAGAATTTTGCTTCCTCAAAAGAATGTGACGCTGAAAGGCCGTTAATTTTTCTTCATACGCCCTAGGGAGACGTTGTGAAATAGACGTACATCTCCGAATGCACAATTCCTTTCTCCAATAAAAGTTTCGGATCCATCCGCGGCTTGCAATAAAACCGTGTGTTTTGAGTTCTTTTGAGATCTCTAGTGCTTTCAGTTGACATATTTCACTAGAAAGACCATATTCTAACTCACGTTTTTCTATCACAAATTTGTGGAGTCATTCTTCAATTTCCGGAAACACTGCACTCCGCCCGCGGAACACTCTGCGATCGCCGTTACTTTTTAGAAGTTTTTCCTTCTTCTTCGCCAATCATGAATACACAATTCATCAATATCATACTTTCTGCCAATGGCACGATTTCCATATATTTCAGCTTCGCTTACAACTTTAAGTTTCTCACGCACAGCAAATGACTGCAGACGCTGTTTTGAATCCATTGCTTACTGTCACGACAGAACTTTCAGTGGAAAGGTACGGAACTCAAATGTGAGCGAGGTAGACTTCTGTAACCAACAGTCTCGACTCTCGCAAAGTACGATATCCCACGAGATCAGCTATTTGTGCATCCAACATACCAGCAACACTTGTGAAACAAATGATGATCGAGCATCCGCAGCAGCGGCTTGTATATTTACCGCATATTTACCCATATTACCCATATTCTTTGATTTACCGTATTTCATTACCTTCCATTTCGCGTTTACATGCTACTGTAACCATATTGAGAAAAAATCCATCTTGTTTTCTAGAGCGCAACTAAAACACAATAAGACCTGAATGCCCGTTTACATGTGGTATATTGAGTATGGTAACCATATTCAAATCTATTTCAATACTCCATGTAAACGTAGTAAATATGTACGAGAATGAATGGCTTGAATACGACCTGCACCCAAGATTTAGAACCAATATTTTGGGGAAAAAAGTGCGGGTGGTATTTGGGATTATACGGTAGTTATGAATCAGCTAGGCACTGAGTGACCATCTTTAAAAATTAAGCAAAGTCACTTTGTCCAAACTAGTGAAACACAAAAAGAGGACTTATATAAACAGGTTGCAATATTCTGTCATGCTACAAATAGTTCCTTCCACTCAGTCATTCAGAATTCAGAAGACTTTTAAGTATGTTGCAATGTGGCTATACTCCTCTATTATCTGCTGCAGTGGCAGGACCCCTTCTTAAAGAAATTTATCAAAGTGAGAGAGAAAATTGTTTCAAGATTTATTTGAGAATACAATTTGTATGACCTTAGCTGGATGGTTAAATGTGCATTATGAGCCCATTGTGTGTGTTAAAGTGACCAGTGAAAACAGGAACGTACATCTGATCGACACAATTGATACATCTGGGCATCTCCACAAACACGACTACTTAATTGAACTTGTAATAAATTCAGTGAAAAGTTGTGAGAGCGAATCAAAGTATAATGTGAGAAGCTGCAATACAGACAATGTAATCAATTTGGCAAAAATGAGGAGTGTTCTGAATGGGAAGATATTAATGTAATTGCATATGGCTGCTCTGCTCATATTTTGAATCTTCTCTCCCAGGATTTCACCAGGGACACCTCAAACATAAGGGAACATGTAGTATATAAATTGTAAAATACTTCTGCAGTAATCATTTTGCCAATGCAAAATTAAAGAGTGAAGGAGGATAATCATTAATCCTGCTTCAGGAAGTTTGATGGACCTTCAAATAAAGTGAAATGCTGAAGTTTTAAATGTAACCAATAACACTGGCTCTCGATGTAACCCAGAGAAGTCACTGTACCTTTGGACAAGCGGTGAAAATATGGAAAAATACTGAAGTATGACTTGGAGGAATTACAAGTGTTAAGGAAATCTGAAATTAATGACATAAAAAATAAAATATTTGAAAAATGTTATCGTCAAGCATTGGCTGCACCACATTTTCCAGCTTTCATTGTTCATTCGGTACTGATCAACTCAGCAAATGGTTTACATCCATCCGAGCATGAATGTGCATTTCAATTCGCCTGGCAAAAATATGGGGAACTTAATTTCTGTCAATACTTGTGAAATATGAAGCAAATTCTCAACCCTTCATTCCAGTGATATTCACCGATGAAGTGGTGCTAGGTGTGCCTGTTTTGCAGTTGTGGAAATCTCAAGAAAATGTCATTGGCAAGTTGGTATAGACAAAGTTACACAACTTATTAACTTGCTAGAGCATCATCTGTAGGTATAGAACGTGTGTTTTCTATGTTTGGTATTATTCATTCAAAGTTAAGAAACAGAAATGTAGACAAAGCTTCTAAGCTTGCGTTTTTGTATAGGCACTAAAATAAGGAAGCTATATATGTGACTGAAAATAAAGAACTAGTTTAGAAACAGGTTTGGTGTAAGGAATAGTTTCTAGTTTGTGTTTTTTATTAAAAAAAATAAGTCACATGATGGAAAAAGCTGTTTTAAAATATATATTTTAATATACCACACCCCAATTCAAAATATTGTTAAAACACAGAATTTAGATTTATCCTTCATTATTCATCTTAGATACTTAATAAAGGATGATGCATACACAAATCTGAAAATATAAAATGATTAGTAAAAATTGAAAAATATTGATTTAAATAAAAAAATCATTGATTTTAATTTTTTACACTCTGCTGATTTCACATAGCTGTAAAATCTTCTGTGAATTAAATTTGACAGTTTGCATCTTCACTTTCAGGACAAAAATATTGTAGGTTGTGAATGGGAATTAAGAATGCACTTGGTGGATCATCTTCTTTCTCTGTTACAATAAATGGAAATAAGGATTCCACCTAATCAATTGATATTTATTTATATATGATTATTTGTATATATCACATTGTGGGACTAGTTTCAATCATATTATGATCATCCTCAGCCACTTACAGCTAAATATTGACAAAACATTACACTCTGTATGTATACATAAGACATTGACAAAACTTATACATTAAAATTGGGTGATGTGCTCATGGGCTGTGTTATAGAGTTTGATATGTCTTAAAAAAGTAAAATTTTGCATCTGGTGACATCACAACAGGTATAAATTCTTAAAATTAAAATTTCTTCTAATGACATTCACGTTGGATAAAATAGTATTTTGATTAGTCCCTGTGATTTGGATTCTGGATAAAATTGTTGGCCTTTGGCTATAAATACAAGTCAGTTCAAAATTATGGTAGATTAAATAGTTCAAGTAATATTTTTCAAATAATTTTATAAATATTGTGTTGTATAATGTATAACACACAACATTTTTCCAGGCAACCATTGTATAACAATTGGCTTTTCAGTGTTTGAAGTTTGCATTCAGTATGCTTTATTAAATTGCTTGAATGGAAATGTTACTTTTTTCCCAAGCAGGCTTTTTATAGACTATAATGTTATTGAATTCATTTACAGGAATATGTATGGATCTGAATGAATAGCTTTTATTCGTAGGTAACATGGTATGATTTTAATTCTGCACTTCTGAATTAGATTTATGAAAGCATTACTTTCCAGAAATAAGATACTGAACTGTCCATATGCAATAGGTATGTCTGTTATGGAATGCCAATTGAATAGTTATTATTTACAAGGAGACAGTGGGTACATCCTAAAGAAAAGGAACAAGGAGAATTTTATGTTAGCATTAGAACCACACACATCTTCATCTATTAGTTTTCTAACCTCTTGAGTGGTGTACTGGAAATAAACCATGGAAAGAAAAATAAATATTCTGATGGATTAGAGTGTGGGAAGATTTACCATTTAATATCAAAGAAATACAGTGTATAATTTTGTTTTGAATGTCTTTTCCATGGACCACCCCTGTAAGCAGGGTTCATTTATAAAGACTGAATGCTAAAAGATATCATCTTAATGTCTGTGTGTGAGCTTTTTACCATTAACTTATTAGAACACCAGCAAATTGTTAACATTGTTTATTTTTTTGTCTGGACAGTACATCAATATGACATATTCATGGTCATTGGAATAGAAGTCAGAAGCAAACTTGAGAAAAGGACAGAGTAAAGCTCTTCTCATAAAGACAACAAATATTGCAACAGCTTCTTCCAAGCACCATTGTTCCTATTTCTTCTTCTGTTGGCTTTTGGCCACTATGGGCCACGGAGTAACAACTATGGTATCCTGGATCATCTTTTCCTTCCCCTAGCTTTGATCTTCTGCCAATATAGCTTCATTAATTGGCTTATCTTCTGAAAAGAGCACTTTTGAAGATTTCTTTTCTCCTCCTCAGAAGCCTCTGAAGTCTGGAACTAATTGTCGAAGATGGTTCCTGTTTTAGATGTCTTCATGACTAATGCCCATTCTCTCCATATCAGCATGTATCTCCATAAACCACCTAGGAACAGTTTTTTTCTCTTTGAAATGTGTAACAAGTTTTCGAGTCAGCCTTTCTTGATTCATACATAGGAGATGTCCATAAAATTATATTTGTCTCTTCTTCATTGACTCTATAATTCCCTGACTCTATAATTCCCTCAGTCTCTTTGTATAACTCTTTGTTAGGTCTTTGTTGTCCTTAGGATCTTCTTTTCTTCTCCAGGTGTTCCAGCAATCCTCTGCTTCACAAAGCAATAAATTGAAGTATAAGGATCCACCTATTCAATACAAATTACATGAGAGTTTTTAAATCACCACATTATTATTTATTACATGGGACTGGTTTCGGCATAATGAATGCCATCATCAGCCAGATAGGGAATTTACGACGACATATATAGTGGACATAATCATAATAGACCCTATAATTAAAATGTACTAAGTAGCTTAGAGCGGATATCCATGTTGTAAACAAACACTGTTTTTTACAAGTATAAAACTTGATGGTCATATAACAACTGTTTTTCAAGTTGAAACTTGAAAGATATATTAAAAGAAATTAAAAATCTAAAAGCCTAATGTTGATTGTCTTTGAGTTAGTTCCTCATCAACTTCACAACCAACAACCCGTCACCTGCTGAGGTTCTGTCTTGGATCGAGAACCATTTATTTTAACATCTGTTAAATCAACTGTTGATACGAGATCCACTCTCCCAGCCATGTTACTACACCACATTAACAAAGTTTGAACTCGGTGCCATACATAATTGACGCAAGTTGATCTTTCTTGAGGAACAACATTCATAAAGAACTCTGTTACTTCTATACATACCATTACAAATGAATCCTGGCTAAAACATTCATGTGCTATATATAACTGACGCAAGTTGATCTCTAATGACGTTCAACATTCAAAAGGAACTCTCTGTTACTCATATACATAAGTAAATCACAGCAATAACATGCCATATATAACCAACAAATTGTTACCATAATATTAAAGACAATCAACATTTGGCTTTTAGATTTTTAATTTCTTTTAATATATATCCTGCTGGGATATCCCATCAGTGAGGTGCATGTTGTACATCCAAGGCTGAAAAATATCACAAAGGAATGCACATAGTGGTTTCCATTCAATTATGTTTTTGGGAAGATCACTGAACTCAGACAATTCTGAGACACACCATTCACCAGTATGGTACCAGCACTGGCCTGGGCTGAACCTTGCTGACAGATGGGATCCTTGAACTTGTGGGTATTTGTCCCACACTGAACCCTACTATCAGCGTGAAACAACTGTACTGTGACTCATTGGACCACAGTGCTCCAGGGCCCAGTTCAGTCATGAACCCAGATAAACTGTGACAGATGTTACATGAGAGTACTGGTGGCTTTTGTACTCACGTCACATTGGTGGCTTTTCTACTTTCATCCTATGGAAACTAAAGAACATTACACTGACATGTTGAACATATCTTACATCTGGTACCTCCAACTTTGGACATGAATGTGATTTCAGTCTGTGTTGTTTAATTGTTACTGGAGTTCTAAACACATGCTGCTTATTTAGCACTACTGGTTAGCTTCTGTACTGTCAGTGGTAGTGTATAGAACATATTCCCAGTTTAAATGTGGCATTATGGAAAGAAGAATGGCTTGATCCATCTGATGCTCATTGTATTCCATTCAAAATTTGATAATTTACATAGCCTTGTCCTACCTTGCCTTGAGTAAATCAACTATTGTTCATCTTGTGAGGTAAGCACCACACAAATTCATGTCAATGTATTCCTAAGTTGTGGGATTCCAATTCTTTTTTGATGTGTATATTCAGCTTGAAAGAACCAAGTATAGTTTTTAATTACCACCCACTTTGTAGCGTAATTTCAACAGTATATACAAGTCAGGCTACAATCTGGAAGAGTGGCTAAAGTCTGTTTTCATACCAATCCCCAAGAAACCAAACACATGTAACCAATTCTGACTGATTAGTTTCATGAGCCAAGTTCTTAAACTGTTCTTGAAGAGAATACATAACTGAATATACTAGAAGTGTGAAGTAGACCTAGGTGATGAACATTTTGATTTCCTTAAGGGTTTTGGTACACGAGAGGCCTTATTCAGTTTACTGACAATTTTTGCAAAATTGCAGAGTCAAAACAAAAGATGTCTATATCTGCTTTAAAGAGTATGCTTACTCTTTCAGCTTTGTCAAACATTCCAATCTGATGTCACATCTTAAATGTTTAATCCCTCATGGTGTAAAGAAGACCTTTTCTGGTGCAAAATTTACATGAACTAGTTTGAAATACAGGCTCTCTGATATAAACTAGGACTGAACACACGGTGTTTGTACTCTGCGCTACGACAGCTGCCTCAGCCGCCTCAGCCGAACTTATGTCGCGTGCGACCGGCATGCTTTAAGCGTCTATACAATCTTATATATGAAATCTTACCTTCTGTCTGGTAAGACGTGACTTTCATTGGGAATCTCTATCAGCAGCAAGGAGATTCAGTAAGGACACTGTGGGACACGGGCAACTTGTATAAGACAGGGAGTGAGACAGGTTTTTGTGTTATCCCGGCTAACTTATATTCTGACCATATCTTCCAAAGTGCACTGCAAGAGGCAGAAGATGAAATAAAGGTCATTGGTAGGCTGACAAATAACTTGAGGTATGCAGATGTCAGTTGGTTTTGCTGACAGTCTTAAGGGTCTATAATAACTGATAGACAAGGTAGTGACTGAAGGTGATGCACTTGAACTCAGAATAAATACCAAAAAGATAATGATTGTGACCATCAATAGAACTCGAGTTGCACAGATCCCTTCCAAACGTCTATGGCAGAGGACTGGAAAAACAACAACATTCTAAAAGTAGTCCAAGTTATTTTTACTGGAGGGAAAATGTTTCTTCTGTAATGCTTGGTTTTCAAATAAAATAATCTTGAACACCTTATGAAAGATGTGATATCTTACATTTTCAAGCCTTAATGGTATAAAGAAGATATTTTCTGGTGTGAATTTACATGGACTATTAAACAGTGTTGGAAATACAGGGTCTTTGATATAAACTAAGACCGAACGCACAGTGTTTGTACTCTGCGCTGCGATAGCTTCCTCAGTCGAACTTATGTTGTGGGCAGTGCCCTGTTTTAAGCGCGTATACAATCTTATATGAAATCTTATAAAAGATGCTGGATTATACAGGCATTCTACTGGTAACCACATTCTGGCTGACGCGAATGAGTGCTGCCACTGTAATGTTTATGATTTCATTCATAATGTTTCCTTTCAGTTCCTCCAATATGTGAGGATTTGTTTGATACACTTTTTATTTCAGTTTACCCCACAAGTAAAAATTGCACACTATTAGATCTGGAGAACGAGGGGGAAATAGACCAACACTGATCACTCTGTCTGCAGACACTTCCAAGATCTTCTGCTGTATGATCAGGGGCTGAATCTTGTTGAAACGACCCATATCATTTTTCTTCTTCCGTTAACTGATGGAAGAACGGCGTCAAAATGTCATCTTGGTACCCCTATGCATTTATTGTTGTCTTGGGAAAAAAAAATTGTCTTGCACTAACAGCACACCAAACACCAATCTTTCCGTCATAATGAGGGACTTCATAGATATGATTAGGATTTCTGAATACTAATAGCGAGAGTTATGACTGTTCACACGACCATTAAGATGAAACCAGAACATTTACATATGAAAAGACAGTATTGCAATTATAACTGTCTCACTATGTTAACAGCTGAGATTCAGACTGGTGACTGATGCTTGCGTAGTCGAATACATGCAGGCTGCTTGTAAGGTCAAGAACTATGCTCGCGCCTCCCATACTGGAGCTTATGCATCGGAGAGTAAAAAAAAAAACCCGCTTCAATGGTCTTAGTTTATGAGAGAGACCTTGTATGTACAGTGAAACCTTGTTAGTCCATTCCTCAAGACACATTCCTTGATCCTGAAGAACTGAATAATTATTTAACTCTGTAAAATAAGTCGGAGAGCAGATTAAGACAACAGGTACATTTGTGAGTGACTTTCTTCATAATCAACATCCAAAGTAAAACTCTTTCCATTGTGTTGAAATCATACCTGATGAAGTAATTAAAGGTAGCTTAATATTATCAAACTCTAAGAGAATGGATTGTTATTGGCTATCTAATTACCTATTTGATATCTGAACCTCTAGCATGTATTTTAATAAGTGTTTAGAGATTGGAGTTTTTCCTGATTTGCTTAAAATTTCTGAAGTTATTCCAATTTTTAAAAGTGGAGATAAACAATTACTTCAGAATCATTGTGCAGTCTCAGTTGTTCCAATAATTTCTAAAATAATTGAATCACTTTTGTGCAACCAACTTAGCAACTATTATGCAGCTTACAATCTCCTATCCGATAGTTTATTTGGGTTTCGACAAGGTAAATGTATTGCAAGTGATGAATATCATTGTTAATCCATATTGAAGATACTATATGTAGGATGCTAAAGGGTTTATTATGTCACCTATTCAGTACATTATAAATTACTGGTAATAAATTCCTAAATGTTTAAAAATTTATAATGTATTGAATAGGTGACACAATAAACCCTTTAGCATCCTACATAAGGTAAATGTACTACTTACTGCTGCTGTTCTTGAACTTGTTAATCGGATATTAACAGCTTTTGAAAACAAGCAGGCCATCTCTTTGGTGTTATGTGATCCAAGTAGAGCTTTTGATTGTATTAATCATGAAATTTTACTTACAAAGCTTGAGACGTATGGTGTTGAGTATCCCTCACTGCACATAATTAAGTCATACTTAAATAACAGATACCAGTTTGTCTCGATTAAAAATAGGTATTCCACTTTGAAGAAAGTTACAACTGGTGGGCCGCAGGGCTCTGTCCTCGGTCCATTTTTTATTCATTCTGGCAATCGATAATTTACTACAGAATGTCACAGCTTATGCTCTTATATCCTATGCAGACAATGCAGCGTTAATTACAAAACACCAGAGCATCTCTCGTTTGCATCAGATGTCACAGGAAGCTCTTGCAACTGCAATGCATTGGTTTTCATCCAATAGGCTGTTGTGCAATCAGGATAAAACTCAATTTCTCACACTAGGTTTGTCCAAAGATATTGAAAGTCTGTCAGTCAAACTTTTGGGTTTTCATATTGATGCTAAATTGAACTGGGAAGCACACATTGATCATGTTTGTAAAAAAAAAAAAAAAATCATGAGTGACCTATTTGATATGGAAATTGAAGGATTTAGTTAGCAGTGACTACCTAAAGATGGCATATTTCGGTCTCTTCCAGTCACACATTACTTATGGACTGTTATTATGGGGGCATTCTTCTTGCCTATATAATATTCTTCTAATACAGAAAGGTTGTTTGTACAATGTGTAGTGCTGGTGCAGTTGATTACTGTCAACCTCTCTTCATTGAGCTTAAAATACTGACAATTGTAAATTTGTATATTTGTATATTTCTCTTTGACATATGTTAAAAACAACATAAACGAATTCAGTACCTTCATGATATTCAGGGCAAAGCAGATATTGACATCCCAATTCATAGGCTGTCAAAAACTGCTCATTCACATAAAATCAGTCGTTTAAGATTATTGAATAAATTACTATATTCTGTACGGTCTCTCCTTTAAGCAATTTTAAAAGGAAATTGTATGATTGGTTAATAGAAAATTCATCTTATAATACCTCTGAATACTCATTCCTGAGTAAATCAAGTAAAATTCACATTCAAAAAAGTTGGTGCGAACGATGTGAAGCATGTAATTTACTCCCTCAAGTCAGATGCTCCGGGTAATTATGACATACCATTATCTTTCATAAAAAAAATTTTGTGCAATATTGCCTATTCTGACGCATATATCTAATCATTGCCTTATACAGGGAGTATTCCAAATTGTGTGGAAGTATGGTATTGTCATTCCCATTCCTATTTATTCACCAGATTTCGCTACCTTAGTTCACTACACCTGTTCAATACCCGGTCAGGCTGTATGCTAGAAATTCCTGTACATCGAACCACAACCTACAACAGATCGTTCATGATCACCGCAATGAGCTGATGGAATGGACTCCCCGATGACATCAGCTAAATCTAAGACCGAGTTTAAAATCCTTTGCCAGCGTCATCTTATAAGCACTTTCGGTCTTTCTTGAGTGTGAATGGGATGCATGAATGCATGTGTTCCAGTTTATACTTTAGTTATACTTTACTTTAGTTACTGTAGTTAGTGATACTTAAGTTAGTTTAGTTTATATTTTAGGTTGTAAAGATTTAATATGTTTAAATTATATGTAACAATTTTATTTAAATTAATACTCATTTAAGTGTAAGAAAGGGCCGGGAACCCTAACTTCGCCACAGTAAAGTCGCTTTAATGATAATAATAATTCTTAGAAATGCATAACGTTACTGTTAAGTTTTAACAAAAGGTGTTTGTTCATTTAGCCTTGTTAATATTAAGTATTAAATTATTATCAGTTGATGAAGCCTATTTCATTGTATGGTCAGTGGCAAATAAAGATTCTTGATTCTTGCACACGGCCAAGTGTAACCTCCAATTTCTTGTTTAAGAGTGTGACCAGAAAATAACGTTAATACTGGTCCAAAATATAAGGCTCAATTAACGTTTGTTTTAGAAAGAGTGTGATCTGCAATAATACACAACATAAAACGCCGTCATAATACCAATATAGTTGGTCCATTACAGGACATTATAAATTTTCCAGCTAACTCATTCCTGGTTGCTAGCGTTTTGCCCCAGTGTGCTAAGTTAGGCTCATCAGTTGGTAATTTGCACACCTACCAAGACGCATGGCTAGTGTATACCGTGGAGGCCACTGAGTAGGCTACTTGGAGCCACCGGCAGTGTCAATGCACTAAGGGAGACTTTGTCTCATTTTCAAAAACTGATGCCTGCGTGGTCATCAAATGATATTCAGGTTCCCTATGGGAATCAACATCTATATCAAATGCTGTCATGTCGAAAGAAAAACTTATCTAGTGTTTCCATATCCCTGTTGGATAGTTTTTATTTGTCAATTCAGTAGTACATTTTTTTTGCTTAACGCATTCTTTTTCCTTCTCACTTGCAGGAACATCTTAACAAGGTTCATTGTAACCAGTGAAAATGTAATGCATTGGAACAACATTGTGTTGAAACTTGATGATTGTCTTAGTGAAAGTTATTTAAAGCATTGTGTACATCAAGCATATCACTTCAACTTAGTTCCCATTCAGTAGTAGGCTAAACTTGAAGGAATATTATTTATTTGTCTTTTAATTTCTTATTATGGTTTAAATTTGATTTTGGGAAATAATGTTTGTTTTTAATTGGAAACTCACTATTAATAACACTGTGTTAGAATTAGAAAGTGCCATGAAGTACTTTGTTGAAACTGTTATGACTTGTTTATTATTTTCAGTTGCGGCAAGAACTGGAGCGTGTCATCAATGAACGGGATAGAGTATTGCAAGAAAACTATGATCTTGATAAGTTTAAAGAAGAAGGTGAACTTGAAAGAAAGAAGATGCGTACTGAGTTGAGAGAAATCAAATTCCGTGAAACTCGTCTCATCACTGATTACTCTGAACTAGAGGAAGAAAACATAGCCCTTCAAAAGCAAGTTTCAGTTTTGAGATCCTCACAGGTATGTTTTAAGGCATTAGTTTCTACTTTCCTAGTTTTGTTTGTATTTAGAGAATGTTTATATGTTCTTCATACGGCTTAATGTAATTACTTTAAGGTATTTTCCGTATGGAATATTGGAGGATAAAACTGTTATCGATTGGTGCAAAATTATTTTCTTTTAGGGAAATAAAATTTTGTTCGCACTTTCTTTTCCAATATTTAAGGTATCAGAAAATGAAACTATTGATCTGTTATCAACTATATGTCAGACTAGGCCATCATCTGATGTTCTGATGAAGACAGTTATGTGCAGGAAACAAACATTTTATGATATATATAATTAAGGTTAGAAGGAATTAGCTATGGTAAATAACATGTTATATGTAGAAAATAACTGATTAAATCTTTGTTCTGGAATGTCATATAATTGGGACTTTCTGAGAAATAGGGATAGTTTGAGAGGGGAAAAGTTTTGCTGCACTAGACAGTGATGGAGTCTTAATGCAGTATCGTGCAAATTATCGGAACAAGTTTCTTTTTCTCATAATTTTCCCAATGTTTGGCAACAGTACGATTATACACCTAGCGTTATTTCAGAATACTTCCATGATGCAAAGAGAGTTAGCTACTAAATTTGGCATCAGTGTAGTCACTGTAAATGGAATGTCAGAGCCAACAATGCGGCACAAACAGACTGGCTCAATTTCACCAAAGAGAAAGGGAAACTGTGGCAGTAAAAAAAGAAACAATGCCAGCTGATGAACATTTTCTCCACAGAAGAAGCAAATCAAATCTTAGGCTCACTGCTGTGGACGACTAGGCTTGCAAATTGGGGGAAAGAGGAGCAAGTCTCCAAGTTTCTAATGTTTGTTATAGACTTCTGACAGCTGGCAGGAAAGCCTGCAAACCTGTAAAGAAACACCTTCTGATAGGAGAAATTTGCAGACACATAGTCATGAGGATAGGACAATGGAACACTGGAAGAGAGTCTCTTTGAAATACTGGGTACAGGGGGCTGAGGGTTCAGTATGTGTGCCAAGCTAAGAATGAGCCAACAATGTCTGAATACTTGCAACAGACCATAAAACACCCCTTGAAGATGTTGTTTTGTGGGTGTTTTATGCATGAAGAACGGGGCCTATAGTACCAGTCGATGGGATGATAAAATTTGACCAGCCTCCGAATATTGGAATGGAGAGTTGTTGGTGAGCTGCAGAAGAGGTTTCCAGATGGCGATGGAATATTTCAGCAAGATTTGGCTCCTTCCTATAATTTAAAGAAAGGGAAGAAATATTTCAGTGAGAGCAATATTATTGTTTTAGAGTGGCCAGGGAACTACCCTGACATTAATCCCATTAACGTAAGTTAGTGGGCTACTTGCAACGGGAGACTAAAAAACGTGATGTTGCACGGAAATGTGCATGATAGAGTGTCTAGTTACAGTGTAGTTTCATGACGACGAACTTACAAAAAGCTTGTGGAATCTATGCCAAATCACACTAAGCAACTTATAAAACAGAAAGGAGGACATATTAGCTATTAACAGCGATTAAGGATGTATGTTAGTCGAATAAGTACAAAAAAGAAATTTAAAAATATGTATGCTGTTGTCGTGTTCTGGTTAATGCGTACGGGATTGTAGTATTGGAATGATTGGGTGGAGTTAAGGGTTAATCTCATTCTACAGTAATTCCTCTGTATACTTTTACGTGTGTTTATGTTAGGATCTGGATTTGATTTTGATATAACACTGGGTGTTATGTCAGTGCTTGTAGCGTGACTTGAGATGGTAGTAATGTTTTTTCTAGTGAGAATAGTGATGTTTGTTCCAGGGAGAATTTCACTGTACATGTTTTCTGGAGAAATTTTAAGCTAGTGAAAGTGAGATGGTGAGGGGATTGGTGGGACTGAGGATGAACTAAATTTGTGAGGAGCTGACGACGAGCAACCAGAAAATGTGAATGTTTAAAGATAAGGCAGTTCACAGTTGTTCACCATGTGGATAACAATGGCAATTATGTATGGGTGGTATGATACATGGAACAGTAGGTTTTGGGCTCATAAGGTACCCTGGAGAAAGATAAATTAAATGCCATTGTTTCTGAATTTGAATGTTTTGGTATGGTTTTGGTGGTTGTAGATTCAAATTCGAAACCATTTCAGATATTTACTAGTTTCAAGAGTGATAAAATCGGTTGTTTAATTTATCTGATTTTTAGGACTAGAAACTGTACGATAAGAACAAAATATCTGTTTTATAAATGTTTTCCATGTTGTGTCCATGTTTTTTCTGGTGTGTTTCTTTCCTTTCATATTATCATTGTAAAACTGATTTTCTTTTTATTGCAAAATAGAACACACGGAAGTGTACAGCTGTGGTTCATTCAGTGTGAAATTGAAGTATGCAAGTTGAATTCTTTGTCTGAACCTTTCATTTTCTACTGTTCTCATCAATAGGCAATTATCCTACGTGACTTAGAAGTTGGATGATTTTTCTTTTGGTTGCTGAAAATGGTGAAACTTTGACTCCTTATTTTTGAGAAAATGTAGGAAGTAAAGTAAGGAGCGATTATCTGGATGTGGGATGTTGTTTGAAAATGCATGTTGTTAAAACATTTAATTATTATTGTTCTTGCATTAATTCTGTTCTGAAAAGTTGAAGATACATTATTTTAAAAAGTTTCAAAACTCTGTGTATATTTTACAATTCATTGACAGAATTTAATAGATTCCCTTTTACATTCACTATAGTTCTGATAGTGACGTGGTCTCATGTTCGACTACTTGAGCTTGCCTATCAACACAACAGTATTTTTATTTAAGGTAAACATTTACTGTAGATAAATGACAGAGATATTAACTACTGAATGATGATGATATGATTAATTTTTGAGATCACAAAACTTGAACCAAGAATGTGGGAACAGTTAGTTGATAATTGTACTCTATTGAAAATGCCTCTGTAATGCTAAAAATGTTTGCTTGCATTGTGAAAAGGTTCTGTTTGTTTCCTCCAGGTCGAGTTTGAAGGTGCTAAACATGAAATACGACGCCAGCAAGAGGACTTGGAGCTATTGCAGCAGCAAGTAGAAGAACTTACAAAGTTGAAGCAAATTGCTGAGAAGCAAATGGAGGAGGCCTTAGAATCTCTGCAGGTGACATACTGTATTTGTAAACAATTTTTTTTATTGTCTTATAATAGTAACCAATAAAATCTTATCAGATTTTATCAGACCATCATGTATCAGATGCAGACTTACATGCTCCTCACACTATGCAGTTAAAGGTGAGACAGATAAGATGTTTGTCAGTTGTTGTTAAGTTTGTAGTTGCAAGTTATAGTTGGCATAGTTTAACACGATTTCTGTGGGTACAAATCTTATATGCATACCTTGTTATGCTTGATTAGGGTCTATCTCTATTAACTTTAACTTCTCAGGCCAGTGTACGCTTGTGATTTGTAGTCCTGCAGCCGTATGCTGTATATTCCTAAATCCATAATGTTCTTCTTCCATTTCTCTTTCTAGCTTGCTCCTCAGTCTTCCTTTCAATACTCTCTCAAATATTTTAGCTACATGGGCAATAAGGGTGATCCCTCTGTAGTTATTACATTCCTTTTTATCACCTTTTTAAAATATTAAACCCTTTACCCACTCTTCTGGGATCTCTTTCTTCCTCCAGATTATTCTAAATAATCTATACAGCCACTGTAGCCCTATTGGTCCTGCTGTTTTTATCATTTCCGTAGTTACCTCATCCACTCCTGCTGCTTTACCACTCTTCATTTTTTGTACGGCTTCCCCTATTTCTAACATCAATATCTCCTTTTCTTGTTCTTCTTCTTTCCTTCTTCCTTCTTTCCCCATTGTTTCTTCTTGCTCCTTCTCATCTACCAGTTCACTATATTTAATATTTAGCAATTCTGAGAAGTATTCTTCCCATCTTTTTAGTACGTCATCTCTTTGCATCAATATCTGTCCTGTTTCAGTTTTACAAATTTTTTTATCTTCCTTATTTCGTAAACTATTTTCCACCAAACCATACAAAACCTTTTTACTTCCCTTTATATCCTCCTGTAAAGTTTCTGTGAAACATTCCCAGGTCTTCAGTTTCTCTTCTTGTACTATTTTCTGACATACCTTTTTGGCTTCTTTATATTTCTGCCAATTCTCTGTACTATTGGTGCCTATCCACTTCCTCCAAGCCATTTGTTTCTCTTTAATTGCTTCCTGTACCCTGTTGTTCCACCAAGGAGCCTCCTTTTCCTTTTTCCTCCCTGATAGTCTTCCACAAGTGTTTATGCAAACTTTACAAAACCATTTCTGAAACATGTCCATTCCTCTTGCACACTGTTTACGTCATCTTTGGGAATTTCTTTTTTTCAGGTCCGACTCGTTAGCTGAACGGTCAACGTACTGGCCTTCGGTTCAGAGGGTCCCGGGTTCGATTCCCGGCCGGGTCGGGGATTTTAACCTTAATTGGTTAATTCCAATGGCACGGGGGCTGGGTGTATGTGTTGTCTTCATCATCATTTCATCCTCATCAAGACGCGCAGGTCACCTACGAAAGTCAAATAGAAAGACCTGCACCTGGCGAGCCGAACCCGTCCTGGGATATCCTGGCACTAAAAGCCATACGACATTTCATTTCTTTCTTCAGATCTTCTTGAAACTTTTCCCTTATTTCTTTTTCTTTTAACTTCCATCCCTTTATTTTTCTTTCCCTTTTTTTTCTATTAACTTCATTATTTTACCGTCTTAATTTGGCTACCACCACTTTATGGTCTCCTTCAAAATCTTCTCTCAGCATTGCTGTCACATCTTCCAGTTGTCTATGTTTCTCCTTCTCCACCATAATAAGATCAATCATTGTCTTTCTATCTCCCTAACCATATCTAGTTATTTTTTGTGAGTTCTTTTTTCTAAACCATGTATTGCCAACAATTAATCCCTTCCTTCTACAAAAATCTATTACCAAATTTCCTTCATCTTGGTTTCCATAACTATAGAGGCCAATTATCTCTTCTTTTCCCTGTCTGTCTGTTCAAACATGTGTATTCATATCTCCCATTATTATAACCTCTTTGTCTTCAGTACAACTTTCCAGTTCTTCTAGGAACTCTTCTAAACATTCATCTGCATTCCCCGATTGGAGTGCATAAACCTGTATAAAATCCTTGATTCCACTCTCAAGTCCAAGTCTAACTTTAATTATCCTGTCACTGATCTGGTCAATTTTGTCCACACATTGCGCTAGGTCTTCTCTCAATATAACACCAACACCATGTGTTGCCATCTTTCCTCCACTCCAATATAATCTATACCCTTTTTTCAATTCTTTTTGAGCTTTCCCTTCTATTTTGTCTCACTTATTCCCGTCATTGCTATGTCTTTCTTCTCCATATACCCTATCAGTTCTTCTACTTTGCCATTCAAAGTTACGACATTGATGATTACCGATTCTTGTGATGTCTGGTAGCCCACTTCTCACAGTTCCCACAGAGTATCGAAAACTGCGCGTCACTTGAGGGTGACGCCCTAGCATTTTCCGAGACCTCGATTCACTCATATTTTGAGGCTATTTGTACGATGGGTTTGCCACTCCCAAAGGCATTTTATTACCTTCTGCCAGGTACAAATAAGGCCGCCCCTAACATGGAGTCAGGCGCCTTTCGTAGCCGCTCCTCTGGAGTACAGACACTACGGGTTTGCCCCTTCCGCCATCTCCACTGTACCAAAGTCCACCTTCTCCGCCGTTGATGCCATTGAGGTCTTCACTCTTAACCCTGAACTGGGACCCATACCAGATGTTAACACAGCGGGTCAGTGTGCTCTGTTACATAGGCAGGGGCGCCACTCACTGGGTAGGGCTGGGCTCCGAAGGGGGTCCCTACCTGCTACTGTGGCCTACTCGTAAGTTATTTTTCTAATTCCGAGAAAATGCGAATGTGGATATTCAGTTTCTTTCTGAAGAATTGGAGTAGTTTCACTCCGGTGGCTTCTGTGGCAAACTTTTCAGTTTTTTTATTTAAACTTAGTCATCTAACCTAACATCATCATATGTGTCATGAAAACATATTTCAAGCACGAGTAGAGTAATTATAACTTTTTTTGCTATAAATTACTCGGGAATAGCCTTTCCGAGATTTAACAGGCCGCGAGAAAGTACAGTGTAACTGCCTATTGCGCCTTCCTAATTAAGGCGGTTTCTCGCTTAGCACATTGTAAATTAAAAGTCCCGATTCACGTCGTATTAAATCTATTAAAAAATACCTCATTTATCGCATCGCAAAATTTCATTATTACCGCGCAGTACAATCACATTTTTCCCAGCCCTGTAATTGTTCTTTATCAACACTTGTGAATGAAAAGTGATTTCAAACACAGATTAGAGTCTTCGCCACAGGAGGCAGGTTGGAGCAAGTTATGCGAAAAGGGAAATGGCCTTGAATTCCGGAACTTTTATGAATTTTATGAATTCACGTATTGACAGCATTGCTGAGCTGGCTGGACATTCTGTGCTTCATTTACCTCCATACCACTGTGAACTGAACCTGATAGAGCTATTAAAGAGCCAGGTAAAGGATTACGTTGCTCAGAACACCACCACTTTAAAACTACAGGAAGGAATCACTGAAGTTACACCCGAAAAGTGGGAGCATTGCATCTGTCACATTATGGAGGAGGAGAAGAAATTGTGGGCCCTGGACTTCCGTATGGATGGAGCTGACGATATGTTTGTGATTAACATTAATAGTGACTGTGAGAGCACATCGTCGAGCAATAGTCTCAGCGGAATAGAAGAAATGGATGGAGATTAGCTATGGCACACCTAAGTTATATTGTATTCAATACAAATTACAATAGAAGTCTGTTATAGCAAGAAGTCATCATGGGAAAAATTTACTTGCTATAGTGGATTGTCGTTATATCCGATTTTTTCATAAAAGTCGGGAAAAACCTCACACACATTACAATTGGTATGTAACGGCAATTCGCTTGTTCAAAACTTGCGTTTTCGCCGATTTCCATACTGTGGCCTACTCGTAAGTTATTTTTCTAATTCCGAGAAAATGTGATCGTGGATATTTAGTTTCATTCTGAAGAATTGTAGTAGTATCACTCCAGTGGCTTCTGTGGCAAACTTTTCAGTTTTCTTATTCAAACAAAGTCATCTAACCTAACATCATCATATGTGTCATGAAAACATATTTCACATCAGGCAAATGCTGGGGCCATACCTTAAGGCCATGGCTGCTTCCTTCCAATTCCTAGGCCTTTCCTATCCCATCGTCACCATAAGACCTATCTGTGTCGGTGCGACGTAAAGTAAATAACAAAAGAAAACATATTTCAAGCACGAGTAATGATAACCTTTTCGCTATAAATTACTCGGGAATAGCCTTTCCGAAATTTAACAGGTTGCGAGAAAATACAGTGTAACCGCCTATTGCACCTTCCTAATTAAGGCATTTTCTCGCTTAGCACGTTGTAAATTCGAAGTCCCGATTCACGTCATATTAAACCTGTTCAAAAATTCCTCATTTATCGCGTCACAAAATTTCATTATTACCACTCAGTACTATCACATTTTTCCCAGCCCTGAAATTGTTCTTTATCATCTCTTGTGAAAGGAATGTGATTTCAAATACGGATTAGACCCTTCGCCACAGTAGGCAGGTCGGAGAAAGTTAAGCGAAAACTGGAAATTGCATTGAATTCTGGAACTTTAGAGAGTAAATGATAGCTTCGGGAAGCAAGCTATTAGCCTCAAGAAAGTTCAGATTTGCTCTCCGGTTTTCGTTGATACTGCTGAATAACCCAGTAAGCCTGTTTGTGCTTATATTTCGCATTCCATTCAGAAATTACTAATGTACTCTGTGTTCAGTGATGCAGTGAAGGGTAGCAAATATTCGTCGCGTGATAGACTACGTAAGGATTAGTAACATAATCATGTGAAGTTGACTAGCGTGGTGTATATTTGTCTTGTGGTAGCCCTATTATAGATACTGAAAAGGTTGTGAAATCATTTATTAACTACAACAAATCCAGGAAGTGGATAGGCATCTGTATCTTTCAACGGTGGCGTGTATGTTGAAACTCGCACCGTTGAGTTTCGACTCGAGCCGATCAGAGTGTTGTCGCATTCAAGATAATGGTCAAAGTAATTTCTCTTGCACATGGTCAAGTTAAACCGCCAAATAATTAATGGTCGAAGAGTGTGATTTGAAATAATGCGCTGATACTTTTACGGGGCCCTGACTGCAAATGTTTTTATATTTGTTATCAGGTATTTTACGCAACTTTTAATACATGGTTTTTATTTAATAAGTCTGACTGGAAAAGGTTTTCATATTATCCCTTGTCTTTTTCACGTCTTTTTAATACTCATAGCATTTTCAGAAACAGTAGATAGCTTATATCTTTCTCTGTACCTGTATATACACGGCGTAAAATGCACGCATAATACCAATATAAATTTTTCCGTTATTGGACATTATAAATTTTCCAGTTAACTCATTCCTGGTTGCCAGCGTTTCGCCCTCGTATGCTGGGTTGGGCTCATCAGTTGGTACCTAGGACACCTACCAAGACGCTGGCTAGTGCATACCATGGAGGCCACTGCGTAGGCTACTTGGAGCCACCGGCAGTGCCAATGCACTATGAGAGACTTTGTCTCTTTACCAAAAATTGATGCCTGCTTGGCTGTCAGATGATATAGATGTTGATTCGCATGTTGGAAAAAACCATATCAAGAGTTAATATACTTATGTTGGATAGTTTTTATTAGTGTATTCAATAGTACGTTTTCTTGCTTAACGCATTATCTTTCCTTGTCCCCTGCAGAAATGCCTAATGAGGTTTTACTGAAAAAACTAACCTTTGAAATCAGTCATCCTCTGTGCATCGTATCTTGAGGTACATCACATTCTTGCTTAATTTCAATACATACCGCATTTACTCGAATAATCCCCGCCGTCGAATAATGCCTGCACCCTCATTTTAGGAAGGCTCATTTTGAAAAAAATTGAAATGAACTAAAATTCCTTCCATCGAAAGAGTAATGTAAGCATAAACAAACATTTCGTATCACTCTGCGAGGTCCATGTGGTCTTTAGGCAAATATGAACATGTAAATTTACGGATATAGCTGCTTTGCTTGAGATGATAAAAATACATTATCACTGCTATGAAATATATTTTCCATACAGAGACAGAAGTATGACGTGCGGTGATGACAGTTTGGCTACTCATAACATCACAAAAGTTTAAACATTTTTTCTTCCAGTTATATCTTTAATTCCAAAGCGATTACCTATATTTTTCGTCGGCTTAAAAGTTTCCTGAAAGTCCAAATTAATTTTTAACATCAAACCCCGAGAAAGTGTTGTGGGAAATTTTCGAGATATTAAAGATGGTAAATGGAAGTATGAGAGAAATGAAAGGCGAAATGGCGAAGTGCAGAGAGCATAACAGCACGAAAGTGTAGACATTTTTTCATCCAGTTATATCTTGAATTCCAAAGGGGTGACCTATATTTTTCGTGGGCTTAAATGTTTCAAGTCTAAATTAATTTTTAACATCAAACCCCAAGAAATTGTTGAGGGAAATTTTCGAGATATTAAGGAAGGTAAATGGACGGGCCAGTTTCAGTGCCGTAGGATATTCGCCGTTTTAATACATATAAAATATTGTTGTACGCAGAACATTTTTATTGAAATCATCAAGGTCCGTCACTGGCTTCTTCCTCTTACGGTTCTTCCCTGGCGACCGGAACACTGCATTATTTTTATTTCCGTAGCTTGTTTTATCCTCTGTACTGTTCGTAGGCCGATACCACATGCGAGTGCTGTCTTGGTGAGGGGTGGCAACATGGCATTCCTCACCTCCCCCCCCACCGCTGATCACCTGCTGTTGCATGCTTACAAAATACACTCTAAATACTATTTCCCTCGCCTGTCGATGCAATACTTGTCTTTTTGCTCTTCCTGGATCCATCGTACACACGCAAATAATTCCCTAAATTCGTTGATTATGATATTTGCAAATAAAACTCAAAACATTCACTCATGACCTGCACAAAGAGGCACTTCTTACTGAAATGATTCTATTGGCTCAGCGGAAACACGTCATGCTACAAAGCGCGCAAATGTTACTGCGCAACCCTCTTCGAACCGCCTACCCGGCTGCGTTCTACTCTATATAGAATCCTCTCCTAAATTACAAGTTCGTCACACTCCACGTCTAAAACACTTCTCCCACGCGGTCTCTTGTGCAATGTAAACACTTGAAATAGACACACCGGCGAAATCTGATGTTAGTTTTGCAAAACAGTAAAACCTCGTAAATTTGAAGTCTTTGTAATACAGAAATCGGACTTCCAGTTACGTGATTTCGAATTGACAGCCATCTTGTAATTCCGAAATGCCAACCCTTGCCAGTTTTCGCATATTCTGCTTTTCCGCGTACTGCCTGCTACGTGATATTGTGGCGTTCTTTAAAACGCTGAATACAAAAGAATTACGATTTCACTCTATTTTCAACTATGAAACACACTATAGATACACCGAACTGAGTGAAAGTGCAGAAAGCTACCCCTGCACGTTCTGGAAGATGCGTTTTATCATGACGCAGAGAAATTTTCAATTTAAATTACTTTGTGAAATACGGTACTATTTAAAAAAAAATGTAAAGTCAGTTTAGAATTAAAAGTCTGAATTGTTTTCTGTTTAAATATGACATATGGGAACAGTTTTCTTCCATCTACGGTTGCACGAAGCATAACTGTACACTCAGCATCGGAAACTAGGTAAGCCAGGAGTGTGTTGGCAACCTTGACGCAAATAAAACCCGCACCCCAATTTCGTGCCTCAAATTTTTTAAAAAAATATGCAGGGATTATTCACGTAAATACGGTAGTTTTAAAATTAAGCAATCATTTACTTCAGCCTTTATTTCTAACGAGTTAACTACTGCTACTGGCCATGTTATTTACGTATTTATTACGAAAGCGTGTTCTCTTTCATTTTGAATTGTGCGTATAGAACACCAGTCAACAAGTATTGCTAATCAACTCTGATATCGCCTTCTAGTTCGTACGTCGACAAAGAGAGCTCGCTAGTGCACATAGCGAAAAAGCTACGCCGACGATGATCGATCACATTCAATATAATGCTGGAGTGCATAAATATTGATAATGGAAAAAATTACGTACACTTAATTGCTCGTAATAACGGATGCATTAGTGATAGGGTTCTCGCTGTTACTGACGGATAATACACAGTTTAATATGGGAATTTTGAAGGGACATAAAAAGGCTACCGTTATAACAGAGTTCTCGCTATATGCTGTACCCACTATAGCGGACTACTACTGTATATTTTGTCTTAAGGAATTCATATGATTTCTTGTGGTACTGTGTCGTATATGCTGTGCTGTGGTTGTTTGTGTATGTCGTGAGTTTTTTTATGATGACACTATACCGTACCCAGGGGTAGTAAACCTCGAGTACGATGCCTCCATTCCTGTATGAACATCCGACTAACTCAGGTTTGGGCAGAGAAGTGGGTTGGTTGTTGATGGGCAAGTCTAAAAGTCGAAGTTTCTCACTTAATTATAAGTAAATGACAGGAAAATGGAAGTATAACTTGAATGAGAAACAATAATATGGGGTAGGATGAGTTTATTCACAAAATAACCTCGAATCATACTAACATAAAAAGAAAATCAAATAATAAAAATGATAATAACATTATCTCAAAAATTGAAAAGAAATGGACATTAAAACGTTAATTATTCAAATCATTAAATGCAAAAGGAAAGTTCAAACACAACATTGAATACCTGTGAACTTCAAAAATATTCTTCACATGATTGTCCAAAGTTCATGTTCATAATAGTATACGTGTGCGTATTCAAATACGTATTCGATTCACATGGAGTAACACGATGTTAAGTATCACATTTGATACGGATTTTAATTTCGGAGAAGCGTCGCGAAGTTAACATGAAAAGAAAGTTAAGACGCAATGGGACATGATATGAATTATGAAAAATACTAGTGGCATTTCCTTACGTTATATTTACAATGAATACAATATCAGCAAAGTATCTCAAATATTTACATCGGATAAAAAAAAAAAAGGAAATCCTACATACTACACTGACTCGACGTGAAATGTGGTTCACCAAAAGATCTAATAAAAACTAAGATCGACCACCAACATTCAATCAGCACTGGGGCTGTTCCCCATTAAACAACAAGACAACATATCAAAACAACATGAAATAGCACAAAACACCATCCTTTAAGAGAAAACATATTATTATCCTTTATTAAACATGTGGAAAGCAATGGCAACATTGCATTCTTCTGCTGCATTTGCGCACCTAAAAGCGCATTCATCCGTCACATATTTCCTGCTGTGCTGTGGGCTGAAAAGAAATGTTAGAACTCAATACTGCACTGAGGCTTGGTTACTGTTCGACAAGATTGTATGACGGAAATAACATCTCATTCACGCTGTCTATGTAAACACGGCTGATAAGTAAACCTGTAAATCGATCTCATATTTCCTCAACTGCACGGAAACTCACATACAATTGTGTTTCTTACTAGCATGCTACAATAATTTATCACACACATCGGACTCGCTGGCCTGGCATCAATTTTCCATCAATTCTGATTATTAATATTCTCTCAGAATACAATTGCAGGGCTAAATTCACTGTACATCATTTTTAACCATTCATCAGGCATGCACTCGGCCTGCATAATCAACTTCATAAATTTTTTTTTTTGCTAGGGGCTTTACGTCGCACCGACACAGATAGGTCTTATGGCGACGATGGGATAGGAAAGGACAAGGAGTTGGAAGCGGCCGTGGCCTTAATTAAGGTACAGCCCCAGCATTTGCCTGGTGTGAAAATGGGAAACCACAGAAAACCATTTTCAGGGCTGCCGATAGTGGGATTCGAACCTACTATTTCCCAGATGCACTTCATAAATTAGCATGCATTAAAACCTCTTAACCGGGCGAGTTGGCTGTGCGCGTAGAGGCGCGTGGCTGTGAGCTTGCATCCGGGAGATAGTAGGTTCGAATCCCACTATCGGCAGCCCTGAAGATGGTTTTCCGTGGTTTCCCATTTTCACACCAGGCAAATGCTGGGGCTGTACCTTAATTAAGGCCACGGCCGCCTCCTTCCAACTCCTAGGCCTTTCCTATCCCATCGTCGCCATAAGACCTATCTGTGTCGGTGCGACGTAAAGCCCCTAGCAAAAAAAAAAAAAACCTCTTATATTTCTTACAATCTCACCAGCCTTGCCCATTATAAATCCAGGTTTGATTCCCATACACATCATTGTTCGAAACAGTTTCCAACCTACATTGGAAGACTCCTTTCTCATTCAACGTTGCGATACCCTGAAATAACATGCGTCATGCAATCTGTTACTAACTTTCTAAATGACCAAAATTAAATTGAATTTACTCTCAACGTAGCAAGTGTTTAACTCGGAAAGTGGATGATCTTGTCAATCTAATCCTCCTATCTCTAATATACAAGAATATCGGAATAATACTAAGCTAATTATCATGGATAATAACACGACAAAATAAATCCTAACAACTCCCTAATTATCCCATGTAATTAATGGTAATGTAAAATAAAAATATAAAAATCATGCATTCCTCTTTTATCCGTATTTACAGCATTACAAATGTAAAATAAACACATGCCGTCAGGCAAAATTTACGTTAAAGAAAAATCCGTACACTAAACTTCACTAGTATTTAAACATAATTCATATAACATGCCATCTAATTTAAAAAAACATGCGTCTTATCTGTGACGACTCTCTGAACATTGGCAACGGCTCACATCCTTACCATGGTGGTTTCTTACTCCATGTTGATCACTGCTTTAACACATAGAAACAATCTTCTTTCTTCTATGGGCGGTGCCATCTTCTTGATGAAAGTTCCTGTACACTATAATACAGAAGACTTTAGGTGAATGTCTCTTCACCGCTCGATTTGCACGTACCAAACAAAGCCTCTGGAGTGATACCGTATTTCTTCGAATCCAAGACGACGTTTTTTCCTCAGAATATCATGTGAAAAATCAAGGGTTGTTTTGCATTCGCAGCCTGATAGTAATGAACACCACTGGCAAGTACCGCAGTAACCAAACCACGCTGTTTCTTTTCACCCCCCCCCCAACCACGCGCGCCTGACGCTTAGTAAAATTAAGTTTCATAGACAGCCGGAGTATTTTCGTGATGGATCATCGTATTGTAAAGATACGTGTAACAGGTATTGCTGGAAAATTTTCAGTGGGTTCTCGTGGATGTTATGATGCCAATTTTAAGTTAATGGCTATTAAACACTCGGAAATGTATAATAATTGTGCAGCCGCAAGAAAATACGGCATAGGCCTAATTAAAGCCCATATTCGGCGTTACCGTGAAGACAAAGATAGCTTAAAAATGCGTACTGCACAAAAAATGCATTCAGTTGCCCGCAGCAAGGACGCTTTAAAGAAGTTGAAGATGAAATTGTGAGGTATGTGCACAAAAATGCATGGGTGGAATTGCCATACCACGGCGCAATAAACTCGTTCGTTGACTTTCAAAGTCCGAGATTAAGACCTATACATCGCTAGCCACTGAAGTTGGCCGAATCTGGCAAGCAAGACGTGCATGTAGCAGCAGCCAGTTATATCTGACGCTGAGTGAAAGTACCAGTAACAGTTTTATAGTAAGCAAGAATATTTTCCTGGTGGATCGTCGTGTTGTAGAGATGCGTGGAATGTGTATTGCCGGCAAATTTTCAACGAGTTCCCTTCGATATTATGATGCCAATTTTAAGTTAATGGTTATTAAACCCACTAACATAAAGCAGATTTGTACAGCCGCAAAAAAAATACGGCGTAACTAAAGCCAGTGTTCGGCGTCTACAGTCTAAAAATGCGTACTGTATAAGAAAAGGCATTCATATGATTTTACAAAGGACTTTTTAAGCCTGATTAATTTTTTTGAAGGAAAAAGTGGGAGTCGTCTTGGATTAGGAGAAATACGGTAATATATATTTTTCAGAATGAAATTAAACACACACTTTCACGTAGTATCGGATTTCGAAAAACAACAAACAAGTAAGCCGCAGTGTGGATATTATCTGCGAAAACTCAAATTTTGAACAAACTGATTGCCATTTCATACTGAATTTAATGTGTATGGGGGTTTTCCCGACTTGTAAAAAAATTGGATATAACGACAATCCGCTATAGCGAGTACATTTTTCGCCATTATGAATTCTCGTTATAACGGACTTCTACTGTACTTAAAAATCCTCTGAAACCCTTTTATGGTGTCCTTACTCTACTTTTACAATTTCCGTACAATCATAGCTTTTATCATTTTGATGTCCAGCTCTATGGCTAAATGGTTAACATGCTGGCCTTTGGTCCACTGGGTTTGATTCCTGGTCGGGATGTAGGTTTTAACGTTTAGTTAATTCCTGTGGCTCGGGGCTGAATGTTTGAGACGTCTTCGGTATTAGATTTCATCTTAGGTAGGGACCCATCCATCCTCACAGATGCACCAGGCCTCTCCGAAGGCCACATGCCATTATTATATTATCATTTTGATTATTTTGCTAGATGCTCCTTTCTCTCTGAGTGTCTCTTATACCCTTTCCCTTGGGACACTGTCATAAGCCTTTGCCGTGTCGATGAATGTCTAGATCAAATCTTTACCATACTCCCAGTTTTTCTGTATTAACTGTCGCATTGCAGAGAATATTATGTTTCTTGTAGGATCAAATCACTTTGATTTTGTGGAACTTTTTTGAATAAGTCATTGCTAAATCAGGATTAAACTGTAGTGATTTATCTTTTTTTTTCTCTACTATGTGCCATTTACTTGCATCTGTTGTTGTGGTTTATTTCATCCTTAAAAATAAAATAAGTTGAGCAAAATATTCTTAAAATTTCTGATTTTCTTACAATTTATAACAATGTATTTATTGCAGGCAGAAAGAGAGGCTAAATATGCATTGAAGAAAGAATTAGACCAACGTATTAACAATGAGTCAATGTACAACCTAAGCAATTTAGCATTTAGTATCCGAGGTAAGTTAAAAGAAATTCTTGTTATTTATTGATGAACTAACTTAGTTTTTAGTAAAGCATATTTAGACTTAAACCTTTCATGTACTATGCTGTGTGAGGGTCTGATTTTTCCTGTAGTTTTCTGTTCACACTTTAGTGCAAACGAATCCTAATAATTTTATGTTTAAATTTTAAGATATTTTTTATGGTATGCTTGTCACAATAAAAATCCATAAATTGGGAATTAATTAAATTAATATTTAAGGTATCACTGATGATCAGAATGTGGGTAGTGATGGTGAGGATGATCTTCCTGTTCTGAAACGCCTTGAAGCAGATCTCAAGAGTGGTTCTAGTGGAGACATTGGCTCTCCTGATGGAAAGCAGGTGGACTTGTTCAGTGAAATCCATGGAAATGAATTGAAGAAGTTGGAAAAACAATTGGAACAGGTAGGACATGTGTCTCTTTAAGTTTTGATAAAGAATCTTTTGTTAGTGTGTATTATATGAGCATACGCAAACAGATACAAATTACCAACATATTAACAATGAGTCAATGTACAACCTAAGCAATTTAGCATTTAGTATCCGTGGTAAGCTAAAAGAAATTCTTGTTATTTATTGACTAACTAACTTAGTTTTTAGTAAAGTAAAGTAAAATTAGGAAAAATTACTGTCCTAGTCGTTGTCATCATCGAGCGATCACTGGCCTTGAAGACCACGCGCTACAAGTTGCCTCCATCTCCACTAATCTAGTGCTGAAATTTTCCACTACACCCAACTGGTATAGTTTGTTATAGTTATAGATTAACTGTTTTAGGTTTTTTTCCGACTTGTTTCGCTATTACATTCTTGGTCTACGTAGGTGACACTTCCATTTGACATGCAAGGGTCTCCTTGGAAACATCTTGGGAAAGAGAATGGAATTTGATGAGCAGCTCTCAGTATTAATAGTACTTACGGAAACAAGAAAGTAGAACTGGCTGAGTTAGCGAAGAGTATATGTCGGGATGTATTAGGAGTTAATGATATTCAGATAATGGGAGGTAACAAGGAAGAGATAGGAGATTATAAGGTGTTTTTATGTTGTTTTTGATTTTACAGTTTGCTTTATGTCACACTGACACAGATAGATAGGAAAGGGCTTGGAGTAGGAAGGAAGTGACTGTGGCCTTAATTGAGGTATAGCCCCAGCATTCACATGATGTGAAAAGGGGGAAATCACGGAAAACGATCTTCAGGGCTGCCGACAGTTGGGTTCGAGCCCACTGTCTCCCGAATGCAAGCTGACAGCAAAGTGAACCAAATTGCAGAGCCACTTGCTCGGTTTATTTGGTGTTCTTAACAGGTGTTAGAAAGGGGAAATCAGACTGTGGGGTAGGACTGTTCATCAGGAATAAATACTATTGCACGCAATGTAGTTTCTGTTGTACTCTATCTCAAATGACTTGGGAGATAAAGTAAACAAAAAGCCTGGGAAATGTGTTGGTGCAGACTACCTTTTGGTAAAGCATTACAAATATTTTATATGTACAGTGTTATTTCTGTTTAAGTTTTAAATATATATCGTCAAAATATGTTTAGCTTCTAAACAGCTGTTCAGTTTCAATTCTTAATCGATACTTGTGCATTAAAGTACTGTTTGAAAGGGACATGTACATGAGTAAATGATGTGGGTAGATTTAGCAGTTAGAGAAACTAGGATAAGAATCGTTTCACTGCATTCACCATGTGAGGCTGCGTTTGAGGATGTTTACAAATTTTTTGAAGCCCTGAGTGACATAGTCAGGATCAAAAAACAATGATAGGATAGTAGTGCTAACGGGCAATTTCAGTGCAAGAATTGGAAGTAAAACTGAAGGATATGAGAATGTGATAGGTATATGTGGGAAAGATTTGGAAGCTGATGGGACTGGGAAGTGATTACTGGACTTCTGTACTAGTGTGGGATTAGCCATTACAAATACATTGTTCAAGCTTAAGGCTATTCACTGCTACACATGGGAGGGTAGGGGCACCAGATCCATAGTGGACTAATCATAACCAACTTGGAATTCAGGAAATCTGCTTAGAACGGACAGGTGTTAGTTTTTTTTTTTTGTTTTGTTTGTTTTTTGTTAGTGTTTTAACGTTGCATATAAAAATTAGCGATGACTGGTGCCATTTTGAAGAGCGTTGTCTTCAGTCTTGCATGCTCAAGCCTTCCATCTGGTTGAGATATGTTGATGACACATTTGTTATCTGGCCCCATGGTGAACACAAATTATCCATATTTTTGGATCACTTGATTAGCATACATCCAAACATTAAATTTACCATGGAGACTGAACGTGGAGGATGTTTGCTGCTCTTGGATGTTTTGGTTTCTAAGAAATCAGATGGAACTTTAGATTATTTGGTTTACCGTAAACCCACCCATACTAATAGATATCTTCATGGGTCTTCTCATCACTATCCTTACCAAAAGCGTACTGTGCTTAACACCCTAATCAGCCGAGCAAGGGAGGTTTGTGAGAAGGATAATTTAAACGGTGAACTTAAGTTCCTAACCAGAACATTTCTGAGCAATGGCTACACAAGGAAACAGATTGACGAAGTGCTGCATCCTAAGCCAAAAGCCAGATTGTCACGTGCTTCTCGTCCTTTGAGTCTGGCCTTCTTGCCATTCGTACAATCTGTCACGGATAGGATTGGCAATATTCTCAGAAAGCACAATATCAAGACCGTTTTTAAGCCTAATATCATCATAGGCAATTGTTTGCGATCTGTCAAAGATCCTATTGGTTTAAACTGCGCTGGAATATATATGATTTCTTGCTCCTGTGGATCAGTTTATGTTGGCCAAACATGTGGGAAGGTAGCAACAAGGGTTAAAGAACATCGCAGGCACGTATGTCTTTGCCAGCCAGAGAAGTCTGCTGTGGCAGAACATGCCATACATAATGACCATCAAATAATTTTTTATGCAACTTCTGTCATTTATAAAGAGAAACATTTTATTCCTAGAATCATTCATGAGGCTATAGAAATTGCTAAACGCCCAAATAATTTTAACAGAGGTGACGGCTATATACTGAGTAGATCAATGCTACCCTCCATAGTTAACTCGTCAACATCTTTCTCCGTGACTCTGGAGGCCCTGGAATGAACTATATTTCTAACAGTATCTCTCTATCTTCAGTCTGGTTTCTATGGAGTGACAGTTACCATTATGCTTTGTTGCTGCTCTGAAGATGATCCTGGTCGCAGGATCGAAATGCATCAGCTGATAATTAATATTACACGACCTAATAACCCCAAATAATTATTATGATGTAGTTTCAGTTTCTTAATATTAAGATTTTGATTATTGATCGTGAATCCAACTAAACACAACACTAATTTAACAGATCCTTTGCAAACAGGATTCTAAATCACATTTGCCTATTTTCAGCTAACAGCATTGATTGTTAGGATATTATTTACAATTAAAATATAATCACATTTCATAGTTTCACTCCCATGTTAGAAGTGGTCAGCTGGCCCATCCTCCGTCAGATTTCTGGGATGAGTGAATTAATACATTTTCATCCCTTCATTATCCAGAGTAGAATGATGGTTTGATCCAACATTAGTCATCTTGAAGCTCTTAATTACATGTGCATGATATTCTAATTTTCACATGAAACACTGCTTATAAACTGTTTTACCCTATCTAGTTGATCTTCTAATAGATAATCGTATGGCTCCAGGTCTGTTAATTACTGTTGCAGAATAAGATGCTCTGGACCACTAGTTCCCACACCATCATCTAGTCTCCAACCTCTTATGCAATTCAAGGCTACTTTTACTGCTGCTACCCTTAAATGTTCATCAACAAGCAAGCGGGCAACGTTCTTGGATTTCTCAGTGGGCTGGCTAAATGAACTAGCTGGTGGCATTCACCGCTATTTGCGACCTGCGTAACTGTCCCTTTTACAACCGGTCGTTTGACAGCATGAAATAATTTGTTTGCTGGCCTGCCTTCACAACTTTGTCTCTATCAGTCAGAAACATAAAATCTCATTCTTACAGTTCATTCCTATTGCTTGTTCACTTTTGCTATCATCAACTCCTAGCTTGTATAGTTGCACCTTAACTTATTACATTCTTTAAATAGTTCCTACATGCAACCTTACTCTATTGTTTCTGATTCACAGAGAATATTAATAATTGTTCAAAAGTTCAACTTACTAATGGGCTTTCATCAATACTAGTGGACGTTCACTTTGTTATTCATTGTCGCCGGCTCGGTTACTAAGTCTGAAGAACAACAAAGACTGACTGACTTTGTTAAATTAACGCTGCAGCGACTGAGCTGCTGAATTATGAGAACTGATGATGCACTGAGAGTGGTAGGCTGTTGTCCTTCCACGTTATAGTTGCGTGGGTTTCCTGGGGTCAACATTTCTCTTCACATGGAACCTGCAGAATTTGCACTGAAATTTATGCAGTTATTCTTATTTAATTTACCCTGGTGCTAGATTTGCACTTGACTTGTCAGAGCTTTACAAAAATACTTCTAAACGTTGAGAATACTGGAATTCATATCTAAATTTTGCTCATAAGATGAAAGTTAGTAAATATTGAAATATTTAAAAAAACTTCCATTCTATCACGTGATGTAAATGGCGACTTTATGTTGGTTGAACATAAACCAGGAACTCTATGTACTGCCTTCTTTCTCAGTAGTGAGGTGTGTTTGGAATCATTCTCTCTCTTGTTTTTTCATTTTCTTTGCCCTTATCTTGAAGCGTTGGTTCTCACGAGAAGCGAGCAGCGGGTGCGGAGCGGTTTCGGCAAGCTACCCTATATTGTACCTTCGTTTATGATGGGGTAGTAAAATGCCAATACTGCACGTGATTTAAAGCAAACGTGAGAGCTAATGTACTTCCTGTCCTGGCTCCAGTGTGTTTGGGTTAGTCTGTACGTTCGAGAAACCTTTGTGCTACAACATAAGAATGATACTGAAGCCTCCACCTTATCAATACATTTATTTATATACTATTAATCACAGTAATCACAGTACCGGTTTCGACCCCTTGAGGGTCATCCTACACTACACAAGGAGTAGAACCACAACAGATAACAGTCACCGTAATGTAACATATTCCACAAGGTTTCGTAGTAGCAGTCAAAGGGACGCACCATCATTCAAATATTATGAAAGAAACAAATCAACTCCTCAAGATTTTGGATTGACGTCCCTTTTGGCTAAATACCTCATAAATACAAATTACTACCAGTGGAAAATCTGATCGTAAAAACAAGACTAGAATAATAGTTAATAATAATAATAATAATAATAATAATAATCGTATGGCCTCATCTACCGTTTGCAGACATTTCGATTTGACGCCATCTGGCTGTCTGCTCGTCAATTTCGACGTTCCGGTTTACTCTGTCTGCCATCTAGCGGACCTAGAGTAAACCGGATCTCTCTTGGGCGTCTATGGCTGAGATTTAATTAATTTTGTCGGGTAAATACCAAATGTATCACCAGAGATCTTTTACATGCCGACATCGTACGACATGGAGTGTCGAATGGACTTTTTTCCGCCCTTCAAAAATCTGACTACCTCTGCCGGGTTTGAACCCGCTATCTTGGGATCCGGAGGCCGACACTCTACCACGGACCCACACCACCTTTCCAATACTTATCTTTCCTATATTTAGGAAATAAACATTACAACAGGCGTTGTAAGATGGGACATGTTTCGCTTAACAGTCGTAAGCATCATCAGCTACTTTCTGTTCTTATCCTCTGTCTCAACTCGATTGTGTTTTTTCTCTTAGCCATGTTGTAACATTCCATGTTTTTTCACACTAGTTTTAAGCCTATTTTCATTTTATAAATATAAATGTTGATTCTTAGGGTGCCATATATGTTAAGGACACTAGATTCAGGGCCCTGACCTAACTTTAGGCTAAGATTTATTTTTGGCCGATGGTGCTTACGACTATTAAGCGAAACATGTCCCATCTTACAACGCCTGTTGTAATGTTTATTTCCTAAATATAGGAAAGATAAGTATTGGAAAGGTGGTGTTAACTATTATTCTTATTTAAATGTTCATATGATGTCCAATACGGTCTACAATGAGATTTATTACTTGTAATAAAACAAGACTAGTTCGATGAAACTAACTAATTCAACATTTTACTGCCCAAAACTATTAAATTACAGTAGTAAGCCTCAAAATTAAAACAAGAAGCTGAATTCCAAACTGATCCAAGATTTTAATCTTAAGACACCAATAAGTTTTAACTATAATTACGACTCAAGTTTTAACATAGAAGTCAAATTACAATTGTTTTTAATAAACTAGAACTTTGAGAAAACCATTTTAGCCAAATTTTCAACATTTGAAGACACTGTGTTTTGGATGTCAATATCTTTGGAATTAATGGTTATTCCAATTTTAGTATAGTCACTCGTATTGTTAAACTATTAATGTGTTCATAAATTCCTATGTTTATATATTTTATTACTTTATTGTTAGAATTATAATTAAGCACAAATTTGTCAAAACTAATCAAATACGACAGGTCTTAACCTTGGGATGATTATATAGGCTGAGGATGCTTGAAATTCAAGCGAAACATGTCCCTATAAAACAGTGTTGTAGCATTATGATCTAACAACATAAAAACAATTGTATTGAAAAGGTGGGATATAAAAAAATCACAATATTGTAAGCATAAGTGGTATGTTTCGAGCTGTCAGCGAAGAGATGGCGTGGAATGATATCAGTAGACGAAAAAGTTTGGGTGGCGTTTATAAAAGTAGGAAAGATCACAATATGAAGATAAAGTTGGAATTCAAGAGGACAAACTGGGGCAAATATTCATTTATAGGAAGGGGAGTTAGGGGTTGGAATAACTTACCAAGGAAGATGTTCAATAGTTTTCCAATTTCTTTGAAATCATTTAGGAAAAGGCTAGGAAAACAACTTATAGGGAATCTGCCACCTGGGCGTCTGCCCTAAATGCAGATCAGTATTGATTGATTTATTGATTTGAGGATTTCATGAAAATGTGACATTGCATTGTCATTGAACTGATTCATCGCTCGCACTGCTACAGCCTTATTCAGGTGGTGTTTCTCTACAGAATTTTGCACTGTTTCCTGCATTTTGCACTTCTCGTGAATCTCAGTTGAAGTGAGAGGTTCCATTGACTGTTCCTCCTCCTCTTCCCCGGACGAGATCTCCTCCATAACCTCCTCCTGTTGTTTGCGATGCAGGTCCATCAGTTCGTTTGTGGTCAGTTCCTGGCTATGTTTTTCCACCAGCTCTTGAATGTCTACGTCATTCACCTCCAGACCCATAATCTTCCCTAACGACACAATTTTATCGACAATTGGTGGCTCATTGTCACCAACAATCCTCTCAAGATCACGTCCAAGAATACGGTCAGGCCACAGCTCCCAATCGGAAGTGAGAGTTCTGTTAGTGACTCCATCCCCGGCTTTATCGATTATCTTCAGGCAGTTCACGATGGGGAAATGATTTCTCCCAAACTCACGGAGGGTAAGGTTTCTTCCTTCGGTCACTTCGAAGCATCACTGAAATAGTGCTTTGGTGTATAGCTTCTTGAAGTTTGAAATGACTTGCTGATCCATAGGCTGGAGTAGTGTTGGGAGGAAGGGACTTAATCTTAACGAACTTGAATTCCTCCAGTAAGTCGTCCTCAAGGCCTCAAAGCCTGGAGGATGAGCAGGAGCATTGTCCATAACCAGCAAGACTTTGAGCGGCAGATTATTTTCTGAAAGGTATTTCTTCACTACAGGACCAAAGACCACGTTCATCCATTCAACAAAGGCCTAGGGGAGGGGAAAACGTAGGCACACGTGACACTCGTATTGCGGAACATCACTCGCTTATCAAGTTACTATTTATTAAAAACGTTTGCTCGTCTTGCAAAACACTCGTAGACCAAGTTACTCGCATTCCAAGGTTTCACTGTAGTTTGTGATATCTGAAGCCATCTTTTTAGTTTCGACTCAGTTAATTTAATTTACAACTGTTATTCACTATACTGGGGGACTATGGAATTAAAGGCAGATTATTGAAATCAATCAAAGGCATTTATGTTGACAATTGGGCTTCAGTGAGAATTGATGGTAGAATGAGTTCTTGGTTCAGGGTACTTACAGGGGTTAGACAAGGCTGTAATCTTTCACCTTTGCTGATCGTAGTTTACATGGATCATCTTCTGAAAGGTATAAAATGGCAGGGAGGGATTCAGTTAGGTGGAAATGTAGTAAGCAGTTTGGCCTATGCTGACGACTTGATCTTAATGGCAGACTGTGCCGAAAGCCTGCAGTCTAATATCATGGAACTTGAAAATAGGTGCAATGAGTATGGTATGAAAATTAGCCTCTCAAAGACTAAATTGATGTCAGTAGGTAAGAAATTCAACAGAATTGAATGTCAGATTGGTGATTCAAAGCTAGAACAGGTCGATAATTTCAAGTATTTAGGTTGTGTGTTCTCCCAGGATGGTAATATAGTAAGTGAGATTGAATCAAGTTGTGGTAAAGCTAATGCAGTGAGCTCGCAGTTGCGATCAGCAGTATTCTGTAAGAAGGAAGTCAGCTCCCAGACGAAACTATCTTTACATCGGTCTGTTTTCAGACCAACTTTGCTTTACGGGAGCGAAAGCTGGGTGGACTCAGGATATCTTATTCATAAGTTAGAAGTAACAGACATGAAAGTAGCAAGAATGATAGGATATCTTATTCATAAGTTAGAAGTAACAGAAATGAAAGTAGCAAGAATGATTGCTGGTACAAACCGGTGGGACCAATGGCAGGTGGGTACTCGGAATGAGGAGATAAAGGCTAATTTAGGAATGAACTCGATGGATGAAGCTGTACGCATAAACCGGCTTTGGTGGTGGGGTCATGGGAGGCGAATGGAGGAGGATAGGTTACCTAGGAGAATAATGGACTCTGCTATGGAGGGTAAACGAAGTAGAGAAAGACCAAGACGACGATGGTTGTGGCGACGTTTAGTAAATTATCAGAGGCTTGCAGACTGAACGCTGAAAGGCATAACAGTCTATAATGATAATGTCTGTGTGTATGTATGTATGTATTTTCTTTAGTCTGCCAAAATTAATTTTGGATAAATAAATTTATAAACTACTTGAAAAAGAACACATATGGTAACAGAATTATATGTGAAAAACAGCTTGATTAAAATAGGTCATTTAGAAAATGATGTTTGTTTGAATTATTTGTGGGATGGAAATTTTATGAGCTACTAGCAAAACAGATGAACATTCATGCTGAATATATACAAAGACAAACTAACACTGTTGATACTACCTGACAAGACGCTAAAGCTAACAAAATAGGGCATATGTAGATGTTCTTATTTATATGGGTTTGGTTGTTTTACCTGAAATTGATGATTACTTCCTTCATAAACTTAGGCAATACTTAGATTCAAAATTAGGGTGAGTACAAATATACACTCACTGATCATTTAGAAACAAAATGCAAAGGAAATAACATTTATATCTTTATTCGTTTGACGTATACCTATGCAATTTTCTTTAAAGGGTAACATTTTTGCTGGTGTGTCTGTTGGGGTTTAAATACCTCTGTTGTAAAACATGGTAATTCTGGCTGCACAGCCGCCCATAAATAGGGAATGGCAGAGGGTTGATACGTATGTTAATATTCATTAACATATTATGGAATGTAATAAAATGAAATTTGTTATGCAAAATCATAATGCTTTATTAGAATTAAAAATCGTTTTAAAAGTAATAATGTTCGATTTATTAACTTCGTGCATATATCTTGCACCCCGATTTTTAACCTTGAATTTTAAGAAAAAACCCAATGTGATTATATGTGAGTGAATACAGTATAACTTTAATGTAAATACCTTTATTGAGTGGGAGTCTGATGGAGGAAAATATCCTGTGAATTGTTTCATATTTTGGACTGATTATTAATGGTGCAATAATCAATGAAGGAATAGGTTTAAATATATTATTTTCATTTACAGGCTGAGAATGAGAAGCAACTTTTGACTCAGAACATGCGTGAATCACAGACCCGTGCAGAGCGGTGTGAAAATGAACTTCAAGCATTCATGGCTCGCCTAATACTTCTTGCTGCCCATGTTGACTGTCTTGAACATCTACGTCAGCAGGCTGATCAGAAAGTGGGAAGGCTCGGAATTCAGGTATAAATTAGTTTTAAAATGTTCTCTTTAAGATTCATGAAGTTTACTCTTTGTCAATGTTCATCACCTAGTGATATGTCCTACAATTGGGTGTTTTAATAACTGTTCACTTTTTGTTAGTTCATTGATGTGTTAAACATTTTTCTTTCCCCCCTCCTCCATAGGATGCTGCCCTTGATGAACTTCATAAACTTGTCTCTCAGTATCAAAAATGGTTCACAATGAGTTCACGTGAAATTGATCAGCTGCGATTAGACTTACAGGAAATGGAAAAGAGTCTGAACTGTTCTGATGCTACACTTCAGCTGCGTACTGAGATCACCAATGTAAAGAATAAGGTGAGTGAAATATTTCTTTTGCTTGTGTGAAGTGTGAATTATGTTGGCTGTGAATTAATAGTTACTGCTGTTTCATTCATTCTTTTTAGTACCGGTACCATTCATCGGTATCTAAGTAAAGATATATTATACATGTTAAGGGAATTGGTGAAATGTGGTGACTTTAGGTAAGTGATGTGCAAGAACATTACCCAGGACCAGAATTTCTGGGCTGTAAAAACTGGCTACATCTACTGTATAGATATGCAGATTCTTCTCTTAGAATGAAGGGTAATTACCATACAACCTCGTTAAGACGTTTCTGTAGGGGACAAGGAAAAAGAACGTGTTAAATGAGAAAAGTACTACTGAATACATAAATAAAAACTATCCGACAGGGATATGGAAACATTAGATACTATTTTCCCACATGAGGGCATTTTACATCGTGTATCTGTAGGCGCAGTGAAAACTATACCTTCCATTTCTAAAGATGAGAGGAGAGTATTAAATGGTGTGAAAAACATGAGAGAACAAATATGAAAACTTTTTCTGCTGGGGCTTATAAAATAACAGCAGTGCACCAAAAGGTGTGAAAAACACCAGACAACAAATATGAAAACATTTGCATGGGACTCATAAAAATATCAGTGTATTATTGCACATCACACTCTTTCTAAAATTCATGTTAGTAGAAGCCTTCTGTTTTGGACCAGTGGGTTATTAAACATTATTTTTGGTCACACTCTTAGACAGTGAATTGGAGGTTGCACTTGACTATGTGCAACTGTGAGAGAATGACTTTGGCTGCCGTTTTGAATCCAACAAAACGTCGACCAACTCGAGTGATCAGTTCGAAACTCTAAGGTGGGAGTTTCAACATTTGTGCTACTTCTGCACACTTAAAGATGCAGATGCCAGTCCACTTTCTGAAATATGTTAATTTTGTCTTCATTGGTAAGGAATTTCACGACTTTTTCTGTATCCATAATTAGGCTGTCTCAAGGCAAATATGCACCACGCTAGTCAACTTCACACGGTTATGTTTCTAATCTTGATTTAGGCTGTCTCGTGATACATTTTTGCTACCATTCACTGTACCACTCACCACAAAAATTTCTAGTTTTTGAATGGAATATGAAATACAAGCACAAACAGGCTCATTGCTAGGGGCCGTATTTTTTGGTAATAGCGATAAGCACGAAATTTTTCATATCTTCTTTCTAGCCTTTATATGACCTTGTAGGTACCGTACTACCGTAACGTATTTTAGCGAAATGAACTCGCGAAATATTGCAAAATCTGTTTATTATGCGAATCACGCAAATAATCACGAAATATACCCCACTTGGTAAGAAAAATGCGAAATCGTATCGGAAAAGATCTCCAATAAACGTTTAAATGCTCTTGAGAACTTGACTATAGTAGTTTCCTTCTCAGTTGATTGATAGCGCTGTATATTCTCTACACAAATGCACACAAAGTGATGAGCCCTGTGTATCGGAAATATGTGTATTCAGTTCCGCGATCTCTAAGGCAATCATTAAAAATCGATATCTGTTATCGATTACAGCAAATGGCGTTGTGGTTGTAGCAAGATCGGTTGTAGATACAGCAGTGCGCGTTATACTCTTTCGCATTGAAAGTTCGCCACTTATGAACCTTTATCAGCAAATGTCCAGCATTTAAGTACAAAAATGCTGAAAACTAAAGTCACAACAGTTTTTCCGAGGGCCGAGGAATACAACAGTGAGGCGTTCTATGCATTTGATGCTGCAAGGAAGATTCTAATGTGTAAGTACTGTAGTGTTCGCATTACGTGAAAACGAAGAGATGCGTGCGATAAATACTGTATAGAATCAGAAACACACAAAAAGAAGAATGAAGCAAATGAACATAATTTTAAGCGGCAAATAACAATTGGTGATACTTTACACATTGCAAAGGAGTTGAAAAGTGATAGAGAGCAATTTGTAATAGACACAACAAAAGCATTCATGCAAGCCAGCATTTCTATAGAAAAATTGGATAATCCTGGCATGAGGACATGGATGAATATAAAAGGGAAGATAAATAATACCGACTTTATTATAAAATATGACGATATGAGTAGGCCTATTCTAAATAAATCGCACCGAGCTCGATAGCTGCAGTCGCTTAAGTGGAGGCAGTATCCAGTAATCGGGAGATAGTGGGTTTGAGCCCCACTATCGGCAGCCCTGAAGATGGTTTTCCGTGGTTTCCCATTTTCACACCAGGCAAATGCCGGAGTTTTAAGGCCACGGCCGCTTCCTTCCAATTCCTAGGCCTTTCCTATCCCATCGTCGCCGTAAGACCTATCTGTCGGTGTGACGTAAAGCAAAGAACAAATAAATAAATAAATGAATAAATAAATAAATAAATAAATAAATAAATAAATAAATAAATAAATAAATCGCCTGGTCGAGTTGTAGTAATGTTATTGTTTTTACGTCCCACTAACTACTTTTACAGTTTTTGGAGATGCCGAGATGTCGGAATGTTGTCCCACAGGAGGTTTTTACGCGCCAATAAAACTAGTAACACAGGGCTGACGTATTTAAGCACCGGACTGAGCCAGGATTGTACCTACCAACCGTCTGAGTTACTCATCCCCGGCCGGGCGGCACCAGCATATCCATGAATATCTTCTAGGGATATATGGCTTTGCAAAATCCAGTGAAAGCACGTCTGATAGAAGAGAAGCAAGAAGACATTGTTAGTGAAGTTTTAGGAGGATTTGCACCAAGTGTTCGCAAGTATTATGGTTTCCGACGTCTAATATGGTCAGCGAAAGGGGCTGCTTTGTTTACAAAAAATACTTTCTGACTGTCGCACAACTCTGAATCCTGATAATGTTGAAACCATGCGTAGTTTTTTACTTAGGAGACAAGTCATTCAAAATGTTAAAACATGTAGAACCAAACCAAACCCCACGGCACTTAACGCCCTGAAAGGGCCTTGGCCTGCCCTGTGACCGCTGCTCAGCCTGAAGGCCTGCAGATTACGAAGGGTCGTGTGGTCAGCACGACGCATCCTCTCGGCCATTATTCTGGGCTTTCGAGACCGGGGCCGATATCTCACCGTCAATAGCTCCTCAGTTCTAATCAGGTAGGCTGAGTGGACCTCGAACCAGCCCTCAGGTCGAGAAAAATCCCTGACCTGGCCAGGAATCGAACCTTACTGATTTCCATGATTATAATTTTTACAACACCCCATTTATACTTTATTCTTTGTTAAAAACCTCTTAGTATGTATATTCCTTGTATTATTAACTATTACCATAATATCTCATTTCACTTGTTATTCTTTAAAATAACATTTTCTTAGGATTTCGCCAAAAATGATCTTTGCTCCAATACGGCTGATGATGACCCCTAGATGGGTCGAAACTAGTACCGTGTAATTTATAATTTTGTGAATGTATTTTAGTATTGAAAAGGTGGAAACGTTTACGTTGTTATTATTATTACTTATATATTATTCTCAGTTCAATACGGACCAAAAACATGAAATTCATAACCATCACTGGGGCCTCCTGGCGAGAGGCAGGCACGCTACTCCTACACCACGGGACCGGCAAAAACGTGTAGGCTACGTATAAATTCCAAACTTCCGCCTAACTTCATTTTGAGGTTTCAGTGATTTATATAGGCCTACCGGTATTTATTTCTACAACATTTTGTATATTTGGTTGTTCTAAGGTTTAATAACAATTTAATACATTACAAGTGTTCACTTTAAAACCCCTAATCACAAAATTAATTAGATTTATCCCATACCATAAGGAATATTTCACAAGAAACATCGATCAGTATGACAATTTATTTCACGAAATACCTACCGAAATAGTGTTAGTTTTAACACCGAAATCAATAGTTTTATTTCACCAAAAAATAAGGCCCTTACTCATTGCGTTATCCACCAATATCATTGTTAACCGGCAAGCAAAACTGAACATTCCTGAGACTAATGGCGTGCCGCTGAAGGTACAACATATCCTGTGAAGTTTGATGATGATGATGATGATGATGATGATGTTTGTTGTTTTAAGGGGCCTAACATCTAGGTCATCGGCCCCTGATGGTACGAAATGAGACGAAATGCAATGAAAAAATAAAAATCCAAAATCCTCCACTGACCAGAATTCAAAGCGTGAGAACGAAAAATGAACGGATGGATATGAAGTTAAAACAATCGGTGGAGACGACCCGCAATGCCTCAGTCTTAAAAACTGACGGAGAACAATAGTAATACTGACCAAGGGACTGCTTCTAGAGCTCAATACTGAATCGATGATGCTTGCAAGCTAAAGGGGTCCAAAATATAGGTTATCGGCCTCTCATAATGGTACTTATCGCTTGGTAAGTAGAACCATGGTATTTGACATGGTGCGGTACTAATCAAAAGTATCGTAGACTCGCGGTATTCCACATATTTGGTACTAGTCATAGGTAATGAAATTCGCACAGGTAATACAGACAGCAGCGCCATTTACAGGCAACACAAACCTATGGTATCCATCACGTAAGTCTACTAACCACGGGGACTCGTACTATCCCGTGGTGTTCCTTATATAGTGGGTACTAATCATAGGCAAGCCAGAACCCTGGTGTTGCTCATATAGTGCTACTAATCACAGGTACCGTAAAAGCCTGACCGCACGGTTCTCCTGATTGCTACTAATCACAAACCTATTTGGTACCTAACATAGTGGTTCTACGTGCAAGTAATAGCGACCCATGGTGTTCCCCGTGTGGTGGTACATATCACAAGTAGTTTCATGGTTCTAATCCAGTCATCCCTTGGTCACCCCTTTTAGTCGCCTCTTACAACATGCAGGGGATGCTGTGGGTGTATTCTTCGTCCGTGTCCCCCACCCACAGGGGGTTGTATGTTTGGTCCGCGAGAGGTATTTTATTTCCCTCAAGTCCGCCGGCAAGCCGGTTAGGACCCCCCTATCCGCCACCTGGGATGCGCCACGTGGGAGTATCACCTCTCCCCCTGCTACGCCAGCGTAGTAGGTTCATGGCCTGTGAAGTTTAGGAATTGAAGACTTTTACCTGCTATCATGTAACTGTGGTGAGGGCTCTTACCCGAGTTGGAAATCATGTTCCTTTCACAAGGGATGATGAATAACATCTTCACGGATAGGAAAAATGTAACTTACCGAATTTACGGTGTGCTAAGCGGAAAAATGTGTTAATGAGGAATGCACGAACGAGGTTTTGCTATGTATAGTAGGAGAATTCGTAACATAATTTTTCAAATGATCCCATAATGGTTGGTGTTGACCCTTGATCTTCTGACTTTAAAAGGATCAACTCTTGTGCATCATCTTTATGCCTCACAATTCAGTTGTAATGTGCTTTTTAACAAGAATTTTAAAATAAAAGTGAAGTCAGAAAATAACAGGATTTAATTTTTTTTTTTACAAGGGCACTTATAGAAATTGTACGTGCTTCATTTTTGAACATTGTCTTCTGCTTTGCAACACAGTCCATCTTGTAGAAGTATCTACTCACCGTTCATCTTCCAGCAGTTTCCATGTTCAGCATGAACCTTAACTTATCCTGTACTACATCTTACCAACTGCTATTCTACCTGTCTGCAAGCTAACTAATCACCAGACTCTCACCATGGCCTCAGTGATGACGTTATCTCATCATCCCTTAGCACATGGTCTGTGGTAGACGAATCCAGAACATTCCTTGGCTAGTGTTTGGTGCAGTAAAAGTGATTTCATACCCTCCCTTCCTGTCTCTGACTGCCTGTTATGCTATATAAGACCTGAATAACAACCTCAAAACTGAGTTTGTGCTTTGATAGCTGAGAAGAGGGGAGTGACCACATCAGGAACTTGGACCTGAGTAAACAGGTATGCTCATGTTTGCCACTACGGCCAACATCTCCGTGCCAGCCACAAGATAGGGAAAAGAGTGTGCAGCTCAGCTTTGGTCCATCTTTGAACTTTAACTTGATCAGGCCACCTGTCTTATTCCATCCTGGAAGCTGAATGTTTGGATGTGTTAACGTCTTTCTACTTTTCCGCTTGGCAATTAGGGATTTGCTCTATGTTGAACTCTACTTGTATTTATGTCAGGTGATATTTCTCACCTGTACATCATGTATACATTGATTTAGCCTATCTTGTTTCAAACTAATTTGCGGTGCATTCATTGGACAGCCATTGTGAGCACTGAACTTTGGTAGAAATGTTTCCTGTTTGCATTCGTACGTCAGAATTAGACCAGTTTGCAAACATTTCATGTTATGAAAGTGATTTTTATTAGATTCTTCAAGCTTTAGTCCAAATCTTTCTTTAATTTTATATAAAATTTTGTGCAATTTTTAACTCTTTGCAGACAATTTTTTTTCTAGTGCTGTCCTGTGTTATATTTTATTCTTCCCCAAGAAAGCTGTATGTTCACAATGTAGGCAAAAGGAAGATACAAAGTCCTATTTATTACAATATGAATTCATTTAACAATTAAGATAGACTTTATAAGCAATAAACATGTAGTTAGACAGTTTGTCCCTTTCCTTCTTATATTCTCCATGTGGTATTTCTTGAAGCAAATTCTAGGATGAAGTTCAGGTTTCTTGCTGCACGTGTTGAAAAAATACACTGCTTCTCTTCCACCCTTCTTTTGCCTGTTGATGCAAACTGCACAATTTTTAGAATTTCCCTTGGGCTTAGAATGTATGAACCAAGGCTTCGCATTAACGTGTGTTGTTTATTTACAAAGTCTGGATCAGTTGAATGATAAATTCTCCCACCATTGTCTCAATCACTGCCATATGTATTGTCTTCATTCTTGCTTTCAACTACATCCACTTCACTAGAACTGTCATTGTCACTTTCAGAAACATCGAACTCGCTGTCCATAACAGATAACACTAGCCAACATGATTTTGCGGTAAAATAGAAAATATGTAATTCTAATGGAAATCGCTGCCCTGATTCCGAAAATAATGCTATTTTTATCCTATCACGTCTAGTTTTGATGTAATTCGGTGTTTTAGTATCTGCATGAATTCCTAAGATGTAATGTTGAGAGATGTTCTCGCGCAACTTTTTTTTAGAATACAATTATGTGATTCGATTTGTTATTGTTTGCATTGCAATCTGACGATGAAGAAATAGATTTCGAGCCACATCAATATGACATACCTTCAGACAAATTCACGCAATGCGAATTGAATGATCTAATAAGGGACTTGGAGCTAACCAAAGAAAAATGTGAATTACTTGGTTCAAGATTGCGCAAAAAGAATATGTTGGCGCACAGTGTTACATTTTCCTGGTACTGAGATCGTGACAAAGAATTCCGAAAGTATTATATTCAAGAAGATGAACTTGTATTTTGTACGGATGTTTCCAATCTTCTACGTCAATTGGGAGAGAAAGAGTATGATCCTAGTAACTGGCGTTTTTTTATTGACTCTTCCAAAAGAAGTTTAAAGGCTGTTTTGCTTTATATTACAAATGTTCTGGCATCGGTACCACTTGCACACTCCATAAAAATGTCTAAAACATACGAGACCTTAAAGTTGGTGCTTGAAAAAATTAAATATCACGAGCACGGGTGGCAAATTTGCGGTGATTTGAAGATCATTGGATTGTTGCTGGGACAACAAAAGGCTATACAAAATTTCCCTGTTTCCTACGCGAATGGGATAGCAGGGCACAGGGCAAACATTGGGATACAGTGAATTGGCCAGAAAGGAAACAACTACAACCAGGATCCAAAAATGTCTTGAATGTAAGTCTTATTGTCCATGAAAAAATTCCACTTCCACCCTTGCACATCAAATTAGGATTGATGAAATAGTATGTCAAAGCATTAGATAAAAGTAGACTATGCTTCCAATATTTATCCACTAAAATTATCCTCATTGCCAGATGCAAAAATCAAAGAAGGCATATTTGATGGACCACAGATTCGTAAACTGGTGAAGGATAAAAATTTCACAGATACGATGACCAAAATTGAGAAAGAGGCATGGAACGCATTCAAAGATGTAGTGACTAAATTCCTTGGCAACATTAAGGACCCTCAATACAAAGAAATTGTAAGGAAAATGTTGGTAAAGTTTAAGGAACTCGGTTGTAATATGAGACTTAAGCTTCATTTCTTAGCTTCGCATCTGGATTATTTCCCTCCAAATTTAGGAGCTGTCAGTGAAGAACAAGGTGAAAGGTTCACCGGGGTCTCAAAGATGCAGAACAACGCTATCAGGGACGTTGGGATGTGAATATGATAGCCGATTACTGTTGGTCGATTGCACGGGACTACCCTTCTAGAGATCATTCAAAAACTTCAAAAACCCGGAAATTCCACGGAAAACGGAAAAAGGAGGAGGTGTGAATCTAACCTGCACATAATGTAAGTAACAAAACTACATATGTTTAACCATGTAATTTTTATTCAAGGTACGGTTATGTTAATTTAAAAGCAAATGTACAGCCAAAACCAAATAGGCGCTTTATGCTTCATTTTCATGAATTTCAGTATACATTCAAAATATAATACAAACCATCTACTTGCTTACAAAGCAGCATTTATGTGTATTTAATGCATGCAAAATATGATTATGTTTTTCAAGCTGAAATTTATATTAATATATCAAATTTAATCAATTCTAAGTATCAACAATTTTACGTAAAAACAAAATAATATTTTGTAAAATTGCCACTAAACCAGACGTGATACACCAAAACTAAATTTTTTCTCGAATTCTGCGTTAAGATGTACATAAAACCCACCTATTTGCGTTTTTACCGCACAAAAAGTCTTTTCTTGCAGGCTAGTGTAATTCATCACCGCTGTCAATTTCATCCAAAAATATAGCTATACGGAGTGGCACTACCTTGTCTGCGTGCCGCCATTTTTACAGTAGACAACAACTTGTTCTTTATTTACCTGTAAAACTTGCAAAACAAAGTTTAAACGCATCTAGAAGGCTGTGAAATTGCTAGAAGTTCTATACAATGACAGCAGCACACATAATAGCTTCACGCGCATATATATAGTAAAACCTGTCATCAGCAGAAACCCAAGGGATCAGAAATTTTTTCCGCTGTATGCAGGATTCCATTTCATAAAGGTGGATAAAAAAAAATCGTTAATACATACATCTGTTATATAATCCAGCAGTAGATGTATATGATTTTGTGAGGTGGCAGATACATTGAAAAAAGAAAATTTACAGCCTGTTTCCAATCATTTGACCGGGTCAGGGATGGAATTAATGAAGCCCCATCTAGCGGCAAGGATAGGAAATGTGCTGGCTGCCGAAGCCTGTCACACTCCTGTGGGGCAATGATAAATGATTGATAGATGAAGTGAAATGTTAATGGAGAGTGTTCCTGGAATGAAATATGACAGGGAAAACCAGAGTACCCAGAGAAAAACCTGTCCTGCCTCCACTTTGTCCAGCACAATTCTCACATGGAGTGACCAGGATTTGAACCATGGTGAGAGGCCGGTGCGCCGCCGCCTGAGCCATGGAGGCTACAGCAGATACAATAATGACACAAATTACACGCTTATATACACTAGTTCATCATCACTAACACAGATCTGTTCTTGCTTACAACTTCTTCATAGTGAATAGTAATACGGTACATACATTTATTTCATACACATTTCATGTTTTATAGAAATAACATCATCATCCTCCTTCCAAGTATTGGGCCATGTGACCCGTTACGGTCTTGCATTTTACTTTTTGCAAAACTTGAAAGCAATCAAATGAGAAATAACACCAATAGTAATAACGTATCCACACAGATGCACACAAGATGCTGTCAGTTGGTACAATTAATTTTATTCACATATGTGCACAAATTACACACATAACCTTAATCACCATATCACAAAACAAAAACAGTTCACTTGTAGAACATCAACAAGCCTCCATCTTTAAACAGTTGACAACTGACACTGAATACCACAGAGTTTACGCTTTGAAACACAGTTGAAAAACAGATGACTACTGATCAATTCAATATGGAGACTGCCTAACACGGCATGTCAGCCACGTGCTACTAAACAATAACTCTCTTCCAATAACCACAACTAACAGTAACTCTCAATAACTTAACTTCACCGTCAAGATCGTCTCTTTATATATGTGCTGGCCAACCTTCTAGAAAGTTACGTTACAAAAAAAGCTACCTTGAATATTCTAGAGTGCGTGAATACACAGAATACAATGTACAGAATATTCTCAAACGTTCTAGTGCCTTATTACCGTTCTGGAAGTTACAGTGTGTTTCACAATTACAGTTTATATATACAGGTAAGAATAAATTATAATATTAATTTACAGGTATTTACACTAACGGAACTGATATAAATGTCTATTACAACATATGCTTCATGACATAACCACAGCCAAACTGTGAGAAATCTTGGAGTGACAATGAACGAAACTTTAAATTGGTCTGAATATATCAAGAATGTGTGTAAAAAAAATATTTTCGATACTCCATTCGGTTAAAAGAAACAGCGATATCTTAGCTTGTAATGTGAAAGTCAAACTCATACAAACACTAGTGCTTCCCATCCTCGACTACTGTGACGTCATTCTGGTAGATGCAACAAAAGAGCAGACTTCGAAACTTCAGCGAGCGCTTAATTGTTGCCTTAGATTTATATACAGTCTGAGTTATGATACGCATGTCACCCCATACTATCACACTATTTCATGCCTGAAACCTGACAAACGACGAACGTATCACATACTGATACTGATATACAGACTGCTCTCTGAAGACAGACTACTATACATTTCTTCCCAGCTTAAGTATTTGTCCTCCTTTCACAGCAGTAATATCCGCTCTGGTACCTCCCTTTCTATTCCTGTTCACCAATCCTCTATGTACAACAATTCCTTTGTTGTGGCGGGTTCTAGACTTTGGAATTCCCTGCCAGTCATTGTCAGAAATTCCACCTCATTACCTAAATTTAAGACTGCTTGCCGAGACTACCTGCTAAATGCAGCTGACTAACTTGTATGACTGGAAGATCGAATGAATGTGAGTTAGAAAAGTGTAATGTATTTTTGTGTAGATTATTATTTACTATATAATATGTACTCAAACTCTGCTCCCAATGATGTATCACTACAGTGGTTAAGTGTAAGAGAGGGCCAAGAGCCCTAACTTCGCCACCTACAAAGGCATAATAATAACCTCACACACAATACGATCATTCAGCTATGTAAATAATAATAATACTAACACTAACACAGAAAGCTTCCAAATTCTATCACGCTGTACGTCAAATACTTTGGGATAAAACATTTCTGTTAGTTTCCAAGATCAGCTTGTACAAAATGTATCTAGTACCTATATTGACGTATAGCCTGGAAGCAGCAACACTTATGGACCAACAAAGAGTCGTCTTCAGGCAACAGAAATGAAGTTTCTCTGTTCTTGTCTACAAAAAACAAAAATGGATAAAATAAGGAATGTGGATATCTGACAATAGCTTGGATTGGAAAGAAGCTTGCTGGAGACTTTAGAAGTGAAGAGATTGCAGTGGTTTGGTCACATGAAAAGAATGAACTCTCACAGGACTCCTTGAACATACTTTGACCACGATGTTCTTGGGAAGAGACCAAGAGGAAGACCTCGTGATGTTTGGGAAAAACAGATAATGAAGGACCTTGAAATTAGAGATGTGAACTGGTATCGCATATATGAGCAGCATCTGTGGATGGATAGAACAAACTGGAGGAGGGTCATACACAACCGCACCTGGCTTGCTGGAGTGAAGAAATGATGATGATGATGATGATGATGATGATGATGATGATGAACACTAAATGGATGTAAACACTTCATAATTATACATTCTAATAGTAGTAGTAGTAGTAGTAGTAGTAGTAGTAGTAGTAACAACATCAACAACAACAACAACAATAATAATGCTTTTGACCCCCTCCTTTTAGACCTTTCCGAGCTATTTTTAAAAACTAGTAGTAGTATTATGGGATGTCTTTAACATATTATAAGGTCCTTTGCTGATGCATTCTAGCAAAATGTGAGGTTCATAATTTTAAATGGTTCTGCTATCCAGTCCAGTCCACTCCAATCCATTCTATCTTTAAATGGAAAATTGTTTGTTCTAGTTGTTGGATACTGAACAACGGGCTCAGGACTTGCAAATGGATGTTCGTTTATTGAGTGAGCTTGCTGGTGAAGCAGGTTCATCATTAGACACAGCACAAAATGATCTGCTCACTATTTCTGATGAGTTGGCCCAACTATACCATCATGTTTGCACAGTAAATGGTGAGACTCCTAGTCGTGTGCTGCTGGAACATGAGAAGCATGGTGGAATGACTCCTAGTAAGTACTGACTGGGATATTGAAATAGCTACATTTGCACCTAATAATGTTATTGTCATCATTAGTATACCTTTTAATTTGTGTGGTTGTTATTGAACTTTGTTACACAGTTGAAACTGCCCATAACTAAACCTGGATTAAGTGGAAACTTTTTTTTTGTAGTTCCAGATTATTCTGTTAAAATCCATGTAAATTAACCATGATTAAATGGAAACTGTCCATTGTGAAAACAGAAAGGAAAATCAGGCATATAACAGAAATTATTACTTTAGAGTACAGTTCAATATTGTTTAGTGTCCGATCTGCTCTCATGTGGAAAGTTGTTTCGATGACATAGGCTACAGGAGTGAATACAGTGGAACCTCGAATCTCCGTTTTTTGAGGGACCATAAAAATAAAACGTACAACACGGGAAAACGGAAAATCCGGGAATGAATGAAAACCATCAACAATTTGGCTAAACATCACAAAAATGAAATATGTATAATTATAATGTTACAAAAACTCCTAAACCAAACCAAACTACAGCCCCAGTGGGACTTTGCCTGCCAAGCGACTGCTGCTCAGCCCGAAGGCCTGCAGATTATGAGGTGACGCATGGTCAGTGTGACGAGTCCTCTCGGCCGATATTCCTGACTCTCTAGATCTGGGTTGCCATCTGGACCAATTAGATAGCTCCTCAATTAAAGGTAATCACGTAGCCTTAGTGGGCCTGGAACCAGCCCTTATATCCAGGTAAAATTGCCTAACCTGGTCGGAATCGAACCCAGGCCCTCTGGATGAGAGGTAGGCATGTTAGACTGTGAAACCGCATTAATTACCAGTACGCGAGTTCAATATCTCGATACTTTATATTAAATTTTACGGGGAAATCTTCGTCAGTTTCCCGTGAAAATTTCTTTTAGTTAAGCAACTTTGATTAGCCAAACTCTTCGAAAAATCTAATAACGCGAAGCCGAACGACAATCAGCCACAAGCAGTTTTTAATTCTCTCATCCAATAAAATAAAGTACATTAGATACAAAAGCACCCAACATGATGGTGAAATGCCTTCTTTTCTTAATCTTTCATTGTAATTTGATCTCTGGTATACTGTTCGTAGTCAGTTTCTGGAAATCTTGTACCACGTAAATTGGGCCCACATCAACTTTTAAAGGTTATGTTGAACTTGAAAACATGGTTTCGAATGTAAGTATCGATTCTCAAAATTTTCGAATGTAAGTATCGGTTCTCAAAATTCTCGAATGCATTATATTCAATTCTGCCCGTCACTGTATAATCAAGGTATAATCCAGTCAAATTGGAAAGAGAAAAAAAATTAATCGAAACTTCAGAAATTACGGTTATTCGTGACCTTGAGGTCATCTGGAAAGGGCGCTTGCTGTACATGTCAGTACCGGTACGAGTTGGAAATGATACAAACCATTTAAATGTAACATGCGCGAATAAAACGACTGCGGGTTTTGGCATTTTAAAACGAAAACATAAAATTCCCAGTCTATATTAGGACCAAAACAGTAATAGGCAATCCCAAAACCTCCCATGGCTTTCTTTTTTAATGTTAGATGCAACATCTGTTCTGGTCTCGCTAACATAATCGCGTGCGATAATATTAAGATACTAAATTTGTGTTGAGAAGGAGCAGTTTCGATTCCTGCCTGAAAGCCCAGTTACTCAACAGTGCCCTGAGGAAAGTGCCAAAAACCTGTTTGGCACTACGATCGAAAAAAAAAAGTAAAAAATATAAACATCTAACCCTGGATATAATGTGGACGTTTTATAGTGCGAACATTTGACGAAACTCGTTCCGTCTTCAAGCAGAGCTGTCGAAATGCGCCGTGTCTCCTTACAATATTGTTGTGGGCACTCTCTGCTTTATGATTTCCGAGATTCTTTAAACAATACCTACCACCCGAATGCGATGCTAAGATGGTCCCTTATGCAAGTTCACTGCCGATCGCTCTAATTATCGCAATGACGGGGCGTTAACGCCAAGATCCATAAGTATGCCATAGCCGTCCTTTCGTGAGATACAGTTTATTAAAAAACGATTGATCGAGGATTTAGCGTTGATGGGACCGAAATTTCTGGACGGTTAATCTGGGAAATAGTTCCTTCGAGGAACGGATGATGCGGGATTTTTACAACGTGATTTAATTACGATGCTTGTGGACCACATAATTTGAATGCATTTTCCGGGAAAATGTAGTTTCCGGGAACGGATAATCGAGGTTCCACTGTAACTCATTCCCCAAATCTATTTCTAGGTGGGTAATTACACTGTGCTGATAACATCTCCACTAACAAGGACATTCCTTGAGCCTGCTTAGTGCGTTACATTTCTTTGTTCACACTATACAGTAATTACTTAAGTCTGAGTTAACTCTATGGTTTCAAAGAAGAGAAATGTGTTAGACCTGAATGCTAAAATGCAAGTTGTTGATGCATGTGAAAAAGAGAAGTTATTGGTAAAACATAATATCAAAAAGTTTAAAGTTGTAAAGATGGAAGTTTATAAAATTGTAAAGGCAAGAAGAGAGGTTAAATATGAGTGGTGAAGCAGTAATGGTTCAATGAAAAGAAAATTAAAGAAGACTGGAAATGAAGATATAAACAAAATTGTGTGGGACTGGTTTGTTTGTGCAAGATCAAAGAAGTTTGGAATTTCCTAGTCTGTGCTTCAACGGAAAGCAAAGGAAATTGCTGAAAAATTACCAAAAAGTGACTTTACATAAACTAATAAATGTCTGGAAAGTTTCTTAACCTTTTCATTCCCACGCCCGAGTTAACTTGGACATCCGAGTGTCTTCCGCTGTCCCAACCATGAGTTAACTCGTATTTCAAATGCCCCGCTCTCTCCCGGTGCCGAATTTAGTCGTAGGTTCCAGTTCTGACGCTGAACGTGAGATGGCATCATCTGACAATGCTCAAAGAAGAACACAGCTATCTCGATACATCGCAAGCGCCGTATATTTAGTCTCGACCCTTACACTGTTCTTTGACAGCTGTCTTGAGTCACCCAACATGGCTGCATCCACAAGCACTAGTAAACAAAGTTTGACGGAATGTGATATTTTAGATGTTTTAGGTAATGATGCTGAGTCTGACTATTACGAGCATAGTGAAGATGATATATTAGTGAATGATTCTGTGGAAAGTGATAGTAGGAGTGATTTATCTGAAGGTGGGGAGGAGGAGGAATTAGAAATCCAACCTGATCACATGGTGCGGAAACGACCGAGGTTAGTGCCACCACATACAGTTTCTCGTAGAACCTGGATAAATGACGCTAATTTTACACCAATAAAACATGATTTTTACCCAACCGAGTCTGACATTAGGGACGAACTTAACCTCAACGAACATTCTATCGAATACGAAATATTCATTACGTTATTCACAAAGGATTTGTTTTCCCACATATCAAAGGAGACAAATATTTTCGTGAGTTGCAGGCAACTCCTAATGTCTCACAAGAGCAAATGAACGTATGGCACGATGTAGATGAGGCTGAATTAATTGTTTTTTTTTCTCTAACCATGTTGATGGGTCATGTAAGGAAGCCCAGTGTTGCAGAGTACTGGAGCCTAGATCTCAGATGATTCTAAGACTGCTACATTTCAATGACAACAGTACAATGTCACCTGGAGATAGGCTACATAAAATTAGACCAGTAATAACAGCTCTGATGCATCCAAATAAAGTGATAGTGCCATTTGAAAACCTTGCCATTGATGAAATTTTACTGCTTATCAAGGGCCCGTGTGTCATTCCTCCACTACATACCATCAAAAAGGTCGAGGTTTGGTTTGAAACTCTTTGTGTTAGCTGACTGTGAAACTGGTTACATTCTGGGTTTTATCATATATGTTGGTAAAGGTACAGAAATTGACTTTGAGGAATTGAAAGAGGCTGGAATATCAGGAAGGGTTGTTTTGACACTGATGAGGCCATATTTTGACAAGGGGCATAAGCTTTTCATTAATAATTGGTATATGTCTCCATTTCTTTGTGAGAAACTCCACGATAAAGGTACAAATGTATGTGGAACTGTGAGAAGAAATAGACAAGACTTGCCAGTACCAGTTGAGAAGAAACTTGAGAAAGGAGAGATATAAGTTCATCATACTGATAAATTATTTATTCGCTGGTGTGACAAGAGAGAAGTGTATACACTTTCAACAATGCATGACAGTGAAATGGTGACTGTAACAAAGTGTGATAAGCAGACCCTAAAACCCAAATTGATAGTGCATTATAATGAAAACATGGGACCAGTGGATTCTGCTGATATGCAGCTCAGCTTCATCGAGTCGGGAAGAAAGTGTATCAAATGGTACAAAAACTTTTCTTTCATATTCTGGACATTGTTGTTAGGAATGCCTGCATAATAGTGAAGATGCTAACAGGATCAAACGTGTCCCTAAAGGAGTTCAGATTGAACCTCATTCGCCAAATCCTGGAGCAGTTTAGCAGCCATCAGGAAACTACCAGGAAACGTCCATCATCCTGTCCACCACCAATGAGACTTGTGGAAAGACACTTCCTGTCGCTTATGCCAGCTACAGCGAGCAAGAAAGGGCCTACCAGAGAATGTGTAGTGTGTTCCAGGACAAATAAAACAAGCCATAAGAGGAAGGAAACTAGATATGAATATGTCAAGTGTAGTGCTTCACTTTGTGTACATCCCTGGATGGAAATTTACCACACAGTAGTGAAGTTTCGATGAAAATGTGAAGGGATATGTTTTAATTTCATTTTTGGTCATAAAACTTTGTAAATAGTTGTAAATGTAAAATAAATGTTAGCTTATTTCAGCTAGTGTGAAATTATCCAGAATAACCCGGGATGGGGCATGCATAAGCAGGAAAGATACTTGGGAGTGAACAGGTTAAAGAGACACACTATTATTTTGAAGACTGACTTTGGTGAAGCTGAGACGTTAGTTAAGAGGCCGAACTATTGTCACAGAGGGTTACAAGCCAAAGAATATCACCAACAGTGTAGAGATGGGATTGTGCTCAACTCTTTCCTGTGGACATTCTGCAACTCCCTATCTGGTGAAACCTGGAGTAGTAATTTATCAGGGATAGTTCTTCACTAGATAATTTATTTTGTAAAAGTCACTTCATATATTATCTGTTTCAAATTTTCAACAAGAAAAGGTGCACTATACTTAAAAAAAAAAAAAAAAAATACAATATTACAAAATTAACACAGGAACTCCTAATTTGGTGTGATACATCAAGAAGTGTCCAATGCTGTGCAAGTTTTCACATTATCGTCGTAATTGCACACAAAGGCAGACTCAATTGCTGTACCTGATGGGGCTCTTCTTTTCCTGGTCATGCAGAGAACACTTTACTTCACCCTAAAGTCCATTACTTCTTTTCATCCTTGAGGCCTCCCAAGTGAAAATATTTAGACAGCGATTCATAACGTGCTTCAGACATTTAATTACATACTATATTGCACTGAATAAGCATGGCAGAAAAATACTCTCTTTATTCAGGCAGCTGATATACCCCATATAAATTAGAATAACTATAAATGCCGTTTTTTTCTTTGAATGTGTAGTCTTCCCAATATTTCTTTATTTTCAAACCACTCATCTCTTATAGGTCACCTGTAATTTTGTAGTCTCAGCTAATTTTTGCAAAAAAAATCACTGCCGATGTCGAAAATTCTATACAGGCCCATAGTCTGAAACAGAATTATCTGGAAGATGGAAACATATTTGTCCAAGTAGGCCTAACATTTGGACAGGGACAGTACCTGAATGAGCGTCTCCCATCCCATCCAATGTATTTAGACTTCTTCCAGGTGCATTTTCTGTGCCAGCTGTTTCCACATCACTTTCATCCTTCCAAGAATTTCAAACTTGCTATCATTATTTTCGTTAACATACTGATGTAATTAGTAACACATATCCTCTTCATTCAACTTACAATATGCAGCCATGTTGCTGCAGTATGTTGACATTTCTTCAGCTGTTGGTTTTTCTAAGAAAAGTCATAAAAACAAGGTATTCTAGCATTCTAAGCAGGTTAATTGTATCTAGGAAGTGTACGGAATTCCCTTGTGTCAAGAAGTTATATGTTTAGTCCAGAGATAGCAGAGGACGATGGTCTGAAACTCAAGTATGTTGTACTATGCATACCGCAGGAGACCCCTTGCGAGGCCAGTACTCTTTAGTATGCAACCTGCAGAAAAGAGTTAAAAGGCGAAAGGTGCTATGGCAGGAAATTTTCAAAAAAATGGCTGGCAGTTTTGTTGTGTTCATTTATGACCGGGGAGATGGAAAAATCCCTTGTTATAAGAAATGCACCAAAACTGAGATGTTTTAAGAACGTAAACATTAATAACTTCCTGTTTTGTGGAAATTGAACAAGAAGGCATGGATGACGTCTGAAATAATGGAGGAATGACTGAGAAATTTTAATGAGAGAATGATGAAATCATACCTTGTCCTGTTGTTTCTCGACAGTGCTACATGTCATTCACACCTTGAGCTACCCAAAGTAAAGTTAGCATTGTTTCTGCCCAACACATCAAGTATTACACAACCAGTAGACCAGGGAGTTATAAACTGTGTGATGATGTATTATTGCAAAAATAAGTCTTGTGATCTCTCATTGCCAATATTGAATCAGGAACTTCTGCCAGCAGTCAGGCACAGTCTGTTTCTGTGCTTGATGCCACTGTTTGTATTGCTGATGCAGTCAAACAAGTTCCACCAAGCACAGTATGATCTTGCTTCATGAAAGCAAATTTCAGGTATATGAATGGTGGAAAAGAATCAGCTGCTGCCGATCACTCTTGAGAATCTTCAGGAAACACTTGACCTAGCCAACTTTGTTAACCCGCGAGTGGTCGCTAGCCAAAATGTAACGTGAGTGGACACGCGTGAGACTTTCTCTCACATCAAAATAAATATGACATTTTTCAGTTTTGTGGGGCGTAAGGCTGAAATTTATCACTGAAATCAAACGCAAGTTCTACCTTATATATTTTAGATAAAAATGAAATAAAGAAAATGAAATGGCGTATGGCTTTTAGTGCCGGGAGTGTCCAAGGACAAGTTCGGCTCGCCAGGTGCAGGTTTTTTGATTTGACTCCCGAAGGCGACCTGCGCATTGTGATGAGGATGAAATGGTGATGAAGACGACACATACACTCAGCCCCCGTGCTAGTGAAATTAACCAATTGTTAAAATTCCCGACCCTGCCAGGAATCGAATCTGGGACCCCTGTGATCAAAGGCCAGCACGCTAACCATTTAGCCATGGAGCCAAACATAAATATGAAATGATTAGCTGTTTATTAAAGACACAAATTGCTACTTAAAATAACATATGCAATGTACATAAAAGTAACTTCCGTCCTGGAGTTGTAAAAAAAAAAGTATCTCACACATGCATCATATCTAATATTTACGTAAAAAGCAAGGTTTCTGAACACAATAACATTTTCAAAAACAAGAAGTGCTCATAATATAAATACTAACGCGTACAACAGGAGTAAGTTTTCCGCTCCACTTCAACATAACACCAACGCCATTAGTCGCGCGATGAGAGAAACTCTCACGCAGTGCGCACGGTCATATAGGTACCTTTGTTCTGACTAGGGGAGGGGGTGCTTACCTTTCAAATGTGTATCGCTCTACTCATGACAGTTATAAACTCAGCTAGAAGAGGGAACAGTCACCTCCCTTTCATCACTGTGAAGTAATATCACAATAAAAACTAATGTGAGAGAAAATCTCATATAGCGACCACTCGCGGGTTAACATACAAGCCAAGGACCATGCAACTTTAGATGTGAATATCGAAACTGAAGCTAACCTTAGAGACATTGATCAATTAATTGCTGATTATCAACAAAAGGACAAGGAAATACAGGAGCGGACCTAGCAGCCAAGATGTTTCCCGAGGGTGGGATGTCTCCAGAATGCTCCAGAGGGTTGATACATCCAGAGCACTCTAGGTGGTGAACCTTTTTTGGCTGGTGATCCAGGGCCTCCTAGTAACGTCAGAGAGAGGATGGCACATCCAACTTCAAGCCCCTCCTTCTTGCGGTGAACATCGATGATGGGTCAGTAGCCTAGCTATGACGTTGATTGCTCGTGGGCAGGACCATATCACAGCTTATCCTGTTTAAATTGAGTTTTACAATTTTTGTGGAAGATTTTTCAGTTATTTAGAAGAGGATTTGAAATTCTGTTCTGAATTGATCTATATAAGTGTTTCTGGATTTGTAAAAAGAAAAGAGAGCATGTTAGTGTGCTGGATTATAAAATATGGGTGTGCCTAAAAATGAATAGAAGATTTCATACTCGTTAGTGTTAAAAATTCAGTTGTGTGACAAAATGTGAAGGTATTATACTGGTAAGATGGTCCAAATGATTTGAACAAAGAGAGGAGTGCAACAAAATGACTGTCTCGTCTCTTCCAGTTTCTTTTCATTACACTCATGGGTGATGTAAAGGAAATCAAAGCAATGGAAAATGAAGATTTTTAATGCCTTTGTCCCTGCTGGTGATGTTGCCATTTAGGTAGATGGAAGTATACTTCCTGATACTAAAACTGAAGACTCTTGTGCAGTAGAATCATTGCCAATTTTTTGTGCTTAGACCCTTACTGGGATGTTTCATAATTAAGCATTTCTTGTTTTGCTCTTTAATGTATTTTTGTCCATTACCCCATTCACCAATTCAGGAAAGTGACCTGCAGTGTTGAGGGCAATTTGTAGCAAAACATAGAAATGTAGATAACTACCATTAAGAGTTCAAATTAAGTGCGAGTAAATGCTAGTCATTGGCATTGAAAATGAGTAGAATATGTACTCCTTGTAACCTCATACTCAAGAGAAAGAAGATGTAAATAGTTTTATATACACTAAAAAAAAAAATTCTGCGCACCATGAACAAATTGCACAAGTACTACAAAGGTTGCTGCATAGTATTATCATGGGCTGACATGTATTTCATTTGTGTTTCATGCTGATTGCTTGTGTGGAAATGCCACTAGGTAGTATACGTGTCCTTCCCTCATTCATGAAGGCTTGGGCCTACGCTGGTGGACCACCATCAGGGAGGGTCATTTCATCGTGGGACAGCCTGTAAGCAATCCATGGACATTGCTGCTTACTGTTTAGAGACATAGCTTTGGCAGCTGGGAATATGCATGTGGCCACCAGTACCATAAATAGGCAGCCAGTAGAGCAGGATATGTTGTCGTCATGTTCCTTACAACATTTACCATTACAACCTGAGAATTGCTGAGCACATTTGAACTTCTGTCAGAAATGTGCAGCATGGCGGCGTGTGGATTGGCAATGAGTTGTGTTCATTGACAGCTGAATTTGAGTTGGGAGATATGCTGGCAAGCACAGTGATCCATTCTTCATTGTAGAGCTGCTCACCACCCCATCGTGAGGTGCCATGGTGTAGGGTGCCATTTCCTACAATTCCTGCTCCCCACGGGTGATTGAAGGAACTGTGACAGTGTGGAGATATGTCCAGGAAATTCTGTAAATGTGTGTGCTTCCCTTCCTTGTGCAGTTCTACAACCCCTTTTTCCTGCAGGATAATGCCCAGCCTCACACAGCACAGATATCTCTAGTCTGCCTTTGTGATGTCAACATGCTTTCTAGATCACTAAGGTCTCCAGACTTCTCGTCCATCGAGAACATTTGGGACCAAATTGAATGGCAGCTTTAGCCAGTGGCAACCATCCTCATCCTCAGAAGAATATCTGACAGTTGTATGCTTCCATGTCCAACCATATTTTTGCTTGTCTCCATGCTAGGAGTGGTCCAGCACTGGACTAAGTACATCCTGTAAGTGTTTGTTACTCTGCAATAAACGCTTAGTATTGTACAATATTTTGATGTTTTCTTTATACTAACCACTTATGTGCCCTTGCAATGGGGTCCATTGTGTGTAATTATGATGATGATGATGATGATGATGATGATGAAAGTATATTTGGGTATAATAATAATAATAATAATAATAATAATAATAATAATAATAATAATAATAATAATAATAATAATATGGCCTCAGCTACCGTGTGCAGACATTTCAATTTGACGCCATCTGGCTGTCTGCTCGTCAATTTCGACGTTCTGTTTTACTCTAGGCCCACTAGATGGCAGACCGAGTAAACCGAAACTCTCTTGGGTGTCCGTGGCGGAGATTTAATGAATTTTGTCGGGTAAGCACCAAATGTGTCACCAGAGATCTTTTACATGCCGACATCGTATGACATGGAGTGTCGAATGGACTTCTTTTCCGCCCTTCAAAAATCCGATTACCTCTGCCGGGTTTGAACCCGCTATCTTGGGATCCGGAGGCCGACACTCTACCGCTGATCCACAGAGGCAGCTATGTTTGGGTATGATATCATGTGATGGAAGAGCCAACTTGAAGTGATAACTGAATGAGGAATGGATCTTGTTCATTTTCATCATCTAGAATCCAGTTTGTTCTAGCAACTTCGAGAGTGCTATCAGATCCTGTTCCAAACTTACCTCCAGCCTATCAATTGTATTTTACAGTCTCGAGAACTGCACATTTGAACTTCTGTCAAGAGAAGTAGGTCATTTACAATATTGAAAAATGCAAAAATCTATATGGGACTGATCAAACATGAATATACACTCATCAAAAAAGGTTGAGCACATACCATATTCTATTGTGTTGAGGTGGAACCAATATATTATTCCATGTGAAACTCAGAATAGTAAATGAAATGTAAAAGTACACTTCTTGTAACTTTGAAACCAGTTTGAAGAGAAAAACACTCAGTATGCAACTAAACCAAACATATTAAGGAACCTCCTCAGTTACAACATCACAAATTAAAGAGGTGGTGGTGGTGATTATTGTTTTAAGAGGAAGTACAACTGGGCAACCATCCTCTCACAAATTAAAGAGAATTTTCAATGTAGTCACAGGAGTAAATAACGTGTTGCTCCTCCATGAACACTGGGACACTTTTGAATGCGATGGGGCATGCTCAGTACCAAATCGTTAAATTGAGGCAAACAGTCCCACTCCTCGTTGGCAGCATCTTTTAGGGCCTGAATTGTTACTGTTGGATGTTGACAATTGGAAATTGCTCTTTTAAGCAAGGTCCACGCATGCTCTATGCAATTCATGTCCGGGGAAGACGCTGGCCAGTCCATTCCGCAGATCCCACATCGCTCCAGGTATCCATTTGCAGCTGCTACATGATGTGAACAAGTGTTACTGTCCTGTATAATAAACTCCATCACCTGCAGTCTCTGCAGAACCTTTTACTATGGGTTGGAGAATGTTGTGTTCGTACACTGCAGTCATCATGTTTCCTTGAATGTAAACCACTGTATGGCTGCCAAACATGATACCTACCCAGAATAGTGCTGAACCTCCAAACTATTGATGACATTCTGTTGAGAATGATTCGTTCCCTTCTTGTCCTCCATGCACAGAGAGTTGTCATCGGAGTGTAAACAATGTGCACATCATCGGTGATATTCTGGACCATTGATCTTGGGTCCAAGTCTGATGTGCTGTAGCCTATCAAATACAAGCCACCCTGTGATGTTGTCGAAGTGGGGGAGTCCTGAGAGGTCTTTTTTAATACAGTCAGCTATCTTGGAGTCTATTGTACACAGTTTTGGTACTTATAATAACTCCCATGGCATCTTGAAGCTTGTGGTGCTGAGTAGTAGCTGTGCATGTGGGGTGTCTCCGTGCAGATATGCGTATATTCCGTTCTTGAGCTGCTTCTGTTTTGCATGGACAGCCTGCACGATGCTGATCTGCTACTGAATGGGGGTCTTGGAACTTTTTCTACAACCTCTGGAGACAAGACTTTGATTTGTATAAACAGTGTTGGCAACGTCAACTTGTCTCATGTTTTGTTGCATCAGAGTGGTGATTTTGATGTGATCTGCTATAGACAGCATATGGCGAGGGATTTTAGTGCTCAGTGCATAGAAGCAGGGCACACAGACAAGCTTGCTTGGAAGTCACCTCAGTTCTAGTGTACTGGAACTGTTTACCAGTTATGAGTTGGATGACCTTAGCTGTGAAGAAGGCAGAGTTGCCATGATTTAAACAATGTACTTGCTGTCTAATATAAATGAAATATAAATATTTAGACATTATTGGGTAAACTGCAAATATGTTTTAAGTTGTTTTGATGAGTATGTGAGAAGAGACGTACTGGTAAATCTAACCATAGAAGAAAGGTTTAGTCCCCTGAGAATGATATGGTTTAGCCATGTAAAGAAGATCAGATTAACCTACCACCTCCAAAACATAACTAGGGAAGAAACATGCTGAGGTTAAGACCAGCAATCTGTTACTTTTGAAAATATCATCTTGAAGCTTTTAAATGTAGCAGGAGATGTAATGTACATATTTCAAGGAGAACTGTAGATAGCTTACTTTTGACTGAAAATGAATGAATGAATGAATGAATGATCAATAGAAAGTAATATTGAAAAATGGCTTCCAGGCCATTACAAAGAAGAGATGAGAATGTTTGATGATTTATTTTAGAGTTTTGCCAGAAAAATTGGAGTTGTCTTTCACAAATTTGTAACAGGGACCAAACACCTGATTTCATTGAGAATGAAGATCTTATATTAGAACTGATAGTAGTGAGAAACAGAGATGAACTATTACGCTATGTATAACTGCCGATGAAACTATATTAAAGCAAGTTTGCCTACAAATAAAACTATATTTTATGTATTAACCCTAGAACTGGCAATGTTAAATCTCGTGTTGGCAGCCATATTTGGCAGCTTTTAGTTGTCTAAATAAAATACAATTATTCACGAGGTATGAAATAAATCTACAAAGTTTTATATATCTACGTAGAGCTCGTACACTAAGGATTGTCGTGTTGACATGAAATTGCATAACTATTTTGACTAGAATAATGTACAGTCTGTTCAAAAAGAGGAAATCCCAAATTCAAAATAATAATGTAACTTTTGATCATATATACACAAACATATGAATCGTCAATAATTTACCTGTAATGCATTAGCAAAAGTGTCATCACTCTGAGGGGTATATTCAAACTATTATGGAAAATGTATTGACATGCCTTGTTCAGGAGGTGTGACTTCAGACCACTTTCTTGCAATAGGTTGCTATATTCCAGGCTCGTTATCACTTACCGATATTTGATGGAAAGAAATAGCTGATACAAATTCCAAATCCGACTCAGAATTTGTTGTTTCATTCTCTATATCCTCAGTCAGATCCGTCACTTTCATTTTCAAAGTTCTCCATACTTCATCACTAATTTTCTGTAATGAAGATGCCGCATTTAGACACACACTGTACTAAAAATTTGTATAATCAATTAAATAATATATTTACAGAAGTAAATAACTTCCGTAGAATGTAATACTACAAAATAAAATGAAATAGAATAGTAAAGCAGAGCCAGATGGTTTGTTTACAAACGCTACAGCAATGGCGCTCAAACAGATAGCCAGAAAACTGCATTCATTTATTTCTGTGAATTTGCGCTCAAAGAGGTTATAACTATGAATGAAACTGAACCCACGGCCGCTGTGGACATTGAGAACGGCAAAACGTAGACTACTGTGACATCTGTTGAAGAATTGAGAAAATTACGTGATGAAATTCAAACATGTCGAATATGCGAGGGCCACTACAGCGGGGATCAAAGTGTCGAATATTCGACAGTTGCTTGTTCTAGGGTTAAAAAATAACTTACAGTGCAATTAAAGATATATTTATATATTTATATAATAGAGAAGGAGTTGAAAACTTTTGGGAGGAACTTGATTACATATTAGCGAAGATCCCTGATGAGCATATAAAAATCTTACTTGGAGATTTCAATGCTAAAATAGGCAGAGAAAAGAAGTATCGCACAGTTGTAGGAAAATGGCCAGCTCATAAATTAACGAACAAAAATGGCCAAAGATTAATTGAACTTTGTGCAGATCATAGACTCGTTTTGGAAACCACCAGATTCATGAGGCGACCACATAAACTTATGACATGGAAATGCCCTAACGTAAAATTGGGAGAGTTTCAGATTGATCATGTTGCCATGGATAAAGATTATCATAAAGAAATTTATAATGTCAGAGTCCTCCGTGGGGTAGACATTGACTCGGATCATTATATCTCAAAAATAAAAATCAAGTTAACACCAAAAAGGAAACACAAACATAATCATCTCAAAGCAAGGAGAAATTATGATCCCAGTTACTTAATAAATAATAAAATATATTTAGAGAGATCCAAAACACCTTTAAATGACAAATTAGAGACAATGATCAACAAACTTAAAACCATAGCTGAAGAAATTGCCCCAATCAAAAGGAGAAAGAAACATGCGTGGTGGAACGAGGAATGTGACAAAGCAATTCAAGCAAGACACAAGGCATGGATAAATGATCAACAGAGGAAAACGGAAAAATCTCGAGAAGAACTAATTAATGCCAGAAGACAAACAGCTAAAGAAATTAGGACAATTAAAAGGAATTATCAAAAGGAAATGCTTAGCACTATAGAAGAAACATTCAATCAGCATAAAACAAGAGACTATTACAAAACATTCAAGCAATATCAATCTAAATTTACCCCTCCCACACTTATGTTAAGAAATAAAAATGGTAAAATGGCACACAATAATCAGGATAATGCTAACATTCTTGCAGAATACTTTAGAGAGTTACTTAATTGTGAGGATCCTGTGGAACATTTAGAATTTGATCCTAACCCAAAAAATAAAACTCCATTACAAAAGATTATACCACCAGTTTACAATGAAGTGAAAACGGCAATTAATGCACTTAAAAACTACAAAGCAGCAGGAGAGAATCAAATAGTAGCAGAAATATGGAAGAATGCTAATGATCAGACTATTCAAAACCTACATAAATACATCATTGATATTTGGAACACGGAGAAGCTTCCTGAGGAATGGAATACAGCGATAATCCACCCGCTGCACAAGAAAGGTGATCGCTCCGATCCAAATAATTATCGGGGGATATCCTTACTTGATATTACATACAAGATTTTATCCAAGATTATATACACAAGAATCCAAGAACAACTCGACCAAGAACTTGGAGAATATCAGGGAGGATTTCGACCAGGTAGAAGCTGTCCAGATCAAATCATTAGTTTAAAATGGATAATGAAGCACCAAAGAGTTCGAAGTAAGGGTCTGGTCATCACGTTTGTAGATTTTAAAAAAGCATACGACAGTATTCATCGTGACTCATTATTAAAAAGCCTTAAAGAATTTGGCTTACATCAAAAACTTGTTAACCTCATTAATATGACTTTTAAAAATACGAAGGCAAAAGTTAAATTTAGAGGTGAATTATCAGAATCATTCACTATAAGAACTGGACTTCGACAAGGAGACGGACTTTCACCATTGTTATTTAATTGTGCATTGGAGAAGGTTATGCGTGAATGGAACAAGAAATGCCAACCAACTATCAAGATCGGTAGAAATATTAAACTCAACTGCCTTGCTTTTGCGGACGATTTAGCATTACTTGCAAATACAATAGAAGAGGCTAAATTTCAAATTGAACAACTAGAAATTATAGCTAAAAAAATGGGATTACAAATTTCATTTGAAAAAACAGAAATGATGCCAACTTTTAAAGTTGATTTACCAGTTATTCAGCTGAACAGTAATAAAGAGATTAAAATTGTTCAGAAATTCAAATATCTTGGGGAAATAATAACATGGAACACAAATGAAAAAGAAGCAATAGAACACAGAACAACTAAATTTAAACAAGCACAAAGACTTACCTGGCCAACCTATAAAAAAAAATCTCTTTCGATAAACGCTAAGCTGAAACACTATAATTCCATAGTTAAACCAGAGGCAACCTATGCTAGTGAAACTTTATTCAAATTAAATGTAAAATCTACAACAGACAAATTACAGAAAACTGAGAGAAGAATTCTTAGAACAATTATTAATAAAAAACACCAAGTTGATGGACAGTGGAGATTGTTGCCTAACAACATTGTCTATCGTGAATGTGAATCAATAATATCTACAATGCGTAAAAGAAGAATTTCCTTTTTCTGTCACATATCAAGATTAGCAGACACCAGGATATTGAAACAACTATTCGATTACTTTTTGAAGAATAAAATCAATAATAATTGGTTCAAAGAAGTTCAGGACGATTTGGAAGAATTGGGTATAACTCGGCAACAAATCAAAGACAGAAAAGAGAAGAGGATTTTGAAGAACAAAAGCATAAGTCTCAAACTAAAAGCAGTTGAACGGAAACAATATACTATATCGGACACACAAAGGGCTTCCAGGTCGGAGAGGATGAAAAAGTTCTGGGAAAAGAAGAAGAAAAAATTAACTCAAATGTATTGATTTCAGTGCTCCAATGTGGGCGTAAAATATGTAAATAAAAGTAAATAAATAATAATTTCTTGAAAAAAAATGAAACAGCAATAAGTAGCTTCTCTTTCAAAATTCTCTTCACTGATGGTAGGGATTGTTCACATTTATATAATAGAAGATCTCTCATGTTATAGTCAGTCAAGTTCAAATGATCAGTTATGCTTAATTTTAACGGATTTCTTGCTAGTCATTACCGTTAACTGTTCGATTAGACATATTTTCTTTTGTGTTTTTACAGGTGGTGATTCTGAAACTGGTCCAAAAGGTGTTGGTGAAGGTTATACTATGTCAAAGATAGAATTATTGTGTAATCAGTTGAAAACAGATGTTCCTTTGAAAGATCTTGAGAGCTTGAATGATGCAGCTGCAATGGCTAAGCATGTTGAGACAATACTGGACCAAATTAAACATCTTCGTTCTTCAGTTGAAAATACCATTGAACTCTCGAAGGCAAAGCGTGGAAGCATGTCAGAAGGTAATATTTGTTGTACAATGTTCACTTTATTTTCATCTATTTATTTTTAATACACCAGTAAAACAAAACAATTTAAGATTATAACATTTAGTCTATACCTGCTGTGTGCCTATTTCACATAGAATATTGCCTACAAATAAAACTATATTTTATGTATTAAAAAATAACTTACAATGTGCAATAGAAACCTATTGTATTTAAATTTAATTGAGTTTTTTTCTTTTTCAGGTATAGTCTGTTATTATGTTTTGTTTTTCAGGTATTTTCTAAATTTTATTTATTCATAAATTAGTTTTGCTAGACTGAAGAACCTAGCAATTATAAATTATGGAAGTCGTAATAGTTATTGTTCTGCCTTGAAATAGCAAAGTGAATTTGAATGACTGCCCAGATTTCTAGTTTTATAACAATTAAAAGTTATAGTGCTCAAGCAGTTTGATGCTTGCTGGGGTGAAGTTAGGGTAAGGGGTTTTATGACTTTGGAGGAAATATAATTTTATGAAGCAGTAAAAACTCTGTTACCAGTCGCTTTGAAGATTTATTAAATATTTCACTTCACAGTGTGTTTTGGAGACTTTGCTCCATTGTCAGGTAGTGAAGTGGTGGCAGAGATTGTTATTCTATTTGTATACAGGTACTATAGTGTTACTTTTTAAGAGGAGGAGGTATGTAGAAAATGTGATTGTGTTACATTTAAGAGTAGTAGCTATATTAAAAATGAGTTGTATACTTCCAAAGAGGGTCTTCTCCATACTGTGGACTTCTTCGATATTTGAGAAAAACTGTTCTTAAGCTTGAATATCATTTAAGCATAGAAAATTGGATGTATTTGAAAAGTTTATCCCTGTCAAAATATGGCAAATATAATTAAAATAATTGATTTCTAGTTTTTAAAATAAAATTTTGATTTAAGAAATGATTGGAACACTCCTGTGTTGTGGAGAAGTTTTGAAATGGTGAACAGTGGATATGGTCACTAACGGAACAATCATAAAATACACTTAAACCTCATTAAAACGTTTCTGCAGGAGACAACAAAAATGAATGTGTTAAGCGAGAAAACGTACTACTGAATATACATATACAAACTATCCAACAGGGATATAGAAACACTAGATAAGAATTTTTCCGACACGAGTGCATTTTACATTATATATCTACGGGTACGGTGAAAACTATATCTACAAAGGTAATCCCAAAAATAAGGTCACCTATTTTTTTTATAAATACATAGACCTGTTTATTTTTACAATGGTTTACATCATTTTACAGCTTGAACAATTAGCTATTTTTCTACATAATCACCATTTTGGTCGATGCATTTTTGTAGACGCTGCAACAGTTTTTGTATGCCCATGTCATACCAGCTCGCTGCCATGCTGCTCAGGAAGTTGTGAATCTCATCTTTCACCTCGTTGTCGGTGCTGAATCGCTTTGCAGCCAAATGTTCTTTCAACTTACGGAACAAGTGGTAGTCATTGGGCGCCGAGTCGGGACTATAGGGTGGGTGGGTGATAATGTTCCACTGAAACTGTTGCAGGAGAGCAACGGTTTGCCGGGCGACGTGCGGGCGAGCGTTGTCTTGGAGAATGTTTATGCCATTAGTCAACGTTCCTCTTCTCCGGTTCTGAATTGCCCGTCTGAGTTTTTTCAGGGTCTCACAGTACCTGTCAGCATTAATTGTGGTCCCAGCGGGCATAAAGTCGACCAACAATACCCCTTTTTGATATCAGAACACCGTTGTCATGACTTTACCGGCAGACTGTGTTTCCTTGAATTTCCGCGGCTTTGGTGAAGAGGGATGCCGCCATTGGCGTGATTGTTGCTTGGTCTCAGGTGTAAAGTGTAACGCCCAGGTTTTGTCACCCAAGACAATTGAGTCCAAAAAGTTGTCCTGTTCGGCTGCTAAGTGTTGAAGAAATGCGTGGGGAAGAATCAACTCGTTGCCGCACGTGGTCTTCAGTCAGCATGCGTGGCACCTATCTTGCGCACACCTTCTGGTATTTCAACTTTTCAGTTAAAATTCTGTGAGTGGCGCCTTGGGAAACCTCAGGAACCAAAGTGCAGAGATCATCCAGGGTGATCCGTCGATCTTCACACATGATTCGCTCAACCTTTCCCGCTCCTTTGCTCGTCATGAATTTCGGTCCGGCCGGCTGCAGACTCTCTACACAACTTACAAACATTTTGACATCCATGCACTACTCACCATACACTCAGTTGGCGATGGATTTGAATCGGTTCAGTACCTTTTGAATTAAAAAAACTAATAACTGCGCGCACTTCGCACTTGGCGGTAACATACAACGGGAAAATAATTAGTTTTCTATCATTATAAGGTGTATTGACAAGGTGGACTCAAGTAAGGAAAACTATTTTAAATAGTTCTGTAATAGAATTGCATGTTTATATGCGAGCGCGGGAAACTCTCTTCACAATATTGTGACTAACAGCCACTCGAACAGAGTTCTGAATTTATAAAAAAATAGGAGACCTTATTTTTGGGATTACCCTCGTACTATTTCTAAAGAAGAGAGGAAAATATTGAAAGGTGTGAGAAACACGAGAGAAGAAATATGAAAGCCTTCTCTGCTGGGGCTTACAAAAAACAAGTGCACTGAAAGTTGTGAAAAACACCAAACAACAAATACAAAAACATATGCACAGGGGCCAATAAAAAATATCCAAGTATTATTACAGATCACACTCTTTCTAAAACAAATGTTAGTAGGAGCCTTTTATTTCGGAGCAGTGGGTTATTAAACATTATTTTCTGTTCACACTCTTAGATAATGAATTGGAGGTTACACTCGATCATGTGCAACTGGGAGAAATCAGGAGGAATGACTTCGACCGTCATTTTGAAAAACTTTGGTCAAATCGAATGATCGAGTTGAACTTCGAAGGTACGAGTTCAACATTCGCGACCTCTGCACGCTTAAAGATGCAGATGCCAGTCCGCTTTCTGAAAGATTTAATTTTGTCTTCATTAGTATGGAATTTTACAACTTTTCCCATATCCTCAACTAGGCTATCACAAGACAAATACGCACCACGCTAGTCACTTTCACACGATTATGTTCCTAATCCAGATACGTAGGTGGTTTGAAAAGTTCTCGGAATGCACTAGAATTAAGTATCTTACCTCGGTGGAACTGCTTTTATTTTTCAACATAGTCTCCCTGTAGACTAATGCATTTGGTCCAGCGATGTTCCAATGCCTTGTTCCCATCTCAAAAATGAGATTCCTCCAGGCCTGCAAAATACCTCTCCAATTCGGTTGTCAGTTCTTCCCTTGTAGAAAATCTCTGTCCACCGAGAAAAATTTTCAGCTTGGGGAATAGATGAAAGTCTGATGGTGCCAAATCAGGTGAATAAGGTGGATATGGCAACAATTCGTACCCCAGTTGATGAAGTTTTGCCATGGCAATAACACTTGTGTGCGGCGGAGCGTTGTCCTGATGAAAGATGACCTTTTTCCTTGCCAAACCAGGCCTTGTTTCGGGTATCTTTTCCTGTAGTTGGTCTAGGAGGTTTGCATAGTATTGCCCCGTAATTGTTTTGCCAGTAGGAAGGTAATATATCAGCAGAATGCCTTCTGCATCCCAGAAAACTGAGGCCACGACCTTTCCGGCCGAACGCACTGCCTTTGCTTTCTTTGGTGGTGGTGAATCAGTATGTTTCCATTGCTTTGACTGCTGTTTTGTCTCTGGGGTATAGGCACCGTGCGCGTCGCTCTAGCGGCCGGGCGGAGAACAACACGTGAGGCAGACTCCAGACTCGCAGTAGCTGTTCTGTTATGACTGAGCGGTTAGTCACTCAGATGATAATGGCAGAGAAAAGGAGATCAAGTAAACGCAATTGTTGTGTTGTCGGATGTTCCAATACTTACGCAAATACGAGAAGTGAAGTACAAATTTGTTGTTTTCCAAAACGAGCGATAGATGTGGACTGAAGGAGGCGATGGATAATACAAGGAGTTAACCGAACGAAGTAAGTAGGTTCAGTTGATCCGATTTAATTTAATTTTTAGCACTGATGGATCACTTTGGCAACCTACGACTTACTCAAGAATATGTAGTGCATATTTCATCGGAAACAAAAGATTTGGACACCCACTACGTCCAACCTATGTTCCGACAATATTTCCGGATGAATCCAAGAAGAGGAATGTATCGCCGGGATCCAGCTTACAGCGTTTTCACTGACAACTCAAGCGATTAAAAAAGGAAGAATCAGACGGAAAATTTTCAAGTACAGTTTGCCCAAGTAACATAACCAAGGATGCATCCGTGGGAACAGATGCATCTGAATTTCATTGTTCAGAGTTCATGTTTTCTTGTTAAAAAAATGAAACCGACATGAATACACAAGCATGTATTCCACTTAATTTCGGTCTGGGAGGGGTCATTACGAAACATGATAAAATGTGTGGAACGGAAGACGATCATGCATACATCAAGGGTCCAGGTTTCCAAGGCTACAGTTCCAAGGAACAATACACAAATGCGTGATTTAACAGGTGTGAACTTTAACGTCTCTGCCTTGCGTTATTACCAAACTGTAATGTTTCGAAATTATGTAAAGAAACCAGATTATTCATTTTCCTAATGAAAATGAAAATCGGACTGTCCTCTTCTGCTTTGAGTGTGTTCACAAGACAACAATTTCACGTATTTTTACGACCGTACTTATACAACTTGCACTGCTTGAAACATTTCATATTCTGGCCTAGTAAGGAAAGTGTTCAAGAAACAATGTCTCCGGCATTTAAAAGAAATTACGGTAATTGTCGAGCCATTATTGACTGCACGGAATTTAGAGTTGAACAGTCTCCCCAAGTAGATCAAGGAATTGTATTTCTATTCTCAATACAAGGGTTGATACACTGCAAAAGTTTTAATTGCAATCACGCCTAATGGTATGATCGCTTTAAATCTAAATGTTACGGTGGAAGAGTAGCGACTCATTCATAATAACCGTCAGTGGTTTACTTTCCTTCAACCTGGCGATGAGGTCATGGCTGATAAAGGATTTAGGCATCAGAACTAACTTATCTGGCCGCGGTATCATAATCGTGACACTGCCGTTCTTACATGGCGGGAGATTAACAGCTGAGGAAGTTGAGAGCACTTACAATATTGCGAGAGTTAGAATTCACGTAGAAAGGTGTATTCAAAGAATCAAAATATACAATATATTACAGAAATTGCCAACAGAATTTTTTCCACACGTGGATGACATCGTCTGTGTGTTGCGCGTTAACGGATTTGCAACCTCATCGAATAACACGAACAACAAATAAATTTCCATAGCATTCTATTGCTTCACTTTCCATTTAACATTCCGTAAGAATGTTCAAAGCAGCTCCCCCAATTGGAGATTCATTTACAAATGCGAGAGCGTAGTTTTGATCCGATTTGCTTTCGTGCTAGCAGTTTTTTTTTCTCTTGAAATCATCAAGGGCTTCCTGATTGAGATAGTGTCCAGGAAGATTTTAATTAAATGATCTGTATCAACCTGCACTTTGCTGGTAAAAAACATTTCATCACTCACAGTGCGAAAGGTGTATTTGTCTGGCAAGCGCACGTCGTTATAGACTTGTAAATGTAATAGCTGTGTCACAATTTCCTCACATTCTTCTCTCTCCATATCATTCACTACCCTGTCTATCAATAAGGTGACTACGGCCCTGCACGATTGCTAGTTTTCAGTACTTACTTCTGCTCGATGCTTTTTACGAAGACTGCAAGGGATGTGTTTTAAAACATCCTCAGTTAATTCGAAAGGGGGAAGAGATGTCCTCAGTCTTTTTACCGAACAGTTCTTCACGCGTTTGCCTTTTCTATATTTTTTTGTTGACATTGTTTTCGGGCTCGGTTTTCCCCACTGTTGCGGACGGTCTGTTTTGGAAACAACACTTTCATTATTTATATAATACACTACCGCAGCTACGCGTTTGCAAGTTCTTCTGGCGCCGGCAGTACAGGAACATTCGCTGGTAGAGACATTACGATTCTGGTCAACCTGAACACAAAATAAAAAATGCGTACAACTTAGCAAACATGCATCAATTAATCCTTACTAAATAAACTATATAAATTTTTACCTAACTACACCTTGCCTACCTCAAGTTTCACGATATAAGGCGGAAAATTGCCAGACGTTTGTCGGGTGACTTTTCCTGTGATGTATCCGAAACCATTCGAAATTAACTCTTCAACGCCGTTCACGTGGCCACTGACAACAAGGTTTCTTCCTTTATTACACGATGATTCACTTAGATCCCCGAATTGAATCGCTTTAAACCCGCAACTTGTTCGAATCTTACACACGTTGTACTGAGACTCTCGCACTGCGCCTCACCTCTTGTTTCAGAACGGGCCACTATGTAGCGCTAGTAGTTGCATTTCGATCTACCTGCACGGTGCCTATAGTAGTGGACCCAAGTTTCATCTGTAGTCACAAACCGACGCAAAAAATCTTGTTGGTCGCACTGAAAACGGGCCAGACTTTGTTTGGACATTTCCAATCTGGTGCGTTTATTGTCCAATGTCAAGAGCCGCGGCACCCATCTTGCGGATAATTTTTTCATACCCAATTCTTTGGTTAAAATATAATATACCCATTCAGAAGACATCCCTACAGCTTCAGCAATCTCCCGCACTTTCAGTTGACGATCCTCCATGACCATTTTATGCACTTTTGTGATAAATTCTGGGGTCGTATTGTAACACTTTTTGGCCGTCCAGTACGCAGATCATCATCCAAGCTCTCCCGACCAAATTTAAACTCGCTGGTCCACTTGGCAACAGTTGAAAATGAAGGAGCAGAGTCCCCCAGTGTGTTCTGAAAGTCGGCATGAATTTCCTCTGCTTTCATACCTTTCTTTACAAAGTATTTAATCACTGCTCGAATCTCAGTTTTTTCCATTGTCACAAATCACTACGCAGGAACAACAACAAAGAGTCGTCACTACCACACTCTGCAGCTAGAGCACTGATGCGCCACGTGTTCAGTCACAAAGGATGTGTGATTATTGCTCAGGAACCTCTTTGCTCTAGCACTGACATCTAGCGGTGATTCCGAGAACTTTTCAAACCGTCCTCGTATAGGCTACATATCACGCAGCATAAATTTCACCGTACAATTTTTTAATTTAAAACAAAATCTAATGTAATGCAAATAGTATTGAATAGGTGGAAACCTTTAGCTTTTGTTTTAAATTATATTGCTCTTCAATACGGATTAATATGAAATTTGTTACCTATGATTCACTGTACCACTCAATGCAAAATAAATTTCTAACTTCTGAATGGAATGTGAAATACAAGCATAAATATTTATAACAACACCGAGTATGTGTCCCCTCCATAATTTAGCCATCCTTTTAGAACACCAACATAATTTGTTAGCAGCAGTCGTTGCGTCCTGTGATGCATAAGCAGTAAGCAAGTTAGAACCAATAATTTGATCAATATCCGACAGCTGAGCTATTGAGGGAATAGCATCTCGAAATACACACATATAAATATTCATACATGCTTCGCCTTTGTCGCAATCATGCAGCTGTGGTGACGGATCATACCCGAGTTGTAAATTACGTTTCTTTCACAAGGGATGACAAATAACATTTTTAGGGCTAGGAAAAATGCGATTGTACTCATCTACTGCCATAGGTATGTTCCTAATCCAGATATAGGCTACTGTGTCACGCGGCAAATATTCACTACACTTCACTGTACCACGCAACATAAAATCAATTTCTAACTTCCTAATGGAATGCAAATTACAAGCACAAATAGACTCACTGAGTTATTTAGCAATCTTGCTGCTAACCGGCAGTCAAAACTGAAGATTCGTGAGGCTAACGGCTTGCTCCTTGAACGTTCAACTTATCCTGTGAAGTTCAGGAATTTAAGGCCTCTTTCCATAATCATGCAACTGTGGCAACGGATCTTACTTGAGTAGAAATCACGTTTATTTCACAGGGGATGACAAATAACATTTTCAGGGCTATGAAAAATGTGATCATATTAAGCGCTAATAGCGAAAATTCATGACGCAATAAGTGGGGTATATTTATAAAATAGATATAATGCGATGAGAATTGGGACTTCGAATTTACGATGTGCTAAGTGGGAAAACTTTTTAATGAGGAATGCACTAATGAGGTTTCACTGTATAATCATTATTTTAAAGCATACCTATTTTAATATTGGAGTAGTTACAGTAATTTTTATTCCAAGAACAGTGATCTCTACAAATCATAATTGGAACAGAAACATTCACTACTTTTGTAAAACTATATGCAATAATAATCAGCTAAAACAGAAAAATGTCTGGAGAGAATATTGAAAAGTAGAAAAAGAATAGTGTCAGAACATTTTATATTTGCAAATCAGTGTCATGTTCTTCAACATTTTCACATAAAACGTCACCAACAGAGGGTACTTCAAATTGTTCTCCATTCCTCAAAATCTCTCTGATATGTTATTAAATCAGTGTAAAATAGGAGTCTCCATTCATCCAATTCTCTCCATAATATTTCCTCTGAAGGTCTGCAATATCCTTCAACATTTCTACTTTGAAAAGTCTTCCAGTTGGCAAGGTTTCTGGGTCATGCTCGTTGACACTTTTCCTCCTTAAAATGTCCTTACAATACACCATAGTTGGTTCTGTGGAATATTCTCCTTTCACTAAAATATTACTACACCTGTTCCTTATCATGATTACCCTTTTTGATGATTGGAGCTTTAAATGTCAAAAGCCTGCTGCTTTCAAGCTTGCATTTTCTTGATTTTTCTGATCATACACTGGCACCGAATTTGAACCAAGTGTGTCTTTTATAGAGTCTACCTTCCTAACTTTCTCTGTGCGAGCGAATACTCAGTCTGGTGGAATGAGAGTGATCCATAACTGGCAAGATCAATTCTACTGTGTTAACATAGACAGGAGCATTGACATCCAACCATTTTGACACCACTCCTATCAGGACAGAGTTCTTATTTTGGCCACCACATCCATCAGCCACTAATCTGATTGTTTTAACACTAGTGGAATTCTGTAAATACAGCCTGTAATATACAAAACTGCTGATTTCATTTGTCCCTTTTGGTTTTTGTTCTATTTTCATAAATAAATAAACACATTATCTTTCGAAAGAGAATCTTCAGATTTAGTTTGACAAATGGAGAAATTCGTCATCATCAACAATCGGTTTACTCATTGCTGAGCGTCGTGATCTCATTTCTGTACTTCATTAGTAACTGCATCCTTAATTAGATTTTTCCATCCTGAGTGGTCTTCAGCTCTTCTTAAGATATTGTGAAGAGGTAGACTGGTGATATTCTTTGCTTGGTCTAACCATCTACTTGTTCTGCCTTTTGGTCTTGTGCCTTCAATTTTGCCTTGCAGAATGGTCTTTTCTAAATTGTCTCCTTCTCTCCTCAAAATGTGTTCCAGGAACTGGAGGTAACTTTCACTAACACGGGAAGATAAACGTTTTGTGATGCTCAGTTCTTCTATAATTAGTGATGGACAGAAAAATGCCCATCTGTTTGGAGAAAACAGTTTTCGGGTGGAAAACGAACGAACTGTTTTTAAAAGTTCCACCAAACAGTTTTTCCTTCAATACAGTCCACAGTTTGTCTTTCACTGTTTGCTAGTGAGTAGACACTGGATGTAACCTTGAACCTACCCGCGCGTTCGGAGCTATTCGGCCTGAAATCGGCATTGGTCGGTACTTAACCACTCCCATTCCCTCGCTGTCAAATCGACAGTTTGTCTCGTATTTAGTTGGCAGTGAGCCAAGAGCTGTTTGGAAAAGCAGTTTTTAGCCGAACAGTTCTTCCGCGTTTTCGCTTATTGCTGGTTGCGGGCTGTTGGCGGGTGATGTACCGTTGTTCTCAAACCAGTTTTAAAACGGAACGGTGTTAAGTTTGCCGAGTGCTGAGCGAGGCGAGTTGTTTTATAACATGTCAAAACGAAGCGAGGTGTGGAATTATTTCACGAAAAGTGACAATGATAAGGCGCTTTGCACTATCTGCAAGCAACTTATTTCTTACAAGTCAACTATTACAAATTTGAAAGGACATTTGCAAAGAAAACATATAGCAAAATATACTGAGCTAACGTGTCATAGTGTTAAGGAAATACCTTCAGTGGAAAAACGACCAGGTAGGCCTACAGAGGATAGAGAGGAACCTAGTATTAGCACTAGCAGGCCTGATAGCGAAGCCTCGACTGCTGATTCATGTGTTGCGCCTAAAAGACAAAGATTAATTAGGTCTTACGTCACCAAAAATGTTTCATCTGCCCAAAAGAAATGAATTGATCGTGACTTACTTGATTTATTTATTTTAAATTATCAGCCCTTAAGTATTGTTGAGGATAGAGGGTTTTCTAAACTTATGAAGTGGATCCCTGGCTATGAATTACCTGGTAGAAAGACTATTTCAAATGTGATGATTCCAGCACTCTATCATCAACAGTTTTCTTTAATACGAGAGACAGTAACAAATGAAGCAGTGATTGTGTGCAAACAACCGATTTGTGGACATCGTTAGTTGCAGAGAGTTACATTGCCGCAACAGCGCATTACATTACGAAAGAGTTTTCCTTCAAGACGGTTTTACTGAAGTGTTCTAGTTTTACTGGAAGCCATACGTCTGTTGCGTTGGCAAATGAAATTAAGTGTATACTATCTGATTGGAAGCTGCATGACAAAGTGAATTTTTCAAATTTTGATAACGCTAGTAATATAACAAACATGTTTGAGGAAATTCTGAAGTGGGAACACTATGGCTGTTTTGCTCATAAATTAAATTTGATTGTCCAGGGTTCTCTTCAGGAAATGCTGGTCATCATTGAGAAAATCAAAAAAGTTGTCAGCTACTTCAGGAAAAGTTCACTAGCAAGCGAAAAACTACTGAAGTACCAGATATCAAGTGGACATACAGTGCCTAAACGCCTTTCCCAAGACATCACGACGCGCTGGAATTCAACTTTTTATATGTTGCGTCGATTTGTAGAACTTGAAGAAGCTATCAGGGCCACTATTGCTCTGCTAGATAAACATCTGCCCGTAATAACTGGCGAAGAGTGGCAAGCTTGTCGTCAGCTTTGCAATGTGCTAGCTCCGTTTGAAGAAATGACTAATTCTCTGAGTGGAGAAGCATATATGACTGGAAGTTCTGTGATTGTGGTCGTCAGGTGTCTGAAAGGTATTTGCGAAAAACTCGGGCAATCAGCCGAGTTCACAGAAGGAGTGAGGGCCGTAATTGATAGCCTTATTAAAGGGTTAGGAGAAAGGTTCAAGAACGTTGAACACAACAGCACCTTCGCCTTATGCACTTTATTAGATCCACGCTATAAAGACCACGTTTTTCAGGACCCTGTGGCACTAGATAACGTCAAAAAGAGGGTGCGTAATTTAGTAGTGGACCTAATAGAGAGAAACGCCCAGACCAGCGAGAAGCAGAATATTGACATTCTGTCCTCCTCACTTCCATCTACAACTGGTGCATTTCAGCCCTCTTGTCTAATAAGCGCTTGGAGCATTTTCAACGACATTATTGGAGATAAACGTCCTCAAACCAGCCCTCTGTCACGAGCCAACAAGGAACTGGATTTGTATTTGAAAGATGACATTTTACCTCGTGTAAATGAAGCAGGGGAATCTAATTGCCCCTTAGATTGGTGGAAAAATCACCAACATGTGTATCCCAATTTAGCACAAATATTCATAACAAAGTGTAACATAGTGGCCACTTCAGTGCCCTGTGAAAGACTTTTTTCCCGAACTGGACTGATTGTTAATGAAAGGAGAACAAGGCTGTCATCAAGAAAGGTAGAAATGTTGATGTTCCTCAATGTAAATACGAAGAGTTAGTGCTTGAGTATTTTTCATAACGGGTATCATGTGAACAGAATAATAAAGTGTAGCATAGTGAGCACATCAGTGCCATATTGAAGACCTACTTTTTCAAATTGAATTGGTAATTAATGCAAAGCTCTCACAAAAAGAGGTCGAAATATTAATGTTCATTAATGTAAATGTGAATAATTAATTTTTAAGTGTTTTCCTAATATTGTGCATCTTACGAATACTCTCGTTTTGTGTGTGTGTATTTATCTCTCTTATCTATAACATTCTGTAACTTCTATTTTTAACAGTAGTTCTCGTTGAACAATGATCTTATAATGGTATATGATGAACATAGACACTGTATAATAATACTGCTATAGATACTTCACTAATAACACACTGGTTAACAAAAACTCTGGGTGTGTGGAACCGTATCGATGAGCAGACCGCCGCGATCACAAAACGCTAATGTCAGTTGATAGCCTAATGATAAATAAATGTCTTTACAGACTATATCCTTTGCTTAACAGTGGAGTCTTCACTCGTCTTATCATTCTTCCTGTGTATCCTTCATACTGGTATTTCTTGAGCCTTCAGCTTGTGCTGTCTGCCTAGACATTACGAAACAAGTTAGATTGAAAGGTGGTGAAAGATCTCATTTCCTATCCCGTAGCCCCCTTGTGCAGGTGACTCACTCGTCCTTCACAGTCTTGTTATGAACGAATGACCTGTTGTATTCAAACTGTTTGCGAAAACAGTTGTTTTTAACAAACAAACAGTTCGTTGGCGTTTTCCTAAAACAGCAGAAATGACCACCACTATCTATAATGGAAGCATTTGTCCTTTTTGTCCATGGTATACAGAGCATTCTCCGCCAACACCACATCTCAAAGGCATCTATTCGGTTCTTGTCACTAGCCTTCACAGTCCAGGTCTTACAACCGTACAGGAAAACAAGAGAACACCAATAATTCCACCAATCTTATTTTCACTGTTTTGGATAATGCCCGGTTCTGCCAGATCTTTGTGAGTTTAACCATTGCGGCACGACCTAGGACAATCCGTTGTTTTATTTCTTTATCACAATTTCCCGTGTTACTGATTGTGAGTCCCAGATATACACAATCATTCACCAACTCCAGATCTTTCAGGCATCCTGTCATTTGGATTGGGATTTGACTTTGTCGGTTGATAACCAATAGTTTGGTCTTTTTCATATTAATTTCTAGACCAAAATCCGAACTAATGACTGTCACTCTAGAGAGCAATTCATCAAGTTCTTGTCCACTTCCTGCAATGAGTGTAGTATCATCAGCGAAGCGTAAATTGTTGATTTTCCTACCACCGATTGAAATTCCACTATCCCAGCCATCCAGTGCTCTTCTCATTACATACTCTGTGTAAATATTGTAGAGTTGGGGTGACAGTATGCAACCTTGTCTGACTCCATTTGTCACATTGAAAAATTCTGAGCATTCACCATCCACCCTTATGGTTGCATTACGACTATTATAAACACCTTTCAATAATGATGTTAAGTGTTTTGGGACTCCACATTCATTGAGCACTTCCCACAACTTGTCCCACGTGACACAGTCGAAGGCCTTTTTATAATCGAGGAATCAAATATAGGCAGGGGCACAGAACTCGCTGCATTTCTCAATTATCTGCCTCATGTTTGTTATTGACTCTCGTGTACCTTTACCTGCCACAAAACCTGCTTGTTCAGCAGAAATCTGAGACTGCAAGATAGTTTTTAGTCGTTGATTCATTATGTACAGCAGGACTTGGCTAGCATGTGATATTAATGCTATGGTGCGGTAATTAGAACAGTCCCTAACTGACCCTTTTTTGTGAAGGGGGATGAGAACAGATGTAGTCCAGTCTTTAGGCCATTCTCCAGTTTTTCACACTTTACTACATATTGAATGTAAAGCATGGATGCCTTCTTTTCCCATTACTTTCAGCATTTCTCCAGTAATACAATCTGTGCCTGGGACTTCGTTGTTTTTCGAATGTTTGATGGTGTTCTCAATTTCACTAAATAGGATAGCAGGCTCTGTGCCACATTTCATGCAGTTCTCTTCTCTTATGCTATTACCTTTGCAGTATAAGGTTTCGTAGTGTTGTTTCCACCTAGATAATGCTTCTTTCTTGTCACCAATTACATTTCCCTGTGTGTCTTCAATCACCCATGTACGTGGTTTGAACTCTCGGGTGATGCTATTTATCTTTTACAAATATAAAACTGCTGACTATAGTAAGTGGCCTAGTTAAAATTAGAACGGAGAAGGTCTGTTATGGAACACAATTCAATAACAGATACCGCATTAACCAAGGATAAGTACCATTTTGCAATAAACTGGATAAGGAACCTTATGGAACAAACAGCATACCTGCCAACTTTTCCGATTTAGGCGGGAGACTCCCGAGTTTCGACAATTTTACCCACCCCCCGATTATTCTATTATTTATCCCGATTTCAGCTTATTTTTTTGTGAACTTCGAACATTTGTTTTAAAATTCCGCTATTTCAGCATTGTATGCCAGTGGCCGGAAGTCCTTCGCTCATTGGCCACTTTCAAATGAAATATTGACTTTTATCAATACAAAAAATGCGCGCGATAGTGCAATGTTTATAGAAACCTGTATATTGCGATGCGTATATAAATTGTAAATCTCTTGTTCTCGCGCTCTATGTTCGTGTTCATTCAGATCAGTAGTCGATTCTAGAGACTAGTCACTGGATTTGGAGTCTATCATCAAGGGTTATGAACTTCATGTTGTTGGTTCGTATTGAACTGAGATAACATATAAATAATGCATAGGAGAGTTTTCCACCTATTCAATACTAAGTTGTATTTACAATGTTATTTACATTACATGGGACTTGTTTCAACCCTATTCGGGGTCATCATCAGCCCGAGTAGGGTTGAAACTAATCCCATGTAATGTAAATAACATTGTAAATACAACTTAGTATTGAATAGATGGAAAACTCACCTGTGCATTATTTATATTTGGAGTCTATTTTAGTAAGTTAAATAATAATGTTATTGGCTTTTATGTCCCACTAACTACTTTTATGGTTTTCGGAGGCAGCACGGTGCCGGAATTTATTCCTGTAGGAATTCTTTTACGTGCCTGTAAATCTACCAACATGAGGCTGACGTATTTGAGCCCCTTCATATACTACCGGACTGAGCCAGGACCGAACCTGCCAAATTTTTAGTTATTTAGTGACAGAATTTCAAAGATAGTGACTGGTGACCTTTCTAGACATTTTTAGGAGCCATTTGGAGACAATTCTGGTGAATTTTAATTTATCACTTGATAAAAATACCATTGCGCTTCGCAAAATTGTATGAGTGCATGATGCAATATATTAATCTATACATTTGCTAAGTAATGGCATCTAAATGCATGGCTGATGCACATGTGTGGAGCATGAGTTCATGCTATTTTTGGAAGGCTTATCAGAGACCAATCATCTCACTTACATTACTTCTGGTGAGGGAATAGAGGTGTGTAATTTTTAGCCTTGTAGTCTTGTATAGCAACAGTTGAACAGTTGGGTTTTGAGACATCATCATTATGATCATCATCGTTGACCAACTCCAGTTTCCCACGTGTGGTATACGAGCCCCTTCCATTTTGTTCGGTCCATAAACCATTCTTCGTTCACAATCCGCTCCCAATCCTGTCCTCTCTCCTCTACATCCTTCTTCACTAAGTCTGTCCATTTTTCTCTAGGTCTGCCCACTGGTCTCTTTCCCCTTATTTCTCTTTCATACTCCTTTCTTGCACACCTATTGGCACTCATTCTTTTCACATGACCAAACCACTTCAGTCTTACATTTTGGATCTTCTGGAGTAAGGAGTCTTCCAGGCCCAGGTCTTCTCTGACTTTTTCATTCCTGATTTTATCCTTCCTGGTCTTCTGGATCATTGTGCGTAGGAATTCATTTCTGCTGCGTGGAGTTTCGAGTAGTCCTTTTTTGTTAATGTAGCGGTTTCCAGGCTTTATGTGAGGATAGGGGTATAGTATGATTTATACAATGTCATCTTGGTTTTGAGTGGTACTTGTTTATCCCATAGTAGCTGTCTTACTTGGAGGTAAAAATATATGCTGATTCGACTGTTTACTTCATATTTAGCTAAGTTATCCTTGGACATTATACTACCTAGGTACTTAAATTCTGTGACACTGTCCAGCTCAGTGCCATTTAGCATGATTTCTGGCTGATTTTCAACCTTCTGTACCTTCAACACCACCATTTCAGCCTTGTTGATGTTTAATCCATATCTCTCAAACTCCTGACTCCACCCCTGCAGTCTCTCTTCCACATCTTTCTCTGAGTTATCCCAAATGACTACATCATCTGCAAATGCAAATGCTTTTAAGTCTTGTTGCCCCTTTTCTTTTAGCGCCTTTAATATGGTATCCATTACAATGATAAATAATAGGGGCGACAAAGCACTACCTTGTACTCTCCTTTTTGTCTCACAAGGGGGCATTCCCTACTCGTCACCACCAATTTCACTCAAATTTATAGAACATGCAGGGCTTGGCTAGAAAGGAAAGTATCCGAAGTGGGAACTCCAGATGGCCAAACGTATAGAAAATAAAAGTAAAAATATAAATGTTGACGCGGCTCTCGCACCGTATAAACCACTTACGTTAGTGCGCGCACGCCAAGCAGTAGTTGGCGTAGTGGTAAGAGCTCGGACTAGTACTTCGATAGTCATGGGTTCGACTCCCCATGTGAAGACCTTTTTTTGTTCTAAATTTTTATATTATTTTATATTATATATATTGTATTACATATACATTATATATTATATTATTTTATTTTTATGTTATTTTATTTATTTATATCAAAAAGCGTATAGGACGTCACTTTTAATCGACGCATAATTGTAGAAAATTTGGAGTTGCGAACTTTCCCGACGTGTTCAAACTGGACTACTTCTTCGTTCTCCTTTATTGGCTATCTCCCCTCCTTGGGGAATGTACCATAAGCGTGAATAGTCGTTTCACGATAAGATTCGTTTTCACCTGACAAGTGAAAATTGCTCCTGGCGGCTGTACATGAACATTAGATTCTTGCGCAGGTGTCCCTGACTGTTAAGCGACGGTGCTAGCTAGGGAGCTCATTTGTTTGTTAGCTCTTGGTCAAGTAACTTGAATTGTGTGAGAATACTGTTAGAATAATCTGGAAGATATCGAAAGTGTTGTGAAGTTAAATTGTGAGGAAAATATTGTGGACAAAAGTGAAACTTTTAATATGCCTGGAACGTCGACAGAAAATGAACAGGAGCCACACGATAGCATCCACAGCGAAGCGTCCAAGGAATGATTGAAGACGGCGATGGTTATTGTTTACATCTTTTGGCCGAAGAAAATCTAATCTCATCAGAAAGTGCCAAAGTGATAACCGAAGAACACATTCAAATGGGACATAAAATACATGAGAAAATAGTGGAAGTTTTGTCAGAGTATCAGTTTATATGTGACGAAGAGTTGATCTGGCATGAAGAAATCGACCAAGAAGAAGAATATCAAATGATGATGGGTGCCAGATAGTCATCAGGTGATGAGTATGAACCCGATGAAAAAAAAAATGAAAGAGGTTCCATATTACGTTCCACTCAACTACAAAATAATGGTGGTTAATCTAGCCAAAGCGCATCCAACGTGGAGGTTAAAAAGTTTGCAAATGAAAGGAGCATCTTGCTTGAAGCACATGCGAGATTTGAAAATTTGGGAGCAACATATTAAAAATGGTGGAACTCGAAAGGATAAATACAATACAATTGACTCGTGGACATATGATCGCTTCGTAGAAGTGCGATGTTGTAACCAGCAAGTCACCACAAGAAACCTGCAACAATGGGCACTTGCTGCTGCCAGTCAATGTCCAAAGTTGAAATTCATAGCATCCGAATCGTGGGTCATCGACTTTAAACAAAGGCATAAGATTCGTCAGAGGAAAATTACAACATTTGTGTCTTAAAAAGAGACAGCTACACAACAGGAAATCCTTGCTGCGGCAGATACGTTTCGACTCCAAATCGAGCTCTCATTCCTCAATACGACAAGGATTTTGTTATCAACACTGATCAAATGGGTAAGTCAAGAATTCTTATTTCTCTACCTCAAATGAATTACTCTGTTTAATGGCGCACATAATAAATTTACATTCATATATTTTATTTCCAGGTTACCAGTACCAGTCAACGTATAACCGAATCCTGGAACACTTGGGGGTAAAAGCGGTTTTCGTAAAAATAAAGGATATGAACAAAGTAACCCACTCATATACAGCACAATATGCTATGACCCTTTCCGGAAAGCTATTGCCAAAAGTTTACGTATGCTTACAAGAGAATACTGGCTCTTTTGGACCGAGGTTTAAAAAAAACGGTGGATGAATACGCAGCAAAATACAAGAATGTCGTTATCACTTCTTCAAAATCAGGAAAACTTACAACAGCGTTGTATACTAAATTTTTAACGGATGTCATGAAGCCGTACGTTCAAGAGAACAAATTTCTTCTGCTGGTTGACTCGTGGGGAGGACAAACAAATCCGCAATTATACAACGAACTCTTCCTAGATGAAGAAGGATAGCCAACGTGTAGCATCAAAGTAATTCCCCCTAAATGTACTCCACTGGTGCAACCCAGTGATGTATATTTTTATCGTCAGGTCAAAAACTTGATTAAAAAAAAATACCAAATTGCTCTCATCTCATCGCACAAGAAAAAGAAATAACTTCCCGAGAAGACTGCAAAAAATACATTCGATTGTTCATCATCAATTATCCACGCCAATATTCGGTAACATGTTATGTTATGTGTGGTTCGCTTCTAAACTTTGCGATGAGAGAGAATGCTTTATGAATGTCAGTCAAGTATGTTTTTCTATGGAGATGTTGAAACAATGATGTGGTTGTAAAAATGCAGCGTTTATAACTTGTGCTAGATGCAGAAATAATTATTGTTTCCGCTGTTTCTATGATAAATATCATCCCGACACATGTAAATCATTGAATGTTAAGAATAACGTTTTGAATTTTCATGTACAAAGTCTTTTCGTACGCGCTTTAATTACAATCCGTTGGTGAAAAGTCTGACAAGAAAATCCTAATTTTTAACTTTTTTATGCCTTTTGCGTATAAATAAATAAATAAATAAATAAATAAATAAATAAAATGAATTATTCACCTCTTTGCTTAATTGGAAAATTAATAATATAAAAGTTGAGAGGAAAAGGAAACAAAAAATGTCTCCACACGGAAGAGTCGAACCCACGACTATCGAATTACTAATCCGAGCTCTTACCGCTACACTAACTACTGCTCGGCGTGCGCGCACTAACGTAAGTGGCTTATATGGCGCGAGAGCCGAGGCAACATTTCTATTTTTATTTTTATTTTCTATACGCTTGGCCATCTGGAGTTCCCACTTCGGGTACTTTCCTTTCTAGCCAAGCCCTGCATGTTCTATAAATTTGAGCGAAATCGGTAGTGACGAGTATGGAATGCCCCCTTGTCAAACCAGTCTGACAGTCCAGATCCGACTTGTATACAGCTTCTGGTTTTCTCGTAAAACACCTTAACTTTTGAAATGAGACTGTCTCGAACTTTGAGCTTCCTCAGGCACTCCCAAATAAACTCCTTTGGTGTGCTCTCATAGGCTTTTTCGATGTCAAGGAACAGTTGATATAAAGGCTTCTCTCTTTCCCAATGTTTTTCCATTAGCATCGTGACAGCAAATATAAGATCTGTTGTTGATCTTCCAGGCCTAAAGCCATATTGTTCCTCTTCTAAAAGTGGTTTTACAATTTCTCATAATCTATCCTCTAGATTTTTTTCCAGAATTTTTAGTCCATGAAAGAGTAGAGTGATGTCACGATAGTTGGGATAGTTGGTACATTTCCGTCTGCTACCTTTCTTGGATATAAGTACAATTATACCTTTCTTCCAGGCTTCTGGGGTGGTATTTTGCTGCCATACTACATTTAGGAGTCTATATAGCCATTGGATTGCTGGGGTTCCTCCTGCTCTCAACATGTCTACACTTAACTCATCTATTCCTGCAGCTTTCCCTCTCTTCATACTTTTAAGGCTCTTCTCTATCTCCAGCCATGTGATTGGTAGCTCCATATTCTTGCTGGGCTCTTCACTTTTTCCAGATTCTTCTCTGTTTTGAATTACATTTGATGCCTCTTCATTCAGGAGCTTGTCAAAGAAGGTCTTGAAATCTTTCCTGATTCCGTCTTCCTCTCGTACTACTGATCCATTGTCCTGCTCTATTACCTTGATGTCTTCTAAGTTATTTTGCTTGTTTTTAATTACTCTGTAAAGAGTCCGGCTCCAGGGCTAAATGGTTAGCATGCTGGCCTTTGGTCACAGGGGTTCCGGGTTCGATTCCAGGTAGGGTCGGGAATTTTAATCATCATTGGTTGATTTCTCTGGCACGGGGCTGGGTGTATGTGTTTTCTTCATCATCATTTCATCCTCCTCATGACGCGCAGGTCACCTATGGGCGTCAAATCGAAAGACCTGCACCTGGTGAGCCGAACATGTCCTCGGACACTCCCAGCACTAAAAGCCATACGCCATTTCATTTCACTCTTTCAAGAAGTTTCTTGTTTCCTCTGCTGTCCTCTTCCAACTTTTCCACAAATTCATTCCTTTTTTCTCTTTCTCTTCTCTTACTATACTCTTAGCTGTAAGTTTTTTGCCCTGTAGAGTTCCTGTAGTTTAGTCATTTCTTGGCCACCTAGATCTTGTGCATCTCTTTGCTTTTCTTTGTCTAGCATCTTTTCTTTTTGCCCAATTTCTCTCTTTTATAGCCAATCTGACTTTGTCATTCCACCAAGGTGTCTCTTTTTATTTCATGGTCGATCCTGTTACTCCACATAGGTCTTTAGCTTCACCCACCAAAATATCTTTAAAAATTTTCCATTCTTCTTCTACTGTATTCATTTCCCCTTTTGGTAAGTGTCTCTCTATCCTTATTTTATATACTTTCTTCAGCTTGGCTTCTTCTGAATTCCAAGTCTTCACTTTATGTTTTCTTTTTCTTTTCTTCGGGGTTGTATTAGCCACATGATTTAGGTCTGTAATCAATAATCTGTGATCACTGTCCGTACTCTTACTGGGGATAACTTTGACATCAGTTACATATTTCCCTCTTCCTTTGTTAGTGATGATATAGTCGAGAGACTTATGTTTTCCATCCCAGCTCTATCTTATTATCTTGTGGCTGTCTTGTTTTTAGGTATTTTTGATGATCAATCCATTTCTTCTGCACAAATCAAGCAGTTGTTTGCCTTCTGCCTTTCTGTTCCCAGACCCATGTGGTCCAATGATTTCCTCATAACCAAGTCTGTCCCAGCTTGTGCATTTAAGTCCCCAATAATGATGACATTTTCTTCTATTATATCTTATAGATCTTGACAGAATTGATCCTTTTCTTGAGCACTACATCCAACCTTTGGTGCATATACCTGCACTACCGTGTAATTTGTGGACTCCAGCTGCGTAGATAATTTAATGATCCTGTCATTCTTATTGGCTACTTCAGTAATGGCGTCCATGTCTTTTGTTATCACTTTTGAGACAATAAGTGTTATAATATATACCATTGTACTTCTGTATTGTGCAAGACATGTAGAATAAGCAGTTTTAACCAATTGTATCTCCTGATTTGTCCTGATTTCCATATCAAAATCTCCTGATTTTTGGTTTTGGAAAGTTAGCAGGTATGAAACAGGATGTCTGATAAGGGACTTCTTGGAACAAACTCCAATTTTTCTTATGCAGTTACCTTGGAATGGGAGCATTTTGGAACATACTCCATGCTGATTTTAATGCAAGCTTTATAGAACATGGTGCTGGTGTCACTAACTCAGAACTTTATAAATTTTAGAGATAGCCCCTTTTCGAACTTTACGATTCAAATGTAATACTGTACTGTTCTGTGGAAACAATTATTGCATCTCAAGTAGAATTACAGTGTCATCACCATTTCACCCCCTGGTGATGGTGTAGCGTCTCTGAAACACGTTGTGAAATGAATTATTTAATAATACCTTGAAGTGACTGGTAAGTGTTTTATTAAAAATTATTTTACATTCATGGACCAGGGCTACATCAAAACATGGTTATGTTGTAAAAAATCAAGTGTTTTAGTTTTTCCTAAGTAGCTGTGTAACTTTTTGATGATTACTGATAAATAAAATCATGAATAAAATATGTAAATAAAAAATATTGCTCAAAAACTTCATAAAATACTTGAAATAAATTAATAAAAATAGTTAATCGAAATGTCCGTAGTATGGGCGCCAGAGTTCACCAGAATGGATCCCTCGAATTTAAATAGAGCATGATAAACTTTATATCCCAGGGTGTGTAACGACTACATAGGTAGGAACTGCACCTAGGTTCATCAATAACACTGATTCTAAAATAGCTAACTATATTCTTAACAAAATCCGTGCATGAGCACCTCATCAACATACAACATTATACATATAATACACACATAAAATATTGCTGGAAGACTCCATATTTACAACAACAATAATGAAAACCATGGGAAAACGAAAGCGAGAACTAAGCTACCATTTGTAGATGGTCTGATGAACAATGTACATTCATGTAGATAAATACCCTTCACTGTCTCTATATCAATTCGTCTTACCGATTCTCATAATCGGCAGTTATTACATCACACAGATACTGTACCTTGTAATACTGTGTTCACATATTTTAACACTTGTTGTAAAGATATACACACACGTCTGTCGATCCTCAACATAAATTATGGAAAGTCTGAGATAGCTTTCACCAATATATAATGCCAGACCTCCACAAGTACTACAACACTTAATGCATACGCCCTCCACAATTTGTTGATCATCCACTTTCCACGAACATAACAAGACTACGCTCCACGAACGTTTGAAGTCCAGTCCATTGCAGCTGTGTCACTCGAATACCTTATATCAGCACCACTTCCTTCCCGTGCAGTGTGTCAGTTGTCGTTCCTTCATACAGTGTTAGTGCTTGTAGTTGTAGTAGTCCTCTTCCGCTGTGATGTCGGAGTTTATATAAAGACCTCGGCATTCCCCTTCCTCTCAGATGATACGTCTGGATTGGTCCTTGCCCGCCAATCATGAGTGATCTCTAGTCAAGACCAAGCCCTGAACTCATCTTTGGTCTCAAGACAAAAACAAACGCTCGGGTATATCACATGAGTCATACGAATTTCCCTAGTACCACAACAAGCTCATCTCCTCAGACTGGGATATATACATGACTAATAGAACTTCCCGACGACAACAACAAATACATCACATAAGACACTGGGGTAGCCACATGACTCATCCAAATTACCAGAGTTATTAAAGCAATGTTTTCCCACTCGTGCAAAACAAATTACTCATACCTACATATGTGGATATCTTCCAGCTTACAAATATAAATGGCAAAATATACAAATGAAATACTGATAATAATAATAATAATAATAATAATAATAATAATAAATCGAATACTGACAATAATATCTCTAACTTCTACATATAATTTGGGGGTGTGATATATGTACTATCACAGCTGTTAAACATTATTCACTCTAGCTTGCAGCCTTCTCTCCCCTCTCCCCCCCAGCTTTTTTACATTTATTTGTTTGTTTGTTTGTTTGTTTGTTTGTTTGTTTGTTTGTTTAATTAATTTGTTTGTTATTTATACAAAGCGAAGTGGCCATGCATGTTAACACGCTACAGCTATGGAGTCAATCTCTGTTTTCCAGAGATGAGTGGGTTCGAATCCCACAGTCTGCTGTCCTGAGAATGGTTTTCTGTGGTTTCCTATTTTCACTTCCAGGAAAATGCCAGGACAGTTGGTATTCATAGGCCACAGCTGACTCCTTCCACCTCCGTATCAAATTTTATTCACCTTCATTAATTCATTTTCATTAGCTCCTTAATTGAGGTTGGCATCAGAAAGGGGGTCTGGCACTAAACACATTCCAAACATTTCATCTCGCCTCATCCCCAACTTCATTTCAAGTAACGGGACTAAGGGGTGGACATGCATTGATTCGCTCATTAATTAATTATTTCATTCATTCATTCATACCCAAGCACATATGTTTCAGAAGATCTACAGAAGCACAGATAGTCCTCTGCAGTATAAATTGTAAAATATTCAGAGTAGCTCTAGAGTCGGCTATACATATTGGAAAAGAGCAGTTCTCTTGCGACAGAGCCCTTTGTACTTGGGGTGCAGAGGTTGTTCCACTGACTTATTACATTAGATGTCCGTCTCCATGGCTAAATGGTTAGTGTGCTGGCCTTTGGTCACAGGGGTCCCGGGTTCGATTCCCGGCAGGGTCGGGAATTTTAACCATCATTGGTTAATTTCACTGGCACGGGGACTGGGTGTGTGTGTTGTCTTTCATCATTTCATCCTCATCACGACGCGCAGGTCGCCTATGGGTGTCAAATCGAAAGACCTGCACCTGGTGAGCCGAACTTGTCCTCGGACACTCCCAGCACTAAAAGCCATACCCATTTCATTTCATTACATTAGATATGTTTTGGGGTGATTTGCTGTAGGTAACATCTAAATTGGAAGAGGCAGCTGCCTTTGTGAGGATGTCTGCCTTTCCATTTCCAAGAGAAGTAGTGTCTTCTCGAATCCAGGAAAGACAGGCATGGGGGGCACTGCTGAACTGTAGATCTTGTAGTAGCAGCTAGTGGGTTGACATTGTGCTTGTTGTTGAGTTCAGTGCAGCCTGTGAGTCTGAGTATCTGAGCACCTCTGCTGTTGAGTTTATACTACTACACAGCAGATTTGTTGGTCCATAGTTCGGTTTGAAATACTGAGCAGCTGGATGGCAATTTATACTGGGCTGAGAACATTTTGGTGGTGCTCTTGTAGACCACTAATGTGCATTCCACTTTGTCATATTCATTGATACTTGGTGTACGAGACCCAACTGTGTAAATATAGAATTCATAGTTGAGTGAGTGGCTATTGCAAGTATTGAAGATACTAGGATGACTATATTCCAGAAAGTGACAGTTTTTCTCTGCAGTGGTTTTGAGAATTGGTGTTGATGTTCTGTTTTTCTTTATCAATGCACGTTCAGCTGTTCTGATGGCAGATAAGAACAGGGCCTTTATTTCAGCAATGGCAAGTGCTGCTTGTTTAGATATCGTGCAGTTTTTTACAACTATACATAGTAATAGAAGTACTAGCCTGTGAGGTTTCTATTTATGAACTTCAAAAACCATGTTTGCGGCAAGGGTATGCAGTTGATAGTCACCATAATATTGGATTACTCAATTTATCACTTCTATTTCCTGATGAGGATTAGTGGCAAAATATAGATACATTGATGTTGTTGCAAATCTTCTATAGGACAATGTTTCTACTAAAGTGGGGCCTCTGATACCCTTTATTTTCCGTACTTTCTGTGCATATAAGAACATAGCATGCATTATGTTCATCTGAAGTGACTGGGAACCACTGAATTCCAGTACAGTACAATCTTAGTAATCCGGTTCTGTCAGGACTAGAAGGGAGCTGGATTATTGGGATTTATAGGCTATAACTCTTCCATAAATGGGTCTGCTGCAGTGTAATTTGCAGATGACATTTCACCTAATATCAACAGAAAACACTGGCCAAATAATTTTTCAACTTGTCCAGCCATCTATCTCTAACACACAAGTCGTCTTTGCCTGTAATTTGTTTTTAGAAGAGCTTATCTTTTTCTTTAAGATTAACATTCTTAAAGGATGCTTTCAGCTGCATTCCTGAGGAAACCATGCTTAGAGAGCTTCGTCAGCTTTTGAGTTAGTGAGTTATTATGGAGACTACTGTATATATTTTATTTTATGTAGACTGATCTTATCTTCATAGCCTGTCTGGATCTGACCTGTTTCACATATAGCAGTATTTACAAGTCTCAGTTTTCACATGGTTCTTTTTAATATTGTAGATTGTTTCATCTGGCACTATATTGGTTCCCTAAATAATTCTGTTTTTCACCTTAATCCAGTCTCTTAAGGATATCAAACTTTTACTTAATGATAATATTTTGTGCTTGCGTTTCTCCAAATTCACCATTAATCAAACTACAGTTGATACTTACACACCCCCTCCCCCCCAACACACACACAGTGTTGTAACAATAATCCAAGTGAATACAACAAAGAAGATGGTGAATGGTTTTTAATTAGCCTCGATTGAAATTCAGATGTCACAATAATATGCCAGGTGGGGGGGGGGGAAAGGCTGGATTCCAGAACATGCCAGACTACTGAATGGCTGTATTATGGAGATTCTACTGTATATGATTTACTTTTTATAGACTGATCCTTAATATCTTCCAATGACTTATGTGCATGATTGTTAGGTTTCTTTGCAAATTATTTTGCAAAAATTATTTCTAAGAAACTGACTTGCATTTAGATATTTGGTAGGTCCACTTGTTTCTTGGGTATTGTATTTAGAGTTGTACCACATAATCCATGTCAAATGTTAAGAAAAATAAACTGTTGTGCACAAGAAGTTGATGTTTTGTGTATCTTAGCAGTTTTAATGTCTTGTAGGAAGGATGTCTATGTAGGCTTAATGGAGATTTATGGTTATTTCAGCTGTGTGGTGGGACTAATATACATGAGTGCACGAGAGATAGAAATGCTTGACAGTCACATTGCAACAGTGAGTGTAATGCACTATACATAGCGTGCTGTGAAAGGGGCAAATCAAATCAGTGGAAAAAATATTTGGATGGTAAAAATCCCTATTAACAAGACAGAGAGGTATAAAGTGGTAAATCATCATTCTTTATCTTCATCTTGATGACACAGTGGTAGCTGTTAAGGGATCATCCTTTGAAGAAGTAGAAGGAAAGCTGACTTCAGCGAAGGATAAACTCTCCAAGTACTATGATGCCAACCATCTGAAGCCGAACCCCAATAAAACACAAGTGTGTGTGTTTTGTCTACGAAACAAGGAAGCGCGACAGCTGAGCATCACATGGCGAGGGGAACGACTGAAACATTGCCCACCATCAGTTTATCTAGGTGTCACACTAGACCACACTGTAATGTACAGGCAACAATGTCTAAACACAAAACAGAAGCTCAGTGCTCGCAATGGCATACTTAAGAAGCTGATTGGCAGCACCTAGGGAGCCAGCCCGCACATCCTGAGGACTTCTGCACTTGCGCTGTGTGTGTCAGCCGCTGAGTATGCTGCTCCTGTTTGGAACACTTCAGTACATGCTTAGTAGGTTGATGCTGCGGTCAACAATACTGCAAGGATAATCTTGGGATGCTTAAAACCAACGCCAGTGCAGAAACTGTACCCAATTGTTGGAATTGCCCCACCCAATATCCTGAGGGCCACTGCTGCAGACACCGAGAGAACAAAGCTGGGTAATGACCACCGACATCCACTCCATGGTCACCAAGCTGCTAGATCTCCTGCTGGAAGGAACACCAGAGAAACTCGTCTTAACAGAGGGAGGGGCTCACTGCCCATAGACATGTCACCAAAGGAAGGAGGAGCTCCTGGCGCCGACCTACTTTACCCTGTACGGAGGTCCCTCAACCGCTTAAAAGTGGGCGTCCCTCGATGCAAGACCAACCTGAAGAAATGGGGGATGCTTCCAGCAAATGCAGACACCTCGTGTGAATGTGGTGCTGAACAAGACCCAACCCACCTATTTATCTGTCCCCTCCAGGACAACACAAGATGTTTTTAGAGAAAACAACAAGGTCATCGCAGCTGCAGATTTTTGGAAATGCTGACCGAACACGGAAATGAATGAATGATCTCCATCTTTTTCTTGCCTTTTCCCATTTTACGTGGGGCCAGTGCCTTGTATGGATGTAGCCCATTTTTATGACCACATGCTTTTCCTAACACCAACCCTATGTGGAGGGATACATTCACTATTGCGTGTGTCTATGGTCTCTTGTAATGTAATGTGTTGTGTGTAAATGAAGATGTGTATCAAGATGAACACATACACTTAGCACCTGAGCTAGGGGAATTAACTACACAAAGTTAAAATCCCCGACCCACCCGAGAATTGAACCCGGGACCCTCTGAACCAAAAGCCAGTGTGCTGACCATTTAGCCATTGAGCAGAACATAAAGTGGTTTAATAAACTAAACTGTAATTTTTAATGCATCAGAAAGTAAATATCATAAGCTCACCTACTCTTAATAGTGATGACATCACTAATAATGGTAATGAGTGTGGCCAAGAATTCCAGAAAATTTACTTTGTTACACTAACAGTTCTGCTCAAAAATAAAATAACCGACAAGGCCACTGCCACACTGGGATGGAAGGCATATTAAATATGTATGTATGTATGTAATGTATGTATGTATGTATGTATGTATGTATGTATGTATGAGTTCTCAGCCTGAGGCAGACTGGAATGTCAACATAAGTCATAAGTAGCCTAGGTGTCACTGAAGAGGTATACTGGGGAAATGAGGAGTCATATAGTTTCCTGTTGCTTTCATCACCGGGCCAGAAGGTGCTGTTATGTAATGGCTTTACTTGTACAGCTCACACCCCAATCACTTTCATATCTTCAAAGCCATGGATGAGACTGAGGCAGACAGAAAAAATATTGATCTAGCCCTTAGCAGGAGAGACAGTACAATCTCACCAGAGATGGATCCGGGCAGATAGAGCATTTAGAATTATGATATACAAATTGCCTAAATATTTTGGATTAAGTACTACATACAATAAGGAAAACTGTTCCAATCAAGACATTTATTCAAGAAGCTTATTGAAAAGATTCAAAACATTTCAACACCATATTCTGACCATTATTTGATAATATCAAATGTTGAAATATATTATATTCCAAGTTTTACCCAAATATATTTATACAGTACATGCAAAAGTAAGTAAGTAAATAAATAAATAAATGAATGAATGAAGGAACAAACAAATGAAGGAGTAAATAAATAAATGACAAGCCCACTGCCACACTGGAGCTGAACGCTGGTAATTTCATGATTGATAAGGCTTGAAGATCTTGAATAATAAACGTTTAAATGCCATTTGTGTAAAATCACTAGAGTGTGTAGGAATCACTTTTAATATCTCAAACTGCAAGATATCAATATGTTCATTGTTTCTATGCAAAGATATTGGGGAAATATGTAGGAATTTGCAAGAAATGATTGTGAATTACATGAGAATTGTGGAAAAATGTTAGAATGACTAATAATACTCATGATATGTCATGACTAAAATGTTGCAAATTGTGCATAGATAAAAATCACTAATATTACATCTACCTTACAATTTTTAAGAATTCATGAAAAGCCCATTTACAGAAATAAGGGGTCCCTACTGCAAAGTTTTGGAGTGTTGCAATCACCTAGAAAGCTTCTTTTATGTTGGTGTAATATTCATAATTCCTTCATATTTAAGCAGTAGACTGTTGAATGTTCATTACGTACATATTTTTTGTGTTCCTGTCTATTACGTGTTGATGTTTATGCCAACTTCTGGCATCTGGTGGTTTGACAGCCTTTCATATGTCTTTATTGTTTGTGGTCTGTAACTTTTGTTATTTTTTTGTTTTCAGTTTCTACCAATGATTCAAAGGAGGCTGAATTGAGTGATTTGCAAGAACAAGTGATCAAATTAAAATCTCTATTATCAGCTAAGCGAGAACAAATTGCAACTCTACGAACTGTATTGAAATCTAACAAGAATACTGCTGAGGTTGCTCTCAATAACTTAAAATCGAAATATGAAAATGAAAAGGCTATTGTGAGTGAAACTATGATGAAGCTGAGGAATGAACTTCGGCTTCTTAAGGAAGATGCTGCCACATTTTCAAGTAAGTACAGTGTAAAGGAAAATAAATCATCAAAGCTCTCACACAAGTATAAACATAAGCTTAATCACATCCTAGTGTGGGCAGAGAAAGAAACAGGAATAAAAGACAAGGACAAACATAAACACACAAAGATTAGGACAAACTTCACTGCTTCACACACACATGCCTTCTCAGTCCTCAGTATACTCATTTTTTCTTTCGCAGCTTCATTGGGGGACAGGCATCCACACTGCTTCAAAGGACCATTTGTGATAATTTTTCTTTCTTGATGTAGAAAGTATGGGATGGGGTGAAAGCTGGATAATTACTAGAAGAAAGAGAGGAAAGAAGAAAATAATTTAAGTAAAAGAAATGGAAGAAACAAATGTACGAATTATCAAAGATACAAAACTAAGAAAAAGAAACACAAGTGACAAATAATTGTTTAAAAGAATTAGCATATAGCTACTATTATTTAATCACAGATTACGAAAGTTCATTATTTTCAAATGGAATAACTACACTCGCTGGAAAAACAGTGGAACAGTACTTACTGTGTTTCAGACAAAATTAATGTCCATTTGAAACCGTGTATAAATTAAATGTTATGACATTACAACAATATGGCAATGTATCATGAGTTAGTTAGCCCATTTGAGAAATTTCAGCACAATAATTGATGAATATTATTGATCATTACAATCACAACACCAATATTGCCATTTCCTGCTTTTGGACAAGAATGACCACAAACAGCTATATTAAGGTTTATTGCTGTGATTTCTCGTGCTGCATATTTTTATGGACGTTACGACTTTTCTACAACAGTTAGTCTCGCTTCTAAGTCAGGTCATAATGACTCTTTCACCTGAAAATGCAGCAAGGGTCATGATTATGTTGGAGGATGGGTGCAATGTACGCTATGTAGCAGATGTTATAGGCATGTCTTGTTCTAACATGTACAGGACTGTTAAAAGGTACAGAGAGCACAATATCTACACCAGGAGATCCAGTTCTGGTCGTAGTAGAAGCACTACCGAGCGCGATGATGACTTTCTTGTAATGCAGGTTATTTCTGTTCATAAACTTGACCATAATAGGTATTTTATTTGATCCTGTATTGATTTATCTAAATCTATTAAAGAAATACAGTAGTTTCTTTGATAGATGCAAGTTTTTCGTGATCGACACACAACAGCTGTGGAGGCCAGAAATTGTTTTCAGCACGTACAGGGAATGAACATCAGTGAAAGGACAGTAAGGAGGTGGTTATATGAAGTGGATTTAAAGTCTATAAGGTTACTCGGAATGAGGAGATAAAGCTTAAGTTAGTAATGAAGTCAGTGGATGAAGCTGTACGTATAAACCCGCTTCAGTGCTGAGGTCATGTGAGGTGAGTGGAGGAGGATAGGTTACCTAGGAGAATAATGGATTCTGTTATGGAGGGTAAGAGAAGTAGAGGGAGACCAAGGCGACGATGGTTAGACTCAGTTTTTGACAGTTTAAAGATAAGAGAGGTATAGAAATAAATGAGGCCTCAGCCCTAGTTGCAAATAGAGGATTGTGGCGATGTTTAGTAAATTCACAGAGGCTTGCAGACTGAACGCTAAAGGCATAACTGTCTATAATGATGATATGTATGTATCGTAGCACTACGAAGTGGTATCCTTGTTCTTCTTTGACAATTTATGTTGTGGGAGATGGGGTCCTACATGCAAGCTTTTTTTATTCCTTGTCCTGAAAAGCCAGGGGGATCTAGCATGCAAGGGGTTCTAATGCACAGGTAAATAAGGTTAGTCATAGAAGACAAGTTAGTGAGAATTAGCTGGTGTCCAAATTATTCATTCAACAAACATTCATACATTCAAGATTATATTTTTACAGTTTGCTTTACATTGCACCGACACTGATAGGTCTTATAGCAACGATGGGATAGGAAAGGCCTAGAAGTGGGAAAGAAGCGTCCATGTCATTAATTGAGGTACAGCTTCAGCATTCGCCTGGTGTGAAAATGATCAACCATGGAAAACCTTCAGGGCTGCCGACAGTGGGGTTTGAACCCACTATCTCCCAGATACAAGCTCACAGCTGCACACCCATAACCACACGGCCAACTCTCCCAGTTCAAGATTGTAAATGGGGAATGAAAGTTTAGGTATTTGCATGTATTCGTATTTTTGTCCGTTTCTTCTGGACCCTTGTGGTCATCCAGAATGCTGGGCAGATGTATTTTTATTTTTATATTTTTAGAAATATATATTTGAATTTTGAATAGTTGTTAACATACCAGTGAATATAGCTAATTATAACAGATTTCTTTGAAATGTCTCCATGTACAGAGCCTGAACTTTTGTATGTATATTCCACAAAATACTTTCAAACTGTTTATATGCTAAGAAAATACCAAAATATTTTTGCATATATGGTATGTACTATACAGCATTCCTCTCTTTCACATATAATGTCATATGCTGAAAATACTCTGTTGACTGTTTGGAATATTGTGAGATTTTGCCAGATGAACTCTTAATGTGTCTACTAGGATTCTTTTGTATGCCACAAGAATGACTTGGTGTGCTATAGATTTTCCTGTCTTCCTATATTCAAAAGTCCACCAATCTTAGTTGCAAGTAAACCTCTACTCTGATAGCTGCCATAACTGTAGAAAATTTCTGATTAATTATGTTGTGATACGGATGGCATTTGATAGAGGATATGGTGGAAAAGTGTTATAGAATAAAAGTTTGCAATCTATATCATCTGATCTCAAAGTTGAAAATTTAACCTGTTGAAGTCCCAATAAATGGCAACATTGTTGATTGTGAAATCAGATTTAATTTCTCTGCCAGTAGTTTGAGTGCACCCGTCACAAAAAGAATATGCATAAAATACTAACTAAAGAAGAAAATACCGGGCGAGTTGGCCGTGCGCGTAGAGGCGCGCGGCTGTGAGCTTGCATCCAGGAGATAGTAGGTTCGAATCCCACTATCGGCAGCCCTGAAAATGGTTTTCCGTGGTTTCCCATTTTCACACCAGGCAAATGCTGGGGCTGTACCTTAATTAAGGCCACGACCGCTTCCTTCCAACTCCTAGGCCTTTCCTATCCCATCGTCGCCATAAGACCTATCTGTGTCGGTGCGACGTAAAGCCCCTAGCAAAAAAAAAAAAAAAAAAGGAAGATAATTTATTGAAATTTTCCATTCATGTTATTGAAAGTTATGACTTACCCATACTCTATTCCTAGAATTACTGCTGGTAGTGGTATACCTCAAAACATTCTGGTAGGTAAAGAGTAACACTACACTTCTTGCACTGCCATGCACTTTACTTCTTTTGCCTCTGCTCTGGCAAATACATTTTTTGGTGGGATCATTTCTTTTCTTCTCAGTTGGTGGAACATGCATGGGAAATAAGCCCATACTTTTGACTGCAATCTCAGTGGAGTGTATCCAGGGGAAGGACATCTTCAGACTGAGTACCCTGGCAAGTTTGCTGTCTCAAGTAACAGCTCTCTAAGGTTTATTGTAAAATCAGTACAGCCTGACTTCTTCCCCACCATCTTGTGATACACAATACCCACCTTGAAAATATACAAGTCATGAAGGTAATTATATAATTTTCCTCTTCCCCCTTAGCCGTGCATCGCATGATGGGAAATAGAGTTGTCATCTGATCCTGCAAATCCATGCCCTTCCCCCCCAAATAACTTTCTGGTATTGAATGACATATTTTGGTTTACGAATCTCTTCTTTAGGAACCTGGCCTCTCTCCCTTTTGAGCTTTCCTGTTCCAGTTATTTCAGTTGATTTCTGCTTAGTGGAGAGAAAATGAACATCCTTGTTGTCGTTCCTCCCACTTCACACCCAGAATCTTATTAACTGACCATATTTCAAACTCTCCACACTTCAGTTTCTTCTTTGCAATATTAGTGGGCATATTGCTCCTGTTGGTTAGCACCACACATTTGTGCTTCCATGAATATTACGATCTGTCATATTATCACCTGCTGAACTCAAGTTGGTGGTTTAATTCCAGTTCATTCAAGTGGTTTTTGAAGGTGCTCAAATACATCAGCCTCATGTTGGTAGATTTACTAGTACAGTAAAGAACTCCTGCGGAGCAAATGTCCGGCACCTCAGCATCTCCAAAAACAGTAAAAGCAGTTAGTGGAGTCAATAACATTATTATTAATGTAAATTTTGGAAAAAGAGCTTTATAGAGATCTGGATTCACACATTTTGTTGCATCGTGACCATTTGGACCTTTACATTAATTGATCAATCAATCAATCAATCAATCAATCAATCAATCAATCAATCAATCAATCAATCAATCAATCGCTACTGGTCTGCATTTAGGACAGTTGCCCAGGTGGCAGATTCCCTATCTTTTGTTTTCCTAGCCTTTACTTAAATGATTTCAAAGAAACTGGAAATTTATTGAACATCTCTCTTGGTAAGTTATTCCAATCCCTAACTCCCTGTCCTATAAACAAATATTTACCCTAATTTGTCCTCTTGAATTCCAACTTCATCTTCATATTGTGATCTTTCCTACGTTTAAAGAAACCACTCAAACTTATTTGTCTACTGTCATTCCACGCCATCTTTCCACTGACAGCTTGGAACATACCAGTTTTGATACAAATTCTTATAATTTTGTTAAATACCACCTATTCAATACAGGAAAAATGTAATAAAAAACATATTTATTAAGTTGTTGATATGATACATGTTTCGCTCCTTTTTCGTGAGCATCATCAGCCAATTATCATTTACTTAAGGTTATATAAGATCATGAATCTATTCTATTGGATTAAATTTTGCTAGTAAACCTGATTGACAAATCTCATAATATTTTACAAGTCATATAACAATAAAATTATGTCTTTAAGTTAAAACATATTTGTTTAAAATCTATCTAAGTAACATTTTATTGACGAAACTCATCTGATGAATGTCCGGCTCCATGGTTAAATGTTTAGTATGCTGGCCTTTGGTCACAGGGGTCCCAGGTTCGATTCCCGGCAGGGTCGGGAAATTTAACCTTAATTGGTTAATTTTGCTGGCACGGGGGCTGGGTGTCTGTGTCATCTTCATGATCATTTCATCCTCATTACGACGCGCAGGTCGCCTACGGGTGTCGAATCGAAAGACTTGCACCTGGCGAGCCGAACTTGTCCTCGGATACTAAAAGCTATACGCCATTTCATTTCATCTGGTGAACATCCTTTAAAATTATTTTAAAAAACCTTTTGAGATCTGGCTAATTGTGTTGAATCTGATAAAAATAAATTCTATAAACATTTTAATCCGACAAAAGTTAATGGCTTATTGACGCAAACAAACTCAACTCCTCCCCTTACTTCTCCTAGGCAGTCCCCTCCACAATCTACTGCAGCTATCAATGCACCACCTACCTTCACTTCCCGTCCCACTCCCCACCAAAACGTAAACTCATCCACACTCACTCATATAATACAAGGAGTGCAAACAGAACAGAACAACAAGTTGTTCTCAAGAGGCTAGGAGTAACACTAGACAATTACGCAGCAGAAAGAAAAGTAGGTGACAATTCTTTCGATAAGAAGTTTATACAGAATTATAATCAAAACCATAAACATATATTTTTTTATCTTTCATTACAGATATACCAACAAGCCCAATTTGGAACGTACAAGAACCATTCAAATTCTACACCAACAAGTTTGTCCATGAACAATATTCTCGTATTGACAACATAAAATTAATGCCAATCCATTTTGAACAAATGTTACTCCAGCAACGTCGAGAAAAAGTTAAATGTTCATAACATAGGCAATTATCAACTGTAGAAAATTGTGAATATAGTTAACGAAGTTTCAGCGACAATCATACAAGTCAAGCAACATTGAATCAATACAATTAGCCAGATCTCAAAAGGTTTTTTAAAATAATTTTAAAGGATGTTCACCAGATGAGTTTCGTCAATAAAATGTTAGATAGATTTTAGACAAACATGTTTTAACTTAAAGACATAATTTTATTGTTTTATGACTTGTAAAATATTATAAGATTTGTCAATCAGGTTTACAAGCATAATTTAATCCAATAGAATAGATTCATGATCTTATATCTACAGCATTTAGGAAAAACCAGGTAAGTATAAAGTAATTTTTTACAGGAAAGCTATTTAAAGTTCACTGCTAGCCCTAAAATCAGCACACTGAAGCACAGAAATAAAATTTATAAAATATGGTTATCTTGATGCCTTCTTTCAATGGGATACTGTGAAAATAAATATATGTATACCATCGGGGCACAAAGTGACTTACACCGTTTTCCTGACTAATGACTGGCAAAAAAGAAAACTTACTCTGTTTTTAACCTTCACTTTTAAGACTACCACAAAGTAATTTATTCAAACAATTTTATTTAAAAATGTGAAAAAAAAAGGATATTTACAACAAAAATAATGGAAACATCCAAGTCATTGTATTTCTGAAAGTTCCTTTCATGCATCAGCATCAACTTCTTCGAGATTGGATCACTTGTAGGAATGGCAGCAACTGACAGATTCTTATAAAAATCATGAAATGTGCTGTCAGTCAGAGAAAGGAAGTCCAGAAGATTTTTCTTCTTCTCTCTCCTTATTGGTACTGGGCCTGCATGGATCAGTGGTAGAGCAGTTGGCTAAGATATTCTTCCTTGTGTTCGAAGAGACAGTTCTCGGAAATGTATGTCCTCATTGAAGGTGTCTTTGAAAAAAATGTACTTACTGATTTCTTAACATACTTCAGACAATGTATTGAGTGCCTTAGAAATTTATTTCCCTCAGTATCAATCGTCTTCATGTGAAATGGGCCCGTTGTCTTCAGGAGGGTTGAGAAATCCAGAAAATTTCTTCGTTCCATAACGAACACATCAAAGGGATTTTGTGCCTGCATGACCTCACTAACTGGTACCAGTCATTCGGGTGGTTGATCTTCATCCCAGTTTTCTTCTTTTCCTTCTCAGTTATTGCATGATCTGCATCGCATGTCATGTGGGTATGTCCACTTACCAGCAATTTGTGTTGTATTTCTTGTATGCCATGAACCTACAGGTAGACCTCGTTATACGCGATATTTATGTTCTGCGGAATTGCTGTCATACCGAATTCGCGTAAATCGAGAGTCATTTCATATGTAAAATATAGGGTTAGGTTTCCCTTTACTCATATATCAAGTTTAAAATAGCAGAGATTCTTAGTATTTTACAAAAAATGAGCATTATCATGTTCCTGAAATGCATTTTAATGCAAAATTGATACACTTAAAAATTTAACACAAACACACGATAATAAATTAAACTCTGCATTCAAACTCTTCGTTTAGCATGAATACACTGAGCGACACGAAAAACGCAACACCCAATAAATGATGTGTAATTATCTATTTGATCGAAGTGAAGCACTTCAACCGTTGTTTTTAGACAGGGTATGCTATTGGCGTTGCTTTGCGAGTAAACAATGAAGTGTTGATTGTTTATTGCACTAGCCTCAATTGTTTTTTCCCGCGCAACCTGGAAAACACATCGCTGGATGTGAGCCAATAATGTTTTCCCGCTCTTGTAGCGCTTATTGTTGTACCTTTAATTGTTCCCCTTTCAATCACACATGTTTGTGGAATCTTTCTGTGATTCTCTAAATCAGCTTTCTGGAGTAAACATGCCGTTAAGCCCTGAACAAGCTGCGAAAGCTGTTGCTTTGGTGGAAGATGGTCGCAGCATGCATTACGTTGCAGAAGTGTTGAGTACTACACCTTCTACAATTTCCAGAACCGTACGAAGATATAGGGAAACTGGAGGCTTTGCAAGGAGACCAGGATCAGGCCCGAAAAGAGCAACTTCAAATTCTCCGCAACCGTCACACCACCGCTATTGAAGCACGAAATTGACTCCACTAAGTTCGAGGGATCAATGTTAGTGAGAGAACCGTTCGAAGAAGACTGGAAGAAGCCAATCTTCAGTCCAGAAGACCTGCTACAGGACCGCAACTCACCAGAGAGCATCGCACAGCTCGACTGCGTTTCGCAAGGGAACATCTTGGCTGGACATTACAACAATGGGATCAAGTGTTGTTCACCGACGAGTCGCGATTTGGCATCCGATCACCTGACGGAAGAGAAAGGGTCTGGAGAAGGCCAGGGGAAAGGTATTCCCCTTGCACCTTCTCATCCAGGACGCCTTTTCACGGTAGTTCTGTGATGGTGTGGGCAGGAATCAATTCAGCTGCAAGGATGGATTTAGTCTTCGTGGAGCATGGGAGCCTTACCGCACAACAGTATGTCGAGGAAATCCTTCTGGAGCATGTTGTGCCTTTCGCTCCGTTTATTGGTGATGGTTTTACACTAATGCACGACAGTGCGCGCCCACATGTTGCGAGAATTGTGCAACAGTTCTTGGATGAAACAGAGATTCATGTTATGGTTTGGCCTGTTCGAAGCCCCGATTTGAATCCCATTGAGCATGTTCGGGATCAGCTGGGGAGAAGAGTCCGTCAGCGCTATCCAGAGACCCTACAGGATCTACGGAATGCCCTTCTGGAAGAATGGGAGATGATTCCTCAACAGAACATTACCGCACTAATCAGGAGCATGCCTGAAAGGTTGAATGCCGTCATTGCTGCAAGAGGTGGCAATACACGCTTTTGAAGATTCGAACAGAGGTCCCAGAGATAATCTCCGAGGTCTGTGAAGTGAAAGTGTGAAGTGTGTAACATTAAAACAGAGTGGATTTACCTTTATGAGCTTACTCAAAATTTCCTTGAAATGTGTATCTGTCGCTTAATTTGTTCAATTTGTTTATAATCGTCTTTTTTTTCATTGTTAGACTGTTAGATAGGACCGTTCCACAATATTCCATCATAAGATGGTGGATTAGTGTCATGAAAGTGTCATAAATTTAGAATAAATTTCAGTTTTTGAAAGAAATCGAAGTGTTGCGTTTTTCGTGCCGCTGAGTGTAGCTTGAATAGCAGCTCCAGAGAGAGGTATGTGTTGTTGGTTGTGATGCTCAATCCACTGGCTTAGCATTTTTCCATTCTTTCCATCGCTTTCCAGCGAGATTTGGTCACTCTAGTCGCATTTATGTTGGCAGAAGATTGAGTAGTTTTTCGAATGGATTTCGCATTGTCACGAATAGTTCTTGCAGTGAATTCACTAAGTTTCAAAGCACGCCGAATGTCTACAATACGCTCACCTTTCTCATAGTGATCCAAAACTTCTAACTTTGTTTCTAACGAATACGACTTTCGTACACACTTCTTTCTTTTTACCCAGCATTTTAAATACGAAACCTGTCAAGTGCAACTTCACAGCTCTACTGATCGGTATTGACGATTCACGTCTCGACAAACAGAAGATGTGCGTAGAGTTGCGCTTGCACCGTTTAACCTGGCGCACAATGTATTGTACGTTACAGAGTTCGAAACGCATGTTTGTACCCACCTTAGGGCATTACAGTTTCCACATACTGTTAACAGATGCCAGCACTAGATTTAAAACGAAAATCGCAGATATGCGAAATCGCCGATAACGAATCCGCGTATAACGGGGTTTACCTGTACTACGCTGGCGTAGCAGGGGGAGAGGTGATGATCCCACGTGGCGCGTCCCAGGTGGCGGATAGGGGGGTCCTAACCGGCTTGCCGGCGGACTTGAGGGAAATACAATACTTCTCGCGGACCAAACACACTACCCCCTGTGGGTGGGGGACGCACATGTAGAACACACCCACGGTATCGCCTGCCTGTCGTAAGAGGCGACTAAAAGGGGCCCAAGGGGCTGTCAGCTTGGATTGGCGACCACGGGGCCCTTAGCTGAGTCTTGGCATTGCTTCCATTTACTTGAGACAGGCTCCTCACTTTCGTCCATCCTATCCGACATCCCTTGGTCAACTCTTGTTCTTTTCCGATCCCGACGGTATTAGAGCATTCGAGGCCTAGGGAGTCTTTCATTTTCACGCCCTTCGTGGCCCTTGTCTTTCCTCGTCCGTTACTTCATTTTTCGAAGTGACGGATCCCTTCTTTCTTCTTTTTTCTCTCTCTTTACCCCCTTTGGGTGGGGGACACAGACGAATAATACACCCAGGGTATCCCCCTGCCTGTTGTGAGAGGCGACTAAAAGGGGCAACCAAGGGATGATTGAATTAGAACCATGAAACTACTTTTGATTTCTACCATCATGCGGGGAACACCGTGGGTTGCCTGTACTTGCAAGCAGTACCACTAAATTAAGTATGAAATAGGTTTGTGATTAGTAGCAGTAAAGAGGCTGGCCTGGGGGTTTCCAGTACCCGTGCATCGTACCCATGTGAGCAACAGTGTGGGTGTGGGTGTAGCCTGTGAGTTGTACCGCTATATGAGCGGCACCGTGGGTCTGTGTTGCCTGTGATTAGTACCCACTATGTGAGGAACACCACGGGATAGTGCAAGTCCCTGTGGTTAGTATACCTAGGTGAGGAAACTTATCGGTTTGTGTCGGCTATGAGTGGCGCCATTGTGTGAGAAACACCATAGGTCTGCGTTCCCTGTACGATGTGCAATACTTGTGAGTAGTACCATCATGTGTGGAACACCGTGAGTCTTCGCTACTTTTGATTAGTACCCCAACATGACAAATACCGTGGTTCTACTTTACTCGCGACATGTACCATTTTGTGGCGCCTTAGACTTGGATTTTGCACCCCTTTAGACATCAAGCATCATTGTGCTTTATAAGTGGTCCCTTGGTCAATAATACTATTATTTACGATCTTTTTTTTTGAGTCTGATCCACTTTTTTTGTTTGTTTTTTTTTCTGTTTTTTGTTGGGTTCCATGTCCATCCATTCATTTTTCATGACATTTTTTATTTTATTTTGGTCAGTGGATGAATTTGAACTTTTTGTTATCTCATTTCGTACCATTAGGGGCCGATGACCTCGATGTTAGGCCCCTTTAAACAACAAGCATCATTGTCATTTCTTGTATGCGGTCATTAGTCTGCATAACATATGCGAACATTGCAGCTACAATGCAGTTTCTATTTTGCTCACCACAACAGTCTGAATAAAATACTACAGATTGAATATTGTCAGGCAGTTGGGAAATGAACTGATATACGCAGGAAGCAATTTGATTTCCACCTCCGCCAGAAAAATTTTCATCCCACATGAAACACGTTGCTTCGTTTGTCTTCAAGTCATGTACGGTCAGGTTAAATGTCTATAATTGCCGTTTGTAGAATGATACTGAAGTATTCAGAAAGGGCATGGGAAGACATTATAAGCTGCCTCTGCAGCCCTGTGGTGGGCATCACGTTCTTTGATAGACTCTTGTTTGGCGTCCCCAGACAGTGTGTTCATTTTCTGTTAGTTAAATCACACTTGTGACATGTGTCTTGTTTAGGTTTCTTAAAAGTCAGATCCAACTCATAGAAGCATTTAGTATAGATACTCGAGGACACTGGCTTATCTGTATACTGTTTATACAAATAGTACATCTCACAAATGCTCAAGTCCGGGCATAGACATTTTTTTTGTTGTCCTCTGTCGACAATAATGACTTGGAAAAGACATAATGTGAATTTTAGGAAAAGACATAATGTGAATTTTAATAATTTCCAGTTCACTGTCTGATCTTTTATTTCGGGGTGCTGCCTTTCCTCTTCTATCTCCAGGTACTACTCCCGTCGATGAGGTCCTTTTTTTTCTTTGTGACCCGTTGTATGAAACCTGTAGTCTCTCCTAATGTTCGCCGAAAGCATTCTCTGCACATTTGATGACTTTTGCCTTCCAAGGTGGTATTGTACTTACCGTACAAACACACTTTCTCGATTTCCCTTGACTCTCCTGCTGAACTCTGCGTGTTTTGGGTGTCTGAACTGTGATGGGAGAAGATAGGTACCAGACTCTGCTATCATGATCACCAATAGCCCAATAGTTTTTAAAACATTCTTGCCGGTCTAACTTTGTGATTCGTTCACTGCATTTCATAAGGCATGTTTTCAAAGGCAACATCTGTCTTTCTTTAACTCTCTTCCCTTTACTTGTTTTGTAAGGTAATCCCTTATTTCTGAGTTCTTTGTTGAGTCTCCTTTGATATCTTGATGTATTAGTCTTTTGTGGAACATGTTTAACCATATGATTTTATGCTTTCTATGAGCTTGAAGTGCTGTTACTTATGACTGAGTCGTCGTCAGGGTAACTGGAAACTTCAGTGGCACTCTCAGGGACAAAATCTGGATCCTTTGCACTCTCATCCAAATTAAAGGCAGTATCTCCGTCCTCACTTTCCAAACTTTCAAGCACCGTTGACTCCAAAACTGGCAGATCTGTAAAGTAACAACATGACAGCCACGAATACATTTGGCATTTTGTTTCTTTTCTAAGAAAAACTTGCTGTTTATAAAATCCTAGCAAGAAACTTGTGAGTATTTACGAAAGATCGGTAGAGCCAGGAATTCGGTATTACAATACCTTAATTTGGCTATTGATGATATTTCTCCATTTTATTAACAATTTATTGCTAAGTTGAGTTTGTGGATATGAAGTAATAACATGTGAGTAATTTCTAGAATATTGCATTAATAATAACAATCACACCTTGGTCAATCAATGATGCTCTTCACTCATTTTCGCATTGGTATTATTGGGTTTAACCTGTGGTACTGAGGCTAGTGTAGAAGAATCTAAAATAAAATGTATAATAAATATTAATAATGTGATTTGAAATATGATTAATACATTAACAATAGTCATAGTATAATAATAATAATAATAATAATAATAATAATAATAATAATAATAATAATAATAATAATAATAATAATAATAATAATAAAAATAAAATTTTAAAAACTCACTGTTTTGGTTTCCACCACTGTTTTATTCTGGGTTCTCAATCCATACTTCCATATTCACTCCATCAGAACATGAATTTAATGTTCTTTTAGCCAAATAAACTAATCGTTGTCCACGGCTAAGCATATTTCCACACCCTTCCATGTTAACAAGGGAACTACAAATACCTACACATAAGCCAGTGTCGTTATTAAAATGTTAGGGAAATCGACAATGTATGTTATTAAAGCAAGTACTATAATGGAATTCTTTTAAGAACTACCGTACATAGATCTATAAAGTCCATGAATGGATTTAACATGAACATTTAACTGTCTATTACCTCTACTGTTCAGTTGTAATATAGATATATTTTGATTTCCATTTGTTATTAGTCATTTCTTAATGCTTTGTAGGTTAATAAACCATACAAGTAGACTTACCCGGTTTTAACAGCCACTACAATGATGATTCGCAAGGGTCAAAATAATGTAACTAGACTTACCTGTTTTTTTCCTTATTTGCAACTTTCTCTGATCAAAATAAAGTAAGTTGACTTACCCATACAAATCCATACTGACTGACTTACCTTGAAAATTAAATGCGCAATAATGGTGCCATTTTTCACAAGATCACTTACCCGTTTTTACACGATGCGAGTATCATCATAAGTGATCACTTGGTGCACTTAACTCATTTTCGACCAAAAGTGGACTTACCTGGTTTTTCCCAAATGCTGTAGATATAACCTTAAGTAAATGATAATTGGCTGATGATGCTCACAAAAAAGGAGCAAAACGTGTACCATATCAACAACTTAATAAATATGTAAGTTTTTATTACGTTTTTATTGTATTGAATAGGTGGTATTTAACAAAATTATAAGAATTTGTATCACAAGTATCAATATGGACAAAAAATGAAATTTATAACCTGCAACATACCACTTTGTTGAGCAGCTCGTCTTCTTTCTCCAAGTCTTCCCAGCCCAAACTTTGCAACATTTTTGTAATGCTACTCTTTTTTCGGAAATCACCCAGAGCAATTCGAGCTGCTTTTCTTCGGATTTTTTTCTGTTCTTGAATCGAGTAATCCTGGTAAGGGTCCCATACACTGGAACCATACTCTAGTTGGGGTCATACCAGAGACTTGTACGCCCTCTCCTTTACAACCTTACTACAACCTCTAAGCACCCTCATAACCATGTGCATAGATCTGTACCCTTTATTTACAATCCCATTTATGTGATTACCCCAATGAAGATCTTTCCTTATATTAACAACTACTGTAGATACAGTGATCCACATAAGGAACTTTCACCCCATCAATGCAGTAATTGAAACTGACAGGACTTTTCCTATTTATGAAACTCGCAACCTGACTTTTAACCCCGTTTACCATCATACCATTGCCTACTGTTCATCTGACAACATTGAGATCATTTTGCAGTTGTTCACAATCTTGTAACTTATTTATTACTCTATACAGAATAACATAATCCGCAAAAAGCCTTATCTCTGATTCCGCCTCTTTACTCATATCATTTATATATATAATAAATCAGAAAGCTCCAATAATACTGCCTTGAAGATTTCCCCTCTTAATTATTGAAGGGGCAGATAAAGCTTTCCGCACTCTAATTCTCTGAGTTTTTCCTAGAAATATAGCAACCTATTCAGTCACTCTTTTGTCTAGTTCAGTTGTACTCATTTTTGCTAGTAGTCTCCCATGATCCACCCTAAGAAATGCCTTAGACAGGTCAATCGCGTTACAGTCCATTTGACCTCCTGAATTCAAGATATCTTCTATATCTTGCTGGAATCCTACAAGTTGAGCTTCAATAGAATAAACTTTTCTAAACCCGAACTGCCTTTTATCGAACCAGTTATTAATTCTGCAAACATGTCTAATATGATCAAAAAGAATGCTTTCCCAAAGCTTTACATGCAATGCATGTTAAACTGACTGGCCTGTAATTTTCATCGTTATGTCTATTGCCCTTTCCTTTATACACAGGGACTATTATAGCAATCCTCCATTCATTTGGTACAGCTCCTTCATGCAAACAATAATCAAATAAGTACTTCAGATATGGTACCATATTCCAACCCATTGTCTACAGTATATCTACAGAAATTTTATCAATTCCAGTCGCTTTTCTAGTTTTAAACTTTTGTATCTTATTGTAAATGTCATTGTTATAGGTAAATTTGAATACTACTTTAGCATTAGTCACCTCCTCTATCTGGACATTATTCTCGAAACCAACAATCTTTACATACTGCTAACTGAATACTTCTGCCTTTCGAAGATCCTCACATACACATTCCCCTTGTTCATTAATGATCCCTGGAATGTCCTTCTTGGAACCTGTTTCTGCCTTGCATTTTCAGTTTGAAGTGGAAAAAAAAAAAAAAAAAAAAAAAAAAAAATTGTATTCCTTGGAAGGTTACAAAATACAATCACATAAAAAAAGAAATAGTTATTTTTTTTGAAATTACACATATATACACATATTCCTCATATGAAGCCTATGCACAAAGGGAGTCCAAACACAACACAACTAAACTGAGGAATAATTTTCTCGGGAGATACTGTGCGCTGGATGTCAGTTTTACCAAACTAAATTTTGCATTAAGGAGTTGCTGCTGTTGTTGTTATTTCCTGCTATGGAATTCCTCAAAACAGTCTGGACAAAGGGCTTCTTGGCAGCGACGGCATACACACCTGGTTTTCCTTGATCAACTATGAAGGTGGCACTTTGATGCATAATCTGTGTCTGTTTTTTGGGGGGGGTAGTGATGCCCCCCATCTTTTCTCAGCTCATCGGGAGTCTTCACTTTCAACCATTTTTTGGTTGCTGGTGGCATCTGTGAAGCAGGTCTTCCTTTCTTGGGTTGATGGCTGCTTCCCATGTAAATGAGAGAAGTAGCTACTGAGGACTTGAATTCTAACAGATCCAGCTTCTCACAATCTGGATCCATCCTCCAGATGATCTAACAGTTCACTAGGTCACATTCAGCAGATGATGGAATACTCTGAAGTACCACCTTTTGTGCCTTATGGTGTGCTGATAAAGACCTATGAGCAAGTCCATTACATCTACGCCACCCACGTGTGAATTGTTAAATGCTGATGGAATATGTTCGTGGAATTTCAATGATTGCTTGCAGTTTTCGACGCCATCTCTTAGCAACACCTACAGGTTCTGCTCCAGTAAATGTAGATGCTACATGTACAAAAGAATTATCATGCCAGCGGGTTATTGTGATGTTGGACTGCGATGTTTTAACAGAGTTCGACCCTCTCGGTTCCTTCTTTATGGTTTTCACAGACCGCAGCTTGAGATCAGCACCACAAAGCCTGTTAACTCTGATTGTTGCGGAAGCATAAATGCCATCTTCAAGAAGATTCTCAAAGATTAATTGAATCAACTTATTAAATAGCTTGCAAGATTGACGCAAACAGATCATCAAAAAAAGCTTATGGCTTTTGAACTTAACGTCTTCACATAGCCTAAGAACATCGCCACCAACTGCTCCAAATTCAGAATGACCCTCACCATTTCACACTTTTCCTTGGTAGATCTCATAGTTATGGACTTATCCCGAGGAACTGGCTAAGACCCAAATTTTGAAGCCCCATTTTTGGGGTTTACTCTTCATATATTGTTTCAGCTTTGATTGGCCTTTGAAAGGGACCATCATCTCATCAACTGATAAATTTCTTCTGGCTGGGAAGAACATCTGAAGACATGCTTGAAATGGTCAGTCATAGGACATAAACATATAAGCCGATCATTGTTGTCTGCTAGAATGTTCTGATTGTCAATGAAGTGCAAATACTTCCGTATCTCACAAAAGTGTTTGTATGTCATATTTTCAGCTATTATTGACAATCTAGTACCATGCTTGGAGCTTCAGTACTGCCTAAGTCGTGAATACTGTAAGTAAGTAGTGATAAAATTGATGCCCAAGTACACTTTCAGTTCAGGAATTGTCAGTGAAAAATTTTCTTTACTGTTCTGGACAGCATAAAGATTTGACTGGTTCATGATTTCAGCCATCAAGGTCTCAGGAAATATTTTCAGGAAATAATTTACTGGTATATCTCCGCTGATATTTGACTTCTTGTCACCTTCAAAATGTGGGGCATTATTTACAGTGTAATTTCTTTCTCAGCGTACCACAAGACAGGTCTTCTATGTTGTATGACTCTCTAATTTTCCTCTTCATCCTCTGCTGGAACAGGTTGTTCTGGAATCTGAATAGGATCAAGATCATCAATAAGGTCAGATCTGGGTGCCTGTGGTTCCACTTCTGGTGACCATAGTTCATCTTCTGACTCGGAAATTCCATCCTCAGATCCACTGGGGATATCCGATAGTTGATATATTTGGTCATAAGTCAGTGCAGATGGATTTACCAACTTCCTGAAATAGGAAACAAAATTGTTGAAATAGTTCAATACCAAAACGGACAGCATACAGCATATGATACATCATAAATTACTGTGTTCAGTTCTCTTCTAGCATACCTGGACTTTAGAAGTGTAAGATAACATCCTAATATAGCCTAAGAGTAGTTCATGTGCAGTATGCTAACATTTTGTGATACGGAATGTTATGAATCTTATTTACCTCTTCTCATGACGCAGAGAGTATATTGTGAAATTTGTCGTGAAGACTGTATGTTTTCTACAGATGGCCCTCGTTCTTCATCCATTCTGTCCTAAAAGCTTTGCTGTTGTTTGAGTTATCAGTTCGTAGAAAGGTGTGATGCAGCTCTCCATGCCACCTTATCCTGTGCTGACCTTTTCATTTCTACATAACTGGTGCATCCTACATCTGCTCTAATCTGCTTGTCATATTCATACCTTGGTCTACCCCTACCATTCTTACCCCCCGCACTTCCCTCAAAAACCAATTGCACAAGTTCTGGGTATCTTAAGATGTGTCCTATCATTTTATCTCTTCTTGTCAAATTTAGCCACAATGATCTCTCACCAGTTTGATTCAGTATCTCTTCATTCGTGATTCAATCTATCCATCCCACCTTAAGCATTCTTCTGTAACACTACTTTTCAAAAGCTTCTATTCTCTTTCTTTCTGAGCGAGTTATCGTCCATGTTTCACTTCCATACAACGCCATGCTCAAAACAAAAGTCTTCAAAAACATTTTTCTAATTCCTGTATCAATCTTCGAAGTGAGCAAATTTCTTTTCTTAAGAAAGGCCTTCCTTGCTTGTGCTAGCCTGCATTTTTTCCCTCCTTACTTCTGCCATCATTAGTTGTTTTACTATTGAAGTAACTATATTCGTCCATTTCCTTTTAAGATTTCATTTCCTAATCTAATATTTCCTGCATCACCTGACTTTGTATGACTGCATTCCATTACTTTTGTTTTGGACTTATTTATTTTCATCTTGTACTCCTCATTTTAAGCAAGCCTCGGACCTATGGGAGTAACGGAGTCCCACTCCCATTTGACAAGCGAGGGACTCCTTGGAAACAACTTGCCGAACTAAATGGAATTCGATGGGGGAGCCATCAGTGTTAATGGGGCTTATGGAAGAAAGAAAGTAGAACTGGTTTAGTCAGCAAAGAGGATGCATCTGGATGTGCTAAGGGTAAGTGATATTCGGGTAAGGGGAAATAATGAGGAAGAGATAGGAGATTATTTGACGGGTGTTAGAAAGAGAAGGGCAGAGTATGGGGTAGGGCTGTTTATCAGGTATACCATTGCACACAACATAGTTTCTGTAAGGCACGCAAATGAGCGAATGATGTGGGTAGATTTGGCAGTTGGAGGAATTAGGACGAGAATTGTCTCAGTGTATTCACCATGTGAGGGTGCAGATGAGGATGAAGTTGACAAGTTTTATGAAGCATTGAGTGACATCGTGGTCAGGGTCAACAGCAATGATAGAATAGTGCTAATGGGTGATTTCAATGCAAGAGTTGGAAATAGAACTGAAGGATGCAACAGGGTGATTGGTAAATTTGGGGAAGATATGGGGTACCAGATCCATAATAGATAATATCTTAACCGACTTCGAATTCCGGAAATCTGTTAGGAATGTACAAGTTTTCTGGGGATTTTTTGATGATACAGACCACTATCTGATCTGTAGTGAACTAATCTCTAGGCTTAGGGTAGAGAAAGTTAAATCTGTCTGCAAACGAATAAGGCTAGAAAATCTCCAGGACAAGGAAATTAGACAGAAGTACATGGATATGATTAGTGAGAAGTTTCGAACAGTAGACAGTAAGCAGGTTCAGGATATAGAAAGAGAATGGGTGGCATATACAGATGCTGTAGTAGAAACAGCTCATGGGGAGGAGGAAAATGATGTTGGTGAAATTACGCTTGAGGAAGTGGAAAGGATGGTAAATAAACTCCATTGTCATTAAGCAGCAGGAATAGATGAAATTAGACCTGAAATGGTGAAGTATAGTGGGAAGGCAGGGATGAAATGGCTTCACAGAGTAATAACATTAGCATGAAGTGTTGGTAAGGTACCTTTAGACTGGACAGAAGCAGTAATTGCACCTATCTATAAGCAAGGGAACAGGAAGGATTGCAACAGCCATCAAGGTATCTCATTGATTAGTATACCAGGCATTCACTGGCATCTTGGGAGAGTGCGATCAGTAGTGGAGAGGAAGTTGGATGAAAACCAGTGTGGTTTCAGACCACAGAGGGGCTGTCAGGTTCAGATTTTCAGTATGCACCAGGTAATTGAAAAATTCTACGAGAGGAATAGGCAGTTGTGTTTATGTTTTTTAGATCTAGAGAAAACATATGACAGGGTACCGAGGGAAAAGATGTTCGCCGTACTGGGGGACTATGGAATTAAAGGTGTATTATTAAAATGAATGAAAGGCATTTATGTTGACAATTGGGGTTCAGTGAGAATTGATGGTAGAATGAGTTCTTGGTGCAGGGTACTTACAGGGGTTTGACAAGGCTGTAATATTTCACCTTTGCTGTTCATAGTGTACATGGATCATCTGTTGAAGTATAAAATGGCAGGGAGGGATTCAGTTAGGTGGAAATGTAGTAAGCAGTCTGGCCTATGCTGACGACTTGGTCTTAACGGCAGATTGTGCCGAAAGCCTGCAGCCTAATATCTTGGAACTTGAAAATAGGTGCAATGAGTATGGTATGAGAATTAGCCTCTCGAAAACTAAATTGATGTCAGTAGGTAAGAAATTCAACAGAATTGAATGTCAGATTGGTGATACAAAGCTAGAACAGGTCGATAATTTCAAGTATTTAGGTTGTATGTTCTACCGGGATGGTAATATAGTAAGTGAGATTGAATCAAGGTGTAGTAAAGCTAATGCAGTGAGCTTGCAGTTGTGATCAGCAGTGTTCTGTAAGAAGGAAGTCAGCTCCCAGATGAAGCTATCTTTAAATCGGTCTGTTTCCAGACCAACTTTGCTTTACGGGAGCGAAAGCTGGGTGGACGGACATGAAAGTAGCGAGAATGATTGCTGGTACAAACACTTGGGAACAATGGCAGGAGGTTACTTGGAATGAGGAGATAAAGGCTAATTTATGAATAAACTCGATGGATGAAGCGGTACGCATAAAGCTGCTTCAGTAGTGGGGTCATGTGATGCGAATGGAGGAGGATAGGTTACCTAGGAGAATAATGGACTCTGTTATGGAGGGTAAGAGAAGTACAGGGAGACCAAGACGATGATGGTTAGACTCAGGTATAGAACTAAATGTTGCCACAGCACTATTGCAAATAGAGGATTGTGGCGACGTTTAGTAAATTTACAGAGGCTTGCAGACTATACGCTGAAAGGCATAACTGTCTCTAATGATGATGTATGTTGTACACCTTACCCAAGACTCCATCCATACCATTCAGCAATCTCTCCAGATCTTCTGCAATCTCAGATAAAATGACATTATCATCGGCAAATCTCAGGGTTTTGATTTCCTCTCCTTGGTTTGTGATTTCCTTTCCAAATTCTTCTTTGATTTCCTTTACTGCCTGTTGTATATAAAAATTGAAAAGGAGGGGGGGACAAACTGCAGCCTTGCCTCACCTCTTTCTGTATTGCTGCTTCTTTTTCATAGCCCTTGATTCCTATCACTGCTGACTGGTTTCTATATAGATTGTAGATAATTCTTCTTTCTCGGTACCTGATCCCGATCACCTTCAGAATCTCAAATAGCTTGGTCCAATCAACATTATCAAATGCCTTTTCTAGATCTACGAACACCATGTATGTGGGCTTGCCCTTCTTAATTCGATCCTCTAATATCATGCATAAAGTCAGGATTGCTTCATGTGTTCCTACATTTCTTCTGAAGCCAAATTGATATTCTCCCAACTCAGTTTCAACTTGTCTTTTCATTCTTCTATAAATAATACGTGTTAGAATTTAGCAGGCATGAGATACTAAACTAATAGTGCGGTAGTTTCCACACTTCTCAGCTCTGGCTTTCTTGAGAATAAGTATAAAAACATTCTGCCGAAAATCGTATGGCACTTTTCCTGTCTCATGTCTTGCACACTGATTGGAATAACCTCGCCATGTTGGTTTCTCCTAAAGCAGTCAGTAATTCAGAAGGAATGTCATCAATTCCAGATGCTTTGTTCCTATTTAGGTCTCTTAAAGCTCTGTCGAATTCTGGCCTCAATATAGGGTCACCCATTTTATCAGCATCAACAGCCTCTTCTTGTTTCCAGAACCATATCATCTATGTCCTTACTTTGATACAACTGTTGGGTATGTTCCTGCCATCTTTCTGCCTTGCCTTCTTTCCCTAGAAGTGGTTTTCCATTGGAGCTCTTAATATTCATACACTCAGTTTTCCTTTCTCCGAAGGCTTCCTTGATTTTCATGTATGCGGCATCTACCTTTCCTAGGACCATGCTACTTTCAACTTCCTTGCACTTCTCCTTCAGCCGTTCTTCCTTACCTGCCCTACACTTCTTATCTGCTTCATTCTTTAATTGCCTGTATTCTTTTCTGCCCTCTTCATTTTTTGCATTCTTGTATTTTTGTTGTTCATCGATCAGGTCTAGTATCTCTTCAGTTATCCGTTGATTCTTAGTTGATCGTTCCTTTCTTCCTAAGTTCTCTTCAGCAACCCTACTGACCTCATTCTTCATGACTGTCCAGTCCATTCTTCTTCTACTGTGTTTCCTTCAGCATTTCCATTTAGTCCTTGTTCAACATGTTCCTCGAAACAATCCTTCACACACTTTTCTTTCAACTTGTCCTGATCCCATCTCACTGGATTGCTTCCCTTCTTCAATTTCTTCAACTTCAGGCGGCATTTCATGACCAACAAGTTGTGATCTGAGTCCACGTCTGCTCCTGAGAACGTTTGCAATCCAACACCTGGTTTCTGAATCTCTGCCTAATCATAATGAAGTCTATTTGATACCTTCCAGTGTCTCCAGGTCTCATTCATGTGTACAGCCTTCGTTTGTGGTGTTTGAACCAAGTATTAGCAAGGACTAAATTGTGATTGGTGCTGAATTCAACCAGTTGACTTCTTCTTTTGTTCCTTTGTCCCAATTTGAAATCTCCTACTGCATTACCTTCTCTTCTTTGGCCTACCACTGCATTCCAGTCTCCCATCACAATTAGATTCTTGTCACCTTTTACATATTTTATTAAATCTTCTATCTCTTCATATATTCTTTCGATTTCCTCATCTGTTGAACTAGTAGGCATATAGACCTGCACTATTGTAATGAGCATTGGTTTGGTGTGTATCTTGACAACAATAATCCTTTCACTATGCTAGTCGTAGTAGCTTACCTCCTGCCCTATTTTCTTATTCATTATTAAACCGACTCCTGCACTTCCCCTGTTTGATTTTGTGTTGATAATTCTGTAGTCGCCTGACCAAAAATCCTGCTCTTCCCACCAAATTACTTCACTTATACCAACTAGATCTAACTTTAGTCTATCCATCTCCCTTTTCAGATTCTCTAACCTACCACAATGATTCAAACTTCTAATGTTCCACGCTCCAATTCGCAAAATGTTAATATCCATCTTTCTGATGATCACCCTCTCTCGTGTAGTTCCTACTCGGAGATCCAAATTGGGGGAATATTTTACCTTCTTGCTATTTGCTTTACGTTGCACCGACACAGATATGTCTTATGGCGACGATGGGATAGGAAAGGCCTAGGAAGTGGAAGGATGCAGCCATGGCCTTAATTAAGGTACAGCCCCAGCATTTGCCTGGTGTGAAAGTGGGAAACCACAGAAAACCATCTTCAGGGCTGCCGACAGTGGGGCTCGAACCCACTATCTCCCGATTACTGGATACTGGCCGCACTTAAGCAACTGCAGCTATCGAGCTCTGTGACTATTTTACCTCCGGAATATTTTACCCGGGAGGAAACCATCATCAGTACATCAATTATACAGAGAGAGCTGCATGTCCTCGGGAGTTAGTTATGGCTGTAGTTTCCTGTTGCTTTCAGCTGTGCAGCAGTATCAACACAGCTAATCCATGTTTATTATTACAAGGCCATATCAGTCAGTCATCGAGACTACTGGCCTTGTAACTTGTAAGATGGCGTCTGGGAGTAGTCGTGTGTCGGTGTCGCTCCGTGTCTTTTTTCTATTAGTAGTGTTCAAATGTAGTATCACGTCCGTTCGAGTTTGCCTCCGGGATGAGAATGTGCTAGACTTCGCCGTGAAATATGAAAATCGTTGGGAAAACGCTTTTGTGAATGGTTCGGAGCTTCGTATTTCGGCCTACGTGCTGGCTTTAAATGGAACTATGTATCTGGTGACGTCACAACACACGAACTCTAGCCCAAAGATATCTGGTTCAGCGATTTGTGTGCTTCTATTGGCTTTGTCCGGCGACATACATCTGTATCCAGGACCCCAGCATGACAGCGGTATGAATTTCTTCTACCAAAATGTAGGGAGCATGTGTAATTCTTTGATGGACTTTAACCTCCCTTTAAGCTAAGATTGTATTTATATAGTTGAAAGTTGGTTAAATGATTCTGTTGGTGATAATGAACTGTTATCTACTAATTACTGTGTGTTTCTTCAAGACAAACATCAGGTCCATGGTAGCAAAGTGAAAGGAGAAGGGATTATGATTGCTGTGAAATTTGCTCTAAGGCCAGTCTCCCGGCCAGAGCTGGCGGGAGACTGGGAGTGTCTCGTGGTCAAGGCCACCCCAACATCAGGGAGGTCTGTGTTTATATTGTGCTGCTACCTGCCACGAAGTGACTGCTAGGATGAGTAATCTTCGAGCAACACTGGCCAATGTCACAGCTGTTTTAAACCCGCAGGATATCCCTGTAGTTTGCGGAGACTTTAACATCAGGCATTTGGCTTGGAATCCTAGTCCTGTTATAAAACAAAGATGTGCGGAAGTCTTCTTACTTCTTGAAATCGTCAGTGAATTTGGACTCAAGCAAATGTGTCACTTCCCAACAAGAAACGAGAACTTCTGTACCTTGTTCTAATTTTGGATCAATACTGTGGACACTTGGATTGCTTTGAGACGGAAAAGGTAATTACATCCGACCATCGAGCTGTAGAATTCACTCTAACTTTACCGCGAGTTATGCGCCCCGTACTGCAGAGGAAGTTAATGTTCGCATGAACTAAGGCCGATTTTCCTCAAATGAGAGATCTCCTTTCATTGTGTCCCTGGAATTTAATCGAGGACTCCCCCTCCATCGATGAGGTGTTAACCCTTTTCTACGACTTCCTTCGCGCTGCAATAAAAGACACTGTACCATCCTGGATAATTAGCACACGGAAGTACCCATGCTGGTACGACTCTGAGGTAATAGATAAATTACAAGAAAAGGAGAGGGCTAGAAGGAAGTTTAAAAAAAAAAAACGGGCCATAATAGTGATTATGTGCAATTTTCGACCATACGCGGTGAATTTAAGCATCTTCAGTTCAAAAAATGCAGAAACTATATAACTTCGATGGAATCGAAATTAGCTGCCAACCCGAAGTGTTTCTGGAATTTTGTAAACAACAAACAGAGGTCATCTCGCCTGCCATCTACTATGCTTCAGGACGGGAAAGAACTACAGGACAAGAGGAGCATCTTGGACAGTTTTGCAGATACCTTTGAAAAGTATCACTCACCTGCCGCACAGTGTAACCTATCCACTTCGTCCGTGTGTGATGTAGGCCTAACTTCAATAGTGACCTCTCCAGCAGAGGTATCTTCAATTCTTCCTTCTTTGGATACCTCCAAATCATGTGGTCCAGATGACGTACCCGCAATAGTATTGAAATAATGTGCATCTGAGCTAGGTAGGCCACTTAGCATCATAATAAATATGTCATTCTCGTCAGGGTATTTTCCGTGTGAGTGGAAGAAAGGTTGCATCGTACCAGTGTTCAAGAAAGGAGACAAAATGGTGTTTGATAACTATAGGCCTGTTGTGTTATTGTCCCTAATTTCAAAGGTGGCAGAGAAGATCGTGTATAAGAAATTGTACAGTTCTTTTTCACAGTATATTAATATAGCGCAGCTCGGTTTTGTACAGAAATGCTCTACTGTGTCCAGTATGGCGGTGTATATCAATTTCATTTCAGAATCTCTCGATAGGAGACAACAAGTGGATGTTGTGTATGCGGACTTCTCCAAAGCCTTTGATTCAGTTCAACATGATGCTCTGCTCACCAAATTTTCAGCATATGGGATAGGAGGAAGTGCTTTGGAGTGGATTAGAAGCTTTCTCACTAATAGAGTTTTGCGTAGTAAAAGCTGATGGTATTAGGTTAAAGCCGTACCACCCTACTTCAGGTGTCCCCCAAGGATCTTTACTGGGCCTTCTTTTCTTTGTCATATTCATAAATGATATAACATCAGTTATACAACGCAGTAATTGCCTTCTCTATGCTGACGATCTAAAGATCTTTAAGGTAATCAGTAGTGAGTTGGACTGTAAGTTGTTACAGTCTGACTTAAACCTACTAACTGGTGTAAAAAGTGGCTGCTTGGTTTGAATATTTCAAAATGCAACACAATTACATTTTCACCCAAGTTGGAATCAGTAAATTACCCTTACCATTTATGCAATTTCTAAATAGCTCGTGTGAATGAAATAAATGATTTTGGTGTGACACTTTCAAACTGCTACGGCCTTTCTTTCGAGAAACATTTAGACACGATTTCTAGGAAAGGGTTTAAATTACTTGGCTTTCTGGAAAGAAATTGTGCTGAATTTGTTTCTCGTAGAACTCTAATAATTTTGTTTTGCACTCCAATCAGGCCATCATTAGAATACTGTTGCAAGGTGTGGCTGCCCTCTCAGCAGTATTTAATACAAAACTTGGAAAGAGTCCAAATAAGGTTCATGAAATGGATCAGCTACAAGGGTTTGGGTATTTCTCTCTCTTCATCCAATTACAAGTCTTTTTGGGAGACTATGAGCATGAGGACATTGCACTCACGCCGCAGATGTGCTAATGCCCTCTTTCTTTATAACTGTCTGACGAATAGAGTGGATTGCTCAACATTACTGGAGCTGATTCCATTACATGTTCCTCGTCGCAGTACTAGGCGAAGATATATTTTTCATCTGCCTAAAGTGAGAACTGTGGCTCGGGCTAACTCATGGCTTGTGAGGGCACTAACATCACTGAATGAGGTGGGTGGATCAGTAGATCTTTTTCACTCACCCCCGTCTAAAATCAGACATGCCCTATTAACCTCATGAATGTAAGGCCCTATCTGTAAGGTACAGTATGTAAATATGTAAGAGTTACTATATGTAGTTGAATAATGTCAATTATTTAAGGAGATTTAGTTTTATTTATTTATTTTATTTAAGGTTTTGTAAATATGCATATAAAAAGTCTCTAGATTTAGTTTGAACTTGGTTATTATTTTAGGAAATTAGTGTTATTTACTTAAGGTGTATTTGTTGTATATTATGTTTTATTGAATCATCTTTAATTGGGACAATAACCTCTTGATGATAAATAAATCTATTCTATTCTATTCTAACCCCCTTTTGATGAACCATTCGTTAGTCTAGTCTCTTGACAGATACCCATCCGATATGGTTGCACCTGCAGCTCGGCTGTGTGCTTCATTGGGACGCGGAAGCCTCCCCACCGCGGCAAGGTCACATGGTTCGCTGGGGAGGTCTAAAAGGTCTAAAGGTATAAATGCATAGAAATGAGAATGTATGACAAACATGCCATGAAACACCAGCAGTCTGTCTTGGTTTGCATCAAAACTTCAATCATAACATCATCAAAACACTATGAAATGGTGTAGTTTTAATTAAGGTTATGACTGTGACCCATAACCCCTTGTACATTTAGACCTCATATGAGGCTCCTATACTATTACACAATGTAATTGTAATAATTGCATGTACAATAAAAATACTAATACCATTGGAAATAATGTGCTTTTCTACTATATAAAACATTTTTACTTACCAATTTCATATATTCGTAAAGGATGTACCCAATTTCAATAATGTAGTCTGCATATGATACATACAAATAACTACAGCGCCACAACTGTATACATCTTCACAGCTGCAAGGAAGTGCTGCCATCTCATAGATATAGTTGTAACTAATATCACACCTTACATGAGGTCTAAAGTGAAGAACATAGTCATAATTTTCCACAAATTCATAACAATACTAAATAAACGGTGCACTAAATGAAACCTGATTTAGGGACCTCATATGAGGCTTGTGCAAATGGATGGGGTTAAAGGTACAAACCTGTTTTCACATTCCTCAACAACTGCTTTCAACCCATCCCAGAGTCTGTTTACATTTTTATTTACCGTTTTCCACCGATCATAGTTATTTGTTAAAAACTCCCTCATGCCTGCTTTATCAGCCATATGGTACTGCCTAACAGTCCTACTCTTAAGACCTTCCTTTCTATCATATTTATTTTTAACTTCAACAAAAACAGCTTTGTGATCACTACTACCATCTGTTACTTCGGTTTCTCTTAGAGCTCATCTGGTTTTACCAAGGTAAAATATAAGGACAGGCGACCTCATGAAGATGTGTGGGATCTGGTAAATGCAGCACGGGTGAAGTTTAAGAAAGCGGAGATTGTTATTAGTGGAATACTGTGTAGGAGGGATACTGACTGGAGGGTGATCGGGGATTTAAATGAGACTATGGAGTGGGTATGTGGGAAACTGGGAGTGAAATTTCTAGATCCTAATGGGTGGGTAGGAGATAGGGATCTGCGCTCAGATGGCCTTCATTTAAACCGCAGTGGTACATATAAGTTAGGAAATTTGTTTGGAAGGGTAATAGGGAGGTACATTCAGGGAAACGGGATGGCCCAGGGAGCGGTGATAAGGGAACAGGGAACTGGAAGTCAAGTGGGGATGACATAAAATTGTTAGTGTTGAACTGTAGAAGTATTGTAAAGAAAGGAATAGAATTAAGTAATTTAATAGATATATATTTACCAGATATTGTAATAGGAGTTGAATCATGGCTGAGAAATGATATAATGGATGCAGAAATTTTCTCACGGCACTGGAGTGTGTATCGTAGAGATAGGATAGGAATGGTGGGAGGGGGAGTGTTCGTTCTGGTGAAAGAAGAATTTGTAAGCTACGAAAAAAGTTAAAGATGAGACACATGAAATTCTAGGTGTAAGGCTCATTTCTAAAGATAATAGGCAACTTGATATATTTGGAGTGTACAGATCGGGAAAGGGTAGCACTGACGCGTATTCGGAATTATTTGATAGGATAGTCAGCTATGTGGGAAACGACATGGAAAGAAATGTGATTGTAGCAGGAGATCTGAATTTGTTGCAAGTGACTAATCTCATGTTTTAATCTGTATTGAAATCTGTTGATATACAATAATAAAGTTTTAATTATGAATCCACCTGTTCAATACATTTTTTTTTAGGATTTTCTTGGCAATGAGATCTGGTAAAAAAGTTATTTATCCCTTGTGGATAAGAGTCTATAAAGATTCAAATTATCGTCAATTTGATGATTGAACTTGTAACAGGATAAATGTTGGTCTTCAAGAAATTTAAATGCTTGTTGTCACATGACCTCGGCGAATACTGTTGAAAAGATATGTTCTTATAGATGTCAATGACCGTTCGTTGAACTAATGGATTTGATAAGGATGATTGAAAGGGACGTAAATCAACGTTTGTATTGAAAGCTGCTGCTTGGTTTATCTTGTTGAATGTCTGTAACAAGAAAAAGAATCTTGTAAGTAACCGGAATTTTTTGTTGCTAGTTAAGAGTGTGCTTCTAGAAACGTCACTTACCCCTCCAATTGCTGTTTGTCGGTTTGGTGTTGTCCGAGGTTATGTGGTGACTGTCTGTTCTGTGTCTACTCCTTGTGTTGTAAGAGTGAGGTTTTGGGGGTTGAGGGGAGGGAGTAGGGGTAGGTGGAGAAATGTTTGTGGGTGTGGTATTGGAAGGGGAATGTCTAGTAGGAGCGCAGGGAGGGGTTGAGTTCTTTAATGTTGGATGATTATTAGTTGTTTTGGGAATGAAAACTTTGGCAAAATTACTTTTTTCTAGATTAAGCGACTTTAATAGTTTTGGTAATTGTTCGTGTAACGGATTTCTTATTTCAATTTCGTCATTTAAATTTTTTTCTTTATTGAAATACTGGTCTAAGTGGATATAAATATTTTCTAATTCTGTCATTAGTTTACCTTTTTCTATCTTCTTTATAATTTTTAGGTCTTTCTCTATGGTTGTAAATTGGTGGCCTGACTCTCTCATGTGAGCGCTCATCGCAGAATGTTTGTTGTGCTTTGTAGCATTAACGTGTTCTAAGTATCTTGTGAGGAAGTTACGGCCAGTTTGGCCAACATATGAATATTTACATTCTACACATGTTAATCTATAGATGCCAGAACTTAGATAAGGGTTATTTTTGGAATTTATACTATTGTGGTTGAAAAAAATGTTTCTGTTTGTTTTTGTGTTTTGAATGCTACATTCACATCTCGTTTTTTGATAGGATTAGTTATTTGAAAAATGGCTGGATTGAAGAATGTAAATGTTGCGAATTTGGACTGCTTAGTTTTTTCGGGAGTAAGATTAGTTACTAACTTTCGTTTTACTTTATTGATGATCTGATTGACTATATTTATTTTATATCCATTAATTGAGGCCAGATCTTTTATAAAATTGAGTTCCTTTTTTAAGTTACTCTCTGAAAGGGGGATTTTGAAAGCTCTATAAACTAAACTGTAAAAAGCCGCCTGTTTATGTGATTTTGGGTGAAGAGAATCATTTTTTATTGTTAGAGGAGCGTATGATGGTTTTCTAAATATTTGAAATTCAAATCTATCTCTTATTCGTGTTACATTAATATCCAGGAAGTTTATTGAGTTGTTAGTTTCATCTTCTTTCGTGAATTTTATATTTGGGTCAATATTATTTAAGAAACTTAGGATTTTTTCACTATCATTTTTTTGGCTATCTATTATGACAAAGGTGTATTGAACAGGTGGATTCATAATTAAAACTTTATTATTGTAGATCTGAATTTGCCAGATGTCAATTGGGAAGGAAATGCGAACGACAGGAAGCATGACCAACAAATGGCAAATAAGTTAATATGGGAAGGACAGCTGATTCAGAAAGTGATGGAACCAACCTGAGGGAAAAATATCCTGGATGTGGTGCTGATAAAACCAGATGAGCTCTATAGGGAAACTGAAGTAATAGATGGTATTAGTGATCATGAAGCTGTTTTTGTCGTAGTCAAAAATAAATGTGATAGAAAGGAAGGTCTTAAAAGTAGGACTATTAGGCAGTACCATATGGCTGATAAAGCAGGATGAGGCAGTCTCTAAAAAGTAACTATGATCGGTGGAAAACGGTAAATAAAAATGTAAACAGACTCTGGGATGGGTTTAAAGAAATTGTTGAGGAATGCAAAAACAGTTTTGTACTTTTAAGGGAGGTAAGGAATGGTAAAGACCCACCTTATTATAATAGAGAAATAAAGAGACTAAGAAGGAGGTGCAGACTGGAAAGAAACAGAGTTAGAAATGGCTGTGGAAGTAAGGAGAAATTGAAGGAACGTACTAGAAAATTGAATCTAGCAAAGAAGGCAGCTACGGATAACATGATGGCAAGCATAACTGGCAGTCATACAAATTTTAGTGAAAAATGGAAGGGTATACATAGGTATTTTAAGGCAGAAACAGGTTCCAAGAAGGACATTCCAGGAATAATTAATGAACAAGGGGAGTGTGTATGTGAAGATCTTCAAAAGGCAGAAGTATTCATTCAGCAGTATGTAAAGATTGTTGGTTTCAAGGATAATGTCGAGATAGAGGAGGAGACTAAGGCCAAAGAAGTAATAAAATTTACATATGATAACAATGACATTTACAATAAGATACAAAAGTTGAAAACTAGAAAAGCGGCTGGAATTGATCAGATTTCTGGGGATATACTAAAGACAATGGGTTGGGATATAGTACCATATCTGAAGTACTTATTTGATTATTGTTTGGTCAGAGGAGCTATACCAGATGAATGGAGAGTTGCTATAGTAGCCCCTGTGTATAAAGGAAAGGGTGATAGACATAAAGCTGAAAATTACATGCCAGTAAGTTTGACATGCATTGTATGTAAGCTTTGGGAAGGCATTCTTTCTGATTATATTAGACATGTTTGTGAAATTAATAACTGGTTCGATAGAAGGCAATTCGGTTTTAGGAAAGATTATTCCACTGAAGCTCAACTTGTAGGATTCCAGCAAGATATAGCAGATATCTTGGATTCTGGAGGTCAAATGTACTGTATCGCGATTGACCTGTCTAAAGCATTTGATAGGGTGGATCATGGGAGACTGCTGGCAAAAATGAGTGCAATTGGACTAGACAAAAGAGTGACTGAATGGGTTGCTGTATTTCTAGAAAATAGATCTCAGAGAGTTAGAGTAGGTGAAGTTTTGTCTGACCCTGTAATAGTTGAGAGGGGAGTTCCTCAGGGCAGTGTTATCGGACCTTTATGTTTTCTTATATATATATAAATGATATGAGTAAAGGAGTGGAATCGGAGGTAAGGCTTTTTGCGGATGATGTTATTCTCTATAGAGTGATAAATAAGTTACAAGATTGTGAGCAACTGCAACGTGATCTCGAAAATGTTGTGAGATGGACAGCAGGCAATGGTATGTTGATAAACAGGGTTAAAAGTCAGGTTGTGAGTTTCACAAATAGGAAAAGTCCTCTCAGTTTTAATTACTGCGTTGATGGGGTGAAAGTTCCTTTTGGGGATCATTGTAAGTATCTAGGTGTTAATATAAGGAAAGATCTTCATTGGGGTAATCACATAAATGGGATTGTAAATAAAGGGTACAGATCTCTGCACATGGTTATGAGGGTGTTTAGGGGTTGTAGTAAGGATGTAAAGGAGAGAGCATATAAGTCTCTGGTAAGACCCCAACTAGAGTATGGTTCCAGTGTATGGGACCCTCACCAGGATTACCTGATTCAAGAACTGGGAAAAATCCAAAGAAAAGCAGCTTGATTTGTTCTGAGTGATTTCCGACAAAAGAGTAGCGTTACAAAAATGTTGCAATGTTTGGGTTGGGAAGAATTGAGAGAAAGAAGAAGATGTGCTCGACTAAGTGGTATGTAATACCAATATAATGGTCCGTTATTGGACATTATAAATTTTCCAGCTAACTCATTCTTGGTTGCCTGCGTTTCGCCCTCGTGTGCTAAGCTAGGCTCGTCAGTTGGGACTTAGCACACCACCCAAGACGCAAGGCTTAGCACACGAGGGTGAAACGCAGGCAACCAAGAATGAGTTAGCTGGAAAATTTATGATGTCCAATAACGGACCATTATATTGGTATTATAAATTTACTCATTCAGGACAAATATTTTAGGTTCCCTATGGGAATCAACATCTACGTCATAAGTGGTATGTTCCGAGCTGTCAGCTGAGAGATGGCGTGGAATGGCATTAGTAGACGAATAAGTTTGAAAGGCGTTTATAAAAGTAGGAAAGATCACAATATGAAGATAAAGTTGGAATTCAAGAGGACAAACTGGGGCAAATATTCATTTATAGGAAGGGGAGTTAGGGATTGGAATAGCGTACCAAGGGAGACGTTCAATAAATTTCCAATTTCTTTCAAATCATTTCGGAAAAGGCTAGGAAAGCAACAGATAGGGAATCTGCCACCTGGGCGACTGCCCTAAATGCAGATCAGTATTGATTGATTGATTTCATGTGGCTTTCGTCAAGAACTATGTCCTCTGCAAAATTATTTAGAGAAGTGCTGTAGAATAGGCCTGATTTTGCTTATTTTGTCACTTTGATCCGCATTCATACCATCAGTGAAATGTAAGAATTGAAAAATAAGTTTGAATCTTTCCCGGTTCATAGTTTCTCGATAGATTGGTGTCTCAGTCACATTGCTTTTGCTGCAATAGTCTTGAATTTGACTTTTTTGCACTTGTCTCGTCAGAATAAGTTTACTTCGTCTACAGATGTGTTGAACCATGTATGATCTGTTTTCCTTATGGAAGTACTCCGTTGTTTCCCGGCATAAGCATTTGTTTAATTTGAAATTATTTCAAAGAGTGGATCCATGTTCTCTAAAAAGATTGCAAGTTTGAACAGTGGATCAGGCTCATATTTTTTTGTAAGTATTACTGGAATATCACCGTATCCACGGAATGGATGTATAATAGGATTACTGTCTTTGTCCCATTTCCAATAATTACGGTTCTTTTGTGTTGCAAGCCGTGCACGTTTGGAAGAACCTGGTGCATCAGTTTCACTCTCACTTTCTTCAATGCTCTCTGCACTCGCTAATTTTCACCGTCATTATCACTACCCTCAAACTCAGATTAATTTTCAGAAAAGTCATTACTGCCATAATCACTATTTAAAACACTGTCTACAAGCGCTTTCAGTCTCTTGCTATCATTACTGCAGTAGTCTGACTGGATGATGAATAGTGATGAAAATAAACTGTTGTTCAACTATCCCAACTTTACAGACTGCATTGTTTACCAGCAGTGCATTTTTGTTGTTTCTGTGAATATTGTGACACCTTACATTGCGAAGGGAATCTAGTGCGTGAAGATAAGCGAGACACTGCATCATTGCGAGTTGAACTCCTTTGTTTCATGCGCTAAAACTTCGTGTGCATCCACAGCTTGTCAGAATTATGCAAATGGATTAATCTTAAAAGACAAGGAAGGATTGCTCTAAAATACCTCTCACCAAAATGCATGCTGAGACTAATCCAAAATCAATTGCTCTTGAGTTAGAGACTCAGAACATTCTAAAAGTCCTGTTCTTTTTACATTTAGCAAAGTGTAGGTACAGTTCTTGTGATGTTTGCATGATATGACTGGTCTGAGATGAGTTATATGGTCTGGTACTTCATATCCAGTCTGGTATTGTTGAAGAATGTAAATCATAACCATCACTCATGGTACTTGCTGATAAGTAAAATTGTAGAAATTTGTGATGTACTCCAGGAATAATACACTGCTCAGAAAAGTAATGTGATCTCTTTTTAATATGTTCATACGTCCATGATAAGCATGCATATTGAAATGAAAACAGATTTGCAATGAAAACAAATCATCATCTTTGCAACAATTTTAAGAATTGAAATGAAAAGCATTCTTTGGACACTCAGTACATGATCTCATGACACAATCTATATACAATGGACTCTCGATAATTCGTGGTAATTAATGCACAAACTTCCACAAATTCCTGAAAATGACAAATTATCCGCAGTTTTTCATTTAAGCCTAGTAAAAACAAAGTCGTCAGTTAAAATATTGAAATGTATGAACAAATGAAAAAGTAATATAACATTTTACTTTATATTGCAAGACACAATAGAGGAAAATGAATGTAAAAACAAAAACTACATGAACTTTACAAAATGCATGTGGATTATGGCAACGATAACTAGGTATTATTTTCAATATTTCACTTACGGTTAACCTTTCATATTTCATTTTACGACTGCTCATATTGAAAACTTATACAATCACAAATCACAGTTGAAAATGCTCACAACTACATGATTCGAAAATTTAAAGGACTTACGCACCTTCGTACCTGAGTTTGCACTTCTCAACTACTGTATGAGTAGGCAGTACTATTTGCACACCCACCCTTCACAACTAAGTTTAGAACAGGTCTACAACCTTGGGGCGTAAGGTAGGTAGGCTAGGCTCTGAGTGAAAATGCATTCCTCTCGTAATATCTTGGCTTTGAAGACGAAATTTGTGCTGTAACACGTGCAACAAATTTCCAAGTTTTGCTGCATTCTTGTTGCAGTGTGCAAGTAGGCCTACTGTAACACTGAAGAAAAACTTGTCTCCATGCATCGTATCTCAATAAAATTCCTTTATACGATGCAGAGATATTATTTTACTACATATGATGATTAGTTGCTACAGTATATGAAAAAAACACTCTTTGGGACCCACAAATTATTCATATGTGAATTACCGGGAGTCCACTGTCTGTACGTTGCTCAGAATTTAAAAAGAATGGTATTTCTATATTGGTCATTTCCACAGTAAGAAGGAAATGCAATTTTAATTTTCCGTCATCTATGTATGTTTGTATATACACACATCATGAGAAAATGGCTGAATAGAATTTAACAAAAATCGGTATGAAATGTCTTAGAATAAGGTGCTACCGGGCGAGTTGGCCGTGCGCGTAGAGGCACACGGCTGTGAGCTTGCATCCGGGATATAGTAGGTTCGAATCCCACTGTCGACAGCCCTGAAGATAGTTTTCTGTGGTTTCCCATTTTCACACCAGGCAAATGCTGGGGCTGTACCTTAATTAAGGCCACAGCCGCTTCCTTCCAACTTCTAGGCCTATCCCATCGTCTCCATAAGACCTATCTGTGTTGGTGCAACGTAAAGCCCCTAGCAAAAAAAAAAAAAAGAGAGAATAAGGTGCTACACTTTAGGCTATAAATTATTTCATTCATGCTGGGTGAAATGGTAGTTTCGGGAAGGCCTAGAATTTAAGTCTCAGATGCCTGTGTTATTAGTGGTTCTATCGATAAATACTACATAACTAAAGTTATACAGAACACAGTTTCCTGTAGTTTATTTTTTATACAGTTTTACTGTACCGGCTATGATAACAGAGATACTAATGAATTTAGACTTTAGTTGCTTAGTTCACGTCAACGCCAAGCCGCGAGAAAATAGTGGGACAGAATTTATTGAAAATCGGTATGTGAAGTTGGGAAATAAGGAACTACAGTCTAGCAAAGCAAGTCCTCTCCGTACAGGCCATGAAGACCCTTGGAGTGGTGGTAGGTAAAGGCTTCAACTATCTGTAACCTCGGCACTTGGTGGGGTAGAGTGGTTAGCTGTACACCTGGTCGCCTTTGCCCCCAGGAATTAACTTGGTATTCATTTTTGGTATCGGTTGTGTGAACCTCAGGGCCATGTGCACCTCTGTAAGGAGAAATTTCTTAAATTTTTCAACTTCCTGTCCTTCCGGGTGAACCGAGTATGCCTTTACTGTCTCAGCCATGCAGACCCTCACTAAAGTCTAGCCTGTAAATAATTTTATTCATCTAGGTGAAATGGTAGTTAGGGCAAGGCCTAAAGTATAATTCTCAAATATGTTATTAGTGGTCCTGCCATTTTCCATTTTCACTGCAGGCTAATGCTGGGGCTGTACCTTAATTAAGGCCACGGCTGCTACCTTCCCAGTCCTAACCCTTTCCCATCCTTCCATCACCGTAAACCTTTGATATGTTAGTGTGACGTTAAACAAGTAGCAAATTAGTGGTCCTATCGATAATTACTACATTGCATAACAAAAGTTATACAAAATACAATTTCCAGTCATTTATGTCCTGTACAGTTTTACCTTACTGACTACGATAAAAGAATTCATGAATTCAGACTTTTGTTGCTTAGTCCATATCAACGCCGAGCATTGCTGACATAGAAATATTGTTCAGTTGTGTTAACTGGTGGTGTTTCTTGTCATGATTGTCTTAAGATGAAAAACCACATCAACAAGGAAAATTGTGAAGATGATAAATGAGAAAAAAATAATAAGGGAAAGATCGCTTGAAGGATAAGACAAGAGGGAGTCATGAAAGGAGGAGGAAGGATATCCTTTACATCAAATACTCTAATATCACAGAGTTGGAAGAAAACTAAATGTGAAGGCCTACAATATTGAAAGCCCATAAAACCGATAAACAGTAACATTACATTGACGGTTTGTTATTAAAATTGGCTATCATCATTGCCTTACTGCAGAATATTTTTCTTCCTTATAATGCTGTTGGAACAGGTCATGTTCAACATTTGAACCTGAGTAAAGTCATTAATGAAAATACAGTATTTGCTTATTCATCACTGGTTTATTTTGATTGTGCAATATATTTATCACATTGTGTGTATGTCTAGTCATGTTCTTGAATTGCAGCTTAAGTTACTTGATTGGCATATAAATGTGCTTAATAATGAGAGACCTTTATCAATAGATTAACTGATACTTGAAAAAATCCCACTCAGAATATTTCAGCTCTCTAGTGTGTCTTGGGTAAATCGCCTAAAACCACAAATATTTCTGAAATGAGATGTGCAGTTTTCCATCACATAGTTTATCTAACTGCCTATTGACACTGAAGGGAATACAGTGAAATCTCGTTAGTGCGTTCCTCATTAACACATTTTCCCGCTTAGCACGTTGTAAATTCAAAGTCCCAATTCTGATCGTATTAAATCTATATAAACTTACCTCACTTATTGTGTTACGGATTTTTGCTATTACTGCTTAGTACGATTACGTTTTTCTTAGCCCCGAAAATGTTATTTGTCATCCTTTGTGAAACAAACGTGATTTCCAACTCTGGTAAGGTCCATTGCCACAGTTGCATGATTACAGAAAATGTGAGGCTATTTGTGCTTGTATTGTGCATTCCATTCAGAAGTTAGAAATTTATTTTGTATTGAGTGATACAATGAAGTTTTGTCAAGTGATTTGTAAGCCTATATCTCGATTAGGAACATATGAACATACCTGTCACATCACAAATTTTAGCTGTTACCGCTTTCTACGAGTACAATCATATATTGATAAAGATGGTGATTCCCATAGGGACAGGCATCAATTTTTGAAAATGAGACAGTCTCTCATAGTGCATTGGCACTGCCAGTGGCTCCAAGTAGCCTATGCAGTGGCCTCCACAGTATGCACTAGCCATGTGTCTTGGTAGGTGTGCTATTTACCAACTGATAAGCTCAACTTAGCACACTGGGGCGAAACGCTTGCAACCAGGAATGAGTTAGCTGGAAAATTTATAATGTCCAATAACGGACCAACTATATTGGTATTACGATCACATGTGCCTACCTCAGCCATACCTGTGATATTGCACAGAAGTAAATCCTGCTGGATGTGCTGGAGAAAATGGTGTTCAGAAATGTGGAAAAAATTGAAATTATCCTGGTGTGTGGAGAATTTAGAAAAACTATTTTGCTCTCTTGCATTGTGTACATTGAGAGAAACTCTGACGGGCATCGGTCACCTCAGCGACTATTTGCGAATCTTTTTAATAAACTAAGAGAAAATTAATGTGTAACACCTTGAAAATGTTACTGAAACAAACAGTGTCTGGAGGAGATGGTGAGGGTAATTTTCTAGCAGCTGTTGCTGTAGATCCACACATTAGCTCAGTTCCTGGGATGTTATGAAAACAAGTGGGATGAGTTAGACAAGTTAGCTACATATTCTGCACCATCATAAGTTCCATCCATATCCTGTGTGTATCCATCAAGTGCTACCTGCTGAAGCTGATTCCGCGTAGAGGCGCGCGGCTGTGAGCTTGCATCCGGGAGATAGTAGGTTCGAATCCCACTATCGGCAGCCCTGAAGATGGTTTTCCGTGGTTTCCCATTTTCACACCAGGCAAATGCTGGGGCTGTACCTTAATTAAGGCCACGGCCGCTTCCTTCCAACTCCTAGGCCTTTCCTATCCCATCGTCGCCATAAGACCTATCTGTGTCGGTGCGACGTAAAGCCCCTAGCAGAAAAAAGAAGCTGATTCCTGCCCGTGGTGCCCCTGCTAAGGTAGTTGGAAAATATTTTCCATTACCAAACTGAACGTCAGCATTTGACAGCCAGATAATCCTAGTGATCTCCTGGCTTAAAACTCATCACAATGACAAAATCTAATGGAAATGGTCCTTCTAGGGGCCCACTATGTAGAAATCTAGGACCAATGATCAGAATTCTCCAGCTCAACATAGAAGTAATGAGTGGAGCTAAGGGCGAGCTACTATCGAGAATATCCCTCGATAAAAATATTGATATGATTGTTATCCAGGAAACTCGTGCAGCAGATGAAGATCAACTGCACTCTAGAGTAAAAGTTCCTGGCTATGATCTTTTAGGAGCTACATTCCATCATGCATACGGGGTCGCAACATATGTAAGACACGCTGTTGAAAATGCGTCGCTGTGCACTACAAGTACTGCTGAAAACATCCACTCTGTGATCACCACAATAGGAGATATTACAGTCACTAATGTGTATAAACCTCCAGCTGATCAATGGCCCCCTAGTGTTCTCCAACACCAGCCACATCCAGCTGTCTACCTTGGGGATTTTAACAGTCATCATGAACAATGTAGATACACTTCTAGTGATGAGAATGGGGAATCTTTGGTTTCATGGGCTGAGGATCACAACCTCCATATTATTTATGATGCTAAAGATCTCTGCACTTTTAGATCAGCAGCATGGGGACAAGAGTCTAATCCTGACTTGTGTTTGTATCTAATAACAACTGCACCCCAATACCAGTTACACGAAAAGTTCTCTCCGTCTTTCCTCATAGCCAGCACCGGCCAGTTGTAATAGAGATTGGAATAAAAGTCCCTATTGTTTCAACTACTCCTCATCCATGCTGGAACTTCCGAAAGGCAAACTGGCCTGCCTTTACTGAACAGCTTGATAAGGTATTGGGATGGATTCCCCCAACAAGTGACAACTATGAGAGATTTACAGGTGCCGTAATAAGCACAGCAAAGAAGTTTATACCTGGATGGATGGAGCGAAGCTAGTGAAGAACTGTATCAAGAATTCCAAACAACTGGAGACAAGAACACAGCTGATCAACTATTACACAGCCTGGACACTGCTCGCCGACAGAAATGGACAGAAACAGTTGAAAACCTCGACTTCAAACATTCAAGCAGGAAGGCATGGTCCTTGTTAAGGAAATTAGGAGATGGGAGCCGAGTAGCTCGAGACATTATTCCTATAAACCCCAACAAAGTTGCATCTCATATCGTGTCAAGTTCAAATGCTCCTAAAGATCATGACCATACCATTGCAATCAAAAGGGAAATCAGAGCTTTGAAATCAGACAGTCTTGAGGGCAGCAGATTTTCCTGTCCATTCTCTCGAGAGGAAGTTGCTATGGCTTTAAAAGATGTGAAATCAGGAAAAGCCCCTGGTTTTGATGGCATTCACTCAGAATTTTTAGTGCATGCTGGGAAATATGCAATGATCTGGTTAGCCAAGTTCTACTCCAATATCTTAGAAACAGGGTCCATCCCTTGACTTCTGAAACAGACAAAGATCATCACCATTCTCAAACCAGGTAAATCTTGTAAAAATCCTCAAAGCTACCGCCCAATTGCACTTCTGAGTGTGGTTTACAAATGACTGGAGAGTCTTCTTTACAATAGAATTGGCTCAGTAGTTCTTGATCATCTATCCATTGAACAAGCGGGCTTTCACCCAAATCGAAGTTGCAGAAACCAGGTTCTCACTCTGACTACACATATTGAAGCTGGTTTTCAAAATCAACTAAAAACCTCAGTTGTGTTCGTGGATCTTACTGCAGCATACGATACAGTGTGGAGACAAGGACTCATCTACAAACAGCTTCGAGTAATACCTTGCAAGAAAATCGCCAAGCTCATAGAAAACATGCTTATAGACAGGAGGTTTCGTGTAATTTTGGGAAACAAGACAAGTAAGGAAAGGATCCTTAATAACGGTCTTCCTCAAGGATCGGTACTAGCACCTCTGCTGTTTAACATATATATCAGACTTACCGAGAACAGCCTCTAAAGCATTTGGTTATGCGGATGACTGGGCATTTGCAACGCAGGGCAAATCTATGGAGAACACCGAAGATACGCTGACAGCTGATCTCGCCACCTTAGATCAGTACTTTCGTAAGTGGAGACTTAGGCCAAGTTTGAGTAAAACTGAAGTCTCATGTTTCCATCTCAACAACAAACTGGCCCACCGTGAACTTAATGTCAAATTCCAGAACGCTAGACTTCCCCACAACAAACACCCAAAATACCTCGGAGTAACCCTTGACAGAACACTATCCTTCAAGGAACATCTGAAGGTGACAAAAGCCAAACCCCAGTCACGGAACAATATCATCCATAAACTGTGTGGCACCACCTGGGGTTCTTCTGCTTTGACCTTACGAACTTCAACTCTTGCCCTTGTCTTCTCAACTGCAGAATATTGCTCTCCAGTCTGGTTGAACAGCTGTTACACAAAACTGGTTGATATTCAGCTAAATCATACTTTGTGCATTATATCGGCAAACATAAAATCTACCCCCACTTCTTGGCTACCAGTTCTGAGCCATATTCCTCCACCTCATCTACGGAGAAAGAATGCCTTGTTGCATGAGTACCAGAAGCTGTCGAGGAATTCCAGTCTGCCAATTCATGGAGATATAACTTACCCTATGCCTTGAACAACAGACTTCAATCCAGAAATCCACCAATAAGGACTGCCAATTCAGCCTGCAGCAGGATTGGTTTCAAGAATGGACTTCTATGGCTCCAGTTGAGTATCAGAACTTCCCCTGTATAACAAGTATTCCAAAAGGGTTTGACCTACCTCGCAAAACCTGGACAACCCTCAATCGTATCAGGACAGGCCATGGAAAGTGCGCTGACTTCCTCTATAAATGGGGCAAACTTCCCTCCCCGGAATGTAGCTGCGATGCCCCTAAGCAAACAGTTCGTCGTATAGTAGAACAATGCCCCTTGAGTGCTTATCAGGGTAGCCCAAAAGACTTTCTTGACCCAAATCCTTCTTGTATAGACTATTTGCAGAGCTTGATGGTGAAATTGTAACCTACATAGTGTTCTGTATATTTAATTTGTGATTGTGTGTTTTTTATTTTTAATGTCATACGCTGAATAAATAATAATAATACATGGAAATATTTCATAATCAAGTCAATTTTTGTGAATGTATTTTAAGACGTAATACATTAGATTTGTTATGTATCTTGTTTACTTACAAAGTAGCATTTTCAAATGATGACAAAGATGTTAGGAAAATGCACTATTGATCAGCGATCAGTGAGCAATCACCAGTCACTTTTTTAAAAATTTCTTATTTTGAATACTACTGCACTGAATGTTCTCATGCAGCTGCCTATGATTTTGATATTTTTCACTTGCTTGTATGCATACATGACAGCTACTGTTTGCATCTTGTTTATCCAGGTTTACGAGCCATGTTTGCTGCACGCTGTGAGGAGTATGTAACACAGGTCGATGAACTCCAGCGACAATTAGGAGCAGCTGAAGAGGAGAAGAAAACATTGAATCAGTTGCTGAGACTTGCTGTGCAACAGAAGCTAACTCTGACTCAGAGGCTAGAGGAACTGGAGATGGATCGTGAGATTCGCAATGCCAGGCGGCATCCATCTGGAGCTGGTGGGCGAGGAGCCAAAGCTCGCTTTCCTCAACCTGGCCGCTCGCATACTAGTCGAGATTACTTCTAGCCATGAGGGCGGCTCTTGGCCTGCGTGCTGGCCTTTCTAGCTATTTTTCTGTAAGTACTGAATGGTCACTAAACCGTCCGTTCCATTCAGGCGTTTGACTGGCAACTCATGAAGTTGCAGAATTAAATTTTATGCATACAATGCTACTATGAGGCCAAATATGACATAATGTAAGTTATGAGAAACTATAGAACTTTCTTCCAATAGAGTACTAAACCCCAGTAATTTTGTACATAGAGAGGACCAAAAGTTGAATGGGGGTTTGAAGATTCACAAGAATCTTTGGTATAATGAAACTCATGTTCTTGCTACCTTGTTGCAGACATATTTTTATTGTAAGAACTTGTACCATTATTAAATAAGAGTGCAAGCCATATCATATGTCTAAATACTGCATTAGATAGTGGTGTCTTTAAAGTGCTGCATAAGTGTAATTATGAACGAATATATCAGTTATAATTTCAGGTATTGTTCTCTAAAATGCATGTTGGACATTTGCTATGGTAAAATCGTCATAGGTAACAGTAGAATGGAATGAAACCTGTGTTATTTAATGGCCTGGTGTTACCCTAATGATTTTTCATAGTGTTAAGATCATGCAAGTTCTTACATCATAGTAAAATTTCATATGAAAATTGCTCTTCCACATTTTGTGACAAACTAATTAAATAATTTATTTTTGACATTTCTATTTTCCGAATTCTTCTTGATGTGAAAGTTGGGATTAGGAGTGTGCACGGTTTGTGGTTAAGAAAGAGTTGTGAATTCTTTTCATAAGATACCTGTTATACAGGGCTCTGATGAAAGCTAGTCTTGTCCTTTTAATTTCATAATTTTATGTAAATAAACTATATAATTTAAAAATTGGGATGTACGTAATATACCTCAAGATATTATCCACTTCTGTGTTAGACATAATTTGGAATTGTATTCCTCCAGTTCTGTATATTGGCTTATAAGATTTTATTTCTACGTACGGTGATTATTTTATCATAAAGTAAAAAATAAGTATTGTAATTAATTTAATTACACTGTATGTAATATATTTTACTTTCTCCTCTTTGAGATCTTTTAATTTGCAGATATTGAGAATTTTTCTAGGTATGTAGAAATTCTCTCCTTTGGCAAATAGAGATGCTGTCTGATCTAGTATCTTCCCAACTGTTCCGTTCCGGCTGTCCATCTACGAACGATTAATTGAGCAAGTGTCCGAGCCATACGGAATGGAACAGCCGTCCCCTATCTAGTGTAGAACTGTACCAAAGTTGTGCGAGAATTCTATTGTAATTTTATTGGTTGAATGTTGTGATTAAGTGATTGGCTTGAGAGAATGGAATGCAAATTATTGGTAAATATCTGTGAAACAGCAGATTTAATTGTTGTTATTGTTGAAAAATATTTTGGCAACTATTGTAATTCTCAGTTGATATCACCCAGCTGTCAGACGTTTTTTTTAATGTATAATTTTTATGGCAGTTTATGTGCATTTCCAACTATACTTATTGTTTCAATACCTTAATTTATTATGGGTATACTTGATAATATATTCATTCATGGACTTGCGAATACAGCAAGGAATTGTTGTGTACAGCAAATGTAATAATTGGATTAGTCATTAACTGGTTAGGAGAAGCACTGGGATCAGTTGTTGTTACAGAACCTTAGAATAATAGTGGTTTTATGGATAACTTATGTAACTTCTTTTAACTAGATTTTAATGATGTTGTAAACATTTTTTTAAATATTGGAACAAGAGGTGTATAGACTAAAATATTTGTACAGTGCCGCACAGGTCTTGTTTCATAAGTCAAGACTTCAAGACTGATTATTGCTGATATGTATTCAGTTTCTTTTCCAAAAAAAAAGAGATTGCTTTAAATAAGCAGGCAGTATTTTCTGTCCTGGGCATTGAAGCAGTTCCTGATGAGGTTAATGGGTATTAATGAATGAAGAATGGCTTTGGAGAATTGGATCTGTAGTTACTGTGCTAATTTCCATTATTGATTTCAAATACCAGGTTTCCCCTCCATGACAGATTGATATCCCTTGTGTATGTATTTCTTGGATTTGGTTACTGATGATGGATGACTATAGCAAAGAAAGATATCTGTTTGCATTTTGTTAATTTCATTAGTATGTAGTAGCACTACATTCATAGATTGAAGCCAGAGATGTTACTGATCTTTGGATTCATTTATTTGACAAACATTCTCATCTTGCATCATAAAATTATTTTCATATACTGTTGTGTAGATATTGAAGAATGTTGTAAACTCTGCTGTAAATTCTTTTTCATGGATGGGTAACTGGTCATTCATGTTAGTTGAGCAGCACATTTTCACTATTTTCCCATGGGTTTTACTGAAGGGAATTCACAAAACATAACTACCACTGCAATGGCTTGCTAGTATTTTCATAGTGTATGTAATACTATCTGTAAATTTAACATCTTTCTCTAACAATTTATTGGTTGTTGGTGCCATTCCAAGAAAAAAGTGCACTGTATGTAGGGCTTTAAATTTGGTGGCAATTAATATAAAATTGTAAATAGAAAACCATTTACTATTTTTTTAAATTATTGGTTCTTCGACGATAGCTACATGGCAAGAAGTTCACATTTTTTTTTTGCTAGTATCTTTATATCATAATGTTGCTTATATTTTATTAACAATAGAAACAAACTCCTTTGCTATGTTGGTATTGGGTACAAAAAGTCTTTATATTTTGTATATTTTAATGTCCTGAGTTGTGATGTATTTGTAAAATGTTTTTGTAAGTACATATATTTTAATTATGCTCGAGCATTTTATTAGTTGTTGTAATGTAGTTTATGTATTCAGAGTATATACGATTTACTTACAAGGCTGAATAGAATAATGAAAGGCCATTTAATTATGATCTGTGATTAATATTGTATTGATAGAGATTTAGACAGCAAATTACTCTTCTACTTATGGCAAAGATGCATTTTATATAATTTATTTATAATATTAGTGTATATTTTTCAGCAGCTTGCAGCCAGCAGTGGTGTTATGGGTATATTATTTACATGCTGTTAACTGCAGAGCAGTTTGATATAACATATTGGTGAATTTATGAATTATAGTAGCAATAATATAAAGTTCAGTCTAGAATTTGTTGAAGGTATAACAAATCCGCCTTGAGAAAACTGACCAATTAATGGTTGTCCTGCCCATCCCTTTGACTTAGTCATATATTATGATGTTTATTACAGTACATGTAAAAAAAAATAATCGAAAGATACATAATTTGCCTTTCCTTTGATAATAATCTCCTCAAGTTCCATCCTGTAAAAGCAGTTCTTTCCTTCTGTAAATTTACAAAGGAATGTCAGTAACTGTTTTTAGTGAATTCCAAATATAAGGGATTTGTAATTAATATTGCAACTAAAATACATAACTTATTTACAAAATATGTCTCATTATTTTCTTTCCCTGTGTGCAAGATTTTGTGTGTATGTGTGTGTAATTAATGCCATTTGCTACAGAAACATATATTAGAACATTTGTGGTTTACTTTTGAGGAACCAGAGTTGGGTGTTTACAAATCATTACATTTTCTTACCAGTTCTTTTACTCCATCATTATTTGTGTCCATATGGGCATTCAGATCTCCAATAATAATAATAATAATAATAATAATAATAATAATAATAATAATAATAATAATAATAATAATAATAATAATAATAATAATAATAATAATACTGTATAATTATATATACTATATAATTACATTATGTTATTTAATCTCCAAAGTGCTGTGAACCCTATTTTACCATAAGGTATGTTAGGGTTGTAGTTTATACAAAATATACAATTTCTCAGATAAAATTCAAAATACATAAACAGCAAAATAGACATGAACAGAAATGGAAAAATAAAAGTATGATATATATGTGTTGGAGTCATCAGTCCATAGACTGGTTTGATGCAGCTCTCCATGCCACCCTATCCTGTGATAACCTTTTCATTTCTACGTAACTATTGCATCCTACATCTGCTCTAATCTGTTTGTCATATTCATACCTTGGTCTACCCCTACCGTTCTTGCCACCTACACTTCCTTCAAAAACCAACTGAACAAGTCCTCGGTGTCTTAAGATGTGTCCTATCATTCTATCTCTTCTTCTCGTCAAATTTAGCCAAATCGATCTCCTCTCACCAATTCGATTCAGTATCTCTTCATTCGTGATTCGATCTATCCATCTCACCTTCAGCATTCTTCTGTAACACCACATTTCAAAAGCTTCTATTCTCTTTCTTTCTGAGCTAGTTATTGTCCATGTTTCACTTCCATACAATGCCACGCTCCACACAAAAGTCTTCAAAAACATCTTTCTAATTCCTATATCAATGTTTGAAGTGAGCAAATTTCTTTTCTTAAGAAAGCTCTTCCTTGCTTGTGCTAGTCTGCATTTTATGTCCTCCTTACTTCTGCCATCGTTGGTTATTTTACTACCCAAGTAACAATATTCATCTACTTCCTTTAAGACTTCGTTTCCTAATCTAATATTTCCTACATCACCTGCCTTCGTTCGACTGCACTCCATTACTTTTGTTTCGGACTTATTTATTTTCATCTTGTACTCCTTACCTAAGACTTCATCCATACCATTCAGCATCTTCTCGAGATCTTCTGCAGTCTCAGATAAAATAACAATATCATCCGCAAATCTCAAGGTTTTGATTTCCTCTCCTTGGACTGTGATTCCATTTCCAAATTTTTCTTTGATTTCCTTTACTGCCTGTTCTATGTAAACATTGAAAAGGAGAGGGGACAAACTGCAGCCTTGCCTCACTCCTTTCTGGATTGCTGCTTCTTTTTCAAAGCCCTTGATTCTTATCACTGCAGACTGATTTTTATACAGACTGTAGATAATTCTTCGTTCCCGGTATCTGATCCCTATCATCTTCAGAATCATAAATAGCCTGGTCCAATCAACATTATCGAATGCCTTTTCTAGATCTACGAATGCCATGTACGTGGGCTTGTCCTTCTTGATTCGATCCTCTAAGATCAGACGTAAAGTCAGGATTGCTTCACGTGTTCCTACATTTCTTCTGAAGCCAAATTGATCTTCCCCCAACTCAGCTTCAACTTGTTTTTCCATTCTTCTGTAAATAATACGTGTTAAAATTTTGCAGGCATGAGATACTAAACTAATAGTGCGGTAGTTTTCACACCTGTCAGCACCGGCTTTCTTGGGAATAGGTATAACAACATTCTGCCGAAAATCGGATGGGACTTCTCCTGTCTCATACATCTTGCACACTAAATGAAATAACCTTACCATGCTGGCTTCTCCTAAGGCAGTCAGTAATTCAGAGGGAATATCATCAATTCCAGGTGCCTTGTTCCTATTTAGGTCACTCACAGCTCTGTCAAACTCTGACCTCAAAATTGGGTCTCCCATTTCATCAGCATCAACAGCCCCTTCATGTTCCAGAACGAAATTATCTACATCGTTACCTTGATACAACTGTTGGATATGCTCCTGCCATCTTTCTGCTTTGTCTTCTTTCCCTAGCAGTGGCTTTCCATCTGAGCTCTTAATATTCATACACCTAGATTTCCTTTCTCCAAAGTTTTCCTTGATTTTCCTGTATGCAGCATCTACCTTTCCCAGGACCATACAGCCTTCAACATCCTTGCACTTCTCCTTCAGCCATTCTTCCTTAGCTACCTTGCACTTTCTATCCACTTCATTCTTTAATCGCCTGTATTCTTTTCTGCCCTCTTCATTTCTAGCATTCTTGTATTTTCGTCGTTCATCAATCAGGTTTAGTATCTCCTGAGTTATCCACTGATTCTTAGTTGATCTTTTCTTCCTTCCTAACATTTTTTCAGCAGCCCTACTGACTTCATTCTTCATGACTCTCCACTCTTCCTCTACTGTGTTTCCTTCGGCCTTTTCATTTAGTCCTTGTGCAACATGTTCCTTGAAACAATCCATCACACTCTTTTCTTTCAACTTGTCTAGATCCCATCTTTTTGCATTCTTTCCTTTCTTCAATTTCTTCAACTTCAGATGGCATTTCATGACCAACAAGTTGTGGTCAGAGTCCACGTCTGCTCCTGGGAAAGTTTTGCAATCCAACACCTGGTTTCTGAATCTCTGCCTAATCATAATGAAGTCTATTTGATACCTTCCAGTGTCTCCAGGTCTCGTCCACGTATACAGCCGTCGTTTGTGGTGTTTGAACCAAGTATTGGCGAGGACTAAATTATGGTCAGTGCAGAATTCAACCAGCCGACTTCCTCTTTCGTTCCTTTGTCCCAATCCAAATTCTCCTACTGTGCTACCTTCTCTTCCTTGGCCTACCACTGCGTTCCAGTCTCCCATCACAATTAGATTCTCGTCACCTTTGACATATTGTATTAAATCTTCTATCTCCTCATATATTCTTTCAATTTCTTCATCATCCGCTGAACTAGTAGGCATATAGACCTGCACTATTGTGGTGGGCATTGGTTTGGTGTCTATCTTGGCGACAATAATTCTTTCACTATGCTGGTCGTAGTAGCTTATCCGCTGCCCTATTTTCTTATTCATTATTAAACCAACTCCCGCATTACCCCCGTTTGATTTCGTGTTGATAATTCGGTAGTCGCCTGACCAAAAATCCTGTTCTTCCTGCCAACGTACTTCACTTATACCAACTACATCTAACTTTAGCCTATCCATCTCCCTTTTCAGATTCTCTAACCTACCACAACGATTCAAACTTCTAACATTCCACGCTCCGACTCGCAGAATGTCAGTATCCATCTTCCTGATGATCGCCCCCTCTCGTGTAGTCCCCACCCGGAGATCCGAATGGGGGACTAGTTTACCTCCGGAATATTTTACCCAGGAGGAAGCCATCATCAGTACATCATTCATACAGAGAGAGCTGCATGTCCTCGGGAGGTGGTTACGGCTGTAGTTTCCCGTTGCTTTCAGCCGTGTAGCAGTATCAACACAGCTAAGCCATGTTGAGTATTATTACAAGGCCGTATCAGTCAATCATCTAGACTGCCGCCCTTGCAACTACCGAAAGGCTGCTACCCCCCTTTCGATGAACCATTCGTTAGTCTGGTCTCTCAACATATACCCATCCGATATGGTTGCACCTGCGGCTCGGCTATCTACATCATTGGGACACGCAAGCCTCCCCACCGCGGCAAGGTCACATGGTTCGTAGAGGAGGATGATATATATACAATCCTTAATACTAAGGGCCGGTTTTACCACCTACTGGTAAAGTAGCGCGTAATTTTTTCCCTCCGCATAAAAGGATGTTTCCGTTCGACCACCCCCAGGTAGCGCTATCGGCAGCATAAATCGTAGTTACCCTACGCGTAATTTATTGGCCACTTCGAGGGCCCAATAAGACTTTACCTGCCGGGCAAGTTTTGAGAGTTGAACATTATTAGCTGTATTTCTTGTGACATATAACTTAAATTACTGTAGTTTAGTATACTGAAAAAAGCATGATACTGTAACAGTGGCCGATATTGTATTGCAGGATCTTGAACATTAATGCTTCCCTTGTGTTGCAACGGTCACACCAGCCTCTCGCATCGGTAGCTTAGGGAACACATTTTGTAAGTCAAGCTTTCGTAAAGAAACTTTAAAAGGATATAAAATCAAAATCTATGTGGAAATCATTTCAAATAGGCTTTAATTTTCTACTTTTTCAGTTTTCAGACACGAGGTATAAGTTCATATATGTATCGTAACTGTTGAAGTGTTCTCGTAGCGTAATGGCTAACATGCTCACTTCGTAATACCAGGTATGCAGGTTCGAGTCTTTATTATGACGAATCTCTTTTATTTCCATTATTAGCATTGTGTTAATCTGCATGCCTCTTTTCATACGTTATTTTGTATATTTCATTGAAATATTTAATTACAATATTATGTCTACTAGGAAATTGCTTTATATGTATGCTACTTATAGAAAGTGATGTTATGATTAATAGCACATGGGACTGTCGCCCAGGTAGCAGATTCCCTATTAGTTGTTTATTATTATTATTATTATTATTATTATTATTATTATTATTATTATTATTATTATTATTATTATTATTATTATTATTATTACAACTTCCCCCATGCGGAGGCTGCCACAAGGACAAAGTATGTCCACTACACAGTATTTTGTCTTCTAAGTTACTGTTGACTTTGCTAGTGGGCCAGGTAGAAAAATCACCACAAGGCTCAGAAATAAATTTGCAATACGGTTCTTCAGATGTTATATAGATGATTACGGAGTATGGTCACTGAACCTCGTATTGCGGCGATAGCGATGTCGTGAAGTCGTGTCCGGCTGAGACCGAGATAATCCCATAGCTGTACAATAAATTTAGGGATTGTGCCTCGAGCTCCGATTGTGAGTCCATGGACGGAAATATTGTCAAGGTGATATTTATCTTTATAGTAGTTTACAGTTGGCTGGTAAATTGACTTCTTCTCGGCGTCCACCTCTTCGGCCTGGCCAACGTGCGACTCGAAGCGTATCGTGGGATCTAAGATTAGTCCTTGCTTGCTAGGTGGTTGAAAGGCTATCATGTCAATACGCCTGTTACTCCCGTCGGTAGCTAGGCCAGAGACCTCTTCGTGCACCGTGAAACCGTGATCCCTCAGCGAGGTCGCAATCATGTGTCGTATTGTATGATGGGAATTTCTCAACACCTCCCCGTGAGGGCAGGCTCCCAGGACATGGGCAAGAGTTTCCTGCTCTCTGTGGCAACGCCGACAGAGGGTGTTTACCTGGGACCTTCCTGGCACGGAGCGAACGGCGCACACATTCGCTGTCATCTTGATGGCCTCCTCTCTCCATTCCATTTCGAAGAAATTAGAAACTATTCCATTCCCGAATTCTTCCTATGAATGGATATTTATCCCGATTAGTTCTTTACATTTACAGTACCTTCCAACTTTATCTTCATAAAGTTAAACATTATAATGAAATGCTTTATCAATAAATGGAAGCATGTGGAACTAAACGAGGTCACAGAACTAGTTGCAAATAGACCATCGTGGAGATAATCAATTCACAGAAGCCTGCAGATAGAATGCTCAAAGGCAGTGGTTTAGTTGGACCGGAACGGGCCGGAACGCCGTTCCGGGAAATATTTTCCCGCTTCAGAATGACATAACATTTTAACATTCAGTAAGACAATCTTATCTATACATAGCGCTGAAACGTCATGGGTGTACTCTAGCGGACTAATATAGAACCTTGCGGTTTTATGTTCATAAGATACGGTCGCTTTCACACTCCTGGGCGGTTTTCTGGTTCTCTAAGGTTGGGTACATTGCTATTGGATTCGGAGAGCGGGAAGTGAGCACAATAACTTTCTTCCACTCGTTATGTTTGTGTGAATCCAAGTTTTAATTTTTGTTTTGCTCAATGTGTTGCTGTGAAGCAGATATTATAGAATCTCTCTGCAGTTAATGAACATCAGTAGCCCCGTAGTACCTTTCAAGTTTTCCAGTAGCTGTGAAACTGTGTTGTGAGTGTGACCATGAGTTTACTGAAGTGGCTGGGTTCAAGAAAACGTGCTGGGGATGAAGATGAAGAATCAAAGAATACTAAAAAGGTGTGTGATGGCTCAAGTAAAACCGAAACTGAATGGAGTTACGAGAACATTGGTTTCATTAAAGACGTGAGTATAAAGACAGAGCCTGGGTTAAATGTTGCTGAAACGTGTGATGCAGATTCAAGGGAGAATCTCGGCTATGGTTCTACACCGTCTTCAATCGACTGTGAAATTCAAGGACCCAGCTACCGAAAACGAGATTTTCCAGACTGTTGGAACGAGTCTCAGTAGCGTTATTTTTTGTCAGAGGACAAGTGGTTATTTGCAGAAAATACAAATTTAGGGTGCAATATATGTAAAGAGGAAAGTAAATTAGGATTAGGAATTTCTAAAGGGGCAGGACTTAAGCTAATGAAATTATGGGTAGAATGCAAGGTTCATCCCAACGGAAATAATATTAGGTAATCAACAACAAATAAGCCTTCGGAAGAAAATATTTGAGCACAAAAATTCAGAATCTCACAAGAAAGCTATGTTATGAACATCAGAATCTAATAAAAAGATATTTGAAAGTTGCTTGGACACTATGAGTGTCAACCACCTAGAAACCACCGTTCGAGTATTTCGAACAACATACTTAAATTGCGAAAAGAAATAGACCCTTCGTAGACCGACAGGCTTATGTTGAACTTCAACAATTAAATGATTTAGATATGGGGCGAGTTCTTCATAAAAAAATTAGTTGTGCTAATATTATTGAACACATTTCACAGGAAATGAGAAATAAAATAGCAAAATATATAACAGAAAATCAGAGGAGAATCAGTATTATGATTGACAAATCAACAACAGTTAGTGTAATATCTGTTTTAGTATTATGTTTGAGAAGTGCTCTTTCAGATAATTCTGAAGTTGTTTCCTTTTTCTGGGACTTGGTATAACTGAAATAAACTACAGCAGATGTTGTTATTCGAGATATATTGAAGAATCTTTCTTCATATGGGATGAATGAAAACTTTCTGGCAGAACATTTAGTTGGTCTAGCATGTGATGGGGCCTCTGTAATGTTAGGTAGAAAAAACGTAGTTGCGAGCACAGTTTTTAATGTTATTTACAGATATAGTAATCTGACACTGTTTAAACAATCGCTTGGAAATGAAGTTACAGGTGTTAACCTTTTCCGTTCTTTCTTTGACAAATTGTATTCATTATACAGCATGTCTCCCAAAATACAAAGGGAACTCAACATTTGTGCTAATAATAATGGCGTATGGCCTCCGGAGAGGCCTGGTGCAGGTCTTTTTCTAGTAGACTGCCTATTAGGTGATCTGCATGTCTGTGAAGATGAGGGCCCTACCTAGGAAGATTTCTAATGTTGAATACGCCACACACACCCAGCCCCCGAGCCATTGGAATTAACCAGTTAAGCTTAAATCCCCGACCCGGCCGGGAATCGAACCCGGGACCCTCTGAACAGAAGGCCAGTACGCTGACCATTCAGCCAACGAGTCGGCCAACATTCGTGCTGCTTCACTGGAACAAAGAGTTAAGAAGATTGGGAAAATATTTACAACAAGATGGGTAGCATCAAGCCAGAGAACTGTAAAAGCTGTCTGGGAAAACTATAGTGCACTAGTAAAACATTTTATTGACGCCAAAAATGACCACCAGAGAGACTCCAAAGAAAGGGGAAAATTCCAAGGTCTAGAAAATATGTTAACATGTGTAGAATTTCTAGAAAATATTGCAATTATGTATGATGCTCTTGTTGAGTTAGCTGATTTGTCACTAGAGTTGCAGAAAAGGGAGACAAGTCTGACAGAGGCTCAAAAGGCAATCAGGCGCACTATAAAAATGTTTGATCTATGTGTAACTCAGCTTCTGGAGAATACTACAGAACAGTTCTTAAAGCAGCAGGAAACAAAAGTTTAGAAACATAGGACTACATGATTCTAAAAAAGGTGTAAAAATTGACACAAAGTAGTTTTTCAGAAGTCTTGTGAACAATTTAAATAACAGGCTTATGGAAAATGTGTCCACATCATCTCATCTTGGTTCTAGCTCTAGTCAACAGAGACATGAAAGAATGACAAAAGTTATCAGTGATTCAAAGGTACTATACAAAAATTATTGGCCTCCCACTTCTACTTTGGATATCTGCTATGGTGATGAGAGTGTTGGCAACCTTTGTGACTTTTTCCACATGTCAGACAAGAGGAGGTACATTAATGCTTTTAGAAAGTATGTCGAGACCAAGGAAATTCCAGTGGAGCTGATGCCTTTCATCAAGACTGTATAGACCATTCTCATCTCTTCAGCAGAAGCTGAATGAGCTTTCAGTACCATGAATGAGATCCACATCGAAAAGAGAAATAGGCTGCTGGTTGCAAGATTAAGCGGACTTATTTTCATAAGCAGCGTTGGACCTCTTGTGCATATATTTAACCCACAACCATATGTCAAGTCATGGCTACGGAAGGGGAGACGTTCAGCTGATGAAACAACTTGTCGGAAACATAAGGCTGCTGATTTTTTTGCTATTTGTTTTACGTCGCACCGACACAGATAGGTCTTACGACGACGATAGATAGGAAAGGCCTAGGGAGTGGAAGGAAGCGGCCGTGGCCATAATTAAGGTACAGCCCCGGCATTTGCCTGGTGTGAAAATGGGAAACCACGGAAAACCATCTTCAGTGCTGCCGACAGTGGGGCTCGAACCCACTATCTCCCGATTACTGCTGCTGATTTTGACGCCCAATACGAGTCCATTCGGAAATTGCTGAATTAATAAGGTGAGTTCCTGTAAATATTTTGTTCCAACTAAACTACTGCTCAAAGGCAATAAGTCCGTAAAGATGTGTGTGTGTGTGTGTGTGTGTGTGTGTGTGTGTGTGTGTGTGTGTGTGTAAATTAAAATGTAAATTAGAAATGCGATGAAAACCTGCGTGCCTTCTATTACGGATCGAGCGACTTGACGAATCTACTACGAGAATACTTTTCAAAAACGCTGCCTTAAATGACAGGTTATAACGGGCGTAAGAAAATGTAATCTCGAGGATTTTAATCCCAATTAGGTATTGATATTGAAGATCATAGATTAAAATCACGAAAGCTTGACATAAATCGTTGTCCATAACTCTTAAGACTCCCCTTATTAGGCTTTTTGGTGATAATCAGCAAACGCAAGCACAGGGAAATAAGACAATCGAAATGAGTTTCATGCATCTGACGATAGATAGCACCACACTCCAAAGCGAGAAGTCGCTGAAAATCAGGCTCGCCAACTTCGTATATCGGTGTCTAGCTCCGGGTAGCTACCTAGCGCTTGCGCGGAGGTGGTTGGACGCAAGCTAAAGTACCAGCCGATTTACACCTCCAGGTAGTTTACCTCCCGGGCAGCTGCCAGCCACTTTACCAGCAGATGGTAGAACCGGCCCTAAGAGTACCGTACTATAATTATAATAATATATAATTATATATCCAATTATATCATTATTATTATTATTATTATCATCTCCATCTCCTCCTCAACTTTAATCAGATATTCCTCTATGTTTACCCCTGTGGGTGGGGGATGCAGACGAAGAATACACCCAGGGTATCCCGTCTGTCGTAAGAGGCAACTAAAAGGGGCGACCTACGTGTGGACATGGATTGGTATCGTGTTGGACTCCCTGAGGATGGGGGGGGGGGCTAATGCATTCAGAAGTAATCCCTGCCTGTCGTAGAAGATAACTAAAAGGGTCATGTGGCCATCGGTCCTCTCTTTATTATTATTATTATTATTATTATTATTATTATTATTATTATTATTATTATTATTATTATTATTATTATTATTATTATTACAGAACGAGCTCAAATGGGTAATCATTACTCTAGAAAGCTGACTCTTCTTGTGACTCTAGATGTTAAAAATGCTTTCAAGTCGGCAAGGTGGAGTGATATTTTGGAAGCTCTACAAGAAACTTTCAAGCTACAAGAATATCTAATGTATATACTGCGAGACTATTTGAAAGACCGTACATTGTTATACGACACGGAAGATGGTCAGAGAAGAAAACGGCTCACAGCTGGTGCAGCGCAGGGCTCAATTCTTGGACCACACCTTTGGAATATCATGTATGATGGTTTGTTACGGCTGGAGATCCCAGAAGATGTAAAACTTGTGGGTTATGCTGATGATGTGGCTCCTCTGATAGTAACCCGTAACCTAGAGCTGGCTCAATTTAAATTGAATCAGGTGATGCGACGTGTTAAAGAATGGATGATAAATCACAAGTTAGAACTCGCAGATCATGACAAGGAAAAGAATTAATACTGTTGTACCGATGTAGATCGGGCAGATAGTCATGGAAACAACTAGGAGCACAAAATATCTTGGTGTAACGCTTGACACTAAGCTTACATACTGGGACCACATCCAACGGGTAACAGATAAGACAGCGAAAACCATAATTGCACTGAGTAGACTCATGGGAAATATCAAGGGGCCGAAATCTAGTAAAAGGCGGCTTCTCATGTCGACTGTCCAATCGATACTGTTATACGGTTCGAAAATTTGGGCTGAATCGTTAAAAATTGCGAAATATTGGACAAGAATTGCGGTTGTACAACGGAGAGCAGCTTTACGAATTGCTTGCGCATATTGTACAGTACCAGAACCTGCGATTCTAGTAGTAGCAGCAATAGCTCCTATTGAGTTGTTGGCTTTTGAAAGACAAGAAATTTGGCTCACACAAGAAGAGCTAGGAAGGAAAAGGGCAAAGGCTTTGGCTGTTAGTCGCAGAATGCAACGATGGCAAACAAAGTGGGAAGATGATTCTAGAGGGAAATGGATGAAATGACTGATACCTTCTCTGGGCGTATGGGTTGGCGGAAATCATGGTGAAGTGAACTACTATCTCACACAGTTCTTGACAGGTCGTGGATACTTCTGAAAATTTCTTCATAGACTAGGGCTAGCAACTAGTCCGGTGTGCATATACTGCGGTGATATCGATGACGTATTGCATATTGTGTGTGTTCATTGGCTGCCACAAAGAAGATGTTTAGAAGTTATGCAGGGAGAATTGACGACAGAAGGGATCATGTCAGTAATGCTATGAAGTCAAGAATCTTGAGGCCAGGTGGCAGTCTACGTAGAAAATATCCTGCGTCACAAGAAGAAGGACCTGGATGATTACGACAGACAGTAAAGCAGAAGAAGGAAAATGAAGCACAATATGCATTAAGCACAGCATCCGTCCTGAAGTAATGCGAGAGCGGTTTCCGGGGCGGAGATAAACGTCATGGGAAAAGGGAGTGTTGTTTTTAGCGGGTAAGAATCTCCACGCACTTGTTGAGTGCAGACCCTCACAAGCGTCTTATGAAAGATTTTCCACACTCCCTCGCAAAAAAAATTAAAAATTATTATTATTATTATTATTATTATTATTATTATTATTATTATTATTATTATTTGAGGGTTAGTTGTAGACTGATTCAGAATTCTTGATGTTTGTGCTGCTTGGAGAAGGGCCTTTTATGTGAGCGATTACTCTCGAAAGCCTGCTCGCGACTCCGGGAAGCTTGCGGGTTGGAGCGCCATGTACCGGTGTCGTAGTATCCGCCTGACAACACAGGTCCCCACGCAGCCGAATGCCAGGAGGATATTGGTTGAAGATCGCTGCACCCAAGGCGGCTGTTGCTCCTGAGAGCAAAGTCTCAAAAGAGTAAAAAGTTCGAAGGGGGGGGGGGGGGGGAATCACCCAACCTTCAGTCATCAAGGTCTGTGCCGGCTGGGAGTCCTAAGCTGGAACAGCAGGGGGGAAAGGCTCCCCACCAAGAGGTGCGCGAAAGTCGTGCCTAAGCCGGCGGGGGCGCTAGTCGACTAGGGCTGGGAAATTATCTCCCAGAAAAGAAAGCGGAGAAGAGAAACGCCCTTACCATGTGCTCCCATACTTCTCCAGATGGAGGGTATGAATCGGCGCCTGCAGGTATGCCTGCCCCTAAACCCGAGCGCTCCCCTCGTAGGAAAAAATCCCGCCCCCAAGGTATGTCGAAGTTCTGGGCGTCAGTCCCACCATCTGTTGATGACGGGATGGATGTCACGCTGTCATCTACATCTACTGTAGATGTTGATAATGATAGTGTTTAGGTTTAAGAGCATCTTGTCCCTCATAAACTAACACTCTCTTTTAGTCCACACTATGGCGCTGCTACAGTGGAATTGTAACGGTTATGACAGGCATCTTGCTGAGCTGCACCAGCTCATTAGTGAGTTTGCGGCTAGTATAGTCTGTATTCAGGAAACCAATCTCAGATCAGGTCATCATACCGTCTTGAGAAATTTCAGACTATATTTGACAGAACGATATTAAGCTCACCAGACATCTGTTGGCGTTGGTATTTTTGTTCTTTCTGTTATCTATAGGGAAGAGGGTTCTTCTAAAAACCCCACTGGAAGCATTTGCAGTGCGGGTACCTATGCCTGTCATAGCAATTGTGTTTAATGTCTATTTTCCATCAGGCCAGCCTTCAAATATAAACAATGTAACTGATCTTATAGATCAACTTCTACCTCCATTCGTTTTATTGGGTGATTTTAACACACATCATCCTACATGGGGCTTTGATACGCATTGCCCCAGGGGAAGGGAATTGGAAAAGTTACTAAGAGAGCTTGATTTATGTATTTTGAATACAGGTGAACCAACTCATTTCAGCATATGTTATGGCACACACTCTCGCATAGACCTTAGTGTATGCAGCCGAGCGCTGGTTACCCTGCTTCAGTGGAATATGACAGTGACCATTTCCCTATTATTCTTACTTTCTTGAAACAAAAATCTATCGAGGCACCTCCTCGATGGATTCTTAAATGTGCTGATTGGCCAAAGTTCACAGCCCTAGCTACCTTTACCGATGCAACTGGCCGAAGCGTAGACGGCGATATAACTTATATAACACAAGTTATTCTTGCTGCTGCTGAGGAGTCCATTCCATCTTTTTCAGGGACTCCTCGCCAAAAACTTGTTCCTTGGTGGAATGGAGAAATTGCAGCAGCCATAAAAGAACACTGTCGCGCTCCTAAATGCTATCGTAGGCAGCCTACTGTGGCCAATTTGGTAACATTTAAAAAACTCTGCGCTCAGGCATGAGTTCTTATTTGACAGAGTAAGAAATCTTCGTGGGAGAGATGTGTCTCATCTATGACGTCACATACTCCGTCATCTCAAGTGTGGACTAAACTTCGACGTATTCAAGGAATATCTTTACTACTGGGAATTTCCATTGCAAGCATTATCGTCACCGAGCCACTCATGATTGTTAATCATCTAGCCAGTCATTTCACGGATGTGTCTGGCTCCAGGAACTACCATCGTGATTTCCTGATTCTGAAGCGGGAGGCAGAACGTCATAAACTCAGTTTTGCCACTCAAGCTTCAGAGAACTAAAGCATGCACTTTACGGAGTGGGAACTCCACAGCGCCTTGGCACTTTGCAAGGACATGGCTCCCGGACCAGATAATGTCCATATTCAGATGTTGAAACACCTTAGTAAGGATAGTCTTTTATATCTCCTTCGTGTGTTCAACCGAATCTGGGTAGAAGGTGAGTTTCCATCACAGTGGCGAGAGGGCATATTAATTCCTGTCCTCAAGCCTGACAAAAATCTGAAATATGCAGGAAGATACAGACCTATTTGTCTTACAAACTACCGGTTTAAGCATTTTGAGAGGATGGTGAATCACCAACTTGTGTGGTGCCTGGAGAAAAGAGGACTTTTGTGGTTTTCGATCCGTTCACTCGACCACTGACTACTTTGTACACCTGGAGAATTCTATCCAGGACGCTTTTCTCCAAAAACAGCATTTGGTGGCTGTTTTCTTTGACTCAGAAAAGGCCTACGACATCACATGGCGATGCGGCATCCTTTCAGTCCTCCATCAATGGAATTTTCGAGGTAACTTGCCGTTATTTATTGCAAATTTTTTTGTCCCTCCGTCTATTCTGTATCCGAGTAGGAAGCACTTATTCGCAATACCATGTTCAGGAAAAAGGGGGTCTCGCAGGGATCGGTTCTTAGTGTCACTCTATTCGCGATTGTCATAAACGGCATTGTCGCTGCTGCCGTAATACTGTCGCTGTATGTGGACGATTTCGCTCTGCATTATAGCTTGCACAATATGGCAGTCACAGAGTGACAATTATAGCAGGCTATTAGGAGAGTGGAACAGTGGACAGTGGACTTTGAACATGGTTTTCAGTTTTCAACCGAAAAGACCTCTATTGTACACTTTTGCCGGAAGCTCACTCTTCCCTCACATCCTAAGCTTGATTTAGGGAATGTTGCTCGTCCTGTAGTTGACACTGATTTCTTGGACTTTTTTTCGATAGCAAATTATTGTGGGAGCCACATATTTATTTATTTATTTATTTATTTATTTATTTATTTATTTATTTATTTATTTATTTATTTATTTATTTCATGCCTTTGTACGTTCAAAGTAATAAACTTCATTGTTAGGTTCCGTATTGAGTTGAGACTATGCTTAAAGTAAATACAAAATTTTAATATTTGATCAAATGATTTTTTAGTATTGAGAAGGTGGAATATTAAAATTTTGTATTTACTTTAAGGATGCCTTTTTATGTGGCGAAGTGAGGGCTCACGGCCCTGTCTTACACTTAACCTTTACATACCGTACATAATCACATAATTTGGAAAAATAGCATTAACAGTCCCTAGGAACTACCTAAATTTATGGAGTAATATTATAACAGATTATAATTGTTATTTTTAATTATTAATATTATCTAGCCTATCTACATCTACATCACCTAACAATAGTTCTAAATCACACTTGCACTCATACACACTAACATTCATACTAGCTGATCATGTATTTAAGAGGAAATCTCGATAAGACCGTTTGAATGAGATTGTTGAAGTGCTATTACGTATACTGACAGGGAGTGTGTTCCATAGCCTTGCCCCAGACACTTGGAAAGAGTGGCTGTATACAGATGAATGATTAACCGGTATCATAAGGGTAGAAGTCGATCTGGTATTATGTCCATGGATAGATGAGATGAAGTTAAAATGTGAGGATAGGTATACAGGTGTAGATTCTTTCAGAAGTCGAAAAATTAGTGTCGCAGTATGTAAATTCCTTAGTTGATCGATTTTCAGCCAGGATAGCTTCTCACAATAGGGGGAAATATGTGTCCTAAAGTTCAAAGAAAATATAAATCGTATGTAAGAATTCGTTGCCCTTTGAAGTTTCATAGTTTGTTCTGCAGTTGCATCGGTTAATACAACATCACAGTAATAAATTATTGGAAAAATGAGAGTTTGAATAAGTTTTATTTTCATGCTGTGTGGAAGAATGGATTGTTTCATTTTTAGGGGGTGAAGAGATGCATATACTTTTCTGCAGACACTTGTTATATGGTCATTCCAGTTTAATGTGTCATTCATGACAACGCCTAGGTTTTTTTTACAGACTTCTGAAAAGGTATAGGCCTAGTTTCACCACAGAGCATGAGGTTAGGCTGTTGTATGATGTTTAGCGTATTTAAAAGTCTAGATTGTCCTATTATAATTGCTTGCGTTTTCTTCGGGTTAATTAACAGGCAATTCTCTTTAGCATACGAGCTAATTGAATTTAAAGTCGAGTTCATATGGTGGATTGCTTTGTCAATGTTGGGGACTTTAAAGTGTGAGTATATCTGAAGATTGTCAGCATAAAGATGATAGTTGCAGTCGTTCAGATGAGGAGAAATGTCATTAATATAAAGAATAAAAGAGGTCCAAGGATAGAGCCTTGGGGAATGCCAGATAGCTTAGTCGTCCATTCTGTAGTCTTCATGTTTGATACAACTCGCCGTCGTCTGTTTTTGAGGTATGAGCCCAAGAGCTGAATAGCAGAATGAGCCATGTGAAGTTTTTGTAACTTAGCTAACAATATGTCTGTATTTACGGTGTCAAACACACTGCTAAAGTCTGGAAAGATAAGTATAGTCAGTTTTTGTTCGTCCATAGCCCATCTAATGTCATCCGTGATTTTGATTAGTGTTGTTGCAGTGCTGTGTCCTTTCTTAAAACCAGACTGTAAGGGATCAAGTACAGAATGTTTTTCCAAGTATTTAACTATTTGTTTATGCATTATTTTATCCAGAACCTTAGAAAGTGCTGTGAGGATGCAGACAGGTCGGTAGTCAGATGTATTGTTTGCAGGAGAGTTTTTTGGGACCGGCACAATGAGTGCATCTTTCCACTTAATTGGGATTTTGCCTGAAGTAAGACAGGTATTAAGTAAATGCGTAAAAATAGCCAATATTATGTCGATTACGTAAGTCACGAATGAAATGGGAATTTCATCAGCTCCAGTTGCGTGAGATTTAATTGAAATAACTTCCCTTCTTACTTCATGCTCTGTAACAGTATCAAATTCAAATACAGGACGGACTGGGGATTGTTGCCTTAATATATTTTCAATGGTGTTTTATACTGTCGTTGTGTCAGGAGTGAGACGTTCCGTGGAGAAATATGTATTTAATTCATCAAGGGACACCTCGGGATCAGTATGCTTCGCAAGTGGTTTGCCAGTACCCAGTGACCGAAGTTGTCGCCATGTGGAACCAGTGTTAATGTTTTTGTTTAAGTGCTGGAAATAATTAAATTACTTATTATGAATTACAAGCTTAATTCGGTTTCGAAGAACACGGTACTGCTCGTGTACGTCAGCTCGTTGAGTCTGCTTATAGCGTCGGTGTAGTGCGTCTCGTTCTTTCATCAAAGTCTTAACATCAGTAGTCAGCCAAGGGCAGGGTGGACGTGTTACTCTCACAGAACGCTTTGGTGCGTGTTTGTTGTACAATTCCTGTAAATGGGAATTAAATATTTCCACTTTCTCATCAATGTTACTCTTCATACCAGGGGCAGAGTTGTGCATCTTGTCTCAGTTGTATTAAATTCATCCTTTTAAAATCTCTAAACGTTACATATTTCGGTCGATACTTCGGCACGCGAAGAGAGTATGCTAAGTATATGAGGTCATGTTTAGATATGTCAGGAACAGATACTTGACCGTGGTGAAGGATTTTTTGATTTTTTTTTGTTATTACTAGGTCTATGAATGTATCGGAGGAAATAGTGGAAGTATGGACATGGTGGGTGGGTTTAAGGGGTAATATAGTCATGTCACAGGATTTTAAAAATATTTTGTAGTCGTAAGTCGTCGTTGTTCAGAGTTAATAAATTGGTGTTAAAGTCTCCAAAAAGTATCACATGCTCGTATGATGGTAGCAGTCTCAGTAAGCTGTCTTCTAAGTCATGGAAGTAATAATAAGAAACAAGAATTAAGTCATCTCTTAGATTACAGTCTGACAGAGGAAAGAACTACTAGATGTTACAATTAAATTAAAAATTAAGAGTAAAATATTTCCACCTTTTCAATACAAAATCAAGTAATGTGTGTTACATTACGGAAGAAACATTTATTGGAATTAGTTTCGACCTATTTTTTAACGTCATCATCAGCCAAATCACGAGTTGCACAATGTACCTGATAGTTCGTAGAAATTGTAAAAGAGTCATGAAAACACAGCGGCTTGGCACTATAAACGTGAAAAAGTCAAAATTGTCAAAATTGTAGAAGTTTTGGATAATGAAATTGATGCAGTTAGCTGTTGAAGGAAGAATTCAAGAAGAATAATTTGGGCGTTGAAGATTCTTGAGGTTTGTATATATCACTCCTTATGAAGTTCTGATAGTTGCGTTGCGATGTGTTGGACATATTGCAGGTAAGGTCTCATTGCTGATCGAAGTTTCAGATTATGTTCAAAAATGCATACATCAATGCATATAGTTGTCGTTGAAGGATAACGATGATTCTTGAGAATTACGTATCACACGATGCAGAATTTTTAAAAGCTGCAAATCATCAACGGTAATAGTAATGTTGAAAAAACAATCCATGCACATGCACACCATCTTTTTACATTGTTCACTGCAGAGGCAGCTTACTTTCTTCTGCTTTGGTCGTTACTCAAGTTTCAGCTCCATACGTTTAGATTAGTACAGAATAGTTCTTGTATACAATTTCCTTGCATCATATTGGCACTTCCTTACACCATGAGAGTTCTCTCACACTCTGGTAAATTCCTCCAGCTAACTGCATTCTTCTGCATATTTTCTGCACCGGGTAAGTTGGCCATGCGGTCAGGAGGGCTCAGCTGTGAGCTCGTATCTGGGAGATAGTGGGTTCGAACCCCAATGTCAGCAGCCCTGAAGATAGTTTCCGTGGTTTCCCATTTTCACACCTCCAAATGCTGGGGCTGTACCTTAATTAAGGCCACGGCTGCTTCCTTCCAACTCCTAGGCCTTCCCTATCCCATCGTCGCCATAAGGCCTATCTGTGTCGGTGCGACGTAAAGCAAATAGCAACAAAAAAAAGTAAAGATTAAAAAATCACATAACCCCATTCTTCGGAACCAGCAGAATCACCTGGTGTATGTTGCTTGATCGGCAGCATTATACGAAGTACAAGAAAATGACGCAACAAATTCATTGTTAGCACTTCTGAAGATGAAATCACCACATACGTAAGGTGATGGTGGTGGTGATTATTGTTTTAAGAGGAAGTATAACTGGGCAACCATCCTCTATATAACACTAATCGGAGAGAAAATATAGAAGGGGTCCGACACTTCGAAAAATGGTATCGGCCAAAGAAGGACAAGGGCCACGAAGGGCGTAATACCGTCGGGGTCTGAAAAGAACAAGAGTTGACCAAGAGAGGTCGGATAGGATAGATGAAAGTGAGGAGCCTGGCACAAGTAAGTGGAAGCAATGCCAGGACTCAGCTAAGGGCCCCGCGGTCGCCAACCCACGCTCCAAAATTCAGAGCCCCTGGGCCCCGTTTAGTCGCCTCTTACGACAGGCAGGGGATACCGTGGGTGTTATTCTACCGCCCCCACCCACAGGGGGTCCACATACGTAAATGACGATCTGTTATCCCCTCTTTCAAGTGTTTACCATTATTGAAAAACAAATAATTACCAGGAAATATAACTTACTGTTTATTATTCATTTTGTTTCTATCTTTTTAAAATAGCGTCAAATACTACTTTTAACATTTGGCTTGTGGAAAGATGCATACCTTCTATCTAGAACTACATAACATAATACATAATAATACATAATAATTGCTTACCGATTGTCAGCATCTACCTCTGGCTCTTGTAAATGTAGACTCTTCTGGTCTCAGGGGTTCCGGATTCTTCAGTCACTTGTTGACATGAATTGGCGGGTGGCACAAGGAAATCTAATTGTAATTATTATTTGTAATAAAATTCAAGAAGTGGGTTAAAATGGATTTATTATTTTAAAAAAATACTAAGTTCAATAGACGTGAGGCATCGAGAGAAAAATATTGACATAAATGAAACAGCTGACAGAAATTTGACCTAAATGTGGATAAAATAAATATCTCAGAAAAAATAGTTTTATTATTATTGAGTTAACGTAAATTGCCATTACCTTTCCTACCCCATTGTTGCCATAAGACCTATCTGTGTCGGCGCGACTTAAAGCAAGTTGTAAATAAAATAAAATAAAATATATATATATACTATATATCACAGAGGCGGTTAGTGCATAAACAATTCTACTTGACAAAAGGAACCCGTGTAGAAGAACTAAAGTCATTTCTTTTTGCGCATACCGGGTGAGTTGGCCGTGCGGTTAGGGGCGCGCGGCTGTGAGCTTGCATCCGGGAGATAGTGGGTTCGAATCCCACTGTCGGCAGCCCTGAAGATAGTTTCCGTGGTTTCCCATTTTCACACCTCGTAAATGCTGGGGCTGTACCTTAATTAAGGCCACGGCTGCTTCCTTCCAACTCCTAGGCCTTTCCTATCCCATCGTCGCCAAGACCTATCTGTGTCGGTGCGACGTAAAGCCACTAATAAAAAAGCCCTTTGCGCATACAGTTATTACGTATTCATTGCCGTACTTATTTTAACAAATAGAATAACGCTGTAACTACGAAGTAGGCCTAAGCCCTTCCCGCGTCCAGGTACGACACAGCTATCAATTCCCGACAGTCAGATGTAATCTCAGGGTATCTCATCAAATAAGAAAAAATATTTATTTTTTCTTGTAGGTTGGGCTTTACGTGAATTCTGAGAAAGACGTAGCGACCGTACGCGATAATCACCGATGAACGTCTCCATCCTACCGCATAAAACTGTAAATTCATCACCGACCGCAACTCCTTAACGCAAATCCTTCCACAGTTGTTGTTCAAAATTAATAAATCGTGAAATTCAATATTTAAGTCAGCGCTGGCTTATTAATAAAATAACATGATATTATGAATTCAATATTTCTGAAATAAAATCAAATTATCCATAATCACCCTTGAAAAATTAAATTAGTCATTTACATGCATCAATGTGACACAATTACCGTACATTAGCATTAGGAAAATTTGGAATTCCTCCTCATAATTTATACACCTTTAATTCATGAAATCTGAATTCGTTAATGTAGAGACTGACGTGCTAAGGTTTCCATCCCTATCGCCTCTTAAATCACGGCTCCTAATCTACTATCTTCTTATTTAAAATTCAGCATGAATTATAAAACATCATTCAAAATATAAAAACATCTATCTCACTATTCTACCTACATAATTCTTAATTTATTGCAATTTGGCTCGATATGCATTCATTCGTTAAGTTCATTTCAAATATATCGCATGTGCAAGTAATTCAACAAGTATCTGCGTTATGATATCTTGGTACTATGTTTATACGTCGGCTCCACTATATATATCGTCTTGCCTACCTCACATTTCATATATTTTGAGAATACGTCACAAAGCTCATATATCTATATATTAACAGCTGTATTTGTTATTACATCACCTCTCAAATCTCAACTATATAGGTACGCATATTCACCATCCATACCTTATTTCAAGTCACTCCTGCGGTGTATTTCTTTTCCAGTACTTGCATCGTCTAACTGATTCAATACCATTCATATTTAACGTCTATCATCCATATATATGTCTCATAATTACCACGACGCACATGATCATACTCAAATCAACTCATATAACTTCTTCAATTAATTCCATCTCAACTTTCTCAATATCTATTCTCATCACTCATAACCTTCTTCATATTATTTGCAACTACTGAGACATAACATTCTTCTATACGTAAATACTCCTTTACATTGATCAATTCTCTTCCAAAAATTAAGATGCATAACCTTAAATACCGTATTTGTGCATTTAAGAACATTACTTTACAAGGAATAACTCGACTCTATCTATCTACCACTTCTCATACGCGATCCACCTGTGATGTAATCTTTGACTGGATGGCTTCGCAAGATTCATAGATATTATTCATCATATGACAATCTTTGCAATCGGCTGTTATATTACTTTTCTTCCTACTCGTATTCCCAACTACCTCGTTGCATCACTTGTTCATACACAGTCATACTTCACGAGATATCTATCTAATTCTACACTGACTTAATATAGCATTAGCAGCTTAAATGTAACGCACTTCACTTCACTGTTTCACCTACACACTTAAATATTCCATACTTAGAATATTCTATTCTAACGCATATGCCTAAATAAATTAAGAATTATATTACTTATTATGAACACCAGTGGCGGCTGGTGGTTTAAAAGTTCGGTGGTGCACAATTTTTACCATTGATATAATATGATTACATGCTAATTTTCAAATCCAGGTACATCAACAATACTTTTTATTATTAAAAATAATACAAACATTTTACATTTCCACTTTCAGGAATATTACTACAACCCAGTAACATTTTTTTTTCATTTAAGAACTCTTTTACCATATTGAAATGAAACACTTTGAGGTAGCCTAATGCCAGTATTGTATCTGGTTTCGAAATTAAACGTCGCGTGGGCCTACCGATTCGTTTCAACTCGGATTTTTCTTCGGCAGTCCGTTGCGGAAACGGCCCAGACATTGAAGACTGCACCGAATTTATGATGTGGCAAAATACCACTAACTGATAAAAACGCACAATAATAAAAACACACACGCTGACACCAATGTTTACACAGTGAAATCAATAAGCTACGTAGCTTGTACGCACGTAACGAAGTTGACGACTATACTGAAAGAAATTGCGGTTTTTATTTTCAAATTTAAAGCCATTATATCCAGCAGATGAACTTCCATCCAATGTCGCTAGGTAACATCCCTGTTATATAACACAATCTCACATTGAGCGCCAACGGTCTCTAGCGAATTTGTTAGTAGTTGGTTACGTAGGAGCACGGCCGACTGGATCCCTCGCTGCGCTCCAAGGAGCTAGCTAGAGCGATGCTTCAAATCGGCCGTGGTAGGAGGAGCCAGGTTGATAAACCTCCATTTAAGCAATGTATAAGAAGCCACGCCTATCTTTTCCTCTCCCCGCGCGCCCCTCTTGCAGCCCAAAAGCACCCCTCGATCAGCCCCGCGCACCCCTCTGGCAGCCGGAGGTTCATCCTACCACAGGTTGACCCTCTGTTGCAAACTTTTCAGCTCCTGCAGTGAGTACCAGCTTGTAGTCTCCTTTAGTCAATATTTGCTCTTTCAAGCTCTTGAAAAGTTTGTCTTGTTGAATGAAAATATAGTTGAGTAATACAAATTATAAAACTTTACCTAAAATAAACATACACAATTAATGGGGGTAGCGCAAACCTGCAACCTTGCGGAGAAACCGCCCCTGATGAACACTTAGCTCGTCTTTCATCATATCAGCCGTCAGTTGTTCTCCTTCTGCTCGTCACATCGCTGGTTCATTGGCCATGGTTCGAGATTCGGCTGGACTCCTCATCTCATCTTAGGTTGGTTCGGCTGGACGAATTCCTCCTCTCATCTCGGGTAGGTTCACCTTTTCTGATGATATCTCCCTCCAGGTTGGTCCATCTGCATGCTTAACAGATCATCTTCTTCTTGGAATAACTGCCAATAAAATCAAATATTTTCTAGAAGTAAATATTCATTTTTGATTCTTGTTAGAATAATATTTCTTTTAAACTATTCTTTTAGTTTTCTTTTGTGTTAAAATCGACCAATTCTTTAAGTCCGTGTAAGATATTTTATCTTGTCTTGCGAAAATCTTCAAATTTAGATTATTTATTTTCAAAAATATTACTCCTTCCTCGGCTTTTCTTTTAATGGAGTAATTCTTTTCTATCCTTTCCTCTTCTTGCGGCTTCCAATTTATGTTTTCCGAAGTATCGCTGATCTTGCGCCTCGGGTCTATCAGTATACGCATTTGAATAAATTCTCGTATATCTCGCTGTATTTTATATCCTCCACAGTGTTTTTACAGGTTGTTTTGCCGTCTTCTTCTAAATTATGATAGTTTTTCCTCAGGATTTCTGCCACAATTTTGACAATCTTCTTATTTCTACAGAGCAACAGCAATTCCCTTCTTGACCTTTCAAGTTCAATTTTTCAAGTAAGTTTTCTCAATAATCTATTCTATTTTACTTGTTTTTTATGAAACAATTCGCTTGATCTTGCTCTGTTCTGCACCGCCTTTGAAATGTAGTCGTTCCAAGTTAGTCATGGCCATGTATACTCTCTTTAGTTTGAGTGGTCTATACCTTTCCTAGGCGCCATTTTGGAACACTTCCGAAAATGCAACGGGAACAGAAGTGATCACGTGATACCAGTTCCATGTTCTGACAACTCTGTCAGCCAATAGGAAATAAGCAAGTGGACATTTTATTCACTCCCGCCAGACCTGTTTTTACACATGTAGGACCATAGTCGTTAATACGTATTAATAGTACAGGACCTATTCCAATTATATTGTTAGTGTCTAGTGTTGAAGGGTTTATGCACATTTTAAACACCAAAGTAACACGTTCGCGATGGAGTTCAATATTACTTTTCTCGTCCCTGTTGTGAGCGGAATTTTTCCGTCTTCTGTACTGTTGTAGTAGATAATAAGATTTTAAAAAGCCGAGCAATTGATTGTGCGGTTTGGGTCACGTAGCTATCAGCTTGCATTTGGGAGATAGTGAGTTCGAACTCCACTGTCGGTAGCCCTGAAGATAGTTTTCCGTGGATTTCCATTTTCACACCAGGCAAATGCTGGAGTGTACCTTATTTAAGGCGACGGTCACTTCCTTCCCACTCCAAGCCCTTTCCTATTCCATTGTCACGTAAGACCCATCTGTGTGTGCGACGTAAAGCAAATTGTAAGAAAAGAAAAAAAAAAAGGAAAAAATAAACAGCGCTGACAGTGACAGGTGCTTTTCCATTTTTTGTCTTGTGGAACATCATGGTTCACAGAAAAGCAGGGCGCGATCTGCCCGTTTTCTCGTCAAGCCTACCTCGAAATATAGTCCAGTTCTTTTTAGGAGCATTACGGTAATTCATCGTGTAATCATAAATATAGTTTCTGTGGGAGTGCGCGGTAGGGTAGTGATTGGCTCAGTGGCCTAGCTGCTGGCTTCCCTTTTTTTTTTTTTTTTTTTTTTTTTTGGCAAGTTGCTGTTGCTCGTTCCTTTCGTTTCTCTATCCTAGTCCATGCGGGCCTGCAATATTTCTAATTTGTCTTTGACCTATTTTTGCATGCAGGCCTGCCATAACTCTATCAGCGCCAAGATCCATTAAGGTTTCCATTAGTTTTTCTAATTTGTTCTATTTGATCATAGGGGCTGCCTGGCCGAGGCGGTAAAGGCGTGCTCGGTTCGCCCGGAAGGACGTGGGTTCGAATCCCCGTCAGGAAGTCGTAAAATTTAAGAAACGAGATTTCCACTTCCGGAGGTGCATATGGCCCTGAGGTTCCTACATCAAAAGTGAGTACCAGGTTAATTCCTGGGGGCAAAGGCGGCCGGGCGTAGAGCTAACCACTCTACCCCATCACGTGCCGCGGTTAGCAATGGTGGAAGCCTTTACCTTCCAATTCTCCAAGGGCCTTCATGGCCTGTACGGTGGTGACTTTGTCTTTGTCTATTTGATCATATAATTCATCTGTCCTGCGACTCATCAGCAATAGACGCATATAGGCCTTACTTGGTTTTAATTAAAGTTCTTGGGGCATCCTTTTACTGTAGTTAAAGGAGCATACAGAGGTCTGAATAAGGTACCGTACCAAGTTGGAAGTGTTCTTGACCAAGCTTCGAGACACTAGGACGGCCAAGCCGTTTCGATCATTGGGATTAATTTCAGAACTACCCTAGTAATACATTGTTGCTCCTTCAGCTCTATACTGTTCATTATCTGACGATTGATATTGGTGGTGGTGGTGATTATTGTTCTAAGAGGAAGTACAACTGGGCAACCATCCTCTATTAATAATTATCAGGGCGGATCCAACACTTCGATAAATGAAGGTATTGGCCAAAGAAAGACAAGGGCTACCAAAGGCGTGACAGTGAAAGACTCCGTAGGCCTTCATACGCAATACCGTCCTTGTCGGAGAAGAACAACTGTTGACCAAAGGAGGTCGGATAGGATAGATAAAAGAGTGGAGCCTGACACAAGTAAGTGGAAGAAATGCCAGGACTTACCTAAGGCCCTGTGGTCACCAACCCACACTCGCAATTTAAGAGCCCCTGGGGACCCTCTTAGTCGCCTTTTTACGACAGACAAATGATACCGTGGGAGTTATTCTACCGCCGCCACTCACAGGGGAATGTTCGACGGTTCTCGCACATTCCAAGAACATCACGTTTCATCCTTTTCATTTCTAGGATTGCATTTGCAGCTTTCAGGCGTGCCCTTACGTTTCAAGTAACAATTGTCATCTTTTTGTAGTTGTGTTTATTGACCATTGGGATACTTTCCAAGTGGGGCCTAGCTCCGTTCTGTCCTTGGTCGGCAACTCATTTCACACTTCTAAGCCCAGAAACCTCGAGGCACCGGCTGCCAACCGAGTTGCATCTTGCATGGTAGACTACATCACATAATCATATTTCGTTATTCCATAATAATTTACTAGATAGTTGATAGTTGCGTTGGGGGCGCTGATCTTCCTGGACAGCCTCTATCAGCTGCTCAGTGTGGGCGCAGACGCTCCGAAGTTGTGTTCTGTATTAACCCCAAGAAGACAGGGGTCATCTCTTCCGCCAAGTTCGCCGCAATGAAGGACTCCTCCACCGAACCCACCGTTGAGGATTTTGAGGTAATCTGGCAGGCGGTCCTTATAAAGTACTACCGAGTGGATCACGCTTACCTAGTTGTTACTCCTTTACCCGTTCCCCGACCGCCATTCTTACAACATGTATATTGTTACGAATAAAACAACGTATATTTTATTACTCTAATTTATTTCAGGATGAGCCATTAAATGCACACACACACACACACACACACACACACACACACACACACACACACTTCCATTTAACCATGAATAGTATTGTAAGCCGTACTGCAAACACACTAGTGTCCAAAAGTTAAGCATAATCACTAAACGAGGCCATACCACCTGATAGAAATGTCAGACGGATTACTGAACAAACGGAAGCTGAATCACACACCATATGTCACACAACTTGTCCAAAAAAACAGTGTCAGAAAGGTTCTCATAGCTAAGGTACATCTTTGACAACAACTAACAAAACTTGTTAATGTCTTCCACAACAAAATATGCTGTTACTAGGGTGTATGGTTACCCCTAACGGGCCACACATGCTTCGCAGCGACGTGGCATGCTCCCTGTCAGACGCTACAAGAGCTCTTGTGGCAGTTGATCCCATTCCTCCGAAAGGGCAATGTGAAGGTCTTGGAGGGTCCGTGGTGGAGGCTGACGGGATGCAATGCGCCTCCCCAATGCATTGCAGGCATGTTCTATAGGACTGAGATCCGCAGACCTCGCTGGGCAGTCCATGCGATTAATGCCTTCCCCAGCCAGATATTCATCCACCAGAGCAGTGCGGTGCGGTCGGGCATTATCGTACATTAAGAGGAAGTCTGGACCAACCGCACCTTTGAAGAGAACATGTGTTCTCAGTACCTCATCCCTGTATCTCCGAGCGTTAACAGTGTTCCTCGGACCACCCATGAAGATGTGCAGGTCCGTACGGCCATTCAACATGATGCCGCCCCACACCATGACGCCACCACCACCATACAGGTCCCGTTGCACAATGTTCCTGTGGTAGTATCGGCTACCCGGTTCTCTCCAGATTAATGTGCGACGGGAATCATTCTGCAAACTGAAGCGGCATTCATCTGTGAAGAGCACATGCCTCCATTCATTCATGGTCCAGTTTCGATGTTGACGGCTCCACAGTAAACGGGCCCGCCTCTGTGCTGGAGTGAGCGGGACGCACACCACTGGACCTCGGGCAAACAGCCCTGTTGTTCTGAGCCTCCGGTACACAGTTTGCCGGGAAATGGCAACCCCTGAGATGGCTGCAAGTTCCGCCGACAATTGTCTTGCAGGTGCACTCCGATTTCGTCGGGCGGTTAAGGCCAGATATCGGTCCTGCTGTGGGGTGGTTACCCTTGGTCGACCTGGTGCTGGCCTACGACTAACATCTCCTGTGTCTTGAAATCGTTTCGAAAGCCTAGACATGACACTTTGTGGCACATTCAAGGATACGGCGACTTCGGTCTGTGTCTGGCCTGCTTCCAGACGGCCGAGTATTCTACCCTGCAAAATGGGGTCCAAATCGCGTCGTTGTGCCACTATGTTGTCACGTTCACCACGAGGCTACACTCCGCGCACTATAACACTAAACTGAGGAAATATGGGGCGCAGGCACTGGTTGTGTTAAGCTTACGGTTACGTCGCTAGTCAAAGCTGGGAACACTCCTTTCCTATACAGAGCGAACACATAAGGTTGGTAGGTGCATATGTCGTGCGATTTGCGGTCTATTTTCTGGTACCGTGCTTACTCGTAACTTATGCTTAACTTTTGGACACACCTAGCTCGATAGCTGCAGTCGCTTAAGTGCGGCCAGTATCCAGTATTCGGGAGATAGTAGGTTCGAACCCCACTGTCGGCAGCCCTGAAAATGGTTTTCCGTGGTTTCCCATTTTCACACCAGGCAAATGCTGGGGCTGTACCTTAATTAAGGCCACGGCCGCTTCCTTCCCACTCCTAGCCCTTCCCTGTCCCACCGTCGCCATAAGACCTATCTGAGTCGGTGCGACGTAAAGCAAAAAAAAAAAAAAAAACTTTTGGACACTAGTTGTGTGTGCATTTGTACATGATGATGCTGGATTTAGAGTGTTAAATTAATAGTATTTCTTGTAATATTTTCTTTCCATGGAATTGCTTGTTGAAGTTTTTGGTTAATTACGTTCTAAATTTACTTTATTATCGTTTGAAATGTTCGTAATGTTAAGCTCAATCAATAGTATTGTAAGCCGTAGTGTTAAGCCCTGAAAATACTTAAGTTGTGTATGAAATTGTATGTGATAATGCTGGATTTAGAATGTAAAACTAGCAATATTTCTTGTAATATTTACTTTCCATGTTGTACTCTTGCTGTAGTTGTTGTTGTTGGTTAATTATGTCTTAACTTTACTTTATTATAACACTACTGGAAGAGACCATTGCCACCGGGAATTTCCCAATTGGGATGTATTTGTTAATAATAATAAATGAATAGCCACACTCTTAATAATTGCTGTCTAATTACAGGTCTCTGTTCTTCTCACACAGTGGGCGATCCGTTTCGTTACTACGTAAGAGGACTTTAATCCTATTCACAAGCTCGCCTTGCTTTCACTTTTCCAAGTCCAATCTTCTTACACGGCAACTGCATGCAGACAGATAGATTTGAATACAGTGCTACTGGATACACTACACACGATGACCATTCCTTGGATCGACTCCAGAGAGAGTCAAGTAATTCACACAGTCACATGCAGTGAACAACTAAACAGCTCAACAGTATTCAACAGCAGCACAATATTCACAACAGCGAATATCAACACAGATCCAATTACACTCACAATCTCTGGTGCAGCGTATTCAGGACCTGCTGACCGGATGTTTGAATGCCGGTGTCAGAATCACGTTTATGTGGCTCCCAAGCCACATGGGTGTAGAGGGAAACGAGTTAGCTGATAAGGCTGCCTAGGAGGCTGTTACATTTTCCCCGTTTCCTTACAAGGTTCCAGCAAGTGATTTCACTGTCAGCTGAGACATTTGGTTATGTCCCATTGGGAGTTGGAGTGGCAGACCACTCCACTTCCAGATAAGCTGAGAGCGATAAAAGGTACAACGAAGGCATGGAGGACTTCCTTTCAGGCTTCTCGGAGGGAAGCAGTGGTATTATGTCGTCTTCGGATCGGCCACGGTATTGTAACGCACTCCTGTTTACTGAAAGGAGAACCCTATCCAGTGTGTACTTGCGGCGATCATCTTACCGTGGTACGCATCCTTACGGGGGGCGTGGACCTGGTCGATTTGTGCCGTAGTCTAAAACTCCCGAGTACCATCTCCCTCATACTGCGAGATGACGAGCAGTCAGCATACCTCGTCATCCGTTTTATGAACGTCGCATCAGCGCAAGCTGTACCGATATGATAACGCTGAAACCTATAGTAATCGCCACGTAAGGCAATGCCCCAGAAAGTAAATATCGCCGCCCGATGCTCTTCTGTTCTCTTTTTCGTAATGGCTGATCACTGCTGCCAACCTGCCTGGTTACATATTAAAATCACCAGACATAACCATAACAAACTAACCTCAATGTAAACACCGATAATGAATGTTTCCCTACCCTAGTAAATGATAAAAGTTAAGATGAAATAAATCAAGATATTCATAATTAAGTCGATTCCCACGCTCAATGAGGAATTAAGGAAATAAACACACTTTCTCACTCAAATTAATGTTACATATATCTGTCTTTATTTTGATATACAGTAGGCGTACTATAACCATATTCTTGAAAAGAGGGGCGTGTTAAACGATGCAATTTATTTAATAAGTCTTTGCAGTGTGATTTTCGAAAGTTCCAGACATCCAATGACTTCCCTTTCTTTTGCGCGAACATTTCCTTCTCTCTTCAATACCGGTAACCAGTAAGGAGAGAGATTATTGGGCATATTTTCAGCCTGCAGGCTGGCTATATCTTCAAGCTTATCAGGAAACATATAGAAATACTAATGTGCCAAGCTCCGTGAACGGAAATTAGGTCAGCTTTCAAGTTCACTGGGGATTTGAAAATAATAGTGTTATAAGTTCTACTGCCAAAATTTCATGTACCGGTAGATCTAGACATGAGACTGGCGTATTTGAGCACTTTCATCATTTCACACAAACTATGTTATTAAATGCATTATCCGAACATGCCAAAATTCTACTTACCTGATATTAGCCAAATATATTTACAATTCCACAGAAAAAGAAAATATGCTTTAAATATTCTCGCAAATGTATCACTAGTGACTTTAACGGCAATGCGGTGGCAACACGCAATTCACGCTAGAACAGTGATTGAACGTTGCCAACGTGCCAGATTAACGGTAAATGTAAGACGTCGTATCGGCAAGTAGGGTCCCTAAACTGCATGGTTACCGACACTGAAAAAGACTGCAAAATACCCAACAGCAAGAAAAGTAACTATAAATCAATACCTTAATATCACAGGGGAGAAAGGGTAAGGTTGCACCTTTAGGGTACGTTCTTACATGGAGAGGACTATACCACAGACGTAGACAACAGTGCCATCTAGCGGCTGGTGAGCACACAGCGCCATGCTGTTTAGTTTAGTTTATTGCCTTTCTTATATGGCGGGGCTCAGGCTATGAAGCCTGCTATTATGCCAAACCATATTATACAACAGCTTTATAAAATCATTTTTACATATATTTCTAAAAATCACTAAAAGTAATTTACTTAACCTCTAAAATTTCTATCCTTATTGATAATTAAGAGCTAATTATTAAATTTTACGTTGGTGAAATCTACTTTTTACATATTTGAGTACCACATTAAACATTTCCTTTTAAATAGCTTCGGATTGCCTATGCCTCTAATTTCAGCTGGAGCCAACCTAAGGACAATTAGAGCAAAATTGCAGATACTTATTGACTTGCCTACGTATATTTATCTCTCAATTAAAAATTGAGAGTTTAATTGACATACCCAAACAAAATCGGGCAAATAATATTTAAGGAATGACATGAACGAACTGCACTGTTGCAAATGAAATAGGACAGATGAAGAACATTAAGTTGTGAGATTTTATTTTTAACAATCATATTTATTTTACCTTGTTTTAAAACAAAATTTGACCGTTAAATTAAATGCAAGAGTTTTATAGAAACTATAATACGGGAATACTGGCATCTACACAGCCATTGCAAGGGGAATACAAGTTCTATAGTTTCGAATCTAAGACTTTCCCTTTTCCTTTGCTTGAGGCAGGCAATGCGTATCGGTCATCGCTCTCACCGTCAGCAGTATTCCATCGAGCCGTCACATAAATCTCTGTTAGATGACACTGTTCACTGCTGCACCTGGATAATCATCCAGAATCAACAAATTATTCAGTCCTGTGCTCGTGTTTATGTCTCCTGCGGCGTTATGAATTGTCGGACCGCACTGCGGTGTGAACAGCAGCATCACATTTTATGGTACGAAGATAAATTTTTTTTTTTTTTTTTTTGCTAGGGGCTTTATGTCGCACCGACACAGATAGGTCTTATGGCGACAATGGGATGGGAAAGGCCTAGGAGTTGGAAGGAAGCGGCCGTGGCCTTAATTAAGGTACAGCCCCAGCATTTGCCTGGTGTGAAAATGGGAAACCACGGAAAACCATCTTCAGGGCTGCCGATAGTAGGATTCGAACCTACTATCTCCCGGATGCAAGCTCACAGCCGCGCGCCTCTACGCGCACGGCCAACTCGCCCGGTCGAAGATAAATTTACGATCTAATGCGTCTAATGTTGATCGGCCTCTGTCCCATATTCTTCTAATACATTCCTAGTACGTTTCGATTAATACAGTCGAACCTCGATATCTCGAACCTCCATTACTCGAAGTAATTTAAATTTCCCGGCCGTTTGTCCTATTCCTCATGTGTATTTATTTATTTCTCTATTACTCGAAATTCGATTACACGAATATCTCGATTTTCTCGAAGCAAACATTTCCTCCCTTGAAGCAAAAAATACACTATAACTCGAATTTTGTGCAATATTGACTGTGCAATATGGCATTTGTTGTTTGTGAGGAACAGTTAACAAGTAGAGAAAGCATTGCAGTGATGCTGGGAGCTAATATGACGGGAACAGGAAAACTAAAACTTCTAGTGATCGGAAAATCGGCGAAGCCTCGCTGTTTCTCCGTTGTGAATTAATTACCGGTCACGTAAGAAAGCAAACCCCGAAGTCGCAGATGACAAGCTCCAATTACGAATCTCTGCTGCGTGGTATTGACGCGAGAAGCTTCAGCGTGAAAGGAGGTAAGGTCAACAGAAGAGACTAACGGATTTTTTTCCAAAGGTGTAAACGGAGGTATGTTTCTTGTTTTACTACTGTATGTACTGTATCCTGTTTTCTAAAATGTTACTATAAGAAGGGTTATAATTAATGTGATGCCGTAAAATAGAGTTTGTTTGTATATCTTTAAATACTGTTAAAAATAATGTATTCAGTACAAGCCCGTAGATACATATGATTCAATTATGTGCTATATACATGCTCAAAAACAGTATTACCGAGCTCGATAGCTGCAGTCGCTTAAGTGCGGCCAGTATCCAGTATTCGGGAGATAGTAGGTTCGAACCCCACTATCGGCAGCCCTGAAAATGGTTTTCCGTGGTTTTCCATTTTCACACCAGGCAAATGCTGGGGCTGTACCTTAATTAAAGCCACGGCCGCTTCCTTCCCACTCCTAGCCCTTCCCTGTCCCATCGTCGCCATAAGACCTACCTGTGCCCGTGCGACGTAAAGCAACTAGCGAAAAAAAAACAACCACAAAAAACAAAAACAAAAAACAGTATTCTCTATATCTCGAAATTTCGATAACTCGAAATAAAATTCAGCTCCAAAGGTGATTCGAGATATCGAGGTTCCAATGTAATATAATGTTTTTAACTTAATTCTCGTGTCCATGTCAAGTAATATATATATACATATATGCTATTGGCTTGACGTCGCACCGATACAGATAGGTCTTATGACGACGATGGGGCAGGGAAGGGCTAGGACTGGGAAGGAAACGGCCGTGGCCTTAATTAAGGTACAGCCCCGGCATTTGCCTGGTGTGAAAATGGAAAACCATCTTCAGGGCTGCCGACAGTGGGGTTCGAACCCACTATCTCCCGAATACTGAAGTAATATTTCATACCGGGTCTAGCAACAGTTCTGGCACCCTTGATTGCTTTATCTTCATTATGGACTATTATGACTTTCATTGTTCAGTCTGCAAGTCTCTGTGAATTAACGAGTCTTCACAAACCTCTATTTCCAACTAGCTATGTGGCCTCACTTAGCGCTTTGTTTCACACCTCCTATAATTAAATAATTAAAAACGTAATCATCGTCACCCTTGTCTCCCTCTAGTTCTTCTTATCATCCATAGCCGAGCCCATTACTCTCCTAGGTAACCTATCCTCCTCTATTCGCCTCATATGGCCAAACCACCAAAGCCAGATTGTACGCACAGTTTTGTTGATCGAGTTCATTCCTATGTTAGCCTCTATCTCCCTATTCCAAGTATCCTGCCATTATTCCCACATGCTTTTACTAGCAATCGTTCTCGATACTTGGAACGTATGAATAAGATATCCTGAGTCCACCCAGATTTCATTTCCTTATAGTAGACCGTCTGGAAACAGAGCAATGAAGACATAGCTTCTTCCGGGAGCTGACTTCTTTATTTTAGATGTTACTGAACGCAACTGTGAGCTCACTGCACTCACCTTGATACAATTTCACTTACAATGTAGGATTTCGGACCTCATGAAACTTTCTGGGGTGAACAATCAAGAGACCAAAGTAACCGGTGTGAAGTACGGCATTTTGTAATCACCGGCAACCCCTGAACAAAGCTTATGCAAGTACAGCACGCGACTGTAAAGTTTGCGGTCATAAACGCTCTGTAACTCTGAAATATGAGACATTTAAGTGGTGATATTACGTACAAAATTTTGAATTTTGCACGCCTCATACAACATCGTGGTAATATGGCGTGAGAAGGCAGAGCTGCAAACGTAATTGCATCTCACATCACGAGCAAATAATGACGACGCTGAAAACACAGCTAGGAATGCTGCATGTGTCAAAAGAAACAGAATTGACGTCCAACACATTACAGAAGGAGACTGGCGGGGCCTATGGCACGTATCCAACGAAACATAGGCTGGTGCTGTGGTGGTAGAATAATGCAGCTTTAAATGAATATCCTGACATGCAGTTTGACGGCATTTTTCTCACCATCACATGTCTACTCTTGCACTCGTCACTCAAACACTTTGTACTGGTATGTAATGGGGTTAACAGCACTTTGGGATTTAGGTGGTGTGATTTTTGTGTGCAAAATTTCATCCGTGTGCCGAAGGCTTTGGTTAACAATCTTGTGTTGATTTGTCCAGACCACGCATCCAGCAACAGAACCGATGCTCCCTTTGTTTCTAGTTCTAGTAGTTTAAATATCCCGGACAGTACGAGAGAGATAATTGCCTCACTTATTTTGGTGATTTCTTGAATATTTTGGCTGTTCCCGCAACGGTTTTCTTTGCCACCTTGACAATGTCATAAAAACTTTGCACTGTTTCTTCAGGCAACTTTCGTAGATACTTAATTTCCGTCTGAGGGTTGATGGAACTGGTTGCCACGTTGTATGCTAGAAGCCAGGGCGTTTCGCTGTCTTCAAATGGAGTGGTCGACGTTACCTGTCCGGAAGTTGTGTGTTGTAGCAACATCCGCGCCTGTCAAAGGTGTGTTTTCGAAAGCTGGTCAAATTTTCACTGACAGACTGTCAGCGAATGAAGCGAAAAAAATACTGTTCTTGGATGTGAATGGAAAGCTTATTTGAGTGTTATTTTGTAGTATTTTGCATGTAAATATTAATATAAATTACGGTATATCTATGCGTAGTTCCTTTTTTGTCAATACATGAAGCATAAACTTTTTTATACGAGTCCACTGAATAAGTAGTCATCGTGGCACTGACAGTGCCGCGGCACCGGTGTTTTGGCACGGTGACGCGTTTGGCACTGGCACGGTGCACACCAGTGTCAGCAGATGCACTGGAATTTGCATCACTACGTAAGTTCCATAAATTAGAAAAAGAAAAGGAATTTAAAGAAAATATCAGAATCTGAACCTCAGTGACTAGAATATATTGAAAAGAATATTTGACAGTTTAATAAGCATAAACAATTTTCTCAAAAGGTAACAGCATAAGTCTATCTATATAATTTATCATTCCGTCCCCGAATGGGATGGCGGGCCTCCTAGATGGTGACGCCACCTCTCATGCCAGCGAGATTTATTTCGGTGAAGGAGATTTTGGAGAAGATGAGGGGTCTGGCGGCCGTGTTCTATATTAGGAACTGTCCTGACATTCGCCTTAGTGAAGGAGAATGGAAACCCATTCTCAGAACAACCATCTTGACAATGTCCAGCCCCTCTCCGTTTTCCGAATACAGAGGCGTAGAGCCACAGTAGATCCGTGGCCACCCCTCCTCTGTTCGGTTGATCGGATGCAATGCAGAGCTGTCGAACTGCGGGAGAACCGTGGACACTTATACTGTAGGCTGTAGGCTCAGATGGCCTTCACTTAAACCGCAGTGGTACGTATAAGTTTGGAAATTTGTTTGGAAGGATAATAGGGAGGTACATTCAGGGAAACAGGGTGGCCTAGGGAGCGGTGATAAGGGAACAGGGAACTGGAAATCAAGTGGGGATGACATAAAATTGTTAGTGTTGAACTGTAGAAGTATTGTAAAGAAAGGAATAGAATTAAGTAATTTAATACATATATATTTACCAGATATTGTAATAGGAGTTGAATCATGGCTGAGAAATGATATAATGGATGCAGAAATTTTCTCACGGCACTGGAGTGTGTATCGTAGAGATAGGATTGGAATGGTGGGAGGGGGAGTATTCATTCTGGTGAAAGAAGAATTTGTAAGCTACGAAAAAGTTAAAGATGAGACACATGAAATTCTAGGTGTAAGGCTCATTTCTAAAGATAATAGGCAACTTGATATATTTGGAGTGTACAGACCGGGAAAGGGTAGTACTGACGCGGATTCGGAATTATTTGATAGGATAGTCAGCTATGTGGGAAACGACATGGAAAGAAATGTGATTGTAGCGGGAGATCTGAATTTGCTAGATGTCAATTGGGAAGGAAATGCGAACGACAGGAAGCATGACCAACAAATGGCAAATAACTTAATATGGGAAGGACAGCTGATTCAGAAAGTGATGGAACCAACCAGAGGGAAAAATATCCTGGATGTGGTGCTGATAAAACCAGATGAGCTCTATAGGGAAACTGAAGTAATAGATGGTATTAGTGATCATGAAGCTGTTTTTGTCGTAGTCAAAAATAAATGTGATAGAAAGGAAGGTCTTAAAAGTAGGACTATTAGGCAGTACCATATGGCTGATAAAGCAGGCATGAGGCAGTTTCTAAAAAGTAACTATGTTTTTCGGTGGAAAACGGTAAATAAAAATGTAAACAGACTCTGGGATGGGTTTAAAAAAATTGTTGAGGAATGCAAAAACAGGTTTGTACTTTTAAGGGAGGTAAGGAATGGTAAAGACCCACCTTATTATAATAAAGAAATAAAGAGACTAAGAAGGAGGTGCAGACTGGAAAGAAACAGAGTTAGAAATGGCTGTGAAAGTAAGGAGAAATTGAAGGAACTTACTAGAAAATTGAATCTAGCAAAGAAGGCAGCTACGGATAACATGATGGCAAGCATAACTGGCAGTCATACAAATTTTAGTGAAAAATGGAAGGGTATGCATAGGTATTTTACGGCAGAAACAGGTTCCAAAAAGGACATTCCAGGAATAATTAATGAACAAGGGGAGTGTGTATGTGAGGATCTTCAAAAGGCAGAAGTATTCAGTCAGCAGTATGTAAAGATTGTTGGTTACAAGGATAATGTCGAGATAGAGGAGGAGATTAAGGCCAAGGAAGTATTCAAATTTACATATGATAACAATGACATTTACAATAAGATACACAAGTTGAAAACTAGAAAAGCGGCTGGAATTGATCAGATTTCTGGGGATCAAATAATATGCTAGCTCACGTAGTTATTCAATTGCATCTTACGCTTAGAAGTACGCATTTTGTGTTGAAATTATGGACTAAATTTGTTCTTCTGACACACTGACAAACTTACTTATGGCATACGATGAGTGGCTACATTGATGCTTGTATAAGTTTGTGAAAGATGGAGTTTATTTGCTAGACTAGACCACAGTGAGTCTAGACCAGGGTTTCGAGAGGGGTAAAGTTGAAGTGTGAGATTAAGCCTGTGCGGGTGGTTGAGAAATGAAGAATAAAGGTTTGGTTTCCCGCAGCTTGTAACTGGTTAAGAACGATCGATCTCTGTTGTGTGGGTGGATATTGAGGAGGGAAACTTTGGGTGGACAGATGTGGGCATGTCTATGGGTCGGATATGGGCTATGAGCTGGGGTTGTTTTTGGGGAGGTGTAGGGCGGGGTTTAAACCGGCGTGATTATGCTGGCTGTTTACCTCCGCAGGTGTGACACTGGCGGGATGGGGGGTGTTGGGGCATCTGGACGCAGAATGATGTTGACTGCAATGTTCACAGACCGGAGTGTTTGCTGTACACTTAGTGGTGGGATGGTTGTTATATCTGAGGCATCGGTCACCCCTAATGGATTGCGGTGGCCGGGTTCGCGATGGCTCCACTTTGTGATGGTGCCTGTAGATGCAGACCCCGCTGGCCAACACTCGGTCCACGTCTTCAGGTGTCGGCAGAAGAATCCGGACCATGTAGGTGAAACCTGATGAATTCTTTATCCGTAACGCTTTTTTCTTTTTGGAGGGATGCCTTGTGCGTTGAGTTTGGAGAGGATCTTGTCATCAGTAACAGAGGGGTCTACACCTCATATTATACAGGTGAGGGGTCTGTAAAGTGGAAGGGGAGGCGGAGCTTTAATGGGTGGGTCTGGTTGGGGTTGAAAAGGTGGGGGGGGGGGCAGGGTTGCTTAATCCTAGGTGGTGGGAACCCATTGTCGTGGTGAGCAGATTAGCTGCGGCGTCTCCATTGACCTGGATGATGATTCTGGCAATAGTTCTGCGGATGTCTGTGATGTCCTTCCGGCGCATGTTGAAACGAAGCAGAGCGAAAAATATGGCGTGGGGTGAATTGGAGTTATGGGAGGGGTGGGAAAGTAAAAGAGAACGTGTGCCTGACGGAGTAAGTTGAAGGAAACGGGAGAGATTAATTGGGCGTCTGGTGCCGGGTATAGCGAAGAAGGAGTGGTGGTGGTGGTGGTGGTTGTGGTGGTGTTGGTAGCACGTGGACGGTCGTTCTGCGGGTTTAAATTCATGGGTAGTGTCTGATCACATGACGTGACTGGAGGAGGTGATGGTTCTGAGTTCATCACCAGCTTGTTCTGCTTGTTCTGGATCATGTAGCCAAATTCGTGAACTGTAAATGAAGTCTTGAGTTATCCAATGGTGAAGCTGGAGTCGTGGGAATGAACCTGGCTTGACAATTTGGAACAGCGCTCGATATTACAGTCGAGTGGTAGGCAACTGTGGTTGCTTGACTGAAGTAGGTGATGCTACTGACGGTGATGGTGATGGTGATGGTGACCGGTCTATGAAATGAATATGGAGACATGGTAACTAGTGAAGGTCTTGAAGTTCACTGTAGATTCGGTCCCCCAGAAATGCGGAAGTCGTTGGCGATGGGCTCGTTCCCAGCTGAAACCTCACGGATATTCTTCAGTCCTGCTTTTCAGCTTACTTTTTCAATAGGGAATGCAGTACGTGACTGATTTTATAGTGTAGAAAAACTTTGATTGGTGAAGAATTACCATAGGTTTTTAATTTTCTGAAATCAAGTTTTCATTCCCCTCCCTGAAGGGGAGGGGTGGGCCACCTAAAGGGTAACGCCCTCTCTCTGGCCAGGAGATTTAGGTGGGTTGCAGAGGAAGTGAAGGATGGGGAAGATGGGAAAGAATATGAAGTACGGTATCTAATATTGGGAGATGGGACTTAACATTAGTTTACAATCACTCGTTAAGCCTAACTGGAGAATCATTAACACAGTTCTCAAGAAATCGAGAAATTCTTGTAACACTTTATAATACCGATCAAGATCAACTTTACATTTAAAAGAGAAATAAAAACCTAATACAAAGAACACAAGAAACAGGGACTTTAGGGAGAGAAACTTCATAAAAATAGGGAATATAACGAAAGCTGACATTCAATGCCATCTACCGGACAGCGCTAATGCTACCTAAGCCGAGGGGAAGTAGACACATGAATAAACAGCAAATATTTTTGTGCAATTAACCCAATAAGAGGGGTGTTTAACAGAGTAATAGGTCAACTATTGCTGGAAACAGTACGACTGTCCAAGTTAAAATTAGAATTGAGAAAGGATAGATAATGGACACCAGAGTTTTGACAGTTTCATGACTTGCAATATAAACTTGTAATCTCGTGATCACTTCCGACACTATACGGTAGCCTAACTTACAAGTTCTTGGAGCAAACCGCTCAAATGATAAATCATTTCAGTAAATACAATCCCGGAGCATATGAAAATTGGCCTAGAAAATTTGTTTCCTTAGCGGCAATTTACACCGTGAGGGTAAAACTGTAGCGAAAGATGTAAAATGATCAGAGAAGTCCTACTATTTAACTACCGCAATCTGGAACTGGCGGCTCACTCGTTCCCTCAAGCTTTCGCTCGGCGAAGTACCGCATTATAACTTTTGGTGCAGACTGCGCTAGAGCAAAACTCCTAGTAATTTCAGTGCAGACTGAGCTGGAACAAAATCTCCTAATATTTTTAATACAGGCTGAGAGAAGGAGCGCCATTTTGATTACGCTTTTTGACTGTGAGACTGGTGGCTTCTCAAGTCTGTTCCCACGTATAGACTGAAGGAGACCAACGCGGAATTTTTGGCGCGGAACTATTTCCACAACAGTTAAGCCCTTGTGAAAACTAGAAGCAGGAAATTTCTGGGATTGAAGAGATTTCATGTCTAAAATTTCAGAAGGTCTTTTGGAGATGCGCGCCAAATCGAAAACGACTCCATGACATCGCCACGGCAGGACATAAATGCGTGCCACTAACACAGTGCATTTTACACACTAAAATCAGGCAACCTATATTATTTTATTACCAAATTCGTGATAGCCAGATTTCTCCATGCCAGATAGATATCATTGTTAGCCTACGTGAAAATTTTCGAGTGATGAAATTGTCTCGTTTCCATTGAAAAGCGTGGAGGGGTAGCCGAAGCCATAAATCTAGGGAGGCCATGTTGGATTTGAGGAGTTTTCCAAAAGATTTTCACAATGAAACCACGCATATCAGCGCACGGAAATAAAATGCGATTTTTCATGCAGAGTCCAATTTGGAGACGTAGATTTTGAACGAGGTAGGCGGTAAAAGGGACATAGCCGCAGAATGTCTTCAAACTAGTCTTAGACTCTGGAGTCAATGTAGGACTCTAATTCTACAGAGATGCCACTACCATAAAAGTTGTACCTTTATATAAAAGTAGTTTATCTACGAACTACTCAGCAAGTAGCTGCATCTAACGTTGACTTTAATTGAATGTAATTTTAAAGTCCTTTCTTCTCTTCCCAACGCATCATCTTAAATAATGAAGACTGTTGAAAGATTTCGTTGTCGGCCTTAAAGACTGTGTTAGTTCATCTAACGCTTTAATACTGCAGTGGATAACTCGAGCAATGATACACTCAGCAGGTGCTTGTATATGTAGGCTGCTCAGAACTCACGAGACGTCCTGTACGGGAAATGTAGTCCGTGTGTGGTTTTAATCAGGTTACAGTGTCACGAGTGCGTAGTTCAAGAAGGAGCGTATCCCGTGTGAATTTTCTTTTTTAAAATGTAATTGTTTTCAAGTTGCTAAAAGTTTGTTAAAGCAAGAAATATTAACAAATATGAAAGCTCAAATGGATGAGCAAAATGTATTTACACGATATTCGGGATGACAGTCTAAAATACCTGTAAGAGGACACCAGCGGATCACGATGGAGGACGGGATATCAATATCAGGCCTGTGACTGACCATCAATATGCAGTATGTGTTTTTCTTTGCTATGCCACTGTTCCAACTTGTTTGTGTGGTGCATTGGACCATATTTCCTTTCAATGGTGTAAGTTCGACGTTTCATTTACGTATGGGTAAACTAGTGTAGAGTCAGCGATGTTTGCGTTCAAATAGTGTCACTGCGTTTATCCAGAGAAGTATGACGGTTATATCCATGCCAAGACATTGAAGTATTCCTTATGTTGATCTTCATCCTCGAATTGCCAGGGGAAATTTATTTTCGAGGCCCTTTCTGTCAATCTGTATGTATTGTACCTTGGTATCCAATTGTAATTCGTATATACCATGCGATGTTTGCTTTGTTATTGGTGTTAGGCCCAGTTTCATCAACACATGTTAGTACTTAACGAGGTGTTAAATCATTTTAACACATGATTTAAGAAAATTTGTGTTTCATCAACAACTATTAACGTTAACATACTTAAACTGCGTATTAAAGTTAACATCAGCCATTTCCCATGTTAAATGGCTAACATTTGCTCTTAGAAACCTGTTCCAAAATTGCTGATGTGAATCTCCCTTTAGATGCGGAATTGCTATATTTAGATATTTTACACAATAATCCTGATCGAAGAAGAGTTCAGCGACGTAATGACTTTGAAAATTTGACGGATGCAGAATTTCTTCATAGATACAGGTTATCAAAAATAGTCGTTGCTAAGGTTGTTGACGAAATTTGAGTGAGGTTGGAATATCCTACGAAGAGAAACACCTCTTTCTCCTATGTTACAGGTACTGATAATATTGCGATTTTTTGCTACTGGTTCTTTTCACATAATGGTCGGAGACAATGCTGGAATTTCTAAAGCCACTGTTAGTAGAGTTGTTTGTTGAGTGTCTGCAGCAATAGCATCCATGAGAAGGAGGTATATAACATTCCCTTCAGTAGAAGAGCGTCAGCAAATTCTCCGCGACTTCTATGAAATAAGCCGTTGTCCTGGTGTTTGTTCTAGGTGCAATAGATTGCACACATGTAAGAATCCAATCACCTGGAGGCAAATGGGCCGAAATATCGTAATCGGAAGGGATATTTCTCTGTTAATGCTCAGGTGATTGGTGAGCCTAACCTCCAAATCAAAGGATATAGTTGCTACGTGGTCTGGTTCTGTACACGACAATACAATATTTAATAATCCCATATCGGAGCACAGTTTGAAGTGAGGACAATTAACGAAGTGATTTTGTTAGGTGACAGTGGATACCCACTAAAAAAGTATCTGTTAACCCTATTGAAAAACTCGCGGACTTTCTCCCACGCCTCGTCCTTTTCTTTTATCGTCAAGCCATCTGTGTGCTTGCACTCAATAACTTATATATATATATTAACTAATTCAATTAACAACTCTTTATCGAAAGAGAAAAAATTAGAAATACGATTCCGTTTCACTTCACGCGCCATATTTTACAGCTGTACTCAAACAAAAGCGCATCGGACCGCGCTGTAAAACAGCATGTTCGTACCACTGCCTCCTTGATTCGCACTAGTTCGCAATATTGGGAGAGAGAACAGTCGATTAGTTAGCATTTCACAAGAAAAGTTTGATGAAACGCAAGGAAACTAACCAGATGTTAAATTTTTAACTCCGTATTAACTAACTACTTGTTAGTATATATTTAACATGTGTTGATGAAACAGGGCCTTAGGGTCGCATAGCTGTTGAGCTTGCATTCAGGAGATGGTTTGGTTCGAATTCCACCGTCCCCAGCTCGTGGTTTAAAGCACTAGAAAATATGTCATTTGTTTTACGTTGGATAAATCAACCGAGACGAGGTCGATGTATCTGATCGCCTTCAAATACCACCGGGCTGAGCCGCCAGCTGGAGCTCAGAAGGTCCGCACTTCTACCGCCTGTGTCACTCAGCCCGACACATAATGTTTTAGCAGCGATGCAATAGAATAGCATAGGCGTATGTGCAAGCGGGGAGTAGTTGATTCACCCCAACCAGCCATCGAAGCGGATAGCAGAATCTGTCCTTTCATGTGAGTCTGAGCCTTCGATTTATAACCAAAGTCATCTCCGTACATACCACAAAGATTTCTGGAGGAGAAAGAGATAAAAGCAGCTCTATGCCCGACCAGTCCCAAACATTAACCTGAAGTGGGGAATCTCGTTTCTTAAAGATTTTCGACTTCCTGATAGGGAACCCACATTCTTCCAGTTGAGCCGAACGCACCTCTAATGCCTCAGCTACGCAGCCTCTTTCCGATTAATGGTGTATGGGAAAGACCTGTACCATTCTGTTTATGAATTTAATATTTTAACGCCTATTTTTATGACTACCAGGAGAATATCATGGGGCTGGAAGTATTTCAGAACAACCCCCCAAAATAAAGTTCAATGTAACATTTCTTTCCGGTGTATCAGCTTTGAAAAAGAAAATACATCGGGAACCATGACCTTCAGCTGGTAGTACTTCTACTTTCCAGGCTGCATTTGTAGCTTACTTTCTGTTAAAGAAATTGCAAACTTGCTTTTTCATTGTATTATTTAATTCCTATACCTTCCAGGGTTGGTTTTCCCCCCGGACTCAGCGATGAATCCCATCTCTACTGCCTCAAGGGCAGTCTTCTGGAACGTGAGACATTTGCTCGGGGTACAACTGCGAGGAGGACCAGTGCCTTGCCTAGGCGGCCTCACCTTCTATGCTGAACAGGGGTCTTGTAGGGGAAGGGAAGATTGGAAAGGATAAGCAAGGAAGAGGGAAGGAAGCGGCCGTGACCTTAAGTGAGGTACTATTTGTCTGGAGAAGAATTGGGAAACCACGGAAAACCACTTCGAGGATGGCTGAGGTGGGAATCGAAACCCTTCTACTCAGTTGACCTCCAGAGGCTGAGGAGACCCCGTCCCAGTCCTCGTACCACTTCTCGAATTTCATGGTAGAGCTGGGAATCGAACCCGGTCCTCCGAGAGTGGCAGCAAATCACACTAACCACTACACTACACCGGCGAACTGGCTTTTATTTAAACCAAACCAAACCTCATGGCACAACAGTCCTAGAAGGGCCTTGGCCTACCAAGCGACCACTGCCCAGCCTGAGGGCCTGCAGATTACGAGGTGTCGTGTGGTCAGCACGACGAATACTCTCGGCCGTCATTCTTGGCTCTCGAGACCGGGGCCCCTACCTCACCGTCAGATGGCTCCTCAATTATAATCACGTAGGCTGAGTGGACCTCGAACCCGCCCTCAGATCCAGGTAAAAAGCCCTGGCCTGGCCGGGAATCGAACCCGGTGCCTCCGGGTAAGAGGCAGGCACGCTACCCCTACACCACGGGGCTCACGGATTTTATTTAACTGCAAATAATATTCCTTTTGTTCCCAAAGAGTTCCTCAACTGGATTTTGCTTTTTATTTATTTTAGCAGATAAGCATTTATGCGAATATTATGTTATGCTTTAAAATAACTTGAGTCCTGCGCTTCCAGAGAGAGAAATATTTTTCATTTTGGTTCGAGAGTGCTTGTATAGGATTCTCGATATTTTGGCTACCATCCTCAGGAGACTTTTGCGAGAATTATTGTCATTAATAATAATAATAATAATGTCAGCCTCGGTGGTGTAGTGTCTAGTGTGATGAGCTACCACCTCCGGAGGCCCGGGTTCGATTCCCGGCTCTGCCAAGAAATTTGAAAAGTGGTACGAGGGCTGGAACCAGTGTTGCCAACTTATATTTTCAAGATCCGCTAAATACTATTGATAATCCGCTAAAATTCCGCCAAGAAATCCGATCTTAAATAATGAGCAATAAAAATGAGCAATAAAATAATAATAATAATAATAATAATAATAATAATAATAATAATAATAATAATAATAATAATAATAATAATAAATGTCTGCACTCACCTGATCTGTGAGTTTCACTGGGATTAACCCCCTGCCTGCGAGCCGGCGAGCTAAAACTTGTAGGCGTTTTAGTGCCGGGTGCAAACTAGGTGAATCCCCTACTTCAAGGGCCACACACAAAACAGGCCAGTTCATTAAACGGTCTTCCTTCATAGCATAAATATAAATGCTACTCTCTCCCAGTTTCATTATCTGTCGTCATTCGTCAACTAAGAGATAAGTACCCTTTCCCCACCATTATCTCATAACATCAAATCCAAATAACACGTTTTCCTCATGTGATTACTAGCTCCTGATAAGAAATACGGAATAGCTCGGAGACAGACTGGAGTACAAATTTTTAAAAAACGTAAAATTGATAAAACTCTAAATTCCGCTATAATAAATCTAGAATTCCGCCAAAAAGTCCGCTGTCCGCTAAATGATATTTTTCTCCATCGACAGTCTTCTAATTCCGCCAAATTTAGCGGAAAATCCGCTAAGTTGGCAACACTGGCTGGAACGCGGTCCACTCAGCCTCGAGAGGTCAACTGAGTAGAGGTGGGTTCGATTCCCATCTCAGCCATCCTGGAAGTGGTTTTCCGTGGTTTCCCACTTCTCCTTCAGACAAATGCCGGGATGGTACCTAACTTAAGGCCACGGCCACGACCTTGCCTCTTCCTTGTCTATCCCTTCCAATCTTACCATCCCCCACCAAGTTCCCAGTTCAGCATAGCAGGTGAGGCTACCTGGGCGAGGTACTGGTCATCCTCCCCAGTTGTATCCCCAGACCCAGAGTCTGAAGCTCCAGGACACTGCCCTTCATGCGGTAGAGGTGGGAACCCTCGCTGAGCCCGAGGGAAAAACCAACCCTGGAGGGTAAACAGATTAAGAAAGAAAGAAAGAAAGAAATAATAAAATTTGAGAAATTTCTTCCACACATTCAGACGGAACTTAGCCAAATACAACCCCCCAAACCTATGTTTCCGTGACCCAGCCACTAACCAGGTCCCTCACAATGACGGACAAAACTGTCACATCTTAGCAAAATATTATGAGTCCCTTCTCAACTATTATCCATCATAATCGACTTTTAACTACCCTGAAATCAGTTCCAACCAACCCTGATTCTTTCCCACCAGACATTTCTGAACTTCGAAATATCATCACTTTTCTCAAAAATAATAAAGCTCTGCATGAAGACTCAGTGACCGCAGGATACTGGAAATTACTGGAAGACAATATGCTACAACGCCTCCTCCAAACCATCCTCCGGGCTTAATGGCTCAGACGGTTGAGGCGCTGGCCTTCTTAACCCAATATGGCAGGTTCGATCCTGGCTCAGTCCGATGGTATTTGCAGGTGCTTAAATACGACAGCCTCGTTTCGGTAGGTTTACTGGCATGTAAAAGAAACTCCGGTACTTCGCCCTCTCTAAAAACCGTAAAAGTATTTGGACGTAAAGCCAATAACATGATTATTATTCCAAACTATCCAACAGATTTGGAAGACGACTCAGATACAAACCAAATGGGTCTCAGCTCTTATTCATCCCCTTCATAATACAAGGTGATTAATCGGATGTCAATAATATCGCGGCATCTCTCTTTCTCCGTTTACTAATAAAATCCTTTCAAAAGCCTTACTCACTAGAGCCGTAGAATAACTTGACTCACAAATAGGTGAATACCAAGCCGATTTCCGAAAATCCAGATCCTGCAGAGATCAGATCCGGAAAATATCAATGGCCATCGCCTACCTGAAACTCATAGTCAGACCATTTGTCATCACTTTTGTGGATGTACAGAAGGCGTATGACTCGAAAACACTTTTCCAAGTTCTCCAACAATTTGGCCTAGACATGAAGACCCGAGAGATCATTCAAAATACACTCACTGGTACGTCTTTCAAAGTGAAATTCAGATCTGAGATTTCTGAAGCCTGTCAAATCCAAAAAGGAGTTCGGCAGGTAGACGGACTATCACCACTACTTTTCAACTGTGCTCTTGAGAGGGCCACCCGGGAATTGAGATATGTTCTTAAATCTAAAGAAATTCCTAATGGAATTCAAATAGGCCGAATTTGTAATGGTATCGATATTTACTGCCTTGCTTTTTCAGATGACCTCGCTGTCCTTACTTCCTTTCCGAGGTAGCTACTCAACAAATCAATTACCTGCATGAATGTGCAGTTAAGATTCTCCTCGAAATCTCCTATACCAAAACCCACTTTGTTTCTAACATCATGCATGCTCCACCACATCTTCTGACTACCCACGGTAGAATCTTGAAAAGTGGAAAGATATAAGTACCTTGGTGAATGGGTTGAATCCAATAATTCTGAGAAGTTCGCCGTCTTAACACGTGTCAACAAGTTTGGAACAGCCTTCCGACTCACTCAAAACATATACAGCGTGATTCAGCCGCCCTTTCCATCGTAGTTTAAGCAACCTACAATATTCATTCCGTCCTGGAAACATCTGCCCTGTCGGTATGCTCAGACAACACAACCAGATATCTTGGTATTTACCCCCTCACCATGATAGGCCGCAGTAATGTTATACTCGTATTAAACACTAGAAGACATGTGTGTGCCTTCTAGATCATATGAACCTGACACGCCGGCGAAACACTAAATTGATGTTGTGTCCGCAATAAACCTAATACTTGCTATAAACTGTGCAGTGTGCCGTACGAAACCGCAGTGTAGTTGGTAAAGGTGTGGCGGTTCGAGGTTTGAGTCCGGAGCGATGATTACAAATTTTTGAAATATTTGTTTAATACGTATCGCACGCAATGTAAGTTCAATACTCGCTTTCATGCAAGTTGTGCGTGAATGAATGTATTTGTGGCCCTAGGAAGGCCTGATTAGTTAGCAGGCCGGACACATACAAACCGGGAATAATAGGAACACAACTGCCCTGACAATGTTTTATGCTCGATGTGATGACCGTTTTGGTTTATGCACATTCGGGCCCGGTGCCCAATAGATCGCCTTGCGCACTGAAGCATTCCAGACATCCATGATGAGTTGCCGGAGGTGGTCGGGGTTTTCCCGCGATTGCGTGTAAACGACGTTCTTCAAATCTCCCCACAAGAAGAAATCTAACGGCGTTAAATCCGGTGATCTGGCAGGCCAAGAAACAGGTCCTCCTCGTTCTATCCATTTCCCTGGCAGTTGCTTGTTCAGATGGTTACGAACGGGCAAAGTCGAATGTGGTGGAGCTCCATCCTGTTGCAACCACATCGTCAAACGATCGTGCAAGGGCACATCCTCCGGTAGCAGTGGGAGTTCCTGACGCAGAAAGTGCAGGTAGCGTGGGCCCGTCCAATGGCCCTCGAAGAAATAAGGTCCAGTCAGGCGATCCCCCAAGATTCCACACCAAACATTCCCTCCCCATCGTACTTGATGGGCCGCCTGCTGCACCCACTGAGGATTGTCCGGACTCAAATAGTGCACGTTGTGACGATTGACGTTCCTATTATTGTAGAAGCGCGATTCGTCCGAGAACAAGATATGGGATACGAATGCTGCATCATTATCCAGCCTGCCTAATAGCCACCGACAGAACTCCATTCGAACTTCGAAATCCCGCCCATGGAACTCTTGGTGTAGGTCAAGATGGTATGCGTGAAATTTATGTTCATGCAGTATTCGCCAGACGGACGGGTGGCTGGTGTTTACCTGTCGTGCAGTCGCCATTGTACTGATATGAGGATTATTACGAGCTGCCTCCAGAACGGCCTTTCCTGCTGATGTAACGTACCTATCGCGGACTGGTAGCTGGTTGGAAATCACGCCTGTTGTCCTTAAGCGACCTTTGACACGGCGGAATGTCGTAACAACTGAGTGTCGCCTGTCGGGATACTCTTCCGGGTACAGACGTAGTGCCTCGCACGCGTTTTGTCTTGCTTCCCCATAAATGAGGGGCATGTTAACGTATTCCTCTCTGGAAAAGATGTCGAATGACAGCAGATATTACAGTACATTCAGGCCCTAACCAGCGGAGTATGCGCAGGGCACAAGATGAATAACAGCGTCATTCTACTGTTTGAATGTGGCAAGCGTGGGCCTATGTTTACCTATTCAAACATCATACCGATGTAAAAACAATTCAAGGATGCAGGATTCGAACCGCCGGTGGCACATTCCGTCGATTGCTAGGCGAACGCCTAACCACATTCGCTACGCTACACTGCTGTAAACACGCTGGTAATACGACGAGAGAAGAGCACATGTGCCAGCCGGTTCAGTGTTTAAGACATAAATTACTGCACTGTTATATAGTTTTATGCATTGATTCCCCTTTTCGTTACACCCGGTCACGATGCACGACACATGGACATAGTTACATGGTGAAAGGACGTTGCTACATGATTTCAGGACGTTATGTTTTGCAAACGGATGATATAACATTTCCTTAGTGTTCAGAATCGTGTGCAAAATATTCTCACTGAATATTAGTACCAGTCCGCCTCTGTGGTGTAGCGGTTAGTGTGATTAGCTGCCACCCCCAGAGGCCCGGGTTCGATTCCCGGCTCTGCCACGAAATTTGAAAAGTGGTGCGAGGGCTGGAACGGGGTTCACTCAGCCTCGGGAGGTCAACTGAGTAGAGGGGGGTTCGATTCCCTCCTCAGCCATCCTGGAAGTGGTTTTCCGTGGTTTCCCACTTCTCCTCCAGGCAAATGCCGGGATGGTACCTAACTTAAGGCCACGGCCGCTTCCTTACCTCTTCTTCGTCTATCCTTTCCAAACTTCCCATCCCCCCACAAGGCCCCTGTTCAGCATAGCAGGTGAGGTCGCCTGGACGAGGTACTGGTCATCCTCCCCAGTTGTATCCCCAGACCCAGAGTCTGAAGCTCCAGGACACTGCCCTTGAGGCGGTAGAGGTGGGATACCTCGCTGAGTCCGAGAGAAAAACCGACCCTGGAGGGAAAACCGATTACGAACGAACGAACATTAGTAGCATATAGTACGCCTGCATAGGAATAGCACCTGTATAATCATGTGCACGTAAGTTGGGCTGCAGCAAACGATATTGGAAGGGGCTGCTGAATCACACTGTATAGAAAAGTCCACCTCTCGAAAAGTCCGGCTCCATGACTAAGTGGTTAGCGTGCTGGCCTTTGGTCACAGGGGTCCCGGGTTCGAATCCCGGCAGGGTCGGGAATTTTAGTCGTCATTGGTAAATTCCGCTGGCACGGAGTTTTTCATCCTCATCACGTCGCGCAGGTCGCCTACGAGCGTCAAATCAAAAGACTTGCACTTGGCGAGCCGAACTTGTCCTCGGACACTCACGGCACTGAAAGTCATACGCCATTTCAATACATTTCATTTCATCTCTCGAAAAGCAAAAAGTCGACATTATCAAACTGTAATTAAACCTGAAGTCCGCCTCTGTGGTGTAGTGGTTAGCGTGATTAGCTGCCACCCCCGGACGCCCGGGTTCGATTCCCGGCTCTGTCACGAAATTTGAAAAGTGGTATGAGGCCTGGAACGTGGTCCACTCAGCCTCGGGAGGTCAACTAAGTAGAGGTGGGTTCGATTCCCACCTCAGCCATCCTGGAAGTGGTTTTCCGTGGTTTCCCACTTCTCCTCCAGGCGAATGCCATGATGGTACCTACCATAAGGCCACGGCCGCTTCCTTCCCTCTTCCTTGCCTATCCCTTCCAATCTTCCCATCCCTCCACAAGACCCCTGTTCAGCATAGCAGGTGAGGCCGCCTGGGCGAGGTACTGGTCATTCTCCCCGACCAAGAGTCTGAAGCTCCGGGACACTGCCCTTGAGGCGGTAGAGGTGGGATCCCTCGCTGTGTCCGAGGGAAAAGCCGACCCTGGAGGGTAAACAGATGATGATGAATTAAACCTGAAGCATTATATGCAGCAGAATGTTTAACACTTCGAACGCATGCCTGCTTGAAAAACTGGTAGTTATGGAAAGGAGTACTTCCGAAAAATTCTTGATTCCCGTCTCAAAGATGATGTTTACAGACTTCGGAGCAACTTAGAAACATACACCTGCACTGAAAATATATCAAGCGTAATTCGGAAAAGAAGGATAACATTTTACGCTCACCTCTTCAGATTGCCAGCTGAAAGAACCCCTAAACGTCTGTTACCCTGCTTCAGAAGTATCAAAACAATTCCTCCTTGGTTGGTGGAGATCGATAAAAATCTTTTAAAGTACGGAATCTCGGAAACAGACATTCAACATTCAACCACTCAAACAAAAACTTATGCAGATTCACCAAAAAGAAGTCCCAACTCAGCTGAAGCATTTTCATTCTGATGTATGGAAGAAAGAACACACCGAAAGAATGAAAACCTGGTGAGCCCGTAAGAAGAAAATCAGTTAGGATCTCGCGGTCCTTATCTGTCCTAACGATGAATAATAATAATAATAATAATAATAATAATAATAATAATAATAATAATAATAATAATAATATTTCATTGTCGCTTACTTTCCGGGTTCGGGCGATCACCTAAGACTCAGAGAGGAATCTCATCTCATTGCCATCCTCAGGCAATGATGATGATTATAACAATAATCATCATTATCGTCGTGTGCCCTCGCATGGTATATTTTGGCGTTTATGGCTGCCATGTAGATAATGAAAGTGTTTCAGATGTAAGCACTTGTTTTTGAAACTGCTGTGTGCCAAAAATGCATCCTTAATACGTTACATATCGCTTAAGTGGACAAAGAGCAAGTGGTTAACCTCTGTGTAGGCAAGTCACTTTAATAATAGTACCAGTGTCTAGAGCTCGGTCGGATATATGGTGCATGTTTACTCTCCTTTCTTTAAATTCTTTCAGTTTCAATCAAGCAATCAAATGTCTGGCTCTTTGCTTTCATGCATTTAGTAATGAATCACGTAGCCTGATGAATCACGTAGGTGAAAACCGCATATTGCTATCTTCAAGTAGTCATAAACCTAGATTTTGATGCTGTTGTCCAGTTTCACTTCATATGTACTACTGCATATCTTTTATTTTTTTTTGCTAGGGGCTTTACGTCGCACCGACACAGATAGGTCTTATGGCGACGATGGGATAGGAAACGCCTAGGCGTTGGAAGGAAGCGGCCGTGGCCTTAATTAAGGTACAGCCCCAGCATTTGCCTGGTGTGAAAATGGGAAACCACGGAAAACCATCCTCAGGGCTGCCGATAGTGGGATTCGAACCTACTATCTCCCGGATGCAAGCTCACAGCCTACTGCATATCGAACTGCCTTTGTGGGTCAGTGGTAGAGTATCGGACTCCAGATCCCACGATAGCTGGTTCGAACCCGAAAGAGGTAGTCGGAATTTTGAAGGGCGGGAAAATGCCCCGTCAACATTCCATGCCGTATGATGTCGGCATATAAAAGATCTCTGGTGACACTTATTTTGATGTAGGCCTACACACGACAACATTCATTAAAACTCAGCCATAGACGCCAAAGAGATTCGGTTCACTCTGCCATCTCGTAGGATGAGAGTAAAATGTAATGTCGAAATTAACTAGCAGACAGTCAAATGATATCAAATTAAAAGAAAAATGTCTGCACACGGTAGCTGAGAATATACGATATTATTATTTTTTTGCTATTTTCTTAACGTCGCACTGACACAGATAGGTCTTATGGCGACGATGGGAGAGGAAAGGCCTAGCTATGTGAAGTAAGTGGCCATGGCCTTAATTAAGGTACAGCCCCAGCATTTGCCTGGCGTAAAAATGGGAAACCACGGAAAACCCTTTTCAGGGCTGCCGACAGTGGGATTCGAACCCACTATTTCCCGGATGCGAGCTCACAGCTGCGCTCCTAACCGCCGACCAGCTCGCCCGGTGATATTATTATTACTAATATTACTATTGTTACTATTATTACTATTATTACTATTATTACTATTATTACTATTATTACTACTGTATATCGACATTTCTGCACTGCAAAATGTGTGTGAAGCAAATAGGGGAAAAGTATAAAAACCACCGAGATTAGCAGATGGCATAGTAGTTTTAGCAGAATCTATGGTGGAATAGTGTTAGTCACAGATATGATGAAACGAGCAAGTTGGCCATGTGATTAGGGGCGCGCAGTTGTGAGCTTGCATTCAGCAGATAGTGGGCTCACACCCCACTGTCGGCAGCCCTGAAGATAGTTTTCCATGTTTTCCCATTTTCACACCAATTAAGGCCACGGCTACTTCCTTCCCACTCCTAGCCCTTTCCTATACCATCGTCGCCATAAGATCTATCTGAGTCGGTGCGACGTAAAGCAGATCGTAAAAAGAAATAAAATGATATAATATAATATAATGTGCGCCAAAGGTGTGAACAAAATGTTATTAGGGAAGTATAAAATAAATAGGATGAAGACTGAGGTTTTGTTGTTTAGTAGGACACCACCAGAAGTGAAGATTAAACTGAATGTGGAGAAACTGAAACTAATTGCCAGCTTTAAGTATAGGGGAGATCGGGGCATGTTGTTACAATTTTTGGTTTTCATTTTTTTAAATTTTAAGGTGAATAGTAAATTAAATTTCAATTTTTCTGATAGAAGGAACAAACTTTTATCATAAGAATAGCACTTGAAAAATTCTAGAACATGCACACATTTGTCAATAAGATACATTATTATCAGATTAGGTATTCTGTAACAACCTGCCCCACAGCGGGGCAGGTTGTTACATGCGAGGGGCACTTTGTTACATAGAGTAAAATGTAACTGAAAATATGATAAATATTTATAATTTTCATTTTAAATTCAAAATATGTTTAGCCCATTCATTAAATATAACATAATTATCTGTTCAGTCTTATCCTTGGCTTTGACAATATGAAAGTGACTTAGGTATGAGCGATGCTAGTAATGTCATTCCTTATGCAGCCAGTCCCTGCTATGAATGGTGTGAAAATGTCGCTCATCAGGTCAGTTGGTGCATGCATTTCAGTGGGCTTGGCAGACTGATATGTTTGTGACTCCTGGCTCGGTGAGGAAAGCAACGGGAAACTACCTCACTCTTCATTTCCCTTGTACGCCTCTTCAGTGATGCCTAGGCCATCCATGACAGCTGATGGCGGAGTTGTTGAGGATCCAACCAGGCTTATGGCTTAGGACTGACCGTACATACACAATTAATATCATAGGTTATCACCTGCTCCTATGACCTAATTAACATCATTTTAAACCAATACTCTACTAGTTTATAATGGTCTGAGCTGAAGTTTATTCACGTAGCCTACAGTGAAGACAAAAAATATGAAAAAATGCCCCTCTAAAATTATTTATGTCTCAAACATGCCGCAATGCTGAATTTCCATCTTCTAATGTTTCTGGTAATTTGAGATTATCTGTGCTAATGGTAACTGTGGATATACTTGAGCCAGGCTTGTTCCACGAAGAATCGTTACATGTATCAACGTGCCCCGCGTGGTAAGTAACAACTAGCCCCAGTAGCCGCCATCTTATATTTTGTGTTACTGTTAATCACAGAGGAAAGATAGAATTATCTTACATTAGAAAACTAAGGCTTATGTCTGAGGGTTTAAATCACAAACAGAAAAAAATCTGTTTACCTGTATATTTGATCACGTGGTTAAAGATCAGAAAGGTGCAAGACGCTGCCTAAACACATAGCGAAAATAAACTTTTCCATTTTAAAAATTTCACAGATCCACACGCAGCCTGAGACTCCCTTGGATTGTGAGGGACGGCAAGATCAACACATTATATGGAGAGGGGTGCGCTGCTCCTATTGGTGTTTTCAAAAAGATGTTTGTAACAACCTGCCCCTGTAACAACTAGCCCCGGTCTCCCCTACACTGTGATGCAATAATGAAGGGATTTTTTGCTAACCGTTGTTATGTTATACTTGGGTACGAAACATGACGGCCTCATTTTCTGGAAGCCAACAGTCAATCACACCCTGTACACTGCTGAGTTAATGAGTTCTGAGTGATCCTTGTTTGATGTGGAGAGGTTGCTAAACGATTTTCTTCCACACTCTCTTCAGCCTTTACTCTTTCTTCGTGTCGAGTCCAGTAGACAATTTGGCAACTCCGGTTTCAGTAGACGTTGTAAATCCTATAAGCCACTAGTAGACACCGGGCTGCCGCAGGCGAGTAGTGCTGTGAGGTAAGGTCGTCATGTTTTGTCCGCAAGAAGTATATCTTCAGCTTATCCCAGGTATTTCTGAGGTCGCTGCTGCCAGCCTGGCTCATTTTGGGTTTTCGTCAGGGGTTTAAGATTGGATGCCTTGCATGAAGCCACGTAATTTTCGAGTAACAATTCCAACCTGGCATCGACCGGGAATTGAACCTCGGCCACAGCACTAATCACATATACAGGGTGGTCGGAAACAGCGTGAACCGAGTGTATGAGCGTTAGAGCGTTGGTCATGCTGATATGTAATCCGAAGAAATTACGCCGATATCTCGCACCGTTGTCATTTTATCAGCCAATCAGATCGCTTCGCGGGCGAATTCAAATGAGATTTACGAGGTGGTGTTGCTAAATCTGCACGTGGCTTATGTTCACCTTGAGAGCGCCAATAGAAGAATTAAACTTCTCCAGGGTAGGTACTTGAACAAGGACCTCTCTGCCGATAGGCTCGCCGCGTAGCAATCACATTACGGTGGCATTGACTGAAACCCACACTGTGTTAGTGTTTGATGCTCATTTGTCGGCATGACTCTCAAGCCCGAGCCACTTCCGGATCCTAAGACAATAACAACATCAACGGACTCTGGGCTGTTCGACATGACTCATACAAAGTTTCCGAGTTGTAAATAGCACTGTTTTCCCATCCGTTTGTACAAAAAAGTTACTCATGTCACGTATGGAGACCTTCAAGCTTAAAATATTAAGGATAAATATACAAATGAAATAATAATAATAATAATAATAATAATAATAATAATAATAATAATAATAATAATACGAATAATGACAATAAAGATAAAGATAAATTATTTTCATTTATTTGTGGTTGGCAATATGCTTAGCACAATGGTGTCATCTGACTACAATTACAATTACAATTACAATTTATTGATGAACATCACAGGCGTTTAGCCCCAATACATGTTCACAATAGAGTCTTACCTAAGCCACCCTACAACTAAATAAATAGCTGAATAAATAAACAAACAAATAATAATATAATAATAATAATAATAATAATAATAATAATAATAATAATAATAATAATAATAATAATAATATAATAAAATAATAATAATAAAGGAATAATAATATTAATAATCAACTGGCCAACGGTAGATTCCCTCTATGAACCGTTTGCCTTACTTGCAATATATCACATATGTGATCCCGGAGCAAGATTACACCTTCCACCAACTGTCCTTTCTTACTCAGCACATTCCCACACCGCCATTGTTTTTTTTCTGTTTGACCTACTCTGCTTTGGTGTGCTCAGGCCAACCATGCCTATGTTTACCTTCAGCATTTACATCAGCTTTATTGTTCCCTGACCTACTCCAAAATAAACTACCACAGCAACATTACGCGACTACATACCAAACCAGCCAGAATAACAACAATATTCCGTCATTACATTCCAATCCACCATACCACAACTTTCACAAAACCTCGGTAATATTGCTTCATTTCATTTCATTCCGTCATACCACTCCATAATAACATTGAAATTTCGACACCTCTCCCACAACATATTTCTTCGACCCTTCTGCACCAACAAACCAAAATTTACAAAATGATCATAAATCATCTCTCTCCAACTCTGAAAAATTCAATACTCATACCAGACACAATACCACCTCCTAACTCCTACGAATTCAGCCGTAAATAAACCATCTCAATACCACACCATACATCACCTCATAACCACATTTCCAACACCTCATTTCTATATATACCACTTCTACTTCTCCGACAATTACACTCACCTTCTGCTTTCCACTATCTCATATCACCACTTCCAACTTCTCTAATTTCAATCTATTTAACAGACATATCACATATCATAACTTATTCAATTTACCATACACTCATACTCCTCCTATTACCCATCATAATTACCTACCGAAAACTCCATCTTCCACCAGACCAAAATTTACAAATAGCCAAATTACATTACTACACTTCATACTTTTCCAACACCACATTTCAACATCCACAAATACCACCCACTCATATACCATCATCACATTCAATACAACTTACTCATGAGTACACCCCCACTTCTCCATACCTTTCCAACACCACATTTCCACATTTACCACCTCTACTTCCAACACCACATTTCAGCCCTAGCACACACTCGTCATCACAACATTTGCTCGCTATATTACAAACAAACCAAAAATTTACAAAATGATAATAAACTCGCCTCTCTCCAGCTCCAAAAATTCAAACACCAATACAATATACCACCTCCCAACTCCCACGCAATCATCCGTAAATAAACCATCTCAATACACATAATAGCAAACCATACATCACCTAATCATAAATACTAGGCTATACCAACTCCACATTATATACCACCTCTACTTATATCACCACTTCTCTCACACTACATTCCAACGATATAACATTTTTCCAACACCACATTTACCACCACTCCTCCAACTCCAAATATCACAATAAATATATCACTTTACCATTACCACATCTCAGCCTTCACAAATTATTTACCATCATAACCTAATGAAATTACAATGAATAACCAATACCAGTCACGCATATACCAACACCTTTCCAACCTATTTCTTCATCCTATACCACTTCTCCATTACCATATTTATACCACCACTCCTCCATCTCCACATATCAACAATAAATATACCACTTCATCATTACCACATTTCAGCCTTCACAAATAATTACCATCATAACCTAATAAAATTACAATGAATAACAATTACTAACATATCATAAAACAAACAGACCATGCAATCCTGTCCTCTTACCCAACTCCGCCTAACTAAGTACTCAGTCCCTACATTCCCTAATCCATTAGAATTTTAACATACTATCCCCTTCCCTTATACAGATAACTATTCCACCCCCCTATTCCCCTGCCCACCCTCTAACTCACTCTCCTTCATTTTACTCTCGCAGGCCTTTTTTGTCTCACAAAAATACCTGTTCAATTCACCCCCTTTTTCCCATTGTTTAATAATCCATCTCAGTATTGCGTTCTCATCCCCTCTCCCCAGTATTTCCCGATGCTCGGCACTCAATAATCCATGTCTTAGCCCCCTCGTTACCTCACAGTCTCTTAGCAAGTGAAACTCATCATTCACATCTCCACAAAGTACACACCTTGTCTTATCCCTGCCCTGTAACCAGCCTTTATTCCTTGGCAGACCTAAAAGCCACCACATCATCCCATATCGTTTTGACCTATCGACGTATCTAATATTCAACCCTGCTATCTCCTCTATTTTCGTCAAAACAGTCAGCGAATTTCTTAGTCTGCTTTCCCCCAATAATTTCTGCCTATGGATATCTCTAATTCTCCTTTCCAGTATATTCATCCCTCTCACTTCTGTCTTTGACCAAACCTCCCCCCACAGGTGTCCTAATCCTATCCTCTCCAAATATCCCTTTATTTTTTCTAACCATCCACCCTTATACATGCTCTTAAATTGCTGTACATATGCTGCCTGTAAAACTCTCCCACCTTCCTGTCTTTTTAAATTCATCCAATATCTAACTATTCTTTTCACACCCTCTGATTCCAAATCCTCCCCACACATTAATTCCGCCCCTACATTTGCTGTACACCTCGGTAAGCCCATCACTAACTTGGCAAAACTACTAACAATCCTTCTTAGTTCCTCTCTTTTCTCATCCAGCCCCCAAACTTCTGCTCCGTATAATACCCTCCCCACGATTACCGACCTGAACACGAGTCTCAGTGTTTTGTAACTGATCCCCGGGTACTTGAGTAGCAAATTTCTGACTGAGGCTAAGGCTGCCAATCCTCTATATTTCACTCTTTTGATCTGGTCACTCCAAGTTCCTTTATCATTAAAAATAACTCCTAGATATTCCAGCTTCCTTACCTGTTCCAATCTTTCTCCCTGAATTACCCAATTCCCTTCTATCTTTCTTCTTTTGTTCACCTGTACTACCAATATTTTAGACTTATTTCCATTAATTTTCAATCCCCATTTCCTCGCAAATAGCATCACTGACTCTAAGGCCCTATTCATCGCCCCTGAAGTTAACGTCATCAATAACACATCATCCGCAAATATCAGTCCTGGCACTTCCAAACCATTAATTACTGGTACAGCCCAATTTTCTGCCCCAAACCCCTCTAAAATATCGTTGATAAATAAAATAAACAGTATGGGCGATAACTTGCATCCTTGTTTTAAACCCACCTTGGACTCTAATGGTCCACTCATTCTCCCTTCTCCCAATTTTACACAAAACCTGACGTCCCTATATATTCCTTCCACTGCCCTCAACATCTTCTCCGAAATCCCTAACCTTCCTAATTTCTCTAGGAGGGCCTCTCTATTTACCTTATCAAAAGCTTTCTCAAAGTCTATTGCTGCTACATAAACCGTACTTCTAGCCATATTCTTATACTTTTCTAAAATAGAATAATGACAATAATATCTCCTAGTTCTGTATACACTGCGAGGGTGTGATATACGTACTATCAAAAACTACAGTGAACTACTTTTAGCTGGTTTGTTAATAAAGACGTACTTGCAGCCAACAGAGCCGACGAAATTCAGAAAATTTCACCTTCTTCACACGTTCCATTGTTCACGGATCTCGAAACGGTGACAGGAGTATATAGGGTGGCCCGGTTAAGTTTCTCACCTTAAATATCTTATGAATGACAATAAACCGAGTGAGTTGTATTCGCGGCTTGCCTGATGCAGCTATGTGCTTGCATTTTGGAGATGGTAGATCCAACCCTATTGTTGGCAAACCTGAAGGTAGTTTTTGTGTTTTCCCATTTTTACACGAAGCAAATGAAGGGGCTGTGCCTTAATTAATGCCTCGGTCGCTTTCTTCCTAGTCCTAGCCCCTTCCTATCCCATCGTCGCCAAAAGCTCTATCTGTGTCTGTCAATGTAAAAAGAAGAGCAACAATGAGCACATGAATAAACGTGTCTCATGATTTAATAGAGACTGAGGCAGCGATGTCAAGTTGTAATTTTAAAATGGAACTCTTCCCATTTCAGTCGCATATATACACTGCCTGACAAAAAATTGAAGCACCCGGACGAAATGGTCGGATGCCAATGTAACTTCGTACATGTACACATCATAGCGGGTATGTAAATGATTAGAGTTGCAATTCTCTGTGACACATAGAACGGCTACCAGAATGCACTTGCGTTGTTCGTGTTTGGTGTTGTTACCAGGCCTGGTAGGATATGTAAGGGGCGCGAACAGTGTCAGATGTGCAGTGATCACTGTTAAGAACTCGGAGATCCTGCATCCTAATGTGAGACAGCGTTATCATCATTTGCCAGAGTTTGAAAGTTGCCTCATTGTGGGTCTCCATTTGGTCAGTTGGTCGAATCGTACAATATCCAGATTTGTGGAGCATTCGGATATGACAGTGGCCCTATGTTGGACTTAATGGGAACGTGAGGGCAGGAATATTCGTCGTTAAGTTTCCAGTTGACCGCGTCTGACCACCACAAGGGAGAATCGCTGCATTGTGCACCAAGCACATCATAATCTCTTCACATCTGCGCCTGCCGTCCGAGAACAAGTAATGGACTCCCTGCAACATTCTGTGTCATCCCGCACTCTTGGTGGAGACTAGCAGCAGCCGGACTAAGGAAGTATTGTCCCATGCATAGGCTGCTGTTTACACCACAACACAAACGGCTGTGTTTGGTGTGGTGCCGTGACTGCGAAGCATGGTATGCTGATGAATGGCAATGCATTGTGTTCAGCAATGAATCGCGGTTCTGCAATACCCCGGATGACCATTGTCTGCGAGTATGGCAGCTACCTGGGGAGAGGTCACATTCTTCCAATATTTTGGAGAGGCACAGCAGTGTTACTCCTGGCATCATAGTGTGGGGAGGCATCAGGTCTTACTTCAGGTCACGGCTGGTAGTGATTGAGGAAACTCTGATGTCACAAAGATACATCAAGGACATCCTGTGTCCTCACGCGTTACCTCTCATACGACAGTATCGCAGTGCCATTTTTCAACAAGAAAATGCTCATCCGCACACGGTACGTATCTATATGAACTGTCTTCGTGATGTTGAGGTACTCATGTAGCGAGAAGGATCATCAGGTCTGTCCCTGATGGAACATGTGTGGGACTAGCTCGACGTCAACTCTGTCCCAGTGCCAGTATCCAGGATATCAAAGACAGTTACAACAGTTGTGGGCCAGCTTGCCTCAGGAGGGGATACAACGGATTTATGTCACCCTTCCCAACCAAATCAGTACATGCATCCAGGCCAGAGGCGGTGCAATGTCATACTGATATATGGGCTCGTACCGTTCAGTGCGTTTCGCTCTATTTGTAATCACTGAAATAACATCACATACCGTCTCAACACGTGAAGTTCCATTTCGTTTCCTCTTCCCCTTCCGGGCGCTTCAATTTCTTTTTGTCCTGGAGTGGTCGTACCCAATCACATCATCGATGCAATTATTTCCACATTCAGACACGTAATACTGGCGAAACGGGGTATTAAATTGTGGACCGTTCCAAATTTGGCACCGTCAGGATTTAGTAGCCCGAAAGTCAAGAAGAGATGGGCTAGACGTGACTCACACATCGTGCTGATGTCTCCGGGGTGTACGAACATACAAGCAATCTCTTATGCACCACCCTGCATCTGGCTTCAACGTTCTGAAATATATATATATATTTTTTCGCTATTTCCTTTACGTCACACCGACACAGAAATATCTTATGGCGACGATGGGATGCGAAAGGCCTAGGAATGGGAAGGAAGCGGCCGTGGCCTTAATTAAGGTACAGACTCAGCATTTGCCTGGTGTGAAAATGGGAAACCACGGAAAACCACATTCAGGACTGCCGACAGTGGGGTTCGAACTCACTATCTACCAATTACTGGATACTGGCCGCACTTAAGCGACTGCAGCTATCGAGCTCGGTCGTTCAGAAAGTTGGCTACAGCCGTGAAGGTCGCGTGGCTTGTTGAACCTCCGAGAATGTTTTCACGTTAAAAACCATAAGTAAATCTCAAGATACGGAAGTCAGCATCCTAGTTTCATAAAAATTATTTACAAAAATAAAGCATGCAGATAATAGGAAAGATACGATATTTGCGCGGTGTTCAGTCACATGGCTCATATTGTGTGCATTAGAGATTGTGTTCGAAAATAATTGCGTATGGCTTTTAGTGCCGCGAGTGTCCGAGGATAAGTTCGGCTCGCCAGATGCAGATCTTTCGATTTGACACCCTTAGGCGACCTGCGTGTCGTGATGAGGATGAAATGATGATGACGACATATCCGCCCAGTCCTCGTACCAACGAAATTAACCAATTATGGTTAAAATTCGTGACCCCCGGGAATCGAACTCGGGACCTCTGTGACCAAAGGCCAGCACGCTAACCATTTAGCCATGGAGCTGGACGTTGTGTTCGAAGAGACGATCATACTGCGGTCCAACACGCCTCTGCTCGCGCATCATCGATTTACTCACTGCTGCCTATCTTCCTGGAGCTATTGCTGCACATCCGGTGGCATAACGATCTTTCATAACTAATGAAGTAATTCGTCTTTGACGTCCGACGTCTGCGGTGTGACGAGGAACAACGAGTCACCCACTCATAACCTATATATTCGTCCGGCAATGAAACCCCTGGCATTTAGGCAGACCTGCATCACACTCTTGGACCTCGAATACTCAAATGTATTCTGACGTCATGCACACAAGCCCCGTAGCTGCACAGACCCCGACTGCTAAATGTATGAAGAAGTGTGGATTGGTGCATCAGTTAGAACATTTACTTCTCCAGGAAAGCTCACTTCAGTTCAATCGAACATTTGCTATTACTTAAAGAAAATCTGGAAGCGGTTGTAAAAATGCTGAACAAGTAAAAAATAGAAAAACTAAAGAAGTCGCAGCTGGAAATAACGCAAGAAATTGGCGCTACGTTGGAATAATCCACTTTGGAAGAACGTGTCCATTTCCTAGACCTGTGACATGAGGCTTCTTTAATAGTTGCCTAACATTATCCACAAGTTTTCGTGTTGTGTCTGCCTTGACTCTGAGTTTATTGGCTTGTAGTTTTGGATTATATTAAAGAGACGACTTCGATGTATTCGTTAACAGAAATAAGTGACATAGTTATGTAAGAAGATATTGGAATATCCGTTGTGTTAGGAAATACTAAATTGGCACACACAGATAAAGAAACATTTACTACTTTTTGTTTTAATCTTAATATAGGCCTACCATATCGTTAATACTTTAATATACGTTTCTCTCGGACTGTACTCTTAAGATTTTCTACTCTTCTCTCTCTGGTTATTCCTATGTTAGTTGAATGTAATCCAATATGCGAGAAAAGACTAAACCATACTCTACGTCCCTAAGTAAGTTCCGTGCTGGTCGACTGTGAGAGCGGAACTCGCCTGTGTCGAGAGTAAAGGCCGAGCGATCGAGTGGGTGGAGACCATGTTTTATTCATCTCTGTTAGGGTGATGCTGCAGAGCTTGTATGTTTTCTCTCCTTGGTGTCATCAACATGAGCTATGAGTCATACATAGCCCTTGTCTTATAGACCTTCTCTGCCCGCATATAATAAATCCCACAGGAAATTGTCCGCTTGAAGAGACTTGCAGAGGCATACAGAGAAATAAAGGAAAGCTGATACTGAACAATTTCTACTGTAACGTGTTGCGGGGTAAATAAGTAAATAAATGAGTACAGAACCTGGTAGCGTCCTATTTCTAAGATTTATTAACTAAGCACTACAATTACAGATTTACACTCACACAGACGATAGCCGAGCTTACAACTTACACACGTACACAGTTACACACTTACACGGTTCGCGCGCTCTCTCTCTTAGTTTCTCTTATGTTCCATCTACAATGACACACACAGACAGAGTCATCGATTATTTACACTACACTCACTCAGCCACTCAGTCACACACGTTAGCGCTGTCACGGTCCACGGCCTACACGTCAGTCTCGCAGGTCGGGATAGTATCCGCTGTTCACTCAATTCGTCGAACCCCGTTCGCAGTCTGCACACGTCGGCACCCAGTATTCCCTTCGCGCTGCTCCAGAACACTCCAGGTTCTTCTCCAGCAGCCGGCCTCAAGGAACACCCACCCACCCACCCACCCACCCACACACACACACACACACACACACACACACACACACACACACACACACACACACACACACACACACACACACACACACACACACACACACACACACGACATCAGGAAAAGAGGAACGAGTCCTCGGCTCCAACAGGCAGATACTCCATCAGGCTGACATCTCAGCCCAGGCTATCACTGATTGCGCTCTTCGCTAACTCACACCAGCGAACTCAATCTCGCTCTCGCTCACTCACTCACTAACTAACTCTCACTCACTCTCTGTCTAACTCTCACTCACTCTCTGTCTAACTCTCACTGACTGCAGGCAGGTCGTTCCTCTCTTATATACCTGCGCTGGCCCTTCCAGAATCGTCCGGATGCTCGATGGATCCAGGAATCTCGCGAGATGGAACACTCCAGATTAATAGTCGAGTAATTTTTGTCGTCCTATGCGACGCGACCACGGATAGAAGAGAGAAGGGCTGGCCCAGCGCTTAAGTGTTGCTCGCGATTGGCACGGTCGAGCGTAAGGGGGGTGGGGCGATGGGTGATGAGCTCGGCCCGTAGCAAGTTGGCATGGCGGACGCTATAACCATTACACTATATTGAGGAAGGAAGAAGACATTGATATATATGAATGAGAATGTCTGTACAAGTACTCAATTCATATCTGCCTTCGACATGTCACGTGCTGGCCCTGTCGTGGCCCCTTTCGGTACTTTCTGGAAGGGACTAGTGAGTCAGCCGACCGGGGAGCTCCCATCCGGCCTGGAGTGCAAGGCTGGCCTTTCCGTGTATTGTTCTTTTCGTGTGGTTTCCCCGTGCGTTTATGGGAGATGCAATGAGAATGTTCCGTCTCTAGCCACTTCGCAAATATTCCGGTAATCATTACTCCATCCATATAAAGGGGGATAGCCGTGAAAAGTCAGTCAGTGTTGGATTCAGTGGTGGAGTGAAGTTTTGGAGTAGGAGCTGGACACGGTGGACTAAAGATGGCCGCCATCATCAGGGTATCGTCGGGTATGGGACGGAGTACTGTGTGTGGGTGTACTGCTGTGTTCAGAGGACTTCTGTAGAGTCAACAATTGGAGCAGCTACCGTGAGTGAAATTGGAACAGTGTCAATGGTCGTTGTTGTTAGGAGTATTGTCCTGCAGGTTAGCACCGTTGAGCTGTTGATGAATAGTTCACAGTACGTAGTTGTTCACTGTGTTTGACTGTGAATTACTGGAATTTCTCTGGAGTTGAAATAAGAAACAATCATCGAGTATTGTGTGGCGAATAGCCCTGTGTCCAAACCTAGCTGTCTGCCCACAGCTGAGGTGTGGGTTGACTGGACTTGTGAGCGCAAGTGAAAGGACTGTCAAACAGTATTACAGTCCTCTAAGGTAATGTCAACGGGCCGGACTGCCCACATTGTGAAAAGAACAGAGACTTGTAAATAGCCAGCAATTAGTGAGTAAGGTCAGTTATGGTTGAATAGAAGTGTATATGTGTGTGTATGTATTTATTGAGTCATCCTGAAATAAAGTAGAGCGATGAAGCAGACGGTGTTTTATTTGTAACAGACATTATCCAAACAGCAACAACGAAGTTACTTATTCACATTTTCTGCAACTGACACAAGAGATGCCGATAAGACTGAAAATGGAAGTATTAAAATTATGGAGTAGTTAAATCTTCTTCTTCTTAATCTGCTTACCCTCCAGGGTTGGTTTTCCCTCAGCGAGGGATCCCACTTCTACCGCCTCAAGGGCAGTGTCCTGGTACGTGAGACATTGGGTCGGGGGATACAACTGGGGAGGATGACCAGTACCTCGCCCAGGCGGCCTCACCTGCTATGCTGAACAGGGGCCTTGGTGGGGGATGGGAAGATTGGAAGGGATAGACAAGGAAGAGGGAAGGAAGCGGCCGTGGCCTTAAGTTAGGTACCATCCCGGCATTTGCCTGGAGGAGAAGTGGGAAACCACGGAAAACCACTCCCAGAATGGCTGAGGTGGGAATCGAACCCACCTCTACTCAGTTGACCTCCCGAGGCTGAGTGGACCCCGTTCCAGCCCTCGTACCAGTTTTCAAATTTCGTGGCAGAGCCGGGAGTCGAACCCGGGCCTCCGGGGAGGGGGTGGCAGCTAATTTACACTAACCACTACACCACAGAGGCGGACAGTTAAATCTACCCGAGAAAAAAATTAGTTTAGGAATCCGCACGCAATTAACAATTTTACGGCTTGTCAGATACAATGAATTTTAAAGAAAATATATTGATAAGTGATCTAGGGACTGTACAAGAGACAGGGGCGTATCCGGGGAGGTTTCTTTCAGTGAAGGTTAGAACCCCCTCCCATGGAATTTTTATAAAAGGAAAATATAAAAAACTGACAATAAACAACAAACTAAACAAACATTCAGAGACATAATATTGTAAAACCAGCAGATCTGTTGAGTCTATTTTCTAAGAAGCCTCGAAAATTGGATTTAGATTCTAAAATAAACTTACAATTTAATGTAAAACCGTTGATCTTGATCTATAGTTCTTGTTCTGTATTATAATATAACATTTTGGAGTGCACTTGTATCAGTGTCCTTGTATACTGACAAAAAATGCATGCGCGCAACGCTCACGCACCTTCAGCATTTTATAACTATAACACTTCCCCCGCCCCAGCCGATCCTGGCTACGCTACTGACAAGATGAGTTTTTAAATCATATTGACGTATTGAGATGTCTAAAGTGCAGATTATTCGCCACGTACACACTTTACAGGCCCTCAGGGCGTTGCATACATTACAGCTCTGGTTGAAGTTCGAGATTTGACGTTGTTTTGCATAGGAAAGCACATCCTGAACTTGCATAAGCAGGACGTCACAGTATGTACTGTACGTCTGCGCATGGAATGATCGGGAAAACGAACTAAATGAGTTAGTTCCGGATTGAGTTTCAGAACTCCGTGATCTCCTCCTTGAAATTACTAAAGCAAAGCCACTAATTCTAGGATGACCGAAACCACCGTGCGGAGAGATTTTATTTATGCTCAATAATTGAGTCTGCGGTCTTTGAGGGTAAAGAAGAGTCCCAACATCAAGGTATGTCAACAGACTTAATCTGTGTGTGTTGGTATATACGTTTACCTGCTGAAAGGTAGTTCTCTCCTGATAAGTTATGAAGGACAGCATTTATGTGGTCGTATGATCTCCAGGAAACACTTCTGGGCCGTTTGTATCTTTCTTTCAGTCATGGAGATCAGTAATGAAATGAAATGTCGTATGGCTTTTAGTGACGGGATATCCCAGGACGGGTTCGGCTCGCCAGGTGCAGGTCTTTCTATTTGACTCCCGTAGGTGACCTGCGTGTCGTGATGAGGATGAAATGATGATGAAGACAACACATACACCCACCAGCCCCTGTGCCATTGGAATTAACCAATTAAGGTTAAAATCCCCTACCCGGCCGGGAATCGAACCCGGGACCCTCTGAACCGAAGGCCAGTACGCTGACCGTTCAGCCAACGAGTCAGACATGGAGATGTTTTCCAACAGTGATGAAATACAAGTGCTCCCTGTTACTTCTATATTGATTACTCTCCTGATAAGTTCAAAAATAAATATAATAATTCATCAAAATTCATAGTCGTCCGTGTCTTACGGAAGGAGATCATTTCAGAACGACTTTCTTTCGATACGGTGCTTAAGGGAGACGCTCTTTTTCTTTTCTTGGTAGTGTTTTAACATCGCACTAACACATCAAAGGATATCGGCGATGCAAGGATAGTCAAGGGCTAGGATTGGGCCGTGGCCTTAATCAAGGTACAGCCACAGCGTTTGCCTGGTGTGAAAATGGGAAACCACGAAAATCCATCAGCCATCTCTAGGATGCAAGCTCACAGCTAGTGATTGGAAAAGTAAAGTAATTGAATTACAGTTACTTGATAAATATTTTACTCAATTACAGATTGTAGGTCAGTAAAACTAATTACTTCACATAATGCCAGTCTTAAGGAAATCATTGATATTGTTTCTGCATGGGCTGGGATAGTACAAACGTTCGCAAGGAAAAGATATTTCATTTTGTGTTTTTGATCATAGAGACATTAAGTGGCTGTCATCACTAGGTAAGATTAAAAACATGATACGGTAAATTATTTTATTTTCCTCTAGTGTTTACAAATAAACTAATTGGTTCTTAATATTTTCATCGTTAAGTATCGACCTATTAGGGAGAAAGTACATCTCTCCATTTTCCTGTAAAGACGTCCTACAGGGGCACTTGAAGGAATACCTGTGTTTAAAAATAAAACATCGTTGGGAAAAGTATAATGTCTTTGGAAGTACAGGATAGTTACGAAAGTTCCTTACCCAGAACTGGCGAAGCTACTGGTTCTGCTGTAGTAGAACCGAAGACGTTCCCTTCATTTATGTTTTCCACATTTCTGCTTCTATGCGATGTACATCAATTATTAGAATGTAACGATTACGATTCTTTTGTTTGTATAATTGGCTCTACGTCGCACGGACATAGGTATGTCTTATGGAGGCGATGGGATAGAAAAGGGATAGAAGCGAGAAGGAAACGGCCATGACCTTAATTAAGGTACAGCCCCAGCATTTGCCTGGTGTTAAATGGGAAGCCATCTTTAGGGCTGCCGACAATGGGGTTCGAACCCACTATCTCCCGAATGGAAGCTCACAGCTGCGTGTCCCTAACCACCCGGCCAGCTCTCTCGGTAGTTGTATTTCAAGAACTAACTTACATTTAAAAGTGAAATTTTGTAAAAAGTAACGATTACAAGTAAACATTACTGAGGATGTAGCAGTCAAAAGTAATTCGATTACTTTCCCTCACTTACTTCCCAACTCTGTTCATGGCTACACGATGTGAACCGCACAGCCAACTCGCTCGGTGGCAGGCGTCTTAATGGGCATTGGTGATGGAGTATTTGTTCCGTCAATGAACTATTTGAGGGTTAGAATTCTGTTTGAGTTCTTTGCATGGTCAACATAGTGATTCATGGAACAAAGTAAACAAGCACATTTACAGATTTGCGTGATTATTAATAACGTGGAGCCTGAACGACAAAGACGTGAATTCTTCAGTGAAAAATCCTACTAACATTCACCGAGATCCAGACCTATGACTACATCACTGTGCCATCCAGTTATGCAGCAGTTCGGTCTTGTTTCACCATTAAAGACTTTCTTTAGTGGAAGTTTTTCTGAATCGACTAGAGCCTCCCCAAGTACATACGCTCTCACACGTAATCCCTGCTGATAACATCTCATTACAGCCAAATCAGAACGGTAAAATGTCCACCCTGTTTCTTCCAGTAAGCAGCATGGTTTCTTTAAAAATTCATATACCTTGGCTCGGGTCTTTCTCTGAAGTGTAGAACCCACACAAAATGAAACCATAGAAGCAAACTATTGGAGAGGCTTTACAGATTGCGAGCCTTTTGAGGACAATAAATTAAAAATTACTCACACTTACCCCTTTGGTATGACTGTAAATAATGATCAGAGCTTACCAAAAGATTCAATTAGCGTGCGTTATTTAGGACATTCTTTAAGAGTGGTACTTAGTTACCTAATCAGGAAAACCAAGCAATACGGCTGAAGATGTCTTCACATTGACAATGTGGCACTCCAATATCTATTAGTCATATGCCTGGGTAACACTTCTCTTGTCAGAAGTGGGATGGATGGACATGTAATTATGTCATCATGTGTTTTTCTTTTTGCCGAGAACACGTCGACTCTTATAATTCCAGTACGGTAAAACTGTCCTTACACACCGCAGCATACGTTGCCATGTTTCGAAAAATAAATAATATAAATTTTACCTCGTATCAATTTAGGAGAGTGCTGTGGTCATTGTCAAGACTAAATATCCACCAATCCCTCTCAAAAATATATTTAATTTCATAGCAAGTTACAAATCATGTGAAAGTTTTAGGACACCGAGCAAAGTCTTTGCGAAAATTACATTTTTCTATTGTTCATTTCTTTGACAAGGTAAAATCCAAATATATTATGTCTGTTAATAAACTCGTGAAAGCATAAATCTAAATGTGTGGCAGTGTGACATTTTTCATTCCACTCGCGTCAACAGTCAGTTATCGGTTGAAATTTATAACAGAATGGTATCTCTCGCTGAATTTGGTACAGGTAGCTGTTGCTTTCAACAAGGACGAATGAATCGGCCAAGGCTCTTACTAAAATGATGCGGGGCTTAAGCGAGCCGCGCTCCCTAAATCAACGAGTAGGCTTTCTTTATTATGCACCTCTGATTGTCACTACGAGCCAGGTCAATGGATAAACACTAAAATACATCTTATCAACAGTTGGTAATGTGGCCGTCAGTCGGCCTAGCACACAAGGGCGCTTTTTAAATCCGTGTAACCGCTGCTTTCATTAACCCGATTTTATGGAACGCATTATGTTAAGTTGACGTGAACACACAAGCAAATAATAAATTTTCCGCCGGGATTCAAAATAACGCAACACGTTCCATTTTCTAAGCGGAGTGGTGACCGCGCTGTGACATAAACACGTACAGTATGAGAACTTTTTAGTGATACCAGGTGCCCACCCTCATCGGAGGGCCTGCCTTACAAGGGCTGCACTCGGCTAGAAATAGCCACACGAAATTAAGTGATACGAGGTTTTAAGGGGGTGAGGAGTAAGGTGGGAGCTCGCCCGGTTCCGGTTACACTGCCAACTGAATGGAAATGAAATCTGAATTGAATCGATAGTATGATCGATCGATAAGAATTTTATAAACTTTTATTATCTTAAGCCATCAACTGTGTCACACACACACATTATATAACATTTCTCGATGCGAATCTTGTTCCTAGCATGAATTCTGTATTTTGGCTTTGCTGTGTAAACAACAACAGTACTAGTACGTAAATTGTACGCCAGATGTCTCACGGCGATGCATAATCGACTCATAGTTTGTATTTCAAAGGTTGTCAATACGAATATCGAAGATAATCGAGGTCTACCGATTCAGTACTAGGGAGCTCAGGTATCACTAAAAGGTTCGCGTACTGTACTAGAACGTGCGACCGCGTGCATGGGAGGCAAAATAATCGCTTACCAAGTACAGAAGCACAGTAGTACTGTGGATGAACATTTTGACAGTGGAAGGTTGATAGCTGAAATTAAGAAAAGATCAGCACTATATAATGGACACTGAAATGACGACAGTGCAAGACCGTGAAAGGGAAATTATGGACAGAGGGGTGCGAAGCGATTGTGCAAAACTGGGGTTGAATGTTTTCCCTTCTGTGTTTTCGAATGCGTAACAATAACACATATACTGTATGTTTAATAAAACAATCATGTTGGATTTCTAGAATGTGAACATGTAGTGACTTTCTCTTGTCTTATGCGTGTACTCTAATTCCACCAGCTGTAAACTGGCTGCAGCGGTCAAATGACCGAGCCGATAGAAAACCTTCCGTGAGTGCTAGGCCGCTACTAAATAATCCGTAAGCAGCAAGAGCATGGAGCTGCGGCAGTCTGCAACTATCTCGCCTGGGGTGCATATAGAACAGTTCTGACCCCACTATATACAGTATTACTTACTGTACTGTATGCGGCAAGACAAACCGGCACTGGAATGTTATTTAATTCCATTGGTTCAGTACGTGTTTAAAATGTGTGGCATCACGTGCCACACATTGATCATAACATTTTTGATCATTGCACATGTTGGTGAAGAACACAAAAAATGACGTTATCTTCTCGCGGAATGGGGGAATATTTATAGTGGGTCATCATCCTGAAACTGATTCTTTCAACATGCCCCATTAGACATCTGGGGCCGTGAGATCCAGGAAGCAGGAAGGGCACGGAAATGGAGTTTCACGAGAAATTAGGCGATCTTCAAAGTGTCTTTGAGGTTGCTACAACCATTGTCGTTGGAGGGTACGTTTCTGGTGCAGAAGAAAAGGAGCAGATACCGCACGAATGAGATAATAATAAGGTTCCTGTAGACTATCTCGTCCACTGTTTTTGGATTCTATGCAGCATCCTCCACGAAATAAGAGTCCAACATTCCATGACCGGGCAAGTAACTCCTGTTGGAGAAGTCGTCCATGATTCTCGTTTGTGGTGTACCTGCTGTCCCCTTTCGTTGACATACGGCTGATCCCGTACGATGGAACTTGTCAATGGCAGCTAACATTGTTCTGTTATTTGGAGCCTGCTTATTAAACCACTCCTCGTACTGTTCTTAAATGAAGCAAACTGGGACCATTCCGACACCCCACTCCATATGAGAAGAAATAAACAGCTTCTTCTCTGTAGTGAAATTCCAGAAATCAACACAACATTGAATTGACAATTTGCTAAATCTATTATCTGTAAAAATAAAAGGAAGTGTTTGTCTGCCTGTGTGTGTGTGTGTGCGTGCGCGTGTGTGTGCGTGTGTGATGCCCACCCAAATCTACGGCACTCAGAGATCTGAAATGTTTATAGGCGTACGGTGAATATTTATACAGATAAAAACCTGTTTTCATTAATTATTGATATTAATTGTAATCCTTTTAATAATTTATTTATGTACTGATTTATTTCTTATTTAGCCGATATTCATTTAATTCACTAAAATGTTAGGGAATACGAGGATTTCACCCAACAGCAATGAAACGTGAACCATATTTTCTTTCAGCTATTTTATTCAGAGGAAACATATAATTCATAAGATAGATACAAAAGGAACAGTAAACCGAGCTAGTTGGCCGTGCGGTTAGGGGCGCGCAGCTGTGAGCTTGGGTTGGAACCCCACTGTCGGCAGCCCTGAAGATGATTTTCTGTGGTTTACCATTTTGACACCAGACAAATGCTTGGGATGTACCTCAATTTAAGGCCACGGCCGCTTCTTTCCAACTCCTATCCCTTTCCTATCCTATCGCCCCTATTATCTGTGTCGGTCCAACGTAAAGCCAATTTTGTAAAAAGCAAAAGGATAGTAATATCAGTCAAGATGCCATTTCAAGTCCATGGCATAGGAAGCTACCTTCGTTCAGTCCGTGATATCCGAAATTGTTTGTCTATGTGTATATGTGTGATGCCCAGCTAAATCTACGGGACGCAGAAATCTGAAATTTTTAACATAGGCCTGCGTAGACACAGCATTTCACCGATCACTCATGGCTGCGTCAAAGAGCAATTTTTACTCCAAGAAATGAAGCTATCAGCATCATCAGAAAGCAACTTTTACAAGAATTACTTGGTTTTATACAAATTTACAAGTCCATCGACACGACATGTAATGGAGGTGAGGCTGTCAAATACACGACAGAGCTTTTGAACAACTTAGAGTCAAGTCACCTGGAGTGCAATCGAGCATCTTCCGAGCGGACGATTATGGCCCCGATTGTCCTTCTCGTGTACAGTACATGAATCCTCCTTCCCTCTGCAACGGGACACGACTCTATGAAAAGAAACTGATGCCGAATATAGTTGAAGCCACCATCAAGGTTGGACATACCGCGGGTAAAGTAGTATTCATTTCTCGGATTCAAATCATCCCTTCGGATGTACCGTTCAGTTTATACGTCTGAAATTCCCCGTTCGCTTGAGTTTCACTCTGTGCATCAAAAAGGCACTAGGGCAATCGTTTAGAGTTGTAGGACTCAATATTTGGAAATGGTGCTTCTCCCATGGTAAATTGTACGTGGGTTGTTCAAGAGTTGAAAGGCAAATACAATATACTAGCTGTTACCCACGGCTTAGCTCGCGAGGATTTCGTAACTTCATAAAGATTAATATTGTTCCTCGGTACTGCACTAAGACATTATCTGAAAATCCCTAAAGTATAAAAACTCGCCGAAAATTTGCATTTCAATTACACCAGAACCTCCTTGTAAACCACGTTTGGGGTTAGGACGACCAAGCTACTGGCAGAGCTAAATCTGGAACATGAGACATGGAACTCTACATGTGAGAAACAGTCCTCTTTTAAGTCGAATTAGAGTTTCTTTATTTCTAAAGGTGATTCCAAATACCAATTTTCACATCTGTAACATCTTAGTTTTTGAGATATAAGTATCCTCATAAGGATAAATCAACTCCTTCTTCACTTATCTTCGATTCCCAGTTTAAGTTGATTTTCCGAAAAATAAGTACGTGTTTCTTTATTTTTAAAGGAGACTACAAATACCGATTTTCACGTCTGTAACATGTTAAGTTTATGAGATATACTGTAAGTATACTCAATTTAAAAACTGCCTCACTCCTTGACTGAGTGGTCAGCGTTGAGGCCTTCGGTTAACAGGGTTCCGGGTTTGATTTCGGGATGGGTCGGGGATTTTAATCGCGTGTGATTAATTCATCTGGCTCGGGGACAGGTTGTTTGTGTTTGTCCCAACACTCTCCTTTTAATATTCACTCAACACACCACATTACGAACCACAACACACATCCCTACACACGGGGTTGGCGTCAAGATGGGCATCCAGTCGTAAAACAGGGTCAAATCCACATGCGTGGCCTAGTTCGTACCCGCGACTCCACAGGTGTGAGAAAAGCGGTAGAAGAAGAAGGTACTCATTTTAAAAATTCCCCGACATTGTTTATTATTTCACCCCCTTAAGCAAATTTTTCAAAAAACGTGTGTTCATTTATTTTTAAAGGAGATTCCAAGTACCTATTTTAACGTCTGTAACATCTTCAGTTTCTGAGATATATGTATCTTCATATAAAAAAATCAACTCTTTCCTGACCCCTTAAGTGGATTTTCTGAAAAGAAAATGTTTTGTTTTTATTTTTAAAAGAGATTCCAAATACCAATATTCGTGTCTGTAACATGTTAGGTTCTTGTGATATATTGTAGATAATCTCGCTGCTGTAAGAATACTGGAGCTGACGTTGCCATGATTACGGCAGTTCATTTCTTTATCCGATTCCTAGAGCAGGGGTAGTGTGGTGCCAATATCTCCATAACGGTTGGTTTTAGGGCCTTAAAACATGGTTTTCGGGCCCGTAGGGATTACCAAGTTTTGTTCTTTGCGTCAAAGGGCTTAAAATGAGCTTTACTTCGTCCTTGTACGACAAATTCGATTTCGCCTATATTAGCCTATTATTTTTAAATTTTTATATGTCCCCGCGTCGACCCCCCTCGAATTGTTTTGAAAATAAAATACAGCCCATGTTACTCACTGGCAATGTAGCTTTCTATAGGTGAAGTAATTTTTAAAATCGGTTCAGAAGTTTTTGAGACTATCCGTAACAAACAAATAGTCTATACAAATTCTCCCTCTTTATAATATTAGCTCGAGCTCGATAGCTGCAGTCGCTTAATTGTATCCAGTATTCGGGAGATAGTGGGTTCGAACCCCACTGTCGGAAGCCCTGAAGATGGTTTTCCGTGGTTTCCCCATTTTCACACCAGGCAAATGCTGGGACTGCACCTTAATTAAGGCCGCTTCCTAACCAGTCCTAGTACTTTCCTCTCCCATCGTCGCCATAAGACCTATCTGTGTCGGTGCGATGTAAAACAACTTGCAAAAAAAAAAAAAAAAAAACAGTATATATATCATAGCTCCAAATGGAACGACACTTAACACAGTTTATCCGGGAGCTCTATAAGGAGAAGTTGGTTTGTTTTAGATATAATTTTATATTTTATGTTGTTTTAATATCATTTGTACCATCCACCAACCCGGTATCTTAAGCATATAATTAATATAATTAAAAATGAAATAATGTATTTCATGAAATTCATGTAAAAACGATGTGTGTTAATCATCATCATCATCATCTGTTTGCCCTCCAGGTTCGGTTTTTCCCTCGGACTTAGCGAGGGATCCCACCTCTACCGCCTCAAGGGCAGTGTCCTGGAACTTCAGACTCTTGGTCGGGGGATACAACTGGGGAGTATGACCAGTACCTCCCCCAGGCGGCCTCACCTGCTATGCTGAACAGGGGCCTTGTGGAGGGATGGGAAGATTGGAAGGGATAGGCAAGGAAGAGGGAAGGAAGCGGCCGTGGCCTTATGTTAGGTACCATCCCGGCATTCGCCTGGAGGAGAAGTGAGAAACCACGGAAAACCACTTCCAGGATGGCTGAGATGGGAATCGAACCCACCTCTACTCAGTTGACCTCCCGAGGCTGAGTGGACCCCGTTCCAGCCCTCGTACCAGTTTTCAAATTTCGTGGCAGAGCCGGGATTCGAACCCGGGCCCCCGGGGGTGGCAGCTAATCACGCTAACCACTACACCACAGAGGCGGACATGTGTGTTAATAAATATGGTTTCCCTTTTGCTTTGAAATAAACGGTTTAGAAATATATAACACGGTTGAATTAATAAACGTGGGCGAAGCTGCGGGCACATGCTAGTCTATATCTATATCTATACTCATATAAGGTAAGGTAAGGGTTATTCTGCCCGAAGGCAGGTCCGAACCTCCGCAGAGGTGTTCCTGAGCCGGAGTTTACGCACGGTAGGGTGGCCAGTTCCCTTCCGTTCCTCCATTCCCTTACCCCCCACCAACAGCGCGTGGCAACCCATCCAACTCCTGACCACGCCCAATGTTCTTAACTTCGGAGATCTCACGGGATCCGGTGTTTCAACACGGCTACGGCCGTTGGCCTATACTCGTATATAAAGAGATAAAGTTTGTATGTAATGGCTAATCTCAGGAACTACTGGACCGATTCTAAAAATATTGTATTAATGTAAATATACATTATCCCTGAGGGGCATGGACTGTATTTTATTTCCAAATTAATTCGAGAAGGGGGGGCGACGGGGGATTTGTAAAAATAATAGGCTAATATAGGCGAAATATCGAATTTGTCGTACAAGGACGAGACAAAGCTCATTTTAAGCCCCTTGAAGCAAAGAACAGAACCCGGTAAGCCCTACGGGACCGAAAACCATGTTTTAAGGCCCTAAAACAAACCGTTATGGAGATATTGGCACCACACCTCCCCTGCTCTAGGAATCGGATAAAGAAATGAAGTGCCGTAACCATGGCAACGTCAGCTCCAGGATTCTACAGCAGCGAGATTATGCATGTTCGTTTGGGCATAGCTGTCAGCCAAAATTGGTACACATATGACTTACTATCTGGAAATAATATACTGTTGTGAAGGCAGTCATGGGACTCCTTTGGGCGGGGATGGAAAGGGGATGAAGTATAAAAATAATAGAAAACGACCTATATTAATGTAGAATCCATAGTTTCTGGGGTCGCTGGGGTGAATAGTCACACTCCAGATATAATCAAGTCCAAGATCAGCCCCATGGCACGGCGGTGAGAAGGGGCGGAAAAGAATATGCCCAAAAATGATCGAGATTACGAATGAAAGTATGAATGTTCCAGCATAGCTGTCAACCAGACTTGGTGCACATATGACTTACTATCTGAAGAAAAAAAAAGACTGTGGGGACAAGACTCCATATCACCCAGATATTAATGTTGAATCCATAGTTTTCAAGGTCCCCTGGAGGAACTATGACAATCTGGATGCCGTTTAAGTTATAGTTCAGCCCCAGTCGGAATGTCTAATATGACCAAGATTATGGATGTATGCGTGTAAGCTCAAGCATAGCTCTGAAGCGAACTCGGTACACATACGACTTATTCTCTGGGGAGGGGATGACATGCAAAAATGGGTATTGGTCCTGTCGGGAAGTACTGCACTACATAAAAAATATTATATCCAGGAACTACTGGACCGATTCTAAAAATTATTTTACTAATGTAAATAATCGTTATTCCTGAGGGACATAGGCTGTATTTTATTTTTAAAATCATTCGAGAGGGGGGGGGGGGGGTGCACGGGGGAGGTATAAAATGAATAGGCTAATATAGGCAAAATATCGAATTTGTCGTACAAGGACGAGGAAAAGCTCAATTTAAGCCCCTTGACGCAAAGAGTGAAACTTGATAAGCCCTACGGGCTCGAAAACAATGTTTTAAGGCCCTAAAACCAACCGTTACTGAGATATTGGCACCGCACTACGCCTGCTCTAGGAATCGGATAAAGAAATGAACTGCCGTAACCATGGCAACGCCAGCTCCAGGATGTTAAAACTGGTACTTGGAATCTCCTTTAAAAATAAATGAACACACTTTTATTTTGGAAAATCCACTTAAGGGGGTAAAAAGATTAAAAAAAGGGCGAAGTTTTTTAAAATGACTATCTTCTTCTTCTACTACCGCTTTTCCCACACCTGTGTGGTTGCGGGTGCGAAGAATTGTGTCGCACATGTAGATTTGACCCTATTTTACGGCTGGATGTCCTTACTGACGGCAACCCCATGTTTAGGGATGTAATTACTATTGCGTGTTCCTGTTGTGGTTGGTAATGTGGTGTGTTGAGTGAATATGAAGAGGAGAGTGTTGGGAAAAACACACACAACCTGTCCCCGAGCCAGAAGAATTAATCACACACGATTAGAAACCCCAACCCAGCCAGGAATCGAATCCGAAACCCTGTAAACCGAAGAACTCAACGCTGACCACTCGGAGTGGGGAAGTTTTTAAAATGAGTATATCTACAGTATATCTCATAAACGTAACATGTTACAGACGTGAAAATTGGTATTTGTAGTCTTCTTTATAAATAAACACATATATTTTGTGATCGGAAAATCAACTTAAGCTTGAGATGAAAAATAAGTGAAGGAGGAGTTGCATTCTCTTTATGAGGATACTTATATCTCAAAAACTAAGATGTTACAGACGTGAAAATTGCTATTTGGAATCTCCTTTAGAAATAAATAAAGCTTTCTTTTTCTACATAAAAAGGAACTGTTTCTCATATATATAGTTCTATATCGCATGTTCCAGATTTATGTCTTCCAGTAGCCTTGGTCATCTTATCCCCAAAAGGCAATGCCACAAACGTGGTTTACAAAGAGGTTCTGGGATAAATGAAATGAAATTCTTCGGTGAGTTTTTATACTTTAGGTAGGAATTTATAGATAATGTCTTAGTGCAGTAACGAGGAACAAGTAATTTTTATCAAATTATGAAATCCTTGCGAGCGAAGCCGTGGCTAACAGCTAGTATACAATAAAGGGAACGTGTAGAACAGACGTGCACTAATTTCAGTATCGTTTGTTTCGCCGCACACCGTACTGTGAGGCAAAATGTAATCGATCCATTGTATAGATTTACAGTTATCCTTTAACTAGCAAATTACCCGTGCTTCGCTACGGTTTTAAACTGAAAGTTATTAATCAAAGTTTTACATTTTGGAAAGTCCACTGTCGGCGGAACCTGTGAAATACAACCTCAATTCGTACGTCGAACGGTTTTGTGGGAATGATTATTTTCTGATCTAACACTCATTTTGAAACCAGTACAGAAGAATTGGAACGTTTTACATCCTATCTTATTTGATATCTAGACGTAAAAGCGACCAACCTGTGAAATTTTGATTTCGTACGTCTAACAGTAATGGAGAAATGAATGCTTTTATAGGGGGTGAATGTTTAAAAAAAATTATTAACATCTATAATATGGAAGACCACCCTTCATGTAAAATTTTAAGTTCGTGCCTGAAATGGTTTCAGAAGGATGGATTTTTTTGAGAGTCAGCCACTATCTAAACCCCTTATCGGAGAAATGTTTTGAAGTATATGATATTTTACACCTAGGACATAAAAGATGAACCATCTCGTAAAATTTACAATTTTGTACGTCAAAAGGTTTTGGAGGGATGGATAATTCGTTTCCGGAGCTAACCCCACTTTAATACTTCAGGGGTGGAACGGTTAAAATATTTCCTGTTTCACACCTAGGATTTAAAATATGTACCGCTATTTGGAATGATGTCTTCGTACGTAAAACCTTTTCGGAGAAAAGAATGAATATATTTGTTTCCCGACCCATTTAACTCTCTGAGGGGTTAAATTTGTTTCAAACCTTCTGTTATTTAACACCTAGGATATCATTTGAAATTTTAACTTCGTAATTCAAATGGCTTCATATAAATGCATATTTTTGTCACCATCTCTCAACTTCCAGAGAAAACCCCTTAGGGATGTATTGTTATTGTTTACTTAAAATCGAAGGCAGAATTTTATGTGTGTAGAGGGCAGCACTGATCTCTCATAAAAATCGAGATGAAACCTCTATTACCTGCATTATTTCTTAGGCCTAGTATACGTATTAAGATTGTGGAATTTGATTACTAATTTGAATGGTTTAAATCTTTAAAAGTAAGACATTCAACGTGCGCAGGAATACGTAGGTGTCATTAATGTTATACAGTTTCGAAAAATGTTCCTCCAGTCATAAACTAAGTTTAAGATTATTTCAATTAAACCCCTAAGTTTTACAAATATTTCTGACAAAAAAGAAGGAAAGGAAATAGGAAATTCGTTCGAGTACCTTGGCTGTTGTGAAGACTTCGTTTTAGAGCAACTTATACATGGTCCCAACTCTTATATAAATGAAATATTTTGAATTATGATATATTTGACACCTACGACCTCCGACGTTCTTGTAAAATTATACATTCATACGTCAAAAGGTTTGAAGGGATGAATAATTTTGTCACAAGTCTTCACTCCCAAGACAAAATCCCTTAGGGGTGTTTTATTTTAAGACCTGTTATTATTTAAAATCTATAACATATAGGAGAAACCATTATATGAAATTTTAATCTCGCATATCAGACGGTTTCAGAGAAATGAATATTTATGGCATCAGAACTCCCCATCCCATCCCAGTTAAAACCCATAGATGGTGTGTTGTTTTAAGATCAATTTTTAGTTGAAATGTAAGATATATAGGGGCAATCATCATGTGACGTTTCAACCTTGTACGCCAAACAGTTTCAGAGAAATTACCATTTTATCATCAGGTTCCAAACCCCAGCCAAAACTCCTTAGGAATATATTGTATCGAAACCACTTCTGATTTAAAATCTAAGATAAATAGGAGCAATATTCATGTGAAATTTCAAGGGCAATAACACAGAAGAAAACTTTTCTTCTTTACAGTTTGTTTTACGTCGCAGCGATACAGGTAGGTCTTATAGCGGCGATGGGATAGGAAAGGGCTAGAAGTGGGAAGGAAGCAAACGTGGTCTTAATTAAGGTACATTCCCAACATTTACCTGGTGCAAACATGAGAAACCACGGAAAACCATCATCAGGGGTGCCGACAGTGAGTGTGAACCCACTATCTCCCGAATGCAAGGCGATAGCTACGTGAACAAACTGCGCAGCCACTTGCCCGGTCAGAAGAAAACTGATACTGGGGTTCTTAAATTACAGGAAATACAAGTTCACAACGTTTTACAAGTACATGCTTCGTTCTTGGTAGAGAACATCATCAGCTTGAAGCTCAATCATTGATAAAGTTAGAATCAAGGTACCACTCTAGGCAAGGTATATACAAAGTTAAAATGTTCTAAATGTACACCTATATTGACACATTATATATTGAAATGCATTTGCAAGTTTGTATCGTGTTATGTGATGCTGTTTCTTGTCATTGTATTAGAAGTGCATCTTGAAAGCGGATATTACAACCTGTGATAATAAAGTTCGGTGAATAGTCCTGTACTATCAACATAGATGAACAATACTCGACAGTGACCTTACTGCCCTTCAAAATAGTGCCCTCCCATAACTGTGCACTGCTGAGATCGGCGATACATGTCCTGGAAACTTTGCAAGAAGGCTTCCTTTGGGATGGTGTTCAAAAGCCTCGTCACGTTTCGTTGGATGTCAGGAATATCGTCAAATCTCTTTCCTTTCAAAGCGAGTTTGAGTCGTGGGAACAGGAAGAAGTATGGAGGATTGAGATCTGACCATTCCATGCTTTGCCGTTTCGTTTCAGGATCGTACCTGAGACACCAGGGTTCATCCTCAGTGACAATACAGTTCAAGACATTTGGTGTCGCATCCGCCGTTTCGACAAAATCCTGTGAAGCCTCTACAGGTGCCTGCTTCTGATCGTCAGTCAAGTGATGTGACACAAGACGAGAACACGTTTTCCTGTTCCCTAATTTCTGGGTAACGATTTGTCGCACGGATTCACGGTTAATCTGCAGTTCATCCGCTATCATGCGCACAGTTAATCACCGATCGTTTGTAATTTATGTCCTCACCTTCTCAATGTTTTCGCCACTGGCGGCGGTCGCCTGTCTTCCGCTACGGGGGTTGTCAGAAACACTTTCCCGGCCTCCTCAAAAACGGGAGGACCACTCGTACACACACTTCAAGGACAGTGCTTGATCTTCATAAACACGTACCAGCACCGCATGCGTTTCTTTCGGTGTCTTGCCAAGCTTAAAACAAAACTGTACCCTGATCTTTTGGCCGTTCATGTTCCTGTTCGCAGTTCAGAACCAACGCACTGTGTCAAACAGGTCTTACACGGCACACACACACGATGCTCAACTGAACAACGTTGGGAGCAGGTGGTCAAAACCTGCTGCTACGCAGGTGCAGCATTGCGTGTCGCCAGTGTTGCCGGATCGACCGTTCTGACTTCATTCACCGAACTTTATTGCCACATGTTGTATATTGATCAGGTTTAATTACGTACTGTTTTTTTTTTCCAAAACTCCAGGTGTAAATATTACCAAGAAAGGCAAACATAGGTTCATACCATTTATGGCAACAGAGAAAAATCTATGAAGAAATATATATAAATTTACTATGACCTAGCCCTATAAAATTAAAGTCATAATGACCACACTTATTACCTAAAATATTTCGGCCATTGGAAAGTGACTGCGATGAATTATCTTGAACTTAGGATTTGCTAACGTATCTATATTCTATGTTACCAGTCCGAATTTATGGAAATGGAAGAGAATTTCAAACAAGTTCGATATCTCTGCTCAAATATAAATGACGTCACCAAAGGGTAGGTCGAGCCTAACCTTGAACACTGTCACCGCAAGCGATTGGTACCCAAAGCTAGAATATGCCGTGGACATTTAAATGTAACACAATAAAGGGGGTAGTAGGATAGTATGGTTAACCGTAAGAACCATAAGGATTAACAACTAGATAAACCTAAGTTGCATGGCGTACGATACAAAAGAAAGCATTTTACAATGGAATAAGAATAATAATAATGCTATTTGCTTTACGTCTCACTAACTACTTTTACGGTTTTCGGAGACGCCGAGGTGCCGGAATTTTGTCCCGCAGGAGTTCTTTTACGTGCCAGTATATCTACCGACACGAGGCTGACGTATTTGAGCACCTTCAAATACCACCGGACTGAGCCAGGATCGAACCTGCCAAGTTGGGGTCAGAAGGCCAGCGCCTCAATCGTCTGAGCCACTCAACCCGGCATTTTACAATGGAAACAGAATTTCCCTCGACGGAAGAGTTATCCCCTAAAATACATAGTAAACATTTCCTATTTATAAAAAGTACGAAGGATAAAGTCCGCCTCTGGGGTGTAGTGGTTAGCGTGATTAGCTGCCACCCCCGGAGGTCCGGGTTCGATTCCCGGATTTGCTACGAAATTTGAAAAGTGGTACGAGGGCTGGAACTGGGTCCACTCAGCCTCGGGAGGTCAACTGAGTAGAGGTGGGTTCGATTCCCACCTCAGCCATCCTGGAAGTGGTTTTCCGTTTCTCCTCCAGGCAAATGCTGGGATGGTACCTAACTTTCCCATCCAATCTTCCCATCCCTCCACAAGGCCCCTGTTAAGCATAGCAGGCGAGGCCGCCGGGGCGAGCTACTGGTCATTCTCCCCAGTTGTATCCCTGACCAAAGGCTGAATCTCCAGGACACTGCCCTCGAGGCGGTAGAGGTCGGATCCCTCGCTGAGTCCGAGGGAAAAACCGACCCTGAAGGGTAAACAGATTACGAACGAACGAATGATAAACATTATCTCCCAAAGCGTAAGGGAATTAGAGGGAGGAAGGAATTTTGACTACAAAATACGTAATAGGATAAGTACAAAATTTTAGTTTTACAACAATATCAAAGAAAAGGGGAGGATGTACAGTAGGATTGTTTTCAAGATAAAGCAATAGATACTAACACTTTTCATGATAGCGCTCACTGGAAGTTCGGAGTATAAACTCCTTGAGTTTCTAGAGCCACTGTGCACACAAATCATGTGGCGCATAATACTTATTAAACACAGGGAGAAAGTTCATAGTGCAGTATTACTTGATTTTACAAAGAAAAATATTTAAATTCGCAATAATGGGAAAGACGAGACATGACATCGTTAGTACTTCTTCAAGTTCCGCAAGGTACTCAACTGAATAAGCAAGGTTAGATATTTAGAAGTTCCAGTTGCAAGTAGTAGTAGCAAACCAAGTATTACCAAAAGTTTAAGATAGTCTCTCATCAAACATTTTAAAAGTTTTTCCATCCTCTTATCTTGCATGCAAGGCTGATACAACAAACTGGGAGACCAACATTAAGATAGGAAACCTCCTCTTCGTTCTTCGACTGTCGAATACTGTCACGAACTCCGAGTTTTAAGTTGGAGCGAGCTTCATATACAGTATATATCGGTTGAGGCAAGGAGGTGAATAAGGGGAAGCACACCGAGTCAGAAAGTTCGAGAAAGAGGTAGAGATGATTCCTGACGTCAACGGCGAGCAAAGTTTATAGGTTGCCCGTTCAGTTGTTGATTTGCTTGGTGTGAGTGCAGAGCCATGTAGAGGTAGCGTAGCAGGTACAGTGCAGAAATAAGTAAACCGTTACAGTTAAAATAATATCCTATAAGATTAGAAATGTTTCATTTATTCAAAGAACAGGTGATATATGATGTGATGTGTAGTATGAAGGAAGTTCTCTTTAGGGATATACACTTAGTTTAAAACTTGTACAGGCTATTTAGTAAAATAAGTAGAGTTCATATAACATGCTCTATGTCATGCAATGAAGTTGAGTTAAGCCTGAGGATTGACACCATGTCAACTATTATTATTTAATACTTGAAGTTAGACTTTTCTTGTAGTCGCAAATTAAGGCTGGACTGGTAAAGTATGATGATGATGATGATGATGAACCCCACTATCGGCAGCCCTGAAGACGGTTTTCCGTGGTTTCCCATTTTCACACCAGGCAAATGGTGAGGCTGTACCTTAATGAAGGCCACGGCCGCTTCCTTCCCTCTCCCAGCCATTTCCTGTCCCATCGTCGCCATAAGACCTATCTGTGTCGGTGCGACGTAAAGCAACTAGCAAAAAAAAAGATAATAATAATAATAATAATAATAATAATAATAATAATAATAATAATAATAATAATAATAATAATAATAATAATAATCGTATGGCCTCAGCTACCGAGTGCAGACATTTAAATTTGACGTCATCTGGCTGTCTGCTCGTCAATTTCGACGTTCCGATTTACTCTAGGCCCATTAGATGGCAGACTGAAAGTCTCTCGGGCGTCTATGGCTGAGATTTAATGAGTTTTGTCTGGTAAACACCAAATGTGTCACCAGAGATCTTTTACACGCCGCATCGTACGGCATGGAGTGTTCAACGGATATTTTTTCCGCCCTTCAAAAATCCGAGTACCTGTGCCGGGTTTGAACCCGGTATCTTGGGATCCGTAGGCCGATACTCTACCACTGATCAACAGATGCAGCTTAACTCGTGTCCTCATCCTGAGGTTGTGCAGCTCTTTTCAGGCACAGCTCCAATGGAGGTGAGCTGCATGTACCATTTCAACCACATACCAGCCCTCCTGCCATTCTTAAGTATCTGGCAGTACCGGGAATCGAGCCCAGGCCACCGAGGACGGCAGCTAATAGTGCTAACCGTTACGCTACGGAGGTGGACGGTAACGTATGATGTTAAATGTAATAAACGTCCTCGCCGGCCTTACGCTACTTGACCTGTATCAAGTTGTAAGTGTGACACTAGCTGACTGTTGCCCCGTGTGTGTTACGAGTGCTACGAATGCTACCCAGCATTTGCTTGGTATGAAAACTACAAACCACGAAGAAACATCTTCAGGGCTGCCGATGGTGGGATTCGAACCCACTATCTTCCGAATGTAAGCTCACAGCTGCGCAATCTTAACCTCACGGCCAACTCGTTCGGTTATGATAGGTCTCCGCGGTTATCTGGAGCCGTGCTGTCTGCTGTGCATCCCACAACTGTTGAAGGGTGCGCGGTGGAGGAGACAGACGACGAACGTCACGCTCGAGGTGGTCGCACATATATTCAATTGGACTGAGATCGGGACTGTTTGGTGTCCAGGTAAGAACTTTAAAGACTTGATCGTGTTCTTCCAGTCACTTGCGGACAATTCTAGTCGTGTGGCAAGGTGCATTATCGTGCTGGAAGATTCCATCTTCAACATGTAGGCCTACGGGTGGACGCGATCACTGAACTCGGCCGAGTCGGGGATTTTAACCTTAATTGGTTATTTCCGCTGGCTCGGGGACTGGGTGTGTGTGCCGTCCTTAGGCAGAAAATGGAAGGAAAACAAGGAAAGAATGAGGACACTAAGAAAATATCAGTGTGGCAAGGTGCATTATCGTGCTGGAAGATTCCATCTTCAACATGTAGGCCTACGGGTGGACGCGATCACTGAACTCGGCCGAGTCGGGGATTTTAACCTTAATTGGTTATTTCCGCTGGCTCGGGGACTGGGTGTGTGTGCCGTCCCTAGGCAGAAAATGGAAGGAAAACAAGGAAAGAATGAGGACACTAAGAAAATATCAGTAAAATATATGTCTAAAAATATTTTAAATAAAACTGAGGATGTATTCATAACCAAATCGATCAAGAGTGCCTTCTATGCGGATGATGGGATCTAGACAATACCACGAGAACATTTTCTAGACCAGAACACTGCCGCTACCACTTTGTGTTCGTCCAGCAGTGGTTGCAGGGTGAAGGTTCTCCGACGTCTCTCGCCGGACACGCTGACGTCCATCCATTCTGTGCAGCTGGAAATGTGACTTGTCAGTTTTCCCCCTGAATAGGTTACAGCCAGGCCAATTCAACTACAGTCGAACTTCGATACCTCGAAGTGCTTGTGAAGGCTGAAGTCACTTCGACTTGTCGAATATTCGTGGCTCCGACGGTGCCATTATATTTTCTCTGCGTCTACAAGTTTGTGTTCTAAATCCAGGTTTATTATGCCTTTATAGGGAACATTATCATTTTGGGTACTTAACAAATTCGTATTGAAGAGAAGTCCTTAATTTTCATTTGCCGTTTTCTTTGTAACACTGTACCCTTACACATTTCTCTAGCATACTGACAGCACCAAACACGTCCTCACCAACTGATGACTGTCCTTGAATAAAGCTGCGAAATATGGTCAGGGCTTGACCAAGTCAGCAGATCAGGAACTCCCAACTTACACACAACTCTGTACATTCAACAACTTGCTGAGTGTTGCGAAGCAGCCTAAAGTAGGATTTTAAACTGTTATGGAACACGGCTAGTGGCTCAGGTGGCAGCACGCTGCCCCTCACCGGTGGGTTCCGTGGTTCAAATCCCGGCCACTCGATGTGAGATTTGTGCTGGACAAAGTTGAGCCGGGATAGGGTTTTCTCCGCGTACTCCGGTTTTCTCTCTCATCTTTCATTCCAGCTACACTCCCTAATATCATTTCATCTGTCAGTAATTGATCACCGGGCGAGTTGGCTGTGCGGTTAGGAGCGCGCAGCTGTGAGCTTGCATTCGGGAGATAGTGGGTTCGAATCCCACTGTCGGCAGCCCTGAAGTTGGTTTTCCGTAGTTTCCCATTTTCACACCAGACAAATGCTGGGGCTGTACCTTAATTAAGGCCACGGCCGCTTCCTTCCCATTCCTAGGCCTATCCTGTCCCATCGTCTCCGCAAGACCTATCTGTGTCGGTGCGACGTAAAACAAATAGCAAAAAAGAAGAAAAAGGTAATTAATCATTGCCCCAGAGGAGAGCGTCAGGGTTCGGCAGCAGGCACAATTCCTATCCACGCCGCTAGGTAGGGGCTTCATTCATTCTAGTCCTGACCCAGTACAACAAGCATTAAAATTTAGCAACTGAAGGAATAAGACAATTAATTATAAATGCACCCACCTTTTCTACGACTTGGATATAAGAGGTACCAGAATGTCGAGACTTTTCCCTGAAAATAGTTTAACGTAATAATATATCGAATTTAAACACTTATAAATGCCAATCCGCAGTGCTGAGATTCGTTTCCGATATCAGAAACGAGAGTCTCGTAAAACCAAAGCAAAACCATCTACATGTAGACCATGAAAACGTATAAAATGCAGGATTAATGCTTTTACCATTCGTATATTAACCTGGGGCCAAGTGGGATAGGTTGGTGGCCTTGGTGGCCAACTGCCTTTGCCTCCAAGAATTGATCTGGTACTTTTCTGGCATAGGTTGAGGGAATCGCAAGGCTATGTGTCTTTTCAGAACTGTATGTCTAGTTACTAAATTTCACGACTTCCTGAAGTGGAATAGATCATATGTTTTTCCAGTGGATCAAAATATTCTTTAGCGCACCCTTCCCGACAAATTTTTTGTGTACACTTGTGCGGAAGAATCAGCATCAAACTTTGCATACCTCGCCCCGTGCTGTGGTCCATCGTAATAAAATATTTCTTGTCTTGCTCTTTAATAAACATTTTTGTTTAATTCAGTATACACTCTGTCAGTAAACTTGCGTAGTTCTGTTAGGTTAGGAAAATAAGAAGCGTTTAGTACAATATAGCAAATGATACCATTTAAACTTGTTCTAAAAGTGGTTAAGTGCTCCTTAATGTTTGAAAAATGTAGATCAACCGTAGCAGAAAAGAGCAGGAGTTAACCAAGATACCTCAGATATTAAATATTAAAGAGAGGAAAAGAACGTAAACAGACCTAATAGCTTCCTAAGTGGCTCAGGACCAGGCAAATGCTGGGGCTGTACATTAATTAAGGCCACTGCCGCTTCCTTCCCATTTCTAGGCCTTTCTTATCCCATCGTCGCCATAAGACCTACCTGTGTCGGTGCGACGTAAAGCACATAGCAGAAAAGAAAAAAAGTGGCTCAGGGGTATAGTGTTGGCCTCTGAATCCCTCGATCACGAGTTCAAACCGGCTGAAGTGGTCGGAATTTTAAAGGGAAAATGCCCAATCATGATTCCATGTCGAACGGTCTCACCATACAAAGTATATCTGTTGGCATATTTGGTGCTTGTCCACCAAAATTAATAAGAGACATAACCTTAGGTCACTGAACAGAAGTCTGTTTTCTCTGTCGTCTAGAAGAGTAATACGGAACGTTGAAATGTACATCCATTCAACCTAAATGGCATCAAATCAAAATGGTTGTACGTACACGGTCTAGTTGAAAATAATATAAATTAGTTCCTAAAAAGATATGAGGGACCTAAATACGATCGTTCATTACTGCCAAATTGAATAGTTACTTAAGAAAATCATGAAACATTACCAACATTACGTGTATGAAAGTAGCAAATCAAAGCAAGGGAAAGCAATCTCCTTACAGCTCATGAAGGCTCTTGGAGAGGTGGAAGGTGAAGAATTCCATTGTCCATAACCTCGCCATTTGGTGGAGTAGAGTGGTTAGCTCTACACCCGGCCGCCTTTGTTTCCAGGAACAGTCACCTCCGTACAGGCCATGAAGGCCCTTGGAAGAGTGGAAGGTAAAGGCGTCCACCATTGTTAACCTCGGCACGTGATGGGGTAGAGTGGTTAGCTCTACGCCCGGCCGCCTTTGCCCCCAGGAATTAACCTGGTACTCATTTGTTGGTGTAGGTTGAGTGAACCTCCGGAAGTGGCGTCGGCCAGGCGAGCCCTTAAGAAAGTAGCAATGATGGAAATTAACTTATCCGAGTATATTATTTTATGAAATTAAGATGCAATCTTATACCAACGACAGTAGGTAATTAAATATGTTATTCGTAACTGACACGATTCTACTTACCTAATATATTCTAATAGCTTACTCCCAAAGGGATTAGATCCACAAATGTAAGCGTATTAGAAGTAACTTTCACGACACGACGATTTGAACGCTGACAGAAGTTCAACTTGTCATAAGTCACGAAGAATGCTGCCAACATTCGAGTTAAAAGATTTATGAGTAGCAAAGCAAAATATAGGTCTAATCGAACAGTTAGAAAAAAAACAGTAGTCTTCTTTTCCTTCCACCGCTTTTATCATTTCCTGGTGAGGTCGTGGGTACGAACTGTGGCCTTGGTGGTCCTTTTTTAGGCCGGGTACTCTTCCTGACGCCAACCCTATGTAGTGGGATGTATAATAATAATTATTGCGTGTTTCTGTTGTGGTTAGTACGAGTAGTGTGGTATGTTGTATATAAAGTGGAGTGCTTTTGGACAAACATGAACATAGTCCACGAGTTAGAGAAATTAATCATACCGAGAATCGAACTCAGACCCTCTGAATGGAAAATCTCTCCGCTGACACTAGGTTCAGTAGTAATGTGGAAAAATGACATTTTTCCCTTGTGACCAACATTAAGTGACACCGACTGCAGCTGAGACTTTTTTAATTATATATATTTGTTCGTGGCGTCGACCTCTGTAGATCTTTTGCCACTACTTGCACCATATGATATGAACCTGCGTGTAATTGTAATTGCGGAAGTGTAGAGTGTTGAATGTGAGGAAAGGAACGTTAAGGGCGACACAGGCATTCGGTCCCCAGGCCAGGGATATTAATCATTTACAAATAAAAACCCCTGACCCGGCCGGGAATCAAACTTGGGGCCGCCGCGTGACAGGTGGACGTGTTGCCCCCTACACCGCGGGGCCGGACCTGCTGAGACCTTACTGTTTTATTATTATTATTATTATTATTATTATTATTATTATTATTATTATTATTATTATTGGGCACAATGGTAGATTCAGCTGGAATCTCACCACATCTCGTACGTCATTATCCCGTATTGGTAGGTCAAGGATAGGAGGCGAGCCTCTAATTCTTCTCAGCTAGCAAAATTTTAGTAATGGCAAAATACTCATTCGAGGCGTTTGAGAGCGCACAATTATGACTCAGTAGTACAGAATGTGTTTACATCCGGCTTAGGCTCTAGAAGTGTTTAAACTTACTAAGGCAGTTTATAATTTTCTTTAAAGTGAAAAATAAAATTTCCTTTACACTAAGGTGTGAGGGTGATGGGCTGGCGTACTAGTTCAGTGATATCAGCCTCCTGAATGGGTCATTACGGTAAGTACAAGGCCGGCTGGTGCTATTTTCAACTCGAACGGGCTCGAAGACACAGACGGCCATGCTGTAAATATGCTGGTCAAGCTGTTGACGTCACTCAGGCCGCTATTATCACGACGGCCTGCCTCATCTGTTCCCTGCGCGCCTTGTTTCTGTGGCCCGGGAGGCAATTCAATTCCACTCACTCCGTTCATCTTGTGTGTGGAAGTGAGATCAATTGTAATACGAAACCACACTGGATGTTTTGTCTGAATGGACGGATAGTATATGTCTGTCCTGGACGCTTAATCAGGTAGGAGAGTTATCATCATCATCATCATCATCATCTGTTTACCCTCCAGGTTCGGTTTTTCCCTCGGACTCAGCGAGGGATCCCACCTCTACCGCCTCAAGGGCAGTGTCCTGGAGCTTCAGACTCTTGGTCGGGGGATACAACTGGGGAGAATGACCAGTACCTCGCCCAGGCGGCCTCACCTGCTATGCTGAACAGGGGCCTTGGTGGGGGATGGGGAAGATTGGAAGGGATAGACAAGGAAGAGGGAAGGAAGCGGCCGTGGCCTTAAGTTAGGTACCATCCCGGCATTTGCCTGGAGGAGAAGGATGGCTGAGGTGGGAATCGAACCCACCTCTACTCAGTTGACCTCCCGAGGCTGAGTGGACCCCGTTCCAGCCCTCGGGCCACTTTTCAAATTTCGTGGCAGAGCCGGGAATCGAACCCGGACCTCCGGGGGTGGCAGCTAATCACGCTAACCACTACACCACAGAGGCGGACTAGGAGAGTTATCAGCGAAACAAAATCCCCTGAGTCACTGGAGAGAAATGGCGCGTATCAGGAAGAAAAATGGATTTCCTGCTCCGAAACGCTTCCAAAATGCCCAGGAAAGCGTGAGACTTTTAAAACAGCTGATTGGTTTTTCAGTGTCGACTTGTTAAGAGTGAGAGTTGAAAAAACATATTTCCAGTCAGTCACAGTTTTTCCGATTTTGGCCAGCTGTGGACGGCATAAAACTCAAGTCTTTCTGTACGGAGGTGTCTTTCAAGAACTTCCCCTATCTTCTTATTTTTCTCTGCTTTTTGGGAATGTGTATTTAGTTTCGAGGGCTGATTGGAGGCATACTCAGCCTACATGAGAACAATTGAGGAGCTACCTGACGGCGAGATATTCCGGTCTAGAAAACCAAGAATAACAACCGAGGGGATTCCTCACGCTGACCACACGTCACCGTGTAATATGCAGGCGTTCGGACTGAGCAGCGGTCAGTTGGTAGACCTAGGATCATCAGGGCTGCAGCGTCATGTGGTTTGTTTTCGCTTGAGGGATATTATCACTTTAGGCCAAATTTTCGGCGATTTATCCTGGAATTTTTTAGGTTGTCATTTCCAGTTCTGAACTCATTTCTGTTGTAGATCAACTCTGCTGTAATTCCAATCTCTTCTGCGCCCTTGTTGACCTCCTCTATCCACGTTGTGGTTCCCATTTAATCCTACAATATCTACAATTTATAGGACAAAGTATTCAACAGTATGATTTCAATTTTTTCTGAGAGTGGTCGTGATGGTCGGTTCGCCCGGAAGGACGTGGGTTCGAATCCCCGTCAGGAAGTCGTAAAATTTAAGAAACGAGATGTCCACTTCCGGAAGTGCATATGGCCCTGAGGTTTACTCAGCCTACACCAAAAATGAGTGCCAGAATAATTCATGGGGACAAAGGCGGCCGGGCGTAGAGCTAACCACTCTACCCCATCACGTGTCGAGGTTAACAATGGTGGAAACCTTTACCTTCCACTCCTCCACCGGCCTTCATGGCCTGTACGGAGGTGACTTTGCTTTGCTTTTGGTGGTGATGGTGACTGTTGTTTTAAGATGAAGTAAACCTGGGCAATCATTCCCTATTAATACTAATCAAAAGGAAAAAACTGAAGGGATCCAACACTTCGAAAAATGAAGTATCGGCCAAAGAAGGAGAAGGGCCATGAAGGGCATGGAAATGAAAGACTCCTTAGGTCTAGCAGCCTAACAGCGTCGGGGTCGGAAACGAAAACGTAAGGTTGGATAGGATAGATGAAAGTGAAGAGAGTGGAACAAGTAATTGAAAGCAATGCCAGAACTCAGCTAAGGGCCCCGTGCATATTTTCTGAGAGAGGGATGATTTGAGCCTTAACTTCTGCCTTCCGTATCTTCAAACAGGCTTTGTGTGAACTTCATGGGAGCTACTAAAACAGCAGCAACAAACCAAACCCGATGGTGCAACAGCCCGAAGGCGCCATGGCCTACCAAGCGACCGCTATTTATCCCGAAGACCTGCAGATTATGAGGTGTCGTGTGGTCGGCACGACGAATCCTCTCAGCCGTTATTCTTGGCTTTCTACGTAGACCGTGGCCACCATCTCACCGTCAGATACCGGTAGCTCCTCAACTGTAATCGCGTAGGCTGAGTGGACATCGAACCAGTCCTTAGATTCGAGTAAAGATCCCTGGCCTGGCCGGGAATCGAATCCTGGGCCTCCGAGTAAGAGCAGGCACGCTACCCGTACACTGCGGGGCTGGCTCCTATGTCTGCATGTTGATACACACTTTCCTTCTCGTCACGGGTCTTCCGTTTCGCGCTCGATCGTTTACACTTCCTGCTTCAAGTGCACGATTTTCCCATCGTAATAATATACATTTCGGGATGGCGAAACTCCAAACCTTTTCTGAAGCGATTCATAGCATTTGGCAGTATGGCAGTATTTTGTTTCTCGTCACCCAAGTTGTGACAACCAAACGCTGTTCAGTAGAATACGAACTCGTGTCGACAGCCATCACAGACAGACGTTCTAGTTTGAACTGATGCATTCAACTCTTTCCGATGTTGTTGAGGTTGCACATTATTATGAAATAAAGGAGGTAATGCGGTATATGGCCCACTCTGTAGGGCGCTCTCAGAGAGTCGACCGACACATTTTCAGGGGAGACTTTTCACGCCTATAAATTCTAAATTACACGACATATTCTAATTAAATCAATAATGATAGAGGGATGAAGGATCAGTTTATCCAATGTGACATTGAGTTCGAGCGCGTATCCTCTCGCGACACGGTGGAGTGGTAAAATCTGAAGCACGAACTAGTGTGTCGCGCTGCAGCCGAGGCGGTGTAACTCAAGAATACGAAACGATAGGACGCTCTCAGTGGTGTCAAACGATTCGTAACGAACAAGGATACAAACTCAATTGAAGAATAATCACCGTTTACAACGTATTTGGTAATATTTTTGCGAGTGAATTTAGATGAAGAACAAAATCCACAATGTCGAAGCATATGCAGCGCAAATGGCAGTGGTCACACAAGCCACATACAGTAAGCAGCAACAGAACACACTGGTTACTAGCAACCAACAATTTTACTCTCAATATATCATTATTACTGGCAACGTCAATATTGACATCACAAAGAACAGCTAGTACACAAAAGGAGTTCATTCTGAATCACATCCCAACTACCTCAGGCGCCACTAACATTGATCTAACCTTCATAAGAAATATTGACGTAAACTGTATGCCATTTGTATCTTATTTCTCCCGTGATAGTACATATATCACACCCTCGTACTGTATTCAGAAGTAAGAGATATTATTGTCATTATTCGTATTATTATTATTATTATTATTATTATTATTATTATTATTATTATTATTATTATTATTGTTGTTGTTGTTGTTGTTTGGGCCTACTGAGGACCACGGGGCTCGTTTCGACTCCTTGTATGGACATTCTGTTTCTTCTTCGCCCAGAAAGCTTTCATCTTCTGGCTGTGTGCTTGTTTCCTTTCCTCGGTCCACTTCGGTCGGGTGGTGCTTGTACTCTGTCTGCTGGTGAGAGACTCTAGAAAGACACCTTGAAAGGTCAAATGCCGGAATAATAGACGATCCTGTATGGTTTGTTCTGAAATCCCCAGCTGTTCGAAGTCGGACTTCACTGTGGTGATCCATTTATTTTTGGACGCTTTCCCTCTGCCTGTAGAGATAAAGCTCTTGCTGGTAAGTCTGTAAGTACTCATACGAGTCAAATGTCCATAGAAAGTCAATCACCTCTTCCTCATGGATGTAACTATGTCTTCTTGATGATCATAGATCTCATTGTTGTGCCTTATCCTGTAAGTACCATCCCCTTCTCTTATTGGTCCTAAAATCCTCCTTAGTATTTTTCGTTCCTTGACCTCTAGCTTCCTCAGTGGACCTTTTCTGTTCATCAGAAGACACTCAGAGGCACACAGTACGGGCGGTCTCACTACTGAATTGTAATTATTATTATTATTATTATTATTATTATTATTATTATTATTATTATTATTATTATTATTATTATTATTATTTCATTTGTGTATTCATTTTTAATATTTTAAACTGCAAGGTATCCATATGTGATATGAGTAATTTGTTTTCTAGAAACGGATGGGAAAACAGTGCTATTTACAACTCGGAAAGTTTGTGTGAGTCATACGGGCAGCCCAGAATTCGATACGCGGCCTGGTTGTTATTGTATTGGGACTCGGAAGAGGTTCAGGGCGTGGTTTTGATACGGCAAGAGGACCTTGTACTTGTGATTGGATGGCCAAGATCAATCTAGACGTATCATGTGAGCGTAGGCGGAAGCTGAGGTCTATTTAGGCATGTGAGAAAATGACGTAGGTGAATCATTCTTAACTTCTTAAGGAGGGTGGCTGAGGGGGAGGATCTTAAGTGGCTGAGGATAATAGTCAGTCCTACGAGTTCTAATTTGGAACTGTGAAGGAATACGTAACAAGAAAATAGGACTCGAAGCCTTTCTAGTAAAGCACGCAATATATGTATCGCTAATCACGGAGACATTCCTCTCCCCTGGCATGAAACTAACAATAAGAAGTTATACAGTGCACAAGTACGACAGACCTACACTCAGAGGAGGAGTGGCAATTCTGGTAAGGAGGGACCTAAAACACATGGAACGCGAAATCCCAGAACTAGTCGCAATGGAAGCATGCAGAATACGTCTACTAGTACGCGGGACGTTAATTAACGTCATAGCAACGTACTCTCACCCCAAGGACAGTCAACACAGGCGCCATTGATATAAACCTAGGGTTAGCCAGAAAAGCAATAATAGGAGGAGATATCAACTCGAAACACGAAAGCTGGGGCTGCCTTAAGCCTAATAAACAAGGCACCACATGTACAAGCACATGATCACCTGAGAATACGTAATAGCAGCACCCAAGGAACCCACATTCCTAGCTCCAAAAGGGCAAACTTCAGACATGCTAGACATTACCTTACTCAACCACATCCCCCTTGATTACACTATGAAGGTAATAAACGACCTAGCATCAAAACACTAGCCAATACTCTTAACACTGGATGCTTACCTAGAGGGATACGAACTAAATTCCAGGCGAAGGCTAAACTACAAAACAGCCAAATGGGACAAGTTCGAAAAGAAACTTGATACGCTGTTACAGGGAATAGAAAATACCACCCCTGAAAGCCCAGCGGAGATTGAGGGGACAATCACAAACTTCATCAAAGCAATACAAACAGCAGCGGAAGCGAGCGTAGCAACCCACATTCGAAATCCCGAATAACATAAAGGACCTCATTCGAAGAAGGAACCGTGACAGGCGTAGCTAGGCCCGATATCACTACGATATCGACAGGGAAATGAAAAATCAGCTGAACACTGAAATTCAAAATGCCCTAAAAGAACACCGGTCCAACGAATGAAACAACATGGTGTGAAAATTCGACACGAACCCTAGGCTAGTGTGGCAATTAGCGAGACGCTTCACGCATGAACCACACATAATTACAACCAAGTGACCAAATGGCCCAGTATTCGACACTCGGGAGAAGGCCGAAGTCATAGCCAATGTACAAGAGGTGACATTCATGCCGAATGACGACCCTTCGGACCGCGAATTCAAGCGGCGAAGTGAAGCAAAGGTAGAGGGATTTCTCACCAATGCACCCAGAACAGAGGTTAAGAAGACCAATATCCACGAAATAAAATGGATCATTGACCACCTCAACCCCCAAAAGCCACCGGGCCGGACATAATGAACATAGTCCTTAATAAACTAAACAATAAAGCCCTTACAATAATCACCAATAATTCAATGCGATGCTTAAGTTGCAATACTTCCCAAAACAATGGAAATGAGCGAAAATCCTAGTATTTGGGAATCCAGGGAAAGACAAATCGGACCCTAACAACTATCGAACCATAAGCCTACTAGGAGTCATAAGCAAAGTATTCGAGAAAATACTGCTAAAAAGGCTCGTAAAAGGAGAAGGGAATATTAAGGAACGAACAATTTGGGTTGCGTAATGGACATTCCTCCATACAACTCCTTACGCGGTTCTTAGAACATGCCACCATAGGGTTTAAAGGGAAACGGCCACAGTATTCCTAGACATATAAGAGGCATTCGATAGAGTATGGCATGAAGGCTTGCTGGCAAAGCTGATAAATTAAGTGTTCCACCCAGGGTATGTAAGACTCATAAAGTAATACCTACAAGACAAGAAATTTCAAGTAGACGTATATAACACTCTATCAAGTACGCTAAATATCAGAGCGGGCGTAGCCCAAGGCTTATTAATTGGCCTGATCCTGTTTGTCCTATATACCAATCGGAACTCACTACCACGTACCTCTATGCGGACGATACTCACCCTCAGCTTCTGTGCACCCGAAAGAGGCTCCAGGTAGCGCTGCGCACAATAGAACCGTGGCTCACTAAATGGTGCATCAAAGTCAATGTAGAGAAGTGCCAATCAGTGATGTTTACAAGTAAAAGCAGACGCACACACAAACCTGCCAACATCAAACCACTGACACTATTTAACAAGCAAATAGAATGGCATGAAAGAGCTAAATAGCTAGGGGTAACCCTGGACAAAAAGCTAACGATGCCACATCATGTCAGAGACATAAGGTGAAAAGTACGGATGAGACTTGTCAAACTGTACCCCATAATAAACAGCAAATCCTGCATAAACACTAAGGTAGCAGTCAACAAATATAAAGCCCTAATCAGGCCAATCATCATGTACGCTGCCCCAGCATGGGGATATACGGCCAAAAACAACCTTAAAAGTCTCAAATACATACAAAACACATGCCTGCGAGCAGCGGCTAAACTCTCTTACGGAACGGCAGTAAGGGACCTTCGCACTTTTACAAATACTTGCTATATAAGACATCATCTTAGAAAAAAACGCTACGAATGTACAACAAGGCGTGGGGCAACCGAATCAATCTCTTTATCAGGAGCATTGGAAGGTACGACCCAGACCAGTACAAAAAATTATCCGCGCCGAAACAGATACTGTTCAGCTACAAGAAGATTAGAAGATAATGGGCACGCCCTACCCGTTCTAATGCGTCTACCACACCAAAAACATACAGAAAAACATCATTAAACATCACTCAAAAAGGAAAAAAAGAAAAAAAACACCTGTATACATATTCCTGCTATATCCTATGTTCTATGCTTTATGTTTATGTTTCAGCAACGCGAGGGACAAACAGATGACCCGCACCTCAAGAAGCACACGGACAGCAGTCACACAAGTTTGGCTATAGCGACAAGAGAGCGGAACCCAGAGTCCGCACTCAAACTCAGTATAGAGCAATCATTATACTATTCTAGCATGTATGTCCTTTTATGTTTATCTCGAGAATAGAAGTGACATGAGTGACCTCCACCGCAATGCCGGGACACACCCAAGGGATGGAGAAAAGAAGACGTTAAAGAAGACGTTAGCCCCAGCTACATTGCAGGCTTGGCTTGTCCCTTCTCCGTAAATGGAGGCTTGGCACCAGGGAACACTGGCAGCTGGACAATGGGATATTTCCTGTAATCCTAAAGCCCAGACGCCACTGGACCTGCGCATGGAATCCTGCAGTGCCAAGAAGGCTGATGCCCCATAACAAACGAACATTGTAGGAAAATGGACATGGCTTGTGCATGATACATCTCCTTACTAACATAACCTGGAAACGTGCAGCCCACATCCATGCATGTACTATCTACAAAATGTCAGGACATACATGAAGGATCTTTCTATGTCCACCTATGTGGTTTTGTCCTGACCCTTATTACCCGATTAGACCGTTATTGATACCCATCACCTCATCTGACCTGGTGACATGCTGTAGTATCACACTCTCACTCCTCCCTGCTCTTTTTCTTCTTAGAACTAATAGCATGTCAGAGGCAATGTAGAATAGTGACGATTGCCACGCGGGGGGAGCGGGTTTCCCCCCCAGAAAAAAAGGCGGAGCAGACTGGACTGAAAACAGCGGAAGAGAGGAGATGTAACTTTTTTGTTGAACGTCGTCTTATTATGTTTGTGGAATGTGATATGCGGCACTGACTTACAAACTGTGGAGTACCTAGGCACTTGGTATTTCATCACTTGTGGCGGCTTGGTGTCATATATGTTGGTAAAAGCTATGGGGTATTGTGTCTCAGACTTTCCATAATTTATGTTTTGGAACAGAAAGCGTGTGTTGCTCGAGTGAATGTATCTTTAAACGAAGTGTTAGAGTCTGTGAACACAGTATTATGAAGGTACAATGTCTGTGTGATATAACAAGTGCCAGCAATGAGAAAATACAAGTTGTTTCGATACAGAAGAGACAGTGAAGGGTATTCATCCATATAGATACGCTTTGTAATGAACTTTCATCGGGATGACTGCAAATGGTAGCTTGGTACTCGCTTTTGGTTTCCCACTGTTTTTGTTGTTGTTGTTGTTGCTGTTGTTTGTTGTAAATAAATAGTCTTCTAGTAGTATTTTGTGAGTGTATTTTATGTTTAGTTTGGTGTGTTGAAGAGGTGCTCATGCACGGATGTTATTCAGAATATAGTTATCTTAGAATCAATGGACTTATTGATGAACCTAGACCGGGGGAGCTATCTCACCGTCAGATAGATCCTCAGTTCTAATCACATAGGCTGAGTGGGCCTCGAACCATCCCTCAGGTCCAGTAAAATCTGTGTCCTGGCCGGGAATTAAACCTGGGGCCTCCGCGTAAGAGGCGAGCATGCTACCCCTACACCACGGGGCCGGAGCAAGGTTATAGAGTTTGTGCATTTTATGTTTCGAGTTGACGTTTGAGTGCTACAGATTGCTAGAGGAAATGCTAATTAACGATTGGCCAATTGCAGACAGCCATTCGCGTGTGCTGAGGAGTTCCTCTACCCAGTGTTTCCTGACTATTGTTAGCTGTTGTTTTCAGTCACCATGTGCTACCACATGTGTTTGTTGTCCTCTGCCCTTTTGGCGATCTTTCTGGTGTCATTCCACACTTTTTATTATTGTCTATTGAAAATATAGCATGTGTAGTGCATTTTCGTGTATCTTAATATACAGGGTGTTTCTATATTCCCATTACAGACATTGAGGGCTTGGAGTGGGGACGAAGACGGTTAAGCTTAGCATAGGAACTTGTGTCCGGAAACGTACCGTCTTCCGGCTACCCGCAAGAAACCACCACAGCACACGTTCAAATCTCCAGCATTTTCGGCGCCATTGACTAGATTGCGTATGTGTGATGCTGTTGATCATGGCGTACACGTTTGCGGAATACGTCGACATGTAGATATTGTACGGCTAAACTCGTTGCAATGGGAAAGCTGCTCGTCAGTTGTATGGGGAACGTTTTATACACTGCCGGACACCTTAAAACGCCCTCTTTTTTGCAGTTTGCTTTACGTCGCACCAACACAGATAGGTCTTAAGGCGACGATGGGATAGGAAAGGCTTAGGAGTGGGAAGGAAGCGGCCGTTGCCTTAATTAAGGTACAGCCCAAGCATTAACCTGGTGCGAAAATAGGAAACCACGGAAAACCATCTTCAGGGCTGCCGACAGTGGGGTTCGAACCCACTATCTCCCGAATGGAAGATCACATCTGCGCGATCCTAACCGCACGGCCAACTCGCCCGCTAAACGCATTTTTGCTAAGGTGTATCAGCGAGCTTCAGAAACGGGTACATTCACCACCAACAGAGACGAATATGGTGCTCACGGCGGCGCCGCACACCCTAGTTTGAAGAGGCTGTACTCGACGCATTGGAAGAGCACGATACTACGAGTACCAGAAACTCAGCAAGGACACTGAATGTGGATCACACAAGTGTCTGGCGTGTTCTACATGAGCAGCAGCTACACCCGTACCACTCCCAGAGGGTACCGGCAATGCAGCCACAGGATGTTGCGTCAAGAGCCCACTTCTGCAGGTGGTTCTTGCACTGTTGTGTGGATGATCCCCGTTTCCACGACGGATTCTTTTCACTGATAAAGCAAAGTTTTCCAGGGAAGGTGTTTTAAATTAAAAAAAAACAGTCATGTGCGGGCTGTTGAAAACCCGCATGCTGCACGCCCCCATGATTTTCAGCAATGATATGGTGTGTTCATTTGGGCAGGGTTCCTGAATGGATGTGTGATTGGTGCATACCTTCTTCCACAAAATCTCACGGGTACCGCGTACTTCGTATTCCTTGAAGTCGTACTGCATGAGACCTTAGACGATGTAGCACTGCATGTGCGTGAAATCATGTGGTTTCAGTGCGATGGCGCACCACCTCATTTTTCACTTGCGGTCCGAGATCATCTGCACCTAAGATTTTGGAGACATTGGATAGGTCGTGGTGGCCCGATTGCTTGGCCTGCACAGCTGCACTACTAGGTGTTGGGTTACATGAAATCCCTGATTTACGAGACCCCTGTGGAATCCCAGGAAGACATACTGACACGGGTTATGGCTGCAGCGGATGCTGGAGGATCAGGGATTGGTGATCGTGTGTACGAGAACATGGTACAGATTCACCGTGTCTGTGTTGACGTCGGTGGTCGTCACATCGAGCCGCACTTGTAATTGGAGCCAGAGGACAAGCAGCAGGAGTCGGACAGAGCGCCGAAAATGCGGGAGCTGTGAACGTGTCCTGTGGTGGTTTTTTGCGGGTAGCGGGAAGACGGTACGTTTCCGGACACAGCTTCATATGATAAACTTAACCGTCTTCGTCCCCCTCCAAGCCCTCAAAGTCTCTAATGGGAATTTAGAAACACCCTATATTAGTGCTCAATTTAAACACTTAATACGTAACTTTAGACTAGTGTTTCATTTTGTTTAGGCCATCTTTACGGCTCTTCGTATGCAAATATTTTATTATGTAGACACTCGATGCTAAGAGCGCAATTCCCAAGAAAAATAACGCTTTCGGACGCGGGACTGCTCTCAGAAGCCGAACTCATGAAATGTTGCACAGTGTGAGAGAATATTTCGAGAGGGAAAAAGATAACGGAACGTCTCTGTTACCTTTTGCTCAAGCAGTTCAGAAAACAGCTGAAGCCACAAAAGTCAACAGGAGTACCGTAATTAATAATGGTAAATGAAAGGTATCATCCAGACTTCCAACCCCTGAGAAGAATAAAAATAAGTCTAAGGCAATTATATAATTGAATTTATTTTCAACAAGACGCTATCTGTAAGCTCATTTATTCTTATTATCATGGAAGAGAACACCCTGCGTTGGAAAAATTAATTCGTACGCCTAATGAAAGCAGTCTCTTTTATTTATGTAAAAAATTACTGGAAAAAGTAGTGAATTATGTCGGATTTAGGTACAAGCAATCTAACGGGCGAAGAGATTTGATGGGGAGGAAATATTTGTGGAAAGTCATCTGACAGGATTTTGATAGTACCAGGCGGCTCGCGAGCGCAGTACTTTCTACTTACAATTGTCCCGCATGCACTAGTGATGCATGGGATGCCGGATTACTTGTTTTCGAAGGAGTGCTACGACGTGCTGTATTGTAGATGTTGTGAAAAGCAGTCATTTTACTGCACACGTTCCATAACAGGGTGCATTTGTAAATACGCCAAAGGTGCAGAAAAGCAAATTTAATAACATATTCATTTATACACACGTAGACATTCCACTCTATAAAAGAGTTGTTTGTATGAAACAAAGTCGAATACTGTTAGACGAAATACGTGTGTAGAAGGCAGACGTCTGTTTGGAGCTTCGGCTGCCTTCTCACCAGATTCTCCACAGATTAAAATGATATCTGTGTATTCGTCATTGCTGAACACACTAGCCATTGCTGATATGCAGAAAGCAAATGTAGTGCTGCTGTACACTAGTACATACACCAGCCTAGTACTATGCGGTCGTAAACGAGGTTTACTAATCCAAGGGGTTGCATTAGACGGGTAGCGCTGAGGAACATTCTGCGAGCGACCGTCCGATTGTTATCTCTTCATATTCTGACGTAACCTGCCCGCTGGCAATAGTGCCCCTGTGAAAATCAGTTAGTAGGCATCCCATTCATCATTTGTGCATGCGTGACACTTTTAAGTAGAAAGTACCGCGCTTGCGAGCCGCCTGGTATTTTGTGGTTGAATGAAACGTGGGTTAATGCCTCTTATTCCCTTGGGAAGGACTAGGCGGATGACTGAAGTGGGGACAATGGCAATACCTATTGGAAAGAGGCGAGGGGGGGGGGTGAGGGGAGAGAATAATATTGATTCACGCCGGTACTTGGCAAAATTTAGTGTCTAATTGTCTTTACGTGTTTGGCCCAAGAAGACTGGAGTCTATCATGAGGAGTGAACAGCACCACCTTTCAGAAATGGTTTGAAGAGAGATTGCTGTGTTGCTTGCCTGAGAAGAGTTTAATAATAATAATAATAATAATAATAATAATAATAATAATAATAATAATAATAATAATAATAAAAATGGACAACTCCCCTTCAACCATTCTTAACAAAGCTGCAACAGTGGCCGTTAAACATATGATTTACCGGGCGAGTTGGCCGTGTGGTTAGGGGCACGCAGCTGTGAGTTTGTATCCGGGAGATAGGGTTCGAACCCCACTGTCGGCAGTCCTGAAGGTGGTTTTCTGTGGTTTCCCATTTTCACACCAGGCAAATTCTGGGGCTGTACCTTAATTAAGGCCACGGCCACTTCCTCCCCATTCCTAGGTCTTTCCTATCCCATTGTCGCCATAAGACCTATCTGTGTCGGTGCGACGTAAAACAACTAGCTAAAAAAAAGGAAAGAAATACAACATGTGATTTAATCAAATGGCAGAAGGATTACAGCATTCCTGCCAGAAATGACATGTAAAAAGGAGAATGAATGCTTCTTGTGAAGCGAAACAAGCCCCCGGACTCAGTTTACGTGGTGGATGACGTGGACATAAAGTGATCCGCCTTCTCCCCCTACCATTGCCACTTTAATGCAATTGAACTGATTAGGGCTCAACTTAAAAATGATGTAGCCACTAATAACAAACTTTTTTCACTTGCTGAAGATGAAAGACTGCTTTAAAGGCCGTGGGTCCTGTAAGTGCGGAGGACTGAGAGAAAGTTGTTAACCACGCCAAAAACGTAATTAATGAAGCTTCGGTGGAAAGATACGTAGAAAATTTTATCATCTCATTAAACTTAAGTGGGAGTGGGAGTTCGTCTGCCGATAACTTGGGCAGTAACGACTCGAATATGAGTGGTGTGTTCCATTTATGCAGGATATATTCCGTGTTTGGACTGCAAGGGTGAGGCCATCATGATCGCGAGAGCTGCTAGTGTTTATTTATGCTGTATATCACATTGTTCTCCAAAGTTATTATTCACGTTAGAAAATTCAACTTTTCATTAACTGTTCGAGTGCTTTTTAATATTTTACTGTATTTTTCTTGTCCTATGTGCGTACGTATACTCAATAGTTATATTATTCCGGCTTTTATAACACGCATTTTATTATCTGGGTATTTTGATTTTTAATCACTGTGTGTCTGATTACGTTCTATCTCATATATTCTTTAGAAGTACGTCCGGCTCCATGGCTAAATGGTTAGCACTGCTGGCCTTTGACCGGGCGAGTTGGCCGTGCGGTTAGGATCGCGCAGCTGTGAGTTTGCATCCGGGAGATAGTGGGTTCGAACCCCACTGTCGGCAGCTCTGAAGATGGTTTTCCGTGGTTTCCCATTTTCATACCAGGAAAATGCTGGGACAGTACCTTAATTAAGGCCACGGCCGCTTCCTTTCCATTCCTAAGCCTTTCCTATCCCATCGTCGCCAAAAGACCTCTCTGTGTCGGTGCGATGTAAAGCAAGTAGCTGGCCTTTGGTCACACGGGTCTCGGGTCCGTTTCCTGACAGGATCGGGAATTTTAACCATCATTGGTTAATTTCGCTGGCATGGAGGCTGGGTGTATGTGTTGTCTTCATCAACATTACATCCTCATCACGACGCGTAGGTCGCCTACGGACGTTAAATAAAAAGACCTGCACCTGGCGAGCCGAACGTGTCCTCGGACACTCCTAGCACTAAAGGCCATACGCCATTTCATTTTCTACGTGTGGTATTATTCGCGATAAGTCCATAATTTCGGATTTTGTAACGCGAATTTCATTTTGAACACGGAGACGGGTTAGGTTTGTTCTGTTTTAGCGTTGTGTTGTGTATCGACTGATTGTTCTCGTTAACAACTTGGCGCCACCACTCCGACTTCTGGTGAACGGTCCAGTCGAATCTGAAGGTGTCCCAACTGTAAAAATAAGCTTTATTTTGAACACAACCTAAGTAAAAGTTTGGAGAATTCGACTTACATTTATATTTAGAGGTTTATTTGTCCTCACATGTGTGTGTTGGGTGTGAACAGGGGTTGAACTGAAGCAGAACGGACCGGATGTGGCATCGTTCCATTCAATGAAGAAATGTCGGATCTATTCCGTTTCCTGAAAAGAAAATGTTATTAAATTCTCATTATATGTAAGAAAAAGAATCTACTGACAGTTAAAAATGTTACCAAATAATATAGCTTTGAAAAGAATGCAATTATTGTTCTTAAGCCTTGTACCACCTCAGAGCAGAGTCCGCTACTCTAATCTTGAAACGCTGCTTATCGCGGTGCCAATCCCGCGCTGTTTTAGTCTATGGGGATGGTGATTTGTAGGTGGTGAGCGGCACTGATAGCAGTGGTCGGTGCAGTGTGAGTTACATGACACAACCACTGACGGCTCTTTTCTCACATCTTGACACAATGTCCAGGAGCTGCCTTATTTCATCGTTCTGTACTCTGGCTCCATGGCTAAATGGTTAGCGTGCTGGCCTCTGGTCCAGGGGTCCCGGTTTCGATTCCAGAGCGGGTCGGGGATTTTAACTTTCAGTGTTTAATTCCGATCATAGGTAGAGCCCCATCCACATGTACCTGCAGGTCGCCGATACGGCTTCAACTCGAAAGACCTGCACCAGGCTTCTTCGGAGGCCACGCGCCAATATTATCGTTCCGTACGCCGACTGACCAGTGGCCCATGTGGAGGTGGCGTTCAGCTGATTTGGAGTATGGTCACCACTCCATTCCATATAGATCATGGGATAATTGTACCGTATATCTTGGATCTTGGATCTCAGTCAGACTGGCATTTTCTTGTCATGCATGATTCCTGTCAGTTATTTTCACCGTTGTCAAGTCACGGTGACTCTCTCTCGCACTTCATGATAGAAAATAGTGACCTTGTTGAGTTCCCCGCTGTTTACCATGATGGAGGCAGCAGTGATACTAGTTTCCAGGTAGGTATTCAGTTTTAGTGATGTTCAGATGGAGATTGAATTGGCCAGGCCTGGACTTGTAATTATCCTCTGTTGTTAGCTGTCAGCATTGCATAATCAGGAAAGAATGCACTGTTAAATGTAAAACAGGCGAAGAAAGAAGAAATTACATACCTACTATGGTAGAGTGCTTCTATTGGAAACTATTCTCAGTACATGCGCGATTTTTAAAAAAATTGTTCAAGATCTATCGGCCTGTTATTTGTGGCTTATTTACGAGAAAAGGAATATTTTTGTAGTGAGCATCAGCATACTTGTGTTTGTAGTCTTGTGGTTTAAAAATGAGTTCAAAGAGTTGATTATTCAAGAGAGAATTGTATTCCTATATGCAGCAAGGGAAAAATTGCAAAGCGGCAGGGCCGTTGGTGAAATGCCGCATATTGTCTATGCTTTCGACAAAAATTGAGTGAAAGAAAAGGTGATCCTTAGTGTACCTTCTGAACGCAATCGAGGTCTCACAACGAAGTCTACCCGGGTTGACAAAGACAAGCGTATGTAACGCCCTCACGTCAGTGAAACTCTCGGGTCTTCCTATGATGTGTTTCACACAGTTTCTCCTGTTAGCGAACAAAAAGGCATGCGTCGAATTACTCTGGAGTATGACAGATGTATTAAATGTGGAATATTCATGCAGAAGATTGACTATACTTGTTTCCTGTCATCTGAGTCCCCTAGGAAGACACGTATGTTTGAATTGTCACAATTATCACTGCAGACCAGTTGCATAGCACAGTAGGATTCACCAGGTTGGAGGATCGATTCTCGGCGCAGTCGATCGGCATTTAAGAGTGCTAAAATGTGAAAGACCTGAGTCAGTAGATTGGCAGACATGATAAAGAATCCTTTTCACATCAAAAAATTACGCCACTCCGACGTCCTTGAAAAGTCACAAACATATGATGGTACATTAAGTAGGCTGCATTATTTATTTAACCAAGACCGACTCCAATCCTCAGACCTTAATGCTACTCTCGATCGTTCAAAGATGGCGAATCGAGTAGCCGGAATTGTTGGAAATCTGGGTTTGTTTTGGTTTGTTGTTATCGTATGTAGTCTGTGTATTTTTATGAAAGTTCACGATAAATGTTAGTTTCTTTGTAGAATATAAGTGTGCGAGTGTATTTATTTGAGTCAGTGGACATATACGATCTGTAAGTATACGCCGTAATGTGAGAATATGTTATGATCGTATTTTTATCCAGAACATGAGTGCACTAGGTGGACCAGGTTTTAGTCTAACTATGACAATGCCTCTCATACAACTATTCTTAAGGTTCCTACGGAATAGAGCATTAAGGTAGAAATGGATTAGGAATATACATCGTGATTATTTTGAAGTCCATGACAAAACTGTAGCGTGCAAACGTCATTTTGAGAATAAGTCTGAGGTTAGGGAAGCCATTTCTCTACTTCCAAACTATTCGTGTTCCTCAAAAAATTAATTTAGATAGAATATAATTGATATTGTGTTATTCCGTCAGCGTCTATGTGCTTCAAAGTATCGAGTGATTTAGATGCAAGTTTATTTTACAATAATAAGTGTGACAGTTGGAACAATCTGTACACTGTTACACAGAAGAAACAGTGACTTAGAGGGATTAGCTGGGTTTGTTATGCAGGGGTTTAGACTGCCAACAACCTTCCGATTCATGTTGTGGTTATCTGTTATCAAGCAGACTGCACCGAATTGAAGCTCGTGCATGTAGTTAAATATGATTGTTTCATTAATCGAGTTTTTGCACTCATGTTATTTAATGGGTAAAAACCCATTATATCTTTAGTGTCTGAACGTTTCATTACTAAGTTTACTATCATTGTGTGAAGTGCTGTTATGCCATATGTCAACATTATGTTAACATTACCAGGGCCGTTCATTGGGTTAACATAATCATGATGTACTTGGGCTGAGTGACTCAGACGGTTAAGGAGCTGGACTTCCGACCCCAAGTAGGCAGATTCGATCCTGGCTCAGTCCTGTGGTATTTGAAGGTGCTCAAATACGTCAGCCTCGTGTCGATAGATTTACTAGCATGTAAAAGAACTACTGCAGGACTAAGTTTCGGCACTTCGACGTCTCCGAAAACCGTAACAAATGTAGTTAGTGGGACGTAAAGCCAATAACATTATTATTTCGGGTGTACTTCCTATTCGTTGGGTGCTGAATTGAAGAAATTGTCAACCACTTCAAAACTAAGGCAACACATTGTGTTTCACGGTTCTCCTGAGAGCGAATACATCGAGGAATTTCGTACGTTAATTTATTTTGGAACATCAAAATGATGTTAGAAGTATCAATTTAATAGTTTTTTCATGTATTTTCATCAATCCAGCGAGATGAAACCTAAGAAAAAGCGTTATTTGACGAATTGAAATTTCTAAATAATCAGCTTGTTGGTCTCTTTTCTAGTAGAATATATGTAATTCTTGTTGGCAAAGCGTTTTCATACGTGTAAAAGTGTTTTTCCGTATGATGTTACATTTATCATGTTAATTTACCGCCGTTTATATAATATGTACGTGATATTTTTGTGTTAGCCAATACCAGTAATCCGACTACTTCGGCCGCCATGTTTTTTATATTACGGTCTGAGGATTGGAGTCGGTCTTGATTTAATTATTATTAGCAAAGCAAAGTCATCTCCGTACAGGCCATTAAGGCCGTTCGAGGGGAGAGACGGTAAAGGCGTCCATAATTCCTAACCTCGGCTCTAAGTGAGACAGAGTGGTTACCTCTACTCCCGGCCGCTTTTATGTTCAGGAATTAGCCTGATTCCCACTTTTCGTGTAGGCTGAGTGAACCTCACGGCCACGTACCACTCCAGAAGTGGAAATGTTTTATCTTAAATCTTTTGACAACCTGACGGGGAGTCGAATCCACGTCCTTGCAGGCAAACCAAGTATGCTTCTTGGCTAGGCAGCCTTTATTATTATTATTATTATTATTATTATTATTATTATTATTATTATTATTATTATTATTATTATTATTATTATTATTATTGTCGTCTCTTCATCATTATTACCAACTAAACCCCAAAACCATGGTGCGACAGCTCTGATGGGCCTTAGTCAGCCAAGTGACGGCTGCTCAGCCAAAGGCCTGCAGATTACGAGGTGACGCGTGGACAGATCGGTATGACCAGATTTTTTTTAGAAATCTTTTACGTCACACCGATACAGATAGGCCTTATGGCGACGACGGGGCGGGAAAGGGATAGTAGTGGGAAAGAAGCAGCCGTGGCCTTATTTAAGCTACAGCCCAAGCATTTGCCTGGTGTGAAAATGGGAAATCACGGAAAACCATCTTCAGGGCTGCCGAGGGTGGGGTTCGAACCCACTCTCTCCCGAATGCAAGCTTACAACTGCGTGACCCTAACCGCTCAGCATGGCCAATGGGATGATCCGAACTTTCCTTATTTACAAAGTATTTGATCTGTTCAACCGATGGAATGCTGCAGCATGTTGAAAAATTTAAGATACGAGATTTCCACTTCCAGAGGTGCACGTGATCCTGAGGTTTATTCAGCCTACACGAAAAATGAGTATCAGGTTAATTCCTGAGGGCAAAGGTGGCCGGGCGTAGAGCTAATCACTCCACCCTATCAAGTGCCGAGGTTACGGAGAGGGGGAGCCTTTACCTTCCAGCCCTCCAAGGGCCTTCATGACCTGTACGGAGATGACTTTGCTTTGCAACCAATGCTACATAATTATATTCAAGTCTTCTCTTAGGATGCGGCATACAGTACTTTTGACATATTCTTACTTAGCACTTATCTCCCACCTTTTTAATATCAGTATTTATATAACAACTAGCAAGATACCCGTGCTTCGCTACGGTATTATACTGAAATTTATAATTGAATGCTTATTGTTTTAGATATATAATCCGCCGAAATTCGCGGTCTGACTCGTTTTCTGCGAGAACCCACCAAAATTCCCGATCTGACTCGTTTTCTATTAGATTACGGCATGTTTCCTCCCATTTTTCAATCTTCTTTTCCAGCAATCGATTTCGTACTTCCCGGGCTAGGCTCAGGTATTCCTCCCGGTCAGTTGGGTCCGTAAATCTTTGCCATCTTTTTCTATAATCATTTTTAATATGGATAAAATCCTTCAGGAGATCCGGCGTGGTGTCATATTGGGTGCCTAGAAGGCACTGAACCCGCGGCCGGACTGCATTCTTAGTCATTACCCGTCCAGGAGCCGTTTCCAGCGCGGTCCGCACATTTGACGACGGTCCGGAACATTATTATTATTATTATTATTATTATTATTATTATTATTATTATTATTATTATTATTATTATTATTATTATTATTATGTGTTGCTGGAATGGATGATGACAGGAAAACCGGAGTATCCGGAGAAAAACCTGTCCCGCCTCCGTTTTGTCCAGCACGAATGTCACATGGAGTGAACGGGATTTGAACCGCGGAACCCAGCTGTGAGAGGCCGGCGCGCTGCCGAGGATCCTTATAAGTACATTAAGAACAGTAAAATCAATTGGTCTCACCTCCTTCTACACCCCACCGCCGTTAAGTTTATTTACCGGCTCACCCCCCCCTCCCCCCCCAAAAAATTAAAAGAAGGCTTGTTTCTTATGTTTAAAGAAGATTTCAAACACCAATGTTCACGTCTATTACCTTCAGTTTTGAGATATAAGTATCCCCATAAAAATAATTTTCTTTTTTCACTTCATTTCACACTACTCCTCCCCCCTAAGTGAATTTTCCCGCAAAAATACTTGTTTCTTTAATAGTAAAGGATCTTCTAAATACCAATTATCACGACTCTAACTTCTTCAGTTTTTGATTTATGTGTCCTCATGAAAGGAATTCAACTCCTTTACACTCCCGGCCTCTAAGATGGTTTCCGCCCAAAACGCGTTTTTCTTTGTTTTTAAAGGAGATCCAAATACGAATTTTGACGTCTGTAACAACTTTAGTTTTTATTAGATGTATGTATTCTCATTCAATTAATTCAATTAATTTTTCAATTCTTTCACCCCCCCCCCTTCATTGGATTTTCCGAGAATACGTGTTTCTTTATTTTTAAAGCAGATTGCAAATATCAAATTTCACGTCTGTAACATCTTCATTTTTGAGATATCAGTAGCCTAATTAAAAGAATTCAACACCTTTTTCAGTCACTTTTACCCACCCCCCCTCCACCCAAGTGGTATTTCCGAAAGCTAAAAATACACGTTTCTTTATGTTTAATAGAGATAAAAAAATACCATTTTTCACTTCTGTAACATGTTAAGTTTTTTGAGATAAACTGTAAAAATTCTCATTTTAAAATTTCACCCCTTTTGAGTTTCCCTTAAGTGGAGTTTCCAAACACAAATCACCTATGTTTCTTTAGATTTACAGGAGATTACAAACACCCACTTTTTACGTCTGTAACATTTTACTTTTCCAAGATATTCTGTAGATATAGTCTTTCAAAAATTCACCCAATTTGTCACTCCTGTTTAACCTCCATTAATTGGATTTTCCAAAACTAAAAAATACGTGTTTCTTTATTTTTAAAAGAGATCCCATATATACATTTTCAGTTCTGTAATATCTTTCGTTTCTGAGATATATGTATCCTCATTAAAGGCATTCAACCCATTTTTCACCCTTTTACACCCCTCCTATTGGGATTTACAGGAAACAAAAAATACGTTTTCCTTTATTTTTAGAGGTGATTCTAACTACCAATTTTTACATATGTAAATTTTAAAGTTTTAAGATGTATACACACTCATTTTAAAAAATTTACCCTCCCTCCTTTTTACCCCCCAATATTTGGATTTTCCAAAAACGAAAAAACACGTGTGCTTGTTTATTTTTAAAGGAGATTCTAAATACCAATTTTCACATATATAACCTTTAAAAATTTTGAGATAGATACACTCATTTTAAAATATTACTCCCTTTTCACCCCCCCCAAATTGGATTTTCCAGAAACAAAAAAATACGTGTTTCTTTATTTTTAACGGAGATCCCAAACACCAATTTTCAGGTCTGTAATATCTTCAGTTTCTGATATATAAGTAGCCTCATTAAAGGCATTCAACCACTTTTTAGCCCCTTTTCACTCGTCCTATTGCGATTTTCCGAAAACAAAAAAAATACGTGTTCCTTTATTTTTAATGAAGGTTCTAAATACCAATTTTTACATCTGCAAACTTTAAAAGTTTGGAGATATAGATTCACTCATTTTAAAAATTCACCCCCTTTTCACCCTCCCATTAATTGGATTTTCCAAAAACAAAAAAATACGTGTTTCTTTATTTTTAAGAGAGATCAAAAGTACCAATTTTCAGGTCTGTAATATCGTCAGCTTCTGAGATATAGGTACCGGTATCCTGATTAAAGGCATTCAACCCATTTTTCCCCATTTTCACCATTTTTCACCCCTCCTATTGGGATTTTTAAAGATGATTCTAAATACCAATTTTTACATCTGTAAACTTTTAAAGTTTTGAGATATAGAGCAACTCATTTTAAAATTTCACCCCCGTTTTCACCCCCTTAGCGAAGGAATATCCAAAAATCCTCTCTTAGCGAGCACCTACGTCTTAATATGAATATATCCCCAAAATTTCATCTCTTTATGTCCAGTAGTTTTGGCTCGGCGGTGATGAATCAGTCAGTCAGTCAGTCAGTCAGTCAGTCAGTCAGTCAGTCAGTCAGTCAGTCAGTCAGTCAGTCAGTCAGTCAGTCAGTCAGTCAGTCAGGACAAGTTATTTTATATATATAGATTTATTTAAATGTTGTCGTGATTATGGGTTCAATTTATTAGATTTCCATCCGTTTTATTCAGGTACAGTTTACGACTCTGTTATTCTTACAAGGACGCTCGAACGTTTTGTTCACATCTTATGATCTCTGAAAGCCTCAGAACATGTGACACCAGAAGTGCCTAACACGGGAATCCGATTGAGAGTGGCGTTATTAATACTTACTTGTAGCAATCTTCTATTTGCGTTTTGCTAATTTACCTTACGGAACAAGGTTTATAACGTAGAGTAAACTATTTTCCTCATCCTGAGATGGTGGAACTCTTTTCAGGCATAACCCAAATAGAGGTGAGCTGCATGCACAATTTTAACCATATGCCCGACCTCCTACCATTCTTAAATCCCTTACAGTACCAGAAATCGAACCAGGGCTTCCGAGGACGGCAGATAATAGCGCTAACCGCTACGCTACGAAGGCATACATTTGGTTTGTGAGTACTTTCCCACCATCTTTTTTTTTTCCAACCAACACCGTCATTATTTAGCGTTCTTGGTTGAGTCACAAGTTCACGAATATCTAGTAAGTGGAAATATATATATTTGTAGGATACTGTGTAGGTGACACAAAATATAAGTTGAAATAATATTCACAGCATGTTAAGACTATGAAGGAAATAATGTTATTTAGAAGCAGCAAGAGATATGTTTTCTGAATATGAGATAACGCACTTTTATTAAGGAGTAGGATATAAATTTAGGTGCTAGCTTTTTGTCATGACTGCTGAAGTTTAGATTTCCGTTACTACAGCGTGGAATTTTCGTCTGAAAAATCACTTGATATCGGGGTGCTTCTTGTTCAGGGATCAGAAGGAATATGTGTGCGTCTAACTCAACTCTCTCTGTATGGAGATCATGGTGGAGTAAAATTTTGATTTCCAATCCGCTGTCGCAATTTTCTCTCCAAATATATTATTAATTGTGTCTTTCTGCAACATCCTAACATGTAATTGAAAGTACTGTACGAAGAGAGCTACACGTAAAGATCACTCCAAAGTAATTAGTACTTGTCCAGTCTAGCTCGAGCAGTCGAGGAGAGAGGTTGCGTAGTGAAGTGCGTGCTGTAAACATGGTCGGCATTGAACAGTACCGGGCCGCTATTGGGAAATGGCAGGCAAGGCAGAAGAAGGAGACCAGGAGTGGATTGGTGATAAGTACGGACGGATTGAAAATGAGTGAAGCGGTGCTGGTGGTGACAGTGATAGCAGTGCTACTGGTTATTGGGGGGGGGGTGGAAGTAAACCCAGGCCCAAATACCAGTGGAAAATATAGTACGGAGGATTTGGCCGCACTCAGGGTGGTTGTAAGTGAAGTTATGCAGGAAAAGTGTCAATGGGATAAGGTGCAGGAAATAAAGGACATGATGGAGGAGCAGAGAAAGGAGATAGGGAACATGAAGAAATGGCTTGAAACGAAGACAGAGGAATCGAGCAGGAGAGTGGTCAATAACGAGAAAGAAATCGAGTTATTGAGAGGGGAAGTGAAACATCTGAAAGAGGAGGTGATGAAGATGAAGAAAGAAGCGGAGGGGTACAGGCAGGAGAGATTGAAAAAAGCCATATTTATATATGGAGTTGAGGAAGGGGCGAGAGAGAGCAAGATTGAGCTGATATATAAGGTGGTGGAAGTTATACGTGATGCAATGAAGATAAACTTTAGTGAGATAGACATAGATGATGTAGAGAGAGTTGGTAAAATCAAAGGTCGGAGGCCAATTAGGGTTAAATTGTTCTCAACCTTAATGGCAGAAACTGTGTTAGGTAACAGCAAGAATTTACAAGGGCTGAAAATAGGGGTGAAAGGAGACATGGGAAGAGAAGGAAGTGAAAATATGAAGATCTTGAATAGGCACCTATGGAGAGCGAGGAACCAGGGGCTAAAGGCCCGAATAAGAGGTCTGAGGTTGGAGGTGACAAACGGGCGATGGGTTAGAGTACATTCAGTGACGAAGCTAAAGGAAATGGACGAAAACGAGAGGGTTGAGGGTGGTGAGAGGACAAGGCAAGATGGGAAGAAGAAAGAAGAAAAGAAGAGGAGGAGGGACGTGGCAGGAGAGCAGAGCATCTCGGAAGAGAATGGGCAGTGCAGCCGGGAGACAGAAGATCAAGATAGTGAAGTGGACGGTGAGAGTGAGCAGCAAGATACTGGGAGAGTAGAGTGTAGAGGTGCAGTGAGCAAGAAAGGACAAAGGAAGGTGGATTCAGAAGTCCAAAATAGTGAGGGGGTGAGTGGGGGTGAGCAGCAAGAAGGGGTGAGAACAGGGTGCAGTGGTGTAGTGAACAAGAAAGGTCAAGAGGAGACAGATCGACAAGAAGGTAAAAAAATTATGAGTAAAGTCAGAAGTAAGAGCTTAAAAGACATATGGGGAAAAGTACGTAAAGGGATGGAGGATACAGAGGAAGAGAGGTCGATAAATACTAGAAGTAAGAATAGAGGGGGAGACCTAGAAGGGAGGGAGGGAAAGTTATAACTATATTGGAAGATAGGATGTGTGAATATTGAGGGACTAAGGAACAAATTAGGAAACAAGAAAGTTCGGGAAGTAATTTAAAGTTTTGATGTTGTGGCACTCTTGGAGACGTGGTTGGAAACAGGGAGGGAGATTTCATGGAAGGGGTTTGAGATAAAATATAAATATAGAAGAAAAGAGAGGAATAAGGGACGAGCACCAGGAGGGATGATAGTTCTAATTAGGGAAGAAATTAGTGAAAGAGTAGAGGATATAGAGACCGATATGATGGAAACCATATGGCTGAGATTGAATTTGGGAGGGAGTGAGGGAAGGAGGAAGAAAATAAATCTAGCTTTTGTTTACTGCCACCCTAGTAATTCAGCATATGCAAATAAATATTTTTTTGAAGAGTTATTGGTGGATATTGGTAGGATAAGGGGAATGTATCCAGGTGAGGAGGATATGTTGTTATTTGGGGATTGGAACGCGAGAATAGGAGAACAGAGCCCAGTTTATAGTAGGGAGGATGGAATGTGATTGTTGGAAAGTAGAAGGAGTGAGGACAAAATTACAAATAGTTATGGAGAGAAGCTCCTAGAGATGTGTGCTGTGGGAAATTTGTATATTCTGAATGGGTGGATAGAGGGTGACAGGACGGGGAAATTGACATATGTTACGGAGAAGGGGGGTAGTGTGATAGATATGGTTTTAAGTTCGGAAGGGATGATTGAGGAAGTTGTAAGTATGGAAATAGGAGATTGGATTGAATCACACCATTTCCCGGTGAGGGTTATGCTGAAAAGGGAGGAAGAGAAGTGTACAATGAAGGAAGATGAGACAAAGGATAAACGAGGGAGTGGTTATAATAAGTATAAATGGACAGAGAAGGTGGGCCGGGATTGGAATAGGGTAGTAAAGGAGGAGCTACATCTTCTGAAATATGGGTGGGAAGGGGCGTTAGAAGAGAATAATACTGATAAAGCCTTGGAATTGTTGCTACATCCAATAAAGACGATAGCGCAGAAGGTGAAAGCTAGAAAAGGAAATAAGAAAGAGGGAGAAGAATGGTTTAATAGGGAGTGTGAAGGATTGCGGAGGAAGGTGATGGACGCGTTAGGAGAATATAGAAGGAAAGGTGGGAGCCAAGAAAGGGAGTTTTTCTGTAGATTGAGGAAGGAGTATAAAAAGAAAATCTCTGAGACAAAAAAGACGTGGTTAGAGGAACAAATGGAAGCCATAAATAATGACTGCAAGACAAACAATTTTGAGAGAGTTTGGGATAAGATTAATAGAATTATTAAGGGTGGAAGGAATATAGAGAGAACGAGTATTGAGGAAGTGCAATGGGTCAGGCACTTTGATGAATTACTAGGAAAAAAGGGGGGTGATAGATGGAGAGGTTCGGGAGAAGAAGTAATTTGGAGGAATAGGGGAGTGGCAATTTATGACCTGGATAAAGAAATCACAAGAGAGGAAATCCGGAGAGTGATAAGCAGAGCCAGACCGAAGTCGGCCGAGGGGTGTAATGGTATAAATAACAAGTTTTGGAAGGAAATTAGTAAAAATGAGATAATGATAGAGGGCATGGTTAAACTATTCAATAGGATATTTGAGGGAGGAAATTACCCTAAGGAATGGGAAACAGGAATTATATGCCCTATATACAAGGGGAAGGGTAGTAGGAACAATGTGAACAGTTATAGAGGTATATCTCTGTTGGATTCCTTGAGTAAAATATATACTGGGGTGCTAGCGAACAGAATAAGCGGGTGGGCGGAAGAAAATGAAATTTTGACAGATTACCAAGGGGGATTTAGGAAAAAGAAAAGAACAGTGGATAATATAATGATAGTAAAGACTATTTTAGAAAAGTGTAAGAATATGGCTAGAAGTACGGTTTATGTAGCAGCAATAGATTTTGAGAAAGCTTTTGACAAGGTGAATAGAGAGGCCCTACTAGAGAAATTAGGTAGGTTAGGGATTTCGGAGAAGATGTTGAGGGCAGTGGAAGGAATATATAGGGACGTCAGGTTTTGTGTAAAATTGGGAGAAGGGAGAATGAGTGGACCATTAGAGTCCAAGGTGGGTTTAAAACAAGGATGCAAGTTATCGCCAATACTGTTTATTTTATTTATCAACGATATTTTAGAGGGGTTTGGGGCAGAAAATTGGGCTGTACCAGTAATTAATGGTTTGGAAGTACCAGGACTGATATTTGCGGATGATGTGTTATTGATGACGTTAACTTCAGGGGCGATGAATAGGGCCTTAGAGTCAGTGATGCTATTTGCGAGGAAATGGGGATTGAAAATTAATGGAAATAAGTCTAAAATATTGGTAGTACAGGTGGATAAAAGAAGAAAGATAGAAGGGAATTGGGTAATTCAGGGAGAAAGATTGGAACAGGTAAGGAAGTTGGAATATCTAGGAGTTATTTTTAATGATAAAGGAACTTGGAGTGACCAGATCAAAAGAGTGAAATATAGAGGATTGGCAGCCTTAGCCTCAGTCAGAAATTTGCTACTCAAGTACCCGGGGATCAGTTATAAAACACTGAGACTCGTGTTCAGGTCGGTAATCGTTGGGAGGGTATTATACGGAGCAGAAGTTTGGGGGCTGGATGAGAAAAGAGAGGAACTAAGAAGGATTGTTAGTAGTTTTGCTAAGTTAGTGATGGGCTTACCGAGGTGTACAGCAAATGTAGGGGCGGAATTAATGTGTGGGGAGGATTTGGAATCAGAGGGTGTGAAAAGAATAGTTAGATACTGGATGAATTTAAAAAGACAGGAAGGTGGGAGAGTATTACAGGCAGCATATGTACAGCAATTTAAGAGCATGTATAAGGGTGGATGGTTAGAAAAAATAAAGGGATATTTGGAGAGGATAGGATTAGGACACCTGTGGGGGGAGGTTTGGTCAAAGACAGAAGTGAGAGGGATGAATATACTGGAAAGGAGAATTAGAGATATCCATAGGCAGAAATTATTGGGGGAAAGCAGACTAAGAAATTCGCTGACTGTTTTGACGAAAATAGAGGAGATAGCAGGGTTGAATATTAGATACGTCGATAGGTCAAAACGATATGGGATGATGTGGTGGCTTTTAGGTTTGCCAAGGAATACAGGCTGGTTACAGGGGAGGGATAAGACAAGGTGTGTACTTTGTGGAGATGTGAATGATGAGTTTCACTTGCTAAGAGACTGTGAGGTAACGAGGGGGTTAAGACATGGATTATTGAGTGCCGAGCATCGGGAAATATTGGGGAGAGGGGATGAGAACGCAATACTGAGATGGATGATTAAACAATGGGAAAAAGGGGGTGAATTGAACAGGTATTTTTGTGCGACAAAAAAGGCCTGCGAGAGTAAAATGAAGGAGAGTGAGTTAGAGGGTGGGCAGGGGAATAGGGGGGTGGAATAGTTATCTGTATAAGGGAAGGGGATAGTATGTTAAAATTCTAATGGATTAGGGAATATAGGGACTGAGTACTTAGTTAGGTGGAGTTGGGTAAGAGGACAGGATTGCATGGTCTGTTTGTTTTAAAGTTAGCTGGAATGCAAGTGCTGAAATGCTGAGTGTTGTTGTTTGATTATTGATCAGGTGTAGGTCAGTAACAAGAATGTGACGCAAGTACAGAGCATAATAAGGACACTGGATGAACACTGAGTGAGTGAACTGCTTCAGCTAATGACTGCTAATTATTCTTATTATTATTATCCTTATTATTATTATTATTATTATTATTATTATCCATTTTATTATTATTATTTATTATTCATTTTATCGTTATTATTATTATTATTATTATTATTATTATTATTATTATTATTATTATTATTATTATTATTATTATTATTATTATTATTATTATTATTATTATTGCATGTGAACATGTATAGGGGCGAAGTCGCCTGTTATGTTCAATAAATGTATGTATGTATATAATTAGTACTTGTCTTCCTATTTATAGTAAAAATATGTGTTGCTTGACTGGATAGAACTGTCATTCTTCTTCTCGATGGTGTTGTTCGCCTTATGATACGGGGTCAGTCTTTCTGTATCTCGCCTTTCCGTTTGATTGATCTGCTGTATTGGAGAGACAAATCTCTATACGAGGGGGGTACAAAAAATAACCGAAATGATTTTGTTACTGGTAAATATTGGATTTCTTTACTCACATTCACTTACAGACCTTCAAAGTGTTCTCCCTCGGACAGAATACAACAGTTCCAGCGTTCACTCCACTGTGCGTCTTATGTAGTCTTATTGAGTACACCCGAAAATGTATTGTTTAATTCCTGATCACTATGAACTCGTCCAGCTCCTTGGCTGAATGGTCAGCGTAGTCGCCTTCTGTTCAGAGGGTCCCGGGTTCAATTCCCGACCGGGTCGGAGATTTTACCTTAAATGGTTATTTCCACTGGCTCCAGGACTGGGTGTTTGAACTGTTCTCTAAATTCCTGCAACCCACACACCACACACAACACTATCCTCCACTACAAACCATGCAGTTCTCATACACGGCAGATGCTGTCCACTCTCGTTGGAGGGTCTGTCTGACAAGGGCTGCACCAGGCGAGCATAACATGTCGTCGGACACTCCCGGTCCTAAAAGCCGTACGATAAATAAATAAATAAATAAATAAATAAATAAATAAATAAATAAATAAATAAATAAATAAATAAATAAATAAATAAATAAATAAATAAATAAATAAATAAATAAATAAATAAATAAATAAATACTACGGAACTGACGACCCCGAAGCTCCTTTCTCACTGTAGGTATCCGGAGTTCCGAATAATAGCGTTCCTACAGAATTCTAAAAGCACTTCAGTAAGTCGAAACTTGAGGTAGCATAGCCCTAATAACAAACGGTAAAAATGTTGGGTTGAAAGATCGAAAACGTTTAGAGGAAATAGTTTGTTCAGAAAAGTATGTGAATGATGGCAATCATAGTGATCAATTCCACTTTATTTCTGCAAGTTGTCATGTTATAAGGCAAATATATCAATGTTTATAGTTTGTAATACACCTCAGAAACAAATAAATTCTGAAACATTGTTAAAATCTTAAAAATATATCAAAGTCGGTAATACACTTCAGTTCTTCGTTTCAAGTGGGAAATTACTTATTCAGATGTGTTATATTCTTATCGGGTACTGCTGAATTTTAATTACACGTGTCCTGTTTTGTCCCTTCTTTTAGTCAAGAAAATCTTGAAAGATCACTTTCTGTTTGAAAAATCTGGTCACCCTATTTTAGACATCATTTTCTCACATTTGCAGAATTTTTTCTAAAAGTTTATTTTCGACACTCTCCTGAGTTAAAGAAACTGCGATGCACGCTCATCAGAAATAATCCGGTGAGCCTTTCCTCCCCCATACTGCTCCTCAGCCAGATCTTCACTCCTCGAAGCGCACTGAAGGACCGTTCTACAATGGACGCAGTGGCTGGCATTGTGCTCAAAATCGAGAGTGCCCACCTCATGGCCGGGAGGAAAATATTTGTTTCCTTTAAAAGGTCAGTGACACTTCGATACTCTTTGACTCGTCCTCAGTTAAATTCTTTTTCTTCCACAAATTGCCGTGTAGGTCCAGCTCCGTGATGATATCATCCAATTAATAAAACTTTACAAAAGATTTTGTTTTAAGTCACTGGTACTCATTTTGAGCATGTATAGAGGATACAGTTTTGTCCAAGGAAAAGATGGGGTACGTTGTTGAGAAAATCGAATATTTAGCGATGTTGTAAGCGAGTCAAGAAATGGTGTAATTAACGAACGCCAGCCTGATGGTGGATTGCTCCTGTGTGTCTGCTTTCGAGCAAGCCGTGTAACAGAAATTCCATGACGATGTCTTGTGCTTCTGAGGTAATTCGTCAGTGACTCGATCTGTGTCTTCATGGTCTGTTTTTAGTACGTCAATGATTCCGGTAATGTGCTCTCCCACATTGACCAAATCCATTCTGCTTGCTTGCAGGGCATTAACCACTGGTTCCAATATTGCCGAGCGTTCTACTGTTGCAGTTAGGGCAACGTGATCGAAGATTTTGTAACCGCTGAATTCAGCTGGTACATTGATTTTTTCGTGGCGTAGTTTCATTTGATAGATACCTCGTAGTTGCTCCAGTGCGTTGACAGGCCAGGGGAAATTTTCTGCGAATATTCGAATGATTTTGTACTTTTCAGACTATTTATTCCTGCACATTCGCGAAAGATTGGGATCCAGATTCCTACGAACAGTCGATTCCTTGAAGAAATTTTTGGTATCCTTTACAGTACCAATCTATTTCTAATTTCCGGTACATTATTTTTATCGTTGACCACAATTGTGGATGGATCAGATTCTCGAGAGTATTTTTTCCTCAAAATCGCTTGTATGCCACCCACTTTGCGTGCCATTTTAGAGCAGCCGTCGAAACCAACTCCTACACATTTTTCTGGTGGAAAATTATAGCTAAAAAAAAAAAAATTGTCAATTGCTTCTGCGATTCTGCTTCTTCTTCTTCTCGGATATTCCCTAGGTTTTCATCGCAGTAACGTAAGCCGCTAGACAGTTGTTGTTTCCGAGACACGTTGGTTATTTCGTCAGTTAAAACTGCGCAAACTGTTGCTTTCTTAGCATCATTTGTTATACTCTCCCTAATACCTTCGCCAAACAAACCCATCAGTTCATTTTGTACTTTTTGCGACGTGTATATGGCATTCCGACGACACTTCTCTGGCGTGATCCTTCAATTTTTTATCGCCAGAGTCCACTCGTAAGTTCAGAAATTTGAAGAAAACCCTTTCATCTCCTTCTTTTCCCCTAAGAGGGATTTCATGTGTGCCGCAGAAAACTGCACAGGAAATAATAGATGATATTTGCTCGTTGTCTTCGATTATGTTTTGTTGAAATGTTTGCACTTTAACATCGCCAGGCACATCTTCGAAAAAAGCCTACGCAGCGGCTGTTGCAGTTTTGTGAATGTTGGTGGTGACTTGATTCTGACAATCCTGCTGCATTTTCTTGAACTTTGTGAATGGCCTAGTTATGAATGATCCTAAAACTCCCTGAACACTGAAAGTGGCAGGATGGAATAAAACAGTGGTTGCAGAGAGCACCCTTCAGTCGCTTGGAGTTCATTAGCCCTAGTTCGTATTGATCTAATCAGCCATAGCTCAATTTTTTTCGCAAATTGCTTGCATCAATGGAAGAATTGTAATTATTAGGCGAAGTCCACGGACATTTTTTAACAACTCCTTTCTCTTTTTTTCACCATTAGCTGGGAAGATCGTCCTACATATCATTGCAATATCATTCCAGGTAATTTTCGTGGCAGGAGTCATTCTCTTCAGTTTCGGGACTGACTACAGAGGCAGACACGTTCAGATGTTGATGGATAAAGTTCGACCCAATGGGCAGCTATTTCTGCAGGTGCTATATAATTTGACAGTTGTCCGGTATCACTTACAGACGAGCTTGACGATTTTTTTTTTTTGCTAGTTGCTTTACGTCGCACCGACACAGATAGGTCTTATGGCGACGATGGGACAGGAAAGGGCTAGGAGTGGGAAGGAAGCGGCCGTGGCCTTAATTAAGGTACAGCCCCAGCATTTGCCTGGTGTGAAAATGGGAAATCACGGAAAACCATTTTCAGGGCTGCCGACAGTGGGGTTCGAACCTACTATCTCCCGAATACTGGATACTGGCCGCACTTAATCTTGACGATCTAATTTCCTCGCTTCCACTGTCACGTCCCATTTTCCTTTTTAAGAGCTGTAGTTCCTACAAAACATAGTCACATAGTATTAGTAACTTATACAAATAAAAAGCTATGATTGGATTCTACAGTTCAGTAGAGTTGAACATTAAAAAGGAAAATTGAATTTCCCGTCAGGTATTGTCTTCATCGTTCGTTTGATTTAAGGTATCATTTTTAACAGAATCCAGCATGCGCTAGGATAGCCTACTTGGTTAGGTGTTCACTTTCACGAATGTATTATTATTATTACTATTATTATATGCGAATAAACCGGGCGAGTTGGCCGTGCATTTAGAGGCGCGCGGCTGTGAGCTTGCATCCAGGAGATAGTGGTTCCGAATCCCACTGACGGCAGCCCTGAAGATGGTTTTCCGTGGTTTTCCATTTTCACACCAGGCAAATGCTGGGGCTGTATCTTAATTAAGGATACGGCTACTTCCTTGCAACTCCTAGGTCTTTCCTATCCCATCGTCGCCAAGAGACTTATCTGTGTCCTTGCGACGTAAAGCCACTAGCAAAAAAGAAAAAAATGTGCGAATAAGCCCATTAGGACTACCCAGACTACTTGAGGGTGCATCTGCCTTTCTTCGTGCCCATATTTCTTTCATTCTTTTACTGTGGGCTTCCTTTCTGTCTTCAGGCCAGGTTGTTCCATTCTTATTCTTTGGCCTTTCCTCTTGGTCAACTTGCCATTTATGAATTTTGGATCTGAAGGTTAGCCTGTTTTGGACAACTGCTGATGTAATTCCTGCCTGTTCCAAATCGGTTTTGATTTTGCCAACACATTTCATCATGTCTCTTTTAGCCTTTACTCCTATTTTCATAGAATTCGACTATTTGTTTTGTAAGCCTGTCTGGATGCATTCTTTAAATATGTCCATAAAATACTAACCTGTGTTTCCTAATGTCACTGAATATTTGTGTATTGTTTGATTTCCTGTCCGCCTCTGAGTTGGTATTGTCCGTCGGCGAGTTTTGGGCCTAGATTTTTCTTATGATTTTGCGTTTCTTTTTCTCAATGTTGTCCAAGTCTACTTTCCCGTTCTCACCCATAAAGACATTATGGTTTAATGACTGTATTGTAATGTCTTAGTTTTGTGTGCTTGAAGATACATTTTTTGTTGTAGATATTTTGGGTTAGTTTCCATCTTTTGGCATCTAATTTAATTGTCGTTTGTTCTGATCCACTTTCCTGAATTGCTTCACCAAGATACTTAAATTTTGATATTCGTTTATTATTATTATTATTATTATTATTATTATTATTATTATTATTATTATTATTCATCTTATCCCGCTTTCAGCGAAGTCGATGTTTCTGGCAAGTCTTTTCCACTTTATCCTATCCCACGTATCACCTTCCCCGATGTTCTTCTCCTTCAGATCTTCGCGTACATTGTCTGTCCACCTCCTTCTTGGTCTCCCACTATTTCTCGTCTCATCCACCGTCATATCCATTACTCTCCTCCCTACATAGCTTTCATCCATTCGCATAATGTGTCCATACCATAGCAATCTTCTCTCCTGTACTTAGATACTTCTGTCACTTTAACTGTTCATCTGATTTTCTCATTTTTGATGCGATCCATTCTAGTGACACCACTCATCTATCTTAGCATCTTCACCTCTGCAACATCTAATTTATTGCGTTGTGCCTTTGTTGTTGTCCAAGTCTCTGTACCACACAACATGGCTGGCCTCACTGCTTTCTTGTAGCCTTTTCCTTTAACTCTTATGCCAATTTTTTTTGTCATACAGGATGCCAGACATTCTTTTCCAGTTCATCCATGCAGACTGCACTCTGTGGTTAATCTCCGCGTTTAGGTTGCCATCCTTAGACACAAAAGATCCTAAATACTTGAAACGTTCCATTGTTTTTAAGCATGTACAATCCATCTCTAACGATTCATTCTCCTCACCCCCGAGGCACAGGTATTCAGTTTTTTAATTAATTTTTAGGCCTCTGTTTTCCGAGAATTTTCTCAAGCTTTCCAACCTCTCTTCCAATTATATCCTACTGGTGCTATACAAAACAATATTATCAGCAAACATCACGTAATTATTATTATTATTATTATTATTATTATTATTATTATTATTATTATTATTACTAGCAAATATACCCGTGCTTCGCTACGGTATTCTACATTGTATACGGACATCGACGTAAATACTGTGCGTGCAGTAAATGAGATAGTTTTAAAATTGCATGTCTCTTAGCCTTATTCGAGAAATAGCATGGGGAGGTCCCCATCCGTTGTTTCCAATATAAAGTGAGGGTTGCGGAGTTGTGATGATAACGGCAGGCTCACTTACCTACTGCCATTCACAATCGAGTTGGCAAGTTTACATTATAATTGCAGGCCCCATTGCCTACTGCGCGGTCACAATCGATTTGGAGAGTTTTAGTTACAATGGCAGACCCATTTCCTACTTTCAGACAGATTACAGTTGAGGAGTTTTTATTATAATAGCAGGCAACTTCCCTACCACCAGTCAAAATTGAGTTGTGCAGTTATCATTATAATGACAGGCCCTTTTTACTGCTGCCAGCCAGCTTACTGCCAGTCACACAGAATTAGTGAGTTTCCATGAAAATAGCAGGCCACTATGCCTAATCCTAGTCAAATTTTAGATTGAACATTTGTTTATAATGGCGGGCACCCTGGCCTGGAGCCAAACAAAATAGGGTAGGGGATTTTCGAACAAAACTGCATGATCCCATGCCTTCTGCAAAACAAATCGAGAAGTGAATTATTCATTAAAATGGTAGGCCCTCCTTACTAATGCCAGTTACACAGCAGTTGGAGAAGGACCCCATTCGTACTGCCAGCAGTCAAAATCGGTTTAGGGAGTACTGATTACAATAGCAGACACACCCTTTCTCGATCGCTACAAATCGACATCAATGAATATATATAGATGGACATACGAAAGTATATGCATGTTTACAATATTGCAGACCTTCATTTACAGATTAACTGCTGCTAAACGGTACGTCATATTGACAAAGGATTGCACCGTAAGGCGCAGTATTTAGCGATCTAAATGGCTGGTCCTATAATATTTTCTCGCATCTCATCTATTCATGGGTCAGTTTGAGTCAGACACGTTGAATAGCTTGAAATTTGTGTAAGATTATCTTACATTGCATTACTTTTCGGATGATTATGTGACATAGCATTTGGCTCACGTATGGGTACTGGGTGGGCCAATGTTCGTGTAGAGTTTGATCATACTATCTTTCCTGTAAGTGACTGAAAGTATGAATTATATAGGTAAAGAGTCCTAATTTACTTAAAATCGAGAAATAGAGACGAATCTAACGTATAAGCGATACAGATACGACAAAAAGTCATAAGACCAAGGTTGAAGATCACTCCTAATTCAACGAAGATTGTGCCATCCGTTATGTGATAGAACTTCCCGTTTATCCCACGAAATACCTCGAAACGAAGGTCTGCACCAAAATTAAAATTGCTTCCATATTTCTTTATTCTTCGGGGATAAAAAATGAAAAAATTAAAGATCTGTGAAGTTTTTCGTTCGTTACATACTGAAACGTATAATTTTGCCAAATTTCAATTTTCTTGCTTGTCTGGCAGATTATGCTGCAATATGGATTTTGGGTGAGGGGGTAAAAATTATGACTTTCAGGAAATTAAACAAAAAAATATGCAGACGATCATTATTACCCCTCAAACGGGTATCTGTACGAAAATTTCATCAAAATAGTCAATGTACAGGCACACACAGTCCTTACGATTTTATTTACACTGACTGACAGAGCAAATGCAACACCAAGAAGGAGTGGTTCGAAAGGGATGAAAGTTGGGGAAAAACAGAGACGGCACGAACGAATAATTGATGTTTATTTCAAACCGATATGCAGGTTACACAATGCGGACGGCATCGACTCAGTAGGATGTAGGACCACCGCGAGCGGCGATGCACGCAGAAACACGTCGAGGTACAGAGTCAATAAGAGTGCGGATGGTGTCCTGAGGGATGGTTCTCCATTCTCTGTCAACCATTTGCCACAGTTGGTCGTCCGTACGAGGCTGGGGCAGAGTTTGCAAACGGCGTCCAATGAGATCCCACACGTGTTCGATTGGTGAGAGATCCGGAGAGTACGCTGGCCACGGAAGCATCTGTACACCTCGTAGAGCCTGTTGGGAGATGCGAGCAGTGTGTGGGCGGGCATTATCCTGCTGAAACAGAGCATTGGGCAGCCCCTGAAGGTACGGGAGTGCCACCGGCCGCAGCACATGCTGCACGTAGCGGTGGGCATTTAACGTGCCTTGAATACGCACTAGAGGTGACGTGGAATCATACGCAATAGCGCCCCAAACCATGATGCCGCGTTGTCTAGCGGTAGGGCGCTCCACAGTTACTGCCGGATTTGACCTTTCTCCACGCCGACGCCACACTCGTCTGCGGTGACTATCACTGACAGAACAGAAGCGTGACTCATCGGAGAACACGACGTTCCGCCATTCCCTCATCCAAGTCGCTCTAGCCCGGCACCATGCCAGGCGTCCACGTCTATGCTGTGGAGTCAATGGTAGTCTTCTGAGCGGACGCCGGGAGTGCAGGCCTCCTTCAACCAATCGACGGGAAATTGTTCTGGTCGATATTGGAACAGCCAGGGTGTCTTGCACATGCTAAAGAATGGCGGTTGACGTGGCGTGCGGGGCTGCCACCGCTTGGCGGCGGATGCGCCGATCCTCGCGTGCTGACGTTACTCGGGCTGCGCCTGGACACCTCGCACGTGCCACATGTCCCTGCGCCAACCATCTTCGCCACAGGCGCTGCACCGTGGACACATCCCTATGGGTATCGGCTGCGATTTGACGAAGCGACCAACCTGCCCTTCTCAGCCCGATCACCATACCCCTCGTAAAGTCGTCTGTCTGCTGGAAATGCCTCCGTTGACGGCGGCCTGGCATTCTTAGCTATACACGTGTCCTGTGGCACACGACAACACGTTCTGCAATGACTGTCGGCTGAGAAATCACGGTACGAAGTGGGCCATTCGCCAACGCCGTGTCCCATTTATCGTTCGCTACGTGCGCAGCACAGCGGCGCATTTCACATCATGAGCATACCTCAGTGACGTCAGTCTACCCTGCAATTGGCATAAAGTTCTGACCACTCCTTCTTGGTGTTGCATTTGCTCTGTCAGTCAGTGTATATAGATAGATAAGGAATCTGCTCCACGTACAACACATTTTGGCTACGTCCGCTGGACTTAACCTGCAAAACTAACCGTTCATGATATCTCACTTATTAATCCTCCTGTCGAAAAATTCACATGAGAACAAAAGTTCTAGAAATGGACTTCCATTAAGGATTGTAGATTTCGATTAATTTCGGATGTGCATATTTTGAGGAAGTGCAAAATTATGGTTCCGGTTTCGGATAAACCCCCAGTAAATTTAGGTATTCAGAAATAATATTGGTCCTAAAACCTACACAAGGACAGGTGTATTCTATATATCAAGTTTGGTAGAAATATATTCAGTAGTTTTCAAGTTATAAAAACTCATAAATCAAACCGACAAACAGACACCAAAGTTAAGAAATATGCAGATGGTCATTATTACAACTGAAACGGATAACTGTACGGAAATTCCGCCAAAATAGCCAATGTATAGATGACGGTCGTTGCGATTATATTTATATAGATGACAGATAAGCATGGGCACGTTTGAAAGTGCAAACCTTCATTTCGATTTACTGCTCTTAAACGGTACATCGTACCAACAAACGGTTTGCACCCTCAGACGTCCCTTTCATCGCTCTACATGTTTGGTGTTAAAACATTTTCTCGTATCTCACATATTTATGGGTTCGATTGAGTTACGACATTTGAATGGGGTGAAATTTGGGTACATTTTCATCATTTTACATTATTTTTCACATACTTATGTGGAAGCTAGAATCATGAAATTGGGTTCGCATATAGCCATTGATCGTGTCAATGAGCGTGCCAAATTCTATGACTCTACCTTTCCTATAAGTCAGTCAAACTAAGTAATACACGTGTGAAAAGCACAAAATTTACCAACCATCTAAATATACAGCCAAATCTACCCTATAAGGGAGAGAGAGAGAGAGAGAGAGAGAGAGAGAGAGAGAGACGAAAAAATATCACAGGACAAAAGTTGTAGATCACTCGAAATTGAACGGAGATCGTGCCCTCCGTTTTGACTTACCGTTTAGCCGCGAAATACCTGGAAACGAAGGTCTGCACCGTCATTAAATTGCCTATGTTTCGATATTATTTGGCATAAAAAGTGAAATATTTAAAGATCTTGGAAGTTTTCCGTAGGTTACCGACTAAAACGTATACATTTGCTTAATTTCAATTATTCAGCTCGTGTGACAGATTGTGAGGCAATCTTGATTTTGGGCGAGGGGGGGGGGGGATAAAATTTAGGACTTCCAGGAAACAATAGCTAAAAAATATGCAGGTGATCATTATTACCCCGTAAACGGAAAGCCGTACGAAAATTTCGCCAAAATAGTCAATGCACACACACACGGTCTTTACGATATGATTTATCCAGATAGATGAGGAATCTGCTCCACGTATAACACCTTTTGGGCTATGTCCGCTAGACTTAGCCTGAAAACCGACCTTTCATGTTATCTCCCTTATTAATCCTCCCGTTGAACAATGCACATGAGAAAAAGAAGTTAGAATTGGATTTCCAAACAGTTTGATCGATTTCCAGTCAGGTTGGTCTTGTACTTTATATATTGTGGGAGAGTAACAATCACCATTTCGGTCCCCTATAAAATCCCAGTCCAACGCGGGAATTTGAAATGGTATAAACCTTAAAACCTACCCTTGGAGGGGTGGATGCTAAATATAAAGTTTGGTTCAAATACCTCAGTAGTTTTCAAGTTGTAAGAAATGCGCTTTACGCGCACCCGCTCTTGCGTTAAGTCCGGTGGGACTTGTACCGAAAAACGGTCCGTTAATGATATCTCCGTTATTAATCCTGGTATCGAAATGATGCACATGAGAAAAAAAGGTTTAGAAATTCATTTCCATTAAGGCAGGTAGATTTCCATTAAGTTTGGTTGTGTATATTTTGAGGGAGTGCAAAATCACGGTTTCGGTTTCGTATAAACCCCCAATTAGTTCAGGGATTTAAAAAATATTTGTCCTAAAACCTACCCAAGGACAGGTGGATTCTAAATATGGAGTTTGGTGGAAATATATCCAATGGTTTTCAAGTTATAGAAAGACGAACAGACCAACAGACAAACAAACAAAGAAACAAACAAACAAACTAACTAACAGACACCAAGGAAACCTACCCTTGGACATATGGATGCTATATATAAAGTTTGGTTCAAATATCTTCAGTAGTTTTCAAGTTGTAAGAAATACGCTTTACACGCACCCGCTCTTGCGTTAAGTCCGCTGGGATTTGTACCGAAAAACGGTCCGTTAATGATATCTCCCTTATTAAATCCTGTTATCGAAATGATGCACATGAGGAAAAAGGTTTAGACATTAATTTTCATTAAGGCAGGTAGATTTCCATTAAGTTCGGTTGTGTATACTTTGAGGGAGTGCAAAATCACGGTTTCGGTTTCGTAAAATTCCCCACTCAGTTCAGGGATTTAGAAACTATATTTGCGCTAAAACCTACCCAAGGACTGGTTGATTCTAAATATGAAGTTTGGTTGAAATATATCCAGTAGTTTTGAAGTTATAGACAGACAGACAGACAGACAGACAGACAGACAGACAGACAGACAGACAGACAGACAGACAGACAGACAGACAGACAGACAGACAGACAGACAGACAGACAGACAGACAGACAGACACCAAAGCTAAAAATGATGCAGATGGTCATTATTACACCTGAAACGGATAACTGTACGGAAATTTCGCCAAAATAATCAATGTACAGACACATGGTCGTTACGATTTTATTTATATATTATTATTATTATTATTATTATTATTATTATTATTATTATTATTATTATTATTATTATTATTATTATTATTATTTTAGCTCTTAGGTGGGGAAGGCAGCTGCCTCCTGCCCCTCGCTTTGCACGCCCTTGACAGGAAATCGAATGCCAGATGGTTGTTCTTCCTTGCCTGCCTTATCCAACTGCATGAGTCAAACAGATGGACTGTGGTGCCCACGATTTACCAGTATCTACCTTTGAATCGAAGTATAGTTCATATGCTTACTTAAGAAATGGTGTAAAAGTCTTCCGATGGGATTTTTCTGTTAGAAAGCCGCACACATAGAAAAACAGATCCGGTAAATTTATGCAAGGTATGGACGCCATAATATCGCCTCAAACTGGAAACAGAAGAAATTAAAGTACTGTATAGTAATGCGATATCGAAAATATTTTGATGTATTAAATTAAATATAACTATATTCACATGTGCTGAAAATACTGTATGGCGTTACACGAAAATTTACTAAAAATGCGGGGATAAAAAGTGGATGAACAGCGTCCCATGAAAATTTTGTCGATATCTTCAAAAGCCTGATGTGATTGAACAAAACGGTTTTCAGATTTGAAATAAGCATGTAGAACTACACTAGAAAAAGTAAACACCATTTCAGATATCTACATCTTATTTTGGAGGATGGTTGACCAGTTTTACTTGCTTTTAAAACAATAATCACCACCACCACCATGATCAACCACCACAGTTTTGTATCTACTTATTATAAACAAAGGACAAAATTATTACAGCAATCAACAAATAACACTGTTGTCCCTTTGGCCGTTTACCTATTTACTGTAAACATAAGACAAATAGCTTTTTCTAGGAAAACGGGACAAACAGTTGTCCCAACGGAACCTGTTGGGAATCCTGGACTATATTCTGAAAGATGACACTATCCCGTTCAAAATGAGACATCTGATCAGTAGAATGCAGATGTTTCCACTTGCCTCTTCTCTTGACCATTCGTTCGGTACCCTTACCATTTTGACATTGCAGCACGACTTTTTATTTCACAGACTCGTGAAAAATTATTACAGCACTGAACAAGTAATGTTAATATAAGGAAATATCTACATTGGAGTAATGATATAATCCGGGTTGTAAATAAAGGCTATAATTGAAAATGGAATTAATGAATGCACCATATGAGTGATCCATATTCTAGTCGAATGCTTACACGAAAGAGCTGTGTAATCATTTTATTGTAAGAGAGTCAGTCAAAAAGTAAATTTCCCTGATTATTTGTAGATGAACGGATAAAGAAAGTTCAAGATAAAGAACACATTTATTTAGGAACCTCTCATTTATGACGTAATCACTAAAGCTATTGCAGCGAGCTCTCTTACTTTGTTACAGAGAAATGAAATGGGGAAATTTACTTAATGAAATATCTACATGGAGCGGGAACATAGAACAGGCCCTGCAACGAACGTGGGGACGAGTGAAAAACCGGAAACATCAGCTATATAATGAAGTAGCTGTTACTCGCGGCTTAGCTCGCGTGGATTTCGTAATTTGATAAAAATAATCGTCCCTCGGTAATGCACTAAAGAAAAACCTTAAAGTATAAAATCTCACCAAACAATTGAGTTTCTTTTACCCCAGAACCTCTTTTTTCAACCACCTTTGTGATATTGCCTTTTGGAGTTGAGATGACCATGGTACTGGCAGAATTAACGCTGAAACATGGGACATAGAACTGTGAGAAAGAGTCCTCTTTCAAGCGTAAAACAAACAAAAAAAGTACCTGTTTTTACGCCTGTAATATGTTAAGTGTTTGATATACTCATTTTAAAAATTTACCCCATTTTCACTTCTTTTAACTCCCTTTACGTGGATTTTATGAAAACAAAAATGTGTACTACTTTATTTTTAAAAGAGTTTACAAATACAAATTTTTACGTCTGGAACGTCAAATGTTTGAGATATACTCATTTTAAAATTCACTTCGGTTTTCACTTCTTTTCACCCCCTTATGTAGATTTTCAGAAAACAAAGAATTTGTGTTTCTTTATTTTTAAAGGAGATTCAAAACACCAATTTTCACGTCTTTAAACTATTAAGTTTTTTTTAGATATATGTATGTTCATTTTAAAAATCCACCCGCCTTTTCACCCCTTTGTGACAGAATATCCAAAAATGCTTCGTTTGTGAGCACCTACATTGTAATATAAGTGTATCCCCAAAATTTCACTTTATGTCCAGTAGTTTTGGCCCGGCGATGATGAGTCAGTCAGTCAGTCACTCAGTCAGTCAGTCAGTCAGTCAGTCAGGACATGTTATTTAATATATATCCTTTATATACTTTAATTAAGAGACATATTTATTTAGATGTTTCAGGCCTATACTGCTTTATGGGGCTATATTCCCAAGACTCTACTTTCTAAACTAGAAGTTTTGAAAAACAAACTACTACGAAAGATGACACGTACTCCACGACTGAGATCTCATAGAAGGATACATTCCGACGTCTATATTCCGACTATTAGATCTCAGATAAACAAGATAGCTAAGATGTCCTAGGCTATAATACTCTTCGCTCAGTTTAACGACCGGGGAATATTAATTCTAAAACAGGTCATAGGAACTACGAAGGCGAATACCCATTATAAACATCGCGGCCCTTGGCTCACTTATGACCTGGTCTATTTCGGACTATTCCAAATTATAGCACTACAAAATCACTAAATAACTCAAAATTGAACACTGAAAAGAGCCGTTTGTTAGGGAAAGCTTCTTACTCTTCACGTTCATTAAATTATACAGTATTATATTACAAATTAGCTGAGGTATGGGGTTCTTTTCTGGCCTGAGGGAAAATTAGATCTCCAAATTATTCTTCCCCCTCCTCTGGCCAGTGTAGTGAATTGAGATTTTCCGACTCATCGGGTACTCCTAGGAAACAGGTGAGTAAAAGGGCATAGTTTTCGCCCTTGGACTTTCTACTATTCGCCCCCAACAAAAAAGAAATCAAAATACAAAACAACTTACTTTTGGACATTCTTGTATCAGGATTAGTGAAGACACGTGAATTTCTTACTGTCTATCTCAGTAAAACAAAATCACAAACATGCTACGAACATTAAACATTCAAGAATGTCGCCAGAAAGCTGCCACTGCAATGGATGCAGCAAGATGGAGCTACAGTTCACAACGCGATTGGCTCACTTGCCCTTCGTAGACCGCTTAATTTTCCGTTCCCTTCCCTCTCTTTGGATTCCAGATGTACATGTGGGACTTAGTGAACGAATCCGTTTTACGATGAGATGGCCCATCTGGGAACTGCGAGAGAAGATAGAGTCACTTTTTGTGTCCTTGTGGCAACCTATGTTCATCAACATTTTCGACAATCATGTGTGAGACGTGAAGGTGGATATTTTGAACAGATGTTGTGCAGATGCAGGTTAGATAAGTGTTGCCGTCGTCGCCTTGCATATTGATATTGATATTTAGAGAGTCCGACACCTTAGCTGAATGGTCAATGCACTGCCCTTCAGTTCATAGGGTCCCGGGTTGGATTCCCAGCTGGGTCGGGGATTTTAATCGCGTCTGGTTAATTATTCTGGCCCGGGAACTGGGTGTTTGTGTGTGTGTGTTTTGTGCTTGTCCCAACACTCTCCTCTTCATATGCATACAACGCGCCACACTACCAACCACTATAGAAGCACGCAATAGTGATTACATGCCTCCACATAGGGTTGGCATCAGGAAGGGCATCCGGCCGTAAAACAAGACCAAATCCACATATGTGTGACACAGGTATGGGAAAAGCGGCAGAAAAATAATAATAATAATAAGTGGAAGATATTTAGAGCATGTTTGTGATTCAGTACTGTTTGTTTTGCCGCATACTGTATTTATTACTCAGTAAAACAATAGTTATCATCACCTTCATACATGAAATATATATCCTAGACATGACACTTTCTTTTCTGATGTAAACTCATTTAGTTTCGAGCTAAGACCGTCATGAGGGTGGGTCAGTAGTAATATACTGGCCTACTGCGCTCGCTCAATGTCCGGATTACCAACACTCCAGTCCTAAGGGCTGGTTTCAAATCCCACCCGGCATGTCCAGCAGAATTAATGGTTAGACTGTGGCTGAGCGTTACATCTGTTAAGTTACAGTCACAGATGAGTTATTGTATCAAAGCTAAAGGGTGACTTCACCGTAACATGGCGTTACCCAGCTTGGAGCAGATTAATACTTCCACGCTTGACAGCAGTAATGATTTTCCTGAATTTCACTCCCTCTTCTCCCTCCAACTGATGGGTGTCTCTCTGGCAGGCGCTGAGGGTAATTCAAACACTATCAAAATGTATGTAATTACACTTCCAGGAAGGTCAGAGATATCAATTCAAATTTAACATACAGAGAGAAGATGGCTCTCTATGTAATTACTAATGAAGTAAGATCTTTGTGTTTATTTCATAATAAAATATTTTTTACCCATCTCCGATGCGATGAAATGTCCAGAGAGCACGGTGTTTCCTGGTATGGGCTAGCAGTAGTGGCGATTGGGGAGGGGTCGAGGGGGTAGCAGTTGCCCTTCCCCACTTTATGGAGGAAACATTACATTTTTATTCCATTTTATCCGGCTGAATCTAAGATTTTTGAAAATGATTAAAACAAGCAATTTGTACAACCCTTGTTGTATTATCGGCTAATTATTTCCTTTGCTTTTTTACAATTAGCGGAAATACGCACAAAATGTCATTCGGCGCAGCTAACCGATTTGTATAGCGCCACAGCAAGTGGTGGGCACTTTGCATGTGCTGTGATGAAGGGTAGCAGGGGTATATTTTTTATCCAAGGTTATGGGCACTTGAGATATGATTCACCCGCTTGCCGCGCGCATTCGTCGGTATGGTAGTCTGTTTAGTATCTGTTAGTTTCTTAGTGTGTAGTCAAATGCTAAAAGATTTTTAATTGTGTAAAATGGAAGCAAACGAAATTATGTACAATGCCCGTAACAACTTATGGAGCAGAAACTTGGAAAATGACAAAGAAGGATGCGAGTCGAATACAGGCAGCCCAAATGAAGTTCTTGAAGATTATGATACAGAAGAGTAAAAGAGACAAAACGAGGAATGAGAAAATCCGGGAAGAAATTGGAGAGAAAAAAGTTAATGATGGAATAGAGCCGATTAAGGTGGTGTGGGCACATAAAGCGAATGAGTTATGAAGGAATGCCAAGAAAGGTGATGGAAATGCAAGTACAAGGAAGGAGAGACCGTGGAAGACCACGATTGAGATGGAAGGACACAATGCAACGAAGTATTAGAGAAAGAAACCTGGACTGGGACACAGTTTTGGAGGAGGAGTGGTGGAAAGACCGAAGAAAGTGGAGTAGAACCATATTTGACCCTACCCGGCTACAGCTGGATAATGGGAAATTATGAATATGATGATGATGATGATGATGATGATGATGAATCACGCCGTACATCTATTTAATTGCAGTACATGTGTAATATTGTTCCTGACCGAGCTCGATAGCTGCAGTCACTTAAGTGAGGCCAGTAGCCAGTATTGTGGGCTCGAACCCCACTGTCGGCAGCCCTGAAGATAGTTTTCCGTGGTTTCCCCATTTCCATACCAGGAAAATGCTGGGGATATACCTTAATTAAGGCCATGATCTCTTCCTTGCCACTCCTAGCCCTTTCCTGTCCCATCGTCGCCATAAGTCATGTCTGTGTTGGCGCTACGTAAACCAACTTGTACAGAAATAAAATAAAAACATGTTCCTTTGGTGAAAATTTTATTGTATAGTATTTAATCAAAATCTCAAAAAGCTATTATTACCACAGTTAATTTGGTAAAATGGCAACCTTTACCTCTGTTGAAATTCGCTCGGACAGCATAAAAATCTTTGTAGCTTTTTTCAGTTTTGATATACAACCTCTGACAATAAAGTTCGGTGAATGAAGTCAGAACGGTCGATCCGGCAACACTGGCGACACACAACGCTGTACCTGCGTAGCACCAGATTTTGACCACCTGCTCCCAACGTTGTTCAGTTGAGCATCGTGTGTGTGCCGTCTAAGACCTGTTTGACACAGGTCGTGTTTAGTGCGTTGGTTCTGAACTGCGAGCAGAAAAACGAACGACCAAAAGGTCAATGTACAGTTTTGTTTTAAGCTTGGCAAGACACCAAAGGAAACGCATGCGATGCTGGTACGTGTTTATGAAGATCAAGCACTGTCCTGGAAGTGTGTGTACGAGTGGTTCGCCCGTTTTAGAGGAGGCCGGAAAAGTGTTTTTGACAAGACCGGCAACCGTCGTCAGTGACGAAAACATTGAGAAGGTGAGGACATTAATCACGAACGATCGGCGATTAACTGTGCGCATGATAGCGGATGAACTGCTTAGGATCAATATTCGGTTATAGGAAGATAAGTTAAGGACTGGAATGATGGCAAAGGGAGATGTTCGATAAATTTCCCACTTATTTGAAAACTTTTAAGAGAATACTGATCGGGAAAGTTGGCCGTGCGGTTAGGGGAGCGCAGCTATTAGCTTACATCCAGGCTCGAATCCCACTGCCGGCAGTCCTGAAGATGTTTTTCCGTAGTTTCCCATTTTCACACCAGGCAAATGCTGGGGTTGTACCTTAATTAAGACCACGGCCGCTTCCTTCCCACTCGTAGGCCTTTCCTATCCCATCCTCGCAAGACTATCTGTGTCGGAGCGACGTAAAGCAAATTTAAGAAAAGAGAAGACTGATAGTGCTGCCACCTGGGCGATAATCAGTGGAGATTGTTTGACTGGTCTGTATATCGGCAGTCGCTGGTTGTGTTGACCGTAAGGTGAGCTCGGTAGAGAAGAACCTACTGGTGGCTGTCTTGATAACTGTAGGCCTTACATTACTTTTTTAACAAAACCGTCTTAATTTCTCAGAATGAAATAGATAACACATAACAAAAATAGTCCGACTCGTTGGCTGAATGGTCAGCGTACTGGCCTTCGGTTCAGAGGGTCTCGGGTTCGATTCCCGGCTGGGTCGGGGATTTTAACCTTCGTTGGTTAATTCCAATGGCCCGGGGGCTGGGTGTTTGTGCTGTTCCCAACATCCCAGCAACTCACACACCACACATAACACTATCCTCCACCACAATAACACCCAGTTACCTACACATGGCAGATGCCGCCCATCCTCATCGGAGGGTCTGCCTTACAAGGGCTGCACTCGGCTAGAAATAGCCAAACGAAATTAAAAAAAATTAACAAAAATATATTACACTAACAGCATTTTTGGGTACTACTACACAATCAAATTTTTGTAATAATATGTACGTTTAAACAGAGGAAAACGCCCATGTATTATTGTTTTTGAGCATCCGTATTTACAGAGTACTTATTAAGATACATGCTAATGAAATCATAGGTAAATATGTTAGATTTATGAGGCAACTCTTCCTTGGCTGAATCATAAGGGTTCTCTGGGTAGGAAACTACCTTTACAGCGGATGTGAGCTCGTTTTATTTCTTGGCAACTGTCTGTGCTTGTTGCCCTTGTAAACAAATTACCTGTCCGCATTATTTGGCCATTACCGCATTCACTTTCCGTAGGGAAATCTTGGCTCAACTGATGGTACCATTTCCAGAGCATCACCCAACACTCCCCAGGAGTGATTAAGAGGTAAGCAATTCACAATGCTTTTCAATGTTGGTCAATTTCTGCTTCACGAATCTCCGAGATTAAGGTTCTGTGAAGATTGTTAGTTGGCACTGCATTGCTCTTCGCTGAATAACAAAATTTCTGTCGTTCCTCAGAGTGGTCCATAGACAGCTACTCAAGATCAAAGAGCTGAACGCATGTGGGTCTGGTCAACTTACCCATGGAAGAATGGGAAATTTCAGTATACGAACCAATGGTGTTCACATTTCAACTCTTAGTATTTATGTTTCGTTAGCCCATAAACACATAGACTACATACATACATACATACATACATACATACATACATACATACATACATACATACATACATACATACATACATACATACATACATACATACATACATACATACATACATATATACTGTACATACATATATACATACTGTACATACATACATACACAAGTACATCATCGCTGTAGACTGTCATGCCTTTCAGTGTTTACTCTGCAAGCCTTCGGGAACGTTCCTATTTCGATGGAGTTGTCCCATGTCCCTGCAAGACTCCGTTGGGACAAGAAGTTAAAAATTAAACATATCCAGAATTTTATTTGGGTTCTTATTTTTCGTCATGTTTTCGGCACATGTGTTCGGGTTGAAGTAGGCTACTATTATACTGATGAGTTTAGTTGATATCGCCATTGTGGTCTGTGTTTTTAGGACCGTCCGCATTTCAACGGCTTACCCCTCCCTTGGGTCGCCCTCTCCTTCCCTGTCTTGCTAAAATGTGCGCACCATAGATCGAAGGGGCAGAGGAAAGAACCCTACAGGATACTTAAATCAAACAAAATTGCACCTAAAAATTCCGCAGTCAATCCGCAGCAATGGACGGAACACTTCCAGGAACTATTCGGAAATAAAACATCGAATGAATTTGAAATAAAGGACATACCAATACACACATTACAACCTATCTCAACAGACGAAGTGAAGAAATGTGTAATGGACTTCAAGTCCAAAAAATTCGCAGGCCTGGATGGGATTCACAACGAACACCTAAAGACAACACTGATAGACATCATAGATCCACTAACCCTACTATTCAACGAATGCATGAAAAGAAAAACAATACCCAGCATATGGAGAAAGGAAAAACTAAGCACGCTAAACAAAGGAAAAGGCAAAGGCAACAAGAACGTCCCCAGTTCATACAGGGGAATAGCACTGGATGTAATACCTTCAAGCTCTTCTCAAAGATCATACTACATTGCATACGACCAAGAATAGCAAGAGAGATACCACCAAGCCAGTACGGGTTCATGGAAGGCAAATCGACCTTACAGGCCATCGAAGAAATCATAGTTGAAATGGACAGCGCACTAACACAACCAACCAGCCCACTGTACACCATTTTCATCGACTGCGCAAAAGCATTTGACAGCATTGACAGAAAAATACTCACACAAAAACTTGAGGAAGCACTACCCGACTTACATCATACCTAACGCAAACCAGGTGGAAATCTACGATGGCACCTCCACCACTCCCGCTCTAACTCAGACGAGAGGAGTCCTGCAAGGAGACCCAATGAGCCCTATGCTATTCAAGCTGATGACGTCAGACACCATAAACGAACTGGGGACCGAAAAGGACGCAGACGACATGGCGCTGATATCCAGGGATCCCACGGATATGCAGACTGCATTCAATAACCTCAGAGCATGGGCGGATAAAACTCACTAACCACCAACAGTGCTAAGACAAACGTTATGAAGTTTTACCGTATACCTACAAGTTGCACGTTATGTGGCATTGTGGGAGGGGTCCAAGTTGTGAGCTCGAGAAATCTGGTAGGCTTACTGTGATTGAACTAATTTCTCCACAGTTCTGTATTTGCACCTAGCTCTGATGCCTCATTTAGTTCCCCTTTATTCACAATAATTCCCAGGAAACAAGAGTTTTCTGAATATTTTTGTGAATATCGTCGTTGCGGCTAGAAAAGCCGCTACGTGATAATATTTCTGCCAAGAACTCTGACCAGAAAGGCTCTGTCATCTAAGGTTCAGTATTGCATGAACGATATCAACGAATTTTTGTTCAAAGTGATACATGTGCTGTGGGTCAGTATTTCTCCCCTCAACATTGACACATAGCGGTATTGCAAGGCACAAAAGGGTACTTGTGCGCTTTGCTACATTTAAAAATCGCAATGAATTTTCAGAAATAATTTCGACCATAAATTCGTATAACGAGTGGAGAGCAGTATGTTAATATAGGATTAAAAACGAAGGTAAACGAAGTCCACTCCGTTTTTTTTTTTTTTTTGCCGAAACACATTCAATAAGATATTGTACCATTTCACTGTTAGGAATGAACATCTTGGAACAAAAATGGACGCTATGCCGCGAAAAAATTAAACACGACACGCAAATTTAATCGTCAATGTCGAGAAGATTGTATTCATATCAGGTGAAAAAATGAAGGACACAGGATTGTTACAAATTCATTATTAAAAAAATTACTGAAGGAATCATCTCAAGCTGCACGGTACGAGGTACTGCTACGTAAAGAAGACGGCATTGATAGCAAAAGGCTCAAGTAGAAAATAATTTGGAATAACATCAAGAGAAAAGAGCAAGGCTACAGGAGTATTGCCTAGAAACGCGTGTTAATACGTTGAGAAATTGAAACGACTTGTTGGGAATCGTTACGTAACTGGCTACGTCACAAGACACCATGAAGAAGTAGCAGATATCATTCAAAGTCACTGGAAAAAAATAATAAAACCTACGGCAAATGAAGATATAGAAAACTAAATCGAATTATAATTGAGGATTTCGTAGACATATTCGTAGTCTGCAAGACGTTAGCTGGATTTAATTGAAAGAAGCATTCTTTTCAATACGTTTATGGACGTTAGAAGGCTTTGAATACTAAGATGACGAAACTGACCTTGTTTATCTCTATATTTGTCCTAACTGCGCAAGAGATGGCCAGCATCATGCACTAAGAAGATAAAGGCTGACTGTTTGGAGATGGTGACTTGAAGTCGACGGATCTATCCTGAGATGACGGAGAAGGAAGTATGACCTGCCCACATGTTCCCAGAGATCGTCACAATGTAGCAGATGTATCTGTCTAGATGTACTAAAGCATCTGGACTCACCATCGATGGAATACAGAGAAGAAAAGATAAGTCAATTTATATATTATTACAGTAAGTAACTTAAATAGCTTGTTTTGAAAAGTGCCATTCTCTAATTGCGTGTAATATATAATTGTGCAGTGCTGTCATTTATTTAATTCAAGAAGAGTGAATTCGATCTATGGAATAGCATTGATATAACGACGTAGGAGGATAATAGGTGGTCATCTAACTAAAAATGACAATCCTTTGGTTAGGAAGAATTTGATCAGTGATAATCAAGTTATGCGTTCGTAATGCTGTCTATTTTAAGTAAGAGGTTAATTTACTTCGGTTGCGGATATTATACCGACATTGTGGTTAATGTTATGATTGAATTAGGGTGTTATACCACGAAATGGAGATGATGCGGTACGATATACAGGTTATATTTGGATCATAGTCATATCAGCAATATGAAATTAATCTGAAGAAAATTGAGAAGGAAATTGAATATATATAAGTGGATAAATGATAGTTATGAATTCATAGCCGTCAATTTAAGAAATATATATATATAAGGGTTATTGAAATGATGGAAGAGATATGATGCAAAGAATATGAAACAGATGTTATATATATGTGTGAAGCATAGTTGCGTAATAAGAAGAGTAATGAAGGTGTTGATTACTATTTCGTCGAGAGAGAAGAGATGGATGTATTTTAATGGTGATATTAAGTTAATTGACGCGATTTGAAGGTTAGGAATGCACGAATTTAATTCAATAACGTATATTAATCCTTCAGTATTCCACATCCAGCATTGAATATGATCCATGTAGCCTACATATGTCGGATAGGTGCCGGTAGATCATCAACATGAATCCATATAGGGAAGAGTGAGTGAAATTAGGCCGCATTATCCAGAATTCTTAACCACAATAATGTTTATGTTAATAAATAGAGTTAGAATGCTTAATTGCTCATTTCAATGCTGTAACTGAAGAGGTTAACCATAAATTAGATGATGGAGATACTGGTTATAAGTCTTCTTAGATGACAGACCACAGAATTTCCAGAAATGATATTAAATAAGGTGTTATAAGTTATTGGTGATACGGTACACTAAAAGGCCGCCCATGATATAAGTAATTAGCAGTTAGCTTGATTTTGAGAATTTATTTTTATTTTAGATAAATGATCTACATAATGATTAGTAATGGTAATGTTTGATTATTTAAAAATGAAACTATGTTAAATGACTTATCTTTTATCCTTTCTTCCTTGAAATTTTGAGGATAAAAGCCATTGAATCTGAAATACTCGAGAAATGAATAGGAAGACTAATGTTTTCCTCGTACTAACGATTCGTGATGGTGATAAAAAACATGATTATAAAATATTGACAGTTACATGCAGGCAAATAGACTGATAACTTCTGCATAGATCTGAAATATATTATAAAAAAATTTTGAAGGAGAATTTAGGGAATTATTTTGTGTTTAAGCAAAGAAATGAATAACCTAAACGTGATTTTAATTTTAAAATGTCATAATGATGAACATCTCTAGATTATTTTGTGTTTAAGCAAAGAAATGAATAACCTAAACGTGATTTTAATTTTAAAATGTCATAATGATGAACATCTCTAGATTATTTTCTACTTTTCAACAGAAGCAATGTATATAGTCAAGATTTTTTCACATCAAAGATCTTTGAATATTTTTATATATCAATTCGCTTAGCTAGGCGAGGAAATAGTCAGATTTCAACAAACTATTCAACTTCTATCCTATTTCAAGATTATTTAATTTAATAAAGTGACATTTGATCAATTTATTAATTCTTTTTTTTTTTGCGGGGTTACCCGTGGAACGCAGAGGTGAAAGAAGGTGCCGGGGTGAATGGGTCTAACTACAATGTCAAGAATTGAATTTAAAACGTAAACTGAAGGTTATATTTTCGAAAAGCAACAACTTTTCACTTAGTGAGATAATAATGACATTTCCGGTACAAATAGCAATTTGGAAACAAGAATTAGAAAATCCGAGATTTCAGAACTTTAACACTCTTGGGCTTCAAGCCCCCAATTTTACAATTTTTGAGCTCGCAGCTCAAATTTACAGACGACCACCAATTTGTTCAAAGGGCAGAAATCTCCTAATTCACGGAGCACTTGCTCCCTGAAATTACAACACCTAGCCTTCAAGAGGCATTCATTAATCTTACAAAAACTTTGGAAAAAAAAGAGCTAACAGGCTCTCAGTTTTCCAAGCCTACTCAAGGCAACATCAACTTAAAAATCCTGGCCTCTGAAGGCACAACTTACAAAAGGAAAATGTTTATACATGGGTATTTAATACCCAACCTACTGGGCCTTCATATAAAAGGAAAAACGGTTAAATAAATGGCCCGAACACAAAATGAATGGAGGCTAATGCTTGCACTCCTAGATATGAGCACTTAAAACCTAAAGGGCACTAGGCCGGAGATAGAGGGGCTATTCCCAAACTACTGAGGTGACTCGTATAAGGATAAATTAATGCATTACGGAAAAGAAGAAAGCCAGTTACAAAAATAGTCACCTCAAACCAAGATGAAGGTGAGCTCGAGAGGGTACATCACTCTCGATTTCGATTTACGGTTAAAGATTTATGAAGCTTTTACATTAGCCGGCAGAAAGTTACATTTTTAGGAAAACTAGGTTACATAGTTTATGATTCGGACCTTTCCATCAGGTTAAACTGCAGAGCTAGCAAGAAATAAAGATGTTATGTCGATGTACTGCTGCCTGATGAAAGAGGCGCCGCCCGCCTCCTGCTTTGACACACACACTATTTCTGATGACGATCAATTGGCCAAGAGACGTGAAAATCCGCAGTTTATAAACCCCCGGGGAAAGTTCGAGATCATTCAAGATGAAACTAGTCCACCCTCTCACTTTATTGGTGAATTTAAAAATTACACTGAAAATTGAAGGAGAAGAAGAAGATGACTGTGATTGGTAGAAAATTAATTACAGAAATTAGGGATTAGCTGGATTCAAACCTGGCGGAAAGAAAAGAAAAATATTGCCAACCCAAAAATAAATGAACACCAATTAGTAAAAAAACTTATGAATAAAAAATGTCTTTAAAATGTAAGTTCTTATACCACCCACCAGGGTGCATGATCATAGTTTTTTGGTAGTGTCATCTATAAGAGAATGTCCAAACTTCTTGATGAAAGGAAAACAAAACAAGAAAAAATTCACACAGTTCAGGAAACTTCGCAATAACAAAATTATATCATATTTTAGTGGTGGCATCTTCTGAGTAAGTTTATAAGTTGGTCTAGTTTAAATTTCACGGTTTCACCAGTAGAGGAGTTCTTTTAGGCGCTAGATTTAAATGCGCGGCGTTGGGGTGTACCTCCCGGTACACTTTTAATGATGTCTTAGGTTAAATAAGTCCTTATAAATATCCGTAGATTATGATGGATATTTATGAAGTGTTATGGATTAATTCGCGAGATAGGGACGTCCAACGAACTGATTTGTGCAAATTTGGTCGTCTAGCTCACGCAGTGACTTTACTCTCGGAACCTATGACCCGAAATATGTATTTGATTGATAGATAATGATGAATTGTGCTAGTCAGGATTTCTTTGCGGTTCGACCTGGACGCGGGAACGGCGCAATATGAACCTATATTCTTTCTTACATGTTTATTTAGTATAAGGCGGTATTGTTATTATTATTATTATTAATAACGCCGCGCATTCAAACTCTGCGCCAAAATGAACTCCTCTGTTGGTGAAACTGTGAATCGGAAACTACACCAAACTGGATCTTTAATCTGAAGATGTCACCACCTAAATATTGAGTAATTTTGTTATTGTGAAGTTTCCTGAACTGACTGAATTTCTACTAGTTTTGTTTGCTATTCATCAAGAAGTGTGGACATTCTTCCACAGATGACACTACTAAAAACTATGATCATGCACCCTGGGGTGAGGTGTAAGAACTTATAATTTAAAAGAGTTTTGTATTCGTAAGTTTTTTCTGATTGATGTTCATTTATTTTTGGGTTGGCAATATTTCCCTTCTATTTCCGCCAGTTTTGAATCTAGCCAATCCCTAATTTGTGTAATTAATTTTCCACCTATCACCGGCTTCTTCTTCGATTCTGTGTGTAACTTTGAAGTTAACCAATAAACTTGAGAGGGTTTGGCTAGTTTAATCTTGAATGACCTCGAACCTTCTCTGAGGGTTTATAAACTGCGGCTTTCACGTCTCTTGGCCAATTGAACGTCATCTTACTAAGTGCGTGTGTCAATCAGGAGACGGGCGGCCTCTTTCTTCGGTCAGCAGTACATCTACAAGATAATGGCCACATAGCATCTTTCTTTATTTGCTAACTCCGCAGTTTAACCCGAGGGAAAGGTCCGAATCGTTAACTATGTAACCTTCTTTTCTAAAAATATAACATTCTGCCGGCAAATGTAAAAACGTCATAAATCTTTAAATGTAAATCGGGGATAGAGAGTAATGTACCCTCCTGAGCTAGCCTTCATCTTGGTTTGAGGTGACTACGTTTTTCCCTAACTGTTTTTCTACTGTAATGTGTTAATGTAATTTCTATACGAGTCACCTCAGTAGTTTGGGAATAGCCCCTGTTTCATCGGCCTAGTGCCCTTTAAGTTTTTAAGTGTTCATTATCTTGGAGCGCAGTGTGCCTTTATTCCTTTTCTTTTCTATGAAGGCCCCGTAGGTTTGGTATTAAATAGCCCTGTATATAATCAGTTTTCAAATTGTAAGTTGTGCCTTGGGAGGCCAGTGATTTGTAAGTTGATGTTGCCCTGAGTTGGCTTGGAAGCCTGAGAGCCTGTTAGCTCTTTTACAAGGTTGTAATTGTGAAGATTGCCTCTGGGAGGCTTGATATTGTATTTAAGGAGCAAATGCTCTTGAGTTAAGGGGACTTCTGCCCTTCGATAAACGATTCCTTTGTTTGGATTTAAGATGTTGTAAATTGAATCCGGTATCTCTGACACTGTAAACTAGGGGCTTGAGGCCCCTAAGTTGTTCAAGTTTTGAATCTTGGAGTTTCCTAGTCTTGTTTTAAGATTGCTTTTGTACCTGAAAAAATAGTTAAGTTTAAAGTTCTGAAAATGTAACCTTCAGTTTAAGTTTTAAATTAAATTTGATTTTGTAGTTAGACCCATTCCAGCCCGCACCTTCTTTAACCTCTTTCTGCTCCACGGGTAACCCCGTAATAATAATAATAATAATAATAATAATAATAATAATAATAATAATTGTACCGGGCGGTACACCTCCACGCCGCTAATTTAAAATTTGCGCCAGTTGAAACTCCTCTGCTGGAGGAAGTCTGAACTTTATATACGCTATTAATTCGCTACCTTCTCAAAAGATGTCACCACGTGGAAAATTTTGAGTTTTTGAACTGTGTCATTTTTGATGTGTTTTTGTTTTGCTTGAAGTAAGAAGTGTGAACTTTCTCTTCTAGAGGACACTACTGAAGATCAACAATAGTGCACCCTAGTGCGGAGTCAAAGAACTATTTTGTTGGAGAAATTTTTATTTCAAATGTTTGTTCCTTGCTAAATTTTTTTTCAGTCATTGGTTAAGTTGGCTGTATACCCCTCTCTTTCCCCTTGTTTTGCATTTAACCAATCCCGAATTTCTGTTATTAATTTCTGACCAATCGTAGGTATCTTCCCCCATCTTGAATATGTTGCTGTATCCTACCCAATAAAAAGTTTGTGGGAGGGTGTTTTCATTCCCCTAACCCCTAGAACCTTCCGCGAGAGGATATAAACTGCTGATTTTAGGGTCTCCGGGCCACTTCTGTTCCATCTTTCAGTGTATTAAGTACATAGCAGGAGGCGGGAAGCGCCTCTTTCCTCGGCAGCGGTCAACAACAAGGTAATGGCCGATTAATAACTTCTTTCTTTGCTTGCTCAGCAGTTTAACTCTCGGGGCGGGTTCTAAGCGTTCCACCATGTAACCTTTTCCTAAATGTAACTACTCTTTTCATATATTCTCTTTTGAAGCTACATACTGGGATAGAGAGTGCTAACCCTCTCGAGCTCCCACTCATATTGTTTTGAGGTGAACTTATTTTTCTCAACCTATTCTCGTTAACGTTAAACAAATTGTTCTCTTCTTAAGTCACCTCTTTAGTATGGGATTAGCCCTGGTATTAACGGCCTAGCGCCAAGTAGGTCTTAATCAAAGTGTATTAGGAGTGCAAGTTCGCCTCCTCTCAAATTGTTATTTTAGAGGTCATTTAATTAACCTCCTTTGCATTTAATAGACCTCAGTAGATTGGGTATTTTACCCCTGTGTTTATGTCCGTTGAGGACAACTTGAAGGTGGAGTTTGGTGTGGCCTGAGAGAGGCTTAAATTTGAGAGCGAGTGGCTCTTTTGAAAATTGAGTGTTGTATGCCTCGTGGAGGCTTTTCAGTGTAATTTGGAGCTAGGGCTCCTAGGCATGAATGGGGTTTTCTGCCCCTCTGTTGAAACTTGTGTTTGGAGGTAAAACTGAGCTGATTGCCCAGGTATTGTGTTTTCAGGGCTCGAAGCCCAAATCCTGTAAATATTGTAACTACCCTTTGACTTGCTACTTTGTACCTGCCATGCTTGTTATTTCTTTGTTTTTGAAAAGAAAATATAACCTGATTAAATTTTAAATTAATTTTACTTTAGTAGCTTGAGACCCGTTCACCACCCCGCACCTTCTTTCACGCATAACTACCACAAAAACACGGTAACAATAATAATAATAATAATAATAATAATAATAATAATAATAATAATGAAAATACCGGGCGAGTTGGCCGTGCGGTTATGTGCACTCAGCTGTGAGCTTGCATCCGGGATATAGTAGGTTCGAGCCCCACTGTCGGCAGCTCTGAAGATAGTATTCCGTGCTTTCCTATTTTCATACCAGGCAAATGCTGGGGCTGTACCTTAATTAAGGCCACGGCCCCTTCCTTCCCACTTCTAGGGCTTTCCTATCTTCACGTCGCCATAAGATCTATCTGTGTCGGTGCGACGTAAAGCCAATTTCACAATAATAATAATAATAATAATAATAATAATAATAATAATAATAATAATAATAATAATAATAATAATAATAATAATAATCTATACAGACATCTACACAGAATGAACGCAAACAGACTTACTAAACAGATATTTGATTACTTCTGGAGAAAAAAGACCACTACAGCATGGATTAAGGAAACGAAGAAGGATAAGGAAAGGTTAAGCATCTTTGAAGACCAGCTGTTAGAAAGGAATACGTTTAGGAACACACTGAAGAATTTGGAAGGTGTTCTAGCCGCAGGAAGAACTAGGAAGACCGGAAGAGTCTGGACAGATGAACAACGGAAGCAGACCAGCGAACGCATGAAGGAGTATTGGACACAGAGAAAACTCCGCACGAAGAGAAAGAAATGAAGTTATAGCGTGATCCTTAGTGGTCCATTCGCTTGTAAATAATAATAATAATAATAATAATAATAATAATAATAATAATAATAATAATAATAATAGACTAATATTAATACAGATTAGAAGTTTTAAGATTGTTTATAGGCCTACTACTTGGGAGTTTGATTACACTTGATGTGTTGATAGGTTAATGCTAGTACAAAGGTGCAGGTTTGGAGTATTTAGATCATTATTTTCTCTTGTGCAATAGTTGTGTATGCCTTTGCTGGCAGGACCTAGTGTTTACAGTGCACTATGTCTTCTGGTATAGGCTAGAGCAATTTTGTTACTTTCATAGATCTGTCTCTGTCTTATCCTTGGCTTTGACAATATTAAAGTGACTGAGGTATGAGCGATGCTAGTAATGCCAATCTTTATCCAGTCCCTGCTATGAATGGTGTGAAAATGTTGCTCATAGGGTCGGTTGGTGTATGCATTTCAGTGGGCTTGGCAGACTGATATGTAGTAGCAACTCTGGCTCGGTGAGGAAAGCAACGGGAAACTACCTCACTCCTCATTTCCCTAGTACGCCTCTTCAGTGATGCCTAGGCCACCTATGACAGCTGATGGCAGAGCTGTTGAGGATCCCACCAGCGGAATCGCTGACGGACTGAAGATACACACATACATAATAGTTGTGTAGAGAGAACCAAGTGTTAAAAGATTTTCTTTTTACATAGACCTACATTTTGTTGCTATATATACCGGTAGGCTTATATCAAAACAAGGCAACGTTATATATATATATCGATACCAAGTGTTATCGAACTTGGCCTGCACATTTCATATTTTCCATTACCTGCCTTCTTTTGCCAGACTAAATCCTGTTAGGCCCTGCTGTCTGTCAAAAGTAATTTATGTTTAAATAAGATTTATAAAGTACCTGAAAAATAAAGCATTTAACAATGCGTATAAGCTAAAAATTTAATTTAATGAAGGTGTTTCTTTTTCCAGTTTCATTAATACCCAGTTTCTTCTAAAAAATCATGTTTTAGCGCTTTATAGAGATTAAAAGCAAGGCATGAAAGTAGCAGTAAGGAAACAGTTTCCGAATTAGCATTTATGAAGTTCGTTGGTGTTTTCTAATTCCCCACTGCCTAAAGCTTTGAATGTTATTTTTGAACTGTTATTCGGAACATAGTATTTTTCCGGAACAGGGCTAGTTGGAACTATTCCAGAAAAAGAACAACTTCGCCCATCTCTAGTAAAGACATACTCGGTTCACCAGGAAGGGCGTGGGTTCGATTCCACATTAAGAAGTTGAAAATTTAGAAATGAGGTATCCACTTCTGGAGGGGTACATGACCCGAAGGTTCACTCTGTCCTTCAAATTATCATCCCAAAGGATGATTCGATACTCAAATGGCACCATCAAATGTTATGCTGTTATAGGGAAACAGCAAAAGTGATGGTGGCGCCAAAATTAGGTTTACTATGCAAGATGAGGGGTGAGGTTTTTTGCCATTGCTTTCCTCTCAGGCGATAAAATGATATTGCAGCACGACTGCTGCTGCTAGTTGCTTTACGTCGCACCGACACAGATATGTCTTATGGCGACGATGGGATAGGAAAGGGCTAGGAGTGGGAAGGAAGCGGCCGTGGCCTTAATTAAGGTACAGCCCCAGCATTTGCCTGGTGTGAAAATGGGAAACCACGGAAAACCATTTTCAGGGCTGCTGACAGTGGGATTCGAACCTAATATCTCCCGGATACTGGCGCAGCACGACTGGCTCTAGGAGTAGCACATTTCATAACGTCAGGACATCACCTACATCGCAACACCTTCCATACTGTCATAGCCATAATAGGCTATATGAGACTGAAACTTCGGTGGAAGCGATCGTTTGCTTTGGACCGAGTGGGTTGGCTACGTGGTTTTAGTCACATAGCTGTGAGTTTGCAGTCGAGAGATGGTGAGGTCGAACCATTCTCTCGGCAGCCGTGAAGGAGGTTTTCCGCGGTTTCCTATTTTGACACCAAGAACATCTGGGGCTGTACCGGTACCTTAATTAAGGCCAAAGCCACTTCTTTTCCAGTCTTAAAACTTTCCTATCATATCGTCACCAAAAACTGACTGTGCCAAGAGATAAATAAAGTATGACACTCAACAAGAAATAACAACAGTTGCTGAGGTTCACTCAGCCAACACCAAAAGTGACTTCCAGGTTAATTACAGGGGACAGAGGCGACTGGGCATAGAACTAACCGCACTATTCCACTCCAAGGGAACTGGTTGCGTTGGACCAGACAGTTACGAAGAAACAGGGGTGAATGGCCAATTAACTCATCCTAGATTTAAGGGTAATAATAATTTTGCCGTAATATTAGCAATATTATTATAATTAATTGCTAAAAGTTAGTTGGATTTCTCGGATGATGACGCAGGATGATCTCGTATATGCACTGTGGAAATATTAGTTCTATTTTAACATTACATAAAACACTTTATAGCGGAAATGAGATTTTGGCAACAAGAACAGAATTTCACGCTCTACACCTACACGAATCATATATGAATACTGTACATCAAAATATTAAGGTTTCATTACTTCTTTTGGTTTATAATGGAATCTAAGTAATTATTCAGTAAGAAATTGTGGTCATATATACAGTGTGATTCAGCAGCCCCTTCCAATATCGTTTGCTGCAGCCCAACTAACGTGCACATAGTTATAGGGGGCTATTCCCTTGCAGGGGTACTGTATGGTACCATTGCTCAGTGAGCAAATTTTGCACACGATTCTAAACCCTAGCGAAATGTTATATAATCCGTTCGCAAAACTTCTTCTTCTTCTTCTTCTTCTTCACCTGTTTACCCTCCAGGGTCGGTTTTTGCCTCGGACTCAGCGAGGAGTCCCACCTCTACCGCCTCAAGGGCAGTGACCTCGAGCTTCAGGCTCTGGGTCGGGGGATACAACTGGGAGGATGACCAGTACCTCGCCCAGGCGGCCTCACCTGCTATGCTGAACAGGGGCTTTGTGGGGGGATGGGAAGTTTGGAAGGGATAGACAAGGAAGAGGGAAGAAAGCGGCCGTGGTCTTAAGTTAGGTACCATCCCGGCATTTGCCTGGAGAAGTGGGAAACCACGGAAAACCATTTCCAGGATGGCTGAGGTGGGCATCGAACCCATCTCTACTCAGTTGACCTCCCGAGGCTGAGTGGACCCCGTTCCAGCCTCGTACCACTTTTCAAATTTCGTGGCAGAGCCGGGAATCGAACCCCGGCCTCCGAGGATGGCAGCGAATCACACTAACCACTACACCACAGAGGCGGACGTTCGCAAAACATGACGCCTTGATATCATGTAGCAACCTCCTTTTACCATGTAACTATGTTAATGTGTCATGCCTCCTGATCGGGTGTAACGAAGAGGGGAATTTTCTTCTTCTTAATCTGTTTACCCTCCAGGGTTGGTTTTTCCCTCGGGCTCAGCGAGTGAGTGATCCTACCTCTGTCCTGAAGCATGAGAAATTGGGTCAGGACATACAACTGGGGAGAATGACCAGTACTTCGCCCAGGCGGCCTCACCTACTATGCTGATCAGGGGCCTTGTGGGGGGATGGAAAGATTGGAAGGGATAGACAAGGAAGAGGGAAGGAGGCGGCCGTGGCCTTAAGTTAGGTAGCATCCGGGCATTTGCCTGGAGAAGTGGGAAACCACGGAAAACCAATTGCAGGATGGCTCAGATGGGAGTCGATCCCACCTCTAATCAGTTGACCTCCCGAGGCTGAGTGGACCTCGTTCCAGCCCTCGTACCACTTTTCAAATTTCGTAGCAAAGCCGGGAATCGAACCCGGGACTCCGGGGGGGGGGGGGAGGGAAGCTAATCACACTAACCACTACACCACAGAGGCGGACACGAAGAAGGGAATCAATGCATAAAACTAGGTAACAGTGCAGTTATTAATGTCTTAAAAACCGAACCGGATGTCATGTGTACGCTGCTCTCGTGCTACCAACAGGTATCCAGCATGTAGCGTAGCGGATGTGGTAGGCGCTCGCCTATAGCTCATTCCACGTTAAGAAAACAGTATTTTTCTTATGGACCTACCAGGAGTGAACACACCCCCTCTGAGACACCCATAATTCCTCGTGATTAAGGGATATTATACTGTACTTTGTAATGTATTATGAAAGATAGATACAAAGGATAGGGCATTTTTGCCCGCGAGTTATTAAAATAACTACATAACATTTTCTTTTTCATAAATACATTCGAAGGGAGGAAGCACAATGGCAGGAACAGCCATCGCTTCGTTGCCTTCCTTCATTTTCTTTCTGTGTTGCTCTGGTGCAAGACTCGTGTAGGTCCGCGCTCTGTGAACCGCTGGCAGTTCACTTCTGTAGTGAAGTCATCTACAGTATTTATTTGTTGCGTGTGTGTTTTGAGGCTTGAAATCGGTGCATAATTGTCTTGTATTGAGTGAGAGTTACGGGATAAGCCTACTTAAGTGATTTCTTTCTTTAAAATTAGGCCTAATACTGCGATCTTTTGTAGAGTCATCTACAGTATTTATTTGTTGCTTCGGGTTTCTAGCCTTCATTGCCTGGAGAAAATTATTAAATGCAATTAAATGCATACCTCACTCCTCGAGCCCATAAAAAATGTGTCTGTTTTCTCCCCCAATTTGCCTTACACTTCATTGCTGAGGTTTTTATGTGCCGTAGTTCACCTCTGTTTGTGTACAAACCAAAAATAGCTCCCGTAAACCCCCGTCCCCTACAGTCCTATAGTCCATAAAAATAATTTTTAGCTTAGTTTCTTACGTATTTGTCTTGACCTTAAATACTGAATTTCACAAATTTATGTGCCACCGTTTTTCCGTGATGGTGTTGAGCAGAGCTGTTCGATATGGCAACCCTGTTGTAATAAGAGCAATACTGTTTTCTTAACATGGAATGAGGTATAGCAATCGCCGGAAAGTGCCAGCGGTGGTTCGAATCCTGCATTGTTGAAATATTTTTGAATCGGTATGATGTTTGAAGACGTAAACACAGGCACACGTTTTCCACATTCAAACAGTAGAATGATGCTGTTATTCATCTTGTGCCCTGCGTATACTCCGCTGGTTAGGGCCTGAATGTACTGTAATCTCTGCTGTCATTCGGCATGTTTCTTACAGAGGAATACGTTGACATGATCCTCATTTATGGCGAAACCAGACAAAACGCGAGCGAGGCACTACGTCTGTACCAGGAACGGTATTCCGACAGGCGACGCCCGGCTGCTACGACATTCTGCCGTGTTGAAAGACGCCTGGGACAACAGGCGTGATTTTCAACCAGCCACCTCCCGTTAGGCCCTTTACATCGGATGAAACCGAAGAGGCCGTTCTGCAGGCAGCTCGTAATAATCCATACATCAGTACAAGGGCGATTGCATGACAGGTGAACACCAGCTAGCCGTCCGTATGGCGAATACTGCATGGAGATAAATTTCACCCATACCACCTTGAGCTACACCAAGCGCTCCAAGGGCGGGATTTCGAAGCTCGAATGGAGTTCTGTCGGTGGCTAGAGGGATGTCCTGAAACACTACCGATAGATGTCTCACGAGTAGAACCCGGTATACGTTTGTCGATCGTCATTTGTTTGTATGTGTTTTTAATGGAAGTTACCTAGTTGATGAAGTTGAAGATTTAATATATCGTTACGACAACAAAGACAGCAAGAAAATTGTGATGCCTGACTATTGCTGTGTCCCAATGTCCCAAAATCAAGGTAGACCGTATTCATACTATCAATTTCCTAGGTAGGATCCTTTCCGTAAAATGTGGTTGCATGCAATTCGTAGGCAGGACCTAAGAAATAAAAATGTGACTCCTAATATCAAGGTCTGCTCGAAACATTTTACAGTTGAGGATTATGTCATTATTGAAACTGGTAAATAAGCTAATTATTGATAATTAAGAAATAATTTGATAATAAGGTAGTGACATTATGAAAAGTTAATGACCTATTTCAACAATTTTTGGGCGAAAGGCGAAGACTTGAGGAGAACGCTGTACCTTCGATATGTTCATGGTGTGGCATAACTCCGAGAGCAAGAAGATATAGAAGTACGAAAACAGCCATAACACCGTGTGCGGTACGGTACCCTGAATCACACAGTGACCTATAATTTGACACTGGAGCACCATCAATTTCAGAAATCCTGAACACGAGATAATTAATTAATTCCAAATTTCAAATCTTTATATTTGTCTTATGTTCCGAAACAAGATCCTGAAACTAGTGCGATGCAGGGAAGTGAAGTTCAGCCATACTGGATGTAGCCCCAGGCACTGCTGTCACACTAATGTCGTGCCTTATGTACGCCTCTAACCTGCAAAGAAAAGAAAAATACCGTATTAGGAATGTTTTCAAAATGCTATTTGTACTTAAAGAATTCAATCTTAACAAAAACGCTAAAAGAAGGAGTTGCTGCATTTAGTCCTTACCTTTCAATTAACTCTTGCTTTCTTCCGGATATTTTTCCGCCCCTTTTCTTCAATTCTGCTTCTAAATCCGCAATCGTCATTGCACCTATACAATTTCCTGTCTTGTTAAAATCATTAGCAGAATATGGTAATTCCATTTTCATGCATTTAAAGCAAAAGTTTCATTTCGATGATCACAAATGTAGGAATACTCCATATAAGTCTCATGTAAAACAATCGATCAGCGGAAAGCGCACACTGGGTATTTCCATTACGCTGCCTAGCGGGCAAGTTTTGCGCCATACATCCCTATCAGGCAGGCTGGGCAATGATGCAACACTCGTATCGCATATCCTGTTCTCGGACAATCCTCACTCGGTGCGACAGGCGGCCCATCAAGTAATTCCTTTTTTTACAATTTGCTTACGTCGCACCGACGCAGACAGGTCTTGGCGACGAGTGGAAAGGAAGCGGACGTGGTCTTAATTAAAGTACAGACCCAGCATTTGCCTGGCGTGAAAATGAGAAACCACGGAAAACCATCTTCAGAGCTGCCGACAGTGGGGTTCGAACCGACTATCTCCCGGATGCAAGCTCACAGCCGCGCGCCCCTAACCGCACGGCCAACTCGCCCGATCATCAAGTTCGATGTGGAGTGAATGTTTGGTGTGGAATCTTGGTGTATCGCCTGATTGGACCTTATTTCTTTGAGGGCCATTGGACGGGCCCACGCTACCTGCAATTTCTGCGTCAGGAACTCCCACTGCTGCTGGAGGATGAGCCCTTGCACGATCGTTTGACGATGTGGTTGCAACAGTCTGGTGTTCCACCACATTCGACTTTGCCCGTTCGTAACCATCTGAACGAGGAACTGCCAGGGAACTGGATAGGGCAAGGAGGCTCTATTTCTTCGCCCGCCAGATCGCCGGATTTAACGCCGTTAGACTTCTTCTTGTGGGGAAATTTGAAGAACGTCGTTTACACTCAAACGCCAGAAAATCCCGACCAGGCACGGAAACTCATCACGGACGCCTGCCGAGCAAATACACCTGGAATGCTTCAGCGCGTAAGACGATCTATTGGACACCGGGCCCGAATGTGCATAAACCAAAACGGTCATCACATCGAGCATTTGCTGCGATAAAACATTGTCAGGACAGTTGTGTTCTTATTATTTCCGGTCTGTATGTGTCCGGCGTGCTAACTAATCGGCCATTGTTAGGGCCACAATCAGATTCATTCACACACAATTTGCATGAAAGCGGGTATTGAACTTACATTGCGTGCGGTACGTGTTAAACAAATATTTCAAAAAATTGTAATCTTCGCCCCGGACGCGAATCTCCCACCTGACATACAAGCCCAATCCGCCACCCCTTTACCAGTACACTACGGTTTCGAACGGCACACTTGGCAGCTTATAGCAATTATTTGGTTTACTGCGGTCACAATATCAATTTGTGTTTTGCCGGCGTGTCAGGTTCGTAATGATCTAGAAGGCATACGCGTGTGATCCAGTGTTTAATACGAGTATAACATTACGGCGACCGATCATGGTGAGGCGGTAAATATTAAGATATCCAGTTGTGTTGTCTGAGCATACCGGCAGGGCAGATGTTTTCAGGACGGAATGAATATTGTGGGTTGCATGAAACTACATTGGGGGGCTGAATCACGCTTTATTTATTAAATTCCATCTAAATTATCTATTGTCTAAGTATACTGATGGAAGCAATCTGAAAACAGACTTTACGGACTTTGCATTTGCACGCTTGCTAAATTCGAAACAAAACGAAAAAGGAAACGACTACTAACGACTCTACAAATGCACCATGAAATTAAGCACAGCAAGAACAAGTATAAATAAGTAAAAGGATACTAGAAGTTAAGTTACGTACCTGTCAGGGGCGGCTTTTCAGGTGAAGTAGGTGAAGTGCCACTTCACCATTTATTTTTACCATAATGAATTACTTAAATTTATTTTTCTTATGACATTTGTTGGTTTTACGGAAAGGAAATGTTTTATTGTACGGCGTTTGGAGCACCTCATCACCTGATGAGAACCAGGGGAACTCGCGACGGCGCGTGAGACTGAGTGAAGACGAGAGATTCCGCAGCTGCCTCTACCTCCCAAGTGCTCCCTCCTAGCGCTTGGCCTTGGCGGTTGCCATGACAACCGTGACGTCACCCGCGTACTTTCCACATAGCGGAATGTGCTAGTGAAGTTGTACGGAAGAGCGGAATGTTTCGTCTTCCCTGCGTCGTCCTGTGTGAAGTACGAGTACTTACACATCGTGGTTCATTCCTAGTGTTGTGCTGTTTTATTTAAATATGTATCCTATTTATGACATAGTGTGCATTTTATTATAAACACCATTTTTACGTTGGAGAAACGAAGATCAGAATGAAGTTCTACGTCTTGATCGCCCTACTGAATCACTGCAAATTTGTGCTACAAAAGAAGTGAAACATTCCAGTAAATCTTACAATCTTAGTTTCAAACGATCGTGGTTTAAGGAATTTCCATGGTTGTGCTCCTCTCCAGCTCTAAAGAAGTTGTTTTGTTGGGCCTGCTTGTCTGTTATCAATAAAAATAGCGTTTGGAATAAAGACGGATTTTCAGCCCTTTTGAACATAACACGTTATTTATATAAGCACTCAGACTCTGCAGAACATAAAATACGGCAGCTAGATTTCAAGACATTGGAAACAAACCAAAATACGATCTCTGATGTCCTGAAGGAAAATGCCAGACTGTATATTGTAATTGTAAAGTTCAGTGAAAATGTACATTTAAATAGGCTTTTCCTTCAGTTGATAATTGATGCAGTGTCCTATTTAAGTAAGCAAGAACTAGCTTTTCGTGGTCATGACGAAACATTAAATTCAATAAATAATGGTCACGTGCTGGACCCTCCGCCAGTCACAGGTACGAGGTACGAGTACAAAACAACCAAAAACAACACGTCGTTCCTAAATCTTGTCCGCCTCTGTGGTGTAGTGGTTAGTGTGATTAGCTGCCACTCCGGAGGCCCGGGTTCGATTCCCGGCTCTGACACGAAATTTGAAAAGTGGTACGAGGGCTGGAACGGGGCCCACTCAGCTTTGGTAGATCAATTGAGTAGAGGTGGGTTCGATTCCCACCTCAGCCATCCTGGAAGTGGTTTTCCGTGGTTTCCCACTTCTCCTCCAGCCAAATGCCGGGATGGTACCTAACTTAAGACCACGGCCGCTTCCTTCTGTCTTCCTTGTCTATCCATTCCAATCTTCCCATCCCCCACCTAGGCCCCTGTTCAGCACAGCAGGTGAGGCCGCCTGGGCGAGGTACTGGTCATCCTCCCCAGTTGTATCCTCCGACCCAGAGTCTGAAGGTCTAGGACACTGTCCTTGAGGCGGTAGAGGTGGGATCCCTCGCTGAGTCCGAGGGAAAAACCAACCCTGGAGGGTAAGCAGATTAAGAAAGAAAGAAAGAAAGAAAGAAAGAAGTTCCTAAATCTGTCGCTCGAAACCGAACGGGTAATAGCTCTTCACCATACTTTACAGCCACGAGCCGCCACTGGTACTTTTAGAGAGACCCGGTAAAGTAACATGTACACAGATCGCATTTTAGAAAGCAAGTGGTGACCGACCCAGTCGCACAAGGGGAGTCGCGCGAAATTGGAGGAAATCTACTTGCACAGACCCGTTAAGAACTTTATGCAATCTGGAATTAAGTGTAGCTATAAAAATGGCGTGTGGCTTTTAGTGCCGGGAGTGTCCGAGGACATGTGAGGCTCGCCAGGTGCAGACTTTTGATTTGACTTCCGTAGGCGACCTGCGCGTCGTGGTGAGGAGATGAAATGACGATGAAGACGACACATACACTCATTCCCCTTGTCAGAGAAATTAACCAATGATGGTTAACATTTCCGACCCTGCCGGGAATCGAATCCGGGACCCCTGTGGTCAAAGATCAGCACGCTAACCATTTATCCATGGAGCCGGATAGTGCAGATATGTTAAGGTGTTAACAAGCAGATTGAATATACAAACGTTTATACCTTACTAGGTATTTACACGTCACACTATAGATTTTAACTGTCATTGAGACTGTCAGCAATCAGCCTTGCGACCCCAAAAGCAGTTGATTCAACACTAACCTCTGTTATTTTAGACTGTTTACTTTTAATCCCCTCTCAGACTCCATCACAATGGGGCCTAAAGGTGGACTTAAACGGTATTCAAAGCGTCACAATTCATTTCAGGGACACATAAACAATGGATTCGACATTAATAGATGTTATTTTCCATTATTTTTAAATATCATCTCCTCCTATTTCCCACCCCTAGCGGGGGTTGGGATGTTTCATTTCCATAGTATTTTCTTTTCCAGATGGTAAGTCGTATGTGTTCCAGGTTTCGTTAAGAGCTATTCTAGAACATACCCGCATGCATCCATAATCTCGGTCATTTTTACATTCATTTTTACCCCTTCTCGAACTCCATTCTGATCGCGGCCGATGTATGACTTAACCGGCGTCAGAGTGGCACATTTTAACCCAGCGACCTCATAAAAACGTTCGTTTTCGTTTATTTTTCTATTCCACCTCCTCCCCTAAGAGTACCAGGCGTGTTTTCACCTAATAGTATTTTTTCCACATAGTAGGCAATATTTGTACAAGGTTTAGTTTACAGCTATACTGGAACATACACACAAACATCCATACTCTGACACTTTAGATATTTTATTTTCTTCACCCCTTCTCACCCCCTGCCGTTTGTGGCTCAACTTGGACCTAAATGACATCCGGAGTGTCACTATTCATTCAGCGACCCCGAAAACTATAAATTCGACACCATTTTCGGTTACTTTTGTATCTCATCCCACCCCTACCCCAGGAATACTAAAGCTGGCATACTCCACACGGTTTATCTCCTGCCAGTAAGGCGGTAAGTGTACCAAGATTGGTTGAAATCACTTCAGTAGTCTCGAAAACTACGGATTCGACAGTTTTATTGGTCGGTTTTAGTTATATTCATATTTCATCCCCTCCTCCAGTGTTTCTAGGGGTGTCTTACCCCCACAGTATATTTTCCAGATTGTAAGTCATACTTATATCAGTTTTGGTTGAGAGCTACTGCGACATACATACGTCAATTATCTCGGTGATTTTTGACAATTTACTTTTTCCCTTTCTCAAAGCATTTGCCAAAGGGGCTGAACTTTGATTTTAAAAATCTGGAGTGACACTATTCAGCTCAGTGACCCCGAAAACGATGGATTCGATACTATTTTCGATTATTTTTGTATATCACCCCTTACACCCACCCCTAAGTATGTTAGGGGTATCTTACCCCCACACGGTTAGTATCCTGATAGTAAGTCATAAGTGAACCATGTTTGGTTCAAATCGCTTCGGTAATCCTGAAAACTATGGATTCGACACTATTTTCGATTAATTTAATATCTCACCCCCTCCATTAAGGGTGCCAGGGACATCTTACCCCCATGCTGTTAGTCTTCTGATAGCAAGTCGTACGTGTACCAAGTGTGGTTGAAATCGCTCCAGTACTTCTGAACCGAAAAGGGGGATGAACTTGGACTTTAAAGAGATCTCGAGTACTACTATCACTACAATCAATCATTACTGATCTGCATTTAGGGCAGTCGCCTAGGTGGCAAATTCCCTATCTGTTGTTTTCCTAGCCTTTTCTTAAATGATTGCAAAGAAATTAGACGACCCCGAAAACTACGGACACGACACTATTTTCGATAACTTTTATATCTCGCTTCTCCCCCCTCGCTCCCTATCCAAAAGTGGGCTGAACTTAGAGATCATCTGTAAGTGTTATTTGTTTTTGTTGGTTCAGACTTTCTAACTAGCAAATTTAAAGGAAAGGAAAGAAATAACATTTCAAAATTTAGTGTTTTAGCTTATGCTCTGATTTTTTCTCTGTCCATCCATTCACACCAGCACATTCTTACACCTCTGTGAACTACGGAAAACCCGTAAAAATGAAATGGCGTGTGGCTTTTAGTGCCGGGAATATCCGAGGACATGTTCGACTCGCCAGGTGCAGGTCTTTCGATTTGACATCCGTAGGCGACCTGCGCTTCATGATGAGGGTGAAATGATGATGAAGACGACACATACACCCAGTCCCCGTGCCAGAGAAATTAAGAAATTAACCAATGATGGCTAAAATTCCCGACCCTACCTGGAATCGAACCCGGGACCCCTATGACCAAAGGCCAGCACGTTAACATTTAGCCGTGGAGCCGGACGTGGAAAACCCGTAACAATATATATATAGACTTCTAGTTAGATTTACTACGAATCATACAGTGCCACGCTTGGAGAAGTGATATTTGATAACTCCATGTAAACTTACTGCCACACTACCTATACCGTGTAGCCTACGTGCTTATTTGTAGATAATAATAATAATAATAATAATAATAATAATAATAATAATAATAATAATAATAATAATAATAATAATAATAATAATAATAATAACAATTGTACCGGTTGGTACACCTATACGCCGCACATTTGAATTTTCCGCCTTAAAATACTCCTCTTCAGCTGAAACTCTGAACTTTAAAACTGAATTAATTCAACCGTTTATCAGAAGATGTCACTGTGTTAATTTCGAATTGTTTTTGTTTACTAATTATCAAGAAGTATGGGCATTCTCTCACAGATGTCTCTACTGAAACTATGATCTTGCACCCTGGTGCGAAGTGAAGGAACTTTTCTTGAAGATATTTTGTATTCATAAGCTTGTTCTGTACTAAATGTTGTTCTTTCATTTGTGGGTTGGCAATATTAATCTTTCTTTCCACCAGTTTTGAAATTAGCCAATCGTAAATTTCTGTCATTAATTTTCAGCCAATGGCGTCTTTCTTTACCAATGTCGATGTGTAACTGTAAGCTACCCAATAAACGACTGTGGGTGTGTCTTAATCATTCATGAAAGGTCTCGAATCTTCCCCGAGAGTATAAAAACTGCTGATTTTCCTGGCTCTCCGCCACTCGTACAACATCTAGCTTAGTGTATGGAAGTATAGCAGGAGGCGGGAAGCGCCTCTTTCATCCGCCAGCAGCTCTTCTACAAGGTAATGGCCGTTTAACATCTTTATTTTGCTAGCTCAGCAGTTTAACCATCGGGGAAGGTCCGAAATCTTTTCAATGTAACCTTCCTGTCTGAAAATGTAAATTAGTGCCGGCTCATGTAAAATTTTCATATTACTTTAACTATAAATCGGGGATAGAGAGTGCCGTACCCTCTCGAGCTCCCCTTCCTTTTGTTTTGAGGTGACTACGTTTGTAACTGTTATCCTTCTTTATGTAATGTCTTAAATTTTTCTTGTACGAGTCACCTCCATAGTACGGGAATATCCCCTGTGTAATTGGCCTAGCGCCACTTAGGTTTTAACAAGTTTCATGTAGGAGTGCAAGTTCTCGCTTCCATTCCTTTTGTATTTAGGGCCGTTTAAATTAACATATTATTTTTATTTAAGGCCCAGTAGAATGGGTACAAGGTACCCCTGTTCGTTTGTAAGTGTGCCTTGAGAGGCAGGCAATGAGAATGTTGTTGTGACCTTTGAAAGGCGTGAGAAATTGAGAGCAGGTCAGCTCTTTCTGATGTGATAAAGTGCCTCTAGGAGGGCCGATATGGTTTTTGGAGCTTATGCTCCTGGTATGAAGGGGTTTTCTGCCCTTGGAACTATATGGTAACTTAGTATTGTTAAGCTAAAAGCTGAAAGATTGTGAAATTTGGGGCTCAAGCCCAGAACTTGTAAAGGTCCCTAAACTTGTGCTTTCGTTCGTAAAATTGTACCTGGCACCTGATTATTGGATTGTTGTTGATGGTTCTTGTTAAATTTTTTGAATTCTATGCGAAAATTGTTAAGTTTTGAAAATATAACCTTTATTGAAAATTTAATTCATCTCTCGGCCTTGTAGTTAGAACCATTCCAGCCCGCACCTTCTTTCACCTCTGCTGTTCCACAGATACCTCGGAATAATAATAATAATAATAATAATAATAATAATAATAATAATAATAATAATAATAATAATAATAATAATAATAATAATAATAATAATAATAACATGGTCTCAGCTACCGTTTTAATTTGACGCCATCTAAGTTGCCTGTGCTTCAGTGTAGACGTTATTACCAGAGTAAACTGGACCCCTCTTGGGCGATCTACGACTGACTTTCAATTAATTTTTTTAGGTAAACACTAATGCCGACATCGTACTACATGGAGTGAGAATGAACTTATTTACGCCCTTGAACAATCCGATTACCTCTGCCTAGTTTGAACCCACGATCTTGAGATCTGGAGACCGATACTACTACTGATCCACAGATAATAATACAGGATGTAATTGAAATAGGGTACGTCGTTTGAACTGGTGATGGAATATAGTATTCTAAGCAAACATCTTTAAAAATACTGCTGTCTTAATAGTGTAGGAGAAAATAAATCACAAAACTTCGGTCAATCTTTCTGAGAAGTCAGCAGGTGCTAGGTACACCCCTCTGATAAACAGAACGTTAACACAGCTGTGGCTTCTCCAAGTCGCTCTGCAATATAGATCAGTGTGTCTCTAGGTCTGTGCACTGCGAGTGTTCAGGCTACACGCACACGATAAGCAAGACCAGTCTTAATGATATCGGTACGACCAGGAATACAGCTCAATATCTTCACGAAAATTCGATGATGAACAGCTGTGATACAGTACATTATCCTAGTAATCGAACGCATGATAAAAACAGAGCACGAGTTGTGAGATTATTGGCGATATGGCTTTATCATATCATTAAATGTGTAATATGATTTTAATTTATGGTGAGGCAAGATGTAATAGAGCAACGGCGGGGCGAATGTATCGGGTAATTTTTCCCAACCGAAGATACCCAAGTGATGGGGCTTTTGTCCCTGATCTTCAGACTTCGAGACACTGGAAAACTACAGCCTTCATTTGAGGGAAGGGGTCGTTCACGGGGCTGATTATCGAAATTACTTTGTCTTTGAAAACAGAATCAATCAATCAATCAATCAATCAATCAATCAATCAATCAATCAATCAATCAATCAATCAATCAATCAATCAATCAATCAATCAATCAATCAATCAATCAATCAATCAATCAATCAATCAATCAATCAATCAATCAATCAATCAATCAATCAATCAATCAATCAATCAATCAATCAATCAATCAATCAATCAATCAATCAATCAATCAATCAATCAATCAATCAATCAATCAATCAATCAATCAATCAATCAATCAATCAATCAATCAATCAATCAATCAATGCCTTCCACACTTAGTAGGTAGGCTACACAGTACTACCGCTCCATATATTCCAATATTTTATGTGAGGTTGGAAGAACAACAGCAATTTGTCTACGTAGGGGTTTTGCAAGACGAGCACCGCTATTACCTTATCAGCTGACTCCTCCTCCAAACCCCTGCCATCAGCCAGTTATGCTTGGATTACTCAACAACTTCCCCTCACCGGTCTTACCTTGCTCCAACTACCTCAAACTACTGCAGACTTCGTTTGCCACTGGTGCCTCAAGAGTTACAGAAAACATAAAACAACTCACTTTTTAATATTTAATTTTAAATTTTAAAGATAGTTAACAAATTTTCTTCACATAAGTTGTTTAGAACAGTCACTTCTATCACCTGTTAGAAGAACTTACCTTACTTTAACTACACTCTGTGTAGGATTTACATCCGACTAACTACTATTTCGGTTTCCGGAGATACCGAGGTTTCAGATATTTTGTATCGCAGGAATTTCTTCACGTGCCAGTAAATCTACTGATACGAGGATGACGTATTTAAGCACCTTCAAATGCCATCAGTCTGAAACAGGATCGAATACACTACCTTCGGCTTAGAAAGCCAGTTCCGTGTGGCCTTAGCCGAAGAGCTTTGGTATAAAAAGTGGCGTCAACACATAAAACCTTCTACACATATATCACACATTATAACAAATTTTATTAAATCTTTTACGATATAACTACCTCTGCTTCCTGTCCGAATGCTTCATGAAACTTGGTGCAAGTTCTGGTAACTACTGATCAGTGGAGGCGCCTAGATTTGTATAACAAACAAACAAATGTACTTATGATTTTATAGATATAGGCTAAATGGTATATTCCTTAGTAATTTCAGTGTGTTAAACTTAATTATAGAACGAAATGTTTTATTGCATTGATTTACGGAACCAGTATTTCAATTTTGCGTTCAGAGAAATAAATTGGGAAATGCAGCCTGTGATCGATTCAAATTTCTAGCTACGTTGAGATTAATTTATAATAATGATACTACCGTGGAAGAATCGAGTGAACCAAAATCGACGTATAGCCTAGGCGCCTGTTTCGCCATTGTTCAGCTGAAACTTATCAGCCCTTCCCTGTCTACAAAATACTCACAAGTGAACTGTCTATACTGTCATATCGAAATCGACAATGATATTTCGTAGATACCGTGAGGAGACCCATAAAATAGCGATGTACAAAAATTGACTTGCCATTTCGAACTGAAAGGTTTCGAAATCTTGATACAAAATCTGTGTGATATTGCAGCTTACTGGACAACCCTTGCTTCTTGCTGGCTAGCGCGGCGCACAGCGGAGTGGAATTGCAGTTGTGCTGGAGAGAGAGAGAGAGAGAGAGAACGAACTGACAAGCTGCCGCGTGCTAAGGTCACTTTATTGTTACTGAACGAAAGTGAAACATAAATGAGGTGCTTTAATCGCATGATAAAAATACAAATATTTTTGGCACCATGCACAACGAATATGCACTTTGAGGCCACATTGTTCTTCACAGTTTCCTTTTCTTGTTTGAAGGCAATATTTCGCAGGCTTTTCGAACTCGGGAGGTCTCTCCGTTGTATAATTGGTTGCGACCCATGAATATTTAATCATGTCCCCGAACCGTGGGGAAGCAAATTGAAAATGAATGAAGGACTGCATTTTCAGTATGCTGTTTTTCTGATAAACATCAAATTGAAAGTCTTCACAAGTCGGCACAATGTCTTTTAAGTAGCGATAGAAAGCCTTTCACTACCGGAAGAAATACTTGTTCAAGGGCTGTATTTTCCCTGTAGTGCCGGGAGGAATCTGGAGAATTTCCATACTCCTGCCTGGAGGAATGTCGTCAAAACAGCTCTTATCAGTATAAGTAGTCCAGGAATCTAGCAGTAGGAAACACTTCTCTTCCGCAAATGGCAAACCAAATACTTTAATTCCTTTTTCCCCATTTTCCCTGATTTTGTGGCTGTTACAATTATATTTCTGGCATGAAACATTTCTTTGGAAACTCTTGGACCCAAAGTTCCTGTTGCCTCCTGTAGTACAATAAATAATTTCTGGAAAAGAGAACCTGCCATACTAATTGTAGGCATAGTTGTGTACGAATGGATGCGTGCACTAACTAATTGAGCAACTGTTTCTGTTGTTTCTCACCAACAAACGATAGAGTCCTTTTCGCTTTCATTTAGTGCAGGAAACCACTCTGATCATTATTGTATATTGAAGAACGGGCGTAGTCTAAAAATCGCTCTTCCACAAATTTCTTTGCGACTTTATCTTTTTCGTCTTTTTCTTGCAGATACGTACGGAATACTAATTTCGTAATTTTTCTACTCTTTATTCTGTACTTTTTCTTAAAACGACTCAACCAACTAGCACATGCGCTGAAACTAGTTCACCCCATTGAAATCTCTCTTGAAATTTCCAAGGCTCACAGTCGCAGGTCTTCATCGCATACATTCCGCTTTTCTGTGTTCAATGGGGCTTACTGATGTAGATTGTAACTGGTTCTTCCACCTGTACAGTTGTCGTAGTGACGTTACTTTACGACAACTTTTGCGAACAGTGATTAATAAAAGCCGCTTCTTACCCCCCTCCCCCCTTAATTTAACCATAAATTTACTGTATTTCTCTTATACGCAAAATCTACAGTTTGTTTCACTTTCTTCTGTGGACTGGAAGCATAGCTTGAACTAGTAGCTTCGTTAGGTGACTGCGGTGTCTCTTCACTGGATTGACGGGAATCGGACTGGGGGCTCAAAATCGGATCCGTAAAATATCTTGTTCCTGGCAATGGTGTGTTGCCTTCTCTTGCAGATAATGCAGATGAAGTGTCGCTGCTTCCACTACCACTCCCACTGTCACTATTTATCTCCACACACGACTCCGAGACGATGCTGCCACCCATGGAATGATTTTCAGTTAGTTCGATCACATGTCGACCCGTCTCCCTTTCTTCCGAAGTTTTTTCACGGGAAGAGGAGAAACCTTTTTCACGGCAATAACGTAAGGCATACTCTAGAACGGATTCATGACTGCTGTTTCAAAGGAACATGTGTCAACTGGCTAGCGCAGAAAGCTGAAGGTAACCCGGTCACTTCAGCTGGTCACCAGGGCTGTCCACGTCGAGCTATACGTTAACGCGTGCAATTTTATTGGACATTTCCGTATTGATTTCAGGACCCTACAGATCGAAATGGCAGCTGAATTTTTGTACATTGCTTTCTTATGGACCCCTCATCCTCTCTACCAAATTTCATTGTCGATTTCGATATAACAGTGTGGACAGTTCCCTCATCAGTATGCGCAAGTGCTGAACACCGAGTGCGCTGCTCTGTGGTAAGGCTCTATAATGGGTATGCTTACCCGCCATTTTGATTATGTTCGAAGATCATGCGATCAAACTCTTTGTTTTTCTAGTTGCTTTACGTCGCACCGTCACAGATAGGTCTTATGACAACGATGGGACAGGAAAGGCCTAGGAGTGGGAAGGAAGCGGCCGTGGCCGTAATTAAGGTACAGCCCCAGTATTTGCCTGGTGTGAAAATGGGAAACCACGGAAATCCATCTTCAGGGCTGCCGACAGCGGGGTTCGAACCCACTATCTCCCGGATGCAGGCTAACATCTGCGCGCCCCTAACCGCACGGCCAACTCGCCCGGTGCTCAAACTCTAGTTTCTCCGACAAGTGCTCTCACTTGCCCACATTGAATGTATTTCTTTTGTGTTATGAACTTTATTTGCAAATATGAGGTCTTATACGGGCATTACCTGTAACAGAATAATAATAATAATAATAATAATAATAATAATAATAATAATAATAATAATAATAATAATAATAATAATAATAATCATATTGTTTTTACGTCCCACTAACTTCTTTTGATGGTTTTCGGAGACGCCAAAGTGCCGGAAATTAGTCCCGTAGGAGTTCTTTTATGTGCCAGTAAATCTACCGTCACGAGGCTGACGTATTTGAGCACCCTTAAATACCACTGGACTGAGCCAGGATCGAACCTGCCAAATTGGGGTCAGAAGGTCAGCGCCTCAACCGTCTGAGCCACAAGTTCTTCAATATACAATGAAAATTGGTGCTAAATTCGTTATGAAGGAAATTGTGAATGATAAACGGACATTTTTCCTATGTGCTGTGATTTAGAAGGAAACAGTAATGAACACTTCTTCGAAATTCGATCACATGCTGTAGTAGATTTCAACAGAAATATACAGAAATTATTATTATTATTATTATTATTATTATTATTATTATTATTATTATTATTATTATTATTATTATTATTATGAGATTTGATTTGTTAATAAGCTACCTTTTCACATTTATCCAGCGAGAATATAGTTTGAAATGTATGTTAAAGGGCAAATTTTCAACGTCCTTGCTTTTACAACCGCCGTCTCGAGTGAAAATTATTCAATGAATAATGTAGAAGGTTCAAATTTATTTTAGGTTTACCGTTTTGATTAATACTGATAATGAATAATTTAACTTCATGTTAGTATTTCACTTGTTTGCTGGCATAGAGAACAGGATAAAGAGGGATATGTTAATGCCATGTCTTTGCTGTCAGGACCTAGTATTTACAGTGCACTTTGTCTTCTGGTATGAGCTAGAGCAACTTTGTTACTTTCATTGATCTGACTCTGTCTTACCGTTGGCTTTGACAATATGAAAGTGACTGAGTTATGAGCGATGCTAGTAATGCCATTCCTTCTGCAGGTAGTCCCTGCTATGAATGGTATGAAAATGTTGCTCATAGAGTCAGTTGGTGCATGCATTTCACTGGGCTTGGCAGACGGATATGTAATAGCAACTTCTGGCTCGGTGAGGAAAGCAACCGGTAACTACCTCGCTCCTCATTTCCCTAGTACGCTTCTTCAGTGATGCCTAGGCCATCTATGACAGCTGATGGCGGAGCTGTTGAGGATCCAATCAGCCTTATGACTGAAGGCTGAATATACATACGTGTTAATGCCTTACCAACAGAGAGCAGAAACCAAACCAAAACGGCGCGCGAGCATACCTAAGTCTTTTAGAGTATCCACCTCAGAATAAGGCTCTCTAAAGATTACTACGATTAGGTATGCTCTCCGTTGGTAAACCTGTTATCTGCACCAAACTAATATATCTCTATTTTTGCTGTTCTCTGCACAAGCAAACAAGTTAAAAACTAATAAAATATTAAATTACTCATTTTCATTATTAACAACAACGTAAACTGTAACATCACCTGTATATTTCGATCTTTATTGTATACTTAATACTCGAGACAGTGGTTGTGAGAGCAAGGATGTCGACAATTTGCCTTTTAACATAAAAACAATATTATCGCTAAAGAAATATGAGAAAAAGAGTGTTGAAGCAGATTATTATTATTATTATTATTATTATTATTATTATTATTATTATTATTATTATTACTGATAAGTAGAATACCGTAGTAGTTCACAAATATGCACCGCGGTACCGCTGAATGAAAATGAGGGTCAACGTGGTATTGTGCCTTTATTTAATCGTGGATTTTGAAGTGATAATAGTTCACAGTCTCATCAGGATTCTGAAATAACCAGTGATATCGTTCGATACCTCATTGAGTTTGTGTGAAGATGATTTGAAACTATTTTCAAAGCAGTCAAACTAACAAGAATGTACTTTGATCAAACATTCTAAGAGAAACGCAAAATTGTGATGTACGAAGACGGATGTAACCTTCCTACTGGGATGATAGGAGAATGATGGGCTCGGTCATGGAGGGTAAGATAAGTAGCGGGAGACCAAGACGATGATGGTTAGACTCAGTTTCTAATGATTTAAAGATAAGAGGTATAAAACTAAACGAGGCCATAGAACTAGTTACAAATAGGGGAGTGTGGCGGCGTTTAGTAAATTCACAACGGCTTTCGGACTGAAAGCTGAAAAGCATAACAGTCTATGATGAAGATGCATGTATGTTTGTACAGTATTACAGCACATAGGGAAATATGTACTCTACGTTTATCATTCACAATTTACATCATTAGGAAGTTCGCAGCATTTTGCGTCATACATTGTTTATAATGCCTGTAGAAGACCGCATAGTCACACATTAACTTCATATTTATAACATAAAGCAATACATTCAATGTGGGGGAAGTGGGCTCTTGTGGGAGAAACTAAAGTTTGATCACATGAACCCACTGAACTGTAGGTATGAACCTCGCGCACGTAAGACCAAAATGTCGGGTAAGCAAACCCATGTTATTGTGCCCTACTCTGACCGCTGCGCTACAACATGCATGCAGTATGAATTTTATTATATTTACTAACGTGAATAATAATCCCTCTCTGTCCAATTCATATAACCTACGATGAAGTTCATTCCCAAAATTATATTGAAGGTTAAGGAATGCGGAGATTCTCCAAGATTAAATTCCATTCCTAACAAGAGTGACTCAAGAAAGAGAAGAGACCATCTTTGGAGTAATTTCCGTTCTATAAACTGGAGGAATTCCAGTCGTAATAGCAAGCATAACAGTCTCTCACTCCTGCTGCCGAGATTGAAGTTGGACAGCTTGCTTATGATAAGGGTAAAAAACCTTTGCAAATAAATTATTGACTTTATGAGAGATATAAACTTCTTATTTGTAGCTATTTTCCTCCCGCGAATGTATCACAAAGGCGTGGACATGACACTACGTTCCAAACCAAACAAACCCCATGGCGCAACAGACCCGAATGACCATGGCCTACCAAGCGATCGCTGCTCAGCCCGAAGGCCTGCAGATTACGAGGTGTCGTGTGGTCAGCATGACGGGTCCTCTCGGCCGTTATTCTTGGCTTTCTAGACCGGGGCAACCATCTCAACGTCAGATAGCTCCTCAATTGTAATCACGTGGGCTGAGTGGACCTCGAACCAGCCCTCAGATGCAGGTAAAAATCCCTGATCTGGCCGGAATCGAACCCGGGGCCTCCGGGTAAGAGGCAGGCACGCTACCCCTACACCGCGGAACTGGCAACCCACATTATGTTTTATTTTAATTTCCGTTGTATAAACATAATTTGACGCATATATATTGTAAATAGCAGTGGTCGACGGTAATTATTCCATTGGTGGTACCAGAAAATTCAAAATTTTAAATACATTTTTCAAACTAAATGAAACTTCACGTGTTGAGAGGGTATGTGATGTTATTTCAGTGATTACAAAATCAAGTCAAAATTACAAAGAACCTGCAGTACTAGCCAACTTATCAGTATGACACTGCACCCCCTCTGGCCTGTATGCAGCACTGATTCGGTTGGGAAGGGTGTCATAAAGCCGTTGTATCCTCTCCTGAGGCAAACTGACCCATAACTGTTGTAACTGGTCCTTGACATTCTGAATACTGGTACTAGGACGGAGTTGATGTCCGAGCTGGTCCCAAACACGTTCTATCGGGAATAGATCTGGGGATCTTGCTGGCCGGGGGAGTACCTGAACAACACGCAGACAGTTCATAGAGACATGTGCCGTGTGTGGACGAGCATTATCCTGTTGAAAAATGGCACCAAAATAATGTCGCCTGAGAGGTAACATATGAGGACGCGCGGTGTGTGTGACGTACCGTTGTGCGGTCAGAGTACCGTCAATCACTAACAGCCCTGATCTGAAGTCATACCCGGCGGATCTCTACACAATGACGCCAAGAATAACACCACAGTGCCTCACCAAAATATTTTAAGAACGGGACCTTCTCCCAGGTCACCACCACACTCCCAGACGATGGTCATCCGGGGTAGTTCAGAACCGCACTTCATCGATGAACACAATGCGACGCCATTCATTAGCGACTCATGCTTCCCGATCACGGCACCACTCCAAGCGTAGCCGTTTGTGTTGTGCTGTTAACGGTTGCCCACGCTTGGGACGGTTATTCCCTAGTCTGGCTGCTGCTAGTCTCCACCAGTGGTGAGGGATGACACACAATGTTGCAGTGAGTCCATTACTTGTTCTCGGATGGCAGGCAGAGATGTGAAGGGGTTAAGATGTGCTTGGTGCACAATATGGTGGTCGTCCCTTGTGGTGGCCAGACGTGGTCGATCAGAACCTTGACGACAATTATGTCTGCCCCAACGTTCCCGTGAAGTCCAACATCGGGCCACTATCACATCCGAATGCCCTACAAATCTGGATATTGTACTATTCGACCAGTGAGCCAAATGGAGACCCAAATTAACGCCCCTTTCAAACCATGTCAGGTGCTGACAACTCCGTCTCAGACGAGTATGCGGCATCTCCATGTTCTTTACAGTGATCACTCAACATCAGCAGCAGCGGGGTCTTACACCGTGAGCATTTTAGCCCTTCGACCCCTTTCGGGCCTTGAGTGCTTTCTCTTAATGCAGTTCTTCTTCGATGACATGGCGTTATTGGTTTGTGGCTAGTATAGCAATGATTTGTCTTCACTGGTCAGGATATGACCTGGCCCCTTGCGGGGCGGTACTCAACATCTGACGCTGTTCACGCCCCTTATATACCCTACCAGGCGTGGCAACAACACTAAATACGAACTACAGTAGTGCCCTCTGGTGGCCGTTCTACCTGTCACAGAGAATTGAAACTCTAATCATTTACCTATCCGTCGTTGGTGTGTTCATGTTCGAAGTTACATTAACATTCGACTACTTCTTCTCTGTACTTCGTTTTTTTTTATCGGGCAATGCTATGCTATAAGTTACATGAAATTATATAATTTAATCGCGCTGTTGTACAAGACTGTTCTTTTAATGAAGGGTCAATTAAAGCGAATTTAGAAATTGAGGAACTGATATAAATATTTACGTTAAAGCGCACGCATTTTTCTGAAAATGTCTTTTTTTAAGATGATTGATCAAATGTATAACCACTCAGAAAAAACAATTATGAAGGAAACATATTGTAGAGCCTACTCACCGAAAGTATTTGCTTCAAAACCTCGAATGAAACCTTCAAATGAACTAACAAGAACGATAGTGAAAGTAACACATGCTTGCCTCACATAGGAATAAATAAGCCTGGCTATTGCCAACACAAGCACTTGGCTACAATTTTAGTTGCCGCGAAAATGAAATGAACAAAATGCCTAACCTTCATCTTGAAGGTTTCAAGGCTTACTGTACATACATACGGTATATACTGTAACCGGAACGCCCGTACTTTAATTCAACGGAGAGCATGGGTTGACGCCACGGCGTGTACGGTCCATGCTAGGAAAAGCAGAGAGAGAAAGGTAGTAGAATAAGTTCCTATTAAGTTGAACCTTGTGTTTATTAAAATCAGACAAATTATATCACCTTTTACAGACGAGCAGTAGGGGTTTAGAAAGTCCAGGCAAAGGTAGGGAGGGATGCTGTCCCTCGGCGTCGGCGTCGGTGATGTTCCACGTTGTCGTACTCCTTTCCCCTCACCATGGAACTCCTCTCAGCACCCTGGTACCACGTTATCCCACGGCGGTTGACGGTCTTTGAAGTTCTGTTGAGACTCGAACCCGAGAGTCTGACGTCTGGTGATGTCAGTGTGCGGCGTGGAATAATTAATTTAGACTTTATTCCACTGAGATCACACGGCAGCAGTAAAGAAGTGTGTAGACTTCGCACAGAATATCAATATAATCTGATACGACACTTCTTTACCGCACTGCACTAAAGATTATTACACGACACTGTTCGTATAATCTACAAGTTCCACAGTTAATAAGGTTCAACGCAAATAATATGTTAGTTATTCGATGCACTTATCGAAGAAATTCAAATTAATTCAGTATCACAGTTTATGATGAAAAGAAAGATTAGCACTGTTCAAAATTTGAAATAATTATCGTCCGATACATTCGTCGATGAAACCTTCTCTGACACTAAGGCTCAGCCTTACGAAATGAAATGAACACTGTTACTTTGGCACAGTCCAACGAAAAGAAGCAAATTATGTCACTGACAAGTGAGACACAGTCTTATGTAATACTCGAAAACACGGTAAATGCTGTAACGAAGTCACAGTCTTTTGAACACAAGTTAAAGCACAGTTTGTGAAATGAACACTGTTGCGAAGACACAGTCTTACGAAAAGGAATGAAGTTCTTCCACTAAAGCACAGTCTTGTGAAATATTCTAAAGAGCAATCTTACGAGAATAAGTTAAGTTCATTCACTGAGGCACAGTCTTATGAAATATTCTAAAGCACAGTTTTGCAAATAAATTCTGTTATGAAGGCACTGTTATGTGGGAATAAGTCAAAGTGCTGTTCATGCGAAACAGTACTGTGAAATAATTTAATGTACAGTATTTACGAGCTGAAATTAATTACACAAGTCACTTCGCGATTCTTTGCTTGTAGAGAGAATGCCAATTATTTATGCTCTTTCAGTCCAACACTTTACGAAACGAATTCTATTACTCTTATGTCACAATTTATACAAGTCAGTCACTATTAACAAAACCAAACCAAACCCCATGGCACTACAGCCCTTGAAGGGCCTTGGCCTACCAAGCGACCGCTGCTCAGCCCGAAGACCTGCAGATTACGAGGTGTCGTGTGGTCAGCACAACGAATCCTCTCGGCCGTTATTCTTGGCTTTCTAGACCAGGGTCACTATTAACAAGAAGTAAATTATCACCTCCTATCCCACACTAAGTTAGAGTCCACCGGGCGAGTTGGCCGTGCGCGTAGAGGCGCGCGGCTGTGAGCTTGCATCCGGGAGATAGTAGGTTCGAATCCCACTATCGGCAGCCCTGAAGATGGTTTTCCGTGGTTTCCCATTTTCACACCAGGCAAATGCTGGGGCTGTAACTTAATTAAGGCCACGGTCGCTTCCTTCCAACTCCTAGACCTTTCCTATCCCATCGTCGCCATAAGACCTATCTGTGTCGGTGCGACGTAAAGCCCCTAGCAAAAAAAAAAAAAAAAAGTTCGAGTCCTAGGTCCACACCTCTGACATTTAGTAATTTAAACTGGAACACTCCTACTTTATAATACGTCTGTCGTCGGCACTCAGCCGGACAGGGTAACGACCTCGAATATAGCTTTCCACAGCTGGCCCGCACGTCGAAGCAGCTGGGAATACACGAAGACACTGATTTCTACTAGGCCAGCGGGCTCCTTTTTATATGCGTAGGCCAGAGCATGTGGTTTCAAATTCAAGATTCTTCTACCTTTAATAATTCGGCTATCCTTCCGCCAATTTTTATGAAACTTGGTACATTATCATTTGCGACAAGGGGCTGCACGATGATGTGATTAGAATTTTGATAGCATATTCCATTCTTGAGATACTGAAATAGAAGAAATGGAAAGTTCGCGAGGCCGACGTGAGAGACAGGCCATGGTCCGCTAAAGTCACGTGGCAAGACCAGTCCCAGGAATGGCAGAGCGAAGCCGGTTATTACATGTGTTCTTGCGGTGTTATTCCTAGTTTATTGTGGATTGTGGAAGGAAATAACGGAGATTTTGTATTTATTTGAATATGTTGGTGTTGTGCAACAGTTCCTTACGTTCATAGTGTTATGTGCGGAAGTGTATGTAAGTATTTATTTACAAAAATGTGTATATAACCTCAACGTTCTTCACTTCATTCAGCAATGTTGGGCTGCAATACACAAATTGGATAAGTTACAACTCCAGTGCTGAGGATTTAGAGGTAATACATTTATATCCTATTTAATTACAGATATATGGAAATGCCTCGTCGCTGTAGTGTCTTCGGCTGTCGGTCTAATTATGACACTGAAACTGAAAAAATATCGACTTTTTCCTTACCAACGGATGAAAGCCGCCGTAAGCTATGGCTTCGTTACATTCCGACATATTTTTCTAAACTGAAAAACCCAATAGTATGCATAAAACATTTTGATGAGTCGCGCATAATTCGATTGGACAGGGTTACAGTTAAGGGAGAACTGAGAGAGTTTCCAAGAATAATTCCGAAAATGACTGAAAATGCTGTGCCAACTATTTTTCCAAATACATCTTCATATTGTTCGAAGTCCACTCCCAACGTAAGACGTCTTGCTGATGTAGAAGAGGATAATCTTCTAACAGCTATTCAGGATAGTATCGAATCCAACAAAATTTACCTGGCAGAGGATTCATTGGAGTGTCTGAACGATTATTAGTTTATTTCTAGAAACCCAGCAAGTTTATTCCAATAAGTGGACTGTAATTAGGCATGGGGGGAAATTATTTATTTGTCTCCTGGGAGTTGATAGGGGAATGTCATGTGTTACTTCCTTTATCCCTGTACCGGAAGATTTGACATTCAGTGTAAATATAAAAACCGGCAATGACTTCAGTGTAAATGCTTCCTTCAAAAACATTAAGATATTGAACTCTATTAACGCTCTAGAAAATATTATGTCACAGGTGGAAAAGGGAGAAATAGTGCCTAATATTAGGGATAAGATTGACTGCGCTATTCAACTTTTGCAAACTATTTCCTATTATGATGACAACGAACAGTTAAAATTTATAGTAGAACACCTTAATGTGTCGCAGACCCCCAAAACAACAGACAATATGGTAACAGTACTATGATAGTAGCATCTTGTTTATATATTTATTCAGTCTCCGCATACAATGCTCTTCGAAAATGTGATTTAATGTTTTTACCACATCCTTGTACCTTACAGAAACTTATTTGTAATTATCAGCTAGTGAACTCTTCACTACAAACCAGTTCCTACTTGGAAAACAGGGTTAGGCATTTAAAAGAACATGAGCTCTTAGTTTCTCTGATGATGGACGAGATATATATACAGCCACAGTTGTCATTTAAGGGTGGTGAGATATATGAAAGTAGCAATTTTGATGCACAGGCCTGTGCAAAAACTGCTCAAGTGTTCATGGTATCATCTCTTTTGTCTAAGTATTTTGATGTGGTGGCTATAATTCCAGTTGCAAATATGACAAGTGAACAGTTGAAATCATTAACTTCTAATGTTTTGTGCATGGTGGAGAGAGTTGGTTTCAAAGTTGTTAGTCTCATAGCAGACAACAACAGTGTGGATAGGAAATCATTTGAAATTTTCACTCCTAACAAAATTCTTCAACCCAGTATTGAGTATCCCTTGGATTCCTACAGGAAACTGTTTTTTATGTCTGACACTGTACACATTTTGAAATGTATTAGGAACAACTGGGAAACAAAGCGTAATGTCAACAAGACTATGCATTTTCCTGATCTGAATAATCATTCAGTAATATTGTCAGCACAGTGCAGACATTTGGAACCGGTATTTGAGAAAGAAAAATACTCTTTAGTTAAATATGGCTATACGCTTTCAACTAAAGTTTTGTACCCATCATCTATTCAGAAGCAAAATGTGAAATTAGCATTAACATTTTTTAATGATAATAACATAGTAGCCTTGAAGCATGCCACAAAAGACCTACCTGGAGTTTCTGAAGAGATAAACCAGACTGCATCTTTCTACAAATTATTGTGAACTGATGGAAGATCGTTAATATTAAAAGTACATTTGAAGGGAAGAGATTCAATGATCCCTTTAGGGGAGCAATTAGGAAACTAACAGATGAGCAGGTTCAGTTCTTAAGTGGCATGTGTCAGTGGCTGAAAATTTGGAGGGCCTCAGTTCGATCGAGTGATGGTTTAACATCACAGACCTTTCAGTCCTTGATTGTAACAAGTTAATCTTTTCTTCAGATCATTCCATATTTGTTCGACAAATATAGGGCGGATTATATCTTGTTGGGTAAATTTCAAAGTGACAGCCTGGAAGGTCGTTTTGGATCCTACAGACAGCTAAGTGATGCCAATTACTACATTAGTTACATTCAGGTTCTAGAAAATGAAAGGAAACTAAGGTTCAAAAATGATGTACTTTTTGCAGCTCAGAATGGTAATATAAGTTTAAAAACCTTGATCCCTGTTAAAGAGAAGCAAGATTGTAATATTGATTTACAACTATTTTCTGATATTCTGGATGTACCATTCGAAATGGATGTTATTCCTTGTAATACTTTGCCCATACTGACCTATATAGGAAGGTATGCAGATAGAAAGATTTTACAAAAGTCTAAATGTGATATATGGAGTGTGTGGCTTCAGTTAAGTAAAGAAGTTGAGGTAGATCCATTATATGATTTTGTTAAGGAACTGGATAGGGGTAAACTCACTTTGCCATTTGAGATAGTTGTATTTACAGTTGGATTGGGGTGGCATACAGTCTCTCTACTTGTAAAAGACTTCATTCAGTATTTTATGTCATGTGGGAAACAACTCTTTGTTGCTCAAGAGATAAGTTTATCAAAATTAGAGAAATCAGACATACATAATGCTGATGTAAGTGTTCTATTAACAACACACTGTTAAACAAACTTGAAAGTGTCTCTCTCTGTACAAACAAAATTCTACTCAATAATTTTGAGAAAAAGTCAAATGATAAACCAAGTTGTTACACACATATATATACACACCTTAATTAAGCCTATATTTACATTAACATTCATGTTTTATTGAATCCAGGGTGAAAGGTTGGCCTATTGTAAGCTATTTACAAGTCTTACATTTGTTCCACTCCATACCTGGCTTCAGCATCATACTTAATTATTTTCTATCTTCTTCTTCAATCAATCAATCAATCAATCAATCAATCAATCAATCAATCAATCAATCAATCAATCAATCAATCAATCAATCAATCAATCAATCAATCAATCAATCAATCAATCAATCAATCAATCAATCAATCAATCAATCAATCAATCAATCAATCAATCAATCAATCAATCAATCAATCAATCAATCAATCAATCAATCAATCAATCAATCAATCAATCAATCAATCAATCAATCAATCAATCAATCAATCAATCAATCAATCAACACTGATCTGCATTTTTGTCGCACATGTCGCAGATTCCTTAGCTAAATATTTTCTTTTATGCTTTCAAAGGAGTGACACTTCTCGGCTATATTCTTTATATGCCCCTAATTAATGATAATAATATTTCATAACATTCCGAAAATGCAGATAAGTGGGCGCCAGAGATCACCAAAGAATCCCTCAAATTTAGATAATATTTACATTAATAAAAATCTTAGCAATAAATCATTGAAAATTTATTTCAGGTAGCGTACATTTTCGCGTGGTGTAGGAGTAGTGTGTCTGCCTCTTACCCAGAGGCCGCAGGATCGACTCCCGGCCAGGTCAAAGATTTTTACCCGAATCTGAGGGCTGGTTCGAGGTCCACTCAGCCTACGTGATTAGAACTGAAGAGCTATCTGACGGTGAGATAGTGGTCGCGGTCTAAAACGGCCGAGAGGATTCCTCGTGCTGACCACACGACACCTCATAATCTGAAGGCCTTCGGGATGAGCAGCGGACGTCTGGTAGCCAAGGCCCTTCACGACTGAAGTTCCATGGGGTTAGGTTTAGGTTAGTGTATACAGAATGCCGGATTTCCAGCATATACATAATTAAACTAAAGAACGCAGAAAATCAAGGCCGAAAATAAAGCGGCAAGTTCATAAGGAAGATAGCGAGAAAAGCTTACGTCACAACTTCTAACTGGCAAGGGATGACCATTGATAGCTACCAATTATAAGATCTATAACGACATAATGGTTAATATTGTGAGTGAATAAGGGTTAATATCTTGTAAGATGGAGATAGTACAGTACATAGTTGGATTATATGAGGATATGAGAATGATATGAAGTGAAACAGAAATTGATAAAGAAGAAATGAAATAATCAAGTAGATAGATGATGCTTACAGAATTATATGCGTCAAGGCAACGTGTATATGAAGGTTATTTGCAAATGAAGGAAGAAATATGATAATGAGATATGAAGGAAATGGTATGTGAATATTGAATGAATATGAAGAAGAATAATTAAAGTGGTATTTATGTTTCGTCGATAAAGAAGAAAATGATTTATTGTGAACATAAAATTAAGAGGTTTGAGGCAATTCAGGATTAGTTCTGTACTTGATTCCATGATAAGTGATAGTTCTTAGATATTCCATATCCAACATATTGAAAATACATTATATAGGTTATATATATAGTTTAAGCACCTGTAAATCATCAAGATGACTCACTGTAAGGAAAGTTGAATAGGATATTAATAAAAAAATTAACCCATATCTCTACCATAATGATGATTATTTGCTAGACAAGTACATGACACTTATTTTAACCATATGCACAAGTATGACAAGTTTTTCACATATAATTGCAGACGGTAATGATTGTTAGAGTCTTCATAAATGATACTCTATACCTGCTTTCTTTTATAAATAACAGTGCGTGCGGTGTTGGAATTTAATTAATTACTTTATGATAGATTTCGTGAGACACATTTATACAGTTAATCTAACTTGTAAGATTCATGAGAGGAATGATATCCAGTTGAGCTATATAATTATAGTAGATATTAATCTAGAAGAGAGCACATGATGTGATTGACTTAGCACTTATCTTTTTCCTGATGCATCCATGAAAACCAGTTCCTAAGTAATAAATTTGTCCTCATCCTGGATATTATAAATATTTAAATACCTAAGACCTGAATACGTTAATAGTTAAATAATTAAAAGAACATATAAATTTAGGAAGGCAAGTGATTGATGCTGAAATTAATGATTTTCCAGGAAGATCTGTAAATATTTTTATAACTTTAACTAAAGTAGAAATATTAACTTTTACACAAATGAAAAATGAAACAACGATGTGATTTCAATTTACATGGGTATTTTTTTGAATGATTCCAATTTTTTATTTTCTATTGTACATAATTATTAATATTTTAACATAATCAGAGATCTTTGATGAAATGATAGAAGATATTTAATCAATTTTAAATGAAGATAGTAATTTTTTAAGGATATTTCATTCTTTTCTTCAATTTTCTAGATTTTTTAAATAATAAATGGATGTGATGAAACGTTATTGGAATCAATGTTCATATGTTAGTGTAAGCATTATAGTCACATTGTCATCTTTAGTTCAAGATTTGCGGAACAATTTTTACAATAACGGTTAGTTGATGTGGTGGAGGTGTCCATCGGCATTATCGATAGAGGAAATAGCCGTCAAGCATAATATCGTTTGCAACTTCTCCGAATCCAGAACAACAAGACAAAGTTTGATTGGAAATTAGACATAAACGAGCTAGTCTGGATTTCTTCGCGACCCTCCCTGGAACGGCGTAATATGGTCAGGTAATCAATATTACTGTGAAGTAATTTGTTGTTGATATTGTTGAAAGCACTATGTCTTCTGGTATGCGCTAGAACAAATGTATTATTTCCATTGTCCTGTCTCAGTTTCATCCTTGGCTTTGACAATATGATTTTGACAGCCTATGAGCGATGCTAGTAATGCTATTCATTACACAGCGAGTCCCTGTTATGAATGGTGTGGAAATGTAGCTCATAGGGCCGGTTGATTTGTGGATATCAGTGGAATTGGCAGGCTGATACACAATAGCAACGTCTGGCTTGGTGAGGAAATCAGCGGGAAACTACCTTTCTCCTCATTTCCCTAGTATGTTTCTCCAGTGACGCCTAGACCAGCTATAGCAGCCGATGGTGGAACTGAGGATCCAACCAGCCTTTAGGTTTAGTACTCAACATACATACAGCATTTCTAAAAGGTACTCGAGGAATTCAAGAAGATACATAGGGAAAATATTTGTTTATAGGAAGATTATTACAGATTTACCAAGGGATATGATCGATAAATTTCCACTTCTGTAACAATGACCATGTTACACCTCCCTAAAATACGTAAAAAATAATTTACATTTCTATTAAAGTGCGTGGGTAATTACAAATATGTTAAATTTAACATGCCACAATTAATTTCAGGCACATTTAGTAACGTAACCAATTGTAAATCTGTTAAGAGCGTTGTATATGGCCTACGTTATAAAATCAAGGTAGCGTTCAGAAATAAAATATTAACGCATTCAAATTTTGTTGAAATTCGAAACTGGGTTGATAGAGAAACATTACTCGCAATGGGAAGGTAATGCACAGAAATCTAGGGAGTATGGTAGTTGGCACGGATGTCAATAATGGCCGCAAGGTGTTTGTGATGAAAGGAAAGGAGGCTTAGTTAAGAATGAGCAGGTTGTATGAAGCTGTACGTGTCAATCGGTTTCGGTGGGTGGAACTTGTATATCGTGAAGGTTTTAAGATACATTATCTGGAAGACAAACATCGTGAGAATGGAATATATAACATGGTTCCCTGCGTGAGCCTCATACTACGTACTTCCACTTACTATACTGCTAATAATAAGAGTTGGTGTCTGACATTTCTTAGAGGGAGGTCCGTTTACTGCCTGCCGAGGCGGGATAAAGGGAGTGGCAGTGTGGTTGCCATGGAAACGAGGGTGGGGCGGGCGACTGCGGTTGCCATGGAAATAAAACTTCAGGGTCAGCTCGTCTTGCTGGGAGTTGCCAAACCTGTCACTGTCACTGATAAGAACCTGATTGTTTGTATAAGAGTGATCGCAAATGGGACGACACCGCCTGGCCAGGTAGTCTACAACAGATCACAGTGGTCAGAATGAAGGAGGGAACAAGTGAGCCGGAAGCGAGGGGTAAGAGTATGTAGAAAGGAATGCTGGAATGTGGCAACATCGTGAAATGGCACGTGCAGTGCTCCTCCCTCCAACCTTACCTGTCAGACGCCAACTTTAGTTAAGTCTAGTATAGTGACAGGCTGCACATTCATCTGTCCTGTCCTACCTTTCTGTAAAAACCCTTGTTCTCTTTCTACCTCAATCGTATTGCAATTGAGATATTAAAGGATTCTTCCATTTTCCCATGTTTCATGTGCGAATTAATTGCTGCGCTTTTCATTCTTCGGAGCAGAAATGTAAGATCGTGAGCTAACGCAAGGGATCAAAAGGCATGCTGTAACTGTTGCTTTGTCCGACTCGTTGGCTGAACGGTCAGCGTTCTGGCCTTCGGTTCAGAGGGTCCCGGATTCGATTCCCGGCTGGGTCGGGGATTTTAACCTTAATTGGTTAATTCCAATGGCCCGGGGGCTGGGTGTTTGTGCTGTCACCGACATCCCTGCAACTCACACACCACACATAACACTGTCCTCCACCACAATAACACGCAGTCACCTACACATGGCAGATGCCACCCATCCTCATCGGAGGGTCTGCCTTACAAGGGATGCACTCGGCTAGAAATAGCCACACGAAATTATTTACTGTTGCGTTACACCGAAGGGCCACTGCTCGAATCGCGGCCAATGTATGTGGGATTTTTGAGATGAACAGTGATGTGACTGCAGCCGTGAGACATTCAGTTTTTGTTTGAAACTAGACCATTCGTTTCAAAATTCAACCAATTTTGACCGCAGCCATCTTACTAAATAGCAAGTTATCATGTCCCTGAAAACCAAAGAATATCATGTCATATGGCATCATTGGGCTGGAAGAAGCTGAGCTTAATATGCATTGTTACATAAGAGCACTTAAAGAAAACAAAACACGTTAAGGAAAGAAGGTTGATTACTAGATCTCTATTTTGTAAACTATAAGAAAATAAATTTGATAGGGCGCCCTATTATCTGGAAATCTTTAGTTCCATTAATTGGACTGTTCGTTAATAGAGCCTTGCTCTACGGTCCAGGGTGGCTTTTCTATAACAACCACCACAGGAGCGACCAAACGACCGGGAAGGGCCATTGAACTAACACTCTTTTATGAATACAATTAAGACCACATTTCATGGCCATCATAAGCTCGTGCTGCGTGAACCAATTAAGGGTGCATTAAGGATAATAATTTTGTTTTAATTGGGACATGCGTTATAATATGGGCATAAGGCTTGAGAGTGCCTCAGTGGGTAAATTACAATTAGAGTACAACGGCATGAAATATGAAATATACCACCTGACATAAAATTTAAGTAAGTGCGGATGTCGATATTGTACCCGTATTTGTGGATAGAAGATAAATCAACGACCACGGCTATGCTCAACAAATGTAAAATCTTTCGTCATCGTCGCTCATCATCGAGAGCTTTCACATTTCTTCTTCGATTCATCTCTTTTCTGCGGGGTATAGGTTTCAAATAATTGTGGTACGGGTACAATGAACTTAACTAAGATCTTCGTTGAGGATAATGCCTGAATTAATTAAATAAAACACGAGTTCTCGCTTTAATAAAACAAAATTAAAATAACCTCATAAAATATAACGAAATAATAACGCCATGATTATAACAAATAACCCCTGTTTACTATGATTAAACGACAAACACATTTAGAAATAAATAAAAATAAGAAAATATATCATTGAGACGTGAATTGCTTCAATATTGAAGATTTAAAATTAACACAGAAATAATTAATGAATATAGAATGTCTAATATAATTTAAACCAGCCACGGATATCTTTATTTCCGATATTCCTGCTTGTATTTGTCTTCCCGACATCAATTACTGTCATGAATTATTAATTAGTTATCCCTTATTATCGTAAATTTCAAATATACCACAATCATGATGTTATTCTTCCTTTAACTTTACAGGAAGTAGTAGTAAATATTTATTATAGTCACAAGACTTAGAAACAAGCATTGCTATTCACTCACTGTAGTTACAGAATAGTTGTATTGAAATACTCCCAAATGCCATCAGTCTAGACCGATTGCAATGCAACTTGGAAGGATGATCAATTAGGGCATCACAAACTTAATTGTAATAGTCATTTTACAGAAATAATGTTTACTTATTCCAGAACTGGCCATTTGTTACTGCAATGTTAAATTAAACGTGGTGTATAGAAGGCATCGATTGCGATAAAACTTGGTAGAATGATCAATTAAGATACGGTATTAGAATATCGCTGCATACCTACCGTTGTTACATAGGCTGTCCACAACATGATTCTGAACAGGAATCCGGGAGTTTCCTAGTTTATGTTAATAAAATGTTAAAAATGATTAGCACTGCATAACACCTCACCATTAATTATAAACGATATAGACGTATTAAAACCGGGTGAGTTGGCCGTGCGGTTAGGGGCGCGCGGCTGTGAGCTTGCATCCGGGAGATAGTGGGTTCGAATCCCACTGTCAGCAGCCCTGAAGATGGTTTTCCGTGGTTTCCCATTCTCACACCAGGAAAATGCTGGGGCTGTACCTTAGTTAAGGCCACGGCCGCTTCCTTCCAACTCCTAGGCCTTTCCTATCTCATCGTCGCCATGGGACCTATCTGTGTCGCTGCGACGTAAAGCCACTATACTATACTTTTTAGTAAAATACGTTTGAAGAAAGGGAAATTCTGTTGGTGTTTTCAAAATCTGCATGAACTGTTTTATGCATCTTTAAAATAGGTTTGTTGGTACATTGCCATAGTACAAATGCAAGGCCATTTTACGTCATCATTAGCTAACTGCCCCGAGTCGCCCAGCTATTTTTCAGCAGTTAATTACAACTGTACCATTGATTTTACGACAATATAATGATTACCATTAAATTAGGATGTGTTAATTGATCATCTCCCAATCTGTATTGAAGTATGTCTCGTTCAACCCAAACAGTTCCCTTGCCAATCAGAATCGAAACCATTCTTTGCGGAAACAAGCACAGCAACTATCAGTCTGTGCAACTGTGATCAGTGGTGTCAGAAGGAAACACGTTGATCAAGGGAGATAGGATATGAGAACTGACCCGAGAAGCCTGGTACAAATAGACTGAATAACTGCTAGACTTAGCGGCAGTCTCGTGATTAGCACACACGTTTCTCCAAATTACTGGCTCACTATTGTCAACGGTAGGTACATTTAGCTCTTTTAGATGGATATATGAATCAAATTCAAACCTTATAAAGCTTTTGGCCAAATACTGAGACCAAGAAATATAAATAATTAATTAATTAATTAAATAAATAAATAAATAAATAAATAAATAAATAAATAAATAAATAAATAAATAAATAAATAAATAAATAAATAAATAAATAAATAAACGGCATATTGAATTTGTGGCACGGAGTGCTTCCCCAATGAAGGTAACCTTCAGTCAGTACTGATATGCCTTAGTTGTGCATTGCTAATTGAAATGTAATGTACAGAAAAATGTAGACACTCTTTGGGTAGTTAATATCCTTGAACAAAATGACATATCGTTGCAGTTCTTGCACCGTAGCGTAGTCCATTGTTTTCTCAACAGATGACTAAGGTCATGTAAATGGCGCGACAATCTTGGCGCACGTTTTCCAGCAGATGACAGTGCAGCAATAAATGAAGTAAGATTGTCATTTGAGCAATGCAATGCCGTATTGAAGTGGTACTGGAAGTACGAAAACACGATGGAGGTACAAGGGCAATGGCGTAATGTATACGGAACTCATCCACCAGCCACGTACAACAATTTATCGTATTTGGGATAAATTTGAAGCTGACGGTACAGTTCAGGATTTGCATAAGAGAAGATCTAGTCAAGAAGTCCAGCTTCCAGCGCTGCTGTGTCGAAACATTTTACTAGGTCACCTTAAAAATCTGTGAATCAGGGTGCATGTGAAAGAGGGGCAAGCCGATCAATCGTGCGACGAATTCTGAAGTCTGAAAAGTAGAAAGACCACTACACGCTATGACCCGGATCGAAGGATGGAGTACTGCGTGTGGTTTGAAGGCATGCTTTGCGATGATGGACTATTTGCATGGATGGTTATCTGGTCTGATGAGGCGCAATTCAAAGTGAACGGTACTGTAAACCGCCACAACTGCGTGTACTGGGCTCCTGAAAATCCTCAAGTTCATGTTAATCCACCCGGTGTTAATGTGTGGTGTGGTCCGTCATCGCGCGGTTTGATTGACCCATTCTTCTTTGAAGGTACCGTAACTGGTGAGGTGTATCTTCATATGCTTCGAAAATCAATTTTACCTGCCATCCGAGAGGTGTTAAGAAATGAAAGAGTTTACCTACAACAAGATGCCGCTCCGCATCACTACCACAGATATATCTACCTGGACGATGGATAGGTCGATGAGGAACTGTTGAGTGCCCACTACGGTCTCCAGACCTCACACCTCTTTACTTCTACCTATGGGGGAGTTTGGAAATGAAATTTATCGACAGAAGCCCGCTACACTAAACGAGCTACGAGAAACCATCGAGGCGTCCTGTGCGGCTATCACTCCGGAAACACTGATAGCCGTAGTTCGGTCAGCAGTTCAGCGGCATCGACCTTGTTTGGCTGCTAATGGGGGTCACTTTGAACACTAAAATAACCTCCTCCCCTGCAAGAATTGAAACGGCGTGTCATTTTGTTCAATTAATGTTGACTATTAAAGAGTGTCCACATTTTTCTGGACCCCTCTAGATGAGATGTAACATCTGAACCATTTGTTAAGTGACCCATAAAGAGTTTCAATCATAGACAGAACTGAGTAAATTTACCTCAGTTTTCGACAGAGAAGTGTAGTAGTGATTATTTTTTGGCTGTTGTTATTACATTGCAGAAAACAGAATAGGTAGATCAGAGAGGTTCATGCCAGTAGTAGTAGTAGTAGTATAAAATTTATAAATTTCGGAACCTTAATTATTAAAGGCAATTCACCATTACAATAATTTTTCATGTTCTATAATACATTCCGTTGATTTTTTAAGAAAACTGTAATACACGAAGGATGACTTGTATTAGAATACATTTTACGTGATAGTTTCCATCCAGGGTGCCCTATGTTCATTTAATATGGTTTCATAGGTCTGCAGAGAAACATTAACCTGACGGTTCATAGAGAAAAGAGAGTACCGCTGTTCAGCGATCAGAGGTAATTGTTTCTGAGAATCACTTCATTTGTCGGTATCATTGAAGAAGAGAGATACCGTTATAAGGGGATAGTTGATGCTGAGAGTCACCCTACCTGTTTGTGCTTTAAATAAGAGAGATACCACTAGGAGATAGTTGCTGCTGTGAGCAACCTCACTTGTCGGCATTTTAAAGAAGAGAAGTACCGCTACCCGGTGATGTGTTGATGCTGAGAGTCACCCTACCTCTCTGTGCCTCAAAGAAGAGAGATGCCGCTAGGAGATAGTTGCTGCTGTGAGCCACCCCACTTGTGGGCACTTTAAAGAAGAGAAATACAGTTACACGGAGATAGTTGATGCTGAGAGTCACCCTACCTCTCTGTGCCTCAAAGAAGAGAGATGCCGCTAGGAGATAGTTGCTGCTGTGAGCCACCCCACTTGTGGGCACTTTAAAGAAGAGAAATACAGTTACACGGAGATAGTTGATGCTGAGAGTCACCCTATCTGTCTTTACCTCAAAGAAGAGAGATGCCGCTAGGAGATAGTTGCTGCTGTGAGCCACCTCACTTGTGGGCACTTTAAAGAAGAGAATTACCGGTACTCGGAGATAGTTGATGCTGAGAGTCACCCTACCTGTCTTTACCTTAAAGAAGAGAGTTGTCACTAGGAGATAGTTGCTGCTGTGAGCCACCTTACTTGTCGGCATTTTAAAGAAGAGAAATACCGTTACACGGGGATAGTTGATGCTGAGAGACACCCTACCTGTCTGTACCTTGCAGAAGAGAGATGTGGCTAAGAGATAGTTGCTGCTGTGAGCCACCCCACTTGTCGGCACTTTAAAGAAGAGAAATACCGTTACACGGAGAGGGTTGGTGCTGAGAGTCACCCTACCTGTCTGTATGTTAAAGAAGGGAGATGCTGCTAGGAGATAGTTGCTGCTGTGATCCACCTCACTTGTCGGCACTTTAATGAAGAGAAATACCGTTACACGGGGATAGTTGATGTTGAGAGACACCCTACCTGTCTGTAACTTAAAGAAGCGGCCAGTATCTAGTATTCGGGAGATAGTAGGTTCGAACCCCACTGTCGACAGCCCTGAAAATGGTTTTCCGTGGTTTCCCATTTTCACACCAGGCAAATGCTGGGGCTGTACCTTAATTAAGGCCACGGCCGCTTCCTTCCCACTCCTAGCCCTTTCCTGTCCCATCGTCGCCGTAAGACCTATCTGTGTCGGTGCGACGTAAAACAACTAGCAAAAAAAAAAGAAACTTAAAGAAGAGAGATGCCACAAGGAGATAGTTGCTGCTGTGAGCCACCCCACTTGTCGGCACTTTAAAGAAGAGAAATACCGTTACACGGAGAGGGTTAATGCTGAAAGTCACCCTACCTGTCTGTACCTTAAAGAAGGGAGATGCTGCTAGGAGGTAGTTGCTGTTGTGAGCCACTTCACTTGTCGACACTTTAAAGAAGATGAATATCTTTACATGGAGATAGTTGATGCTGAGTGTCACCCTACCTGTCTGTACCTTAATGAAGAGAGATGCCGCTAGGAGATAGGCCGCTAGGAGATAGTTGTTGCTGTGAGCCACCTTACTTGTCGGCACTTTGAAGGAGAGAAATACCGTTACACGGAGATAGTTCATGCTGAGAGTCACCTTACCTCTCTGTACCTTAAAGAAGGGAGATGCCGCTAGGAGATAGTTGTTGCTGTGAACCACCTTATTTGTTGGCACTTTAAAGTAGAGAAATACCGTTACACGGAGATAGTTAATACTGAGAGACACTCTACCTCTCTGTGCCTTAAAGCAGGGGCGGTAGGTGGTATTGTTGCAGTGTTGCACAACTCCCAATAACTTTACACTTCATTTATCGTCTTTCCTTCTATTGTTTTAGTTTAATAAACCTAATGTATATTCGAAAACATGTTACAATCAATCATATTTGGTTGTTCGCTGTACTAATGCTTCGTAACGGACCAATAAACGCCACTGGCTTGGAATCAAACTCAGGGGGTGTGTTTTCCTACGGCAACTCCCTAACGGACAGCGCGACGCATAGTACCTCAGCAAGGACGAGCCTAAGGCTGTATAGCATCAGGTAGCATGCTCGCCGGTATCGGTCTCAGGGAGTTGCACGAGACTAGCAAGTCCCCTATCGAGAAACAGTTCCAAATGTCCCTGCTAGATAGCGCCACTCTGCGGAGATTACTTCATTCCTACTTTCTCTCCTCTCACAAAGGCAATTTCATCTCCATTTTTAAAATTTAGAACTTTGCTTCACGTTGCACCGACGCAGATAGGTCTTACAGCGACGACGGGATAGAAAAGTAAGTACAGAAGATATTATAAGTAGACTTTTGTAAACAATATGAATTTAAAGGATGAGCTGTGTGCTTAATAAAAAGATTGTTAGTGTAAATTGTATAATACTGCATTATAGGAAAATGTCTTGTTGATTAAAAATTTAGTGCTTGATAATAATGTATTTTAGTGTACCATTTGCCACCGAGGTAGTCACCTCATTCGCGAATGAAGTGTTTTGATTTGAAAAGGGTTGGGGGTTGGAAGGAAGCGACCTTGGCTTTAATTAAGGCACAGCCAAAGCATTTGCCTGGTGTGAAAATGGGAAACCGAGGAAAACGATCTTCAGGGCTTATGCCAGTGGTGTTCGAACCCACTATCCCCCGAATGCAAGCTCATAGCTACGCGACGCTAACCGCGCGACCAACTTGCTGGGTAATTTCTTTTCCACGCCATACCAGACCACCCACAAATTAACCAACATCTTGCTTCAATGAAAAATTGGAGGAAAAATTTTCAATTCAGTTAGGTAAAAGTAACTGTGCCAGGCTAAGCGGCTCAGATGGTTGGGGCGCTGGCCTTCTGATCCCAACGTGGCAGGTTCGAACCTGGCTCAGTCCGGTGGTACTTTAAGGTGGTACGTCAGCCTTGTGTCAGTAGATTTACTGACATGCAAGAGAACTCTTGTGGGACTAAATTCCGGCACCTCGGTGCCTCCGAAAAGCGTTAAAATATCCTTAGTGGGACGTTGAGCCAATATTATTATTATTGAGAGTAACTGTAGTTATAGTGTATAATTAGTCTCTTATTTCCAGGGTTGAAATTGCCAGATAGCCTATATTTCAGTTTTAGTTTTTTGATGATGATGATGATGATGATGATGATGTTTGTTGTGTAAAGGGGCCTAACAGCTAGGTCATCGGCCCCATTTTAGTTGCAGTAGGAACGTAGTTCATTAGTTAACGATAATAGTCTCTGTTGTTATTTCTGTAAGCTATAAAAATGTGATACTGAAAATTTTGTTGCAACACCCAGCTTCAGATACCACCAGCCGCCACTGCCTTAAAGAAGAGAGATGCCGCTAGGAGATAGTTGCTGCTGTGAGCCACATAACTTGTCGGCACTTTAAAGAAGAGGAAATCCGTTATACAGAGATAGTTGATGCTGAGAGACACCCTACCTGTCTGTACCTTAGAGAAGAGAGATATGGCTAAGAGATAGTTGCTGCTGTGAGCCACCTCACTTGTCGGCACTTTAAAGAAGAGAAATACCGTTACACGGAGATAGTTGATGCTGAGAGTCACCCTACCTGTCTGTACCTTAAAGAAGAGAGATGCCGCTAGAAGATAGTTGCTGCTGTGAGCCACCTCACTTGTCGGCACTATAAAGAAGAGGAATACCGTTACACGGAGATAGTTGATGCTGAGTGTCACCTTACCTGTCTGTACCTTAAAGAAGAGATAGACCGCTAGGAGGTAGTTGCTGCTGAGAGCCACCTCACTTGTTAGTACCTTTACAGAAAAAACACATCAGCACTGGAAAGTGTAAAAGCACTATACATCAAAAGAGTGCTCGGAGTATCGAAGATTACAAGATCACAACTCATCTACCTCCTCACACGAGAATCATTCCTAAGAACACTTTTGCCTCTGCCCTACACTAGAGGCTATCAATACCACTCAAGAAGGGAGAAAATACACCATCAGAATTCTATGAAACTCGGCTTTATGGCAAAATGGTTAGCGTGCAGGCCTTTGGTCACAGCGGTCCCGAGTTCGATTCCCGGCAAGGTCGGGAATTTTTACCATCGTTGGTTAATTCCGTTGGCACGGGGCTGGATGTATGTATCGTCATTATTATTATTATTATTATTATTATTATTATTATTATTATTATTATTATTATCATTTGATCCCCATCACGACGCACAGGTCGCCTACGGGAGTCGAATCAGAAGACCTGCACCTGGTGAGCATAACACTTCCTCGGACACCCCCTGCACTGAAAGCCATATGCCATTAATTTTTTTCTATGGGACTGAGGCCATGATAGATCGGATGTGGCCAACATCCAAGGGTGAGATGAGACACGTGTTTACAAGATTGGCCGTACATGGTTATCACCATATTATTTATACCAACACGTCTTACCATGAACCACTAGAGACGTGTGAATGTAAACTATGTGGACATACGTGTGAACGCTACCACTTAGAATTATGCAGCAAAAGGACCAAATCAATTAAAGACTATGCGCAATTTTAGTGTATTCTACCTCTCTTTTTATGACTGTTTGGCTGCAATAAAAGTATTATTATAAAAAAGGGACTACTACTACTAAAATGCTTTTATTCCTCCCCTGAAGGGTTAGCCGGGCCTCTTAGACGGTAACGCCGTCTCGCAGGCCGGGAGATTTGTTACGGTGAAGGAGATGGTCGGAGAAGGTGAGGGATTTGGCGGCCGTGGCCTGTACTAGGAACTGTCCCGGCATTCACTTTAGTGCAGGGGAATGGGAAACCACGGAAAACCATTCTCAGAACAGCCGACGGTGGGGACCAGCCGTGAGGTCCAGCCCTTTCCCGTCTCCGGAGTACAGAGGGGTAGAGCCACAATAGAGCCGCGGCCACCCCTCCTCTGCTCGGTTTACCGGTCAGAGTGCAGAGCTGTTGTACCATGGACCAGCCGCGGCCACTTGTGGGCCGAGACCCACTCTACATCTACCGACGTGAAAAAAGAACCCGCTAGACGGAGAGAGTTGCTGCTGACAGCCATCCAGATATGTGTGAGTACTGAAGATGCTATTGAGATATACCGCATTCATCAGTACGCCGAGGAGATAAGAGTTCTCCTGGATTGGGGAGTACTCCTCACTTGTCGGTACCCTAGAGATGAGTGAGTACCGCTTGAGGAAGGAAGGTGCTGCTGAGAGCTACCCCACCTGTCGATAGGATAAGAGACGACGTGCGCAGACGCGGGCAGAGCGGCCCGGCCGAGCAAGCAAGGCTCTCACTAGTTCTGAGCTGGCTATCTCTTCGTGTGGTCGTCCTCTGAACGCGGCAAACTGTCGGTCCGGACCAGCACCACTGCCGCCACCACCACGGTGGGCGGGGCAAGCAGTGCAGCCACTAGCCATCATCGCAAGCATCGCTCGCGATCCACCACGCGCTATGCCGACCTCGACAAACCCAAGAAGAAAAAACTCCTGAGTACCGGCAGTACATCCCTTGTGTCCATCCCCAATGCCATCAAGTTGTCCATGCTCAACAGTGGGCTTATGTCTTTCGGTGAGTGTATGTTAACCTTCTTCTGTAGCGCCGTGTGATGAAATGTTTAGAGGACAATGAAGGAAACGTTGCTGCTTTCTACTTTTAAATCTTGATGTTTCAGCATAACAAAAACAGGACAGCGTGTCTTGGAAGCTCTATGCACATTCCTTAATTGGGGAATTCACGTACGAATTAACGGAAATACTTTTCTGAAATGACGTTGAAAACTATAAAAGTAAGATACATTTTTTTCCAAGTACGAATTAATAGTAACGTATAACAGAATACTTACGTCTACTGCCAAGGAATATAGAAACTTTAGTTTAACATTCGTAAAGATTGATATTTTGTGGAGGAATTTTTAGCAAAACTAGGTGATGTGCAGTTCTTTACTGGGCGGAGTCCACCGCGTTTCGATCTAATTTGTGCTCGTGCGAACATTAAGTGCTGTGCACATTCCTCAGTAAAGACTTTCTGTTAAAGGGTCTTCTTGAGAAATAGAATTCGTCGTTTTAAACATGTAATATACTCCACAAAGTAATTTGTTCTTCGGAACAGGTACGAGTTCCTCAATCTGGATGTCATTTAATGGAATCGTTGAATTGGGTACACAAATGAAGACGTGGAAAGTTTATTTTAGCTAATGTATTCGTTTTCTCTAGGCCGTTACATAGATTCTTAGTGGCTTGTTAACTTCTAAAATAATAAGCTAGACGAAACTTTCTATTTAATTTTTCAGAGAGCTGATATGAATGGAACGTGGGTACTTTGATAAACGTGCAAATTCACGGACACACATGAGATGTATGGATGATGTGAGGTATGGATAAATCAGCATGTAAAGAATGTCATACTGGCCTATTTATCGAGTGACTATTTTAATGCGGCGGATAATGGGGCTCTAGTTAAACACTCGTGAATTTCGTGGACTCGAACCTTAGCTCAACTGGCTGATATTTAAGTTTCTAAAGGTGACGGACATATTTCGGTAGATATTCTAGTACAACACAGGGAAGAATTACGATATTCCTACGGGACTAATGAATTGTAATATAGTTTTCCATTTCGTGCCTTATTGCAGTAATCTGTAAATAAATTGAATTTTCTTCATTAGTTAAAGTGACGCTTAAGATTATTATTATTATTATTATTATTATTATTATTATTATTATTATTATTATTATTATTATTATTGCAAGGAATAATACAGATTTATTTGGCTAAGGAGCTGAATATTTCTTCGGTTCACACATTCTGCATCGACAAATTAAGCAAAATCGGGAGCAAGCTTTGCGGGTCCAACAAAGATTTCCCTTCTTACACCTAATTTTACTCCTTGACATAGCTTACAGCGGTTATATTCCCATGCTATGCGGACGAGTTAATTAGGTAATTATATTCTAATTACGATAGAATTTCGAACACGAATATTTTTGATTATTCACAGGAATTTGAAGTCGGTGAACAACAAATTCAGATAAAGTGAAGTACTTTATCAATCTACGATGATTCTTATTTACAAAGTTTGTTTTGAAAGAGAATCAAGTTATCATTAGAATGAATAGCTTTTATTTTATATTTGGGATGAGTGAAGGAGATCGTGAGATTATTTTAACTAGTTCGGTAATTCAGTTCGTAAATATGGAACAGCTATGCCAAATATTGTTAATTGAAGATTGTTCCAGAAGTCTATAACGTGAAAACTTGAGATATTAAATTAAGAAAACTGTTAGGTTAAAGCGTATTTTCTTTATGCTGAATGTATCTGGTCTCTGATTGAGATCTGATGTTATCGGGCCCCATTAGACAGTGTTTTGGACTGAAACATTTCACAGACTGTAATACAAGATACTTCACTGCAGACCTGGATCTGATATTTGATTTGAACACGCTTCGACACATCTGTAATTGAGAAATATTTACAGGAACGATGTTTCGTAGAAAGTGAAGAGAACTTAATGTATATTGTGTTAATTCCTCCTGATCGACATCGTAAATCGGTTATCCTCTTTCTTCTGTTAGAGTAACATTTCCGCGCGTTTCTCTACAGTTTATACGAGATACATTGAATGAAAATGAGGAAGGCAGTCTCTGTGAAATGGAGTACATCGTTCTTTTAGTCTTATCTATACTCCTGAGAGCTTGGTGGTAAGCTGTTTCTTTCGAAGGCCATGTTTCTAAGTTTTCTTCTCACTCTGGCCAACTAGGTATTACAGATATATTATTCTGAAGCAGTAGGTGCCTTTTAAATTAGAATTTTCTTTTCAGTGAAAGAAGTATAAAGACGAAATATATCCTTAAAAGTGGTAAATAAGCTTTAAATGATTTCTGAGGAATTCTAATGTGCTTTGGCATAAAGTTTCATCTAACATTATCCCACAATATTTGAGCATTTTCCCCGTAAACATATTAACATTTTACTCATTGGAAAGAAATTACACCAGTGAAAGAAAACATTGTTTTGAAAAAAGAAAGCTTACTCTCAACTATGCATTGAGAGTTTGCTAAGTTTATAATTTATTACGTTTACCAAAGAGTACAGTAAATACAATTTCACTAATGGGGCTTAAGGTGATTTTCTAATAGGAAATACGGGTTTGACGTAGAATTTTAAAAGAAAAAAAATCTTGATTTCTTTTCATTGACTGTGGGGAAATAATAAACTATTAATAAATATGTAATAAAATATAAGAGGTTATTAATATGATGAAAAATGCTTTGTAATTGAACGTATTGGGCAGCTATGCAATGTATGTTTATTAAATTTATGCGATCACGGTAAAAACAGAGTGCGTTTCAAAAATATAATATTCGGAGAAATTAATTTTAAACCCCGAATAATAACAGGCCTAATAGTAATTTAATTTTAACTTCTTAGTTTCTAAAGGGGTCTTAACATTTTTCTCACTAAGGAACTCACCCCTCTTACAGTTTGTTGCTTTGTCAGTGTGAAATGGAAATTGCCCTCTTCGAAATACCATCATATGAAGATAATATCCAAAACAGGTTAATTTCTCATAATAATTGTAGCATATCTTTAGCTCTTACTGACAACATAAGCGTAACAGATAAATTAGCTAACAAGTACTTTTAAAAATTCCATGGCGCAATAGGCCTGAATGGCCATGGCTTACCAAGCGACTGCCACTCAGCTCGAAGGCCTGCAGATTACGAGGTGTTGTGTGGTCATCACGACGAGTCCTCTCGGCCGTTATTCTTGGCTCTCTAGGCCGGGAAATTAGGCTACTTAAACAATCAGTCTCAAATTCGTAACATAATGTCCGAAAATTTCTTGAGGAAATGCACTGTGCAGATTGTTTTGTCATGGATTTGAGACAGCAATGAAAGTAACGTTTTATCATTGAGAGAGTTGGCTGCGCGGCTTGCGCCATGAAATTGTTAGCTTGCATTAGGGGGACGGTGGATTCGACCCCCCCCCCTCCTCCTACCGCCTAACCATCGGCAGCCCTGACTACTGTTTTCCTTAGTTTCCCGCTTTCACAACAGGCTAGTGCTGAGGCTGCAACTTATGGCCATGACCTCTTCCTTCCCAGTCGAACACATTTCCTATTACGTAGTATCCGAGTTAGTGCGACATTAAAACACTAGAAATAAAAAATCTACAACGATGCCATGTTACTGACTCAGCCATATGACTTTCAATGATCAAAATCTTATTTTTTTCTTCTGCACATCTGATTTCTGTCCTGTTTTATGGTCCGATGACCGTCCTGATGCCAACCGTATGTGGAGGGATGTATTCACTATTACTTTCTCCTGTTGTGGTTGGTATGTTGTCTGGATTTGGAGAGGAGATTATTGGGACAAGTTAGAAGAAGTCAGAAGAATTAATCAGACGCGATTTAAATTCCCGCGATCCTCTGAGCCTAAGGACTCACCGATGACCATTCAGACAATGAGTCGGACTATTCACTCATCAGAATATTCACCTAAAATGAATTCTTGAACCTTATCTTCGGTAATGAAATGACATATGGCTTTTAGTGCCGGGAGATCCCAGGACGGGTTCGACTTGCCAGATGCAGGTCATTTGATTTGACGCCCGTAGGCGACCTTCGCGTTGTGATGAGGATGAAATGACGATGAAGACAAGACACCCAGCCCCCGTGCCAGGGAAATTAACCAATGATGGTTAAAATTTCCGACCCTGCCGGGAATCGAACCCGGGATCCCTGTGACCAGAGGCCAGCACGCTAACCATTTAGCCATGGAGCCGGACTTATCTTCGGTGTCGAGATGGGATGCTCACACGATTTTATTACGAATGGACGAGGGGAATTTTTATTGGCTATCTACCAAGGTGGCCGCGGTTCTATCTCGGTCAATACACTTGGCATTTAAAAAATTAAAAGTCGTGCCCCAGTAGTTCGGATTCTGCGTAAAACTAGAGGTCCGGCGCCCGTGGTTAGTCTCACTATGTGAGGAACACCATAGGTTTGTAAGTTCACCCCGTACAATTAGGGGCCGATGACCTAGCTGTTAGGCCCCTTTAAACAACATAATCATCAAAACTAGAGGTCCTGTAGCTATGACCATGATATCAGCTGTGAAATAAAAGTGCAAGTTTGCTGCTTTTGCAGTAAATATATAAAAAAATGTATAAAGTTTATTTCTTAAATTTGTCTATATCTGTTGTCGAAATAAATTATTTACATGGACATATATAAAAAAATGTCCTACTCCACGGCTAAATCGTCAGCGTTGCGGTCTTCGGGCCAGAGGATACCAGGTTCAATTCCTGGCCGGGTCGAAGATTTTAGCAGCGTTTGGTTAATTCTCGTGGCTCTGGGACTGGGTGTTTATATCAGTACACAATATCTCTTAATTTACATGCAACGTACCACACTACCAACCGCCACAGAAATACGCAGTAGTGAATACTATCTATGCACTTTTTAGCGATATATTTGTGTACGGGTTTGAGGAGTAAGTAGGGAGCTCTTCCGGTTCCGTTAGTACTGCCAACAGAATGGAAATTAAATCTGAATTGAATCGATAATATGGTCGATCGATATGAATTTTCAAAACCTTTGTTATTTGAAGCCAACAACTGTGTCACACACACATTATATAACATTTCTCGGTGCGAATCTTATTCCTAGAGTGAATTCTATAGTTTGGCTTTGCTGTTGTAAATAACAACAGTACTAGTACGTAAAGTGTACGCCAGACGTCGCACAGCGATGCATATGCGATTCATAGTTTGTGTTTCAAACATTGCCAGTACGAATCTCGAAGATTGCCGAGGTCGACCGTTTCAGCACTAGGGTGTAAATCTATCGCTATAAAGTGGGCAGGTAGTACATGCCTCCACATAGGGCTGGTGTTCGGAAAAACATCCATCCTTAAAACAGGATTATGTCTACATGTACAAGACACTTCACACCTGTGACACCACTATGGTGTAGGAAGGGCGGTAAAAGAACAGGCGTGCCTCAAAATTGCCCATAATATTTTTTAAATTATGCTTTCTGCTGTGCATACAACTACAAGTTATTCTCACCCACGCAGATAAAATTGCATCTTACTATTCTGGGCAGGGAAACCACTGCACTTTATTTCTGGGTGAAATTAATTGTTTTAAGAAGCTAGAATGTATCGAATCTTGTTTCCATTATGCATTAAGCTGTTTTGTGTTCTTGAATTAGACTGGCGTAAGGAGAGGAGTTGCCTCATTTTACTTTTTCCTAATAAGATATCAATAATGGTAATTTACTAGAACTTACAAGTAGACTTACCTGGGGCATGTTTCAATGAAACTTGGGTGAATGATCAATTAGCATATCCTAAATTTAATTATAACTATTCTGTAAAATCAACGGTAGCGATATAATTCATTGCTGAAAAATAGCTAGGTGACTCGGAGCATTTCGCTGATGAAGACTTAGAATAACCTTGCATATGAACTATAGTAGTTGTTTTACTTAAATGTTACATAAAACACTTCATACCTAAAATGAGATTTTGATATGCACAAAATTTCACGCACTACGAACCCGTTTTACTAACATATAGAGTAACCTACATGAATATACCAACATATTAAGGTTTTAATACTTCTGTATCACAGAGCGAGTTGGCCGTGTGGTTAGGGTCGCGTAGCTGTGAGCTTGCTTTCGGAAGATGGTGAGTTCGAATCCTATCGTTAGCAACTCTGAAGTTGGTTTCCATGGTTTCCCATTGTCATTCCAGGGAAATGCCTACATGCATGACTTGCATAAGGCCACTGCCGTTACCTTCCCATTCCTAGCCCTTTCCCATCATTGCGTTGCCGAAAACCTTCCGCGAGATAATAGGTTCGAATCCCGCTATCGGCAGCCCTGAAGATAATTTTCCGTGGTTTCCCACTTTCACACCAGGCAAATGCTGAGGCTGTACCTTAATAAAGGCCACGGCCGCTTCCTTCCAACTCCTAGGCCTTTCCTATCCCATCGTCGCCATAAGACCTATCTGTGTCGGTGCGACGTAAAGCCCCTAGCAAAAAAAAAAAAAAAAACTTTCCATGTGTTAGTGTGACGTTAAGCCACTAGGAAAAACAAAAACAACCTTCTGTGGCTTTTATTCAAAATAAAAGCCCACAGCCTGTTTCCAGTCATCTGACCGGGTTAGGAACGGAATGAATGAAGCCCCATCTAGCAGCGAGGATAGGAATTGTGCCGGCTGCTGAAGCCTGTCGCACTCCCCTGGTTTAATGATTAATGTCTGACATGTTAAATGAAACGATATTTGAGTGTTGCTGTAATGAAAGATGACAGGGTAAAATGGAGTACCCGGAGAAAAACCTGTCCCGTCTCCGCTTTGTCCAGCACAAATCTCACATGGTGTGACCGGAATTTGAACCACGGAACCCAGCGGTGAGACGGCGGCGCGCTGCCACCTGAGTCACGGAGGCACCTGTATCGTTTATTATCGAAGCTAAAATATTATGTAGTTCGGAATCTTGGTTACCTATATATAAATATGCTAATAATGAAACATTTTATTAGCAAAAAAACGAGGAAAGTTCCGGATTCCTATCCAGAACCACTCTTTTTGCCATGCTGTGACGGCCTATGTAACAATAACAGCAGGCCGGTAGTATTGCTCTGATGTCTTACATGACCATCCTACCAAGTTTTATTGTGATTGATCTGACCTAATTCAAACAGTTTTATTGTTAGGTGTTAAATTTGTTTCGAACCTCAAAATTGTCATTTCTTATGCTTACGGTTGTCTGATCGGCTTCCGGCACAGTCTGATTCGAAAGTGCTTACATATCGGAAACCAGTAGGTTTACAGGACACATTTTCAAGGCAAAATTCAGGTATAAGGCGTCTCGTAAAAGGAAAACAAAACTTCTAGTTTTAAGCGACTCTTAATATCGTGAGCCTAGCCATTGCTCAGTAAAGTCTTAACATGCAGGGATCTTGCATTCAAACATTCTTCAATACATGCTCTTAAGGAGGGACATTAAACGTAATTTTCTTTTATTATTATTATTATTATTATTATTATTATTATTATTATTATTATTATTATTATTAAGATATAAACTTAAGTGTTATGGATAGACCGAAGCAATGGGTGTCTGTTCCAGTTACGCTCTAGAAATCTGATATATCTTATTACTGTAGAGAAATAAAACTAAATAAATAAATAAATAAATAAATAAATACCTAGTTCAAAGGGAACACTCTATTAACCCAAAATCTTGTACAAATCAGAGAAATATTCATTAGTGGTTAATTTTATCGAGAACCATATCCGAAATGATGCACTAATACTTAGTGTTATGTTTTCAACTTCTGCTCAGTAAAACGAATTACAGGAAACAGCTTCTGTACAACCATCACTGTCAGTGACACTACTACTGAATGGTGTTAGTAATGTTGTAACCGTCCAGGCTTCCCCAGCCATACTCATTTAATAATATCATTTTACGCGATATCATTTGATATCAAGTTTACACGCCATCGGCAATTATTTGTAATAACATATTTATTTAACGTCAATCATTTGTAATCAAGGCTTTTTGGAATCATATCGTATATATGATAACATCGTTTTATTATTTAAATTATTATATTATGTAGGATAAGAATTCATTATGTTGTAAATACGGTCAATATGGTGAGACATAGTTGTTTTCATTTCATCTCATATTTGTGTATACGGAGGGTTATTCTTGAAGCTTGGGATTTTGCGTGAGTCATGGGTTTATTTTATGACCAAGGCTAGTAAACAGCGACCCGTGCGCGAGGCTTGCAAGCTGGTCAGCTATATCATCGCCACGCCTTCTAGACTTGTCGAGGAAGAAGAGTAGGGGAGTTGATGCTTCGATCTATCGAATCAGATACTTCGTTGTATATGAGTTTTGAGATTGAACTGTTACCAAGAGTGGGGGTGAGCCCGGATATACAGGGTGAAGCGTAATTCGCGCACTCGGGCGTCGCAGCGCGACTCCTCACATGCCAGCAATAAAAAAATGTCTGTTACAAAATTTTGTCTTGCGAGTATATCCGGTAGAAAACGGACGTTGAAGAGTAGCAATCTGGCAACACTGTAACCATATGTAGGGTAACTATCGCTTTCAGCACGTTCTCGCCGTGCTGTACAGTTGGTGCAGTGGGTAGAGTTTTTGGTTGGCATGCAGGAGGTCGATGGTTCGATCCTGGGTTGAGGCGCATTTTTTATTTGCGAATTTCCATCTGACATTACCTACTGTACAGTAATACAGTAAGACACCGTTTCTGAGGTGACATGTATCCTACATTTACAACATTTTGTAACGCTGAAACAACAAATACCTGGTTAGACTAATAAGAAATACAGCTGAAACAAACAGGTTTCACATCTAGTAGATGAAGTGGTGCGAATAAATTCACGCTCACGACGTGGAAAGGGCGCGTTTCAAAGCTGACCAATGAAAACGATTGTTCGTCCATTTCTAGGATCGTAGTATGTAAGTGCAAATGGTTTCTAGAGGACCCACTGCAATCGCTGTTGACGATTAAGATGCCAGATACCATACCACCTGGACTACATTAACGAAAGAAAAAACATACGCCTCAACCCAGGATCGACCACTCGACCTCCTGCATGGTAACCCAAAACTCTATCCACTGCACCAACTGTACAGTACGACTAACATCTGCTGACAGAGGTAGTTACTATACATGTGGTTACAGTGTTGCCAGATTGCTACTCTTCAACGTCGTTTTTCTGCCGGATATACTCGCAAGACGAAATTTTGTAAGATACATTTTTTTTTTTGCTGGCATGTGAGGAGTCGCGCTGCGACGCCCGAGTGCGCGAATTACGCTTCACCCTGTATACTGATTCTCAACACGAGAACGGGACCTTACAGTCTTAAGACCTTACAACCTAACGAGATACTCCATCACTACTACTTCTACTGTGAACATCTACTTTGTACGACGTGATTTGATTTTTGAAACAGTGTGTGGTCGCTCCACGACATAGTTATTTTTGTACAATGTGTTGTCGCTTCGGTAATGTTATCGGATCTACGTAAGACGAAACAAGCTTATGGCTTGTGTGATATTCAGTAAATATTGTGGACGAAGAACTATGTTTAGTTCAAGTCTACGGAATTTTGGTACAAGTCTGTACCGTATAAATAGTATAGCTCAGTTGGATTGAGATTTCTACTAATATGGAAAAATTCATATCTCTGAATTTTCTCCTCTTACGATCAACGCTGATCAGTCTTTACAAGTATAGGGCCAGTGTCTAATTTAAAGACTAGGCAAGTAGGGAGTGCTAGTCCAGATAGCCCGTACCATATCAGAAAAGGAAGGAAGGATGTCCATGGAGCAAATTCTACATCGAGAAGAAGAGAACGAGTAACCACGGAAACCAGATGACTTCAACGGAAGCTGCAATTGGTGAGCTTCAATTAGATAAAGCAAGCAATAGTAAATTCAGTAAATTATAAATTCCTCCACGCTTTAAGAAAACTTTTCCGATTCATCTCATTTTTTTGTATAATAAATTCATTTGTATTTTATATTGCGTTAATTTTCTTTCTTAAGCGATACTTAATGGTTAATTATTTAAAATCCTACCCCTGTGATTTAAGTATGTCTCTATGCTAGTAAATATAAATTTTGGTTTACAGTTTTATTTAAAACTGTAACCATGGCGCCCAAACATTACATAGAGAAATGGGGAACCATGGAATGTTTATTGTTTCTATTTGCGTGGTAATTTGCGGGCAAGCCACAAATAGTTTATTTAATATTCATGTGTCCCAAGATAACTTTCATCTCCTCAAGAGTTTTGACGAGAGGGAACAGTTACAATGTAGGAGAACAAAAGTGTTGTGGTGATTGTTTTAAGAGGAACTACAACTGGGCAACCACCCTCTCTAAACATTAAACAGACGGAAAAGAGGAAGAGGTCCGAACCTTTGAAGGTAACGGATAAAGAAAAGGAAGGGCAAAGAAAGGCTTGAAAATGACGCTCCTTATGCCTCTCAAACTTAACATCGTCGGGTTGTAAGAGAAAACGAGCTATCCAAGGAAGATTGGGTAGGAAAAATTGAAGTTAGGAGACCGGCACAAGTGGAAATAATTTCAGGCTCAGCTAGAGACCCCGTGGTTACCAACCTACGCTCCTAATCTCAGAGCCCCTGGGGTTCTCATTTTAATCACCTTCCACGCTAGTGAGTATCGTGGATGTATTCTACCACCCCCCTCCACAGGGGGAAGAGAAGTTTTAGTTAAACTATCTCAGGAATTTTTTTCAATTAATGTATACCTACACATGTTTTGCCGGTCCCTCGGTGTAGTGGTCGCGTGCCTGCCTCTTACCAGGAGACCTCGGGTTCGATTCCCGGCCAGGTCAGGGCTTTTACCCTGATCGGAGGGCTGGTTCGAGGTTCATTCAGTCTACATGACTACAATATGAGCTACCTGAAGGTGAGATAGCGGCTCCGGCCTAGAAAGCCAAGAATAACTGCCGAGAGGATTCGTCGCGCTAAGCACACGGCACCTCGTAATCTGCAGGCCCACGAACCTACTACGCTGGCGTAGCAGGGGGAGAGGTGATACTCCCACGTGGAGCGTCCCAAGTGGCAGATAGGAGGGCCGTAACCGGCTTGCCGGCGGATTTGAGGGAAATGAAATACCTCTGGCGGACCAAACCCACAACCCCCTGTAGGTTTGTGATCAGTAGCAACAGAGAGCATAGGCGACTTTTACAGTACTGTGATTAGTAGCACTTTAGGAGCGACACCATTGGTGAGACACCATGGTTCTGGCTTGCCTATGATTAGTACCCATTACATGAGGAACACCATAGGTTTTCGTTGCCTATAAATGGCGCTGCATTGTGCGAAACTCAATAGGTCTGTATTACACGTGCTAATTCATTACCAGTGAGTAGTACCATAATATGTGGAACACCGCAAGTCTACGCTACTTTTGATTAGTACCGCAACATGACACACCATGGTTCTACTTTCCTAGCGATAAGTACCATTATGAGGGGCCGATGACTTGGATTTTGGACTCCTTTAGACTACAAGCATCATCGATCCAGTGTTACGCTATAGAAGCAGTCCCTTAGTCAGTAATACTATTGTTTTACGTCAGCTTATGTGAATGTGCGGCATTGCGGGTAGGATCCACTGATAGTTTTAAATTCATATCCATCCATTCATTCTTCGTCCTCACGTTTTGAGAATTCTGGTCAGTGGAGGATTTTGGACTTTTATTAATTTGTCATAACATTTCGTTTCATTTCATACCATTAGGGGCCGATGACCTACATGTTAGGCCCCTTCAAACAATCATCATCATCATCATCATCATCATCATCATCATCAAGCCTTCGGGTTGAGCAGCGGTAGCTTTGTAGGCCAAGGCCCTTCGGGGCTCTAGCTTCATGGGATTTGGTTTTAAAAACTATGTTTTACATTGAGGAGAGGGGACGACACACTCACGCTGTTGTCTAGTTACTCTATTCCAACCAGAGTGCCTCGGGTCAGAATGTTGGCGATGTTGGATGATTCCTTCAAATGACCAGCAATGAACTATCTGTAGTAGCAATCCAGCTCATTATAGCATTAGTTCACCAAGACGATTGCTACCCAGCCAGATGGTACCACGTTGTCATTGTGGTAACATCCTTAAGTACATGACCGGGTCCACTGTTTCTCATGTAAGGCAATTCTTCAGTTCATCTTACGAGCAGATTGAATATTGGGTCATCCCTCAGTCTACGATTGCAATCATTGGACAAACCGGGAATCGAACTCGAGGTGTCGGCGTAGGAAGGAGACACGCTACAGTTTACACCACATGGCTCGCTGTAGAAAGAAATGTGCTTTTTCTTCTTCCCCTTCATGTTATCGACTCTATTTTTTGGGGGTCAGCAATGTGTGTATTTGGTCTGGTTTTACGGCCGGATGCCCCTCCCGACGCCAACTCTGTGTGGAGGATGTATTCATTATTGCGTGTTCCTGTGGTCATTGCTAGCGTGATGTGCTGGGTGCAGATGTAGTTGCCGAGCTGAGTATCTCTGACGATTGAGGCGCTGGCATTCTGACCCCAACTTGGCAGGTTCGATCCTGGCTCAGTCCGGTGCTATTTGAAGATGCTCAAATACGTCGGCCTTATGTCAGTAGATTTACTGGCACGTACACGAACTTCTGCGGGACAAAATTCCGGCACCTTAGCATCTCGGAAACCGTCAAAAGTGGTTAGTGGGACGTAAAAGCAATAATATTTAATAGATGAAGTTGTGTATAAAGATGAACACAAACGCTCAGTCCCCGAGCTAGATGAATTAATCATCGTTTGCCGCTTTTCTCACACCCCAGTTGGTCCGTGGGTGTGAGCCACGTAGCACATGCAGTTTTGTCCTTGTTTTACGGCCTAATCTCCTTTTTGACGCCAACGCTACGTGAAGGAATATATTCACTATTGTGTATTTCCGTGGTGGTTCGAGGTTTGTTGTGTGAATATGAAGACGAGAGTATTAGGACGCATACAATCACCCAGTCCCCGAATCTGACGAATTAACCAGACGGGATTGTATTCCCCGACCCGACCAGTAATCGAACCCGGCGATTTCTGAACCGAACGTCACTACGCTGACCATTCAACCGAGGGACCGGCCGTTGAAAGAAATTTACTTAAACTCACTACCACTTAAAAGAAACTGCCGGGTTGATTGTCTCAGACAGTAGGCTACAGCACAGACTCACTGAGCTTATGTTGACTTGTTCAAACACAGCTCATTCCGGTGGTGATCAAATACCTCAGCCTCGCATTGGTAGATTTACTCACACGTAAAGGAACTCCTGGGGAACTAGGGGCCAACATTTCGGTACCTCGGCGTCCCGCAGTTTACTTTTTACAAGTAGCTTGACGTCGCACCGACACACAGGTCTTATGGCGACGATGGGATAGGAAAGGGCTAGGAGCGGGAAGGAGGCGGTCTTGGCGTTAAGTTACAGCAACCCCAGCATTTGCTGCCGACAGTGGGGTTCGAACCCACAATCTCCCGAATGCAAGCTAACAGCTGCGCAACCCTAACCGCACGGCCAACTCGCTCGGTGCGTCTCGTAGTGAGCGTGAAACATTATTATTATTATTATTATTATTATTATTATTATTATTATTATTATTATTATTATTATTGTTACGGAGTTACGTAGTTAGAGGTGAAAGAAGGTGCTGGGATGAATAGGTCTCAATCTACGAAATTAAAGTTAATTTAAAATTTCACAAGGTTATATTTTCTTTTCAAGATCAAGAAATAACAAATATAACAGGTACTCAGTAGCCTAGCAACAAATCGAGAATGTACAATTACAGTGATACAGGATTTGGGCTCCGAGAGCCAGACACACAATTCTTGAGCAATTAGCCCAACGTTACTCGTATACAAGATTCAACCAAGGGGCAGAATACCCCAATCATGCTCAAGAGCACTTGCTCCCAATTACATAGTAAAAGCCTCCTCGAGGCACACAGAAACAATTTTTTTTTGGAAGAGCAACCCGCTCTCAAAGTTCCAGCCTATCAAAGGCCACACCAAATTCCACCTTCAAGCTGTCCTCTAAGGACATAAACACAGGGGTAAAATTACCCAACCTACTGAGGCCGATTTAGTAAATAAACAGGAAAATTACAAGGCCCCAAAATACAAACTTGAGTGGAGGCGTAACTGGCACTCCGAATGTACTTAATTAAAACCTAATTTGGCCTTAGGCCGCTTATGCAAGGGCTAATCCCATACTAAAGAGGTGATACGGTAGGAAAACTATTACATTACGAAACGAAGAAAAATGGTTGAGAAAACGTAGTCACCTCAGAAACAATATGAAAGGGAGCTCGAGAGGGTTAGGCACTCTCTATCCCAATTTGTAGTTACAGAGGCAGAATTTAAATCAAGAGTCTTTTACATTTTAGAGGAAAGTTACATGGTAGAAGGTTTCGAACCCGCCCCGAGGGTTAAACTGCTGAGCTGGCAAGAAAATAAGTTATAAGACGGCAATTACCTGGTGGTTGAACTGCTGCCCGAAGAAAGAGGCGCTTCCCGCCCCCTGCTACATAATTTACACAACGATAGGTGTTACTGAAGTGGCGCAGAGACCCGAAAATCAGCAGTTTATGTACCCTCGCGGAACATTCGAGACCTTTCAGGAATGATAACACCCGCCCACAATCATTTTATTGGCTAACAACGAAAACCCCTACACCAGATGAAGAAGAAACACATTATTGGTGGAAAATTAATAAGAGAAATTCGGGATTGGTAAATTCAAAACAAGGGGAAAGAGCAGGGTTATACAGCCAACCTAAACAATGACTGAAATAAATTTAACAAAGAACAAACTTTTGAACACAAAATTTCTCAAAAAATAATAATCAGTTCTTTCACTTCGCACTAGGGTGCCCCATTGTAGTCCTTCAGTAGTGCCATCTAGAAGAGAATGTTCACACTTCTTACTACAGGCAAAACAAAAATACATCGAAAACGACACAGTTCAGAACACTTCAAAATTTACAAGTAGGGACATCTTCTGAGAAACTAGAGAATTAGCACTGTAGTTAAAGTTCAGGCTTCCTCCAGTAGAGGAGTTTCAACTGGCGCAAGGTTTGAATTAGCGGCGCGGAGGTGTACCGCCCGGTACAATTATTATTATGATTATTATTATTATTATTATTATTATTATTATTATTATTATTGTCCGCCTCCGTAGCGTAACGGTTAGTGTTATTAGCTGCCGTCCTCGGGGGCCCGGGTTCGATTCCCGGTACTGCCAGAAATTTAAGAATGGCAGGAGGACTGGTATGTGGTTGAAATGGTACATGCAGCTCACCTCCACTGGGGGTGTGCCTGAAAAGAGCTGCACCACCTCGGTATGAGGACACGAGTTTACTTTATTATTATTATTAAAACAAGGACACCATAAAATAATGAAATATTCAGTGGAATTTTTCTTAAATCTCTTCACATCAAGATATAACTATTTTAATTAAAAGGCAGATAGGGTTGGGAATTTTCATTTGTGTTACTGTACGCGTAAGAAAGGGGTAAACCTAACGGTGAACGGTACAGAAACATAGTTGTTATTTATTCACCAGGCTGGTCGCAGTTGGAATCCTGCAAAATGTATATGGGATATTTTAAATGAATATTTACGTCCCTGTCGGTTGGAACCAGGAACAGTGTATCTGTTTAAGAGTCTCTTAAAATAATTCCATGTTTCCTTACTTGATAGACCAGAGTTTTGCAAGTAATACACACAGCTTTAGATCATCTCGTACATATTTCTTTTGAATACACCTGCTTAGTGAATGGTACACGCAGCGAGGATTTCAAAAATTAGTAACTTGTAAGTCACTTGTGTATAACCCGGAGAGAAATTATACGTAGTTAAATGACGTCTTCGAAGGCACCTATAAATAGCTACACGCGACCCAGAGCAACGTGTAACTGGGTTACGTATAGAACACAGTTCCGGTGTAAATTCGAACTTCTACTGGCTGGACAGTGTGTTCAAGCTCGCATCTTGTTCTTCTGCCTTCTTTATTGCCACAACTATTATCCAGGAGTCATTGCGTCATCAACTTTATACAGATAATATGAAAGAAATTAAAATAAAGAAAAAAATATTCTTATTTATAAATTACTCGGAGGTAAATGTTAACATTTTTCTTTTCATATCAGTTAAAAATCTCTGAATGAGAAATACACACCCAATAACGAAATATCTTAACAAATAATAGTACTCACTACATTGAACAAACTGGAAGTATTGTAATTTTAGTCTGTTCGAGATGTATATACTCTCACTTTTCTTGAGGCATGAGACCGTTTCTCAGTATATTTTGTCATCTCCTCTTCACTGCAGTGAGGACATACTGAACCCATGACCTTAGTGGCCCAAGGGTTCAATACGTAGGCTGTAGAGATTGGAAATCCACAGGAGCATTAAAGAAGACTAATCGTTGGGATACCATCTTTTTTACATTTAAAGATAATATTATTTGCACCCTCCCCCCCCCCCCTCCTTCCAAAAATATTTGTGGCACTGCTGGGAAAGTTTGACATTGTGATACCTCCTGTGTTATACCTTCGATAACACGACGGAAAGTCAAATGAATTCACATAATGTTTAGTGATATATCACGTGAGCTTAGATTGTCTGAAGCGTAGACAATCTGAACATCGAAAATTTCTCTGCCTGAGGTCTATTTTCGATAAGGGCTTATAACCTCGATATCAAATTAAATATTATTATTAAACGTTAATTTCACGTCCTACTTTAGGGTTTTCGGAGACGTCAAGTTGTCAGAAATTTTGTCCCATAGGAGTCCTGTCTGACACGAGACTATGGTATTTTGAATAATGGAAACTACAATTTTGATTCGACACCATTTAGAATACCTACGCTTCAATTTCGAAGTTACATTTTTCTCACTCAGATGACACAGAAACTGGATTAGCTCTTGTTGAGTTTTATTTGATTTTATGCTGTAATCACTGATATCTTTTACATGCCTACATTGTAAAGGCTGTCGAATGGATGTTATTTCCCGCACTTTAAAAATCTGACGATGTGTCAGATGTGAATCCATGATCTTGGGACTCGGAGGCCAACACTCTACCCTTGTTTCGCAGAGGGTGCAAACAAAATAATGATCTCAATATTCTCGATAATCGTCGTGAATTTCTTAATTTTATAATGGTATGATTCTTAACACAGAATAGAAAATACGGTTTCCTTGAGTATTTCTGGGCACAAACTATAGCGGAGATAGAACTAACCACACTATCCCACTTCCGAGGGAACTGTTCTGCTTGGACCAGAAATCTTCAAAGAGAATTGGGTGAATGATCAATTAACGTTTTCTAAATTTAGTGGTGATAATCATTTTGCAATAAAATCAACGATTGTGTTATGATTCATTGCTGGTACAAAATAGGTGGGGCCTCTGAACAGCTAGCTTGTCCTATCTAGAAATAAACCAATGGTTATATTTTAAAGTCACATGAAACATGTTATTCTGAAAAAAATATTTTGATAAAGCGAAGAGAATTTCGCGCTTTACAAACCTATTTTACTAAGACGTATAGACTGGTATATGAATATATCACAATATTAGCGGAACCTTTATAAATCGGGACGCTGTTCATATCGGAAAATGTTCCCGATACTGTGGATTATGGTTTAATATTCATGTAAGTTTACCTGTATTTAGCGCAACCTGTCTAACGCGGAAGCGGATGGACATTTCGCGACCATAACGGAAAACATATATACATATCCTTCCTAACCTTTCTCAGTACATGTGTATTCCCAATTTACCTTAGATGGCCGATATACTGATTGCCACAATAAAATCTCGAACAGTGTAATTATGGTAATGGCAGTGCAGAAGATTAATGGCCACTGACCTAGAAGTTGAGACAGAGGCAGCGTTAGTCCCCCATCACCTTCAAGAAAAGGAACAGAAATTGATCGCGATGAAGACGAGGACGAAGACGATGAGGAAGGTGGTTTATGTAACGTGAAGTCCTACCAACGTGTCCTATCAGCTATAAAGAACGTTCAGTCTATTTCGCTAACGAAAAATGACTGAGAAATATACATCATTTGCCGTGCCCATATTTTAATTTAGAACCATGCTACAAGGATAGTTGAGTCCAGCGTACAATTCTGGATAACTGAAAACAGTAAATGATAGTACAGTACTGTACAGTACTACTATTGGTGTTATTTCTATAAAACATGCAATGTGTGTTAAATAACTGTATGTACTGTAACTGTGCACTGTGAGGAGGTTCTAGGCAAAAACAGTTTTGTGTTAGAGCTGATGAACTAGTGTAGGCCTATATAAGTGTGTGATTTAGTCATGATTGTATCTTCTTTCTTAATCTGCCTACCCTCCAGGGTTGGTTTTTCCTTCGGACTCAGTGAGGGATGCCACCTCTACCGCCTCATGTCCTGGAGCTTGAGACATTGGGTAGGGGGATACAACTGGGGAGAATGACCAGTGCCCAGGCGGCCTCACCTGCTATGCTGAACAGGGGCTTTGGTGGGGGATGGGAAGATTGCAAAGGATAGGCAAGGAAGAGGGAAGGAAGCGGCCGTGGCCTTAAGTTAGGTACCATCCCAGCATTTGCCTGGAGGAGAAGTGGCAAACCACGGAAAACCACTTCCAGGATGGCTGACGCGGGAATCGAACCCATCTCTACTCATTTGACCTCCCGAGGCTGATTGGACCCCGTTCCAGCCCTCGTACCACTTTTTCAAATTTCGTGGTAGAGCCGAGAATCGAATCCGGAACTCCGGGGATGGCAGCTAATCACACTAACTACTACACCACTCAGGTGGACCATTATTGTATCTAACCAACAAAATCATATAAATACAGGGTGAACAAAAAATGCCGCACTTGGAGATCGGCATGCGATTCTTCATCCCAATGCAAGACACAAGTTTCTATAGCCAAATCGGATCTGGTGCTGTTGGAAAACAAGTCGAAAACGAGAAGCTGGCAACACTGTCACATCCTGCAGCGCATCGGAATGTAATAGAGAAACGTGCATCATCCCGCTCTACCGTACCCACCGTCGCAGCTCACTGAGTAGACTGCTGGGTTATCAAACCCACATGCACCATGGAGCTACGGCTCGAATCTACGTCAGGTTGTTCCTTTTGTGTGTGTGACGTCAGGTCCCTAGTTCCCATCATGTAACTGCGTTTGTAAGCCTGACATCCTGTTGTCACATAACAATAGTCGAACATATGACAGTGTGATCCATTCAACTGAATGCATGAGTCGACTAACCACGCCGTGCACAACCATAACTGGTCCTGTCAAGTGCATGTAGGGCGGCTTTCTGATGGAGTACACAAACGTCGAATACGTCGATATGCTTTTAGTGCTGGCTGCATCCGATAACCAAGCTTCTGCTGCTGCTCGTGAGTATGCAGCACGGTACCCTCAAAGGCGCCATCCCGATGAGAATGTTTTTCGTCGCCTTCAGCAACGCCTGCCGGAAACCGGTAATCTTCGTCCACAAGTAATGGACAGAGGTCGTCCAAGGACTAGACGTGAGATGGTAGTCCCGATCTAGAAAGCCAAGAATAACGTCAGAGAGAATTCGTCGTGCTGACCACACGGCACCTCGTAATCTGCAGGCCTTCAGGCTGAACAGCGGTCGCTTAATAGGCCATCGCTCTTCGGGTCGTTGAGTCATGGGGTTTGGTTGGTTTTTTCACCTTTCGACCGACCGTAAACGGGGAGTGCAGACTTTTAGTTGCCTCCAAACGAATACAACGTGACATGATACAATAATTGTGCAAAAAAGGTTCTTTGAGTTGGAGAACTGTCACGAAGTGTGTTTACGCTTAATAGTTGATTGGCTACCAAGTTATACTTCTCTTAAAACAAGGGTCACCACTGCCCCTCGGTAACGGATGTCACTACGCTGCCAACGCAACAGTGGACAATCGGCGCTGTTTCCAATGATGTATTATGGACACCCTCCTTTCAATCACGATCTCTTCCCTAATAACAGCCACGGCTTTGGTCTACTGAAGAAATCCCTGAAGAGTAAGGGTTTCACCGTCGATAGAATGGTTCCTGATGCGGTGGAAGAGAGGTTCAACCATCGCCTTTCATTGTGGAAAGTATTAAGGAAGTTGTTCATCGTTGGAACAGATGCCTGAATGGTGGGGATGATGATCTTTTAGAATATCTATCTATCTATCAATCAATAGGGCCTAATAATAATGTTGTTGTTTTACGTCCCACTAACTACTTTTACGGCTTTCAGAGACGCGCAGGTGCCGGAATTTAGTCCAGCAGGAGTCTTTTTACGTGCCAGTAAATCTACTGCCACGAGGCTGACATATTTGAGCACCTTCAAATACTACCGGACTGAGGCAGAATCGAACCTGCCAGGTTAGGGTCAGAAGGCCAGCGCCTCAACCGTCTGAGCCACTCAGCCCGGCACGTAAAAAATAATCCTGCGGGACAAAATTCCGGCAACTCGGAGTCTTGTTATTATTTATCTATCTATCTATCTATCTGTTATGCATCAATATGCTGTCGTTTTGATATGACGTACAGTATGTTATTCTATACATATAGTGTAAGTTTCTGGACACCACTCTATTTTTCAATTGAACAACCCTAATGGTGTATACACTTGCATTATTATGACAGTGACATTTAAGTTACTGTACGTACTACAGTTACTATACCAACTAAAACAAGCTTGTAGGAGAACGTGACTGCAGATAACGTGATCATAGCCTCGAGGCCTCCAGCTGTATATGGAATCCGAACAACGTGATCCTGGCTTTTAATTTCAAAAATGCCACATTCATTAGCCGGGATTTGATTCGCGGCCACCTTAGTGAAAAACCAGTGACGATGTCACTCGGATTTTAAGGGCCCGTAGTATACTGTACTACATTAGTGGCAGAGCCGTTAACTGAGTTAAAGTAACAGTTTCAAATCCTAACTTAACAGCAATGTTAACTTGGTGCATTTCATTTCTGACGATAAATAAAATAGGCCAATTGAAGGAGAGAAAAACAATTAAATATCAAATAATGTATAGATGCTAAACAAAATGAATTCATGATATTGTGTTCTCCTCGCATTTCATATTTTATCAGACTTGAAAGAATGAAAATCCACAGCCTATTTCCAGTCATTTGACGGGGTCAGGAGTGAAATGAATGAAACCCCATCTAGCGGTGAGGATGGGAGTTGTGCCGGCTGCCGAAGCCTGTCGCATTCCTCTGGGGCAATGATTAATGACTGACAGATAAAATGAAATGATACTGGAGTGTGTTACTGGAATGAAAGGCACGGTAAACCAGAATATCTGGAGAAAAACTATCCCGCCTACGTTTTGTCCAACACAAATCTCACGTGGAGTGACCGGAATTAGAACCACGGAACTCAGCGGTGAGAGGCCGGCCTGCTGCCGCCTGACCTATGGAGGCTCATATCAGACTTATTTTTAGTTATCATAATGAAATTTACCTCCGCCGGGCTGAGTGGCTTAGACGGATGAGGTGTTGGCCTTCTGAACCCAACTTGGCAGGTTACATCCTGGCTTAGTCTGGTGGTATTTGAAGGTTCTCTAATATGAGTACGTCAGCCTCGTATCCGTAGATTAACTAGCACGTAAAAAAAATACTCATGTGGGACAAAATTCCGGCAACTCGGCGTCTTCTAAAACCGTCAAAATAGTGGGACGTAAAACCATTATTATGATTATTATTATTATTATTATTATTATTATTATTATTATTATTATTATTATTCACCTCCCATGTGGATACAAATCCTGTGCATACCCTCATAACATACCTATAGGTTCAATTGTTTCTGAGAATTTATCTGCGAGGAACTTATACTCTACCATGCGCCCATTCTTATTTTAGGCAACTGTACAGTCTTACAAAACACGGTATCAATTAATTGAATTATAAGCTTGCAAGATAATTTAAAACACACGTTGCTGAACAGCAAGCTACAAAATTTTAGGTACTGCACATACCTAGTGCTGTTCATTCACATTAGGGACATTCCATGTCAAGTTGGACACCATTTTAAAAATTACGAAACTTTTGACGTAGAAAAGCTTCACAAAAGGACTATGTACATTTTTCCTAGTTGTAATAGCGCTCACAAAAGAAGTAATTCAATTTATCATATAATATTTTTCGTGAATTCCTGGGCCTGCATTTCAGTTCTCCTTAGTGGTAGAAAATTAAATGAAGTTTAATTTTCACAAATACAGTATAGGATACGTAAATATTGTATGGCGTTCTCGAAATTAAGATAATAATTAATGAAATGAAATCCACACCCTGTTTCCAGTCATTTGACCGGGTCAGGAATGGACTGGAATGAATTAAGACCCCCCATTTGGCGGTGGGGTTAGGAACTGTGCCTGTCACAATCCTCTGGGGCAATGATTAATGACTGACAGATGAAATGATATTAGAGTGTGTTGCTAGAATAAAAGATGACAGGGCAAAACCGGAATACCCGTAGAAAAACCTGTCCCGCCTCCGCTTTGTCCAGTAAAGTTCTCACATGGAGTGACCGAGATTTGAACCACGGAATACAGCGGTGAGGGACCGGCGATTAAGATAATCATTAATACCGTATGTTAATTTTACTTCATAACGGAAAAAAATATCGGAATACATCAATGCTTTTGGTTTCAGCAATTGGATAAATCTGCGTTGCCAAATGTATGTGACCATGAATAATATAAGAATACATGAATAAATAATTAGTATGGTAAGATCGAGCTCCCACAAAAAGCACACATGTATTCAACGCGCGGGTAATAACGTATAGATTTCCATAAGTTCAGACGCGAGTTTCGAAAATTGAACAAACAAATTCACTTACATACAATAATACAGGCAGATCCCCAAAGCTTAGTGAACACAGTTCGTCTCCTGTTTTGAAGAGGAAACCGTAGTGACTTTCAAAATACATTTTAATATGGGGAAGTCGATCAAATTTTATAAATATATTTTCAGAACATGTAAAATAAATGAATGAATATCTCCATGAATAAATTACGCTGGCGTAGTAGGGGGAGGGGTGATACTCCCACGTGGCGCGTCCCAGGGGGCGGATAGGGGGTCCTAACCGTCTTGCCGGCGGACTTGAGCGAAATAAAATAGCTCTCGCGAACCACACACACAACCTCCTGTGGGTGACGGACGCAGAAGAAGAATACGCCCACGGTATCCCCCGTCTCTTAAGAGACGACTAAAAGGACCAAGGGATGATTGAATTAGAACCATGAGACTACTTGTAATTAGTACCATCACGCGAGGAACACCATGGGTCGCCTTTACTTGCGAGTAGTACCACTATGTTAGGTACACAATAGATTTATGATTAGTAGCAAGAGAGGGTGAATCAGTATGGGTTTTACAGTACCCGTGATTAGTGCTACTATATGCGGTACACCACGGGCTTACGTTGCCTATGATTAGTTTCATTGTGAGAAACACCACGGGTGTGGGAATTGCCTGTGATTAGTAGCACTGTATGAGTGACACCGTGGGTCTACGTTACGTGTAATTAGTGCCCACTATGTGAGGAACACCATGGGATAGTACCGAGTCTCTGTGATTAGTACACCCAGGAACACTATGGGTTTGCGTTGCCTATGAGTGGCGCCGTAATGTGAGAAACATCATAGGTCTGCGTTACCTTGCGTGTCGCATTACTTGTGAGTAGTACCACACTGTGTGGAACATCGTAAATCTACGTTACTCATGATTAGTAACGCTACATGAGAAATACTATGGTTCTTACTTTCCTTGCGATAAATACCATTATGAGGGGCCGTTGACCTGGATTTTGGACCCCTTTAGACAACACGCATCATCGATTCAAGATTGTGCTTTGGAAGCAGCCACTTGATCAGAATATACTATTGTTTTAAGATAGTTTCTAGGAAGGAAGGACATTGTGGGTCGAATCCACCGATTGTTTTAAGTTCATAATCATTTTTCAGTCTCCTTTATTTGAATTCTAGCCAGTGGATTAATTTTAGAGTTAATTTTTTTAACTTTCAGTATTGTGAGCTGGATCCGCTGATTATTTTAAATTCATATTTATCCATTCATTCTTCATCGCATTTTGAATTCTGATCAGTTGATGAGTTTTGGACTTTTTGTCATTTCTAGTTTCATTTCGTATGATTAGGGGCCGATGATCGAGATGATATGCCACTTTAAACAAGCATCATAATCACCATCATCAAAAATAAAATAAATGAATGAATGAATGAATGAATGAATTCCTAAGACAGTTATCTTTATAAATGTAAAGACACGAACGTCCTATCTTTAATAGTTTGTTCATAATACACCTGTAGAATGTAGAGTACTGGACAAATGTAATATATTCCAGATTTAAATATAATACTATTGAACAGAGGGAGCTGGTATTGTGCAGACATCAATATCTACAACGACTTTGTTTTCTAAGGTACTACTTAAAAATTAAGAAAGTGATTATTTTTTTGCTCTCAGATTTCACATGGAACGCCCCATAAGATAAGGGAAGACGGGAGATGACAGACCTTGTTATTAGGCAGAAGTCTTCGACTGCATTTTGAAAACCTACAACCTGTTTTCCAGTCATTGACCGGGTCAGGGATGTAATGAATGAACCATATATAGGCTATTAGTACGATGGGGTCGCCACTCCCAAAGTGATATATTAATGAGTGGAAGATGCTATGAAATGAGAATGGAGAGTGTTGCTGGAATGAAAGATGACAGGGAAAACCGGAGTACCCGGAGAAAAACCTGTCCCGCCTCCGCTTTGTCCAGCACAAATCTCACATGGAATGACCAGGATTTGAACCACGGTATCCAGCGGTGAGAGGCCGACGCGCTGCCGTCTGGGCCACGGAGGCTCTTCGACTGCATTTTATTCTACCAAATTAATGTCCTTTCAACATCACTGAAGTCCGCCTATGCACTTGACATTTTTGAAATAAGTTCCTGTGGATCAAATTCACGTGAAGCGGAGGTCTCGTGACTGTGATCAAGATAGAGAAAAACAGGCATGCAGGGCACGTTAGCTTGTTTGCTTCTTAATGATGCCTAGGAATTGACTTCCTTTTGAGAAAATGAGTACTAAGTTTGAGACGAAGCATGTGGAGTGTGAATGGGCCGAGGCGGCCTAGATGTGGCGGACGAGGACGCCCGAACTGAACAAGGGAGCAGCACGACGTTTTATTTATAGAGCCGGCTCTGGGCATTCGACGTCCTCCTTACACTGAGTCACTTACAACAAGCAGAATGAACTCAACTCTGTCAACAGTACAACAGAAAACTGCTTTAGGGGATGGCTTTCGTTCAGCATAGGAGTTAAAGGCGTATGGCAATGTACTGGTATCAAGGTTAGGTTATAGACAATCAAATTCATTTTTATTGATAGACTGCACCGAAAATATATACATAGTAGAATGCATTCTTTGATAAACGTAGTTTCGGGGATTAGACTAGGTTGTAATATATAGTTTTTTGCTCATAATTTATATGGATCATTTACTGAAAGGAGTAAACTGCCGAGAAAAGATTCAGTTGGTTGGAAATGCAGTAAATAGTTTGGCCTATGCCGACGACTTGGTATTAATGGCAGACTGTGTTGAAAGCATGTAGTCTAGTATCTTGGAGCTTGTAAAGAAATGAAGCGAGTATAATATGAAACAGCATTTCCAAGACTAAGGCGATTTCAGTAGGGAAGCAACCTGAAAGGATTGCATGTCAGGCAGGGAGCTGTTGGATCCTTGCAACTACTTTCAAAGGCAGTATTTTAGTAAAATAAATAGAATCTAGGTGTAGCAAAGCTAATACAGTGAACTTGTAGTTGCGATCTACGCTTTTCTGAATTTAAAAAGCGAGTTCCCAGCCGAAATCTTTTTCTATCTTTTTTCCAGACCGACTTGGCTGTACAGTATGGTAGTGAAATCTGGCTGGAATCATGATATCTCATTCATAGCTTTAAAGTAACAGACATGAACTAACAATAATAAAAAATGAAATGGCGTATGGTTTTTAGTGCCGGGAGTGTCCGAGGACATGTTCGGCTCGCCAGGTGCAGGTCTTTTTGATTTGACGCCCGAAAGGTGACCTGCATGTCGTGATGAGAATGAAATGATGAAGAGGACACATACGCCTAGCCCCCGTGCCAGTGAAATTAACCAATGGTGGTTAAAATTCCCGACCCTGCCGGGAATGGAACCCGGGTCCCTGTGACCAAAGGCCAGCACGCTAACCATTTAGCCATGGAGCCGGACATTAACAATAATGATAGCGCGCATTAGAAGAAGGGAACAGCATCACTGAGCAAGTTGGCCGTGCGGTTAGGGACGCGCAGCTGTGAGCTTTTATTAAGAAGATACTGGGTTCAAAACCCACCGCCGGCAGCCCTGAAGATAGTTTCCCGTGATTTCCCATTTTCACGAGGTTGCCACGGCCGCCACGGCCGCTTCCTACACACTCCTAGTTTTATCCTATCCTATCGTCACCATAAGACCTATCTGGACTGGAATTGATCAGATTTCTGGGGATATACTAAAGACAATGGGTTGGGATATAGTACCATATCTCAAGTACTTATTTGATTATTGTTTGGTCGGAGGAGCTATACCAGATGAATGGAGAGTTGCTATAGTTGCCCCTGTGTATAAAGGAAAGGGTGATGGACATAAAGCTGAAAATTACAGGCCAGTAAGTTTGACATGCATTGTATGTAAGCTTTGGGAAGGCATTCTTTCTGATTATATTAGACATGTTTGTGAAATTAATAACTGGTTCGATAGAAGGCAATTCGGTTTTAGGAAAGGTTATTCCACTGAAGCTCAACTTGTAGGATTCCAGCAAGATACAGCAGATATCTTGGATTCTGGAGGTCAAATGGACTGTATCGCGATTGACCTGTCTAAAGCATTTGATAGGGTGGATCATGGGAGACTACTGGCAAAAATGAGTGCAATTGGACTAGACAAGAGTGACTGAATGGGTTGCTATATTTCTAGAAAATAGATCTCAGAGAATTAGAGTAGGCGAAGCTTTATCTGACCCTGTAATAATTAAGAGGGGAATTCCTCAAGGCAGTATTATCGGACCTTTATGTTTTCTTATATATATAAATGATATGAGTAAAGGAGTGGAATCGGAGGTAAGGCTTTTTGCGGATGATGTTATTCTCTATAGAGTGATAAATAAGTTACAAGATTGTGAGCAACTGCAACGTGACCTCGAAAATGTTGTAAGATGGACAGCAGGCAATGGTATGTTGATAAACGGGGTTAAAAGTCAGGTTGTGAGTTTCACAAATAGGAAAAGTCCTCTCAGTTTTGATTACTGCGTTGATGGGGTGAAAGTTCCTTTCGGGGATCATTGTAAGTATCTAGGTGTTAATATAAGGACAGATCTTCATTGGGGTAATCACATAAATGGGATTGTAAATAAAGGGTACCGATCTCTGCACATGGTTATGAGGGTGTTTAGGGGTTGTAGTAAGGATGTAAAGGAGAGGGCATATAAGTCTCTGGTAAGACCCCAACTAGAGTATGGTTCCAGTGTATGGGACCCTCACCAGGATTACCTGATTCAAGAACTGGAAAAAATCCAAAGAAAAGCAGCTCGATTTGTTCTGGGTGATTTCCGACAAAAGAGTAGCGTTGCAAAAATGTTGCAATGTTTGGGTTGGGAAGAACTGAGAGAAAGAAGAGCTGCTCGACTAAGTGGTATGTTCCGAGCTATCAGCGGAGAGATGGCGTGGAATGACATTAGTAGACGAATAAGTTTGAATGGCGTTTATAAAAGTAGGAATGATCACAATATGAAGATAAAGTTGGAATTCAAGAGGACAAACTGGGGCAAATATTCATTTATAGGAAGGGAAGTTAGGGACTGGAATAACTTACCAAGGGAGATGTTCAATAAATTTCCAATTTCTTTGAAATCATTTAGGAAAAGGCTAGGAAGACAACAAATAGGGAATCTGCCACCTGGGCGACTGCCCTAAATGCAGATCAGGATTGATTGTGTCGGTGCGACGTAAAGTAAATAATAAAAAAAAAAAAACCCGAACAAACAACACGTCACGAGGACACAAAGGCTAAGTTAGGAATAAACTGGGTGGATGTCGTTATACGCGTGAATCTACTCCGGGAGATAGTGGGTTCGAACCCCACTGTTGACAGCCCTGAAGATTGTTTCCGTGGTTTCCCATTTTCAGACCAGGCAAATGCTGGGGATGTCCTTTAATTACGGCTAAGGCGCTTTCTTTCCACTTCTAGGCCTTCACTATCCCATCATCGCCATAAAACCTATCTGTGTCGGTGTGACGGAAAGCAAATTGTAAAATAAATAAATAAAATAAAATAAATATGTAATTTTGTAATTTTTACTCGTTATTTACTTCTTGAAAAAAAATAAGATACTTTCTTACTTCTCCAATATTTACAAAGACATCAAACGTACCGTACAATGTCCATCACCTCTGGGGATGTTCGTAAAATTAAACACAGGCATTCCTTCAAATACTGGCAGTGTCTTTTCAACAAGTGCGAATATGCACCTTCCTCAGGAGATCAAAGCTTAGCGATGAGCATTTTAAGCACTTTCCATCGGCTACAGCTAATTCTATCTGAGCAGTAGCTTAGGTTTAATAAAAAATCACAAGCAAGCAGACACACTACATTAAGAGGATATTAGGTAGGTGTGTCTTTCTCTCTCTCTGACATGGCTGATCCAGATTGTCTGTACATCCTAACAACGAAAATGCATAAATATAAAACATGAATATTTACGTTTGAAGCCATTACAATGAAACGATAAATTAGCAATATTTGAAAAAAAAATTTCTGCATGGGGAAGTTGCAATCTTGTTTCATTTCAAAGTAGCTATTTGTTTCCAGCACAAATAAATGACTATTCATTGTATTCAAAGGCAGTGATAGAACTCCGATTCCAATAGCCTATTCTATTCACTTCTTTTGTTTGGCCCGCCCACTACCATAATTTGGCAAGCCATATTTACACAGTAAAATTACGCACACGGAATTAGCACAAAGTTAAACAAATGAACATAAAATTCATAACTATTAGTAGCAGACTTGAAAGAATAACACAGAACACATGCCACCGAACGCAACATACAATCAACTATTTACAAAAATCCTCTATTTCAGTCTTATATTCTGTTTACACATACTTGGAATTCTGAAACCATTCCTAAGATTCCTCCTGAATACGGCATCGTTCTTATATTTAAATTTTGCGACAAATAATATGATCATAAGAACCGTGGCACGGATCATCTTCCTGCAGCTTACATTTTTTTTTTTCAAAATTAGTATAAGAAATATGTTGAACAGATCATTAGAGATCATCAAACTAATGTCATTGACGTTGTTTCTCCAACTACTTTTACGGTCTTCTGTGACGCTATGGTGCCAGAATTTTGTCCTGCAGGAGTTATTTTACGCGGCGGTAAATTTGTATATATGAGTGGCATATTTCAGCACCTTCAAATAACACCGTAATAAGCCGTGGCCGAATCACCCAAGTTCGACTCGAAGGGCAGCACTTTTACCACGTCGGCCATTCGGCCTGGCATAATCACACTGGTTTGAGAAAAGTTCAAAACATAGATTTTGGCGTTAAATTAAGTAGACCATTTATATTCATAGCTCATGCTGATGTCACACCCTTAAGCGCCGATAGTGAAAATATCACATGTTTGGTAGATAAATTGATCAAGTTAAAAGCTTCACCGGGCAAGTTGGCCTTGCAGTTAGGGGCGCGCAGCTGTGAGCTTCCATCCGGGAGATAGTGGGTTCGAACCCCACTGTCGGCAGGCCTGAAGATGATTTCCGTGGTTTCCCAGTTTCACACCAGGCAAATGCTGGGGCTGTACCTTCATTAAGGCCAAGGCCACTTCCTTCCCATTCCTAGGCCTTTCCTATCCCATCGTCGCCATAAGACCTATCTGTGTGGGTGCGACGTAAAACAAATGGCAAAAAATATATATTAAAAGCTTGGCAATTTAAGTGAACGGATAAAAATAATAGAATATCACATTAATAAGACCTGTAAAACAGTGACATTGTATCGTTTTAGAGTTTCGTATTTCCAATATGTGGGAGTGAAATTCAGTTCAGGACGTTTCGGAACAAGAAATACAACCAAGAATTCTTTCCTTTTTCTTTCTTAATCTGTTTACCCTCTAGGGTTGGTTTTTCCCTCGGACTCAGTGAGGGATCCCACCTCTACTGCTTCAAGGGCAGTGTCCTGGAGCGTCAGATTTTGAGTCGGGAGGATAGAACTGGGGAGGAGGACCAGTACCTTGCCCTGGCTGTGTCACGTATAATACTGAACAGGGGCCTTGTGAGGGATGGGAAGATCGGAAGGATCAGGAAAGGAAGACGGAAGGATGCAGCCGTGGCCTTAAATTAGGTACCATCCCGGCATTTGTTTGGAAAAGAAGTGGGAAACCACGGAAAACAACTTCGAGGATGGCTGAGGTGGGGATCGAACCCCCTCTACTCATTTGACCTACCGAGGCTGAGTGGACCCCGTTCTAGCCCTCGTACCACATTTCATATTTCGTGGCAGTGCTGGGAATCGAACCTAGGCCTCCGGGGGTGGCAGCTAATCACACTAACTACCATACCACAGCGGCGGACACAACCAAGAATTACAAATGCAAATACATGCTATTGACGTAGAATACGTACATAGTTTTGAACACGTACTACGGCGTCAGCGTTATAAAAAAATGAAAGTTTTAACCCTTAAATGCGCAGTTTATTATTTCCTTTATATATATATACTTTTTCATCTCAATATTGGTCAGAATTTTTTTTAAAATTATTTGTAAAAAAAAATATTTTTTATTAATGAGATCAGTCAAGTAATGTTAAGAGTTTAGAATGTTTGACGTACTGGTGTATGCAAAGCTGTAAGATTACTGTAGCTATTGCCACACTTCAATTTTAGGGTTGTCCTTTCTAACGAATTCTTTGACCTAAACATTTTTTTTTACTTCACTGTTTAAAGCTTACACCACTCCACCTGATTACAAAGAAAAATCATAAAATGAAAGATCGTTCAGTTTAATACACGAGTGACACCTAGCGAGTTCGTCTGCAAGGTAGAAGTAAATGCCCACTTGTAAAATCATGAATCCGATATAACAAGCAAGTATATTCTCCTTTGTACATATGCAATGCTTTGCATTTAAGTGTTAAAAGCTAAATATTTTCCAGACAACACGTGTGAGGACAGTGTAACGAGTTACAAACCATGTACTTAACAAGTCTGATCGCGGTATGGACTCATTGGGCGATACAGTATTGCTACAATATTGAGGTACTAAAATAATCGGGCCACAAGGCTAAACATTTGTGTAGTTCTGGACTCTGTGGCAATATAGCTCGTCATGTGAATTGTCGTTTGATTGGTCTCAGCGATTTTCACAAGTAGGCCTTTTTGCCAAAATAATAAGAACATTTGAGAAAATTGGCCGGGCTGAGTGGCTCAGACGGTTGAGGCGCTGGCCTTCTGACCCCAACTTAGTAGGTTCGATCCTGGCTCAGTCCGGTGGTTTTTGAAGATGCTCAAATACGTCAGTCTCGTGTCGGTAGATTTACTGGCACGTTAAGGAATTCCTGCGGGACTAAATTCTGGCACCTCAGCATCTCCGAAAAACGTAAAAGTAGTTAGTGGGACGTAAAGTCGATAACATTAATAATAATAATAATAATAGAATATTATGGTGCGAACACGTGTGGAATATTTCTTTCTTTAACGAAATGTCGCTAAATGGAGATAATAAATGCCTTCAAAATTAGTATAAACGAATTCCAAAATGTACAAAATTACCAATGTCGAACGTCAAGTATTACAGAGTGTCTCAGATTTACGCCGTGAGGCGAGTTCCGGGCTCCTGTAGCACCAGATTACCACATCTACTGCCCTAATGGATGTGGATACTGATCACCCTGATGATGATGATGATGATGATGATGATGATGATGATACTCCGGTACGCTCATCGAAGCATGATACAAATAGGATACATCGAGGCATTTTGAATAGTAGGGCAAATTGGATAATGGTAAGCATTTGCGAAAAGTAGAGTACATTTTGTCGGTTTAAATTTAGCGGAGGTGAGGCTAGTGTGCTTAACATACCCGTAGAGTTTCCAAGAATATCGATGAATCTGAAAGCCTGCGGACGTATTTACATTAACCAAGGTAAGTAGCGAAAGCTTCTTGTTTCTGTAGTTTATAAAATTACGTTTTGTTGCCTTAAGCTTTTATGAAACCCGCTTAAAAGCAATGAAGTTAGCGTAACCTGTCTGATTCCCGCATACGTTAGCTGTCGCCACGCCAGATAGTGACGCAATTTGTTGGATTGTTATTGTACTACGTTACGATGTTTTCGTGTTGCCGCGCGGGGCAATTTGAATAAGTTGTTATAGGATAAGTTGGATTATGAAATCAGGGACTAATAGGTATTTGTTTGCCGATTTAAGGCTTCAGGTTCGTACCTTTCGATACTTATAATGCTACTGCCCTCACCCTCCACAAAAATAAAAAAAATAAAAAAATAAAAATAAAATAAATACAAGAGCTCCGAAGGGCCATGACCTACCAAGCGACTACTGTTCAGCCCGAAGGCCTACAGATTGAAGTGTCGTGTGGTCAGCACGACGAATCCCCTCTGCCGTTGGCTTTCTAGACCGGTTATAGTGCTACCACCGAAGATATTCATCTCCCTTCCACTGGCCCTAGCTCTCAACCTGATGTTTCTCGGCATTCCTCAACAACCCAAGAACCGTAGGTTGTTCAGCTTACTGTAGCAGTCCAACAAATCCTTACAAGTCTGAAAAAAAGTATACACGAAAGCAACTCCTATCATGTAAAGCTGTTTGTAAAGAAATTACATGTTTTATTATTTTAATTTTTATTTGTGGGGCTGAGTGGCTCAGACGGTTGAGGCGCTGGCTTTCTGGCCCCAACTTGGCAGGTTCGATCCTGGCTCAGTCCGGTGGTATTTGAAGGTGTTCATATACGTCAGCCTCGTGTCGGTAGACTTACTGGCACGTAAAAGAACTCCTGCCGGAGAAAATTCCGGCACCTCGGAGTCTCCGAAAACCGTAAAAGAGTAGTTAGTGGGACGTAAAGCAAATAACATTAATTTTTATTTGGCATTCAGCAAGTAGTCGTGCAGCCAGCAAAACATCACGCATAAATATACATAAAGGACATAGCATATACTGTAAAACAACGCTATCTAAAATACATGCAACAGACGAACTATATCAATACAAAAGAAATACAACTCACTTTATTCACTTCACATCATACGCAAGAAGAACCTTAGACGATAAATGTCTCATTTAGATCTTTATATCAGCCACTAGTAAAACTTGGGCAAGTTTTAAGTAAATGTTATCAGATCTTCTTAGTAAACATATTATACTGGTAGGAAAAGCGACATGAAGAAGGACCAGTTTTGAAATTACATGTTAACAATAACATTTCAATAGGAAGGCGAAAGTCATCAAGCCAACGGACAGGTTCCAACGCACTCTATGAATGGGCATAACGAAATATAATAATAATAATAATAATAATAATAATAATAATAATAATAATAATAATAATAATAATAATAATAATAATAATCCACAGCATATTTCGAACCATTCGACCGGGTCAGGAAGGGAATGAATGAAGCCCCATCTAGCGGCGAGGATAGGAATTGTGCCGGCTGCCGAAGCCTGTCGCACTCCTCTGGGCCAATGATTGACTGACAGATGAAATGAAATGATACTGGTGAGTGTTGCTGGAATGACAGATGACAGGGAAAACCGGAGTACCCGGAGGAAAACCTGTCCTGCCTCCGCTTTGTCCAGCACTAATCTCACGTGGAGTAACCGGGATTTGAACCACGGTATTCAACGGTGAGAGGCTGCATTGCCGCCATAGCCACGGAGGATTTTTAATAATAATATAATAATAATAATAATAATAATAATAATAATAATAATAATAATAATAATAATTGTACCGGGCGGTACACCTCCACTCCGCTAATTTAAAATGTGCGCCTGTGGAAACTCCTCTGCTGGAGGAAGTCTGAACTTTATTTACCCTATTAATTTTCTAGTTTCTCAGAAGATGTCACCACCGGGAAATTATTGAGTTTGTGAACTGTGTCATTTTCGACGTACTTTTGTTTTACTTGAAGTAAGAAGTGTGAACTTTCTCTTCTAGAGGACACCACTGAAAAACTACAATAGTGCACCCTAGTGGGAAGAAAAATAACTGTTCTTTGGAGAAAATTTTATTTCAAAAGTTTGTTCTTTGTTAAATTTCTGTCTGTTATTGTTTAAGTTGGCTGTATACCCCTCTCTTTCCCCTTGTTTTGCATTTGACCAATCCCGAATTTCTGGTATTAATTTCTGACCAATCATAGGTATCTTCCCCCAACTTGAATATGTTTCTATACCCTAGCCAATAAAAAGTTTGTGGGAGGGTGTTTTCTTTCCCCTAACACCTAGAACCTTCCGCGAGAGGATATAAACTGCTGATTTTTGGGTCTCCGGGCCACTTCTGTTCCATCTTTCAGTGTATTAAGTACATAGCAGGAGGCGGGAAGCGCCTCTTTCTCCGGCAGCGGTCAACAATAAGGTAATGGCCGATTAATAAATTCTTTCTTTGCTAGCTCAGCAGTTTAAACTCTCGGGGCGGGTGCGAAGCGTTCCTCCATGTAACCTTTTCCTAAAATGTAACGATCTTTTCTTCTATTCTATTTTAAGCTGCATATTGGGATAGAGAGTGCTAACCCTCTCGAGCTCCCACTCACATTGTCTTGAGGTGAACTTATTTTCTTAACCTATTCTTCGATAATGTAAATCAAATTGCTCTTTTCTAAAGTCACCTCGGTAGTATGGGATTAGCCCTTGTATTAACGGCCTAGCGCCAAGTATGTCTTAATCTAGTGTATTAGGAGTGCAAGTTCGCCTCCTCTCAAATTGTTATTTTAGAGGTCATTTAATTAACATTCTTTTCGTTTAATAGACCTCAGTAGATTGGGTATTTTACCCCTGTTTATGTCCGTTGAGGACAGCTTGAAGGTGAAGTTTGGTGTGGCCTGGGAGAGGCTTAAATTTGAGAGCGAGTGGCTCTTTTGAAAATTGTATGTTGTATGCCTCGAGGAGGCTTTTCAGTGTAATTTGGAGCAAGGGCTCCTAGGTATGAATGGGGTTTTCTGCCCCTCTGTTAAAACTTGTGTTTGGGGTAAAACTGAGCTGATTGCCCAAGCATTGTGAACTCGGGGCGCGAAGCCCAAATTCTGTAAATATTGTAACTACCTTATTTGACTTCCTATTGTGTACCTGCCATGCGTGTTACTTATTTATTTTGAAAAGAAATATAACCGTATTAAATTTTAAATTTACCTTACCGGCACTATAATTTCGTAGCTTGAGATCCATTCACACCCGCACCTTCTTTCACCTCTACCTACCGCTAAAACTCGGTAACAATAATAATAATAATAATAATAATAATAATAATAATAATAGTAATAATAATAACGTAAACCACTATGTTGTGTGTGAAATTCAGACAAAAGTACATTATATCATTTCTATTTAACTGTATAATTGTAATTTTTACTGCTACAGCAAAACTAAAGCAAATATTTTTCTCGTCAGTGTGTAAAACCGGAAGACGCGGCTATTAATCACGCAATGTCAACCTCCGCTTACTCTTATCTAACATCTCGTGTGGCAAGTGAACTGGTTTTCGAGCTCTGGGCACGAAGAAGTAGGGGTACAGTCTTATCAAAAAATGAAATCGGAAGTCATCAGTGGCCGTTTTGGATAACACTCCACTAATTCATGTCGCATACCGAGCTCGATAGCTGTAGTCACTATTTTCACACCTACCAAGTGGGTTAAAGTTATTGGCTTTGGTTTTAAGAGTGCTAGGAGGTTGATTAGGGTACGGCATTTTTAAGTTCTCTTTATCTTATAATTTAGGGGCTGCCTGGCCGAGGCGGTAAAGGCGTGCTCGGTTCGCCCGGAAGGACGTGGGTTCGAATCCCCGTCAGGAAGTCGTAAAATTTAAGAAGCGAGATTTCAACTTCCAGATGTGCATATGGCCCTGAGGTTCACTCAGCCTACACCAAAAATGAGTACCAGGTTAATTCCTGGGGGCAAAGGCGGCCGGGCATAGAGCTAACCACTCTACCCCATCACGTGCCGCGGTTAACAATGGTGGAGCTTCTACCTTCCACTCCTCCAAGGGCCTTCATGGCCTGTACGGAGGTGTGTTTGTCTTTATCTCATAATTTAATGTCGTTGATAATATTCATCTAATTTTTAGGTTCTATGTGATTTAAACTTTTTATTAGAACTTACGGGGTAAGTATTTACCTTCATTCCTTGGGAAGCACTTGTAGCACATTCCTGTCCCATCACGCCTGTGTCAGTGTGACGTAAAGCAACTTGTAAAAAAAAAAAATCCCTGTCACACTCTCATTCGTGCTTCCACCACAGACCTGAGAGAAGCTTTGTGCACATATGAGCGAGATCAATCTGTTGCGAACTCCCCCCCCCCTCCCCCACACACGGCTGATCCAGATTGTCCGTATATCCGTACAATGAATATGTATGACCATACAAACAGATTTTAAATGCATAAAAATGTGAACGCTACCTACAATTTCCGAGTAACTCTTCAGCTCTAAAATTAATGAAAAATTTCAAATTCGTTACTTGTCTGAGAGAAAATTGCTAAACAGGAAAAGAATAAAAACGGATTTCTGTTATGATAACGGAAGAGTTTATACTGTGATGAAATTCTTCATTGTTCGCTGTTTAGAATGCGTGAACACTGTGAAATTATATTCTTTTATTTTACGGGTACGCCTAGTTGTATTCTCACGGGCTTTGTTAAGTTTAAATGAGTTCCAGAAAGTGAATTGAAACCGCAGCCGAGTCTAACCATTTAAAACTGTCTTTGTTGGTGTAAACCGTGTTCGTAGATTGAATATATCATCACACAGGTAAGATTTGAATTAAAATGAAGCGATAGCTTTTAATTAGCCAATTAGACTCATCCTGAGGCATTTATTAAACTTCCTGTCCGGAGTGTGAATGTTTGTCAATTATTCAGTTCAGTATTGGGCTATGCTATGTAGTGGAGTTATTTTTTCTTCTTCTACCACTTTTCCCATACCTTTTCCCTTTCACCTGGTATTTTGCTTTGGTTTGTGCCAAGAACTACATGCATCAGAAAATGGCAAAAAAGCTATACCTCGCCTGTATTGGGAGTAACTCTTCGGATAGGTTTGGAAAACTCGAGCTCGACAGCTGCAGTGCGGCCAGTATACAGTATTCGAGAGATAGTGGGTTCGATCCCCCACTTTCGGCAGCCCTTAAGATGGTTTTCTGTGTTTTCAAATTTTCACACCAGGCAAATGCTGGGCCTGTACCTTAAATGTACGGCCACTTCCTTTCCATTCCTAGCCCTTTCCTATCCTATCGTTGCCATAAGACCTATCTTTGTCGGTGCGACGTAAAGCAACTTGTATTCAAAAAGTTTGGAAAATCTGTGTCTAGATGTGTCTCGTATGGCTAGCGACTAAGGGTATTATTTATTGCAATCATTACTGATACATTAAATGATTAATTTCGAATTTACCGAAAATACATTCTAGGCAATACGATAATCATATAAAATTGGGATATAGTACGTTTTTCCTGTGAATTTGGCGGATGGACTTTCCGATATATCTGCAGTATGGTGGCCAGTTCTTTCAGCTCGTTGTCAAGACAACACCATCAAAATAGGACCACACCCAGGTTTCCTTAACTTAAGAGATTTCACGGGATCCGCTGTTCCAGTGTGACTAACCTGTTGGCTAATTTAATGGACAATATGATTGTCCGTCAAATCGCGAATCTTAGGAATTACATTGACAAAAGAAGACTTTCAATGTTTAAACTTTAAAGTGAACAATTATATATACAGGATGTATCCATGATGATGTTACAAACTTTCAGCGATTTTGGAGGACAGCAAATGGATCAATTTGAGATAAGACACAGTAGTCTGGAAACGTTAGTCATTAATAATCCTAGTTGTTTAACGTCCATCCGTTCTTAACAGCAACAGTATACACAGTGGTGCTCAGAGATGTTCCTGGAACACATCCCTCTTGTCTTTCGTCCAACATGATATAGATCCTCCTCACTTAGGACTGAGGATTCGTGAACACCTGGATCAGACATTCCCTGAAAAGTGGATAGGATGAGGAGGTCCTGTTTCGTGGCCTGCTAGTTCACCTGATCTCATCCCACTTGATTTCTTCATGTGGGCCCAAGTGAAAAGCCTTGTGTATGAGACACGTGTCGAGAGTGAAGAGGATCTCTGGGCAAGATTCTCGCTGCCTGCGGCGCTGTTCAAACGACATCGGGGGTATTCGAACGGGTATGATGGAACTTTGTGCGACGATGTTATGAATGGAGCGGCTTGTGAAACTTGTGCAGGTAAATGGACTTAAATATGTATACTTTTGCTTTACTTTTGACTCGGTTGTTTCCAGAATATGGTCCCTTATCTCAAATTGATACATTTGCTGTCCTCCATCTGTAACATCATCACGGATACATCCTGTATAAGTACACCATCATACATACATACATTCATTATACACTGTTATGCCTTTCAGCGTTCAGTCTACAGTAAATTCGGCTTAAAATCCACCATGTTTCAGTTATATTGTTTCTTGAGAATTAATGATCGAAGTTGCTGAAAATGTTCGTTAGGATCTGATGCGGCGTCTGTGAACGAGATAATGTCGCCCATGTTTTCTCTAGCCACTGATAGTCTCGGATCAGCTGAAACTGTTTCATCATTATATTCATCTTGTTATTTATGACGTATGCCTTGAAAATTTGTAGTTATTTACATTCAAGTTTATAGGTTTTTTTTAAAAAATTCCATTTTTTCGGGGCGTTGACCTATAGAGATCTTCTGCCCCTACTTGTACCATATGATATGAACCTGCGTGTAATTGGAATTGCGGAAGTGTAGTGTTGAATGTGAGGAAAGGAACGTTAAGGACGACACAAACACTCAGTACCCAGGCCAGAGAAATTCATCATTTACAATTAAAAACCCCTGACGCGGCCGGGAATCGAACCCGGGGCCGCCGGGTGACAGGCGGACGCGTTGCTTCCTACACCACGGTGCCGGACAGTTTCTAGACTTGCTCTGAATAGAGCAAATGTTAAAAACTCCAGCTATTATAAAGCTTGGGTCGTCTCCGAAAACCGTAAAAGAGAAGTTAGTGGGACGTAAAGCAAATAGCATTATTATTATTATTATTATTATTATTATTATTATTATTATTATTATTATTATTATTATTATTATTATTCTTTCGAATGGGCCACCAGAGGACCACGTGCCAATTTCAATTCCTTCTTCTTTGTTTCCTTTTCTTCCAGTACGCTTTCATCTGTTCACTATGTTTCTTCTTTCTGTCTTCAGACCACTTTGAACCAGTCGTTTTTACTTTCCTACCTTGGAATCCTTCTATTTTCAATACTTTTAACCGAAAGCCTTCTCTATTATTTATTTCTTCTGTTGTTATATTGTTTTTTTCTAAATCCTTTCTTACTTCGTTGACCCAGCTTGTCGTTGATTTCTTACTCCACAAATATCTGAAAATCTTACTGGTTAATCTACTATCTTGCATTCGATATAAATGTCCAAAAAACATAAGTCTCCTTTTCCTCATTACATCTGATATATTTTCTATTTTTTGATATATTTCAGCATTACTTCGTAATTTCCAACCTTCTGCTGTGTTTTGTGGGCCTAATATTTTCCTCATGATTCGCATTTCTAGTATTTCTAGCTTATCTAAATTATAGTTTAATGCCAGACTCTCGCTTGCATATAGGCATTCTGGCTTCACTACTGTGTTGTAATGCCTTATTTTTGCATTTTTGGATAGGCATCTTTTATTGTAGATATCTTTGGTGACACCATAAGCTCTCTCCATTTTATGTACCCTCTCCTCTACTGCAGATTTTTCTAAACCATTTTCTTGGATTATTTCCCCTAGATATTTGAATTTTTTTACCCTCTCTATTTGGCCAATATCTGTTTTCAGAAATTTTGGTGCATCCCAAATATTTGTTAAAAATTTTGTTTTTTCTGCAGAAATTCTTAAGCCAGTTCTGCTGGCGATTCTTTCCAAGACATTTACTTGGGTTACAGCAGATGTCACATTTTCAGAAAGTATTGCAAAGTCATCTGCAAATGCAAGACAATTTATTTCAATCCTTTTGTTTCCTCTTCCTAACCTTATCGGTTATTATTATTATTATTATTATTAAAGCTTGGATCATACATCTTATGGCATACCTTGGTGTCCCGTTTCGCTGCTTGTCATAACAAATAATTCGTGAGCTAACCTTGCAAAATTGAGTGAACAGTTTCACTCTTCACTCCAGGATTTAAATCATTGAACGAACTGTATCTAGAACACGGCCAAATTATCTGTAGTAATATAACGAGAGCTCTAGAATTTATCTAGGGAAGATTTGGAGCTCGAGTTAATTATTTTGATTATTTAATAATAACTAAACCGCCTCTGTGGTGTAGTGGTTAGCGTGATTAGCTGCCACCCCCGGAGGCCCGGGTTCGATTCCCGGCTCTGCCATGAAATTTGAAAAGTGGTATGAGGGCTGGAACGGGGTCCACTCAGCCTCGGGAGGTCAACTGAGTAGAGGTGGGTTCGATTCCCACCTCAGCCATCCTGAAAGTGGTTTTCCGTGGTTTCCCACTTCTCCTCCAGGCGAATGCCGGGATGGTACCTAACATAAACCACGGCCGCTTCCTTCCCTCTTTCTTGCCTATCCCTTCCAATCTTCCCATCCCTCCACAAGGCCCCTGTTCAGCATAGCAGGTGAGGCCGCCTGGGCGAGGTACTGGTCATTCTCCCCAGTTGTATCCCCGACCAAGAGTCTGAAGCTCCAGGACACTGCCCTTGAGGCGGGAGAGGTGGGATCCCTCGCTGTGTCCGAGGGAAAAGCCGACCCTGGAGGGTAAACAGATGATGATGATGATGATGATGACGATGATGAATAATAACTAATAAAATTAAATAAGAAATTATAACGGTATATAAATATAAAACAAATGAAATCCATAGGTATTCATAACCAGTACAGAGAATACAACTTTCATCCCGGAAATATACCGTTTTATTTTTGCATGTAAACTAATTGGGCCGCTGTTCCCCAAAATGTCGGCCGTCGGCGTCATCAGAATAGAATGGTTACGTCCTGCGCTCTGCTGGGAAATGCCGCTGTTTAGATGTTTTGTGCGCTGTCCGGCTGCATGGATAAATGGTCAGCGTGCTCGCTTTGGTCACAGGGGTTCTGGGTTCGATTCCGGCAGGGTCGGGTATTTTAAACATAATTGTTAATTCCACTGGCACGAGGGCTGAGTGTATGTGTCGTCTTCATCATTTGATCATCATCACGATGCGCAGATCGCCTACGGGAGTTAAATTAAAAGACCTGCATCTGGCGAGCCGAACTTGTCCCCGGACACTCACGGCGCTAAAAGCCGTACGCCATTTCATTTTCATTTCAGTGCGCTATTTTGATTAATTTCTTTAAAAACTACTGCATATACTGTAGGTAAGATAAAATGAAAGTTATGACACGAAAATTGTGGAGATAGGTGTTGATTGGTACATGTTCCTGATATTGATATACCGGGTTGGTCATTGGAGCCATGAGATAAATAGTCCCACAAATTTATCTGTTAGGTAGTATTTAGATAATTGTAATATTCGTACTATACAGCACTCGATATGTATTTTCTTGGTATTTTACACTCGACGCTAATTACTTGTTTTTCTACGTCCTTTACTCTTTCGAATACTACTGTGTGCAGTTTGAACTTGGCCACCGTAATTAACGAGCGGTGGACTACAATTGGTTTATTATTTAGTAAAAGTGGAAAAGAAGGCTCCAGAATAAACATGACTCTTTTAAAAACTGAGCTTAATAGCTCTGAGTCCAGTTTGGTGGGTTCGATCCCAGCTCAGTCGGGTGGTATTTGAATGTATTTACATACGTCCGCCTTCTATTGGTGTCCATATGTACAGACCAAACGCGAATGGACGTGAACGACTTTATTGCAGATGGTTCTATGCACAGGTAGATTATTGAAGCAACAAAATTAACCTTTATTTAGCTTATCCTAGTTATTTCTGGGGTCTCTGGAGCCATCCAGGTTAATTTGGTTTTAGCTGGAGTTTAAGACCGGATTATATTATTATTATTATTATTATTATTATTATTATTATTATTATTATTATTACTGTATTGTTATTACTGTATTATTATTATTATTATTATTATTATTATTATTATTATTTATTATTTATTATTTATTAATGTCGTAGACAAAGCGTAATTACAAAAGTTTAAAGGGAGTATGGTGCTAGTAGATTGACAGTAATATCGTTAGCAGAAGAAATCTGTAAATCTGTCTTCCTGTTGAAGCTGTGAAACAGTCCCGGAAAATAACCACAAGTCGGAATTCCTTGTTGAATTACCTGTGAAATACTGTCAAATACCTTGTTGATCGGGGAATATGAAACTGAAAATTTCCTACCAAGGAAGAAATCGCATATATAATGAAGAATCCGCGACGGTCTTAGATATTGATTTTCAAACAAGTGGGAAGTATTTTGAGATTATTTCTTCCTCTGGTCAACCTCTTGCTCCTATGCCATGTGAAATTATGTAACCCTGCAGGTTCGCAAGTGTACTTGAAACTTACCATTGGAGATTCATATTGGAGATACAAAATTGTATGTGCTCTAAGTATTGATAGAAGTTCTGAAGTGTCACCACGCGTTGCTAAGGAATAGAGGTGGTTTGGAAGGAGGTGGAGGACAGATTTTTGGGAAGGAGTGGTATAGTAGCGGAGATTGACCTCAGATTAACAGTTTCGAAAGCATGCACTACTGGACAAATAAGTGAGAATTATGGAGATCATACCTCATTCTACAACGATTTGATGTGACAGATCCCGTAAGGGAGGGGAGCAAAGTACAGGGAGTTCTAAAAGGTATTTGACAACTGTATCATCATGTAACTCGACTTGTAATTGTCATAGAGGAAAAAGAACATTATATGACTCATCAACTCAAAAAGTTTTAAATTCTTCCTGGCCTGTCTACACGGTGTATTTTACCCACACCATTTGTTTGTTCTCTACTACTTGCGTATGGGTGACCATGAGTGTGGTGACTACCTTCCTTCACCCAAGTCCGATTTGGTTTGAATAAACAATGCAACACACTGAGATTTTCCTCCGCTGATACAGTTTTATTCAAATTATTATCTTGTCACCCGGGGTAGAGAAACCAGTGATTCATTAAGGAAAAGGGAAAGGAACTGACGATAACTTAAGCTGATGATTCATATAAATATAGTAATTTTTTTCCATTCTGTCACTGGTGTCAAACCTTGCCCGCCGTAAGCGCAGTGCCCGTGCTAGAAATACCTGTGCACGCGTGCGGAAGTCTCTTCCCCTTAGTCAGCTTTTACTTCCCCACGTAGCTAACACAGGGCTATGCACGTCTACCGATGAAAGAAATGGAATGGCGTATGACTTTTAGTGTCGGGATGTGTCCGAGGACTTTGGCTCGCCAGATGCAGGTCTTTTGATTAAACTCCCGTAGGCGACCTGCACGTCCTGATGAGGATGAAATGATGATGAAGACACGTACACCCAGCCCTCGGGTCAGCGGAATTAACAAATTATGGTTAAAATTACCGACCCTGCCGGGAATCGAACCCCTGTGACCAAAAGGCCAGAACGCTAACAATTTATCCATGGAGCAGGATACACGTCTACCGATGATAAGTTTCATTTACCTGTTGGTCTACGAGTAATGGTTGAAACATACAGCTTCATGTGGACTGACACAGTAATTTGTTAGTGTGTGTGTGTGTGTGTGTGTGTGTGTGTGTGTGTGTGTGTGTGTGTGTGTGTGTGTGTGTGTGTGTGTGTGTGTGTGTGTGTGTGTGTGTGTGTGTGTGTGTGTGTGTGTGTGTGTGTGTGTGTGTGTGTGTGTGTGTGTGTGTGTGTGTGTGTGTGTGTGTGTGTGTGTGTGTGTGTGTGTGTGTGTGTGTACTTTTGTATCAGCACGGTTGCTTGAAGAGATGCTATTTTATCCTAGTCTATCTATGAAAATAAAAATATTTCGTTTAAGTTTATAAAAAATGAAGTTTTGCTACAGAAGCGATATAGCAGCAGCATAGTGTTCGGCATTATTCTGCTTCGTAATTGTTCATAGGAGAGTTGAGCATTTTAAACCCCCCTAAAAAAAATAAAAAAAAATAAATTGTAGGTCACTGCTTATGGCAACATTTAAAGAAATTATTTATTTTCCTGGTACACGGTAATTAAAAAGCATGTTGTTTCACGCATGTTATGCAAACTCCGTGTTGAGCACATTTAATTATTTATGCCTTTATGTAAAATATATCTTTTGCGACACTGTATATCTCTCTTTCAGTGCGCGTAAATTCTTATGAAAGCAAATGGAAAATGAATTTTTGCACCCAAAGCATGTTGTGCAGCGCCTTGATTAGCCAACAAACCAGCATTGTCGGCTTTAATGTGATCGCCGGAGCACGGGTTACATCTTCACACTAGGGCATTTGAACATCTCTGACAGTAATACAGATCCGACAACGATGTGACATGCTGTGAATCAATCTAATTTTGCGGTATTACTACCCATTCTTCTTGTACAGGAATTCTTAACTCCTGCAGAGTGCCTGATGGAGTCGGACGTGAAGCAGTTAGTCTCCCGACAGCATCCCACACGTGCTCTATCGGATTTAAGTCTGGAGAGCAAGCAGGCCAATCCATGCGAGCAATATCTTTGGTTTTCAGGAAGAAATCAACCAACTGCACTCTGAGGGTGTGAATTATTGTCCATCAGTACGAAATAAGAGCCCACAACACATCAAAACAAACGAACACGAGGAGCCAGTATTTCGTTACGATATCTGATGGCAGACAGACCTTGCTGATTTACCCGTACAACTTCATGGTGGGGTGTTCGAGTAGTTATCATAATTCCTCCATACACCGTTTTTGGTCCACTTCCATATTGGCCACTTTCCACAATGTTTGAGGGCCGAAATCGTGTTCCAGGTTCTCGTCAGATGCGAAAAATCTGTCGTGAATTATCCCGAAGACCGAGTCGGGATTCATCCGTAAAGAAAACATTGGCCCACTATTCAGCTGTCCAGGTGGCATGTTGACTCCACTCTGCTGTACACGTCTTCTTCTGTTCACACACGTCAGGCAAAAACATACATCTAGTCACCGATAGTAAAGACCTCCCTACCTAAGCCGTCTGCACACAGTTTGCCTCAGTACAACTGCTGCAGTGGCTACTGTGAGGTCAGATGCCAGCTGCTGTGCAGTCCTACGGGTGTATAGTCTCCCCCATGTGGTCAAATAACGGTCCTCTCTTTCGGATGCCACTCTTGGCCGTCCTTGTCCTGGTCTTTGCGACACATTTTTGTGCTCTATAAACTAGTGCTACATCCAAGAAATAACTGGCCGATGCACATTAAGCTATCTGGTCACTTCACCTTGCGAGCAGTGTGTTTGGGAAAATTAGAATACATCAGTTTATTTCAGTTGGGAAACTTCTAATTCGAAGAAGCCAGACTGGATCTAGTTGGTGTAACCCACCATGCACAGATTCAAAATTAATTTTAATATGTGAGTTTTGTTAAAGGCAATACTATAAATCTTTTTCGGACATCCATTGGAGAAGTAGAGATTGTAGCTGTTACCTTTGTCTTTCTTCGATGGATATTGATGGGCTGCTTGTATTTTGAATAATGCGCCAGTTTGTGTGTTATCATCGATCAGTCTACAGCAGTGGATCCCCGACACTTGGGTGACTCGTGAAATTCGGTGATTGGGTTTCATATAATTTACTCAATTTTAAACATTTACAACATTAATGTAACACTTTACCCATGGATATTAATTAGCTTTGATATAATAGAAAAATACAATCCGACCATAAGAACGAAACACGCTCTCACGTAGGCCAAACATGTGAAAGTTGATGGTGTAATTGCTGAATGTTGTAGCGAAAATAAATTTGAATTTTGAATACCGTACAAAACAAATTACCTTTACAAGATCGGTCCTGAAAAATGTTCAGAAGAGGAAGTGACTTTACCAAAGCCTTGATTTTTAATTCTTTTTTCTAACGGAGGACTTGGAATGTTAGCTTTCTGGCAGAAATCTTACACCGGTTATCGGCATTATAAAACAACCTTTCTGACTGTAACAACCACGCGTAAAACATATTGGCAATTACACCTGTTTTCACAAGTAAACACAAATCTGCACCACAGGAAAACAACTTTGTAAGTACTAGCCAGAACAATTTAGGCAGTCCTCCTCCTCCACCCTCTTTTAAGCGTTAATGAAACAGAGACAAGCCTTACTTTCATTCCGCTGGTACACGCATGCACATAAATGGCGTCCCGACGTAAACAATCAACACTGCCCCACTCCAGTACTGAAAAGGAGGGGAGGGAGTGAAGGAGTAGTGTTGAAGGCCACTCCTGTACAGAGAGGAGGGGAAGGGAGTGAACGGGTAGTGTTTAAGGCGCAGTGTGTGTGTTGCTATACATCCGTCACTGTACCCATTTCAATCACAACAGTCTTGTAGCGGGCTGTCTACCTGCAGAAGTGCGTTAAGCGAGGAGGTGCGGGGAGGCCATGCTTTGTTTATATCGGGACACCATTTCTGTGCAGGCGTGTACCTAGCAGGTTTGGAGAGAGTATAGTATGAATGTGAGAAAGAAGTGTAGTAACAAAGAAGGAAAGTATAGGACCATATTTTTCTGTAGCGATCTCTTCATTTATTTTAAATCACGTTTTCTTTATACTTCTCAACACTTGTTCCCTGTCCAACGAGGGAATATCGGCAATGGTTAACTCTCCGATCGCGATTAAACTTAGAAAACACATTGAGGTACATGTGAAAAAGATGTCAGCATCAATTTTTCGTGCCGACATTCATTAGGGCGTTAACTAAGGGGACTAAAATTTGCGACATTTCAAGTTCCGCCCGAACAGAGATGAATATCTTCTGGCCAATGCTAAGCCTGCCTCGTGCCACACCTCTGCCCCTCTTCCCTTCAGCCCTCATTCTGGTTCCACCGTACGTTGCCCTTCGCCCCGCTCCCGCCCGTTTGCTTAGCTGCTGAATGGGACGGTGCTACACTGCGTACTCTATCAGCCTTCCTCATAGTTCTCCTTTGTAATTCCCACACTGTATTTGTGAGTTTACTTTTTCTGAAATGATTATGAAAACGTTTGCCACGATTCCTTAAGCGTAATGTCGTTGAGCGTGTCAACAATTATTTTTCATCTTCAAGCAAATCACGGAAGTCACGGTGAAAAAGGTCCGCTGAACTTTCGGTAGCTGCAGCTTTATGACGCGATTGAGGGTGAGTGTTAAGCAGTCAAACTGTTTTCAGATAGGTTTTGACGCTCACGGTCTTTGTTCCCCGGTTGAAAGTAGCACTGATATTTGACCAAATAGTACTGGTTCGGTGCCCATGAGTGCTACTCGACAGAGTAGCAGTGGGTCGGTGCCCACGAGTGATACTCAACCAAGTATTAGTAGTAGTTCTGCGAAGAAAACAAAGGAGACTAAAACTTCAAGCTAGCAGAGTCAACGGCTGATACGTAATGCATACGAATACGTTACGAAGAACAACATATGCCTAAGCAAGGGTTATTATTATTAAATAATAATTGTTTTACGTCCCACTAACTACTTTTTAAGGTCTTCGGAGACGCCGAGGTGCCGGAATTTAGTTCCACAGGAGTTCTTTTACGTGCCAGTAAATCTACCGACACGGGGCTGTCGTATTTGAGCACCTTAAAATACCACCGGACTGAGCCAGGATCGAACCTGCCAAGTTGGGGTTAGAAGGCCAGCGCCTTAACCGTCTGAGCCACTCAGCCTGGCTATTATTATTATTATTATTATTATTATTATTATTATTATTATTATCATTATCATCATCATCACAGTCCATAATTCATGATTTTACTTTTCCTTTCTTTATTGAAAGCGAGACACTGATATTAGCTGCATAAAATTAATATTTTAATAGGTTTACTTTAATATGAATTCAAGTATGGTATTTAGGGAGACCTGCTATTTGAATTTAAAATAGCTCATGGCGATCATTTACGGCTATTTGACAGTTTTTTGTCGAGTTTATTTGCCAATTAATTAATTAATTAATTAATTAATTCATTCATTCATTCTTTCTTCTAACATCTGCGACCACTGCACGGGTTATGCACGAAACAAAATATTGTGCGATATTGGTTTCTGCTGTGGTTCATTATCGGATTTTTATTGTCTTAAGAATAAAGTAAATGCTAACATGTTTAAATGATCTACGCAAAATATGACAAACGTGCTCTTGACAGCACTCGCTTGCCTTAACGACACGGGGCCCTTGTGTCAAGAGAAACGAAAGAGACTGACCACCCTCATTATCACCAGGGCGGGCCAATTGACAACTCTCATTATCACTAGGATGGGCCAAGTTTTGAGATCAGAAGCTGCCGCATGGGTAGACGTTCAGCGTCAGGAGTATACAAAGGAGAGCTATGAGGAAGGCTGATAAAGTACGCAAAGTGTAGCACCGGTTCCGTTCAGCAGCTAAGCAGACGGGCACGCGCGGGGAGAAGGGAAACGTGCGGCGAGGAACCAGAAGAATGGGGGAAGGGAGGAGGTGCAGAGGTGTGGCTCGAGGTAGACTTAGCATTGGCCAGCAGGTCTTCATCTCTGTTCGTGCGGAACTTGAAATGTCGCAATTTTTAGGCCCCTTAATTAACGCCCTAATGAATGTCGGCATCCAAAATTGATACTGACATCTTTTTTACATGTACCTCAATGTGTTTTCCAAGTTTCATCGCGATCGGAGACTTAACCACTGCCGATGTTCCCTCGTAAGACGATTTTAGGAGCTTTTGCCGATTCACTCAGGAGAACGAACAATCTGGATGGGTTGGCTATAGTTACCTTATGCTCTAAGCGAAGAAAGCCGAATAACTACAAATACCCTCACTGATATTACCCTTAGGACAATAATAAACAGAAAAAATAAGCAACTTATTGTGGCAGGGAGTTCAATGAACCATTCCTTCAAATATTATCTCACCAATAGCACTCCTCGGGGTATCTCTTTTGGATTTAGGACTGGCGTTGCCTCCAGAGACAGAAAATTAAACACCATTCAGGTGATTTCTTGTAGTGAGTGGCAAAATCTGAAAAGTACTGGTGCTCAGGGTACAGTACGTTAACCTTGGTCATTGCATATAGGATTGTCAAAATACAGCGTCACATTCGTATGGTTCCAATTGGTGGTTACTACGGTCGTAATTATCAGGGACTAAAACAAAAAAATGGACTTCATGCAGAAATGGAGGAGCTGTAAATATAATCACCATATAAAAACAATCGAGTAATACTGCGAACTGATTAGCTTTTGAGAACAGAGGTTACCTATAGAAGAATGCTTCAGGTGAGCCAGGTCGATCGGATCATAAACAAAAGAGCTATTGCAGAGAGTAGGTGTGAAGACAACAATTTGGCGATATTTGCCTCGAAGATTTGTTTGTCAGGTTATTATGAGACATGCAAGACTTGTTCATTCAGCTTTGAATGGAGGTTTGAGATTTTTAAAAAGGACGGAGATCATGGGATCAGTAAGGACAACCAGTTAGGATGGCTGTGGGATGTGCTAGTTATGTAGCGATGAAGAGGTCGGCCCAGAATAGGGTAATGTGGAGAACTGCATCAAACCAGGCCAGTCAGTTCCTTAACGTCTATGGTATCTCTTCATAAGGTCGAGGAGCGACATACGTGGGTGTTTACCAAACGCGTGGTGAGAAGATATACGTGATGCCGTAGTGAGATAAAGAGCTGGCGAAACGAAAGAGTAGGTGTGAAGACTAAAAATTAGAGAATTTATTGACGTGTGGCCTTCGGAGAGGCCTGGTGCAGGTCTTTCGAGTTGTGACCTGATAGGTGACCAGCGCTTCTGTGAGAATGGGGCCCTACATACGCTACGAGAGACTGGCAGATTGAATCTGGAGGGCCGAGGTGTGTAGTGTGAAGGTTCGTATGTAAGGTGAGAATGGAGAACTGAAACAGACCAATCCAAGGAGTAATAAAAGCAATAGATTTGGGACCACTCATCTCCGGCTACCAAGTCCCATCGTGGAGTGTTTCATTGTTAAGGTAATGAATGAAACCATTGCATCACAGAGTACGATTACAATACGGCCAGTTATGCTACACAACTCCGTACTTTAATAGAACTACCGTAACTTTTGGCTTCACTTGCCTATTTCAGTTCCGCTTGTAACTGAAATATGCGCCTTTCTTAACCAACAGATATATTTAAAACTCTGTTGGACACTTTTAAGCCGGATCCACGCCAGTCCCAGAGTTCATGCAGTCGTAGAAGTATGACCAGATAATTGTGATTAATGGGTCTCATCGCCCACTTAATTTCTACTTACTTAGAGAGAGAGAGAGAGAGAGAGAGAGAGAGAGAGAGAGAGGGAGAGAGAGAGAGAGAGAGAGAGATAGGTTATTCCTAGACTGCTTTAAAAAATATCTCGGTTATCACAATCTCGCCCCCCCAGCGAAAGATGTTTGCTCATTATTCATACCCCCTTTCCTTTACTAACCCATTATATTCTCCCTATCTATCTCTATTTCTTGTTTTTCTCGTGTCTTCACGATCTTTTAGCAGATGTGCCACTTCTTGTGTGTATCGCATGAAATGCTTTGACTTCCTTTCTTCCTTTCTTCTTTCTTGTATATTTCCCTCAACCTTCCTTCATTTCCCTTTTTGTTAACATTTGAGTCCTTGTTGCCATATTTGAAATTACTTTACAAAATTCTACTAGTGTTCTCTTATTGCATTCTGTCTTTGTTCCTTTCCGTCCTTCTTTGGACTTCCTTCTTACACAATCTGCTATCATCAGTTGATAAAGTACTTCCTCAGTAGCATCCCATTCTTATGTAATTTAGGAGCTTTTTCACCCCACCCACCCTGCAGGCCTCATTTTGATGTTTCATTTGGTGCTTACATGCTATACCTAGAATTTCATCTACCCCCCCCCCATTTTCAGTCTCAACTATTCGTTTCAAAATATCTGCCCGTATACTCATCCCTTCACACATAAGTTTTAATCCAGTATTTTCCAGTACAGCTTGGCAATTCCATAATTATTTTAGTACATTCACGTACATCTAATGCTACAATGTCATGCCAGGCTGAGCGGCTTAGACGGTTGAGGCGCAGGCTTTCTGACCCCCATGTTGGCAGGTTCGATCCTGGCTCAGTCCAATGGTATTTGAAGGTGCTCAAATACGCCAACCTCATGTCGGTAGATTTACTGGTACGTAAAAGAACTCCTGCGGGACAAAATTCCGGTACCTCTGTCTCCGAAAACCCTCAAAAGTAGTTAGTGGGATGTAAAAAGGGAAAAATATATAATTTACAATTCCATGATCTACTCCCCAAATTTCTGCTCCATACAATAACATTGCTCTCTCATCAATTAAATATTTTATTCTTTTTTCTTCCGCTTTTCCCACATCTGTGGGGTCGCGGGTGTGAACTGTGTCGCACAAGTGGATTTGGCCCTGTTTCACGGACGGATGCCCTTCCTGACACCAACTCTATATGGAGGGATGTAATCACTATTGCGTGTTTCTGTGGTGGTTGGTAGTGTGGTATATTGTCTTAATATGAAGAGGAAGTGTTGGAAAAATACAAACGCCCAGTCCCCGGGTCAGAAGAATTAATCAGACGAGAGATAAATCCCATACCCGGCCGGGAAACGACCCGTGACCCTCAGAACCGAAGGCCTTAACGCTGACCATTCAGCTAATGAGTCGGAAGAATTAAATATTTTATTCGATGTTTGGCATTTTCTATCCAGTAGTTTTATACTAGACAGAGCACTTGCTCCCTTAATAATTACTTTATCTGTTCTGCCCACCTGCCATTGCTGCTAATTCTCCCTAAGTATTCAGTTTGTTGACAACTTCTAGCTTTGTCTTACATACTCATACAGCGCTGTTCACTCTTTGAAAGCTAGCCACCCCTTTTTAAAAATCATGCTGGTTTTCTGTGGATTAGCTTTTAGATGTCCGCCTCTGTGATGTAGTGGTTAGTGTGATTAACTGCCACCCCCGGAGGCCCGGGTTCGATTCCCGGCTCCGCCACAAAATTTAAAAAGTGGTACGAGTGCTTGAACGGGTTCCACTCAGCCTCGGGAGGTCAACTGAGAAGGGAGTTCAATTCCGTCCTCAGCTATCCTCGAAGTGGTTTTCCGTGGTTTCCAACTTCTCCTCTAGGCAAATGCCGGGATGATACCTAACTTAAGGCCACGGCTACTTCCTTCCCTGTTCCTTGTCTATCCCTTCCAATCCACCCATCCCCCGACAAGGCCCCTGTTCAGCATAGCAGGTGACGCCGCCTGGGCGAGGTACTGGGCATTCTCCCCAGTTGTATTCCAGACCCAAAGTCTCACGCTCCAGGACACTGCCTTTGAGGCGGTAGAGGTGGGATCCCTCGTTAAGTCCGAGGGAAAAGCCAACGCTGGAGAAGAAGAAGAAGAATAAGAATAAGAAGAACTTTTAGATTCCACTCTTTACAATAGTTTTCTATCTCATTGATCCTACTTTGCATCCTAACAGATTCCTATTATATAAGTCAAACGTCAACACGGAAATGAGTTATAAATTATGATCTTGACAGATGTCAATGCGAGTAGAAGGACGATCAAGCCTAGAATAGCCTGGTTCTGAAGACATAGAGAAGCTCCTTTCTCGAAGAAGATGGAAGATGTCATTAATAAACATTAAAAATAATATAGGTGACGGTTTAAAAACCTGTTTGAGACCCATATTTGACAATATCTTTCCAGCTACTACAATACCGTTTACTTTGATAAAATATCAAATTCCAAATATGCATTTTTAATTGTTCTAATCATTTTTCCTGATATTCCGATCTGGCTCAACTTGCAGACGACAGCCCGTCTACTCACAGAATATAAAGCTTTCTCTAAATCGATTGCTGCAATACACATCTTGCCTCTTTCCTTCTTCACATTTTACTACCATTATATTATTACTTGTCATCATTCTCTTTCTGAATTCTGAATGGAGTCACGACAAGATCGAGCACAAATATTAATGATGATGATGATACATTACTATTGTTGTTGTTGTTATTTTGTTTCAACGAACTACGTTTACCGGAATATTGTCCTGTAGTAATTATTTTACGTACCTGTGAGGTATGAGAGTAACAATTGAGCACCTTCAATTATCACTGTACTGAGGCGTGATCGAACCCCTTATCTTGAGTTAAGAAAGCTAGCGCTTTACTGTCCAAGCCTTTGATCCCGGCTGTAGGTCATAGATGATTACTGCTTTGAAGCAAGGGACATCATTACCGTTAAAGTAATATCAATATCAATCAATACTGATCTGCATTTAGGGCAGTCGCCCAGGTGGCAGATTCCCTATCTGTTGCTTTCCTAGCCTTTTCCGAAATGATTTCAAAGAAATTGGAAATTTATTGAACATCTCCCTTGGTAAGTTATTCCAGTCCCTAACTTCCCTTCCTATAAATGAATATTTGCCCCAGTTTGTCCTCTTGAATTCCAACTTTATCTTCATATTGTGATCATTCCTACTTTTATAAACGCCTTTCAAACTTATTCGTCTACTAATGTCATTCCACGCCATATCTCCGCTGACAGCTCGGAACATACCACTTAGTCGAGCAGCTCTTCTTCTTTCTCTCAATTCTTCCCAACCCAAACATTGCAACATTTTTGTAACGCTACTCTTTTGTCGGAAATCACTCAGAACAAATCGAGCTGCTTTTCTTTGGATTTTTTCCAGTTCTTGAATCGGGTAATCCTGGTGAGGGTCCCATACACTGGAACCATACTCTAGTTGGGGTCTTACCAGAGACTTATATGCCCTCTCCTTTACATCCTTACTACAACCCCTAAACACCCTCATAACCATGTGCAGAGATCGGTACCCTTTATTTACAATCCCATTTATGTGATTACCCCAATGAAGATCTTTCCTTATATTAACACCTAGATACTTACAATGATCCCCAAAAGGAACTTTCACCCCATCAACGCAGTAATTAAAACTGAGAGGACTTTTCCTATTTGTGAAACTCACAACCCGACTTTTAACCCCGTTTATCAACATACCATTGCTTGCTGTCCATCTCACAACATTTTCGAGATCACGTTGCAGTTGCTCACAATCTTGTAACTTATTTATCACTCTATAAGCCAAATGGAAGAAAATTGACCCTTCTACTATTAAAACAATCACCACCACCACCACCACCAAAAGCCACAAGAAAAGGTGATAACGATAATAAATCTTTCTTTCTTGTGTCATCTTATTCCGGATATTTTTTGAGTCGTTGGAGCCACAGAAAATAATTCTCAGGACAGTCGACGGTGGAATTCGAACCCACGCGTCTCGCGAATGCAGGGTTTGGCTCCATAACCGTAGTGCGTTGACATGCGCGGCCACTCTGCTCGGTATCCCCAATAATAATAATAATAATAATAATAATAATAATAATAATAATTTTTCGTCCCACGAATTACAATCACGGTTTTCGGAGATGTTGAGGTAGGAGTAGATACACCGACATGAGACTGACGTATTTAAGTACTTTCAAAGCCACCGACCCAGTATCGAACCAATCAACTTCGACCCAGTAAACCAGAGCTCTACCGTCTGAGCCCCTCACCCTGGCTCCTTTAAAACACATCACCACATCACCAGGTAGTACGTTTGTAGATGGAGTTCGGAGAAATATGGAGTAAATTAAGCTCAAAACTTTACAAGCGATCTTAAAGATCGTTAATCCCCTGTTTCACTTGATATTGATTTCTAAAAATATTATCTTTGCCCGTAGGCTAGGAGAGTCATAAAACATAATGTTTGTTGGCCCCTCTTCTAGTTAGAATATCCTCCATATATATAGAACCCTAGTTCGTGGAAACTGGAGAAAACTTTCGCTGATGGTGAATGTTTGCAGAGTTGTAGCCGTTACGGTGTACGATATCTAATTCGGATTGTATGCCAATTACGAACTTCTTGGCAGTGAATACAAATTGGGCTCATAATCCAAGGAGTGCCCAATAGCGCAAGGTTTGGTCGCAAAAGACTGCGATTAATATATTGCCTAGATTCACATTCTGTATTTTCCACCTCCTTGAGATATTTACTTGTACTCTAAATTACAGGGGCAGGTTTGTACTGAAGTTTCTAATTTTTAATAAGAAATAAGATTATCTCTACTTAGTCCGACTCGTTGGCCGAATGGTCAGCGTACTAGCTTTCGGTTCAGAGGGTCCCGGGTTCGATTTCCGGCTGGGTCGGGGATTTAAATCGCTTCTGATTAATTCTTCTGGCTCGGGGACTAGGTATATGTGTCCGTCCTAACACTCTCCTCATCATATTCAGACAACATAACACACTACCAACCACCACAGAAACACGCAATAGTGATTACATCCTTCCATATAGGGTTGGAGTCAGGAAGAGCATCCGGCCGTAAAACAGGGCCAAATCCACACGTGCGACGCAGTTTGCACCCGCGACCCCACAGGTGTGGGGAAAAGCGGTAGGAAAATAAGAATAATATACTATCTCTACTTAGCATAAAATAAATTTCTCGATCCTGTCTGTCTGTGTGTCTGTGATGGTAAATCTCAAGACCCACGGAATGGATTTTGATGCGATTTTCACAATTATATTAAGCATTTCTCGAGAAAGGGTCATCTATAAAAATAAAGACATACATTAGTCTTTTTTCTCTAGTAGAATAGGATACTCCCATCCCCGAGTTACGGATCATCTGAAACTGTGGAGGGAGTGATCATTTATTGTAATCCAAAATGTGTTTTGATACATGCATTCTTCTCCCTATTACTACAATGAACATTAAATTACAATTAACCTTATTCACTATTTAAATCTAATTTCTAAATCGTAGGTTTGTATTGGGGCTGGAAACCTGTTTGTTCATAAATAAATAAATAAATAAATAAATAAATAAATAAATAAATAAATAAATAAATAAATAAATAAATAAATAAATAAATAAATACACTAATACCACTAAATCGTAGGTTTATCTTTAAAGTTTATTTATATTGTCCTAGACAGTTAAGAGTTAAGTCTAGGCTGGGAAGACTTGGGAGAAAGGAGACAAGCTACTCGACTAAGTGGTATGTTCCGAGCTGTCAGTGGAGAGATGGCGTGGGAGGACATCAGTAGACGAATAAGTTTGGATGGTGTCTTTAAAAGTAGGAAAGATCACAGTATGAAGATGAAGTTGGAATTCAAGAGGACAAATTGGGGCAAATATTCGTTTATAGGAAGGGGAGTTAGGGATTGGAATAACTTACCAAGGGAGATGTTCAATAAATTTCCAGTTTCTTTGCAATCATTTAAGAAAAGGCTAGGAAAACAACAGATAGGGAATTTGCCACCTGGGCGACTGTCCTAAATGCAGATCAGTAGTGATTGATTGATTGATTGATAAACGAATGTCTTGCCCTCTCTAAGTTATACTAGTGCTTACTTTTGTCTCATCAGTCTTTATAGAGTTATTCTACAATTACAACAGACATTTTGAATGAATTGAATGGCTGAAAGAATGACTGAGTGCCTGTATGAATGGGTGAATGAATGATTTCATGACTGTACATAATGTCGCATTCAAGGAAATCTTATGAGTCATCGGATAAAAGTAACCCATCGCCTTAAATTTATAACTGTTTCCATGCAAGCAGTAGCAGCGATTAGGTGGGAGGGCGAGGGGGGGGGGGCAGTCGCCCGCCCCCCACCACTTTGTGGAAAAAACATTGTTTTTATTCCACTATAGCCAGCTAGAACTAGGAATCTATTGGTACAAGCCTTGCTGTCCTATCTGCTCATTCTTTCCTTTATTTTCTTTTATTATTATTAACAAAATTATTGACAGAAATACACACAAAATGCAGTTCATCGCGGCTAACCGATTTGTATGAAGCTACGGCAAGTAGTGGAGACGTTTTGCATGTGCTGTGAGGAAAGCTACTAGGGGTATATATATTTTGCCAAGGTCGTGGACACAGGTATTATTCACCCCCTTGTCGCACGCATTCGTCCTATTTGTAGTTTTTTGTTCAGTTTTGATGTATATCCCCCCCTGTCTGTTATATCCTACAAACCCGGGTAATATTTTTGCCCCCCCCCCCGTCCAACTTCTAATTCCCAATCGCCGCTGCATGCAAAGCCGGAGTGGGTAGCTAATTTTCTATAAGTGAAAGTCGTTACACTTTACTTCCCACCGAACGAACTGATAGCAACTTTGTTGTGTATTAAAATATTTCATACATTGTAACTGTTACAGGAAATTGTTGACGCATGTATGTTCTAGTCTGGCTCCTTAGCTAAATGATCAACGTAATGGCCTTAGGTTCATGGGCTGCTCGGTTCGAATGCCGCCCAGGCCGGGAATTTAAAACCATGTTTGGTTAATTCTTCTAGCTCAGGGGCTGGGTCTCTGTGGTTGTTTTTTTACGCATCCTAATTTAGTCAGAACATATCACACAACTAACCACCAGAGAAACACGCGATAGTCAATACATCGATCTACATAGGGTTGGCGTTGGAAAGGACATCCTACCGAAAAACTAGGCTTAATCCACATTAGTGCCGATTCCAGATAAATGAGAAAAATTACGCACTTTCTAAAATAAATTTTTTAAATAAAATTAAATTTCCCCCAATATTGGCATATATTAAATTTCGATAAGCAGTTTTTATAGAATTCAATATTAGAAACATTTAAACAGTAGTAAAAAGGAATTTAAAATTACTACCGCGAATATTTCTAAAACGAGATGGGCAACTGATGTTCTGTTTTCACAGAAAGGAAATATAGGCTGTGGCTTACAATTGTAGTCAATACAGAGCTTGTTTTCTAGTATCCAGCTGTTCCGGCGAACGAGCACATTACCACCGGTCCGCCTGCTTGTTTTTGGGTGATTTATCTATTAAGTGTGTTCGGAAGTGGTATCTCGATAATTATTTATCCGAAATACTTTCCGTCGAACGTCAATTCATTGATTAAATCGCCATCGGAGTAGGTAATTTTCACGAAGAGTGTCAAGTTTCTTACAATAATCTTGCAGACATTTTACGGTTATGTCTGTTAGGTCATCAGCCCAGAGGCTGGTTGGATCCTCAAATAGCACCATCAAAGGTTATGCGGTTATAAGGAAACCGCAAAAACCAATGGCAGCACCAAAATGAGGCGTACTAGGCAAGACGAGGAGTGAGGTAGTTTGCCATTGCTTTCCTCATTTACGGTTATATAAACGGTAAATATGAAACCATAAACCATTTATTGTCAGTTATCCGTTGGAGACATATGTATGTTTTCGGTTACAATGTTATATATCTAATTAAGATCTAATTAATTATCTTACCGTTTTTGCTCTATCTGCGATCATTTGGGAATGCCAGAATTTCTAAGGTCGAGGGCAAACTATTTACCATCTTACTCTGTAAATGTTCAATTGAATGCCCGCCCCTCGACTCAACACTCGACTCAACTCATGGCGCTACAGCTCTGATTTGCCTCGTCTTACCAACCGACCGCTGCTTATCTTGAAGACCTGTGGATTACGATGTACGTATGGTCAGCGCGACATACTACTTCGGCCGTTATTCTTGGATTCCTAGACCGGGGCCACTGTCTCATCGTGAGGTAGCTTCTCAAGTATAATCACGCAGGATGAGTGAACCACGAACCAGCCTTCAGATCTGAGTAAAACTCCCTGACATTACCGGGAATAGAATCCGAAGCCTCCAGGTAAGAGGCAGGCTTGTTCTCCCTAGACTCCGGGGCCGATGAATGCATGTACTGGGATTCGCAACAGGTGAGGTCGCTGCAATAAACACGCCCACAGTAAGAATAACACCAACAATAATACGGGATGATTTTCATTTGCCCATTTTTATCACAACATTCCAACAGCTTAGAGGTCTCGGAAGGAACAAGAGAATGGACTGGTCCTGGTAGTTTATATAACTTCCTTTTCTTTTTTCTGCAGCTTGTAATATTCACCCGAGGAACCTTGTCTTTCATCTTCCTCAAAGAAGACTGGCACCCTTAAGCTATCTTGGTTGTCAAACACATAGCTCACTGCCCTTAGCGCACAGCGAGCGTAGTTTGAGACGAAAGACCTCGTCGTCCTCTTCCCGGTATATTTCTTCATCGAAGTCTCACTTGAGTTCAGCACAGATGAACTACAGTACTGAGTAATCGAATGAGTTGTACGAGTATTTTAAACTGTACCTCCCCGTACATTTCAAATGAATTTCTGTGATTTTGCAGCAGCTGACCCACAGAGAGGCCGTCGGACTGACCTTTCTTCGCGGAATCATTTCAACATAATGCAAATCATGTTTCATGGTGCATAACCTCTGATTGTGGTTCACTCCTAAAATTTGAGGTTAAACGGTGTTCTCGGCAGCGTTTAAGTATGGCCGATTGAACGTAGGTTTTGTACAGTGTCTAAGAGATAAATAACGTCTTTACAATGCGGTAGCCATAATTAGATACTGTTTAACCGTAAACATCGTCTAAGCACAGTTTCTGCAATCGGCCCATCATAATCGTTCAGTTACTGCTTGCTAGATCAACTATTACCAGTGGAAATTCAGAGAGCTGTACGCTGTCAATTTTGTAATGCAATCTGTAACCTGCAATATGGAGGCATAGTCCAAACAATACGGTACCCCGCCAGTGAAGAAGTTTCGTTGTAGGAGTAAGCTTTATCATTGTGCAAATGAAGTGATGAGTCTTTCTTCAGTCCTTGTGAGCATTCATTGGTTTTTGTTTCTTTGTTTGTTTGTTTGGTTGGTTGGTTGGTTAACCTTCAGCTCGCAGGTGGGTTCGATTCTCAAATTGCATCACCAAAGCTTATGTGATTGTAAGGGAAACCCACTTGAGGTAGTTTGCCATTGCTTCCTTCATTGGGCTAGAAAATGCTATTGTAGTACGACCGGCCGTATGAGTAGCATCTTTCACAACATCCTGATGCAGTTAAGTCGAGCTATGAATGCCATTATTCAGTACCATCCATACCACAGCAGCCTCCAAACTGTCAGTCATAAATGAGAAGGTACATTTTGCTCTGGTCTGTACCAAGAGAGTTATATACATACTGCATCCGTAAATAAATAGCAACAGCCTATCATTGGTTATATGTCCGCCGCGTAGCATAACGGTTAGTACTATTAACTGCCGTCCTCGATTTCCGGAACTGTGAGAGATTTAAGATTGGCAAGAGGGCTATTATGTGGTTAAAATACTAAATGGGCGTCACCTCCGTTGGGGGTACGCCTGAAAAGTGCTGCATCATCTCGGGATGCGGACATTATATTGTTTGTATCGTTTCAGTAGTGTTCAGAATAGTTATTTTGATGGCATGTACACGTTTAGGAAGCAAATACTGAAAGGGCTCTTGTACGGAAGAATACGAGTCCAATTTTGTGGGTCTAATCAAATGTAGGCATTTTAATAAACTATTCCTTGCCTTATTCTTTATACGTTTACCCAAAAAATACTTTATCATGTGCTACATGGCGTGGGTTACTGTAGCCACGTCCTAGTTCGTGAATTACGGGCAGCGGCTGAGTGGCCTAGCAAGTGGTCCTGAATGTCGGGATACCAGTTGCTACGGAATGGGATTGGGCATCTCGGACATATCCTGAGTCATGGCCCTCCTTGTGCTTAGGCGGCTAGGACGATAAAATCCACCGGTGGTCCCTAACCCGTTCGAGGAGAGATCCTCACTTGGACTACGTGTAAGTAATGGTAGTACAGCATTTACCGAGCTCAGAACATTTTAAGCAAGCCTCGGACCTATGGGAGTAACGAAGTTCCACTCCCATTTGACAGGTGAGGAACTCCTTGGAAACAACGAAAGAAATGGAATTCGATGGGGAGCTATCAATATTAATGGGGCTTATGGAAGAAACAAAGTAGAACGGGCTGAGTCAGCAAAAATGATGCATCTGGATGTGCTAGGCGTAAATTATATTCGGGTAAGGGGAGATAACGAGGAAGAGATTATACAGCGTACTTGATGGGTGTTAAAAACGGAAGGGCAGAGTGTGGGGTAGGGATGTTCATCAGGAATATTATTCCACGCAACATAATCTCTGTTAGGTACGTAAATGAGTGAATGATGTGGGTAGAATTGGCAGCTGGAGGAATTAGGATGAGAATTGCCTCAGTGTATTCACCATGTGAGGGTGCACATGAGGATGAAGTTTGACAAGTCTCATGAAGCATTGAATGACATTGTAGTCACGGTCAACAGCAAGGATAGGATACTCTGTGCTAGTATGGGTTTATCAGTTACGAATACATTCTTCAAGCGTAAGGCTATTCACCCCGATGCATGAGAGGGTAGGAGTGCCAGATACATAATAGACTATATCTTAATCGACTTCGGATTCAGGAAATCTGTTTGGAATGTGCGGGTTTTCCGGTGGTTTTTCGATGATATAGACCACTATCTGATCTGTAGTGAACTATTTCTAGGCCTAGGAAAAAAGAAATTGAAATATGTCTGCAAACGAATAAGGGTAGAATATCTCCAGGACGAGGAAATTAAACAGAGGTACATGGGTATGAGTGAGAAGTTCCGAACAGTGGACAGTAAGCAAGTTCAGGATGTATACAGAGAATGGGCGGCATACAGGAATGCTGTAGTAGAAACAGCAAGGGAATGCGTAGGAACAACTGTGTGTAAAGGTGAGAAAAAGCTAACATCTTGGTGGTAAGGTGAAGTGAGAGCAGTTTATAAACGTAAAAAGAAGGCGATTCAGAAATGACTCCAAACAAAGGCTGATGCAGACAGGGAACTGTACGTAGATGAAAGAAACAGAGCGAAACAAATAGTTGGTGAATCCAAAAGGAGGTCTTGGGAAGATTTTGGTAATAACCTGGAAAATCTAGGTCAAGCAGCAGGGAAACCTTTCTGGACAGTAATAAGGAATCTTAGGAAGGGAGGGAAATGGGAAATGAATAGTGTTTTGAGTAATTCAGGTGAATTCATATATCCCAGGGAATCACTGGACAAGTGGAAAGAATATTTTGAAAATCTCAACATAACAGATGCCTTTGCTGGCAGGATGTAGTGTTTACCGTGCACTATGTCTTCTCGTACGGGCTGGAATAAATTTGTTAATTTCATTGACCTGTCTCAGTCTCATCTTTGGCTTTGACAACATGAAAGTGACAGAGGTAAGAGCGATTGTAGTAATACCGTTCCTTATGCAGCCAGTCCCTGTTATGAATGGTGTGAAAATATCGCTCATAGGGTCGGTTGGTGCATGCATTTCAGTGGGCTTGGCAGACTGATATGTAATAGCAACTTCTGGCCCAGTGAGGAAAGCAACGAGAAACTACTTCACTCCTTGTTTCCCTAGTATGCCTCTTCAGCGACACCTTGGCTATCTATGACAGCTGATGGTGGAGCCGTAGAGGATCAGAGCAGCCTTCGGGCTGAATACACAACATACATACAACATAAACGAAAACCTTCCTGGTGACGTCGCGAACAACCGAGCTCATGGGGAATAGGAAACTGATGTTGGTGAAATTACGCGTGAGGAACTGTTAAGTATGGTAAATAAACTCCAGTCATAAAACAGCAGTAACAGATGAAATTAGACCTGAAATGGTGATGTATAGTGGTAAGGCAGGGATGAAATGGCTTTGTAGAGTATTAAGATTAGCATGGAGTTTTGGTAAGGTACCTTCAGATTGGACAAAAGCAGTAATTGCACCTATCCATAAGCAAGGGGGTAGGAAGGATTGCAACAACTATCGAGGTATCTCATTGATTAGTACACCAGGCAAAGTATTCAGTGGCATCTTAGAAGTGAGGGTGCGATCAGTAGTTGAGAGGAAGACCAAACCAAACCCCATGGCACTAGAACCCTTGAAGGACCTTGGCCTACCAAGTGACCACTGTTCAGCCCGAAGGCCTGCAGATTACGAGGTGCCATGTAGTCAGCACGACGAATCCTCTCGGCCGTTATTCTTGGCTTTCGAGACCGTTGAGAGGAAGTTGGATGAAAACCAGTGTGGTTTCAGACCACAGAGGAGCTGTCAGGATCAGATTTTGAGCTGTTTTTATACGAAAATGAGAATTTCCAAGAAACAAGTGATGTCATTTGAGGTGAAGGGGACTGCATGTTCGGTAATAAATACAAAATTGGAGCAAGTTGGTTCTACCTGCGTCAGCTAACTCGAACCGCGTTGCAAGGGTTCCAGACGGGAATAGGGCGGATGGCGTGCACATGCTCCGCAGCTTTACTCGGTTGGAATTACGCCTCATTCCTTTCTGAGCGAGCATTAAAAATGGGTTTTGAAAAAGAGTGAGCACCTCCACACAGAAAATGTAATGATAAACCGCGTGAAGAGAGGTGAAATAAGAGTGGTGCTGAGGAATAACATTCAGACGACGATTAGTGTGTATGGATGTAATGAAAGATTCTACTAATCGAGTCGGCATTGCTTCTATACAATTTTCAGGTCCGGTGAAGGAAACAATGGCAAACTATCTCACTCCTTGTTATGCATTGTACGCCTCACCGTCTGCACTTGTGGTTTCCTTATAACTGTATAAACTTCGGTGTTGGTGTTTGAGGATCGAACAAGCCTCCAAGCTGAATGACAAACAGACTGAACCACAACTTTCCACTTTCGCGTCGGATGCTCTCCTGATTGAGCTACGGTGGCCGCGGTCGTTCTCTTTCCGTTATTATTATTATTATTATTATTATTATTATTATTATTTGTATATTTATCTATTCTCCACAAATAGTAGGTACAATTCAGGGATGGTGAATTGAGAAAGGGCATAAGCCCACACATACACGAATGTGCTTCTATCCCTACTTCAAATGGCAATATTAAAAAAATTACAATTACAGGCTACAGTGTGTGTTTATTTACAGTTTCAAATGGCAATATTAAAAAAAATACAATTACAGGCTACAGTGTGTGTTTATTTACAGTTACTGTATTTACATAGACGTATTATTTACATAATACTCACAGAACATGTTCAAAATTCAAGTAATTCCACACACACACACACACACACACACACACACACACACACACACACACACACACACACACACAGAGAGAGAGAGAGAGAGAGAGAGAGAGAGAGAGAGAGAGAGAGAGAGAGAGAGAGAGATCTGTACATTATACATGACCAAACAAGCTGAAAGTCAATTTAAATATATTCTAAGTGTCTGTTGTGGAAAACAATGGGTCCCTAGAAGATTCGAAGGTGAAGTTTATTTCAAACTAATGAGTTATCAATGTTGGTTTTCAATATTGTTTAGAATGAGCTGGAGGAACACGGCTTACAAATCCTGACGCGGAAGACACGGCCTCTTGAATGCTAACTAGAAACAGAGTCATCGCGCTGAGAGCAGTGACAGCCTCAACCTTAAAGGAGACAGACCTTGCTCCATTGTTTCTCTCGTGACTGCTCTCCTTGCATGCTGCGGCGCACATATATCATCCCTTTATTAAATTTGGCTCGGATTGCTATGTTGTCTCTAATGCACGTAATCAGAGAGGGAGGATTTTTTAGTAGATTCGACAAGAATACAAAAACTTAAAAAGTGTATGTATGTATGTATGTATTTCGTATTGGAATGAGAGACTGACTCTGCAATAATAATAATAATAATAATAATAATAATAATAATAATAATAATAATAATAATAATAATAATAATAATAATAATGTTACGGAAATATCGTGGAACACACACTACGAGACTAAACGAGAAATATTAAATGCCGAAAGTGTGCTAAGCATTTAGAGCTTAAGAAAATTTGTCACCCCTTAAGTTAAAGCACTAAACTTTAAAAGTTTATTTCTTTCCTTCTTTTTATTTTATTTTAAAATTTGATTGATGGAAGATTCAGAACAAACAACAACAAATGAGCTTATCAGTTCTGATAACAGCGGACTAGACGTCCAAAAATCAGGTACAAGAACTAGAAAAATTTATGGACACGATAATCTACAAGGGATGAGTAATGTAGCTCTAAACAGGTACAGTTTTAGAAGAGCACGTTTCCTCCACTCATTTACATTCTAGGAGACTGAGCTCCAAAAAGCTACTGTAGTCCAACCTCTAAAAGACACAAGCCTCTTACAAAAATATGCCATACAAACTTCAAATACTGTGTTTGCAGTTACTTCTACTCAACAGTCTGTTACACAATCGCCTAAAAAAATTACCAAATAAAAAGGGGCAGTGAGTGCCCATTCTAAATGGTTTAACATGAACGGCCATAGACAAAAGCCTAGGAGGCAAAACACTTGAACTCCTTTTAGGAAAAATTCTTAAAACCCTAAATGGGCATATGGCCCGAAGTTTCAGAGGCTAAGCCTGTACTACGAAGGAGTGACTAAACGAGAAACATTAAATTCCGAAAGAGTGTTAAGAATTTTAGAGGTTTAGAACATTTTTTCCACCCCATACCAAGTTGAATGGGAATCATCAGCGGGTGATCACTCTTTGTTACCTTAATTTACATGTTTCCCGCCAGGGATAGGAACAGAGTCCTCAGACTTGCCGAAAATCTATATTTAAAACCTTAAGTTAGGACTTTACATAAAATTAAAGACGTTAGAAACCTTCTCCTCAAGCTATCTGCCTGGAGCTGTCACATGTAAAGAAATGTCTTTAATTAACTTGAGTAGTTAGGCCTTCCGAACGCCGCTCTGCAGCCCGTGCCTCCGAATAACTCGTCACACTCACTAGACCGGAGCGAAGATGATGGCAACACGGCCCTAAAGCACCCAGCTTTAATAGCATTTCCGAGGGGAAGTTTCCAGAACTCTTTCAGATAGGCAGGATGACTGTACGAACCCCCAATTTTAATTTGCTAGAGAAATATACACGAAACTCCTGATTGGTTAATAACTAAGGAAGTAGCAAGTCATAGGAGTGTTTACAACTTTGACACATGAACAAAACAATCTTCACGAACTTGTCACCTACAAAAAACTGATTCTCTTAAAAATTACCTGTCCTTACTCCCGCCAGATAGGGCACATAGGCGGATGGCAGAGAAATCTAATGGTTGAAGATCCAAGTACCTTGTACTGTATTACATTAGTTCAAGATTCAAAGCACAGGTGGCCTTCCAGAAGACGCGCAGTTCAGCGGGACGGAGAAGGTGTTCCCCAGCACAATAATAATAATAATAATAATAATAATAATAATAATAATAATAATAATAATAATAATAATAATAATAATAATCTGCTCGGCGGAGTGGCTCAGACGGTTGAGGCGCTGGCCTACTGATCCCATCTTGGCAGGCTCGATCCTGGCTCAGTACGATGGTATTTGAATGTGCTCTAATACGTCTGCCCCGTGTCGGTAGATTTCTTGGCACGTAAAAGAACTCCTGCAAGACTAAATTCCGGCACCTCGGAGTTTCCGAAAGCCGTGACAGTAGTTAGTGGGACGTAAAGCTAATAATAATAATAATAATAATAATAATAATAATAATAATAATAATAATAATAATAATAATAATAATAATAATAATTGTACCGGGTGGTACACCTCCACGCCGCTAATTCAAACTTTGCGCCAGTTAAAACTCCTCTACTGGAGGAAGCCTGAACTTTAACTTCCATATTAATTCAACGATTTCTCAGAAGATGTCATTACTATAAATTTTGAAGTGTTCTGAACTATGTCAGTTTCGATTCATTTTTGTTTTATCTGTAGCAAGAAGTGTGAACATTCTCTTCTAGAGGACACTACTTAAGAACTACAATTGTGCACCCTAGTGCGAAGTGAAGGAACCTTTTTTTGAAGAAATTTAGTACTTAAGTTTGTTCTTTATTAAATTTCTTTGTGCCATTGTTTAAGTTGGCAATGTTAACCCTTTCTTTCCGCCAGTTTTGAATTTAACCAATAAGGAATTTCTGTAATTAATTTTCCACCAATAAGGTGTTTCTTCTTCGTCTGGTGTAGTAGTTTTTGCCATTATCCAATAAAATGCTTGTGGGCGGGTGTTATCATTCACGAAACGCCTCGAACTTTCCACGAGGGTATATAAACTGCTGATTTTCGGGTCTCCGCGCCACTTCAGTAACACCTATCATTGTGTAAACTATGTAGCAGGGGGCGGGAAGCGCCTCTTTCTTCGGGCAGCAGTTCAACCACCAGGTAATGGCCGTTTTATAACTTATTTTCTTGCCAGCTCAGCAGTTTAACGCTCGGGGCGGGTTCGAAATCTTTACCATGTAACTTTCCTCTAAAATGTAAAAGACTTTTGATTTAAATTCTGCCCCTGTAACTACATATTGGGATAGAGAGTGCTTAAACCTCTCGAGCTCCCACTCATATTGCTTTGAGGTGAACTTATTTTCACAACCGTTTCTTCCCTTCTAATGTAACGTAAATAGTTTTCTTATATAAGTCGCCTCTTTAGTATGGGATTAGCCCTTGCATTAGCGGCCTAGTGCCAAGTAGGTTTTAATAAGGTGTATTTGGAGTGCAGTTCTGCCTCCTCTCAAGTTGGTATTGTGGAGGCCATGTAATATTTCTGTTTCTTCACTGAATAGGCCTCAGTAGGTTGGGTATTTTTTACCCCTGTGTGTATGTCCTTGGAGGACAGCTTGAACGTGGAGTTTCGTGTGGCCTTTGATAGGCTGGGACTTTGAGAGCGGGTTGCTCTTCCAAAAAAAAAAATGTTTCTGTGTGCCTCGAGGAGGCTTTACTGTGTAATTGGGAGTAAGTGCTCCCGGGCATGATAGGGGTTTTCTCCCCCTTTTGTTGAATCGTGTATATTTGGCTAAACTTGGACTTATTGCCCAAGAATTGTAAGTCCGGGGCTCGAAGCCCAAATTCTGTAAAAACTGTAATTGTACCTTCTTAACTTGTTGATTCTCAACTGTGTTCCTGTTATTCTTGTTATTTCTTGATCTTGGAAAGAAAATATAACCTTGTTAAATTTGATCTTAACTTTAATTTCGTATTTTGAGACCTGTTCACCCCAGCACCTTCTTTCACCTCTAACTACCACGGAAAGCTCCGTAATAATAATAATAATAATAATAATAAGAATAATAATAATAATAATAATAATAATCGTAGTAACAATAATTTTGCTTCTAGGCTGAATGGTCAGCGTACTGACCTTCTGTTCTGAGGGCCCTGGGTTCGATTTCCGGCCAATCTGGGAATTTCAACTGCGAATGGTTCATTTCTCTGGTTCGGGCATTAGATATTTGTATTCGTCGTGATACACATCTCTTCATCTATGCACTACATACCACACTATTAATTAACTCGGAAATACGCAATGGTGAATATATCCATCCATTTAGGGTTGACGTCAAGAAGGGAATCCGGCCGTAAAACTGGAGCAAATTCACATTCATTGCTGACCCCAATAAACGAGGAAAAATATCAGTACTACTCTTATTTTTATGACGTTCAGTACCGTGTGCGGTCATGTTGATTTGACGTAATCTAGGCTGCCTCTTTCAATTTCGACGTTCACTTTTCTGCACCAAATAGCTGAGAAACGAGAAATTTACTTTGGGACCTATTATAGAGTTTCAATTATGTTACGGAATATCATGGAACGCAGAGGTGTAAGAAGGTGAAAGGGTGGACAATGAAATGACCAGAGCATAAGTTAAGGCACTAAATTTTGAAATTTAATTTCCTTCCTTTTTCTTTCATTTTAAAATTTTATAGATAGAAGATTTGGAACAATCAACAATTAAATAAAATAAAAATGAGCTCGTCAGCTCCGGTAACAGCAGACTATAAGACCAAAAACCAGGTACAAGAACGAGAGAGAATTATCAACACGATAATATACAGTACAAGCGATGAACATTACAGCTCTGAATAGGTACACTATTTTATAAGATCATGTTTTCTCCACTCGCTTATATCTTCTAAGAGTTTGAGCTCCAAGAATGAATTTAGTCCAGCCTCTGAGAGGCACAAGTTCCTTACAAGGTTATGTCTGACCGACTTCAAATAATGTATTTACAGTCACTTCTGCTCAACAGTTTTTTACACACTGGTCTATAAATAATTACAATTTAAACAGGAGCAAGGAGTGCCCATTCTTAATGGCTTTAATGTAAAAATAAAAGGTTGAACATGATTGGCCATGAACAAAAGGCTAGGAGGCAAAATACTTGCACTCCTTTTAGAAAAACTCTTGAAACCTTAAGTGGGCTTATGGCCCGAAGTTGCAGAAGTTAAGCCTATTCTACAGAGGGGAGACTAAACGAGAAATATTAAAAGCCAAAAATGTGTTTAGAATTTTGAGGTTTAGAAAATTTGTCACCTCATACCAAGCTGAATGGGAATCAATACAGAGTAATCAAACTTTGTTTTCTAAGTTTACATATTTCCCAGCCGTGATTTGAACAGAGTCCTCAGACTTGCCGAAAACCTATATTTAAACCATGAAACGAAAACTTTACATGAATAAAAGTAGCTTGAAACATTCCCCTCAAGCTATCTGCCTGGAGCTATCACATATGATGAATTTCTGCCATAACCTTGTTTTGCTGGGCCTACCAACCTGCGGCCCCTGCCTCCGAATAATACGCCGCACTCACTAAACCGGAATGATGAAGATAATACAGCCTTAAGGCGCCCAGCTCTTATAACATTTCTAGGGGAAGTTTCCAAAACTCTGTACACACTCTGCCTGTACACACCCCTAATTTTAATTGGCTAGAGAAAATGTTCCAAAAGTTCCTGATTAGTTGGTAATTAAGGAAGAAGGAAGCAGTAAGTGTGTTGACAACTTTGATACATGAACAAAACTATCTTCAAAAACTAAGGTTATCCAACTTTTAAAATTCAACTTTCCCTTAAGAATTAATTGTCTTTAATTCCGCCAGAGGGGGGCCCTTAGGCCGATAGTAGAGACATCTTAACAGTTGCAACTCCAAGCATCTTGCATCACACTAGTTCAAGTTCAATCACATAGATGGCCTTATAGAAGTCGCACAGTTTAACTGGACGGAGATGATGTACCCCCGGTTCAAATTAATTTTGCCGGTATACACCAACATCATACATATTTTATAAGCCGACATCGCATTACGTAGAGTCTCGGATGACTAATATTCTGCCCTTTAAAATTTCTGCCGGGTTCGAACTCGTCACTTTGGGATTCGGAGCCTGTCCCTCAATCTCTGTTCCAGATAGCTTTATAGCTTCTTGCCAAAACACGATGTTCCAGGCTGGTTCCAACGATCCCAGTAATGAATAAAATAAAATGAATAATTGAATATTTTTATTTATTTATTTATTTATTTATTTATTTATTTATTTAATTAATTTATTATTCGTTAACAGGGCAGCTAGGGATTGCGGTAAATTTCATTATGCCTTTATACACTCTTCGTTTGATCCAGTAGGTTTTCTTTAACTTCGTTGAGTCGAGCACGACGTTCATCCAACCACTTTGCACCAGTTACTCAATTCTCATCTCGGAAAATCCCAAAAGTCTCAATATTGTTTCTGGAAAGTTCTCGTCTGTGCGCGTCTTCTGATCGTAGGTCCATAACTTTAAGGTCTTTCTTGAAGTTTTTTGTTTAGAGGCAGAACGCATTGTGTCCGTGATCTTCCCTATCTTAGAGTAGATTTCTTGTAACCGGGCGAGTTGGTCGTGCGGCTAGGAGCGCGCAGCTATGAGCTCGCATCCGGGAGATAGTGGGTTCGAACCCCACTGTCGGCAGCCCTGAAGATGGCTTTCCGCGATTTCCCATTTTCACTCCAGGCAAATGCTAGGGCTGTACCTTAATTAAGGCCACGGACGCTTCTTTACCATTCCCAAGCCTTCCCTGTCCTATCGTCGCCATAAGACCTATCAGTGTCGGTGCGACGTAAAGCAAAAAAAAAAAAAAAAAAAAAAAGTCTTGTCTGGATTTTCTTATTCAGATCCCATTTTCGTAATATGTTGTGGATAATCTTTCACCTTTCTTGCTCTTACAGCGAACGGATACATTTGAAAGAGGATAAGGCATTTTGACGCGTAGAGAGATTCCGGCTTGACGGCTGTATTCATGTTGAGTTTTGGTATGCATTGAAATTAATTGCGAGTACGCTCATGTAAGACTACGCAAAGTACGCAGAGGCATTTTTTGCCTTAGCTTGTTCCTCTATTTCTTTCCTTTTCTTTTTGCTGTAAACTTTTCTCTCTTTGGATCAAGTTTCTTCAATCGTTTTCTGCGGTTTGTTCTCTCCGTCAGCTTGCCATTTGTGAATTTTGTATCTAAGATCTCCTTATTTTGGAAACCTTAGTATGCGATTCCTGCCAGTTTAAAGTCGTTCAGTTTTCATAGTCTTCCATAAATCCAGTCCGTCTTCGACTGTGTGCGGGACGGGCGACGGCATAAACTAATGGACTGCTTTCAGGGATTAATTAAACTAGGGACCTCGTGTGCCCCGAGACCGCTACGATAGTTGAGAGAGTCCTAAAGGAACCCTGAAAAATGGGGCTCTGGTGAAAGGAAAACTGGTTAGCGGCTCTGAAGGCAGACGAGGTTAATGTCTGGTGGATGAGGAGGCGGAAGAACAGACATCCTCCTCCTTATGGTTAGGGTAACACTCAGTGGCTAAGTGTGAGCTCCCTGAAAGAAAAGCTCTAAGGAATTCTAAGGCTGGAAGGAGGCAGCCCCTCCACTGGTCTGGTTCATCGTAGGGCTAATAACCCACACGAGTAAAATTAAATCATTCAGGGACAATGTGAAAGAGAAGCCAGACGGATTTCAAGACGATGACCAAGCCAGAATAAGATGAGAATCGGTACGTGCGGAGTACCGAGGAACCAAATAAAGTACAACTACTACTACTACTACTACTACTACTACTACTACTACTACTACTTCTTTCACACAGTATTAGCTTTCGATGTCGGTTAAACACAATTACAGAGATTACACGTCGTCTTTTGCAATCTAACTGAAGCAATAAATGTGTGTTCGGTTTACCCGGAAGGACGCGGATTGTATTTCCCATAAGGAATACGAAAAGTTAGGAACGCTATTTTCACTCCAGGAGTGGCACATGTTCCTGAGGTTCACACAGTCTGCACAAGAAATGAGAATTAGATTAATTTTTTATGGGAGAGGGCTGGCGGGTAGAGTTCTACTCCGCTTAGTGCCGGGTTGTGGAAACCTTTGCGTTTGTCATCTGGGGGTCTTCATGAACTAGATAGCGGTAACTTGGGCTTATATATGATCTAGTTAATAAACGATGACCGGCCCAGATGTAGGTCCTGCGTGCCTTCCCGGAGGCCCCGTGTTCGATTCCCGCCCAGGTCAGTGATTTTGACCTGGATCTGAGGGCGGTTCAAGGTCTACTCAGACTATGTGATTGCTATTAATTGAGGAGCTATTTGATGGTGAGATGACAGCCTCGGTCTAGAAAGCCAAGAATAATGGCCGGGAGTATTCGTCGTGATGACCGCACGACTCCTCATTATCTGCAGGCCTTCGAGCTGAGTAGCAGTCGCTTGGTAGGCCGTGGACCTTTGGGGATTTTGCGTCATGGGGTTTGGTGTTTACTTTTTTAAGTTAAGAACGATTAATCTCGCTGCTCTAAAGCGGAGGTTGTACGAGATGGTCTATTCTCGGACGATTCATTCAGCAAGATACTATTTATGCATTGGATTATTTTTGTCGTCTGAACTAATTGCAACCTACAGATGCTTTTGTTGTGAGATGCGAACTCTTTTAGATTATCTAGAATTATGGTTCATAAAAACATGCCACGAAGCCGGAAATATTTGCACTCTTATGCCAGTCATTCAGTGTGAGCTGCAGTTGAGGAGTCTGGTTTGAGTGATTTCAAAACTTCGAATTTCGGAAGAATCTACATAAATCGGAATATTCACCTACCTCCATGGCAGGGCACCCTAAGGTAAATTCCGAGATATGACTGGGAAGCCAAGTGATAGATAAATATGATGATAATAATAATAAGAATAAGATTAAGAATAATCCTGTGTGTCTAACGTCCCTTCTGCTTGAATTGGTTTTAATAAATACCAGTATGCCAGAAATTTCCCCTAATAAAATTCTTTCAGTTATTAGCAATTGCCGTAACAAGACACTCACATGTAAGGGATATTTACTCTTTTGATGACAGACTAAGATTGAGAGGTTATATTAGGAATAACAAGTTCATTTTACAATGAAGATACAGCCTTTGAGAGTCGGCTGATGGCTCAGACAGAACATGCGCTGCTTTCTGAGCCCAAGTTGGCGAGTTCGATCCCGGGTGAGTCTGGTGGTATTTCAAGGATCTGAAATACGCCAGCTTCGCGTTGATAGATTTATCGGCGCGTAAAATAACTCTTGCAGGGAAAAATTAGGACACCGCGACGTCTCAGCTGAATGAATCGTCGAAGAATTGATCATATCGCCGTTGCGCTTAGAAATACCGCTATGTGACAATGTGTCGGGAGAAATACTGACCCGTAGCACATGCATCACTTAACAACGAAAATTCGATGATATTATTCATGCAATACTGAGCCCTAGATGACAAAACCTTTCTGATCAACGTTCTAGGCTGAAATATAATCACACAGCGGGTTTTCTAGGTGCAACGACATTGTAGAGCCTCCGCTTTAGAGCAATGAGATTCGTTAACTTTTGCGAGGAAGTAACTATAAAGTGAAATCAAGTAATGATAAGGGAATAATATGAAAGGAATACTGTACGCATGCATTCGTTTCATAAACTCACAGGGAAGAGATTCAGCACGGCAATACACCGTTTTATTTCTGCATTTTAAACTCTTTCAACCGAAATCTAAGAGTCTATCGGGTTTATCAGAATAACATCGTCACGTAAGTGTGATATTAGAGCAAAGAAGTTATAATGATACTTCAGTTCGCTTTGTAATGAATTAATATAAGAAGTGCACGTAAGTGTGATATTACAAAGGTGATACCAAAACGATAATACTGTGGCGAGACAAAGCTGTTGTTTGGTTGAAACTCTTGATATTCTTATAGCGGAATGGTAATTAGAACTATGATCTAAATAGTTATGATTTATTGGCTTGTTAATACATAGAGGTTTATTTAAAATAAATGGGAGAACTCCACTTCCGATCTTAGAGTTAAAATAGTAAGGGTGTAAAGGAGAGGGTGTGTAAGTCACTGGTAAGACCCCCTTCAGTGTGTATGGGACCCTCACTAGGATTACTCGATTCGAGAACTGGAAACAGTCCGAAGGAAAGCGGCACGATTTGTTGTGGATGATTTCCGACAAAAGAGTAGTGTTACGAAAATGTTGCAAACTTTACCCTTGCAAGACCTGGGAGTAAGGAGACGAGCTGCTCGAATACACCGTGTGTCATTGAAGAGATATCAGGCGACTAATAAGCACGAGTGGAATTTTTAAAGGAAAGAAAAATCATAAGATAAAGTTGGAATTTAAGAGAAGACACACTGGGGCAGATATTCGTGTCTACCTATAGGAACAGGTTTAGGGATTGGAATAATTTAAGAAGGGATATGTTCGTTAAACTTCCAACATCTTTGAAGTCATTTAAGGTAAGTTTAGCCAATGGTCATACCATGTTGAATACACCGGTTCTCGTCCGATCACCGCAGTTAAGCATCACTGGACGTGATAGTACTTGGATGGGTGACCGCTTGGGAACACCACGTGCTGTTGGCTCAATTCCCTTTAGGGGCAAAATATCTTCATAGGTCGACGCCCTGAACAAATTGCATTTAAAAAAAGTTTAGAAAAACAACTCATGGGAATTTGAAACCAGGATGACAGCACTAAATGCAGATCTGAGGTAATTGTCAAATGTCCGTAGTTCAGCATGTCACTGAGGAAGTAGCCATAAATATATCGTGTGAAAAATAATGTTGCGCGGAATGAAACGTATATTGATTCTTAAAATTTCCTTCAGAGCCGTACACATCAATTTCCTAATCTGTATTCCGAGAGGGTTAAGAGATCAGTTGCATAGAGCGAGTATATGTGTCACGAGGCGATACCACACGCTGCTATCCCAAGGGAGGCACTTGTCTCCTTTAGATTAATTCTCTCCCAAATGCAGTGGAGCGCGAAGACATTCCTCTCCCGAATAACACTTTCATTTGTTCTTTGTTTCTATAGTGGAATCCTAACGATACCACTGGAAACGCTATTCTAGCTTAAGTGCACCTAAGTAAAACTTTATAAACATTGTAAAATCAGGATGTGTGACTCTTTTTGCAAACGTACGTGAAACAGTAATGGATTTGTGATCTGCATAAATACGTATTCGGCAGTCCGCCAACGCTAACGACTGGTTTGACGGACAGTGAGAGAGTACATTCTGTCTGAAGTATTGCAGTTAAAAAGACAAGTTGACCGTCTTCGAAGTGGTTTCTCGAGATTAAATTCTACGTGAATACCGGAAAGAATACACTGAATACACTTTTATCTACATCACGTTGACCAACAACTCTGGAGTGAGTACGGATATTCATTTATCGTAATGCATACGGATTCATTAGGTATTTAAGTTATAATACAACATACTAACGATATTCTAAATAACAATAATACTACAACCCCTGTGGGTGGGGGACGCAGACGAAGAATATACCCACGGTATCTCCTGCCTGTCTTAAGGCGTGACCAAGGAATGATGGAACTGGAACCATGAGATTGCTTGTGATTAGTACCATAAAGTATGCCGGCCCAGTGGTGTAGCGTAGCGTGCTTACCTCTCGCCCGGAGGCCCCGGGTTCGATTCTCGGCCAGGTCAGGGATTTTTCTGTCGACATGAGGGCTGGTTCGAGGTCCGCTCACCCTACGTGATTCGAATTGGGAAGCTATCTGACGGTGAGATAGTGGTCCCGGTCTCGAAAGCCCAGAATAACGACCGGGAGGATGCGTCGTGCTGAACGCCCTTCGGGCTGAGCAGCGGTCGCTGGGCAGGCCAAAGCCCTTTCAAGGGCGTAAGTGCCGTGGGGGGGGGGGTGGGGGCGGTTAGTACCATAAAGTGAGGAACACCATGGGTCAATGTTACTTGCGATTGGTACCGCTATATGAGGAGAACCATGGGTCTGTGTTGCCTGTGATTGTGGTACCACTATGGGTCTGCGTTGCCTGTGAGTAGTGCCTTTATGTGAGGAACACAATGGGTCTACGTTAGCCGTGGGTGGTACCATAATGTGTGATACACCATTGGTCTACATTGCCTATAGTTAGTACCACTATGTGAGAAACACGATGAGTATACGTGGCCTGTGATTAGATCCACTACTTGAGGAACACCACGGGAATACCGACGCGCCGTGATTGGTCCCACTAAGTGAGGAACACCACGGGAATACCGACGCGCGTGATTAGTCCCACTAAGTGAGGAACACCACGGGAATACCGACGCGCGTGATTAGTCCCACTAAATGAGGAACACTATAAGTATGAGTTGCTTGTGAGTAGTACGCTTAGGTGAGGAACACCATGCTACTTGTGTGGCGTACCATGGATTTACATAATCTGTGATTAGCACCACCATGCGTGGAACACCATGGTTCTGTTTTACCAGTGATTAGTAAAATTATGAGGGGTGGATGACTTTAATTTTGGTCCCATTTGGACAAAAAGCGTCATCTCAGAATATGAGGCATTGTGAATTGGATCCAGTGATTATTTTTGATTCATGGTAATTTTTATCATCATTCGTTTTAGATTTTTAGTCAGTGGATATATTTTGAAGTTTTAATTATAGTTTAATTTCGTTGCACCTCGTACCATTAGGGGCTGATGACCTAGCTAATTGGCCCTTTGAACAACAATCATCATCACCACCTAACTAACCCCATGGCACTACAGACCTTGAAGGGCCTTAGTCTAACAAGCGACTGCTGCTCAGCCCGAAGGCCTGCAGATTACGAGATATCGTGTGGTCAGCACCTCGGCCGTTATTCTTGGCTTTCTAGACCGGGGCCGCTATCTCACCGTCAGATAGCTCCTAAATTCTAATCACGTAGGTTGAGTGGACGTCAAACCAGCCCTCAGATCCAGGAAAAATTCCTTGACATGGCCGGGAATCGAACCCGGGACCTCCGAGTAAGAGGCAGGCACGCTACCCCTACACAACGGGGCCGGCATCATCACCACCACCACCACCATAAAATACTACAGAAATAATTAAAATATGATAACATACAGAGAGTTCGTAACTTAATGGGCATGATATTAAGGCCGTATGGAATTCTATATAGATTTAATCGAACACAAATGACCTGCCAGGAAAATGTATAATCGTTTACGAGATAGGCAGTCATAACATTGAGAACTTTAGACGGCGATTTCTCTGGAGGGAAATGTTAGAATAGGACAAAAATTACAATATAAAAATGTTTTTATGATTAAACCATCGGCATCCAAATTGCTAGGTAGGTTCTGGTGGACTTCAGCGTATTTCTTGTAGGGTCATGTGAAAAGTACGATCATGCATCCGACGCAAAGACCGAGATGCAATTATTGAGATTAATTTCCGCTGTTGCAGAGCACGTTAGGCATCTTCTCGCCACTATTCCTTCCACCACACGTGGACTGTCGCGTAGTACTGAGGTGGGTACGTAAGCTTTTGAAGGATGTGTCAAGCTAATCTTGCACTGATCACTGGAAGATTACACAGTTTCTTCTCTTTCATACGTATTATTGTAAACTCTTATTGCAGCCCTGATATTTAATTGTCATTTGATTATTTCCTAATTATAGATGATTGTCATGCGTTAGGCCTATTATTGCCCTACTACGTTTTAGCGAGGTCACAGGTGCCATATGTTGGGTTAGGGTAGGAAGAAACCCATCAAAGATATTTAGGAAATAGACCCTTGTACCAAGTTACTGACTTAACTGCTGTGGTGTACTGTGCAGAGAAATCAGGCGTGGAAAGCGCAGAGTGCTGCTATAAATAACTCGGCGACAGGTAGACAAGCTCAAATCCTGCAAGAGCACAATGCACGGCCTTGCTGCACATGTGCCAAGAGCCTAAGAAACTCTTGTTATTCCCCTTAAATCGAGTTGCATGGAGTTGGCTCGCTGGCTTGGATACATCCGCCAAGTTTCACAACATCCAATACACTGATTCTCTCAATTTGATAACATAGAAAGCGCACAATTTCAAACTACCATTTCTTACAACGGCTTCATTTCACTTTAAAGAGTAAATTCTCTGTAATCTAGCGTCACCAGACAGTCGTAGCAGCCCATATGTCACGAAGTTTCGCCACATATAGATCGCTATTGAGGTTTCTTCTGGTAATAATTCAACAATTACGGAAGACTACAATCTATTTTATAATATTGTAAAAATTGAAAGAAGAGACGTGATAGTTCAATTATACTTATTTGTTATTATATTTGTGGTGAATTTAGCGATTTTGGTCCTCTCTTACATGATACACGATCACAGTTCCAAATGAGTTTTCTTTCCTGACTGTTACATTCACTGGCAAGACATGTGTTGTAGACATGCGTAGACATTGGGAAAGCGTTCTATCTGATTGTATTAGACGTATTTTTACAATTTGCTTTACGTTGCACAGACACAGATTTGTTTTATGGCGACGATGGAATAGGAAAGGGCTAGGAGTGGGGATGAAGCGACAATGGCGTTACTTAAGGTACAGCTCCAGGTGAAAATGGGAATCTACAGAAAACCATCTTCAGGGCTGCCGACAGTGGGGTTCGAACCCACTATCTCCCGAATGCAAGCTGATAGCTACGCGACCCACTTGCCCGGTGCGAAGTTACTAATAGGTTTGACAGAAGGCAAGTTCAGGTTTAGGAAAAACTATTCCGCAGAAGCTCTACTTGTAGGATTCCAGTAAGATATAGCAGATAGTTCAGACACAGGTGAAATGGACTACATCGCAATTGACCTATTGATAGGGTAGATCATGGGAGACTACTGAAAAAAAATCAGTGCAGTTGAACTGGAGAAAAGAGTGACTGAATGTGTGGGTATATTTATAGAAAATAGAACTCAAAGAATTAAAGTAGGTGAAGGATTATCTGATCCTGTAATCATTAAGAGGGGAATTCCTCAAGGCAGTGTTACTGGAACTTCGTCTTCTTATGTACATAATTTGAGTAAAGAACTGGAATCGGAGATAATGCTTCCTGCTGACTGATATATTCTATAGAGTAATAAGTAAGTTACACAATTGTGGGTGACTGCAAAAAGACCTCCACAATGTTGAGGGATGGACAGCAGGCGGCAGTGGTATGATGTTAAACGGGTTGAAAATTAAGGTTGTGATTTTCACAAAGAGAAAAAAGTCCCTTCGGTTTTAATTACTGCGTTAATAGGGTGAAAGTTCCTCATCGGGATCACTGTAAGTACCTGAAATGAAAATCCACAGCCTGTTTCCAGTCATATGACCGAGTCAGAAGTACCTAGGTGTTAATATAAGGAAAGATCTTCATTGGGGTAATCGCATGAACGGGATTGCAAATAAAGGTTAAAAATTTCTCCATATGGTTATGAGGGTATTTAGGGTTTGTTGTAAGGATGTGCAGTAGAGGGCATATAAGTCTCTGGTCACAATTTTCGACGTCAGAGGTGAACTGTCGTAAATGCATAAATTACGATTTTTAAAATATTCATGTGACTGGTTTCGGTCATGCCTTGTTATGGGTACACTCTTGAATGTGTGTGTTTCGAATAAATGCAGATAAACTACGTGACACTATCAGCCGGCTCCGCGGTGTAGGGGTAGCGTGTCTGCCTCTTACCCGGAGGCGCCGGGTTCGATTTCCGGTCAGGGCAAGAATTTTTACCTGGATCTGAGGGCTGGTTCGAGATGTACTCAGCCTACATAATTACAATTGAGGAACTATCTGACGATGAGTTGTGGCGGCACCGGTCTAGGAAGCCAAGAATAACGGCCGAGGGGATTCGTCGTGTTGACCACAAGACACCTCATAATCTGCAGGATTTCGGGCTGAGCAGCGGTCACTTGTTAGTCCATGGCATTTTGGAGCTGTTGAACCATGGGGTTTGGTTTTATGTGACACTATCGTATGTGGAAAGAGAAACCAGTGATAAACAATGATAGTGATCATAGAACAGTTCAACCTTACGCCGCCCGTCGCACTCCTTATTGGAACGGCTCTTACTATAATTTACCAGGGTCAGAACTGTCGATTCGATTTGACAAGGTAGCAAAATATGTGCCTCAGCAGCTTCTTTCTGCTCTCCTGTAGAGTTTGTGAAATGTCAGTTACGATAGTTTACCACCTACGTTCTTAATTGGAGATTGGTTCCAATATATGAGACCCTCACCAGCATCACTTGATAAGATAACTGGAAAAGATTCAAAGAAAAACAACACGATTTGTTCGGTATGATTTCCGACAAAAGAGTATTTTTACGGAAATGTACCAAACTTCGTGCTGAGAAGACTTAGAAGTAAGCAGACGAGCTGCTCGACTGAGGGCCGGTTCTACCATCTGCTGGTAAAGTGGCTGGCAGCTGCCCGGGAGGTAAACTACCTGGGGGTGTAAAGCGGCTGGTACTTTGCCTTGCGTGCAACCACCTCCGCGCAAGCCCTTGGTAGCTACCAGGAGCTAGACACCGATATACGGAGTTGGCTAGACTGATTTTCAGCGACTTCTCGCTTTCGAGTGCGGTGCTATCTATCGTCAGATGTATGAAGCTCATTTCGATTCTCTTTTTTTCCTGTGCTTGCATCTGTTGATTATCATCAAAAAGCCTAATAAGGGGCTCTTAAGTGTTATGGACAACGATTTATGTCAAGCTTTCGTGATTTTAATCTATGAGCTTCAAAATCAATACCTAATTGGGATTAAAATCTCGAGATAACATTTTCTTACCAGTTATAACCTGTCATGTAAGGCAGCGTTTTTGTAAAGTATTCTCGTAGTAGATTGGTAAAGTGACTCGCTCCGTAATTGAAGATACGCAGGTTTCCATCGACTTTCTAATTTACATTAAACAATTATTTTCGTTCCCTGCCGTTGTTCTTAACTCTTTTTCACGCGCTTCTATGTGCGTATATATACCCAAATCTTCCTTACGGACTTATTGCCTTTGAACATTTTATCTGCAGGCTTCTGTGAATTGATTACATATCTCCACAATGCTCTATTTGCCTCGTTTAGTTCCACATGCTTCCATTTATTTATAATGCATTTCATTCTAATGTTTAACTTTATGAAGATAAAGTTGGAGGGTACCGTACTGTTAAAGAACTAATCGGGGTAAATATCCATCATAGGAAGAGGAATTCGGGAATGGAATAGTTTACAATTTCTTCGAAATCATTTACAAGAAAACTATGTAAACAACTGATACGGAATCTGCTACCTGGGCTACCTGCTAATCGTAACATCACTTTCTATAAGTAGCACACATATAAAGCATTTTCCTAGTAGACATGATGTTGTAACCAAGGTTGAAGTTTACAGAACACAACTTTATTTGCTTCACTTTAAGATATTTACACAAATAACTGAAATTTATTTTGAAGCAAAAAGGAATATTGAATCTTGAGAAAAGTCTGTCTTTATACAATATGTACAGGTTTGCAGTCTTTATATACACTTCTATCTCGAAAAGATAGTTTTTGTGAATTGACACGTTGATAGTCGAGAACTATCTGGCACACTAACATAAATGTTCATGAGAGTCCTTGTTTGTTGAAGTGCCTGAATTCCTAAAAAGCAAGTTCAATTGATTGAAGAAATTCCACCTAGCGAAACTAAGGGAGCTTGCATAATTTAGGGAATGAAAATGGCTTGTAAAAGAATTACGGAACATAGGCAGCGGAAACAGGTAAGGGAGCGGTGACCAGAGGTGAAACCTCGTACTGCCAGAAATTCAGTCCACCTGGTCGAAGCACATTTTCAAGAGGAGTAGCCTCCGTGCTCGACGTAGGGTGTATTCTGGAGCTGGACACCGGGGCAAGTGGGCAAGTGAGCAGGCAGGGAGCTCCTATTTATAGTACACTCGATGGTCAGGCACGCGCACTGAGGGCTGCGCGTCGAAGCTAGCAGAATGATACACAGGCGCGCGTGCAGCTGGCTGGCGGAGCGAGAAGGGAGCGCCGGACATACAACACCCTCCCCTCCTAAATGCGCCGGTACGGCGTGAAACGGCGGCGGCGCTGGCGGCGACTGCGATGCTGGGGCGGAGCTGCTGAGGTCTCTGTTGTATTGTCCGGAGCTGGAACTGGGCGGAGTGGCGCTGTCTCGTCCTGAAAGGAACCCATTGTTATTAAATGATCTAAGGCTCGTTCAGCAATAGATTTATCTGGTTTAGCAATAGCATCAATAGCTGGATAGGGGCGGTAGCGCAGACGTATCTGATCTTGATGGCGGCAGATACGTTTCTCCGTAGTCTGTATCTCGTAGAGACGATGACCCAAAGATCTGCAGATGACTCCAGGTATCCAGAGTGGGTTGGATTTGAATGTCCTGGTGTAGACCTTGTCGTTGAGGGAGAACTTCGTTGGTGAGGTCTTATGCTGGGCCGGAAGAGGCTGTAACAGAGAAAGTAAAGTTCTGTGAGGTCGTCCATGGAGCTTCTGTGCAGGAGTGATATTATCAGCGCCGGGGAGAGTTCTGTAGTTGTTTAAGAGTTGGAGCAAGGCTTGGTCTTTAGTTAAGCCTGAAGAGACAGCTTTCTTCATACTTCTTTTAAATGTTTGTACGAAGCGTTCAGCTTCACCATTAGATTGAGGGTGAAAAGGTGGTGCTAGGATATGACGAATGCCATTATGTGTACAAAAGTTCTGAAAAGCAGTAGCTGTAAATTGAGGTCCGTTGTCCGAAATGAGTACTTGCGGTAAACCTTCTGTAGTAAAGATTTTCTGGAGAGCACGAATGGTAGCTTCGGTTGTAGTAGTCGAATGCATATCCACTACATATGGAAAGTTTGACAGTGAATCGATGACGATTAACCACATGGAATTGAGGAAAGGACCTGCGAAATCGATGTGAACTCGTTCCCATGGAGTAGTAGCAGGAGGCCATGAAGCAAGATCAGAAGACGGGGCGTTCTGATTCGTTTGACATTGCTCACAATGACGTATTAGCTTTTCGATGGCGGCATCAATACCGGGCCAGTAGCAGTGTTGACGGGCGAGTTGCTTTGTTCTGGAGATACCCCAATGGCTTTGGTGTAATAACTCGAGAACTTGTTTCTGTAGGCTAAGTGGGATAACCACTCGGAAGATGGTGCCTGCTTCTAGTAGTATAACTCCGGCACGAGTCGTGAGACGATGCTGCATACGATGATAAGGTGCCAGGTGGGCAGGAAGTGTGCTCTGAAGAGGCCAACCGTTGCGGATGTAATTACGTACAGTAGCAAGTGTACTGTCCTTATCCGTAGCTTTAGCTATGCAGGTAGCATCAATAGGAAAACTGGATACAGTATCTTCAAGTTCTATGTCCAACTGAAGACATTCAGATTCTTGAGAATCGAAGGCAGTATCAGGACCAACGGGTAAGCGGGAGAGGGCATCAGCATTACAATGCTGGGATGTGGCTCGATATACAATCTGATAGGAATAATCAGAAAGGAACATTGACCATCTTTGAAGCTTTCTGAGGGAATTCTCTGGGATCTTATTACCAGGATGGAATAAGTGTACGAGAGGCTTATGATCGGTAATGATCAGGAAATGGTTGCCATAAAGATATTCATTGAAACGGCGAATACCAAAGATGATGGCTAGAGCTTCTTTCTCTATCTGTGAGTATCGACGTTGATGGTCATTAAGTGTTTTCGACGCGAAGGCGATGGGGCGTTCTTGTCCATGACGATCCTTCTGGGAGAGAACTGCACCGACACCGTAGTCTGAAGCGTCAGTAGCTAGCGTGATGATCTTGTCGGGCTGAAAATGAGTGAGTTGTATAGCTTGAATTAAGGCGTTGTTGATTGTTTTCCATGCCTGTTGGCATTGCGGAGTCCACAGAAACTTAACACCTTTTTTACGTAGAGCGTTTAATGGAGCTGCCACTGTAGCGAAGCGTGGAATGAACTTATTATAATAGTTCGCTTTGCCTATGAAGGACTGAAGCTGCTTGAGGTTCTGAGGTGCTGGCATGTTTACTATCGCGGAGACATTCTGCATACTAGGACGAATTCCATTCTTATCAAGTATATGTCCGAGGTGGTGAACTTGAGGCTGAAAGAAGGTACATTTAGCGAGATTCGCTCGTAGGCCATTGTCTTTTAATTTCTGGAGAAGAAGGCGGAGATTGGTTAGATGTTCCTGATGATCTTTTCCAGTAACAATAATATCATCCAGGTAGTTAGCACAACCGGGAATTGAGGCGGTGAGTTGAGCCAAATAGCGCTGAAAAATAGCCGCTGAGGATGAAATACCAAATGGGAGCCGCTGGAGCTGGAGCAGTCCTAGAGGAGTGTTGAGTGTGAGAAATTTCTTAGATTCTTCGTCTAAAAGTAGCTGGAGATATGCTTCTTTAAGATCAACTCGAGAGAAGAATTGTCCACCAGAGAGACGACGGAATAAGTCTTCTGGACGTGGAATAGGAAAGATATCGGTTTCGAGTTGTGCGTTGACTGTAGATCGAAAATCGCCACAAAGTCGAACATTACCATCAGGTTTCTTGATTATCACAAGTGGAGTAGCCCATTGACTAGAAGTAACTGGTACAACAATTCCAGTTTGTATCCATCTTTCTAATTCTTTCGTGACCTGGTCTTGAAGTGCTAGGGGTACTGGACGTGCTTTGAGGAAGCGAGGCTTAGCTCCGGATTTCAGCTGTATGTGAGCTGTATAGTCTTTTGCTGTTCCGAGCTGAGAGTCGAAGACTTCAGGAAACTGCGCTAGGAGAGCGGTCACGTCAGAAGTAGGATGCAATGTAGATACGACGTTAATGTTGTCATGTATCTGGAAACCAAATAAGTTAAATAGATCCATGCCCATAATGTTTGATGCAGTGTAGTTGTTAACTACGAGAAGAGGAATGGCCTTCTGAATTCCTTTATAACTAGCCTGGAGCTTAATTTGACCTTTGATGTCAATTTTCTTCCTGTTAAATGTCACGAGCTGGATGTCAGCTGGAGAGCATGAAGGTGAAGCTAAGTCGTGGTAGGTAGTCAGGTTAATAATAGAGACAGGTGATCCAGTGTCTAATTGAAAATCGACAGATCGATCAGAGAATGAGAGAGGAATGATGATTTTGTGAGAATCCTTTGTGGGAAGAATAAGATTGATCTGATCAACTTCCATGTCTTGGCGGGGCTGTATATGCTTCCGGCGCGCTGCAGTAGTCTTAGCAGGGCGGAGCGAACTTTGACAGACAGTCTGAATGTGTCCAAGTTTATTACATCGTTCACAAGTAGCTTTGAAAAAACGACAGTCACGACGTTCATGATGCTTGAAACAACCTCGGCAGGAAGGCAGGAGTTTCGAGGTGCTTTTAGAAGTGGGCTTCCGTGTAGCATTACGAGAGGGAACCTGGCGAGAATGCTTGGTGGAGAGCGCCTTATTCGTACGGTTCACTGTAGCAGAGGACTTGCGGGCCTGAGGCGAGACTTGTGCAACTTCGTGTGGAGAAGCTATGGCTGCGGCAGTCTTGGTAGTAAGCTCATAAACCGTAGCAATACGCTGGACGTCTTCTAAAGAAGGGTTACTGTGCTTGACAGCGTCAAAACGTATTTTGTCTTCAGGAGTATGTAAAATTATCATGTCCCGAATGAGAGAATCAGTGTAGGATGAACCACAACCGTCCTTGGAGCAGATGAACTGGCAGGGTTTAGCTAGACCACGCAATTCAGTTATCCATTCAGTATGTGTCTGATGGGGTTGCTTTCTGCTCTGAAAAAATTTATAGCGAGCAGCCACTATGTGAGGAGCTTTGGCATAGTGTTCCGTGAGACGGGCTAAGAGCTGCGTGAAGGGTACCTCAGATAAGTGTTCTTCTGGACTTAATTTACGTAGTAATTCACACGTAGCATTGCCAACCGAACTAAGAAATAGTGCGCGGCGGCGTTGATCATCTGTGACAGAATGGCAGATGAAATGCTGTTGCAAGCGGGCTAAATAAACTGACCATTCTTCCTTAGCCGGATCAAAAGCAGAGAACGGAGGAATAGCTGATGGCTGTGTAGAGACAGAAATAGCTTGAATAGCCTGAATTAATGCTGCCTGTTGTTGTTGCATAAATTGTTGTTGTTGCTGCTGTAAGGCTTGGAAGACCGTAGCGAGTTGTTCCGCAGTAGCCATTGCGAGATGCGTGCAAGCAAGAGTAAGGTAAGCTGTGTGGCAGAACTGGTTGGAGTGTCGTTGCTGTTTAGCACGTCGCCGTAGAGTTGACAACTGGGCCCGTTGAATTGTAGTGTTGCTTTCGTGTGTACCTCGTCGCTATAGAGTTGGCAACTGGGGCCGAAGAATTGTAGTTCGTTGCTTTTTTTTTACCTCGTCGCCATAGAGTTGGCGACTGGGGCCGAAGAATTGTAGTGGGTGCTTTTTTACCTCGTCGCCATAGAGTTGTGTTGTAACCAAGGTTGAAGTTTACAGAACACAACTTTATTTGCTTCACTTTAAGATATTTACACAAATAACTGAAATTTATTTTGAAGCAAAAAGGAATATTGAATCTTGAGAAAAGTCTGTCTTTATACAATATGTACAGGTTTGCAGTCTTTATATACACTTCTATCTCGAAAAGATAGTTTTTGTGAATTGACACGTTGATAGTCGAGAACTATCTGGCACACTAACATAAATGTTCATGAGAGTCCTTGTTTGTTGAAGTGCCTGAATTCCTAAAAAGCAAGTTCAATTGATTGAAGAAATTCCACCTAGCGAAACTAAGGGAGCTTGCATAATTTAGGGAATGAAAATGGCTTGTAAAAGAATTACGGAACATAGGCAGCGGAAACAGGTAAGGGAGCGGTGACCAGAGGTGAAACCTCGTACTGCCAGAAATTCAGTCCACCTGGTCGAAGCACATTTTCAAGAGGAGTAGCCTCCGTGCTCGACGTAGGGTGTATTCTGGAGCTGGACACCGGGGCAAGTGGGCAAGTGAGCAGGCAGGGAGCTCCTATTTATAGTACACTCGATGGTCAGGCACGCGCACTGAGGGCTGCGCGTCGAAGCTAGCAGAATGATACACAGGCGCGCGTGCAGCTGGCTGGCGGAGCGAGAAGGGAGCGCCGGACATACAACACATGATATTGTGATTAAAACATTTCAATGAAATATATAATTAACAAAAGAACGTATGTAAAGAGGCATGCAGATTAATACAACGATAATAATGAAAATTAAAAAAAATTCGTCATAAAGAAGACTCGAACATGCAAACTCATATTACGATCTACGTGCATTAGCCATTACGCTACGAGAGAGCTCGAAGTGTTTGGGATACATATACTAAGTTATACTTAGTGTCTGAAAACTGAAAAAGTAGAAAATTAAATCCCATTTGGAATTATTTCCAAATAGATTTAGATTTTATATCCTTTTAGAGTTTATTTTTAAAAGCTTGACGTATAAAATGTGTTCCCTACGCTATCAATGCGAGAGGCTGGTGTGACCGTTGCAACTCAAAGGAAGCATTAATGTTCAAAATCCTGCAATACAATATCGATCACTGTTACAGTATAATGTTTTTTTGCAGTATACTAAGCTAATTTGAGTTGTATGTCACCAAAAATACAGCTAATAATGTTCAGCTCTCAAAACTTGCCCGGCAGGTAAAGTCTTATCGGGCCCTCGAAGTGGCCGATAAATTACGCGCCGGGTAACGACGATTTATGCTGCCGATAGCGCTACCTGGGAGTGGTTGAACGGAAACGTCATTTTACGCGGAGGGCAAATTACGCGCTTCTTTACCCGTAGGTGGTAGAACCGGCCCTAAGCTGAATGTTTCGAACTGTCAGTGGAGAGATGGCTTGGAATGGTATTAGTGGTTTGAGTGGAACTTTTAAATAACCGAGGAAGTTAGCCTTGCGGTTAGGATCATGTAGCTGTGAGCTTGAATTCGGGCGATAGTGGGTTCGAATCCCACCGTCGGCAGCCATAAATATGTTCCGTGGTTTCCCGTTTTCATACCAGGGAAATTTTGGATATGTACCTTAATTAGGGCCACGGTCATCCCACTCCTATCCCTGTCCTATCCCATCGTCATCATAAGACCTATCTGTGTCGGTGCGACATAAAGCCAATTAAAGAAACTTACTTCCCAGTCATAATCCTCTCCTATTTTATGTCACCGAAAATCTTCGATGTGTTAGTGCGACGTTAAACTACCGGTATTAACAAAAAAACTTTTTCATCTTTGCGCCTTGTCTGTTATGTAGGATCGGCGATACGACAGCATCCTCAACTTCGGTCTGTTCCGCCATATTTGTCTCGATCTTCCGGTCCAAGGTCAGTTTCGGTCATCTTTGGCCTCATCTTTCTTCCCTCTGTTCCTCTTTACACTTCTGATCGACTGCCCTCCTTTCCTTCTTTGAACTTGGTGATAACAGTAGACTTCTGTTTTACCTTGTTGATAATGCTTGGGACTCCTCTTCTGCCAGCATGCCCTTATTCCTTCTACGATCGGCAAGGGTAACACCTTCTAAGCGTTCTCATTACTGCTGAGTGGAGCATCCTCTCTTTCCTGTTTCTTACCTCCCAGCACTGTCATACATCATGCTTAGTCTTAAAATCTTGTTCCTTAGTTGTAATTAAAAACATTTGACGGTAGTTCTGCCACGGCGAAGTACACGGCTGTTGATAAACAATTCGTGCTTCGCTTTGGACCAAGCACTTCCTCCGAATGTTAAATGTATATATACTGTATACTAGCGAATGTACCCGTGCTTCGCTACGGTATTCTACATTGTATACGAATATCGAAGTAAATAGTGTATATGCAGTAAATAAGATTGTTTTAAAATTGCATGTATCTTAAGGTTATCCGAGAAAGAGCATTGGGAGGTCCCCGTACGTTGTTTCCAATGTAAACTGTTTGTTACGGATTTGTGATATAACGGCAGGCTCACTTGCCTACTGTCATACACAATCGAGTTGGGAAGTTTACATTATAATTGCAGGCCCCATTGCCTACTACGCGGATAGAATCGATTTGGGGAGTTTTCGTTAAAATGGCAGCCCCCCAGTTCCTACTTCCAGACAGATTACAGTTGAGGAGTTTTTATTATAATGGCAGGCAATTACCGTACTATCACTCGAAATTGAGTTGTGCAGTTATCATTATAATGCCAGGCCCATTTTCCTACTGCCAGCCAGCTTACTGCCAGTCACACCTAGTTGGTGAGTTTCCATCAAAATAGCAGGCCACTATGCCTAATGCCAGTCACATTTTAGATGAGGACATTTCTTTATAATGGCGGGCACCCTTGCCTACTGCTAAACACAATCGGGTAGGGGAGTTGTAAACAAAACTGCATGCTCACTTGCCTGCTGCAAGTTAAATCGAGAAGTGAACTATTCATTACAATTGTAGGCCTTCCTTACTAATGACAGTTACACAGGAGTTGGAGAAGGAACCCTTTCCTACTGCCAGTCAAAGTCGGTGTGAGGAGTACTGATACAATAGCAGACCCACCCTTTCTCGATCGCTACAAATCGACATCAGTGAATATATATAGATCGACATACGAAAGTATATGCGTGTTTACAATATCGAAGACCTTCATTTATAGATTAACTGCTACTAAACGTACGTCATATCGACAAAGGATTATACCATAAGACACGCCGGATTTAGTGGCCTAAATAGCTGGTCCTATGATATGTCGTCTATTCTTGGGTCAGATTGAGTTAGAAACGTGGAACAGGGTAAAGTTTTTGTAAGATCATCTCACATTACATTACCTTTCGGATAAGTATGTGACTCATATATGGCTACTGGGTGGGCCAATTATCGTGAAGAGTTTGATGATTCTGTATTTCATATAAGTAATTGAAAGTATGAATTATGCATGTGAAAATTCCAAATTGACTTAACATCAATTAATAGAGAAAAATAAAACGTAAAAGGGATACAGATACGGCAAAAAGTCATAAGACCACGGTTGTAGATCATTCCAAATTGAACGGAGATTGTGCAATCCGTTATGTGATAGGAATTTCCGAAGGTGTGCACCATCATTAAAATTGCCTGCATATTTAGATATTCTTCGGGGATAAAAAGTGAAAAATTTAATGATCTTGGATGTTTTCCGTTCATTACAGGCTAAAACGTATAATTTTGTCAAATTTCAATTATCTTCCTTTTCTTCTGGCAGATTATGCCGCAATCTGGATTTTGGGCGAGGTGGGTAAAAATTAGGACTTTCAGGAAACTAAACCAAAAAATTATGCAGGTGGTCATTATTACCCCTTAAACGGAAAGCTGTACGAAAATTTCGCCAAAATAGTCAGTGTAGAGGCACACAGTCGTTACGATTTGATTTATATAGATAAGGAATCTGCTCCATGTAAAACACCTTTTGGGCTATGTCCGCTGGACTTAACCTACAAAAGTGACGATTCATGATATCTCCCTTATTAATCCTCCTGACGAAAAAATGCACATGAAAAAAAGGTTTAGAGGTGGAATTCCATCATGTTTGTTCGATTTCCAGTCAGGTTGGTCTTGTTCTGTATATATTGTGGAAAAGTAAAATCATCATTTCGGTTCCCTATAAACCACCAGTCCATTCCGGAACATGAAATGTTATTTACGTTTAAAACCTACCTTTGGACGTGTGGATGCTAATTATAAATTTTGGTTCGAATGTCTTCAGTAGTTTTCAAGTTGTAAGGAATACGCTTTACACGCACCCGCTCGTGAGTTAAGTCCTATGGGACTTGTACAGAAAAACGGTCCGTTAATGATATCTCCCTTATTAATCCTCGTATCGAAATGGTGCACATGAGAAAAAAGGTTTAGAAATTAATTTCTACCAAGATAGGTAGATTTCCATTAAGTTTGGTTGTGTATATTTTGCGGAAGTGCAAAATCACTGTTTCGGTGATTTAGAAACAATATTTGCCCTTAAACCTATCAAAGACAGGTGTATTCTAAATATGAATCTTGGAAATACATCCAGTAGTTTCTAGCACTCGCGTACATACGGCGTAATTAAGGAAGAAAACAATACAGTTAAGACAGTTGAAACTAATAGAAAATGGATTATAACTGAGGACAGCCGGATAACGACAAATATGTAAATGCCAAGTGAATGTATTGGAAAATCAAATGCCCCTCAATAAATTATGCTAGTGTGAGTTATGGATATAATAAAGCGGTAACAGAGGAGAAATTTAGGTCCAGTGATTCCTAGGTAAACAAATAATAAGATGACTAATGGTGTTATTACTTAATCTATTCAAGGGCGGTAATAACCTTCAACGATATTCCGCCCAATGAACAACCACGAATTTAAAAGCATGATGAGGAAAATGGCAATACGTTACTTCCCTACTGGCATGCAGTCAGAGACGTTGCCATGGTAACCTGTAGGTTCGTTGTCGGTCTGTCTGTTACTAAATGCAGAGCATGATACCAGCAGAAAATTGTAAATTTCTCCGTCATGTGAAGAGTAAGGTAAATTATGAACATAACGAAAGTTGTTTATAATGAAGAGACGTTTCGCGTACTGTAAACGAAGTTTACAGAAAATCAATAGTATAAGAGGAAATGGAGGAAAACCAGAATGGTTTTCCTATAAACACCCCGTCTATTCAAAGATTTTAAAATGATATGCATATCGAAACCTTCCCCTGGATGAGTATACCCTAAATATGACGTTTGGTTGAGATTTATACAGCCGTTTCGACGTGATGGTGGAACAGACAGACACGAAACGTAAAAACCACCGATTCGGTCTTGAGTTGACCTAAAACGGATAAATATATGAAAAATTGGCAAAACAAAAGAAATTACAGACAGTGGACCCCGTACAATTTTATTTATATAGATTACTAGCAAATGTACCCGTGCTTCGCTACGGTATTCTACATTGTATACGGATATCGACGTAAATACTGTGCGTGCAGCAAATGAGATTGTTTTAAAATTGCATGTCTCTTAGCCTTATCCGAGAAATAGCATGGGGAGGTCCACATACGTTGTTTCCAATGTAAAGTGAGGGTTGCGGAGTTGTGATGATAACGCCAGGCTCACTTGCCTACTGCCATTCACAATCGAGTTGGCAAGTTTACATTATAATTGCAGGCCCCAATGCCTACTGCGCGGTCACAATCGATTTGGGGAGTTTTAGTTACAATGGCAGACCCATTTCCTACTTTCAGACAGGTTACAGTTGAGGAGTTTTTATTATAATACCAAGGGACATTGTGCCATCCGTTTTGTGATACGACTTACCGTTTAGCCAAAAAATAGCTCAAAAGGAATGTCTGCACAGTCATTAAAATTGCCTCCATATTTCGATATCTTTGGGGGTAAAAAGTGAAAAATTTGAACATCTTAGAATTTTCCCGTCGGTTAGGGACCAAAAGCTATAATTTCACCAAATTTCAATTGTCCATCTCGTCTGGCAGGTTGTGCCGCCATCTTGATTTGGGGGGATAGGGGATAAAAATGAGGAAATTCCCGAAAATTTTTAAGCCCAGGAAACCTATACAGTAGGTTACCGTTTTGGATATACTATACGGCTGTGTTCTTATGCTGAGCCCAAAATTTGAGCCCCCCCCAGCGTCCCCCTTCAGGGAATTTTGAGAATTTCCGATTTTTCTAGGGATCCTGGGGTCATCAATTTCCCTCGTACCAAGTTTCAAATTTCTGAGATTTCTGGAAGGGCCTCATTAATTCACGTCTTTTTTCATTTTTAAATATTTATATATACATCGCTCCACCCCGACTTGCTTTTATATATATAGATGACGGATAAGCATGAGCACGTTGAAAAGTGCAGACTTCCACTTCGAGATTAATATCTCCTAAACGGTTTATGATATTAAGAAACGGTTTGCGCCATCAGACGCCTCATTTATCGCTCTAAATGTTTGTTTCTAAACCATATCCTCGTATATCCCATATTAAGGGGGTAAATTGAGTTCAAATTTTGAATAGGGTGAAATTTGGGTGCATTTTTAAAATTTTACATTACATTTTGCCTACGTACGTATAAGCTAGAATCATGAAATTTGGTACACATATGTCCCTTAATCGTGCCAATGTGCGCACCTAACGCGATGATCCTATCATTCTTATAAGTGTGTCAAACAATGAAATATACTTGTAAAAATCACCAAATTTACGAACAATCCAGAAATACGGCCAAATTTAACGTATAAGGGAGAGAGATACGACAAAATGTCACAGGACCAAAGTTGTAGATCACTCCGAATTGAAGCGACATTGTGCCATCCGTTTTGTGATACGACTTACCGTTTAGCCAAAAAATAGCTCAAAAGGAATGTCTGCACAGTCATTAAAATTGCCTCCATATTTCGATATCTTTGAGGGTTAAAAGTGAAAAATTTGATCATCTTGGAATTTTCCCGTCGGTTAGGGACCAAAAGCTATAATTTCACCAAATTTCAATTGTCCATCTCGTCTGGCAGGTTGTGCCGCCATATTGATTTGGGGGGATAGGGGATAAAAATGAAGAAATTCCCGAAAATTTTTAAGCCCACGAAACCTATAGGTTACCTTTTTGGATATACTATACGGCTGTGTTCTTATGCTGAGCCCAAAATTTGAGCCCCCCCAGCGTGCCCCCTTCAGGGAATTTTGAGAATTTCCGATTTTTCTAGGGATCCTGGGGTCATCAATTTCCCTCGTACCAAGTTTCAAATTTCTGAGATTTCTGGAAGTGCCTCATTAATTCACGTCTTTTTTCATTTTTAAATATTTATATATACATCGCTCCAGCCCGACTTGCTTTTATATATATAGATTTTTGCTAGTGTCTTAACATCACACTAACACATCGAAGGATTTTGGCGATGCAAGGTTGAGAAATGACTACGAATGGTCGTACCGTTAATTAAGATACAATGCAGCATTTGTCTCATGTGAAAATAGTGAATCACGGAAAAGCATCTTCAAGATTGCCGAGGGTGGGATTCTAACCCACTATCTTCCAAATGCAAGGTCACAGCTACTTGACTTTAACCGTACGGCCAACTCGCCTGGTGTTAAAAAGATTTAGTGCGTTTGAATTTTGGTACAATTCTGACTCAGCCCTGAATTTTCTTTCTTCTCTAGTCCTAGTGATGACCGGGTGAGTTGGTTGTGCGGTTAGGGGCGCGCAGCAACGAGCTTGCATCCGGGAGATAGTGGGTTCGAACCTCGCTGTCGGCAGCCCTGAAGATGGTTTTCCGTGGTTTGCCAGTTTCACACCAAGAAAATGCTGGGTCTGTACCTTAATTAAGTGCACGATCGCTCCCTTCCCATTCCCAGGCCTTTCCTATCCCATCGTCGCCATAAGATTTATCTGTGTCGGTGTGACGTAAAACAAACTGTAAATGAGAAAGTGCTAGTTTGATATTTAGTCAGATTATTCAGGAAGTTCATAGGAAGTAGTAAATACAAGGTACGCAGTGAATAGGCCGTTATGTTATTATTAATAAATGGCATGACTAATTCTATAAGAAAATAAGTGTAAGCTAGAGAAATTTAAATATTTAGGAAGTTCAACTTGACTACAATTTAGGTGATAGTATATTTGAATGGTATGTAAATAACGGAAAATTTCACACCAGAAATAAGATGTTCTCGGGACAGACGGTAGAGAGCTGCTATTTCTGTTGGCAGGTTCGATCCCGCTCAGTCCGGTCGTATTCGAAGGGGCTCAAATACGTCAGCCTCGTGTGGATAGATTTACAAACACGTGAACGAACTCCTGTGTGACAAACTGCGGCACCTCGGCATCTCTGAACACCGTAAAAGTAGTTAGTGGGATGAAAAATAATAATAATAATAATAATAATAATAATAATAATTATTATTATTATTAATACGGACTTTCTGTGGTTTGCAGAGGGATATGGAGCATCTGAGGTGAGTGAGTGGCCAAGGAATTGACTAGAGCCTAAGTTAACAAGCTTTGAAGTTTCATTTTTTCCTTTAGTTTTTAGAATTTAAAATCAGATAAATAGAAGATCTGAATAAACAATAACAGGCTTATGAGCTCGTCAGCTCCAACAATATACTGGACTTAGAAGTCCGAATATCAAGTACAAAACTTGAGAGAATTACAAATGATAAATTACACAGAAAGGAGCTGAATTGCTCTTGGCAGGTATCATATTTACAAGAACACGATTTGCTCCTATATTTTACACTACAGGAGAGTCTGCGCTCCTACTATACCATAGTCCAGCCTCGCAGAGACCGGACTGATCGGGATCGAACCTTATTCTAATTATTCTAATAATTCTAATTGCGCACTTCCAACCTATCGGTTGCTCTTAAGTAGAGAATTTACATCAGGTAGCCCCGAAGTGGGCCTGACTATTGCTCAAGAGTTTATAACTTTCTGTCTCTTAAGGGACTTCACACCAGACTCAATTGGTACACACCAAAATAGATTTACAGAGGGCATTTTTGCCCATACTAAATGGCCTAAATGACAAAATAAAAGGTTGGTTGTAACCGGCCATAAACACAATTCAAGGAGGCGAAACACCTGCACTCCTTCTAGAAATACTTGAAAAACTAAGTGCACTTATGGCATAATAACGTAGAGACTAAGCCTATTCTACACCGGGGTGACTAAATGAGAAACATTAAATACAAAAAGTGTTAAGAATTTTAGAGGTTTAGAAACTTTAGTCGCCCCATACCAAGTTGAATGGGAATCAACAGAGGTTAATCACCCTTTGTTCCCTTACATGACATAGAACAGAGTTCTTAGACTGGCCGAAAATTCTACATTTAAACCACCAGATTTAGAAATTTACATGAAATAAGAGTTGAAACCTTCCCCTCAAGCTATCTGCAGGAGCTATCACATGTTTATGAAAATTCTGCCATTACCTTGCTTTGCTGGGCCTTCCGAGCGCCGCCCTTGGCCCCTGCCTCCGTTAGAATACGCCGCACTCAATTAACTGGAGCAATGAAGAAGACAATACGGTCCTAAAGCCAGCTTTTATAGTATTTTTGAGGGGAAGATTCCAGAACTCTTCACTGATAGGCTGGATTCGCCAAATTTGATTGGCTAGAGAAAATATTTACAAATATCTGATAGGTTGATTATTATTGAAGAAGGAGCGAGCAGAAGTGTAGACAATTTTGATACATGAACAAAATAATCCTCAAAGCTTAAGGTTTACCAGATGCGAAAATACACATTTCCTAATAAACAAGAGTTCGACCTGCTAGGGGGAGCAATTAAACCGATGATAGAGACATCTAACGGTAGAAAACCAAACTATCTTGTACTACATCAGTTGAAGTTAGATTGCATAGATGATCTTATAGAAGGTGCGCAGTTTAACTGACCGTAGAGGGCAAATTATTATTATTGTTATTATTATTATTATTATTATTATTATTATTATTATTATTATTATTATTATTATTAAGCGAATTGTCCCTTCCCTCCCATAACTGACACAATAATATTTATGATCACCGACCTCGGTATCATATTCAGTTTGACTATCCTGTTGTCAAGATAGCCAGTTCGATCCCGGCAGATGGCGGTCTCATTTGAGGGTGCTCAAATATGAGAAACTTCCTTACTGGAAATAACTTCACATCTCAGTTCTCCTTACCTTAAAGGACATTTCTACAATCCCTCTCTACACCACGATAATAATAATAATCGTATGGCCTCAGCTACCGCGTGCAGACATTTCAATTTGACGCCATCTGGCTGTCTGCTCGTCAATTTCGACATTCCGTTTTACTCTAGGCCACCACTAGATGGCAGACCGAGTAAACCGAAACTCTCTTGGGCGTATATGGCTGAGATTTAATGAATTTTGTCGGGTAAACACCAAATGTGTCACCAGATATCTTTTACATGCCGACATCGTACGACATGGAGTGTCGAATGGACTTTTTTCCGCCCTTCAAAAATCCGACTACCTCTGCCGGGTTTGAACCCGCTATCTTGGGATCCTGAGGCCGACACTCTACCGCTGATCCACAGAGGCAGCTTACACCACGATAAAAACGCAAGAGCACAGAAGACGCATATTCTTACCATACCGTATCACAAGTCCTAATATTAATATTATTTGTGTTATTTGTATTTGTAATTACTGTGTAAGTTATGTACAGGTGGTTAAGTGTAATAGAGGGCCTTGAGCCCTAACTTCGCCACCAATAAAGGTATCTATCTGTCTATCTCAGTACAAGGCATTTCCTTCACAGTTGCTGCAATTCGTTAATTAAAGAACCTTCCACAAGACGTCAGAGGGAGATGAGAGTCCAAGAAATGGGATGGAAAGGCACAAATAGTATGGCAGTATGAGATAATAACTACTTCCTCGTCCTCATTTTTTTAAAGTTCTTGTTTAACGTCGCACTAACACACCATGATTTTCGACGACGGAAGGATGGGAAAGGGGTAGGATTGGAAAGGTGGCGGGCGTGGCCTTTATTAAGGTACACTTGTTTGGTTGAAAATAGGAAACCACGGAAAACCATTTTCAGGGCTACCGACGGTAGGATTCAAACCCACTATTTCCCGAATGCAAGCTCGCCTCGTTCTCTTATTTTATCCTCTTCATCCCTTCTATTTTATTCTTCCCCTGTATCTTTCTCTACTCGAGTGGAAACTCACAGCGCAAGAATAATTTTATTTCAATTAAAATAATTGTACTTTGCTTCCTAATAATTTTTTACAACTTAAGTGTTGATGTATCTCTTCAGAACTGTACAACATTTCTGCAATATTGTTTTCTTTTTTCTTGACTCATAACTTTAAATGTATAAGTAGTTATTATTAGCTATAGTTAAGTAGTTCTACGTAGTCTTAGTTTATGAATGGTTAATGTAAGATTTTCAGTTATTTTTCTGTCTACTGTTTTTACTGGTTAAGTGTAAGCTCTCCCTAATTTTGTAAGGATAAATAAATTATCTCTCCATCTATAAATGCCAATATCTGAAATAATCAGGCATTGGCTGATTTTTAATTATTAGGGTTTGATTTCCACGCGAATTGTCACTTCCCCCGTTACCTGCAAACATAATACAAAATACAGATAAGAATGTCGTATTTCAGGAGACTACTGAAATAGTTTCAAAAACTTAGATAACTCTGCCGATTGTTGCCTCACAGTCGAACACAGTAACTTATGAGACTTGCCAATGACTTTATAAAAAAAGGCCCGTAAACTACGGATATGTTCTGCTTGAAATAATACGCACAGTGCTATAAAGGAGGCCACACCCAGATAGACATGGAAATGAAATGAAAGTCAGCGTAGACAATGGGAACAATGATGCAAAAAGCTAATTACAATATCAGAATAAATGAGCTGTTATTTCGGTCAATATTGTACACTTGAAAAGTACCCTTCAGTACTTTTTTCCATCACCACTAACTTGTATACATGCGGCGATTTAGTGTGTGGCAAAGTGTCGTAGTGACGTTGAATGTTCTCCTTTAGGTAATCAGCCCATACTTTGTGCAAATGCTGCTCCACATCCAGCAATCCAGATGATGGCCGCAGAATGCGTCCCAGTTGGCCCCATACATGCTCTATGGACAAGTATGGGGATGTAGTGGACTAAGGAAGTGGAAGTGTGTCACAGCACGAATTAGTCCTGAGAAACCTGGGTGGTGTGTAGGCATAACCTTGCTGAAAACTATCGAACCACTGGAATTAATGTAGCACTCACACTTTCAGTAAGAAGCATTGTGGACCACCCCATGAAGGGAAGCACGTGAGGTCTAAGAATAACCTGAAAATACACTTGTACCGTTTAGGCTCCCTTCAGCATCACCAATGGAGTCCAGGAAGTAAAGGAGATTACTCCCTACACCATTATGGATCCAGTTTTGGCACTGAGTCGTTCAACAACGAAGGCCAGAAAGTGAGCGTTTGTCAGTGCTTTTTCATACTCTGGTGCGATGGTCATTCATGCTGCTTGATTCGTCCAGTCCTCGTCCTCGTGACAAAACCCCAAATGACAATACCGATGTTGGGGTGTCATTGTAAGACAACGCAAGAAACGTCGCGAATGCAGGCGCTGTCCTGCCAGGAGCCTCGAAATGGTGGTGGTGGACACTGAAGTCTCACATGGTAGTCTTTCTCGGTCCCCCAAATCTTCCTGGTACGATGTCATCCCTCCTGTACTAACTGATCCCAGTACCATCGCACAGGTCGTTCGCAATAGCTAAAGACGTGGCCAGTTCGATGGTACGTCCATTCTGAACCCTGTAGTCCAACAATCCGCCCCATTTCAAACTCGGTGATTTGTTCATGCATCTGTCGAATGCTTCACCGAGATATGCTGGCTGTCTCTGACCCCTCCACAAGCACAACGATAACCCTGCGCTACCATCGTCCTACGGCCGTTCCAACATTAATGTTGTGGCGCAGGCAATACCGTCTGGCGGCGATTCTTCTAGGACATTTGCAGCCGAACTCGTATCATATTCACTATTTCCGTTGGTGGTGCTCCGTACCAACCTTCGTCTAAATTCGTTCTGGGTGTAGCTTTCTTTTTGTGACACAATTTGTATCGTACGAATTTAAAATAAAGAACTTTTTTTGATATTGAAATTGAGTGGATGATAGGATATTTGTACATGGTCACGGTGGAGAAGGACGTGATTAGTAGTGGCTTGTCTGCTGGCTTTCCATCGGGACTACTAAAGTTCGCATCCCAGTAGATCTCGGGTTGAAAATTTCACCTAAATCTCCATGTTGCTCATGAAGGGTAGTCTTAAATTTCCTGGAACAAATTGAGTGAGGATGGCTCCAGTGAGCTCAGAAATACCCGGTAAGAGCTGGGTAAATACTTTCCTTCTATACCATCTTGATAACATACGACACAACTCCAAATTGACATACAATTTGACAAATTACCATCTTGGTGCTAAGAGTTAGTGCAGAGAAGTAGAATGAGGAATATTTATTACTGTTATTTTGTTATAATTGAGTGATGAAAATTTGAGATGAGATTCTTAATGATGTACACTTGTGGGCAGAAAATATGGCCCATATAGGTATGACGATTTAGGTTGGTGATGACAAGTCCGCACTCTGATTGTGAATCTACTCCCCCTCCTGCATGTTTCCAGCAACAAGATTGACACGTTATTACACACTATACTCCACGCAGTGGAAGAGCACTTCACACTTCTCCCTCTACAATGTCGAGTTTCTAATCATATTACATTGGGATAAACTGTCCCATCATTCACAGAAATTTCAAATTTCATAATAGGAGGTTATTCCTGACCACTCCTTCATTTCACACGATGGCATGACATTGCTCATTGATTCATATTTATTTCTCCGGATTTACTTTAAGCTGGGCATAGAGGGCAGTACTAAGGGATGGGTGGTGCCAGGTGTTATTTACCTGAATGTGGATATATTGCGGAAAAAATTACCCTATTTTGATCTACGGGGATAGACCAGATTTTCTGCATACAAGTGTACCTGAATTTGTTGTATCGGTGCATAATATCAAAATATTCGTTGGTTTATAGCTAAATGATTAGCGTGCTGGCCTTTTGTCATAGGGGCCCCGGGTTTGATTCCCGGCAGGGTCGGTAATTTTAACCATCATTGGTTAATTTCGCTGGTATGGTGGCAAGGTGTATGTGTCTAATTAATCATCATTTCATCCTCATCACGACACACAGGTAGCCTACGGGAGTCAAATCAAAAGACCTGCACCTGGCTAGCCGAACATGTCCTCGAACACGCCCGGCACTATAAGCCATACGTCATTTCATTTCATTCGTGCATTTAATTGTTCTTGAACGTGGCTGAAGAATAAGAATAGAAATATCAAAGAAGTATGGGAAATGCATTATGAGTAATGGGTTTAGGAGGGAACGTGAAGTCAAGACTTATAGTCAACTCTGTGATGTTGGAGTAGCATGTCTGCCTCTTGTCTGGAAACAGCATGAGTTCCTGGTTAATCCAGGGATTTTAATTCTGGAGTGAGGGCTGGAACGGGATTCATTCAGCTCCTGAGACTGAGGAGTTGTGTGATACGAGAGGCAGCCGCCCGGTCACGAATGCCAAGCAGTACGACTGGGAATGTCACGCCGCTAACAACGTGGCTCTCCAAAATGTGCAAACCATTGGCTGCAGTGCAGCTGATCTTTTGTTTTATGTAAGGGGTTTAGGTATCATAGTTCACAGCCTCGCATACTCAGGGCTTCAGAAGTCTAGATGATAACCTGTGTCATAATGATGTCTGTACTTGTGCGGTATTTGAATTTCGGGGTTGTATTGGACAGCAATCAGCCTTGGTCATTGTTTTAAATAGCCTCTTACAGATTGCAAGGAATTAATGTGAAGGGAGAATTGAACGATTCGACGATTTTGGATTCGGATTGAAACATTATAAGGGGGAATTATATATAGAATGTGATCTCCAACCCGGTGGAACCATGAGTATTGGTTGAGAAGACCTGAAGAAAGTGGAACAATTAACGTACCTGGGCTCCGTGAAATGCGGAAATGGAGACAGTGTTCCGGATACCCATGCTCAGCAAATTTCAAGTGGATGAAGAGATGCCAGATTACTGGAGTGCTGTATAATCATCGGATGCCTCTATGATTGATGTAATAGGACTGTAGAACGATAATGAACCCAGCCATCTCATACGGATAGGTGAGCTGGTTAGTGACAGAAAAACTTACGCACTTCCTACATGCGATGGAAATGGTGAATACTCTGAAGGGGCCTAGGACTAACATGACTCGACAACACCATGAACAACAACCACCACCAATACCGATTGGGATTCGTGGCGATCTTAACCCAGCTACAAGCACAAAAACTCGGTAGCAAAGAATCTCGACTCTCGAGCTGTGATCAAGAAGTCGACCGAAGGTAAGGTGGCTGTATCAAATTCGGGAGGATATGGAATACGTGATTACTAGCCCTGAGGTTGCTTTCGATTGAACCAAATAGAGATGTGCGATACGCTTCATCCCACTTCGGCAATAGAAATCTTACACACGTGAATAAGCTCTCAAACTCGCTCTCTAGTAGCCCGAAATAACGCTAGGAAGAAGATACTGAAGGAGAAACCATTGAATACCTCTTCTAGGACGCCCGAGAGTCGATTTACCCTATTCATTTGTTCGTGTTACCTGAGGCAGAATACATTTCATTCTCGACCAGCGTTGTCAAAATCGACAAAGGTGGCTTTCGGTCTCGTTTTACTGCAAGACTTTGCCCATAGTGCTTCGTGCCTAGAGCTTTCGGACCTTCCGAGAACAATCGTCACGTAACTTTCTGAGATGAACTGGCGAGAGGTGAAAGCGACTGGTGTGAACTGCGGCACTTCGTAATCAGATGCAACGTCTAAAACAGGGCTTGAAACTAGGGCGCGCGACAGTAATCTTAGCAGTCATAACGTACCAAACTCACTTTACCAGAAGGCCATGATGACATTGTATGTTACAGCACATGCCTAGCGGTATCCCATTCTGAGTAAGTCAGTGACTGATACTTCGGCTATGTGATTCAGAGTATGGACCTGTTCCTATTATAACGAATGCTGTTTGTGCAGTACGTTTATACTGTTGTGTGTTTAGCGAAACGACTTGTAACCCTCACGCTGTGGTACAGATACTGGTTGACGAGGTGATGAAAAATTACCAAGTGGACAACACGGCTCCATCATATATCGACCAGTGCATTGCACGGGTGTTTTGACTACTAGATCAACATGTCCTTGGTGGCGCTGTCGTGTTGGAAGGACTCGCATTGTGGTGTACTAGTGATGGATCTTCGGACACTTTATCTGAAGACAGTGATAAACTGCGGACTGAAGCACGCAACGTGACAGTCAGTTCCACAGTAAAATACCTCCCCTCTGCCCAAAGTATCCACGGAAACTCTGCTAAGGAAACTGTTATAGTAACTGCCCGAAAATTCAAAACATAATTGGAAAAAGTGAAGCAAGTAGAAAAGGCGCTTGAAAGAGGTGAGATACTGAAACACAGCAATTCGGATATATATATATATATATATACACATACGGAATTTCGAAACGTTCGTGATATAGGATGCGCAATTCACTACTGGCATTTACAGAAGTGGGCGATAGAAGCAGCTACCTTGCTGGACATTCCCGGGTTTTTCTTCGACTAATTCAAACACCGCCGTAAAATAATATCTCGCAAGATGACAAGGTTCCTTTTATTAGGTGGGATTTTCCTTGACGCCGGAGGACCAGAATATTAGAGTTTGTACGCGAAGTTACGGCTTTCATTTCTGCTAATGCAATCGATGCCGGCATGATGTTCAGTACGGACCAAAGTTAATTTGAGTATGAATTCACGTCAAAGAGGATACTATCAATTACCGAAGAAAAGTCGACTAAAATTTCTGTTCAAGATGTTGCATTTATTGCCCACTCCTACACCTCTCAGTTGCTCATTTCCGTATCAGGACGCTTCGCAAAGAAACTGTACATCTGATTTCAAGAAGCGGGTTGGAAATTTGGCAAACGTGTTTACAACACACTACAACGTAACCAACCTCAAAATATAGAATATGACTAACACCAATGGTAAGACGTCTACAGCTCTCGTACTGTCCTGGAGTTTTAAATTAGGTACTGGAACCAGAACTAAAAGGAGAATATCTTCTGTTGATGTGTTCATGGTCTGGTCAAAACGGCACAATTTCTCGGCAAGAGTCTTCGGGCACTGGGATGTAAATAAATTTGCTCACTAAAATCATACCACCTAAAACCATAAAGTACTATCAGGCTCTTGACGTCTGTCGTCTTGTGCCTAGGATCACCATTTCTATCCCGACCAAGATAAATTGATTTTAAATTTTTTTAAAAATTTTAAAGGTTGCTTTACGTCACATCGACACAGATAGGTCTTATGGCGACGATGGGACAGGAAAGAGCTAGGAGTGGTAAGGAAGCGTCCATGGTATTAAGGTACAGCCCCAACATTTGCGTGGTTTGAAAATGGGAAACCAATGGAAACCATCTTCAGGGCTGCCGACAGTGGGGTTCGAACCCACTATCACCCGAAAACTGGATACTGGCCACACTTAAACGACTGCAGCTATCGAGATCGTTCGGGTAATTTTAATATAATCCAAAGTCTGTCTTGTAAGTATGTAAGATAACACTGGTATGCATTTTGTTGTCGGTATTTCACTATCTTGGTGGACATTTCCAAGCTGAGGTGACTCTCTGCTGTGTTTGAGGTTGCACGACTGAAACGTGGTGCAGTCTGTTGACTTATACGAATGATGGCAGATTTACCGGTAAGAAAATGGAATCCCTTTTTCAAGGCGAAATTCCGGTACCCCTGAGTTTCTAAAAATTGACAGCACTTCGAAGGATATAATTCTGCTAGAAGTCTGGATTTTGTCTCTAGCACCGCTTACCTTGGCATGAATTACGATGTGCAATACAATGGAGAGATTGGGACTTCAAAATTGCCCTGTAGGTTCCAGTGAATTAAAGTAATTGCAACTGCCTGTGGAGGATTTGATATATATGATATTACTTCTTAGTTCGTAGGTAAATGGTCAGAGTTGCTATATGAATGAATTACGAGCATCATGGTATGATTACCGACTGACTCACGGGATTTTAACTGAATACGGTTAATTCCTATGGACCTGACATAGGTGTTTACTTTTATCCGTAACAGTACACTTCCACTATATTTCACTTTGGATGGAAGACCCCATCCACCCCAATCGGGCAGTCTGCCTTCTTACCCTCTGAGAAAAATAAAGTATCTCTTGGAATGTTTTAACTTCTACGTTTATGATTAAGGCGTTATCTTCAAAGGCGTCAAAAATTAATAATAATAATTGTACCGGTTGGTACACCTATACGCCGCATATTTGAATGTTCCGCCTTAAATTACTTCCACCGGAAAAACTCTGAACTTTAACAACTGAATTAATTTAACAGTTCCTCAGAAGATGCCACCGTGTGTATTTCGATTTGTTGTTGTTTTTTTTGGTTGACCAAGAAGTGTGGACCTTCTCTGACAGATGTATCTACAAAAAAAAACTATGATCATGCACCCTGGTGCGAAGGGAATGGACTTTCTTGGAGAAATTTTGTATTCAGAAGTTTGGCTTTACTAAATTTTGTTCTTTATTTTTTTGGGTTGGCAATATTAAGCTTCCTTTCCGCCTGTTTTGAATTTAACCAATCCTAAATTTCTGTAATTAATTTCCCACCAATAAGGGGTTTCTTCATCGCTTTGTGTATAACTTTTTGCTGGTAGCCAATAAAACTTTGTGGGCGGGTCTTAATCATTCATGAAAAGTCTCGAATTTTCCGCGAGGGTATAAAAACTGCTGATTTTCTTGTCTCCGGGCCACTTCAACATCATCTTGCTTAGTGTATAGAAGCATAACAGGGGGCGGGTAGCGCCTCTTTCTTCGGGCAGCAGCTCTTCAACAAGGTAATGCCCGATTAACATCTTTCTTTCCTCCTTGCTAGCTCAGCAGTTTAACTCGCGGGGAAGGTTCGAAACCTTTAATATGTAACCAACCTTTTTTAAATGTAAATCCCATTTTAGTCTACGTAAAAACTACTACTCTCTTTAACTGTAAAGCGGGGATAGAGAGTGCCTTACCCTCTCGAGCTCCCCTTCATTTCGAAGTTGAGGTGACTACGTTTTCATAACCGTTTCTTCTCTTCCTTAATGTATTAAAGTTTTCTCATACGAGTCACTTCCCTAGCTTGGGATTAGCCCCTGTGTAATCGGCCGAGCGCCACTTAGGTTTTAAAACATGTATTTAGGAGTGCAATTTCACGCCTCCATCCCTTTTGCGTTTTGCACCATTTAAATTAACCTAGTATTTGCCCACTAAGGCCCAGTAGATTGGGTACGAGATACCCCTGTTTCTTTATAAGTTATGTCTTGATGGCAGTTTGTGTAATAGTCTGTTATTGCCTTTATAGGCTCGAAAGATCGAGAGCGGGTCAGCTCTTTTATGGTGTTGTGGTAAAAGTGCCTTAGAGAGGCTTGAGATGTGAAGTTGGGAGCAAGTGCTCCATGTAATGAGGGGTTTTCTGCCCTTTTGGTAATTTGTGGTTGTGAGCTGAGAGCTCAGACTTTGGGGCTCGTAGCCCAGAATTTGTAAAGTTGCATTGTACCTGATTGTTCTTTGTTATTTCACTTAGTGAAAATTGTTAAATGTTATCTGTTGAAAATATAACATTTATTTAAATTTTAAAATTCATCTTACGGACTTGTAGTTAGACCCATTCCAGCCCGCACCTTCTTTCACCTCTGCCTTCCACGGATAACTCCGTAACAATAATAATTGCACCGGCTGGTACACCTTTACGCCGCACATTTGAATTTTCCGCCTTAAAGTACTCCTCTACAGGAGAAACTCTGAACTTTAAAAACTGGATCAACTCATTAGTGTCTCAGAAGTCACTACAGTAAATGTTGTGATTACGAAGTTATTAGTACTGTGTGGAGTTCCACTTGTTTTGTTTTCCATTGATCAAGAAATGTGGACATTCTCTTATAGATGTCTCTACTAAAAACTATGATCATGCACCTGGTGCGAAGTGAAGGAACTTTTCTTGAAGATATTTTGTGCTCATAAGTTTTTCTATAACTAAATTTCGTTCTTTCATTGGTGGGTTGGCAATATTAATCTTTTCTTTCCGCCAGTTTTAAAGTTAGCCAGCCAATCAATTATTTCTGTAATTTTTGACCAATCGTGTCTTTCTTCTTCAATTTTGAAGTGTAACTTTTAGCCAGCCAATAAAAGCCTGTGGGTGTGGCTGTTTTATTCATGAAAGGTCTCAAATTTTCCTCGAGGGTATAAAAAATGCAGATTTTCTTGTCTCTCGGCCACATCATCAACAGTTAACTTAGTGTCTGGATGTGTAGCAGGAGGTGAGAAGCGCCTCTTTCTTCAGGCAGCAGTCTTCAGTAAGGTAATGGCCGCTTAACATCTTTATTTCTTGCTAGCTCAGCAGTTTAACCCGCGGGGAAGGTCCGAAACCTTTACCATGTAACCTATCTCTTAAACATGTAGAATTCTGTAAAAACTTCATATATCTCTAACTGTAAATCGGGGATAGAGATTGCTTTACCCTCTCGAGCTCCCCTTCATTTTGGATTTGAGGTGACTACGTTTTCGTAACCGTTTTTCTACTCTTCCTTAATGTGTTAAATTTATTCTGTATACGAGTCACCTCCATTGTTTGGGAATAGCCCCTGTTTCATCGGCCTGGTGCCTCGTAGGTTTTAAGAAGTTTCATGTGGGAGCGCAAATTCTCGCCTCCATTCATTTTGCATTTTGGGCCATTAACTTAACCTGTTATTTTTCTACTAAGGCCCAGTAGGTTGGGTACAAGATACCCCTGTTTCTTTGTAAGTGTGCCTTGAGGGCAGTAAATGGTAAAGTCTGTTGTGGCCTTTGATAGGCTCAGGACATTGAGAGCGGGTCAGCTCTTTTATTTGTGGTAAAAGTGCCTCAGAAAGGCTTGATATTCAAAGGTTCGAGCAAGTGCTAGATGTTATTAGGGGTTTTCTGCCCTTTGGTAAATATGTGGTTGTGAGCTGAGAGCTCAGAAATTGTAAAAAGTAGGGCTTGAGGCCCAGATTGTTAAATTGTCTCTAAATCTTGGCTTTCCTGGTCTTGTACCTGGTTTGACTTGTTACTTGTTGAAATTTTATGTGAAAATTAAGTTTTGATATTTCCGAAAATATAACCTTTAATGCAATTTTAATTCATATCTCAGCTTTGTGGATAGACCCATTCCAGCCCGCAACTTCTTTCACCTCTGCATTCCACGGGTAACCCCGTAACAAGTGGTAGCAGAGCGTGGTTGAATGGGTCTCAATTAAGCCCCTTTCGACGGCTACACATTGCACTTAATTTGAACTCTAACAATTTTCTCAATTGCTGGAATTTTCCTTCCTATTTTTCTAAATTTGTCAAGCTTTTGCCATCATGTCCGGCCCTCGCGAAGTCCTCCATCCCGGCTATATGCACAAGGAGGAATTGATTTATGAATTAACCATTAGAAATGTTCAATCTGGAGGCACGGTTGCGGCCGATACCACCAAACTTAAGGATTCCCTTGATTTGCCAGTTAGTATCCGTTAGTACGCACGTAGTCGTCCGATATCGTAATCGCGCGTAATCGCTGCCTTGTTCCGTGGAACAGCTTAAAGCAGCAGCGACAGATGGCAGCCAGGAGTGTCCTGAGTTGAGTACTGCCAGTCCTATTTCAGTTCAAGCATCTAGTACATTAAAACATAAAATAAAATCAGTGCCTTCAATTAAGGTCAAAAATTATAGGGGAGGCTTCAGAATGTTACAGGTGGCAATATCCGCACAAAATTATTATTATTATTATTATTATTATTATTGTCAACTGATGGCGACAAGTAAATCTATATATATAAAATAAGAGTTTTGTCTGTACATTGCTCAGAATTTGAAAAGAATGCTATTTTTGTATCGGTCATGTTCACAATAACAAGAAAATGCATTTTTTACATTTCCGTAATTTCTGTCTGTCTGTCTGTCTGTCTGTATGTATGTACACGCATCACGAGAAAACGGTTGAAGAGAATTTGATGAAAATCGGAATGTAAAGTCGGGTGATGAACCGCTACAATCTAGGCTATAACTTATTTTAATCACGCTGAGTGAAATGGTAGTTTAGGGGAAGCCTGAAATTTAATTCTCAAATATTTATGTTTTTATTGGTCGTGTCTTAATGAAAATCGGTAGACAAACATGTGAAATAAGTCGCTACAATATAGGCTATACACGCTGAGAAAAATGGTAGTTTAGGGGAAGGCCTAAAATTTAATTGTCAAACATTTATTGTATTCGTGGTCGTATCTTCTCGAAAATTGGTATGCAAAGTCTGGGAATAGGTCACTATAATCTAGGCTATCAATAATGTAATTCACACTGAGTGAAATGGTAGTTTAGGGGAAGGCCTGAAATGTAATCTATATATAAAATAAGTGTTTTGCCTGTACATTGCTCAGAATTTGAAATGAATGGTATTTCTGTATCTGTCATGTCTACAGTAACAAGGAAATGCATTTTTTTACTTTCCCGTAATTTCTGTCTGTCCATCTATATGTATGTATGTATGTATGTATGTACACGCATCAAGAGGAAACGGCTGAAGAGAATTTAATGAAAATCGTCATGTAATGTCGGGTGATGATCCACTACAATCTAGGCTATAAATTATTTTATTCACGCTGAGTGAAATGGTAGTTTAGGGGAAGGCCTGAAATGTAATTCTCAAATAAGTTATTTATGTCATTAGTAGTCGTATAGATAAATCTATATATATCAATCTCACAGCTGCGCGCCCCTAACCACACGGCCAACTCGCCTGGTCGTACCGACTGAAACAGCCTGCCTGTATATTGGCGGGAAGTAGTATGCCATTCCTCTGGTTCATACATTTTCTGATATATCTGGTTTGTAACACATTGGTTCATCATAGTATTCGAGCTATTCAATCCCTACTCGGAGGCACTGATTGGAATGAGTAGTGTGCATGTTTAACGGAATAATGACAGAGGAGTGTTCACGGCAGTCTGCGACCTGGTTATTCCAGCTCTGGAACTTCGGACTCTTAGATCGGCACCGTAGTACTGTTCGTTGAAAGTGAGAAAGTTTGCGGTGTTTCATTTGATCGAGTATTTTATATGACAACATTGGTTTCAATCGCTACATTCCTACTGACGTTTTTATAATGACCTATGTTGGATTAAGTTAGGAAAACCACCAAGTCAGTCTTTCTGAGAATCCCGTAGCGAAGCACGGGTACATCAGCTAGTTTATAATAATATCTTGAACTATTTTCTAGTTTGGATTGTTAGTGTCAACGTATTCTTGTTGAAGAAAGACGTTCGTCCTTGTTTGCCAGTGGCACTGTGCTGTTGATTGCGTATGCAGACGTAAGAGAGCATAATTAAATGGAAGCACGCCTAGAATTTGGCAAGCTCCCTTAGAGTTGAACAAAGTAGTGGGCTAATTATAAATCTTTTGGCATTGTCTGTTTCCCTTAAGTCTTTCACTAACACCCCGGAGTAACCAAAAAAAAAAAGTGAATTTCAAACTAGGACAGTGGCACAATAGTTTCACTTCCTTTTCTTCTTCTTCTTCAGTATGATTAGTTCCGCTGACACGCGGGGTCGCTAATGCGGATCAGTCTCCTCAATCAATCAATCAATCAATCAATCAATCAATCAATCAATACTGATCTGCATTTAGGGCAGTCGCCCAGGTGGCAGATTCCCTATCTGTTGCTTTCCTAGCCTTTTCCTAAATGATTTCAAAGAAATTGGAAATTTATTGAACATCTCCCTTGGTAAGTTATTCCAATCCCTAACTCCCCTTCCTATAAATGAATATTTGCCCCAGTTTGTCCTCTTGAATTCCAACTTTATCTTCATATCGTGATCTTTCCTACTTTTATAAACGCCATTCAAACCTATTCGTCTACTAATGTCATTCCACGCCATCTCTCCGCTGACAGCTCGGAACATACCACTTAGTCTAGCAGCTCTTCTTCTTTCTCTCAATTCTTCCCAACCCAAACATTGCAACATTTTTGTAACGCTACTCTTTTGTCGGAAATCACCCAGAACAAATCGAGCTGGTTTTCTTTGGATTTTTTCCAGTTCTTGAATCAGGTAATCCTGGTGAGGGTCCCATACACTGGAACCATACTCTAGTTGGGGTCTTACCAGAGACTTATATGCACTCTCCTTTACATCCTTACTACAACCCCTAAACACCCTCATAACCATGTGTAGAGATCGGTACCCTTTATTTACAATCCCATTTATGTGATTACCCCAGTGAAGATCTTTCCTTATATTAACACCTAGATACTTACAATGATCCCCAAAAGGAACTTTCACCCCATCAACACAGTAATTAAAACTCAGGACTTTTCCTATTTGTGAAACTCACAACCTGACTTTTAGCCCCGTTTATCAACATACCATTGCCTGCTGTCCATCTCACAACATTTTCGAGGTCACGTTGCAGTTGCTCACAATCTTGTAACTTATTTATCACTCTATAGAGAATAACATCATCCGCAAAAAGCCTTACCTCCGATTCCACTCCTTTACTCATATCATTTATATATATAAGAAAACATAAAGGTCCGATAACACTGCCCTGAGGAACTCCCCTCTCAACTATTACAGGGTCAGACAAAGCTTCACCTACTCTAACTCTCTGAGACCTATTTTCTAGAAATATAGCAACCCATTCAGTCACTCTTTTGTCTAGTCCAATTGCACTCATTTTTGCCAGTAGTCTCCCATGATCCACCCTATCAAATGCTTTAGACATGTCAATCGCGATACAGTCCATTTGACCTCCAGAATCCAAGATATCTGCTATATCTTGCTGGAATCCTACAAGTTGAGCTTCAGTGGAATAACCTTTCCTAAAACCGAATTGCCTTCTATCGAACCAGTTATTAATTTCACAAACATGTCTAATATAATCAGAAAGAATGCCTTCCCAAAGCTTACATACAATGCATGTCAAACTTACTGGCCTGTAATTTTCAGCTTTATGTCTATCACCCTTTCCTTTATACACAGGGGCTACTATAGCAACTCTCCATTCATCTGGTATAGCTCCTTCGACCAAACAATAATCAAATAAGTACTTCAGATATGGTACTACATTCCAACCCATTGTCTTTAGTATATCCCCAGAAATCTGATCAATTCCAGCCGCTTTTCTAGTTTTCAACTTTTGTATCTTATTGTAAATGTCATTGTTATCATATGTAAATTTTATTACTTCTTTGGCCTTAGTCTCTTCCTCTATCTCGACATTATCCTTGTAACCAACAATCTTTACATACTGCTGACTGAATACTTCGGCCTTTTGAAGATCCTCACATACACACTCCCCTTGTTCATTAATTATTCCTGGAATGTCCTTCTTGGAACCTGTTTCTGCCTTAAAATACCTATACATACCCTTCCATTTTTCACTAAAATTTGTATGACTGCCAATTACGCTTGCCATCATGTTATCCTTTTTTTTTTTTTTTGCTAGGGATTTTACGTCGCACCGACACAGATAGGTCTTACGGCGACGATGGGATAGGAAAGGCCTAGGAGTTGGAAGGAAGCGGCCGTGGCCTTAATTAAGGTACAGCCCCAGCATTTGCCTGGTGTGAAAATGGGAAACCACGGAAAACCATCTTCAGGGCTGCCGATAGTGGGATTCGAACCTACTATCTCCCGGATGCAAGCTCACAGCCGCGCGCCTCTACGCGCACGGCCAACTCGCCCGGTCATGTTATCCTTAGCTTCCTTCTTTGCTAGATTCAATTTTCTAGTAAGTTCCTTCAAGTTCTCCTTACTTCCACAGCTATTTCTAACTCTATTTCTTTCCAGTCTGCACCTCCTTCTTAGTCTCTTTATTTCTCTATTATAATAAGGTGGGTCTTTACCATTCCTTACCACCCTTAAAGGTACAAACCTGTTTTCGCATTCCTCAACAATTTCTTTAAACCCATCCCAGAGTCTGTTTACATTTTTATTTACCGTTTTCCACCGATCATAGTTACTTTTTAGAAACTGCCTCATACCTGCTTTATCAGCCATATGGTACTGCCTAACAGTCCTACTTTTAAGACCTTCCTTTCTATCGCATTTATTTTTAACTACCACAAAAACAGCTTCATGATCACTAATACCATCTATTACTTCAGTTTCCCTATAGAGCTCATCTGGTTTTATCAGCACCACATCCAGGATATTTTTCCCTCTGGTTGGTTCCATCACTTTCTGAATCAGCTGTCCTTCCCATATTAACTTATTTGCCATTTGTTGGTCATGCTTCCTGTCGTTCGCATTTCCTTCCCAATTTACATCTGGCAAATTCAGATCTCCCGCTACAATCACATTTCTTTCCATGTCGTTTCCCACATAGCTTACTATCCTATCAAATAATTCCGAATCCGCATCAGTGCTACCCTTTCCCGATCTGTACACTCCAAATATATCAAGTTGCCTATTATCTTTAGAAATGAGCCTTACACCTAGAATTTCATGTGTCTCATCTTTAACTCTTTCGTAGCTTACAAATTCTTCTTTCACCAGAATGAAAACTCCCCCTCCCACCTTTCCTATCCTATCTCTACGATACACACTCCAGTGCCGTGAGAAAATTTCTGCATCCATTATATCATTTCTCAGCCATGATTCAACTCCTATTACAATATCTGGTAAATATATATCTATTAAATTACTTAATTCTATTCCTTTCTTTACAATACATCTACAGTTCAGCACTAACAATTTTATGTCATCCCTACTTGATTTACAGTTCCTTGTTCCCTTATCACCGCTCCCTAGGCCATCCCGTTTCCCTGAATGTACCTCCCTATTACCCTTCCAAACAAATTTCCTAACTTATACGTACCACTGCGGTTTAAATGAAGGCCATCCGAGCGCAGATCCCTATCTCCTACCCACCCATTAGGATCTAGAAATTTCACTCCCAGTTTCCCACATACCCACTCCATAGTCTCATTTAAATCCCCAATCACCCTCCAGTCAGTATCCCTCCTACACAGTATTCCACTAATAACAATCTCCGCTTTCTTAAACTTCACCCGTGCTGCATTTACCAGATCCCACACATCTCCAACTATGTTGGTACTTATATCAGCTTGCCTTACGTTGTTGGTACCAACGTGAAACACTACCACCTTCTCCTTCCCCTCCTCCCTCTCTTCTACTTTCCTCAACATCTGCCTCAACCTAATTCCTGGATAACATTCTACCCTGGTTCCCTTTCCTCCACACACTTTCCCCACGTGTCTAACGATGGAATCCCCCATGACCAGAGCCTCAACCCTACCCACCTCATTTGATCCCCTCCCCTCCTGGTCAGCCCTATCTTTCCTGATAGCTGCAGAAGCTACTTCCTCCTCCCTTTTCTCCTTCCCATAACTCTGTTCCACCTGTCTTTTCCTATCCTCTACTCTACATTTCCCTTTCCTACCTTTTCCCTTCCTCCTACTTCCATGCATCTCAGCAACAGTTCCCTGTCCCTCATCTTCCCTCTGTTGCTCTACCTGGAGTGACTCGTACCGATTTCGCACAGACACCTGTCCTGAATTGGGAACATGCATCATTTTCAATAATATTTTTTTTGAAAAGTACACCAATGAAATAGTATGTAAACGTATTACATTGTGGTATGTTGCCTTGTTTTCTACCATTAAAAAAATATTTAATAGTGCCTTTCCGCAAGGCGAGTGAAACGGCCTCTGACGTAAGCGGCGCGCTGTGACGTCACGATCCAGTACCGCATGGAGCTCTACCAGCCGTTGTGCATCAGCCGTTGCTAAAAGCCGATTGTTTATTATTCATGATCGCGAATAACTTCAAAATGACAGAAGGAAGGTTCAAAACAGCACAATCAGACAATCTATCACGTGTAGATGTCATCATTCTTGAAAAATAGTGACTTTTGTGGCCGCAGAATTTCGCGGATAAGAAACAAGTTTGTAAGTGGCGTCTTTTATATACGTGCAATGTACTGTAACCCATAGTATTAGGATAACAACTGAACCTGGATAGATATCACATCACTTTCAACATTTCCTTCTAGAATGATTCCCCTATTAAAGAATAACATTACATTTTCGGGCTTTCAGCATTAGTAAAGTAAGAAATCGGATTTCAGCACTAACATAAACATATAGGTAGCATTATAGTACTAGTCCGCTTCTGTGGTGTAGTGGTTAATGTGTGCCACTCCCGGAGGCCCGGTTTCGATTCCCGGCTCTGCCATGAAAGTTGAAAACAAATAGTACGAGGGCTGGAACGGGGTCTACTCAGCCTCGGGAGGTCAACTGAGTAGAAGGGTTTCGAATCCCACCTCAGCCATCCTCGAAGTGGTTTTTCGTATTTTCCTACTTCTCCTCCAGGCACCTAAGGCCACGGCCGTTTCCTTCCCTCTTCCTTGTCTATCCCTTCCGATCCTCCCATCCTCCAACAAGGCCCCTGTTGAGCATAACAGGTGAGGCCTCCTGGGCGAGGTAATGGCCCTCCTCACCAGTTTCATCACCATACTCAAAGTCTCACGTTCCAGGACACTGCCCTTGAAGTGGTAGAGGTGAAATCCCTCGCTGAGTCCGAGAGAAAACCAACCCTGAAGGATAAACTGATTAAGAAAGAAGGAAAGAAAGAAAGAAAGAAAGATCATAGTACTATAGGGCTATAATCTATGATTCCAAAAAATATATATATTTATGGTTGGAACAACTGGCCTACCCACTTCCGGGGCCCATGAAAGAGAATTAAATATCTTTGTGGAGGGAAAAAGTTAAACATGATAAAGGTAAATATGACTTCATCTAGTTTTCACAAGTCGGGCTGAGTGGTTCAGACGGTTGAGGTGCTGGCCTTCTGACCCCAACTTGGCAGGTTCGATCCTGGTTCAGTCCGGTGGTAGTTGAAGGTGCTCAAATACGTCAGCCTCGTGTCGGTAGATTTACTGGCACGTAAAAGAACTCCTGCAGGACAAAATTCCTGCACATCGGCGTCTCCGAAAATCGCAGAAGTAGTTAGCGGGGCGTGAAGCCAGTAACATTAATTACATTTGGCTTTTAACAAGCTGAGCATATCAGGAAAGAAAAGTGTCCTGGTGACATTTTAGTCGCTCAATACAGGAATGGCTTTGGGTGCTGTGACTTTAATTTTTTTTAATTTTTTTTTTTGCTGTTTGCTTTACGTCACACCGTCACATAATGGCGACGATGGGACAGGAAAGGCCTAGGAATGGGAACAAAGCGGCCGTGGCCTTAGGTACAGCCTCAGCATTTGCCTGGTGTGAAAATGGGAAACCACGGAAAACCATCTTCAGGGCTGCCGGCAGTGGGGTTCAAAACCCACTATCTCCCGGATGCGAGCTCGCAGCTGCGCGCTCCTAACCGCACGGCCAACTCGCGCTGTATTTTTACCCTTCGGTTTATTGACTTGGCTTGTATAACCTAAATCTTAGGCTAAGTTGGATTATATTTTAAACACCTACATCACTATTTTCACCTGTGTGCAATTATGTTATTTATTTCATTAATATTATGATAAGTATTATAATTGAGCATTGTTAACTTATAAGACTCCAACAGACAAGCATTGGTTTTGTGTAGAGTTATACATTTGTTAAATTCACGTCGTTTCCTTTCATGATGTACACGCCTATTCTTTGTTACATTATAGGGTATTTAGATGTAGCCTAAATTTCTTTACCAATTAAGCTCTTCAATAAAGACATACATAACTGTCCCATGCCAAGATATATTGGTAGAATTAGAGCTGTCAAAATGGTTCATAACCCCTTTGATTTATTATCTTGACATGGATCACCCAAAACATAGGTTAGGTTTGGAGAATACTTTAATAATCAGCATTATTTAATGCACCGTTTATTACTTTCATATTCCAAGATGTAATTGAAGCATTTAAATAAAGCATCATACATTAAAATTTAAAGTTTTACCACTACAACAGCTGACGTGGAAAAGTGATTTGAAAATTCAAACAAATTCATCTTACGTTAAAATCTTTAAAAAAATAAACTGTAGACTTTTCCGATATATCACCAGCATTTCTCCAGCTCGCCAAAATCCATTTCTCCCTAGTTTTAGCGTCTTTGGAACGTTTATAAACAATTTGTTTGGGATGGTATGCGATGTGCTATTGCACATCGGAACTCTACACCATTTATAAGTTTTCTGCCTCACTGTCTGCGCAGGATTCATTTTAAGTCTAAAATATACCACTCAGATTATTATCCAATGTATAGACCTCGAATTTAACCATACTAGACACTAACGTAAAGTAGAAATACGCGAAGTGTATCCTGCTTCTCACAGCACACTACGTGTTATTTCGTCTGCTAATTCAGTCAACCTGTACGATGACGTCAGGCCAATGAGATCGCGTACTTGCGTGACATGACATTTTCGTAGATTTTTATCATCTTTGGAGTTATTATTTGTACATTCTGATCACATTTTTGAATTCTGCATGCAATTTTGTATCAGATTAGCATATTGTTAATTAAAACCCCGGATCATGCATGTTCCCTATTCTGATCCTGAATAGAGCCTTTGGCCTGCAATCTCCTTCCCCTTAGAACATTAGACCACCTGTCTTCTACAACTCCTCCCTTTCCTTCCCCTCCCTCTTGTACACCTACTGTAACCTGTACATTGTTTGAGGGAGTCCTATCTTCCTTCCTGTCTTCTGTGAGAATCCTAATTATCTCCCTCAAACTTTCCAACTCCTCCCTCATACCCCTCAACGCCTCACCACACCCACAATAAGTACAGGTAGATCTCAATGGAGAGCTTTCCTCTCTTCCTTAGCGACGCCATGTCATTATTTTGAGGGGTATAGGGGTTGCACGTGACGTTTTAGTTGTTTGTGATTTGAGATAACACATTCCCTACTTCCTCCTTCCGTTCCCGAGAGACAGTAGCGGAAATTGGGGGGGGGGGCGAGTGGGGGAGGGAAATCGCACTCCCCACTTTTTGGAGAAAACATTACATTTTTATTAAATTTTTGCCGCCTGGAAATAGTAATTGTAGGAATTAATAACAATGAATTTTACAAGCCCTATTGTCTTATCAGCTAATACGTTCCTTTATTTTCTTTAATTATTAAGAAACCCAGGTACTTTTTGTTGTCTATAAATTTGTTTTCCCCCTCCACCGCCTCCTCTCTTCTAATCCCCAGTCGCCATTACTGCCGAGAGGAGGTAGGCCACATATCTAATAGGCTTCTTCCCACGTAATCTTCTTCTCTCCTTATGACGTGACCAAATCATCTTCGCCTTGACTCGTGGATATTGTCTTTAACCCAGGATCGGTCCCGCTGTTAGAAAAAATCTAACATCAGTAGTTTTTTCGTCGTCATATTGTTTACGCCTTGATCAGCAGGTAGATCTCAATGGAGAGCTTTCCTCTCTTCCTCAGCGACGCCATGTCATCATTTTGAGGGGTATAGGGGTTGCACGTGACGTTTTAGAACATTCCGAATTGGACATCACCCCCATATTATTTGGCATCTAGTCGCGGGATTGCTCATGGTAGTGCTGTGTTATGTTATTTCTAACGACGCGACCTACGGCGGCACAATGTTTCTGTTTACAGTGTAGTGACGTATTTGTAAGGAACTGTGTAGGTACCAAAGGGGCTGCCTGGCCGAGGCGGTAAAGGCGTACTCGGTTCGCCCGGAAGGACGTGGGTTCGAATCTCCGTCAGGAAGTCGTAAAATTTAAGAAACGAGATTTCCACTTCCGGAGGTGCACATGGCGCTGAGGTTCACTGAGCCTACACCAAAAGTGAGTACCAGGTTAATTCCTGGAGGGAAAGGCGGCCGGACGTAGAGCTAACCACTAAACCCCATGAAGTGCCGAGGTTACGGATAGTGGAAGCCTTTACCTTCCACCCCTTCAAGGGCCTTCATGGCTTGTACGGAGATGACTTTGCTTTTTACTTTTTTGTGTAGGTACCGAAGATAATGATTAAAGTTCATAATTTTCATGTTCCGTATTGATGACAATATAATTATTGTAGAAAAATGCGGTAATACACCTTACCAATCTATATATATAAAATAACTTGTCCTGACTGACTGACTGACTGACTGACTGATTCATCATCGCCGAGCCAAAACTACTGGACATAAAGAGGTGAAATTTTGGGGATATATTCATATTAAGACGTAGGTGCTCGCTAAGAGAGGATTTTTGGATATTCCTTCACTAAGGGGGTGAAAACGGGGGTGAAATTTTAAAATGAGTTGCTCTATATCTCAAAACTTTAAAAGTTTACAGATGTAAAAATTGGTATTTAGAATCTTCTTTAAAAATAAGGAAACACGTATTTTTTTGTTTTCAGAAAATCCCAATAGGAGGGGTGAAAAAGGGTGAAAATGGGGAACAATGGGTTGAATGCCTTTAATCAGGATACCGGTACCTATATCTCAGAAGCTGACGATATTACAGACCTGAAAATTGGTATTTTTGATCTCTTTTAAAAATAAAGAAACACGTAATTTTTTGTTTTTGGAAAATCCAATTAATGGGAGGGTGAAAAGGGGGTGAATTTTTAAAATGAGTTGCTCTATATCTCAAAACTTTAAAAGTTTGCAGATGTAAAAATTGGTATTTAGAACCTTCATTAAAAATAAAGGAACACGTATTTTTTTTTTGTTTTCGGAAAATCGCAATAGGAGGAGTGAAAAGGGGCTAAAAAGTGGTTGAATGCCTTTAATGAGGCTACTTATATATCAGAAACTGAAGATATTACAGACCTGAAAATTGGTGTTTGGGATCTCCGTTAAAAATAAAGAAACACGTATTTTTTTGTTTCTGGAAAATCCAATTTAGGGGGGGGGGGGTGAAAAGGGAGTAATATTTTAAAATGAGTGTATCTATCTCAAAATTTTTAAAGGTTATATATGTGAAAATTGGTATTTAGAATCTCCTTTAAAAATAAACAAGCACACGTGTTTTTTCGTTTTTGGAAAATCCAAATATTGGGGGGTAAAAAGGAGGGAGGGTAAATTTTTTTAAAATGAGTGTGTATACATCTTAAAACTTTAAAATTTACATATGTAAAAATTGGTAGTTAGAATCACCTCTAAAAATAAAGGAAAACGTATTTTTTGTTTCCTGTAAATCCCAATAGGAGGGGTGTAAAAGGGTGAAAAATGGGTTGAATGCCTTTAATGAGGATACATATATCTCAGAAACGAAAGATATTACAGAACTGAAAATTTGTATATGGGATCTCTTTTAAAAATAAAGAAACACGTATTTTTTTTAGTTTTGGAAAATCCAATTAATGGAGGTTAAACAGGAGTGACAAATTGGGTGAATTTTTGAAAGACTATATCTACAGAATATCTTGGAAAAGTAAAATGTTACAGACGTAAAAAGTGGGTGTTTGTAATCTCCTGTAAATCTAAAGAAACATAGGTGATTTGTGTTTGGAAACTCCACTTAAGGGAAACTCAAAAGGGGTGAAATTTTAAAATGAGAATTTTTACAGTTTATCTCAAAAAGCTTAACATGTTACAGAAGTGAAAAATGGTATTTTTTATCTCTATTAAACATAAAGAAACGTGTCTTTTTAGCTTTCGGAAATACCACTTGGGTGGAGGGGGGGGGGGTAAAAGTGACTGAAAAAGGTGTTGAATTCTTTTAATTAGGCTACTGATATCTCAAAAATGAAGATGTTACAGACGTGAAATTTGATATTTGCAATCTGCTTTAAAAATAAAGAAACACGTATTCTCGGAAAATCCAATGAAGGGGGGGGGGGTGAAAGAATTGAAAAATTAATTGAATTAATTGAATGAGAATACATACATCTAATAAAAACTAAAGTTGTTACAGACGTCAAAATTCGTATTTGGATCTCCTTTAAAAACAAAGAAAAACGCGTTTTGGGCGGAAACCATCTTGGAGGGCGGGAGTGTAAAGGAGTTGAATCCCTTTCATGAGGACACATAAATCAAAAACTGAAGAAGTTAGAGTCGTGATAATTGGTATTTAGAAGATCCTTTACTATTAAAGAAACAAGTATTTTTTGAGGGAAAATTCACTTAGGGGGGGGGGGGAGAGTAGTGTGAAATGAAGTGAAAAAAGAAAATTATTTTTATGGGGATACTTATATCTCAAAACTGAAGGTAATAGACGTGAACATTGGTGTTTGAAATCTTCTTTAAACATAAGAAACAAGCCTTCTTTTAATTTTTTTTGGGGGGGGGGGGTGAGCCGGTAAATAAACTTAACGGCGGTGGGGTGTAGAAGGAGGTGAGACCAATTGATTTTACTGTTCTTAATGTACTTATAAGGATCCTCGGCAGCGCGCCGGCCTCTCACAGCTGGGTTCCGCGGTTCAAATCCCGTTCACTCCATGTGACATTCGTGCTGGACAAAACGGAGGCGGGACAGGTTTTTCTCCGGATACTCCGGTTTTCCTGTCATCATCCATTCCAGCAACACATAATAATAATAATAATAATAATAATAATAATAATAATAATAATAATAATAATAATAATAATAATAATAATAATAATGTTCCGGACCGTCGTCAAATGTGCGGACCGCGCTGGAAACGGCTCCTGGACGGGTAATGACTAAGAAGGCAGTCCGGCCGCGGGTTCAGTGCCTTCTAGGTACCCAATATGACACCACGCCGGATCTCCTGAAGGATTTTATCCATATTAAAAATGATTATAGGAAAAGATGGCAAAGATTTACGGACCCAACTGACCGGGAGGAATACCTGAGCCTAGCCCGGGAAGTACGAAATTGATTGCTGGAAAAGAAGATTGAAAAATGGGAGGAAACATGCCGTAATCTAATAGAAAACGAGTCAGATCGGGAATTTTGGTGGGTTCTCGCAGAAAACGAGTCAGACCGCGAATTTCGGCGGATTATATATCTAAAACAATAAGCATTCAATTATAAATTTCAGTATAATACCGTAGCGAAGCACGGGTATCTTGCTAGTACAATATAAAATTAAAACTTCAAATTATTTTAATCATAGTACTAGTTTCGGCCATCATCAGCCATAAGATCTTAAACTTAAAAACTAAGTGGCCATACGTATAACAAAAATAGGCAGCATAATACTTGAAAATATTTCTGATCTATTATTCAGTATACACTAAAATAAGTCATAAGGATGTAACACAACACTTGACAGTGACTTACTGTATTTTAGTGTGTACTGAATACTAGATCAGAACTATTTTCAATTATTATGCTATCTTTTTTTTTGTTACATGTATGGCCAATTAGTTTTTAAAGTGTTATAGCTGATGATCGCCTAATATCAATAGGCCGAAATTAGTACCATGATTAAAATAAACTGAAGTATTAATTTTATATTGATTAGGCGGATTACCTCATTTATCTACAATAATCACAGATAATGATACAACTTCTTGAGAATACTGTACATGCTGTGCGTTGAACAGTACCGAAATTAGGACTACAGACGAAATATTGTCGAGAGAAGCTGATCCTGCAGTGTAGGGGTAGCGTGCTTGCTTCTTACTCGGAGGCCGCGAGTTCGATTCCCAGCCAGGTCAAGGATTTTTGTCTGTATCTGAGGGCTGGTTCGAGGTCAACTCAGCCTACGTGATTACAGTTGAGGAGCTATGTGACGATGAGATGGCTGCTCCGGCCTAGAAAGCCGAGAATAACGGCCGAGAGAATTCGTCGTGCTGACCACACGACACCTCGTAATCTGCAGGTCTTCGGGCTGAGCAGCGATCGCTCGGTAAGCCAAGGCCATTAGGGGCTGTTGTATCATGGAGTTTGGTTTGGTTTGGTGTCCGAGAGAATATTCCATACGCTTCTGCGGGCATGAAGATCTGATGAGAAGAATTCAGGACTACTGATTATGATTTTGATTCTGGGGAGTTCATATCCTTAATATTATGTGTTAATTTTATGAATAAAATGGATGATCAGCCTATGATATTTTTATTCGTGTGTGTTCGTATGTAGGCATATTAGTTTCATTTTCAGGTATAATTTTGGCATACGCTTTCTTTTTCAGGTGGTCTATCAAGTTGTTTATTCATAACATAGTTTCAACATTAAATCATTAAATCAGCTTATGAATTTTTCCAGAATGTGTACATTTTTATTTATGATTTCGGGAAAAGTTATACAAAATTGGAGAATATACTTAATGATTTTTTTGAAGAATGAAAATAAGAAGACAAAACAGAATTGGATAATTATTTAAGAAGAATACCGTGTTAAATACGATCTATACGTGCGGCGGATGGCGTGACGACAGACAGCGCGAGCAGTCGTGGGTTAACGCTGATCGCTTTTAATCATTCCCGGTTATTTCTAATTATATTCTTCTTTTACCCACCGCATGCTCATCGCAGCATTTTCATTTCTTCGGAGGTTTTGTAATTTGCCCTGTTTCCAAACCATAAGTTAAAGCAGGACGAGCCATACTTTTGTAAAGAGAACACGTGAAATTTGATAGGTGGAAATAACTATAATAAGCAGTGCTGTTTTTTGTAAGAAAAAAAAGGAGGGGGGGGGGGTGGTACTCACCCGAACTTCATAATAAACTGAATCTCACACTTCATTCATATCTCGAGATGTACCGTCGTCTTCTCTTCCAAAGTACTAATTTTACTATTGACTCACTCATGAAATTTTCACTTCCAGCTGTTTATCTGGTCCTAAACTTGTAATATATTGGCACATCTTACAACGTAACATTTTATTTTTCGCATAAAGCAATTCGTTTTCTGTAGAAGAAACAATTTTTCTGAGTTAATGCCCAACAATCGGGTCCATCATATTCAGAATTGTATGTCTCTTGAACTGCCCTAAATCTATCGGTACTTGCGATGTTTTGTTCACATTCACTTGATTAACTGTTCGCACGCTGAGGAAAATTTCAAAAATCGTCACGCTTTCTTCTGTTACGCACTAGTACAAAATAATTAGTTTTTCATGTCACTTCTTTAACTTGCGAACCACGTGCACCCCTTGTTCCTACTAAATAACTATGAATTCGCTTGCCCTGGCAGCAAAAACAATTGTTTATTATTTAAAAACAACGAAAACAGTTATATTTAAACACACATTCACCCCTGATTAACTATGACGGTAAGCTATTTACCTGTTGTTTGTTGCTACGTTGTCATTAACGGCACTTGTGCAATACGGATACAGTTAGATTGTCCTACATAAGAACAGTTCGTTTGCAGTAGGGTGAGGAAACATACTTCCCTCTCCACTCTATTATATTCCAGGAGCCAAAAATATGGAAGGATATGAAAGATAAAAATATATATTACCCCTTTCCTTTAACTACCAACTGACGACTCGAAATGGTTAATAGGACAAGAATGATAATTTTAGAACAGCAATTTGCAAAAACTTCAATCATGTGTTCCGCCTCTTTGGTGTAGTGGTTAGTGTGATTAGCTGCCACCCTTGGAGGCCCGGGTTCGATTCCCAGCTCTGCCACGAAATTTGAAAAGTGGTACGAGGGCTGGAATGGGGCTCACTAAGCCTCGGGAAGTCAACTGAGTAGAGGGGGATGGGGTTCGATTCCCTCCTCAGCCATCCTCAAAGTGGTTTTCCGTGGTTTCCCACTTCTCTTCCAGGTAAATGCCGGGATAGTACCTAAGGCCGCGGTCGCTTCCTTTCCTCTTCCTTGTCTATCCCTTCCAATCTTCCCATCCCCCTACAAGGCCCATGTTCAGCATAGCACGTGAGGCCGCCTGGGCGAGATACTGGTCTTCCCCCCAGTTGTATCCACGACCCAAAGTCTCACGCTTCAGGGCACTGCCTTTGAGGTGGTAGACGTGGAATCTCTCGCTGAGTCCGAGGGAAAAATCAACCCTGGAGGGTAAACGGATTAAGAAAGAAAGAAAGAAAGAAAGAAAGAAAGAAAAAGACGCATTGTATCTATAGAAACGTAACAAAAACGGACAAACAAACTTATTTTAAGCCATACGCCAACAATTCATACGAAATGTGCTTTATCCTTTCCAAAAAAGGTGCCGGTGCAACATACCATTGAGTACCACCACAAAAGCACTGATAATAAGGATTACTGTAAAATGCATGTATCAACAAATTTTTGGGGTACAGTAAACAAATAGTCTCTCCTCCGAAGATAAAGGGCGTATTCTATTCTTCTGTTCATCAAACGAACCGCGTACAAGTATGTGGAAGGAATGCTAGACTTGTCTGGGGTCTTGTGGACGATGTACCAGGTCTCACAATAATCGAATAACTGAGGGACTAGACAGAGTACTTTCTCGACTAGTAATCATTACCGAAGTACATAATTTCAAACGTTGAAAGAACGAGAATGTATATTGAAAGGTGAATAAAAAGAGAAGAAGAATGACTCGGTTAATTTAACGCGCAGAAATGAGGTTTCACTGCTCGCTGAAGATGAAGATTAAGTTACAAAGTGAATCAGATGGAGAAAAACTCGATCGGTAGCAAAAAACGAGATGTGAGGTACGTTATAATGAATATATTTGACATTAGGGGATCAACTGCTTTGAAAGAAAATTGGATGTCAAGCAAGGAAGTTAGAGGAACTGTACTCATAAAATAAGAATAGCGTAGAATTGAATTAAGGAAAAAAAGAATATATAAAGGCAGGCAATAATATCGAGAGAGAAACTCAGCGAATAAACGTCACTGAAATTGAAAACAAAGGTACTTAAATGATATTTGACTTTTTTCCAACAATAAATAAGCGTTCTTGACCTAAAATTCTTGGTGTACGTTACACGAAAATTCTGAACACTGTAGTTGATTAAGCTTAAAGTTAAAGTATGGCAGAGTCCGATACCGTAGAATGCTGGAATCTGAGACGTGCATCAGTGATTCCTAGACGTTTCGTCCACAGACAATCATGTCATTTACCATTTCACTTACCCGCTTCGTTCTTTGCCGTTTTCTTCTCTAATAATCAGTCAACACACATTTTAGTCCGGCTTCCAAATTTTCGTCTATTTTTGTCGATGTTTTAATTGTTTAGTTTGTCAATAATTGCGCAATAGATTTCAAATACTATTGTGAATGTTTGAAAGATGAAATTATTAAAGGGATGAAACGGGCTAGGCTACGATTATTACATTTTCAAGGAATAGTTGGAAATTAATAGCAAAACGAATGCGTAATTTCTACTAATTGTCCTTTTCAGATGCATAGTACAACTTTGGACCTGAGGGCTCAAGTGACTATATAACAGCATCAACGATTAAGTTTTCATTTCTTGATATTTTTGAACTTCATTGAAATTAAAACTGTATTTCGGATCCAAATAGTCACCCTCATTAGAGGACGGATAATTTATTTCTTTAATAAAAATCTCTCTCACTGTTATTTTGAGGATATTTTATTGTTTCGGTGATATTATTCGTATTTTGCAACAATTGCTTAAAACTGCCTTTGGTTTTGTGTGTAGTTTCGTTTTAATGCCGGACTGAGTGGTTCAGACGATTATTATTATTATTATTATTATTATTATTATTATTATTATTATTATTAATAAAATTGACGAAATATCCCGTTCTGGAAGAAATCACATGGACGATTATTATTGTGGACGAATTTAACATGAACTAAAATAAGTGGACGTAACATTAATTTTTTCCTTCAATAAAAGTCTTTCCATCGAATTGAGCATCCTCCACGAACTCTTTATGCTGCATCTTTACCTGAGATAATAGTGGTGCAGCTTATCAACTAACCAAACCAAACCAAACCAAACCCCGTGGCACTACAGCCCTTGAAGTGCCTTGGCCCACCAAGCGACCGCTGCTCAGCCCGAAGGTCTGCAGATGATGTGTCGTGTGGGCAGCACGACGAATCCTCTCGGCCGTTATTCTTGGCTTTCTAGACCGGGTATCAACTAACCACTCCACATTATTGCGCATTATTGTCGATGGTCAAATTTAAGCTGTTCAAGTAATGTGTCCAGTGAAAGAAATTTGTTTAGCGAGTAGTTGTTAGTATCAAGTGAAAAGCTGGCTTCGTTTGTGTATTCACTGTTAGCGTGAGAAGCTTACGCGATGTATAGACAGAACGGTGCGTGTTTTATAGAAGTGGTGGGAATTTGATTGCAATTATGACTATGTAAGGCATTCTTTTATTGAAAATTTTTCATTTACTCAAGCACCATGCAGGCAAGCTATCTATAAATTAAATCGAAGCTCTGAGGAGACAGGTTCTGTAACAGACATACCACTCAGTGGCCACCCAAGATTAAACAGTGAATCAAGCCGTCGTATTGAATCCCGGATGCTCTTGATGCAATGCGGCGGCGGGTCGGTGCATGTATCAATGCTAATGGAGGGCATTATGAACATTTCGTATAAGAAAGTGTTTCATGTGATGTGCTGGTACGTTCTGTACCACGTAGAGTTGTAAGAAATGATTTCTAACATGGAAATAAAGCATTTCCGGACTCATGTCTACGGTACACAACATTTTTTCTTCTTCGCGTGAGGAATCTGTCCTTAAAGTTTGATCGTACCTTATTGATCCACTCCGTATATTACCTAATTCCTTCCTTAGCCAAGTACTTTTTGAACACCACCCACCCAATGTCCCTCTTGTATTCATCACGAGCATCGAGAGAGTTGGCAGCGCGTTTCGGGGCATGTACTGGTAACTGTTAGCTTCGAGGGAGAGTGGATTCGAACGCCCCTATCGGCTTCCTTGGAGATCGTTTTCCACGGTTTTTTATTTTCATACCAGGCCGTACCTTAAATAGCGGTAAGGCCAAGGTAGCTTCCTCCCCAGTCAGAGCTCTTTTCTATCTCATCGTCATAAGACCTCTGAGTCGGTGTGACGTAACATAAATAGCAGAAATGTGCCATGGGAAGAAAATTGAATAATAATAATAATAATAATAATAATAATAATAATAATAATAATAATAATAATAATAATAATAATAATAATAATAATAATAAAAATAATAATAATAATAATAATAAAAATAATAATAATAATAATAATTGTACCGGGCGGTACATCTCCGCTCCGCTAATTCAAACTTTGCGCCAGTTGAAACTCCTCTTCTGGAGGAAGCCTGAACTCTAACAACCATGTTAATTCTAGAGTTTATCAGAAGATGTCGCTATTGTAAATTTTGAAGTGTTCTGAACTGTGTCATTTTCGATTCATTTTTGTTTTCTCTGTAGCAAGAAGTGTGAACATTCTCTTCTAGATGACACTACTTAAGAACTACAAGGGTGCACCCTAGTGCGAAGTGAAGGAACCTTGTTTTTGAAGAAATTTGCTATTCATAAGTTTGTTCTTTATTAAATTTCTTTCAGCCATTGTTTAAGTTGGCAATGTTAATCCGTTCTTTGCGCCAGTTTTGAAATTGGCCAATCGTGAATTTCTGTAATTAATTTTCCACCAATCCTGGTTTTCTTCTCCAGTTTTGACATGTAATCTTTTGGCCGTCCAATAAAAAGCTTGTGGGCGGGTGTTATCATTCATGAAAGGTCTCGAATGTTCCACGAGGGTATATAAACTGCTGATTTTCTGGTCTCCGGGCCACTTCTGTAACATCTCTCAAAGTGTAATTATGTAGCAGGGGGCGGGAAGCGCCTCTTTCTTCGGGCAGCAGTTCATCCATAAGGTAATGGCCTTTTAATAACTTATTTTCTTGCTAGCTCAGCAGTTTAACTCTCGCGGCAGGTTCGAAGCCTTTACCATGTAACTTTCCTCTAAAATGTAAGAGACTCTTGGTATAAATTCTGTCTCCTTAAACTACAAATTGGGATAGAGAGTGCCTAACCCTCTCGAGCTCCCATTCATTTTGTTTTGAGGTGACTACGTTTTCATAACAGTTTCCCTTCTACTCGTAATGTCATAAAGTTTTCTATCGTGTCACCTCCGTAGAATGGGATTAGTCCTTGCATAAGCGGCCTAGGGCCAAATTAGGTTTTAATAAAGTGTATTAGGAGTGCAAGTACGCCTCCACTCAAATTGGTATTTTGGGGCCATGTCATTGTCCGGTTTCTTCACTGAATAGGCCTCAGTAGGTTGGGTATTTTTACCCCTGTGTTATTGTACTTGGAGGACAGCTTGAATGTGGAGTTTGGTGTGGCCTTTGATGGGCTTGAACTTTGAGAGCGGGTTTCTCTTTCTTAATGTTGGTTTATGTGTGCCTCGAGCAGGCTTTACTGAGTAATAGGGAGCAAGTGCTCCTGGGCATGATTGGGGTTTTCTGCCCCATTATTAAACCTGGTATTTGGCTAAAGTTGGGCTAATTGCTCAAGAATTGTGTGTCTGGCTCTCGGAGCCCAAATCCTGTAACAACTGTAATTGTACATTCTCGATTTGTTGCTAGGCTACTAAGTACCTGTTATATTTGTTATTTCTTGATCTTGAAAAGAAAATATAACCTTGTTAAATTTTAAATTAACTTTAATTTCGTATATTGAGACCTATTCATCCCAGCACCTTCTTTCACCTCTGCTGATCCACCAAACCACGGTAACAATAATAATAATAATAATAATAATAATAATAATAATAATAATAATAATAATAATAATGTTTCACGTCCCGCTAAGTAAATTCCGCGCACTTTTTAGGGATATTTCTTTGTACAGGGGTGAGGAGTAAGCTCTCCCGGTTCCAGTAATACTGCCAACTGAATGGAAATGAAATCTGAATTGAATCGATAATGTGACCGATTGATATGAATTTTCTGTACTTTTATTATCTTAAGCCAACAACTGTGTCATACACACATTGTATAACATTTCTCGATGCGAATCTTGTTCCTAGTATGAATTCTATAGTTTGGCTTTGCTGTGTAAACAACAGTACTAGTACGTGAAGTGTTCGCCAGATGTCGCACAGCGATGCACAGGTGATTCATAGTTTGTGTTTCAAAGGTTGCCAATATGAATCTCGAAGATACCCGAGGTCAACCGATTCAGCACTAGGGTCTCCATGTATCGCTAAAAGCTGCGCGTAATATACTTTTCTTGCAGTTTTCGGAGAGGCCGACACGCTGAATATTTGTCCTGAAGGAGTTCTTTTAAGTGCCGGTAAATCTACCTTCAGATGCTACCGGATAGAGCGTGGATCGAGCCTGGCAACTTAGGCTCAGAAAACCAACGATTTACTGTCGGAGACACGAAGCCAAGTTATATACCAGTACAATGTCATATTCAATATAAACAATTTCATATTAAAATCTCCGCATTAGGACACATCCTATTTCAGTTGCAAGATACTTGATGTAGAAGTCAAGTCAAGATGATAACGTGCGTACCACAATTATTAGTGGCGAGATGGTTTCCATATAACTTGGTAATTTCCTTAGGGAGTCGCTCGATTCTAGCTTGTGGATGTTGGCAGGATTGTTCAGAGTTGGAGGCTCGCCGGAGAGTGGCTTCTAAAATGTAGTTACAAACTACTGAAATATCTGAACATCGAAACTGAGTGTCAAAAATCTCAATATTAATGTTCCTTTCCATAAAACAGCTTTACTAAACAATTATTCTCGAAAAATTACTACCATTTAGAGACTTATTTTATTAAAAGATTTTAATTCAAATGCCACATAAACCCTGAGGTCTTTATTTATTTATTTATTTATTTATTTATTTATTTATTTATTTATTTATTTATTTATTTAGAACTTCCGTGGCTCAGGCGGCAGCGCGTCGGCCTCTCACCGTTGGGTTACGTGGTTCAAATCCCGACTACTCCATGTGAGATTTGTGCTGGACAAAACGGAGACAGGATAGGTTTTTCTCCGGGTACTCCGGTTTTCCTTGGCATATTTCATTCCAGCAACACTCTCAAATATTATTTCATTTCATCTGTCATTCATTAATCATTGCCCCAGAGGAGTGCGACAGGCTTGGGCAGCCGGCACAATTCCTATCCTCGCCGCTAGATGGGGCTTCATTCCATTCCTGACCAGGTCGAATGACTGTAAACAGGCTGTGGATTTTCATTTTCATTTATGTATTTAGTTATTTATTTATTTATTTATTCGTGAACGTAACAGACGTGTTACCAAATTACGATGTCCACAGTTTTATGGAAATAATTTTACGTACCACCCAATAAAATTATTCGTGTGAGCGTGACTCCATAGCCGTAAAGCTGTAACACGCTCTGCATTCGAGAGAAGAGTGTGTTCGAGCCCCATAGTCAGCTGTCCTGGGGATCGTTTCCTGTACTTTCCCATTTCCACTTTCAGGCAAATGCCGGGACAGTTTCTATTTACAGACACAGCCGTATCACTCCATCTCCTCACCCAGTTTCATTCTCGTATTATGTTGTGGCTCACTTCCATTATTCTTATCTATAGGCTACTTCTGTAATAGAATTGTAAAAGGTATGCCAATTATCACTTAATTTCCCCCCGTTTCTGCTTCCATGCGATGTATATACCTGTAGATTACTACAACGAAACGAAAATAATTTTTTGATGAATAAATTAATGAGCAAACATTACAGTTAATAAAAAAGGAACATTGCAAGTAAAAATACTAAGGAGGTAATAGTTACAAGTCATTCTATTACTTTTACTCAATTACTTTCCAACTCTGCCTATATGAGGAGCCTCCGTGACTCAGGCGGCAGCAAGCCGGCCTCTCACCGCTGGATACCATGGTTCAAATACCCGTCACTCCATGTGAGATTTGTGCTGGATAAAGCGAAGGCGGGACAGGTTTTCTTCCGGGTACTCCGGTTTTCCCTGTCATCTTTCATTCCAGCAACACTCTACATTAACATTTCATCTGTCAGTCATTTATCACTGCCCCAGAGGAGTGCGACGGGTTTCGGCAGCCGGTACAATTTCCATCCTCGCCGCTAGATGGGGCTTCATTCATTCTATCCCTGACCCGATCGAATGACTGGAATCAGGCTGTGGATTTTCATTTCTTTTCTGCCTATATGACACTTAATCATCTTAGGTCTCTTTCTCACTTACATCACTTTATTCTTTAGAATTCTAAATTATTCTTATGCTACTCGCTGTATTCTTTTCCAAGTTCCATGAACTTAGACTGCAGGTTTTATGCACAGTCTATCATTTAGTTTGAAGAGTAAAAGGAAAACAGAAATGAAGAAGTATTTGTTAATACATTACTACGAACAATGCCGCAATTACACGAGGATACTCCCCTAGTGGCGAGCCACCCGTACAAACTTAGGTTAACTCTATGAAACATGGGCCTTATGCAATCCAACTTCGACATAGACTAGTAGGAATTTGAAACAGACTGAATTGATTACTTGGTAAGAATCATATATACCGGGCGAGTTGGCCGTGCGCGTAGAGGCGCGCGGCTGTGAGCTTGCATCCGGGAGATAGTAGGTTCGAATCCCACTATCGGCAGCCCTGAAGATGGTTTTCCGTGGTTTCCCATTTTCACACCAGGCAAATGCTGGGGCTGTACCTTAATTAAGGCCACGGACGCTTCCTTCCAACTCCTAGGCCTTTCCTATCCCATCGTCGCCATAAGACCTATCTGTGTCGGTGCGACGTAAAGCCCCTAGCAAAAAAAAAAAAAAAAAAAAAAAATCATATAAATGTAACCTTGACTTTGAGAGGTGATAGTTCAAACCCCATGATGGCAGCGTGAAAGATGAATTTCAGTGGTTTCTCATTTTAACGCATGATAAATGACGATGCTTTGCTTTAATTAAGGATACGACTGCTGCCCAGACATTTCCTCTCTAAGCGTCGCCGAAATCCTATCTTGTGCTAGTACCCTATGAAGACAAAAAATGAATGTGCAGTAATCTGGAGAAGCCAACAGTTATCCCACTGAAATTGTAAAATATTTATGAGTGAGGCTGGACCGCACCTTTTAATTAAACCTAATGCCGCAGTTGGAAATTGTTTTTAGTGGGTGCTGCTAAAATCATTTACCATTATGTCTAAAGAGTCTTCAAGTGAACCTGTACTGCACTTTCTGTGGCATTTATTATACTTACAATACCCCTGGCAACTATCCAACATTTCAGACAAAAAATCACCACCAATAAATTTAAAATGGCTAAACTCCTACATTAAACACCGGAGAAAACTGAGATGTCTTATTTTGGTGATTAAATGATACTGTGAATATAGCTAAGTAGTATGCTCTCAGTTCAAAGCTATATGAATTCTGAGGCTAAATAATTCTTCCGAAGGGCGGCTGGCACCAATGGTTGGTTCATTCCCCCTCTAGCAACCCGACAGCACGGCGCCTTCGTGAATTTTTGAAATAAGCCAATCCCTGCAGTGGAACTGGAGCGGAACTGCAGCGGATTTATTGAGTTACCATAGTGTCAATTTAGTGTGAACCTGGCAATTCGAGAGCAAGCCGCGGAATGATGATATTAAACAGTTATACCACAGCCACTCTTCATGGTCTGCCTAAAGTTTTCAAGAAAAGCAAACAACGGAGAATTGTTTCAACAAAGGGAATAAAGTACAATTATTGAAAATCAAAATAGTAGATCAAAAACCTCTAAGCTCATCATAAAGCTTTTAAAAACCTAATAACTTATTTTAAGGGAGGGAGTATTTTTACATACATACATACATACATTATCATTATAGATTGTTATGCCTTTCAGCGTTCAGTCTGCAAGCCTCTGTGAATTTACTAAACGTCGCCACAATCCTCGATTTGCTTTGTTTTTTGCTAGGGGCTTTACGTCGCACCGACACAGATAGGTCTTATGGCGACGATGGGATAGGAAAGGCCTAGGAGTTGGAAGGAAGCGGCCGTGGCCTTAATTAAGGTACAGCCCCAGCATTTGCCTGGTGTGAAAATGGGAAACCACGGAAAACCATCTTCAGGGCTGCCGATAGTGGGATTCGAACCTACTATCTCCCGGATGCAAGCTTACAGCCGCGCGCCTCTACGCGCACGGCCAACTCGCCCGGTAAGTCGATTTGCAACTAGTGTTGTGGCCTCATTTAGTTCTATACCTCTTATCTTTAAATCGTTAGAAACCGAGTCTAACCATCGTCGTCTTGGTCTACCTTTACTTCTTTTACCCTCCATAACAGAGTCCATTATTCTCCTAGGTAACCTATCCTCCTCCATTCGCCTCACATGACCCCACCACCGAAACCGGTTTATGCGTACAGCTTCATCCATCGAGTTCATTCCTAAATTAGCCTTTATCTCCTCATTCCGTCCATCCTGCCATTGTTCCCACCTGTTTGTCCCAGCAATCATTCTTGCTACTTTCATGTCTGTTACTTCTCACTTATGAATACGGTATCCTGAGTCCACCCAGCTTTCGCTCCCGTAAAGCAAAGTTGGTCTGAAAACAGACCGATGTAAAGATAGTTTCGTCTGGGAGCTGACTTCCTTCTTACAGAATACCGTTGATCGCAGCTGCGAGCTCACTGCGTTAGCTTTACGACACCTTGATTCAATCTCACTTACTATATTACCATCCTGGGAGAACACACAACCTAAATACTTGAAATTATCGACCTGTTCTAGCTTTGTATCACCGATCTGACATTCAATTCTGTTGAATTTCTTACCTACTGGCATCAATTTAGTCTTCGAGAGGCTAATTTTCATACCATACTCATTGCACCTATTTTCTAGTTCCAAGATATTAGACTGTAGGCTTTCGGTACAATCTGCTATTAAGACCAAATCGTCAGCATAGGCCAGACTGCTTACTACATTTCCACCTAACTGAATCCCTCCCTGCCATTTTATTCCTTTCAGCAGATGATCCATGTAAACTACAAACACCAAAGGTGAAAGATTACAGCCTTGTCTAACCCCTGTAAGTACCCTGAACCAAGAACTCATTCTACCATCAATTCTCACTGAAGCCCAATTGTCAATATAAATGCCTTTGATTGATTTTAATAATCTACCTTTAATTCCATAGCCCCCCAGTATGGCGAACATCTTTTCCCTCGGTACCCTGTCATATGCTTTTTCTAGATCTACGAAACATAAACACAACTGCCTATTCCTCTCGTAGCATTTTTCAATTACCTGGCGCATACTGAAAATCTGGTCCTGACAGCCTCTCTGTGGTCTAAAACCACACTGGTTTTCATCCAGCTTCCTCTCAACGACTGATCGCACCCTCCCTTCCAAGATGCCAGTGAATACTTTGCCTGGTATACTAATCAATGAGATACCTCGATAGTTGTTGCAATCCTTCCTGTTCCCTTGCTTATAGACAGGTGCAATTACTGCTTTTGCCCAATCTGGAGGTACCTTACCAACACTCCATGCTAATTTTACTACTCTATGAAGCCATTTCATCCCTGCCTTCCCACTATACTTCACCATTTCAGGTCTAATTTCATCTATTCCTGCTGCCTTATGACAATGGAGTTTATTTACCATCCTTTCCACTTCCTCAAGCATAATTTCACCAACATCATTTTCCTCCTCCCCATGAGCTTGGCTGTTCACAACACCACCAGGATGATTTTCTTTTACATTGAGGAGATGTTCAAAATATTCCCTCCACCTCTCCAGTGATATCCTGGGATCTATTATGAGTTCACCTGAATTACTCAAAACACTGTTCATTTCCTTTTTCCCTCCCTTCCTAAGATTCTTTATTACTGCCCAGAAAGGTTTCCCTGATGATTGACCTAGCCTTTCCAGGTTGTTACCAAAATCTTCCCAGGACTTCTTTTTGGATTCAACAACTATTTGTTTCGCTCTGTTTCTTTCATCTACGTACAACTCCCTGTCTGCCTCGGCCCTTGTTTGGAGCCATTTCTGATAAGCCTTCTTTTTACGTTTACAAGCTGCTCTCACTTCATCATTCCACCAAGATGTTCGCCTTTTTCCATCTTTACACACAGTTGTTCCTAGGCATTCCCTTGCTGTTTCTACTACAGCATCCCTGTATGCCATCCATTCACTTTCTATATCCTGAACCTGCTTACTGTCTACTGTTCGAAACTTCTCACTAATCATATCCATGTACTTCTGTCTAATGTTCTCGTCCTGGAGATTTTCTACCCTTATTCGTTTGCAGACAGATTTCACTTTCTCTACCCTAGGCCTAGAGATACTTAGTTCACTACAGATCAGATAGTGGTCTGTATCATCGAAAAATCCGCGGAAAACTCGTACATTCCTAACAGATTTCCTGAATTCGAAGTCTGTTAAGATACAGTCTATTATGGATCTGGTACCCCTAGCCTCCCATGTGTAGCGGTGAATAGCCTTATGCTTGAAGAAAGTATTCGTAACAGCTAAACCCATACTAGCACAGAAGTCCAGCAAACGCTTCCCATTCCCTTTAGCTTCCATATCTTCCCCACATTTACCAATCACCCTTTCGTATCCTTCAGTTCTATTCCCAACTCTCGCATTGAAATCGCCCATTAGCACTATTCTATCCTTGCTGTTGACCCTGACCACGATGTCACTCAATGCTTCATAAAACTTGTCAACTTCATCCTCATCCGCACCCTCACATGGTGAATACACGGACACAATTCTAGTCCTAATTCCTCCAAATGAAAAATCTACCCACATCATTCGCTCATTTATGTGCCTAACGGAAACTATGTTCCGTGCAATGGTATTCCTGATAAAGAGCCCTACGCCAGACTCTGCCCTTCCCTTTCTAACACCCGTCAAGTACACTTTATAATCTCCTATATCTTCCTCGTTATCTCCCCTTACCCGAATGTCACTTACTCCTAGCACATCCAGATGCATCCTCTTTGCTGACTCAGCCAGTTCTACTTTCTTTCTTTCTTCCATAAGCCCCATTAATATTGATAGCTCCCCATCGAATTCCATTTCGTTCGCCAAGTTGTTTCCAAGGAGTCCCTCGCCTGTCAAATGGGAGTGGGACTCCGTTACTCCCATAGGTCCGAGGTTTGCTTAAAATGTTATGAGCTCGGTAGATTCATGAAGCAGGATGCTACCCTACTTACACATAGTCCAAGTGAGGATCTCTCCTCTAACGGGTTATGGACCACCGGTGAATTGTATAGTCCTAGCCGCCTGAGCACAAGGAGGGCGATGACTCAGAATATGTCCGAGATGCCCACTCCCATTCCATAGCAACTGGTATCCCGACTCTCAGGACCACTTACTAGGCCACTCAGCCGTTGCCCATGGTTCACGAACTAGGACGTGACTACAGTAATTTTTAATTATGTAATATTTTGCCGGTACACTAACCACGTGCTTTGATTTATGCCAGTGTGGCGTATCAGTCCGTAACGGCTCAACTACTGCACTGGTTAAACCCTTTCAGATCCAGTGACTATTACTGTGCACAGATATATATACCTAGAGTTCCACTAGACATAGATGGTCTTGGAGTTCATTAATATTGCATTCAGCAATACAGTGGCATCAATTAGCACTTGATGAAAGTCTGAAAATAAATAAATAAATAAATAAATAAATAAATAAATAAATAAATAAATAAATAAATAAATAAATAAATAAATAAATAAATAAATAAATAAATAAATAAATAAATAAATAAATAAATAAATAAATAAATAAATAAATAAATATCATGGTTTCAGTTACTGAGTTGCATACCTTCTGAAGTAGTGCCATGTAGGGGGGTGGGGGTGTGTGTACCTACCAATTTGAACATTCCGATTGTGCTATTATCGAGAAAAGGAAGCTAAATTCAGTTGGACAGTTCCTATGAATTTAGTTTTTTTAGTGATACAGAGACATCTTTAACATGCCGATATTTTGACCACTCTTCAAAAATCAACTAACTCAACCGGGATCGTACCTATGAACTTGGGATAATGAGGTGAAAAATTGCCACTGATCCACCAAGGCAGCCAAAGTTAAGGATTAAACAAATATGCAGTTGAAAACATAGCTAAACATGTACATTTCCAACACAGAAAGTGAGCATCCTATGGTAGGTATGGCTGCCCGCAACACGTACAGGTTGGAGGATAGAACATTGGCCATGGCCTTGCCGAGTTACGTTCTATTTTGTTGTCCTTAATACGGCCACAGGACATGGTTTGCTACGTCTCTCGGCCTGGTACATTGTAGATCCGTCCAGTGGACACATCATTCATAATGCATGCTCCATATTTTGTCCGGTGGTCGTGTTAGTTTTGTTAAGTACTTCCAAACCTGGAGGCTCTCTTGATCTGCGATATGAAAGTTGTTCTAGTTCAATCCTTTCCAAGTCCTTCTTAACCTCCTTGAACCACTTACCTGAAACTTACGATCTATTGCCTGCTATTCTTTTAAAATAATGCCTCATCAACCATATTTCATTCATTCTGCACAGATATCTATGTAATTTCGGAAAAACTGGTCTAACAGATTATCCGTTATTAGAATTATGGAAGCCGTAGGGTCGTTATTCTGTCTTCCGTTGTAAAACTTCCTCTTTCACCGTCGCCATGTCTTCAAAATACAATATTTTAACGGAAACACGTTACAAATACTTGTTCTGTAGTGTAGTGAACTCTGATAGTTAAAAATTAAGGTTACAATATTCTGAATAGGAGGAAAAATCGAGGATGCTGTGGAAAAGTGTTACAATGCTTATGGCTGGCGCAAAGAAAATCTAGCAGGTTGTCATGTTTATAAAACACACGGATAATAATAATAATAATAATAATAATAATAATAATAATAATAATAATAACAATATAAACTACGTGTGGTCTGCTCGAAATGAGAAATCAATTATTGATTTGATGGAAAACTGGTAAAATTAACCTTGGCTAAAAACATCTACCGAGGTCCTGAATGGGAAACGGTCTAGTATCTATTAGTTGCACCTGTTCATCTGAGGCACCGCTGATCAAGAGGAAGAAGCAAACAACACAAGAAATATACATTTCTTACAAGAGTAACCTATTAAGAGTCTCCATTATAAGATGGTTATACCATAAAACATTCAATGATCTTACTTGATGACACCAGTTAGTGAGAACATGGAAGAAAATGGTCTAATTTGTGTTCAGTTTTAAAACAGGTTGCGTTTGAAAGATTAGGGTTTACGAAGAAATGTCAGAAGGAAGTGTGTTTAAGAGTTTGGGATGAAGAAACTCAAAAGTTGTTGCAGACAAAAAAATACAATAAAATGTTTTGTCAATTGGTAAATTAGAAGATAAAATAGAATCCACATAATAGAACAATAGCAAAAAGGGAAGTCCGGATAAAGCACAGGCAATGTTGTGAAATCTTTGTTTCATACCTGGAGAGTGATGTAACAAGACCACAACCATAAAACTATAAAATACTCAAGAAACTGAATAATGATGTGAATTAAGACATTGAAATTAACGCAATACCTCTAAAGGAGTGGATCATTTATTTTCAGAGTATTTCGATGAGTTCAACTGTTAAGCCATTTATTATAACATCACTCAACAAATCTTCGGGAATTATTGTACTCTAAGAACTGGTGCGAGTACTAAGTTTTCTCAGAAGTTTAAAAGTATCCGGGTAAGACTAAATAAATGCAGAACTATTCAGATAATCACGTGACATCTTCAATCAAGTATTTCTGAGTGTTATAAATTTAATTTGGAATGGGAACAGACCACCAGAGAATTGACAAAAAAAATCAATTATTCCTCTTCATAAATAGGGAAATGTGAAATATTATCAAAATTATAGAGGTAGAAGTACACTCAACTCCGAATACATTTATTCTAATATTGCCAAAGAAAAACTACTCAAACATTATAAAAATGTAATTGAATACGAACAACAAGAATTTGGAAAAGGACGCTCAGGTGCTGATTAGAATTTTGATAGAAAAAATGGGGGAATTAAACTTGGAAACTCATAGCATTTGTTGAGTTTAAGGTAGCAATTGATGTAGTTGACAAAAAAAGGAACTCTCAATATTTTACCAAAAGCTAATGTCCCACCTGGAGATAAAGCGAGACACCAAATAGATTATATTATAGTAAAGGAAAAATACCGTAGCCAAGTCAAACGATGCAAAAGTTATCCAGGATCTGATGTAGCGAGTGACCAAAATCTAGTATTGTTCAAATCTGATTTAAGACTAAGAAAGAAGAGGAAGAACGCGGAAAAATATTGCAGATATAATGTCAGGAAACTAAAACAAGACAGAACCAAGGGGAAACTATCAAACACTGGTAAAACAGAACGTCGCATAAATGCCCAATGGTACAATAAATGAGAAATGGATGGACCCTAAACACTATCCTAGAGGCTGAAAATCAGGTAATAGGGAAAACGACGAAACAAGCACGAGAACCATGGGTTACATATTATGTGCTTGAACTTATAGAGAAGAGGAGGAAATTTAAAAACTCAAAGAGTGAGGAAGGAATCAGAAACTATAAAAGACTCCGATACCTAGTCAACACAGAAGGCTAAGAATATATAATGAGACAATGCAAAGAAATAGAAGAAAGAATAGAGAAAGGAAACATGGACACTGCTTATGAATTGATTAAAAAAATTTGGAACAGTCACTGGCCGTAGTAACAGCATATTAGGTGAAAATGGGAAACTGTTGTCTGAGAGCAAAGAAGTGGGAGAAAGATGGAAGCCATACATAGAAACATTATATGAAGATCCTACTGACATAAATGATCTTGAAAATGAAGACAACATAACAAGTGATCAACTGGGACCCTCTTTAACAAAATAATATCTTAAGGTTGTGAAAGAATTCAAACCTAATAAAGCGCCAGGATGCGATGAAATTACTGGAGAAATGATACAGAGACTGGATGATGAAACACACGGCTATATTTTTAAACTGCTTACGGAAATATATGAAATCGGAGAAATTCCAGAAGATTTTGAAGTCTCTCATAATCCCTATACCAAAGAAACCTGGAACTCTAAAATGTGAAGAACATCGCACCTTGAGTCTATTGGCGCACATGTCAAAAATATTGTCAAGAATAATACATAACCGAATAAGCAATAAAATTGAACCACATTTGGCTGAAGATCAGTTCGGATTTAGACGAAACAGAGGCACACGAGAAGCTATTCTAACGTTACGACAGGTTATAGACAAAATGCTAGACGTTAGAAAACCTTTGTTTATTGCATTCGTGGATTAGGAAAAGCTTTTGATAATTATTTAATTTAATTTCCGGGTTGAAACGTGTTGTAGTTGTCTGCACATCTAAATTTACATTGTGATTTACAGTGTAAATTGCTGCCTGGGGACTGATGACCTCTGATCGAGTAGGGGTATTTCAGTCGCCTTGACAAAGAATACTGCAATGTATTCGAAACGTCGGCAAACTGTACGTGATGTGCAGACAACAACAACAACACGGTTCAACCCGGAAATTAAATAATTCTTCACGCCGTGGAAGCTTCACTTTTAAGATAGCTTTTGATAATGTGAACTGGAATATGTTAATGAAGATTATGACTAGTGTTGGTCTAGATTTTAGAGATAGACGAGTAGTATATGAACTCTATAACAACCAAAGAAGCATCAAAATATAAATGGTGAAGTATGGGAGGCTTATATAAAGAAAGGGGTACGACAGGGATGTAATTTGTCACCAGTGCTGTTCAACCTGTATGTTGAGAAAGGCATTGAGGAATGTAAAGAGGATATGGAAGGGATAAAGATAAATGGAGTAGAAATCAAAAATAAGATTTGCTGATGACATAGTTGTCATAGAGGAGAATGAAGAGAAACTACAAATTGCATTAATAAGAATGAATAAGATATTGAGAGATAAGTATAACATGAAGGTTAATACAAAAAAAAAAAGACCGAAATTATGGTATGCAACCGCAAGCATATTGCAGTCGACATCAGAATTAATGATATACAACTAAGGCTAGTAAATATATTTACCTACTTAGGTAGTAAAATCACTCCAGATGGTAAAAGTTCAGTCGACATAAAGAGCAGAATTTCCCAAGCAAAGATTGCTTTTTACAAGAAAAGGATACTACTTACATCAAGGAATTTAAATTTGGAGACCAAGAAGAGATTTATTAAGTGCTTTGTCTGGAGTGTGGCCTTGTATGGTTCAGAAACGTGGACTATTAGTGGAAGCATTTGAGATGTGGTGCTGGAGGAGGATGAGAAAGATCTCATGGGCAGCAAAACTCACCAATGAAGAAGTTCTTAGACGAATAGGTGAAAAAAGATCCTTTTTAGCAACAATAAAAAAGAGGAGACAATTTTTTTATTTGCTACTTGCTTTACGTCGCACCGACTCAGGTAGGTCTTATGGAGACGGTGGGACAGGGAAGGGCTAGGAGTGGAAAGGAAGCGGCCGTGGCCTTAATTAAGGTACAGCCCCAGCATTTTCCTGGTGTGAAAATGGGAAACCACGGAAAACCATTTTCAGGGCTGCCGACAGTGGGGTTCGAACCTACTATCTCCCGAATACTGGATACTGGCCGCACTTAAGCGACTGCAGCTATCGAGCTCGGTAAGAGACAAATTAATTGGTCATCTCTATAGGCACAATGGTTTTATAGTTAATGTCATTGCAGGAATGATTCAAGGTAAAAGAGGAAGAGGAAGACCTGGACTGCAATATTCATGACAGATCAGAGATGACGTAGCAACAGGCTCATGTGGAAATGAAGAGATTAGCGGATTACAGAGAAGAGTGGAGAAGACGAATTGCTGCCAACCAGTCTTAGGATTGAGAAGAAGAAGAAGAAGAAGAAGAAGGAGGTCCCACAACAATTAATAGGTAACATACCAACACGTGCAGTGCCAACCTGATTGTAGTAAAATTAGGAGAGCATTACACCGAATGGAAACAGATCAGCAGAGGTGTGAGTCAAACTTGTGGATTCCCTCCGTTACTTTTCATAATCTATATGAACAGCATATATCTAGATGCCATACTGTTCGCTGATATTGCACTAGTAGCATCATCGGATTAACTTCAGTGGTCAGTTTTTATGTTTAGAAAATCTCTTCAAAATTCAATAGGATAATATCCCCTGAAAACACCAAAATATTGGAATTTAAAGTGAAGGACCCTATCTCCAGTGAAATTTGTGTAGATAACATTTTAGAAAGTCAATGAATTCAATTATCTGCCTTATTTTGCCTTGTCAAGGAGAAATGTATATATATCTGCATAAATAACCAGATATACCAAAAGAGAATTATAAATCACATCATGAAATAATCTCTTTTCCAAAAGCGCACTCGTTCACGTCTTTATAACGTTTTAGCCAGACTATTCCTTTGCTACGACAGCGAGGCATGGACGTTAAAAACTCAGAACATTTCCAGAATTACAACACGTGGAATAACGATAATGCGCCGAACAGCGTGAGATACAAAATGGGACCATAAAAGAAATGGAGATGTGCTTTAGGAATTGAATGAGAAACCAATAATAAATTACATCTGTCATTACCAAGAAATCTGGAACGTCACGTTCAAAGGATGGAATATGAAAAACTACGGGAAAAAGCTCTATAGGACGCCCAATGATGCAGAGAGAAAATGAAAGACCGCAACGAGACACTTGGTTCAATACTTCGAAGGGAGGTGACGAAGATGATGGTTAAAGACAAAATATTCAGTTTTAGAATTGGAAGAGGGAAAAGCGAAAACATTTGAAGAATAGTGGAAAAGCATACTCAACCTACAAGGAGACAGCTGCACGTGCTAAAGGCCCTCCAGATTTGGTAACGGAAAGACGTTGCAAGATGCAAATTATTATGAAAATATTTCTGTAATTACTTTGTTAACGATCATTTAATGAAAATTTTCCCTGCATCTATACTAAGGGCGTATGGTGCACAAGTTGGTTCAAGAAGTCAATTTACTTCAGTTATTTGAGTATGAATATTTTAATCAGAATTATTGTTTTTATGCCGTATAGAACGTTTTTCTACAGAAAGAAAAAGGAATCAGGTTGTGTTTTCAAAATACAGTATAATGAAATGCATAGAATGATACTTAAATGTATCCATCGTATGCCTTTTGGTTTGGGAGTTATTAATAAACAAATCAAAAACCTTAGAATCGTAGCGTCCTTTATAGCCTTCATTCACATCCAGCGTATTTAACTGAGGCCCATAGAGTGCCATGTTTTCTCTCATGTTTCACATTTCCAATCAAAAGGTGTCTCAGCCATTTGGATCGGACCAAAATTTTAATTCCCGAGCTATAAGGTCCAATCTGAGAACATGAATTCGTTGCAGTAAGGTTCGAAAAAATGGAGCTTGATTTGATAGGCACTGACACGACAAAATAATTGCACTAGATGTTTTCCTCTTCTTGTAAACTTTTGAATAATGGTGCTTATAACGTTCTTCCGCTGGAGTATTGATTATTTTGTCAAATAATTTCAAAAAGAGTTATTATGGTTATTCAGAAACATAAAATTATCCCCTATTAACTACTAAGAGGTATAAAAGTACCGAAAGGTTATCGGGAATATTTAATTTTCGCTAAGCCGGTTATGATTTTGGCTGCATCTCACAGAAAGGAGAATACCGGCCTGTGCAGGAAGCTACGATAGCGGCTTAAGGTGAAGCTCCAGGATCATTCTTTTACGGACGTTGGTAAAAGTGTAATCATCTTTAGCGGGAGTCTTGACTGAAACTTGGTCATTTCCTTCTAAAATATCACATTTTCGGTTTCGAGCTTAATTATTTAATCCTTTCTCTTTCAAAAACTGAACTTGCTTTCACCCCACTACCATTTTCGAAGCTCCAAGGAAATCTTACAGTATGTACAGTATAAGATTTCAAAGTAACTATGCATTGGTATGATTTGAGTGAATAATACTTTGTGTTTACCTCTTAAAGTAACAATAAACTATTTTTTGAAATTTTGTAACTAAGACAAAATTGAGAATTTTCTTGCCTAAAATCTGAAAGCATAATAACTATTAATTATGCATAATAATAATAATAATAATAATAATAATAATAATAATAATAATAATATGATAATTATAATACTATTTGCTTTACTTCCCACTAACTACTTTCACGCTTTTCGGAGACCCCGGGGTGCCAGAATTTAGTCCCAAGGAGTTCGTTTACGTGCCGACACGAGGCTGACGTATTTGAGCATCTTCAAATACCACTGGACTGAGCCAGGATCGAATCTGCCAACTTGGGGTCAGAAGGCTAGCGCCTCAATCATCTGAGGCACTCAGCCCGGCTTATGTATGTGTTAAGGACGAGTTGTATAAATTCCGACTTTAAAGAAAATTGACGGAAGGATCATTTTCCATGTTGCATGGTAAAATGAAATAAAATAAAATATCTTCGGTAAAAAAAACTGATGAACAGATACTCTCAAAATTTTGATTTCTCATAATACTATGTATTAGTGGTTCCAATTTGATGGTGATTGCTAGAAAACGGTAAAAGTTCAAAATTTCAGTCATGATTTCCTATAAGTTACTTCAGCTTGGTGTGATAGTGGAGGGGAGTGAAGGTTCTCAAATACTGTGACTAGATCATTGAAGAGATATCATGAGAGTGTGCTAGTATTTCTGTAAATGTGTTTGAAATGAAGTTCAAATGACGCTAAATGGATTTTACCGTTCAGTGTTTGTAGGTGTGTAGCTAGAGGGGATTAGCTATGTACTGTACGTAGCCCCTAATGCGACAACCAGGAGTACATTGCAACTTAACTGGCATGCCCAGGATTTTTAAAACCCTTTTTGCGTTCATTCATTAGTAGTAGTGTCTGTATGATGCTATATTTCACAGACGCATGTATGTACTATTCTCTTGTTTCGTATTAGTAGTTTTATGACACGTACCGGGATCACGAAATTCAGAATATTCGATACAAATGCATTTATAGAGCTCGTGAATACAAGTAGCTGTTGTACCGATGGTTGACGGTAAAATTAAATGATTGGACTTTCCTTCATTATTATTTGAACAGTTTACACACAACTTGGATTTTGGGATATCCGGATGTTGGTTTACTGTCCTTATTTTTTAGGGTTTAGTTTTTATTGAAATACAATAACGAAGAGGAAACAAAGTTCTTTGGACACGTAGAGAACATGGTTCTCTCCTCCAAACCATCATAGAAGGTAAAGGTACTGGGAAGGGGTCTCAGGAGACGACCAGAGGATGTCCTACATGAGGAACGTCGGTGCACTGGCATATGGTTCATATAGAAACGTCAAGAGGGTAGAATATCAACAGATATGGCTAGAGTGACGAGGTATTGCCTTTAGTAGATGATGATGATGATGATGATGATGATGATGATGATGATGATGATGATGATGATGATGATTACGATGTTTTATTGGTAGATATGGCGAATAGTGTACCCACCGCCAAATACTAATTTAGGACATGGATGTGAGTGCTGTATCTTTTTCGATACATGAAAACCGTAAAAACTGAAAGAGACACTCGTATATTTCTTCCTGAAAATTCCTAGAATGATTAATATGATAATTGGACGCTCAGTTCTTTCGCGGGTGTCTGCTGTCCTCGCCGAGCTCAAGGAATTTTTAAAGACGTCCAATGAAACGAGATCGCTTAAGATGGCTTATAAAATAAACCTTGTAAGCAAAATAATAACAATACTGGCTTTACTTCCGAATATTACTTACATGATTTACAGAGATACCGAGATGCCGTAAGTTTGTACCATAGTGTCGTAATTTTATCCCGCAGGAGTTTTTTACGTGCCAGAAAATTCTACTGACACAAATTTGGCATATTTGAGCACCTTCAGGTACCACCTGACTGAACTGGGATCGAACGTGGGATCACTTGGTGGTATCAGAGCATCAGCGTTCTTCCATCTGAGCCACTGAGTCCGGAAAACAAATGAAGTGTTCATTCAGCTAAATTCCCTCAGCATTCTATTTCCTTTACGGTTTCTCTGATATGGATGTGTGCGAATGGCGCCTGGAACCAGAAGGATCCGTAACATTGAGATATAGCGCTGCAGTCGGTTCACAAGATAGGAATCGAGTGAGTTGGCCGTACGGTTAGGGGCGCACAGCTGTGAGCTTGCATTTGGGAGATAGTGGGGCTGTACCTTAATGCCACGGCTGATTCCTTCCCAATTCTAGCCATTTTCTATCCCATTGTCACCGTAAGACCTATCTGTGTCGATGTGGCGTAAAGTAAATTGTAAAAAAACAAGATAGGAACCGGTCCACAAACACGTCACACACACACTGAGAGAATCGGGCAGTGTAAAATGAGAATGATGCCAGAGTTAGTTTGTTAGGGTAACACAACTCGAACTCGGGACTAATTCTTCGTTGTAGGGTTCCTAAGGATGTACGAAAAGGAAAGAAAAACAGAGGGAAGTAGACAAATAAAATTTAGACGGTGAAATGGAAATGGCATATGGCTTTTAGTGCCGGGAGTGTCCGAGGACATGTTCGGCTCGCCAGATACAGGTCTTTTGATTTGACACCCTGAGGCGACCTGCGTATCGTGATGAGGATGAAATGATGAAACGACACATACAACCAGCCCCCGCGCCAACGAAACCAACTATGGTTAAAATTCCCGACCGTACCGGGAATCAAACCCGGGACCCCTGTGACCAAAGGGCAGCACGCTAACTATTTAGCCATGGATCCGGACAATGTAGACAATATCTGTTTTATTGACTTTGATAACTAGGTATAGCAATTCCACACCAACGTCATACCACGGAGGTGGGAGGACAATTTAAATTCAGTATTTTTCCTTGTTGGGAATATGCTATTCCTTATATTGTAAGTTACCTTATTCAATAAGAAAACGAAGAAAAATCTATAATTACACGAGTTTTCCATTGTCTATATTTTGGTATTTTGGAAAAAAACCTGTGACAACGAAAGTATGCGATTATATATTGTTTTCACAATTTGCTTCACGTCGCACCGACACTGATAGGTCTTGTCGCACCGACACTGATAGGTCCTATGGCGACGATGGGATAGGAACTCACTATCTCCCAGATGCAAGCTCACAGTTGCGCGCCCCTAACCACACGGCCAACTTGCCCGGTGCAAGAATATCCCGACTTTGCATGCGAAAATTCTCTGTGTAAAATTTCCGTTCTAAACTACATTTTATCGTGTTTCACACCTTCTTATTAAAAGTATAGGATAAAGCAGTATCATTTTAAACGGTTATACATAGATTATCTGACTTATTTACTGCATAGTATTGTCAGGAAGATATAAGATTTATCCTAAGAGAAATAAAATGTGATGTAAAATTTCCTACCACATTCCATGTTAACACATCATAACCAACAAAAAAAATACCAAACACTTTTAGATAAATTCGGCACATTTTCCTCACGTAGCGATGGAGGATAGTTGCCCAGTTGTATTTATTCTAAGACAACAATCACCACCACCACCTCATGTACCTTGAGTGCCTGATGTTCAGCATACGCGATTATACCAAGTTCAGAAGATAATCGTTTACTCTGGTATCTGATTACATTGCTCATGACTCGTGATAAATACTAAGGAAATCTTTTTACATATGCCGGTAATTCTACCTAATCTCGAATTGGTGAACATGTTTTCCGATTGAGCAGCGACCAATTTTACGTAACTTTACATACTGAACAATATAATATTGCTTTCTAAAATATTTGGAGTCAAAATTGAATGGTACTTACCTTGAATCTTACTACGGGGAATGGGCAGCAGATGCAATTGGAGGGCAGGTAAAATAGAATGATGTGGATGGCTGTGAAATATGGAATTACCGTACAAAATGCTGGAGAATTTGCTCATGCTATGACCATTCACAGAGATCAAGTGATATTTTGGTGATTTTAGTCATTCATAGAGTTTATTATGTGCAACTTTTAGATGAATATGCCATACAATATGAAAGTTTTTCGTGTGAACAGTCAGTGAGAATGATCCACAAGTTTCATAATTGAAATAACAAACCAGTTAGATGTTTGTGAATATTGGAAGAATGCTGCATTTAGTGTAACTGCAGTATAACGTGATCTTCTCAACAGCACAAGGAATGACGTCAGTTGTTACCTTTGCTCTTGAAATCTGAACTGAACTCGTATGCGACAGCGATCACCCCTACCTGAATATAGACCTCTAATGAACTAAATTAATTACAAATAAATAATTGTTGCAAATAAATATTCAGTATTTGTGTTTTGTTCATTATACAAAGTTTGATGATATGGAATCAGATATTTAATAAACGTTTGTTTTAGAAAGTTACGTATTTTGTGATCTGGTCCCATATAATGTAAATACATATCAGAGATGTGGCAGACATTAGCGAAATTTATATTGTGGTCCTAACTCATTAATATTTAATTTTCTATGATACTTAAAGTATCATATTGAATCTTCATCCCTCGTCTTCAAACGAATTTTTTGAAACCTGTTTTTCGAAAGAATTTTCAAAGGAACTTGCGAAGAACTTGTTTGGCTTGTTAAGCGAGTTGAAAAAATGACAGTCGGTAGCCAAATCATTGATATTAAATACCAAGTATCAAATATAATTTTTCCTTCAAGTATTCTGTTTCTGTTCAACTTCATCATCTGTGATTTATTTATCGGATAATGAGGTTCAAATTTCATCATTTCATTATAAAGCACAGGTTTTGATGTAAAATGCATTCTAAACGTCAGTTAGTCACACGTGGAATTGCTCTGTAAGAGGTCTTTTTCAACAACAAGTTTTACACAAGTTTCCATAAACTTACCTGTGTATATTAGGGAAAGGTCATTCAAAAGTAGATAATGAAGGTAGGGAAGAGATGGGAATAGGCTGTTCATCTTGTATCTCTGCACGGAAGTGTTTAGTATTTGTTGGTTGATATAGCTTGTTTATAGTTCTTGCTACGTCAAATATATATTCTAATTATTTTTGAATTGTTCGGCATTTAATTATGATCATTCATTTACTTCGTTGCTAACAACCATAATGCATAATGTAAACGTTTCTGTTGATTTTTGTATTGTTAATTAAGGACTGATCTGTTATAATTACTCAATTAATTTAGATAATACAGTAGTTCATTACAATGAATACACGTTACTGGTACAATTTTAATCCTTAAGCTTATTGAGCACCGGATGGTACATATTGATTCTGGCATTATTAATCCAAACAGTGAGTCCAATCAATCGATCAATTAATTCCTTATTTGCAACAAGGGTCATTGTGCTAAAAGGAAATTGCAAAGGAAAATGATTTTCTTTATTACTTCAAGCAGAAGCTACGCTGAGTAATTTTTTCAATTCCTCAGTGATTAATTGTGGTTTTAGTCATTCGGGAAACATTGGTACCCATGGTTGTCTCATTTTGCACATGGTCATATAGCTACACGTGGTTCTCCATTACTCTCACAGATAGCGACACATGTAAATATAGAACAGATACCAGAACCTAGATTCTACCTGGTTTTATCATCAGCACATCCCTACGGAGAGGAGTTAAACTTCTCATTTCAGTGGTGACTGAAGGTGCTCAAATGCACCATGCTCCTGTTCGTGGGTTTACAGCCACGAAAAGAAACTCTTGTGGGACAACATCCCAGCAACTCGGTGTCTCCTAAAACCGTAGAAGTAGTTTTAAAATTGTTTTTGTTGGAGTCATAAGACCATACACCGGTTTGATGCAGCTCTCCATGCCACCCTATCCTGTGCTTCTGAATTTCTGCGTAACTACTCTATCCTACACCTACTCTAATCTGCTTGTCACATTCATACCTTGGTCTACCCTTACCGTTCTTACCGCCCACACTTCCCTCAAAAACCAACTGCCACAAACCTACTACGCTGGCGTAGCAGGGGGGCGAGGTGATACTCCCACGTGGCACGTCCCAGGTGGTGGATAGGGGTTCCTAACCGGCTTGCCGGCGGACTTGAGCGAAATAAGAGCTCTCGCGGACCAAACACAAAACCCCCTGTGGGTGGGGGACGCAGGTGAACAATACGCCCACGTTATCCCCTACTTGTAAGAGGCGTCTAAGAGAGGCGACCAATGGATAATAGAATTATAACCATGAGACTATTTGTAATTAGTACCACCACGTGGGGAACATCATGGGTCGCTTTTACTTGCGTATAGTACCGCTATGTTAGGTACACAATAGGTTTGTGATTAGTAGCGACAGTGTGTGCTTTCGGCTTTTACAGTACCTGTACTATATGTACTAAATGAGCGACACCATAGTTCTGCCTTGCCTATGATTAGTACCCATTATGTGAAGAGCACCACGGGATAATACGAGTCCCTGTGGTTAGTACACTTATGTGATGAACACCATAGGTTTGTGTTGCCTTTAAATTGCACCCCAATGTGAGAAACACCATAGGTCTGTTACATGTGCGCATTACATTGCCTGTGAGTAGTACCATAATACTGTATGTGGAATACCGCGAGACTATGCTACTTTTGATTAGTACCGCAACATGACAAATACCATGGTTATATTTTCCTAGCGATAAGTACATGAGGGGCCGATGACTTGGATTTTGGACCCCTTTAGACTACAAGCATCATCGATTCAGTATTGTGCTTTAGGAGCAGTCCCTTGGTCAGTAATACTATTATTTAACGTTAGTTTCTGGGAATGTGGGACATTGCGGGTCGGATCCAATGACTGTTTTAAATTAATATGCATCCATTCATTCTTCGCCCTCACGTTTTGAATTGTCATTACATTATGTCTCATTTCGTACCGTTAGGTGCCGATGACCTAGATGTTAGGCCCCCTTAAACAACAAGAATCATAATCAAAAACTAACTAAACAAGTCCTGGGTGTTTTAAGACGTGTCCTATCATTCTATCTCTTCTCACGTAAAATTTAGCCGAATCGATCTCCTATCACCAGTTCGATTCAGTAACTTTCATTCGTGATTCGATCTTCTAATCTCACCTTCAGATTCTTCTGTAGCGCTACATTTCAAGAGAGTCTATTCTCGTTCTTTCTGGGCTAGTTATCATCCATGCTTCACGTCCATACAATGCCACGCTCCAGGTGAGTCATCAAAAACATCCCTCTCATTCCTATATTAATTTTCGAAGTAAGCAAATTCCGTTTCTGAAAGGCTTTCCTTACTTGTGACTTCGTTCGACTGACTTTATTACTTTTATTTTGGAGTTGTTTATTTTCATCTTTTTATCAATCCCCATGATATTATTACTGAATAAAAATCGACAGCCTGTTTTCAGTCATTCAACCGGGTCAGGATTGGAATGAATGAAGCCCCCATCTAGCTGCGAGGACAGTAAACGTGCCAGCTGCCGAAGCCTGTCACACTCCTCTGGGGCAATGATAAATGACTGAAAGATGAAATGAAATGTTAATGGAGAGTGTTACTGGAATGAAAGATGACGGGCAAAACCGGTGTACTCAGAGAAAATCCTGTCCCGCCTCCGCTTTGTTCAGCACAAATCTCACATGGAGTGACCGGGATTTGAACCGCGGTATTCAGCGATGAGAGGCCGGCGTGCTGCCGCCCGAACCACGGAGACTTCCAGATATTATTACTATCATTATTAATTACCAGTTTCTGCAGTTCCGCCTGCGATGAAGTCCCACTTCACAATTTTTGCCAATCGTTTTCATGTATAATGATCAGTCCAATAACAAACTCACCCCTGATCACACTTCCTGTCAAATTTCTTCTCTCCTTTCGGCCTGTACATCAATATAGGAGTGTTCAAGGCAGTAGTCGCAGACGTTACCTTTTCCGGAACCTGTACTTATTTTTCTTGAGGATCCCTGACGTGCTGCTTCTCAAAAAAGAATGAGCGCATCGTGTTGTATATTCTTCTCGTTGGATATTTTATCAGACTTAATATGAATTATTTTCAATATAATTCACCTTTGAAGTAGGTAAAGACCATGTGGATACGCCCAGTAATAATACCTGTAAGTTCAATCGATTCCGAGAAAAAGGAGCGAGTTCACTTTGAAGTTAGGGTCGCGTAGTTGTCAGCTTGCATTCGGGAGATGGTAAGTTCGAATACCACAGTCGGCAGACCAGAAGAGGATTTTCCGTGGTTTCCAATTTTCACACCAGGAAAAATTCTAGGGCTGTACCTTAATTAAGGCCATACGGACGCTACCTTTCCGATGCTGGCTCTCTCATATTTTGTCACCGAAGAACCTTCGATGTGTTAGTTCAGCCACAAAACAAATGAATTAAGAAGTCCATTAATGTGTTCCTGCGTGGAAATAAAATGCCATGCATTCATTACTTTTTCGAAACTGTACATTTACCTTGACTTGCTTCACGTTTTCTTTCATTGTCCTGATCTTCCACCCAGAAACATTTTCTCAAAGGCTGGAAAATTATAAGGATTTTCAGACTTGGAGGCACTAGTGGATCTTAATAACGGGTTTTTTTCCCTTAGCCGTCCAGCCATTGCACGCTCGATGTGTGAGAACTTCAGGACGCATGCTAAAAAGTCTTTTTTAACACGGTAAAACTGCAATCTTCTGGCAAACTTATTCAGCTACGAAAAAAGTGCGTATACATATTGTTATAGGAAATGTAATTGTAACATTTGCATGTATGTTTCATGTTTGATAAGACTTGGTAGTTAACCCTTTTTCTTGGATTTTATAGGATGAAGCTTTACCAAATCGAGTTAACACATTTTTTCCTTGAAAATTGTTAGAATTAAGAACAAAGTGCGTATGGATTATTTTGAAGAAAATTAAATTCGAAGCTCTGCATTTTAATAAGACCAACACTTCAAGAAACATATTCACTTTTGAGGATTCCAGGCCCACAATTTTTCCTAAAATATATCCGGCTCGCTGGGCAAGATAAGTTGATGTAGCCTGTAATAATTTCGAAGTTATAAGCTTTCTAATTATGAAAGAAGTACTGAAATTGCTTGAATTTCTGATATTATTCTTCATATATAAACAAACTCGTATCATTTCTCACTTTGGGTACTAGTATAAATTCTCATCAATACCTGCTGGTACTTGTTTTATTTCATTGTTTGTGTTTATTAAAACTGACCCTTTGAAGTTTCCTCTTTTAAATAACTGCTCTGCACCACATTTTATCTACTGTGCCTGGTGGGTGTGAACCATCTAGTTTTAAATGAATGTTATGTGCTGACATCTTAGATAGCATGTTTCACATCTCTCTATCCAGGTGCACTAGTTTTATTGTAATGTTGAAAACACTTTCTAGTAGACAAAGTAGGGTTCTCCATACTACAAAAAAAGTAAAATTGAGCAATTTTCGTCAATTGTGCCAAACGTTGAAAGGCTAAAGGGCTCAGAAATTTTCAGATAGAGTTTTGGATAGCTCTATGGGAAAAAAAAAATTCGAAGAATCACTGGCAGCTTAAATGCTGTTCGGGAAAAAGTCTAAAATCGCTTGTTTCTTTAATAGTTTTCTTTTTTATTGAAATCTCAGCCAAATTAAGTTATTTATATAATTATTTCTGTCATGTGTTCCTTTGTTCAATACACTCAGGCATTTTTGTTCTTTTGATATTTTCAAAAATGTCCACACCGAATGTACTTATAAGGGCTTAAGTAAAATTTTACATCGACTCACATAAACGCTCGTAGTGGTGCTTAAGCGAAATAATGCATTGACTCACATTAGCGCTCGTAGTGGGAGAAAAAAAAAAGGAAACTGCTAATCTAATCGACCGGATAACGATTAAGAAGAGGGTTGTAATTTTCCGGAATAAATAAAGAATACATTCTCATACTTTATTATATTTTATATACGGTACCTAAAATTCGTAGCTCATATTTCTAGTATGTTTTCAACATTCAGTTGCTTGCCTGAATGGCTAGAACTGTGGATTCTTTCTTGATATTCCACTTTCTGCTTCATGTGATTCTAGAACGATAATAAACGTAATTTGTCAACTTACACGATGCATTTCTCTCAGCTTCTGTTAGATATCACGTTGTGATAAAATATCACTACACCGAGCTCGATAGCTGCAGTCGCTTAAGTGCGGCCAGTATCCAGTATTCGGGAGACAGTAGGTTCGAACCCCACTGTCGGTAGCTCTGAAGATGGTTTTCCATGGTTTCCCATTTTGACACCAGGCAAATGCTGGGGCTGTACCTTAAGGCCACGGCCGCTTCCTTCCGACTCCTAGCCCTTTCCTCTCCCATCGTCGCCATAAGACCTATCTGTGCCGGTGCGACGTAAGGCAACTAGCAAAAGAAATGAATAAATATCACAGTGTTTAAGAGACGTGGCGTGTGGCCACCGGAGAGGCCTGGTGGAGGTCTTTGGATTTACGCCGTATAGGCGACCTGCGCTTCTGAGGATGAGGCCCTACCTAGGATGATTTCTAATGCTTACGACAACACACACACACACACACACACACACACACACACAGCCTCCGAGCCATCGAAATTAACCAATTAAGGTTAACATCCCCGAACCTGCCGGGAATTGAACCTAGGGCCCCTTGGAGCAAAGACCAGCATGCTAACAATTTCACGATGAAAGTGAACTACTAGTTATCTTATTTCGTATCATCATCATCATCATCATCATCATCATCATCATCATCATCATAATAATAACATGTCCGTTTCCTCATTACTGAGCATCGTGAATAAAGATGAGAAAACAAAGCTCTTCGCCCGGTTCCTAGCGCTCATTCCTGACTGTGCATAAGCTCGATTCTAACAGCGGCCCCGGTCGTCTCGAACTTTGTGTTTAGCGGGTTGCTTTGCGGCAGGGGCTATTCTTGAGTGATTTCCTGGAGTCCTGGACATAAAGCTTAGTGGCATGAAACACAGAAACACAATAAATACAACCTTAAATTATATTAAGAATATTTACTTTTATGTAGAACAAACAAATTATGCTTTCTGTAAGAAAGGTCTATAGAATAAAATAGGGTTTTGAGATTTTCTGTCAAATATTTGATTCGAATTTTAAAGCTTAAAATATTTTTCAAATGCATGTCAGATCATGCAGTATCATGCAATGTTTTAAAAATATATTATTGCATTTTTAATGAGAAAATATCTTGAAAATACAACTATAGAATTAAATTTCCGCTGGGCCCTTTTTCCATAAACGAATACTGTAGTAATTTTAAAATTCAGTTAAATATTATTATTGTTTAATTTATAATGTATGGAAAAACTTTGACCGTGCACGTATTTGGATGTAAGTCTCTTACTCACTTGACAATTGATTTTTCACAAAATATCCTATCCAACCACAAGCAGCTCTTTTCGCCCACATACTGTATTTAAACAAATCATGGACATCATTTTCTTTTGCAGCAGATGCCACAAAATTACTTACTTACTTCCTTTACAGTTTTAAGTTTAATATTTTTAAAACTGTTCGATACTGTACTTCTCTTTCTGGAGACGAAACTGTGTAAATAATATACCCGAGTGTGTCGTCAAACATAGGACAATACCACTTAATATGTATCCCAGTCGCACATATGACTGTATATTGACAATGGTGGGGCAGAAAAGGGCTGGGAATGGAAATGGAAGACCATCTTCGGGGCTGCCAACAGTTGGGTTCGAACCCACTAACTCCCGAATGCAAGCTGACGGCTACATGACCCAAGCCGCGCAGTAACTCGCTCGGTATTTTCTTCAAACTGCTGTTACAGTAAATATTTTTGTACTTATTTTATCTTCCATTTCACGTTTCATTGATTGTGTTCGTTGCAGTCGTCTATTTATAACGTTTACAAAATCCACCAGATCTTCTGTCTTTCAGACTTATTCCCTGTTATTTGTACTCCTTCCAGATGTTATAAAGTTTTTGACTTTGTCGCTCTTCAACCGGGATGTTGCGTGACTTAACGGGTTTCTCCGATGCATCCCTCATTCCTCCAATTTTCTTCCTAAAGCATTTTTTCCTGCATATCTCCCTCCTGGATCCCCACTTCTTCCAAGACCTTGTAAAGACTGTTCCTTCCACTTTTTTTTTTTTTTTTTTTTTTTTGCAGTTTGCAGTTTATTTGTATTCATGCTCATAATGTGCCCATTAAAATGTTAACTTCCTTTTCCTCATAGTAGTTGTTCTCTTCTCAAATTTTTCAAAGTTGTATCGATTCGGTCTCAATTGGGACATGGGTTGTGAATCTAGTGACTTCTTTCGATCTAAGATGTTCGTAAGGAATCTACTTTTCCTTGTTTCAGTAACTCGGTCCGTTACCGTCGTCATGGTTTCCACCGTATATAGACACTGTATTCTGTCCACCTTAGAGTAATGTTTTCATTTTGCTTGGATGAATATTTGTATTTATAAGTTCTGTGACATAATCTGAAAGCGATTTTCATCTTTTCCATTCTTCTATTTATAGCTTCTTTCTCATTTCCATTCAGGCTGAGAATTTCTCCCAAGTACTGGAATTTCTGAACACGGTGGATTTCCCCAAATTTTGTTTCGATTCTGTCCGTGAGATTTGATTACTCTGAGTACATATATGCGGTTTTGTTTCAAAAGATACTCTTAAACCAGTTTTCCCGGCCGCATTGTGTAGTTCCGCTACTTGTTTTGCGGCTGAGTGAGTGTGGTCAGAAGTACTATATCACCCACGAAAGCTAGGCAGTTAAATACGATCGAACCTTTTTCACATTTTATCTTTATGCCGTTCTGTTTTCTCTTTTCGTCACTCTTGATCTACAATCTCTGACGACCTTCCTCAGGATAGAGGTAAACAGCGGTGGTGAAAGGCAGTTCAATTATCTCAGACTCGTTTTTATCACAAATGGTTCTGTGATTGCACCGATCGATTTAACTTGAGACGAGGTGTCTGTGTGTCTCCATTTTACGCTTATTTATGGAAACATATACTTTCACAAACTAACAAAAACTCGCAAGGCTTGCCTGCTGTACGGATATTTGCACAAAAGGCAACGAGAAGTGGACTGAAATGGTTAAACTGAGAAACAAGAATTGGAGGGTATATACTATACAACATTACGGTTCAATTAAAATTATTTCTCATAAAAGGGGCTCGTGTATCTATAGGTAATTCTTACAGAAAGGTCCTCGGTTATCTTTTATTAAATTTGTAGCATTTTAATGTAAATTTAGAAATATGTTTTTAAAAGAATATTGTAATAAAAGTTCAGTACAGTAGCTAAATTCTCCTAGTACGACGAACATTTTATCACACATTATTGTACAGAGTATTGGCTGATTGCTAAAGAAAGTCGATTAAATATCAGGGAGTCAAAGGTGTTTAGATGGTCTGTTAGCGTCACTGGTTTAGATCGCGTTTCCAACATACATATAACGAAACGATTTGGTATCGTACCGATTCAGAAGAAGATCCATGGAAGGTGATTACTGTGTTTAGCACATGTGCTGGGAGCTGAAATATATGATACTTTTGCAAATATGGGTTACAAGCTGGAAGCAGTGTCATAAATATCTCCTGGGCACGACGTAAAGAACGATGGGTTGATGCGCTACAGGACAACATGTAGAACGTAAATCTGGCCCCTAACATCGTCCACAACCGAAGCAGATGGAAACGGCGAAGCCATTAGCTTTGAGTTCTAACCTTGACACTAATAAAGGCATGAGTAAAATTAAATTTTTCTGTTAAGAAGGAAGCCACACTTTCCAGTGCTGACTTAGTAAAATGTAACAAACTTTCTAGTCTGTCAAACATAAAAAATTCAAATAAATTATAATACTATAAACGTACCTGTATAACACATACTGTTATACAAAGAATGGCATGTTTCGTTCTACAAGAATATCCTCAGATTCTATCAAATCACTTAAATCATGTATAAACATGTACAGCATTGTTTACGTTGAGTATAAACTTGTCAATGATGGAGAGTTAGGTGATAATATGAACAAGTATTCAACATGGTACTTACCTAGTGAAAGAACCGAAGCATACATAAATTAAATAAATGAGAGAGCATTTATTTCAAAATCTACTGCAACTGCTTAGTTGCCACAGGACATGGTAGATAAGAAATCAGTCAACATTGATGCCTGTTGTGAATATATTTTGGTGTATTTTTAACAAAATATGGTCAATCACTATCTCTAAAAAAACCTAGAACTCCAGTGGTTTTCTTTAGATGAAACACATTGTTATTTTAAACTACAAATGTGGAGGATATGTATTATTATTTGGGGTGTTCCTGAAATACAAATACGCGCATTTCTAAGAACGTTTAGATTTCATTCCTTAATGCAATTAACCAAAAAGCTTCATATAGTATGGAGAAATGGAAGTTATTGTATCTAATTCATTCTTTTGCAGCTAGAATAAGATCGAACGTACGTTTTGTATACGTCGTCATGAATAGCATGCGGTTCCGGATAAACAGAAACTGAGGAGGTATTATTAGTTTTATGGTTTAGTGCAACCAAAATTGTTTTGACACATGCATTTTAAATAGTTATTATTGCAGCTAATTTGCTTATTTCTGCTTTAAAAATTATAATTAGATCTAAGAAGTCCTTTATACCCATTTCACACATCAGTTTCTTTTTAAACCCTAGATGTTAAGTAGTGATATACTTTTCGAGTAAAAACATGTACTAGGTATATTTACCTTCTATTATTTACATCTGTGATTATTTTGTTTCTTTATTCTCCACTGCCACATACACTGACTGACAGAGCAAATAAAACACCAAGGAGGAGTGGTTCGAAAGGGATGAAAGTTGGGGAAAAAACAGACGGCACGGACGAATAATTGATGTTTATTTCAAACCGATATGCAGGTTACACAATGCGCACGGCATCGACTCAGTAGGATGTAGGACCACCGCGAGCGGCGATGCACGCAGAAACACGTCGAGGTACAGAGTCAATAAGAGTGTGGATGGTGTCCTGAGGGATGGTTCTCCATTCTCTGTCAACCATTTGCCACAGTTGGTCGTCCGTACGAGGCTGGGGCAGAGTTTGCAAACGGCGTCCAATGAGATCCCACACGTGTTCGATTGGTGAGAGATCCGGAGAGTACGCTGGCCACGGAACCATCTGTACACCTCGTAGAGCCTGTTGGGAGATGCGAGCAGTGTGTGGACGGGCATTATCCTGCTGAAACAGAGCATTGGGCAGCCCCTGAAGGTACGGGAGTGCCACCGGCCGCAGCACATGCTGCACGTAGCGGTTGGCATTTAACGTGCCTTGAATACGCACTAGAGGTGACGTGGAATCATACGCAATAGCGCCCCAAACCATGATGCCGCGTTGTCTAGCGGTAGGGCGCTCCACAGTTACTGCCGGATTTGACCTTTCTCCACGCTGACGCCACACTCGTCTGCGGTGACTATCACTGACAGAACAGAAGCGTGACTCATCGGAGAACACGACGTTCCGCCATTCCCTCATCCAAGTCGCTCTAGCCCGGCACCATGCCAGGCGTGCACGTCTATGCTGTGGAGTCAATGGTAGTCTTCTGAGCGGACGCCGGGAGTGCAGGCCTCCTTCAACCAATCGACGGGAAATTGTTCTGGTCGATATTGGAACAGCCAGGGTGTCTTGCACATGCTGAAGAATGGCGGTTGACGTGGCGTGCGGGGCTGCCACCGCTTGGCGGCGGATGCACCGATCCTCGCGTGCTGACGTCACTCGGGCTGCGCCTGGACCCCTCGCACGTGCCACATGTCCCTGCGCCAACCATCTTCGCCACAGGCGCTGCACCGTGGACACATCCCTATGGGTATCGGCTGCGATTTGACGAAGCGACCAACCTGCCCTTCTCAGTCCGATTACCATACCCCTCGTAAAGTCGTCTGTCTGCTGGAAATGCCTCCGTTGACGGCGGCCTGGCATTCTTAGCTATACACGTGTCCTGTGGCACACGACAACACGTTCTACAATGACTGTCGGCTGAGAAATCACTGTACGAAGTGGGCCATTCGCCAACGCCGTGTCCCATTTATCGTTCGCTACGTGCGCAGCACAGCGGCGCAATTCACATCACGAGCATACCTCAGTGACGTCAGTCTACCCTGCAATTGGCATAAAGTTCTGACCACTCCTTCTTGGTGTTGCATTTGCTCTGTCAGTCAGTGTATTTCTTTTATAATACAAAATAAGAATCGAGAGCTTTGAAAAAGAAGTAGCAATACAGAAAGGAGTGAGGCAAGGATGCAGTCTGTCTCCCCTCCTTTTCAATGTTTACATAGAATAGGCAATAAAGGAAATCAAAGAGGAATTTGGATACGGTATCAAAGTTCAAGGAGAGGAAATAAAAACCCTGAGATTTTCTGATGATATCGTTATTTTATCTGACTCTGCGAAAGATCTGGAGAAATTGCTGAATGGTATGGACAGAGTATTGGGGAAAGAATACAAGATGAAAATAAATAAGTCCAAAACTAATGCAATCGAGTGCAGTCGAACAAAGTTAGGTGATGCAGGAAATATTAGACGAAGGAAGTAGATGAATATTGTTACTTAGGTAGTAAAATAACTAACGATGGCAGAAGTAAGGAGGACATAAAATGCAGACTAGCACAAGCAAGGAAGAGCTTTCTAAAAAAAAAAATTGCTCACTTCAAACATTGATATAAAAATTAGAAAGATGTTTCTGAAGACTTTCATCTGGAATTTGGGATTGTATGGAAGTGAAACATGGGCGATAACTAGCTCACAAGAAAGAGAATAGAAGCTTTTGAAATGTGGTGTTACAGAAGAATGCTGAAGGTGATACGGATAGATCGAATTATGAATGAAGAGATGCTGAATCGAATTGGTGAGAGGAGATCGATTTGGATAAATTTGACGAGAAGAAAAGATAGAATGGTATGACACATTTTAAGACACCCAGGACTTGTTCAGTTGGTTTTTGAAGGAAGTGTAGGCGGTAAGAACGGTAGGGGTAGACCAAGGTATGAATATGACAAGCAAAGTAGAGCAGATGCAGGATGTAATAGTTACGTATAAATAAAAAGGTTAGCACAGAATAGGGTGGCATGGACGGCTTCATCAAAACAGTCTATGGACTGATGACTCCAACAACAATACAAAATAAATTTGTTGTCTTTCCCGGTGCGATAAACGTTTTTGTTGTTGGTTAACACTTCAACAACTGTATGGAATTATTTCTCTTTTTTAGTCTGTCTCCGTACAGACTGTTAACAGGCACATTGTTTCTCCAAACAGCAAACAACGATTCTTGTCTCTCTTTGATCATTATTTATGCGTATTCATATAAATCACCATGCCATAACTCTTAATCCTCTGTTTGTCAGTGTTTCCTTCTTTATTGTCATCTCTTTGCTAATTTCGCAGAATTATAGCTAAACATTCTTTTGGTCTTACAGTCTGGTATTGTCGTATTTGTCTCAATACCTCTCACTCTTGCAGTATTTTCATATTCATCCTTCCTGCACTGTGAATCTCTTTATTCCAACAATCCCATACTCCTATTCTGTATACAATCCTTTCCACCTTACAGCATCTTACCATCGGCTGATTTTGAAGTCGTACCCCACTGTCGGCAGCCCTGAAAATGGTTTTCCGTGGTTTCCCATTTTCACACCAGGCAAATGCTGGGGTTGTACCTTAACTAAGACCACGACCGCTTCCTTCCCAGTCCTAGCACTTTCCTGTCCCATCGTCGCCGTAAGACCTATCTGTGTTGGTGCGACGTAAAGCCAATGGCAAAAAAAAAAAAAAAAAATTTGAAGTCATGGTTTTACATTTTTAAACCAAACCAAACCAAACTAAACCCCATGGCGCAACAGCCCCAAAGGCACATGGCCTACAAATTGGCCTATGCTCAGCCCGAAGGTCTGCAGATTACTAGGTGTCATGTGGTCAGCACGACGAATCCTCTGGGCCGTTATTCTTGTCTTTCGAAACCGGGCCCGCCATCTCACTGTAAGATAGCTCCTAAATTATAATCACGTAGGCTGAGTGGACCTCGAACTAGCCCTCAGATCCAGGTAAAAATCTCTGACCTGGCCGGGAATCAAACCCGGGCTCTCCAGGTAAGAGGCAGGCACGCTACACCTACACCGCGGGGCCGGCATTTTTACACCAGGCTCCGCCTTAATTAAGACCAGGCCGCTTCCTTCCCAGTCCAAGTCCTTCATATCCCATCGTAGCCGGAAACATATCTGAGTTAGTGTTACGTTAAATCATTAAAACGTTTGGTGCAGGATTAGTAACTGAAAACTGAAATGAGTTGGTGAATTGTACAATACAGATCATAATGCAGCTGCACACTGAATTCATTTTCTATTACACAAAAACTGTCACGTGAGTACGTGGCTCATACCCATAAACCACCAGATTATACCACTTAATTCTCTACTTGTCAGATTTTATTTCTTTATTGTCTCAAATAATCCCAGTACCCTGTGTCAGGGACACAACGTTAACTGCAGATCTGGTGACATTCAGCATAACTTACAATTAATCATTCAAAACACGGAATAGTATTAGGTGAAAGGTGCCGGCCCCGCCGTGTAGAGGTAGCTTGCCTGACTCTTACCTGGAGGCCCGGGATTCGATTCCCTGCCAGGTGAGGGAATTTTACCTGGATCTGAGGGCTGCTTCGAGGTCCACTCAGCCTACGTGATTACATTTGAGGAGTTATCTGACGGTGAGATGGCGCCCTCGCTCTAGGAAGCCAAGAATAACGGCCGAGGGAATTCGTCGTGCTGACCACTCGACACTTCATCATCTGCGGGCCTTCTGGCTGAGCAAAGGTTGCATGGTAGGCCATGGCCCTTCGGAGCTGTTGCGCCATGGGGTTTGGTTTATTAGGTGAAGAGTCAATAAGACACAGTGAACAAAAGCACTCATTTAACATGTACGCTCACAGTTTAATATGTCTTCTATGAACAACAAATTATTTCTCAAACAGTATTCTTGAACAGAATCTATTATTTTTCACACAAAAATGCCGATTCTAGGTGTCTTTCAATTGATTTAGGAAACATGTATTTTAACTAAGGCTACGGCCATATTTTCCACGATTTCACGACTGCCTTCGTAATACTGTAGAAAGCGCGCCAAGCAAATCAGCTGATCAATTGAGGCGAGTTTAGCGAATGTTACAAATTGTACTTGTGAATGTAATACATAAGGATTGGGAGCATTCTTTGGATAATTGTGACCGTTGAGAGACATACATTTATATTTGAGTATATTGCATGTTTTTTCTTTAAATTTATCACATCACCATTTACATAACCAGCTGTTAAGATGAGACCTCATAGTTTAGATTAGGTACAGTTATCTTCACGTGGTGTGTAATGTAAATTCAAGGGACGTAAGACTTCTCATGTAATTTATTCATTTGTTATCGTATAATACGTTTTGGCGGAAATATAATGTGCTACAAATTTAAATACAGTGTGTGAAAGTTCGCATTTCCTGCAATGCTAAGAACTTGTGCGTACGACAGCGAAAATACAACTATACAAGTAAATATACATTAATATTTTCATTTTCTTCGTATGAGGGCAGGTTACCTTTATGAAAACCGTAAATACGAACCGAAAAATTGCCTGTTACGAAGATTAAAGGTGTATGTTTCACTCATTTTCCTGAGCGGCTGATGAGTTCTGCTTTTGACTTTCTTGTTACAAAGATTTACAGCAAAGGGTTTTATTGTTGATACAGAACAAGTATAAAATTGGACAGTAACCAATGGAACCTACATATGGTTATTTCTCGGGTTCGTAAGGTTGAGGACACGTTGCCTTTTCTCCCCAAAATTAACGCGAGTGAAAACCGTTCCTCTGCATTTTCCGTGAATGTAGGAAGTAACTAAGAGATCTGGCTGATCAGTGCATTAATATTTAGGAAAACATGGGCTATTCCTCAACAAAAAATGATACAAATGTCTGTGTAGAAGAAAGGGACTCAAGAAAGTCTTCGAATGATAGTGCCAGAAGTGTCAACAGCAACAAGAAACCAAGACAGCTACTGGATTTATGGCCATCCAGAGATATGGGAGTAAAGTTTATTATTGTAAGTTTATCTCCATATTTCTATTAATGCATAATAATTATATGTTGGGTACATTGACGAGTAAAACACTGAAACTTTGACCGCGTATATCGCACTTCAAACCTACTTCTTCTAAAATTATATAGTCCTGACTTAAGAGTTACGATGCGATTACAGGTAATAGTGACCTCACCTGTAATATTAATACAGTACAACATTTGTAAATATTTCATCATTACACAAGGTACAGACGCATCATGTCCTTGCATTACACGGGTCGGACGGAGGAAACAGTTCGCCTCTTTGTGTGACGTCATCAGAGCTACAGTACGGCCTGTACATCACGAAGGCAGTGATTTCACAGAGCAAATGGCCGCGTGGTTTGGATCACGTAGCTATCAGCTTGCTTTCGGTATATAGTGGGTTCGAACCTACAGTTCGCAGCCTTGAGGATTGTTTTCTGTGGATTATAATTGTCAAACGAGGCAAATGCTGGGACTGTACCTTAATTAAGGCCACGGCCGCTAACTTTCTACTCCTATCACTTTCCTATCCCATCATCGCCATAAGACATATCTGCGTCGGTGCAACGTAAAAGCGAATTGTTAAAAAAATATCCCAATCCTGACAGTTTCCTATAATTGCATTGCAAAAAAAGTTCGATGTGCGGCTTTGAACCCCTAGTAAAATAAATCATGTATGATATATATGCCAACTTCAGTCTGTGTCCTCAGTGGCGTCGTATGTCGGTCATTGTCCTCTTCTCCCCAATACAGTGGAGTAGAACTCGACTGAAATCGGTGCCATTTAAGAATGTTTTAATGTGACAGCTCCATGTCGTTGACTTCTAGTATGTTAAACAACTCTTCCAATAAAAATTACGGTACGCCGGTCTCTCGTAAAATATATAACACAAGGGTATTACGAAAGTTACCTTCTTATTTAAAGAATATACTCTCAGGATTCGATCCTGTATCCCTGGACACATGCAATGAACACCTAACTACTACCTCCACGTAGTTGGTTGATATACCTATATAACATTCAAAATACGGAACCTTCAGGATATTGTAAAAAAGTTTCCATAGTTAGTCTATATGTCGCGAACACTGTCAACACATCTTTGCATGGCGGGATGCATATTACATCTGCTCAGATTGACGGCATCAAGCGACAGGACGTTATTAACGTCGGACTCGGGAACGACGCGCCTGACTTTTAAAACCACCACTCGCGGGAAGAAGTTTAACAAACACATGTCACAGCCGGTCTCGACACCCCTCATTGTGTTTGCTTTCCAAACTCGAGCACGTTTCTGTGCTGTATGATACTGTAAACTGAATAAAACATGAAGATATGTGTAGTTATGAAAATGGAAGTCGCCATCTGGGGAACTCAATAAAAAGAACACGTATGGTAGATATGCACTATACAGTGTAGCGGGTGAAGGAAGGAAAGGATAAATAAATAAATAAATAAATAAATAAATAAATAAATAAATAAATAAATAAATAAATAAATAAATAAATAAATAAATACATTTACACGCAATTAGTTAAAATTCTAGAGAACCATAGGACGCATATTTTGTCAGCAAAAAACCTTCGATTTGTTAGTTCAACCACAAAACAAATTACCGAGCTCGATAGCTGCAGTCGCTTAAGTGCGGCCAGTATCCAGTATTCGGGAGATAGTAGGTTCGAAACCCACTGTCGGCAGCCCCGAAGATGGTTTTCCGTGGTTTCCCATTTTCACTCCAGGCAAATGCTGGGGCTGTACCTTAATTAAGGCCACGGCCGCTTCCTTCCCATTCCTAGCCCTTTCCTGTCCCATCGTCGCCATAAGACCCATCTGTGTCGGTGCGACTTAAAGCAAAAAAAAATTAAAAAAAGTAAAATATTTTGAAAAGTAAACATTGGTCGCTACTTATGGTCTCCACTTTGGAGCATAGCTAGACTGGTCACTGAATAAATAAAAATAAAGGAAATATCTTATGTGCAGTTTGTACCACAAATGATGTTAAATAAACATTCACTACACAAGAACTTCATTTATCCGGATCAAGTGGGACTGGAACTGATCCGGATTGTCGAAAATCCGGATAATCGGGGAAAACCAAGAAACAAATACAGTACATATTATATAATCTAATAACATAACTTGTACGGTACAGTAATACGTTTTTTCAATTGTACAAGAAATATAAGAACACTTTTCTTATATTCACGACTCTGTTTTATGCACTAACATAATGTGAGAGTTTTTTTTTCTGTTTTACGTATGTATAGCATTTGTGCGCAGCTCGCTCACGAAGACGTTTTACTAACAACAGTTCTGCCGGTGTGGTTTCAGTCAAGGATTCTAAATAGGCCATAAGCTTGTCCAGCTGCATTGTTGCCCCTCCATGAGTCATTATTTCCAATGATGTTGTGCCGGTTTCATTTTCGAATTCACCGTCAGTGAATTAATAGTGCGTTGCATTCAGAAGAGCGTTGGTTCGAATCCCACCTCGGGCGTTCTGGGAATGGTTTTCCACTGTTTTCCATTCTGAATTGCAGGCGAACGCCGGGACGGTACCTTTCACAGACCGTGGCCGAATTACTTCATATTCCTGTCCTTAATTATCCTCGGCAGAAAAGACATTCAAGAAGAGTCTACACCGTAAAAAAATACTGTACAAGTAAAAATAAATTTTTATTATTTTTGATCCGGATAAACCGAAGATCCGGATTAATGAGGGCCGGATAAGCAAGGTTCTTGTGTAATTATTGAACAGAATTAAGAAATATGCCACTAGGGAAATAGTGACTTAGTAATAATATTTAAAAAATACTGACAGTGAATGAAGAGTTCCTCCAAAACTATAACTCGGTTATGTACTAACACGCTGTTCGGCTTCGAAACCTTCGGTTCAGAGGATCCAGGTTTCGATTATCGGTCGAGTTGAGAGACGTAGCGACCGGACTGCTTTCGTGTAATATGAAATAAATTCAATGTGAAGCTGCAGTATGATCTGTATACTACATTCATCAACTCATTTCAAAATTCGGGTACTAATCCTGCACCAAATTTTGTCAATAACATTTTAATGACTTACCGTCACACTCAGATATGTTCCCAGCGACGGCGGGATATGAAGGACTAGGACTTGAAAGGAAGCGTTCGGTTAATTATTCGAGAACTGGGTGTTTGTGTGTTATCCCAATACATTTACCTTCATACACACGTAAGTCATCACTTCACCAACCCTCATAGAAACACGCAATGGTGAAAAAACCTCTCCGCATATGGTTGGTGTCAGGAAGGGCATCCGGCTGTGAAACAGGGCCAAATCCACATGTGCGACACAGTTCTCATCGACAACTCAATAAGCATGAAGAAGAAGATAAATGAGAAGCTATTAGGCCTATTGCACTAGTAGAAGTAGAAAACTCCGCTTGAATTCGTGAAGGTAATACAAAGGTTTCCGATGGAACAGTAAGTTGACTTACAGTTTGATCGCCGCCCTCGTTCCACTTGACGATCTCGTTGTCTTGAAGATTGATAATAATAATAACACTACTACTACTACTACTACTACTACTACTACTACTACTACTACTACTACTACTACGTTGAACACGCGTAATTATTGGTTGTAAGTTGGCGAACTTGTACCCTTTCATGCCAACACACGGGAAGTTTAATAAACTAAACCTTAATTTAAATTACTTCCACGCACGTCATATTAACAAGGGGAAACCACAGCTATGGGGGCACTGATCTTGTTCCAACATTGGGAGGCTGATCTACGTCAAAAATACGTACCCGGGGGTTTCTGCCATTGGCTCTCATTTAACGAAAAAATGACTCTTAATATTTAACGGCGGTATACGTGTTAGCATTATGCGTACGAGTGTGTATAACACTGCTGGTCTAGTGGTTAGCGCGCCTGATTTTCACGCGGGCGTGCACTGAAATACGCACAGACAGCGTACACAGATCTTACCATAACTGCAGCAGTAGATATACAAATAACATAAAACGAATGGTAATACGTGACTGTACTAAACGACTTTTTTATACAGTTCGTTTAGTCGACGCATTTCCAGGGACTCATACCCGAAGAAGAAACAGATAAAGAAGAAACAAGTCCAATGGTGACGCGTCTTCAACTGGAGAGGCCCGCTTGGAATTTAGATATGCTGACTACAAGACTGGCGGTGTTACAGAGAAATGAGAAGTGTCTGTTCGAAATTTGCTATTTCCACTTCCAAAAAATTAAATCGGTAATTCGCCTACATGCAATACAGTAGATGAATATTATCGATTGCTATGAGCAATCCACACCAGAAAGATTTAATTCCTTAAAAGTTGTATCGAACCAGATCATGGGTACGTTCCACGTGCCTTTTATTTTAAGTTTCTTGCGCTTTTCCCACAACATTATAAAGATGGAAATAGCACCTTTTGAGCTTACACTTCTCAGATTACAAATGCGTATGCAGGGTCAATTCGCCATTAAATAGTCGTCATTCGCACAAACCTTCAGACCTCTACCTGTTCATTTTTGACTTAGACCAAGTTTACAAACTTCGAACGAAATTGGCGACCCCTTGTAAACACACAACTGATCGCTCTCACTACAGGGAATCTGCGAGATCAGGAGAAAACATTAAACTAGGTTACTTCCAGTCAAGTAACTACTAGTAACACCTTTAAAAAAATAAGGATACATGGTATTCATCACAAGATCATAATTACGGGGAGAGTGATCAATCAATCAATCAATCAATCAATCAATCAATCACCACTGATTTGCATTTAGGGCTGTCAGCCATGTGGCAGATTACGTATGAACAGTAGACGTTACTTAAATGATTTCAAGGAACAAGGAACTTGAAAATTTATTGAACATTTCTTGTGATAAATTATTCCAAACCAAATCCTCTTCCTATAAATGAGTATTTGCCCCAATTTGACCTCTTGAAATTCAACTTTATCTTCATATTATGATTTTTCCTACTTGTAAAACGCCACTCAAGCTTATTCGTCTACTTATTATTTATCGTATGATGAATCTATGTACACACATGTATATAGTTCAGGGTAAATGTGCATAGTCACAAGTCCGTACAATACTATAACTCAAGGTCTAGCATTTTGACCCAATCAACTGCTTCATCCGATGTGCGGTGAATGTCCATAAGTGTTCCTTTGAAAGCTCGAATTGGGCAGTCAGCAATAATATGGCGGATTGACTGAGAAGAGACACCACAATCACAATCTGCAGAGCTAGTCCAACCCCATTTGCACAACAGATAACCACACATGCCTTGTCCAGTTCTTATCCGATTGATGATTCTCCACTGTCGTCTTGGAAGATCAAATGCTTGTACTCGTTTAGAAGGATTCTCAACCAGATGTTTGTTCACTACTTCGTCTACTAATATCATTCCACGCCATCTCTCTACTGACAGCTTGGAACATGCCGCTTAATCGAACACTTCGCCTCCTTACTCCCAAGTCTTCCCTGACCGAAGTCTGCAACATATTCGTAACACGTTTTTTTTTTGTCGGAAATCAACCAGAACAAAGGGTGCTGTTTTTCTTCTTTTCCACTTCTAGAATGCTGTCGAAAGGGATTACAGGTACTCAACATTTCCTATTCTTATCCTTCACAAAATATCAGGACTCCGACCATAACTATCTTATTTGACAATTTTTTAGCTTACAGGGCGACATGTTTGAGCGTATCTGTAGATTCCCGCAGCCTGTTGGCGGAAGATGAAGACTTCTCAATGATTCATGACGGTAACACGCACAGCCGATATGCTGACCGAGCCTGCCTGTGGGCAGTCTCAGCTGACCTAAGGATAGGGTGTGCGTATCAGCTCTTCGCTTCGTTATTGATAGATTTTCTCTTAAATACTTACGGACTGACTAGTGAACAGAATGTTCACGTTTTGCAGATTCTCAGAGAATGAATCTGCTGTAAGAGTGAAAAGGGAATTTCGTGATGTGTTTCCTAGTGTGCGAGTTCCAATGGAATAATAAGTTTTGTGAATTCATTCAAACTTGTGGGTTCACTGTTAAATCAGAAATGCTTTTACAGTAGGCTTTTTTTCCTCTTTTGCAATTTGCTTTACTTCGCACCGACACAGATAGGTCTTATGGCGACGATAGGACAGGAAAGGCCTAGGAATGGGAAGGAAGCGTCGTGGCCTTAATTAACGTACAGTCCCAGCATTTACCTGGTGTAAAAATGGGAAACCACGGGAAACCATCTTCAGGGATGCCAACAGTGGGATTCGAACCCACTATCTTCCGGATGCAAGCTCAGAGCCTTGCGCCCCTAACCGCACGGCCAACTCGCCCAGTGGGTTTGAATTTATTAATGAATAACAAATCACCGAATCTAATGAGCCCTTTTGATGTACAGTAGGTCTACATTGAATACAATATATACCATTATTTTAGAATTCAGATACTACCTTAAAACAAACCTATATCATAATGAATTAAATTAGAAACATAAACAGGCTACAAATTGAAATTAATACATTTTGAGCTAAGCAAAGATACACAAATTACACAAAAATAATTCGCAGGTGGTTAATTTCCAGTGTTGTAATGATTGCGGGGATTCAAATGGGTTATGGGTTAACTGCTTCGCAGTTTGTTTGATTACTATCGGGGATGAGTTAAACTAAAATGTTGAAAAAAAGTACGAAATCTATTTTCAAAGGAAAGGAACTAGCCTACTCAGATATAAAAAAGGAAAGAAAATTGCTAGCATATGTGGAACGAGATCTAGGGAGTGTGTGTGTGAGAGAAACTGACTGTTTTTTTGTTTTTTTGTTTTCGAGATTGTCTGTGTATAGAGGTATCCTGACAAGGCCTGAGTTACTAAGAAACGACTTAAATAAATTTAGTAGTCACGTTCAAATTTCCAAAATTATTAATTTTCCAGCATTACCGAGCGGAGTGGCCGCGCATGTTAATCCGTTTCGGCTATGTATCAAAGCTCTGCATTCGGGATACGAGTGGGCTCAAACCCCACCGTCAGCTGCCCTGAGAATTGTTATCTGTGGTTTCCCATTTTCATTTCGGGGCAAATGCCGGGGCAGTTCCTATTCAAAAGCTACAAACGATTCTCTCCACCTCCTTACCCAGTTTAATTTACCATCATTTATTTCTTCTTCATTAGCTCCTCAACTGAGCTTGGCGTCAGGAAGGGCATCCGGCCGTAAAACATGCCATAAAATATCATGTTACATAATCCCTAACCCCGTATCAGGAAACGGGACCAAGGTGGTAGACATACATAAATTCATTTTCTAGCATTGGCCTACTGACAGCACTGTAGTTTTCATCAAGTGATCTTTGCCCTTCCAAAGAAAGGTATTTCAATATCAGACGATCAGAGCGTATCTCTCTCCTGCGTTGACAATGCTAGTAGAATATGTTAAGGAATCAGTCTGGAGAGCGCTGGATTCGGGTTCGATTCTCAAGGGTGGTTTTTTCAACTTTTTCTCTTAGGAAAGTTCACCTTATTTGAGGTAATTTTGTTAACTGAGAATTAATTTACAATTTATAGTTCGAACAAAAATGAATCTTCATTTAAATGTCGGTTAGATTAATGCAGATGGGTTGCTTAAAGAAACCTTTGCTCACTTCTCTGTAACAGTTTACGACAAGTGTGGTCGACAGAAGTCGGGGTCGCACGCACTGCGAGAACACACTCTGCGGCGTAATTACTTGGCAGCCCGACACCGTGTTTAATTAATTCTATTCGGACACACCACTTCTAGATCTACAGTGATAAGTATACCACGGGCTGCTTTGTTTGAACGTCCCTATTTACAGGGCTATTAAAGCACTCTACAAAATTGGACCAGTATTCTATATAGCGTGCTTTGTTAACAAAAATTCGAATTCTCCTTTTTCCTTATTATTAATTCGTTTATAATAATTTTTGTTTTGTTTTGTTAATAGTTTAGTGTCGCACTAAAATATAAAGATATTTGACGACGGTTAGATGGAAAAATGATAGGACTAGGGAGGAAGTGGACATGTTAATAGGTTCTGCCCTGACATTTGCCTGGTGTGAAAATCGGAGAAGCACGGAATGCTATTGTCAGGGATGCCGACGTTGTAGGTTACAACCAACTATCTCTTAACTGTGATGCATAGTATCCTATAATAGGTTCCAAGGTTTCATGAACTTCTGTAACCAAATAACTAACATAATCGGTGAAAATGTATAGACTTTATATACGATATATATATATATATATATATATATATATATATATATATATATATATAGATTAATTAAAGCAGAAAAATCTGACTGTCTTTCTCTCTGTTCCTTATACAAATAGATAGTTTCAATAATCTGAATCAAATTCTGTATACAGTACTTTCCTTTTGGAACTCTGCGAGTAACACTGTCTACAGGAAATTGGACAGTTTTTTCCACTTCCTAGATTTAGCCCTTTTAGCACGTTAGCATAGGCTATTATAGACGAAATATCGAATTTGTCGTAAAAGGACGAGCCAAAGCTCATTTGCTCATTTTAAGCCTCAAAACGAGAATAACAAAACTCGAAAAGTCCCTTGGGGCACTGAAAAGAATGTTTTAAGTTCCTAAACCCAATCGTTTTTAAGATATTGGCACTGCACTACCCCCACCCTGCTGTAGGAATCGGAGGAAGAAATGACCGGCCGTAACCATGGAAATGCCTAGAGTACAAGCCTGGTGTTCGAAGCACGCACGTGCGTGAGTGTAGATAAGGCCTAGGAAAGATTCTGTTCAAACATTTTAAATTCATACCTAGCGTTAATCTGCCGAGATACAGTTAGGCTAAGATTACTGGATCCATGTTTCTATATTGTTATTAATACCATCACCATACTGATTGTGAACAGCATCAAGGTAATGCATTCGCTATTTACAAGTCCGAGAAACAGAAGGAATACCCTCAACAAAGCCTGGTCTTAGCCTAGGCCATGGCCCTCTCCGTGTAATATCAAATACCATGCTATAACGAACATAATCACAGTCATGAAAAATTCAGTAAAATTTTAAAATTCCTCCTGCAGACGTACAACAACTCTATATACGGTATTTATTGTGTATTGCCACGAACCTACTGCAGGGGGAAAGGTGATAGGCCTACTCCCACTTGGTGTATACCAGGTGGCGGATAGGGAGGTCCTAACCGGCTTGCCAACGGACTTGAGCGAAATAAAATAGCTCTCGTGAACCAAACACAAATCCCCCTGTGGGTGGGGGACGCAGACGAAGAATACACCCACGGTATCCCCTGCTTGTCGTAAGAGGCGACTAAAAGGAGCGACCAAGGGTTGATCGAATTAGGACCATGAGACTATAATTAGTAGCACTACGCGGGGAACACCATGGGTCGCTTTTACTTGCGCGTAGTACCACTGTTAGGTACACGATAGGTTTGTGATTAGTAGCGACAGTGTGTGACTCAGGGTGAGTTTTACAGTAGCTGCGATTAGTACCACTCTATGAGCGATCCCATGAGTCTGCCTTGCCTATGATTAGTACCCAAAACACCACGGATTAGTACACTTATGTGAGGAACACCATAGGTTTGCATTGCCCGTAAACGGCGCCGCAATGTGAAAAACGCCATGGGTCTGTTACATGTGCGCATTACATTACCTTTGAGTAGTACCATACTGTGTGGAATCTGCGAGTATACGCTACTTTTGATTAGTTCCGCAACATGACAAATACCATGGTTTTACTTTCCTAGCGATAATTAACATTATGAGGGGCCGATGACCTGGATTTTGGACCCCTTTAGACAACAAGCATCATCGATTCAGGACTGTGCTTTAGGAGGAGTCTCTTGGTCAGTACTACTAGTGTTTAACGCTAGATTCTGGGAATGTGGGGCATTACGGGTCGGATACACTGATTGTTTTAAATTCATACCCATCCATTCATTCTTCATCATGTTTTGAATTATGGTCAGTGGATGATTTTGGACTTTAAATTGTCATTACATTTCGTCTCATTTCGTATCATTAGGGGCCGATGATCTAGATGTTAGGCCTCTTTAAACCACAAGCATCATCATCATCGTGTGCGTTGTCGCCTTTATAGATCTCTCTGTTAGATCATTCATACTTTATTTCCATATAACTCCGTGACTATCATTTTGAAGTGTGTACAATGTAATTTGACAAGATATGTTTTATTCTGCGTATAAGGCGAGGGACTTCAGAAACTTCAGACCCTTTGCTATAGTTAAACCGAGTGAAGCTAGTAAACTAATAAATTGGCTTATAAATAAAATTGTGTTTTTCTCTGTACATCTTTCATTTTCAGTCAATAATATTCTATCTTGTATGGGGCGTATCATAATATATTCCATATTCGATTTAATTCTTGTCTAGTTATCTGGAGTTATCATGCCAAATGTATATGGGTGTTTCATAAGGAAGTTGGTATTTGAGCAGAAGGCGAACTCGAAATAAAATTTTCTACGCATATAAGGTGTTTTGGAGGCTCCTAGTAATTATTTTCATATGGTTTATTTTATAAAAATTATGCATTTAACAAACGTTCTGCAGATATACAGGTGTAACAACAAGGTTCTGCTAGAACCAATTCCTCTCGGACAGAAGAAGAAAACGACGTGTCATATGGACGCTCGTGCGGAAATTCTTTATTTCCATGTTATAACTCATTTTCTACAATTGTACATAATACATTAATCATGGGAACATACAAGAACAGAACGTACCAGCTTATCACTTGAAACTCTTTCAAAATCTCCTCCGCTAGCACTGGTATATGCACAACATGCCGTCACATTGAATCCTGGAAGGGCTGATGTATCCCTGGAGTATTGCATATGATCTCTTGGTTACGTCTGGTTAAGTTGTAATTCTTAGGTTTGTGTTTGTGTTCCATTTGACCGAAGGTAATGTTTACGTGCGACTTAGGTCATTGCTTCTGTTGACATGAGACTTTCCTCATTGCCTTACTAGAGGTAGCATAAACTATTTACTGTTCATTACGGACTTGGCAAGCACGTAACTGTTTACTGGTATTCATCATGGGCGTAGTTGCCGGTAAAGTGCAATGGAGGTGTACACAAATGTGGAGTTGGCAGATGCCCATTTGGTGTTTGGATTAGCGCTGCTCGCCGTTTGTATCGGGAGAATTTCCGGAACGAAGATGCCCCGACATTAAGACGTCGTAGGGAGCATGAGATTTTTAAACCTGCTATTCGCGACTGTGGGAGGCCTAGAAGGACGACGACACCGCAACTGGAGGAAGCAATTCTTGACGCAAGTGCGATAACAGGTATAACTTGAAAACAATATTCCCTCACCCATGGGTAACTAATTCAGATATCGATCTCGAATAATTATTACTTTACCTTCTTCTTCTTCTTCTTCTTACTATTGTATGTATAGCTGTGATGTGTTACATCAGTTCGGTATTAGTATTGTTGTTATTATTATTTACGTAGTTCAATTATCGTATTTTGTGTGAGGTTATGTCATGAAACATGTGTTGTACATATACATTTATATCAGTTCCGTTAATATAAATACCTGTGAATTAATATTATAATTTATCCTTACCTGTATATAATTTGTAATCCATAATTGTGAAACACACTGTAAACTTCCAGAATGGTAATAGGCACGAAAATGATCGAAAATATTATGCACATTATAACTCTAGAATTTTCACGAAGATAAATTTTGTAATGTATCTTTCTAGAAACCTGGCCAAGCACCTATATAAAGCGACGATTTCGACGGTGAAGTTAGTTACTGTTAGTTACTGTTAAGTTAGCTGTTGTTTAGTAGAGTTATGGTGTAGAAAGTATATATCCAGGGTTGACATGCAATATTTGCAGTCTCCATATTGAAATACGCAGTCATCTGTTTTCAACTGTGTTTACAAGTTGTAACCTCCATATTGAAATGTCTGCAGTTGTTTTTAATAATGGCGGCTTTGTTGATAATCTCGAAGTGAAGTGTTTTGATACTGAGATTAAGGTTTTGTGTGTGTTAATTTGTGAATAAAATTAATTGTACCAACTGACAGCATCTCGTGTGGGTACGTTATTCTTCATGCAGGTGACGACGACGACCCTAGTGTTAGAGTGAGACAGTTAGGTGCAACGAGGAATGTTGATCACTTGACTGTCTGGCTAGTGTTACATGAGAACCTGCTGTATCCGTACCACTTCCAGCGTGTGTAGGCATTATCAGCAACTGATTTGTTCTGCACGGGTACACTTCTGAGAATTGTTTATTCAATAATGTGTCAACGCCGATTTTACTGCTACTGTGCTGTTCACGGATAAGGCGCCGTTTCAGCGTGATCAGATTGTAAATTGTCACAATCAACATACATGGGTTGACTTGAATCTTCACGCAAATGTTGAAGCACGTCATCAACAAAGATTTCCCCCTCAATCTTTGGGAGGGCATTGTTTACGACTGTTTGTTAGGACCTCATGTTCTTTCATCTCCTAGACTCAACATAAACTTCATTCATGTTGAAGCTGCTCCTCATTTCAGTGGCAATGTCCGTCGGCTTATAAATAAGATTCGGTGTCAGATGGATAGGTCGAGGTGGACCAATTTCCCGGCCTCCACGGTCTCCTGGCCTAAACCCACTGAACTTTTATTTGTAGGGAGCCATGTGAAATCTCTTGTGTATATCGACAGTCTGCATACCCGTGTTCTGAAGGGCTGCGAAACCATACACAACCATCCAGGGATACATCACGGGATGATGCATGTGTCAACGCTAACGGAGGGCATTTTGAACATTTCATGGTAAGCTGTAAGTTATGATTCTGTGTATTTCCCATGATTAATATACTATGTAGAGTTGTAGAAAATGCGTTCTAACAAGGAAATAAAGCGTTTCCGGATCCATGTCCATGTAACATTTTATTCTTCTGCGTGCGAGTAAAGTGTCCTAAAAGTTTGGCCTACTTTTCGTGTTTTGGTTGTAAGATATTTCTCTTCTTCTTTGATTTTTTAAAAAGTTTACTATCAGTTATCAGAGTTTCAGATACGTTAAGTTCTTCCGGTTTGATGACTATTTTGTAGTGAGGTGATTTTGTGTTTTGTGATACAAATTTTGTTGTAACAGATACAGAAAACAAACTTACTGATTTACTCCACCGGTTGAATAATTTCGACTAGATACTTGCATTTGTCTGCTTCGGAGATTTTACGAATTCAGTGATTATTGGTTGGTAGTTGAATAGTGGTTTGGTTCGTTCTTTATACTGCGCGTTCTCATGTGGAATTTGGAGTCCGTTTTTCCCCCTATTACACGAAGTTGCTTTTTCATTCTTGAGATGATTGCAAAGCCATCTACAAAGGCTAGACAATTAATGTGAAGTCTGGCGTGATTGATTCAAAACCGTAAACCGCCAAGAAGACGGACTATCCACACTTGTGTTCAATTTAGTTCCGGAAAAAGTGATACACTAATACAAAAGTGAAATTATAGGAATGGCTCGGAAAGTTCTTAAGAATTTGACTTTTAATGCATCGGTTATTGTGTGTTTGATAAATTCCCTTCTTTTCCTGTCGACTTTTTTTCTGTTTACACTATAGCTTTTTCTTATATTCACACTGAAATGTAAAAATATTAATGGCGATGAAACTAGTATATATCAAATCAAGTTTCCAAATACAATAAATGCACGATGCTAATACATTTCTTTCTTGTCTGTTTCAGGTGAGTCTCAATACTTTCTTACTTTGCCTGATTGCTATGGTAAGTTCCATATTTTCTAATATTTAATTCCTCTAATTAGTGTTGTATAGTCCGGCTCCATGGCTAAATGGTTAGCGTGCTGGGGTCCCGGGTTCGATTCCCGGCAGGGTCGGGAATTTTAACCTTAATTGGTTAATTTCCCTGGCACGGGGACTGGCTGTATATGTCGTCTATATCATTTCATCCTCATCACGACGCGCAGGTCACCTACGGGTGTCAAATCAAAAGACCTGCTCCTGGCGAGCCGAACTTGTCCTCGGACACTCCCGGCACTAAAAGCCATACGCCATTTCATTTTTTCAGTGTTGTATAATTTTTAAACCACTGTTAGGAAGGAAATTTTTGATTAAAAATAAGCAGACATGACTATTTTCGAAGCTCAGTCTCTCATTTTCAGAAACAAGGTTTATTGCAGTCCATATACAAGATGAACACACTTTTACATGCTTATATTCTTCTTGCACCGCTTTTACATACACATGTAAGTTGGCAATTTTTTACGGGTCGTTGCCTTTCCTGACGCCAACCCTGTATGGAGGGATCTAATCACTATTGCGTGTTTTTGCCGTGGTTGGTATTGTCGGAATATGAAGAGAAACGTGTTCAAACAAACACAAACTTCCAGTCCCCGAGCCAAACGAATTAATCATAATCGATTAAAATCCCTGACCCGGCCGAGAATCGAACCTGGGATCCCCTGAACCGAAGGCCTCAACGCTGACCATTCAGCCAAGGAGTCTGACATACTATTCCATGCCCATGCAATCGAAATTAATAAGTATGAAGGTTCATCTTTCGTAGGTTGAATATATTCTGTAAAATCCTTTCGTCACTCTTCACCTATACATCTTCCTTTTTACAAACTTGTTCAAGTGCTAAATGCCTGACACTCAAAATAGATGCTGCAAAATTTCTAACGACCTTCACATTCAGGTTGAGCAGAGTGGATCCTACATAGGACTGCTCAGCCACGAGTACTCTACAGCCTATCCTCGAAAAAAGCAGCGATAATATAGTCACCGCCTAAGTGCCGGTTTGTCACTAAGGCCTCGAAGCACCGTCCTTAGCGCATCCTTCAGTCCCTTACAGAACTGCAAGATGCTACTTTCTTTTTGCTGTTTGCTTTCACACCGACACATAGGTCTTATGGCGACGATGGGACAAGAAAGGCCTAGGAGTGGGGAAAGAAGCGGACGTGGCCTTAAAGTACAGCCATGGGAAACAACGGAAAATCATCTTCAGGGCTGCCGACAGTGGGGTTCGAGCCCACTATCTCCCGAATGCAACCTCACGGGTCGCGACCCAAACCGCACGGCCAACTCGCCCGGTGAACTGCAAGATGAGACGTGTTCCCAACTGGTAGCGGTCATAAAATAACACTACACTGAAACGAATTAAATGACTCCCCACACGACGCGCTATCACGCGGTTTTAGTACCTCAAGATGGAAGCGTTATTGCATTACCGGATGACGCCATACAGACGTCAGAACTCTTGTTTCTGTAGTGGCTATAGTCTTTAAAATGAGGTATTGAACACTGTCGTCGGACGTGTTGTCTGGAAATTATTTCTATTTTAAAACGATCGTGCCGAACAAGTTGACCGTGCGGTTAGGGCCGAGCAGCTGTGAGCTTGCATCTGGGAGATGGTGGATTCGAACACCACTGTCAACTGTCCTGAAGACTTCTTTTCCGTGGTTTCCCATTTCCACAGCAGGCAAATTATGGGCCTGTACTTTAAGGCCACGGTCACTTCCTTCCCACTTCTAGCCCTTTCCTATTCGGTCGTCGCCATAAGACCTATCTGTGTCGATGCGAGGTAAGGCAAAACTTTTTTCTTTTCTTTGAAAGAAAAATAGGGTAATTTCTCTCGATTGTCTTTAAGTACTACTACATTTTAAACCTCAAGTAGGTTGCCATAAGGACAAAGCATTAAAATCAAAACAAAAAAGAACATGAAAACTATACTGTAGGCCTATGGAGATAAAACTTCAAGGGAACAAATAGTTAAGGAGTGTGGCTAGGTGGCTTTGAATTATGGTGCGTAGCGGTATCTTATTGTCTAGGAAGAGTCCTTTACTGTTTCGAAATTGCGCAAGAAATTAGGGGAATCATACCACGAACAGGACAAAGTTTATCCACTCAGACACGAAGGACGATTGGCCTTTATTTGATACTAGCGAATGTACCCGTGCTTCGCTACGGTATTCTACATTGTATTCGAATATCGAAGTAAATAGTGTACATGCAGTAAATAAGATAGTTTTAAAATTGCATGTCTCTTAGCGTTATCCGAGAAAGAGCATGGGGAGGTCCCCGTACGTTTCCAATGTAAAGTGTTTGTTACGGATTTGTGATATAACGGCAGGCTCACTTGCCTACTGGCATTCACAATCAGGTTGGGAAGTTTACATTATAATTGCAGGCCCCATTGCCTACTATGCGGACAGAATCGATTTGGGGAGTTTTCGTTAAAATGGCAGCCCCCCCTTTCCTACCTCCAGACAGATTACAGTTTTTATTATAATGGCAGGCAATTACCCTACTATCACTCGAAATTGAGTTGTGCAGTTATCATTATAATGACAGGCCCCTTTTCCTACTGCCAGCCAGCGTACTGCCAGTCACACCAAGTTGGTGAGTTTCCATCAAAATAGCAGGCCACTATGCCTAATGCCAGTCACATTTTAGATGAGTACATTTCTTTATAATGGCGGGCACCCTTGCCTACTGCCAAACACAGTCGGGTAGGGGAGTTTTAAACAAAACTGCATGCTCACTTACCTTCTGCAAGTCAAATCGAGAAGGGAACTATTCATTACAATTGTAGGCCTTCCTTACTAATGACAGTTACACAGGAGTTGGAGAAGGAACCCTTTCCTACTGCCAGTCAAAGTCGGTGTGGGGAGTACTGATTACAATAGCAGACCGACCCTTTCTCGATCGCTAAATCGACATCAGTGAATATATATAGATCGACATACGAAAGTATATGCGTGTTTACAATATTGAAGACCTTCATTTACAGATTAACTGCTACTAAACGTACGTCATATCGACAAAGGATTATACCATAAGACACGCCGGATTTAGTGGCCTAAATGGCTGGTCCAATGATATGTCATCTATTCTTGGGTCAGATTTAGAAACGTGGAACAGGGTAAAGGTTTTGTAAGATCATCTCACATTACATTACTTTTCGGATAATAATGTGACAGCTACATACGTAGCATTTGGTTCACATATGGCTACTGAGTGGGCCAATTTTCGTGAAGAGTTTGATGATTCTGTATTTCATATAAGTAATTGAAAGTATGAATAATGCATGTGAAAATTCCAAATTGACTTAACATCGATTAATAGAGAAAAATCAAACGTAAAAGGGATACAGATACGGCATAAAGTCATAAGACCAAGGTTGTAGATCATTCCAAATTGAACGGAGATTGTGCAATCCGTTACGTGATAGGAATTTCCGAAGGTCTGCACCATCATTAAAATTGCCTGCATATTTCAATATTCTTCGGGGATAAAAAATGAAAAATTTAATGATATAGGATTTTTCATTCGTTACAGGCTAAAACGTATAATTTTGTCAAATTTCAATTATCTTCTTATTCTTCTGGCAGATTATGCCACAATGTGGATTTTGGGCGAGGCGGGTAAAAATTAGGACTTTCAGGAAATCAAAAATTATGGAGATTGTTATTATTACCCCTTAAACGGAAAGCTGTACGAAAATTTCGCCAAAATAGTCAGTGTAGAGGTACACAGTCGTTACGATTTGATTTATATAGATAAGGAATCTGCTCCATGTAAAACACCTTTTGGGCTATGTCCGCTGGACTTAACCTGCAAAAGTGACCATTCATGATATCTCCCTTATTAATCCTCCTGACGAAAAAATGCACATGAAAAAAAAAGGTTTAGAGGTGGAATTCCATCAGGTTTGGTCGATTTCCAGTCAGGTTGGTCTTGTTCTGTATATATTGTGGAAGAGTAAAATCACCATTTCGGTTCCTTATAAACCGCCAGTCCATTCCGGAACATGAAATGTTATTTACGTTTAAAACCTACCTTTGGACAGGTGGATGCTAAATATAAATTTTGTTTCGAATGTCTTCAGTAGTTTTCAAGTTGTAAGGAATACGCTTTACACGCACCCGCTCGTGAGTTAAGTCCGATGGGACTTGTACAGAAAAACGGTCCTTTAATGATATCTCCCTTATTGATCCTCGTATCGAAATGATGCACATGAGAAAAAAAGGTTTAGACATTAATTTCTACCAAGGTAGGTAGACTTCCATAAACTTTTGTTGTGTATATTTTTTGGAAGTGCAAAATCACTGTTTCGGTTTCGTATAAACCCCCAGTTAGTTCAGGGATTTAGAAACAATATTTGCCCTGAAACCTATCAAGGACAGGTGTATTCTAAATACGAATCTTGGTGGAAATGCATCCAGTAGTTTCTAGCATTCACGTACATACGGCGTAATTAAGGAAGAAAATAATACAGTTAAGAATGTTGAAACTAATAGAAAATGGATTATAACTGAGGACAGCCGGATAACGACAAATAAATAAATGCCGTGAGTTATGGATATAATAAAGCGCTAACAGAGGAGAAATTTAGGTTCAGTGATTCTTAGGTAAACAAATATGAAGATGACTAATGGTGTTATTACTTAATCTATTCGAGGGCGGTTATAACCTCCAACGATATTCCGCCAATATCCCGCAGATGAGCCGATTGATGCCTCTCTTGCCATCTACCCAAGGAACAACCACGAATTTAAAAGCATGATGAGGAAAATGGCAATACGTTACTTCCCTACTGGCATGCAGTCAGAGACGTTGCCATGGTAACCTGTAGGTTCGTTGTCGGTCTGTCGGTCACTAAATGCAGAGCATGATACCAGCAGAAAATTGTAAATTTCTCCGTCATGTGAAGAGTAAGGTAAATTATGAACATAACGAAAGTTGTTTATAATGAAGAGACGTTTCACGTACGGTAAACGAAGTTTACAGAAAATCAATAGTATAAGAGAAAATAGAGGAAAACCACTGTGGTTTTCCTATAAACACCCCGTCTATTCAAAGATTTTAAAATTATATGCATATCGGAACCTTTCCTGGGATGAGTATACTCTAAATATGAAGTTTGGCTGAGATCTATCCAGCCGTTTCGACGTGATGGTGGGAAAACCACTCTGGTTTTCCTATAAACCCCCCGTCTATTCAAGGATTTTAAAATGATATGCATATCTAAACCTTCCCCGGGATTAGTATACTCTAAATACAATGTTTGGTTGAGATCCATCCAGCCGTTTCGACGTGATGGTGGAAAAACCATTCTGATTTTCCTATAAACCCCCCATATATTCAAATATTTTAAAATGATATGCATATGGAAAACTTCCCCGCGATGAGTATCCTCTAAATATGAAGTTTGGTTGAGATCTATCCAGCCGTTTCGACGTGATGGTGGAAAAACCATTCTGGTTTTCCTATAAACCCCCTGTCTATTCAAGGATTTTAAAATGATATGCATATCAAAACCTTCTCCGGGATGAGTATACCCTAAATATGAAGTTTGGTTGAGATCTATCCAGCCGTTTCGACGTGATGGTGGAACAGACAAACAGACAGACAAACAGAAACAATTTTATTTATATAGATTTTTACACTCGTTCTTCACCCCCTTTCCATCCCCGCCCAAAGGAGTCCTATGAGTGCCTTACACAACAGTATTTTTTTTCCCAGATATTAAGTCTTATTTGTACCTATTTTGGTTGACAGCTATGCCCAAACGTACATGCATAATCTCACTGCTCTAGAATCCTGGAGCTGACGTTGCCATGGTTACGGCAGTTCATTTCTTTATCCGATTCCTAGAGCAGGGGTAGTGTGGTGCCAATATCTCCGTAACGGTTGGTTTTAGGGCCTTAAAACATGGTTTTCGGGCCCGTAGGGCTTACCGAGTTTTGTTCTTTGCGTCAAGAGGATTAAATTGAGCTTTGTCTCGTCCTTATACGACAAATTCGATATTTTGCCTATAATAGTATAAGAGAAAATGGAGGAAAACCGTTTTTCCTATAAAACCCCCGTCTTTTCAAAGATTTTAAAATGATATGCATATCGAAACCTTCCCCGGGGTCAGTATACTCTAAATATGAAGTTTGGTTGAGATCTATCCAGCCGTTTCGACGTGATGGTGGAACAGACAAACAGACAGACAAACAGACAAACAGAAACAATTTTATTTATATAGATATGTTTGTGTTACGAAGTTTTTTTTGCTATTTGCTTTACGTCGCACCGACACAGATACGTCTTATGGCGACGATAGGATGGGAAAGGCCTAGGAATGGGAAGGAAGCAGCCTGGTGTGAAAATAGGAAACCACGGAAAACCATCTTCAGGGCTGCCGACAGTGGGGTTGAACCCATTATATGAAGTAAATTATTATTATTATTATTATTATTATTATTATTATTATTATTATTATTATTATTATTATTATTATTATTATTATTATTATTATTATTATTATTCTCCCGTCACTTTTCCCCAAATTTAGTGTCGCACCATGTGGACTTGCCTACAGACTATTGTGGAGAGATGTATTAATTATTGTGTGTTTCTGTGTTGGTAGTGTGGTGTATTGTGTGACTACGAACAAATGTGTTTTGAGACAAACACCTAGATCCAGAGTCAAAAGGAATTAACCAGACGAGGATAAAATCATCGACCCGGCCGGGAATCGAACCTGGGACACTCTGAATCGAAAGTGCGACGCAGACCATAATCAAGGACCCAGGCAGTGATGATGATGATGATCGAAGCAGAGTAGTAATTTTATCAAAATAGCATCACAAATGAGCATTAGCCTCTGGTCGTGTGTAAAACTGGCATGCAATTGATAATCTGTTTGCAATATTAAGAGAAATATATGACTACATTATTTTTACAGTGAAACCATTTAAACATCTCGTTTATTTGTTTTACGAGTTCGACATATTGAATAACATACTACCATCAAGGGAGTGGGAACGCGATTGTGTGCAAAATATTACATAAATATAACTTACAGTTCATATTTCCTGACATTATAGTAGCAAATAGGGACATTTTAGGTGTGATCTGGGCATATATCCACAGTCATGCTTATCACTTTCACCGCTCAGTTTCGAATATAGTCTATATGATTAGTACAGTTCCGTACTCTACCACTCTAATGTACATAAGGATTAAGATCGTACTCATCTCTCTATAACCACTACTCTGTACTCGCACACACATTATTTTATAAAATGCCCAGAATAACTAACCGAACAACAAAGGAAATGCAAAAAATTAAAATTTTTCTATGTAGGAGATTGTTCCGGAGTATCTGTGGAACGCAGAGAGGTGAAAGAAGGTGCGGGCTTGAATGGGTCTAACTACAATATCAAGAATTGAATTAAAATTTTAACAAAGGTTATATTTATTTCAATATTAAAAAAACTTAACAAATTTCCACTTACTGAAATCACAATGAAAAATCAGACTTGAAACGAGATTTGGAAAATCGAAAATTCAGAACTTTAACAATTTTGGGCTTCAACCTCCTAATTTTACAATTTCTGAGCTACCGGCTCAAGTTTACAGTTCAAAATGAGGAATAATTTAGTCAAGGGCAGAAATTCCCTAATTCAAGAGCACTTGATCCCTAAATTACAATATCTAGCCTTCCAGAGGCACCCTTCACTATTACAAATCTTTGAAAAGAGTTTACAGGCTCTGTTTCTTCCGGCTTACTCAAGGCAACATTACATCGAAAACTTACAATCTCTGGCCACTCAAGGCACAATTTACAAATTGAAATAGTTTTACACAGGGGTATCTAGTGTTAAGCCTCCTGCCTTAACACACACACTCAGAAAGACGACGATCAATAGGCAAGGAAACTCGAAAACCCGCAACTTATATACCCTCAGGGAAGGTTCGAGAGAATTCACGACTAATCCGGACACACCCTCTCAATTTTTATTGGTTAATTCAAAATGAACAAGAAATGCGGGATTGGTTGAAAATTAATTACAAAAATTCATGATTGGCCAGATTCAAAACTGGCGGAAAGAAAAAGAAGTGTTGCTAACACAAAAATAAATGAACGTAGTTTCAGTCATGAAAACCTAGAAATACGAAACTTCCTCAAGTTATAAGTTCTTCCACCTTGCACCAGAGTGCATGAGCAGAGGGTTTTGGTAGTGTCATCTGTGGAAAAATGTCCAAACTACTTGATGTATATCAGAACAAAACAAAGAGAAATTCAATCAGTTTAGGAAACTTCACAATAACAAAATTACTTAATATTTCAGTAGTGACATCTTCCGATTACAGTTCCAACTTCATGTAGTATCAGTTTCACGTTTTGTTCGTTAGAGGAGTTCATTAAGGCGCTTATTTTGAATAATCGGAGTTGAGGTGTACCTCCCGGTACAGAGATATAATGCAAATGTTTCGGCCAGCTCAAAAAACAAGGCTTTCTCAGTAAGTTCACATTATTTTTGTTCTGTAAACGATCAGCCAATAGGAAATGACTCCTTATTAGATAATATTATCACTAATGTACACAAAAGTAATCTCTCATGTGGGGATTAGAGACCATTTATTGCCTGATCACAAACGTCTCTGGTTTCAACTTTCATTTGAAACTATCAGGATTGTCACACTGAGCAAATCAGACATTTCATGACGTTTAGGTAGAATAATATAAAACATTTGAAATATAAAAAGAACTGTAACTGACTGGCAGGAGGTAATTCGAAATCCTCTGAAATATTTTGTCTGAAATTAGGGGTCTGGTCTAAATGAGTGCTGACTGGGCGAGTTGGCCGTGCGGTTAGGAGCGCGCAGCTGTGAGCTTGCATCCGGGATATAGTGGGTTCGAACCCCACTGTCAGCCGCCCTGAAGATGGTTTTCGTGGTTTCCCATTTTCACACCCGGCAAATGTTGGGGCTGTACCTTAAGGCCACGGCCGCTTCCTTCCCACTCCTAGCCCTTTCCTATCCTATTATCGCCATGAGACCTATATGTGTCGGTGTGACGTAAAGCATCCAGCAAAACAAATAATGATGTCCCAAAATTTACTAAGATATTACCCCCCTATAATACTCAAGGTGCAAACGCGATACTAAATGGTTCACTCATTATCTCCTAGCTTTTATAAACATAATTGTACTCTTTTACAATAAAGCTAAGCAGGGTATTTGTGAAGACGAAGGAAGGTACAATACTATTAAGAGTATACAAAAGAATTTTTTTTAAAAAATGACAGGACAGTGAAAAATTCATTAAAGACTCTAAAAGTAAATGTAAGGCAGCTACGGATGTAACAACGAAACTGGTAGAAAGGTAACAAAGGGGCCAATACCCATTGCACCAAATATTCTGGAGAATTTCTTAGTAAATTCTGTAAAAAGAATGTAGGCTATAAACTGGAAGATAATCTTCAGATCCTTGGCGAGAATTAAGATACATTTGCTGATATGTTGAATAACTATAAACTATCAAAGACTAGTACCACATTTATAGATTTCAGCAAAGCATTTGACATTGTATCTCATGAGATGCTAATTACTATTGAATTAAGGATATTGAATTGTCGTCAAGTCAAACCTTGCACTTACGATAATCCTTGAAAATCAATTATCAGAGTTGCTAAATATCACCATTTGTGTAATCCAAGGTTCAGGCATCGGGCCGTTTCTTTTTCTAATATACGTTAACGATAATTCAGTAAACTTGCTAGAAAAGCACCTTATGCTGACGGCATTGATCTTATAACAGCTGATAGTTGGAAGAAGTAAATCAAAATAACAAAGCAATATTCCGTAAATGCTTGGAGTGGCTGCATGGGCATATACGTTTCGTAAAAAGAGGTGAAGAAAGAAGAAATATATTTTCATTTACACGATTCAGCATTAGAGGTCAACAGCAACAATTCCGCGAAACTTTTAGGAATTCATCTAGATTCAAAATTGAACTGGTGCTCTCATATACGAGAGCTTTCTAAGAAATTATCCAGAGTGACCTTTTTACTACGTACAGTACATTAAAAAAGCGTTTGTGAGCCGCAGATGATATCAGTATATTATATATCTTTCCCATTAATTATGTGGGTCAATGCTGTGGGGTGACTACTGGAGCGGAGGATATTATGAAATGGCAAAAGGCAGCAGTTAGGGATCCAGGAAATGGAATCGTGTAAGGCTATTTTCAAGGAACTAGGAATGACACTTCCTTCAAGTTATATTAAAGTAACTTCACATTAAGGAAACTCTTCCAAGAACTCTAACTCAAAGTACATTCGCACAACACAAGGAAGAGATATGACGTAGACACTCTTCTTGTTAAACTAAGGGAAAAACAGAATAACCACAAACGGGAACCCGCAGGGGTTAACTTGCGAGAGTGGGTTACTGACTACAGGTCCCTTACCCGAGACTGGCGGCTTTTCTTCCTTGTATCAGGCTCTTCCCTGTTATATTTCCTGTCCGACCTCTCTTGGTCAATTCATGTTATCTTCTCACCCCGACTGAGGAAGCAAGCAAACAAGCTTACAGGTTTACTTCACTGTTGACGTCATGGTTAGAGCTCAGGGACTTCCAGTTTTAAGTCGAATCCGAACCCAATTTTAATTTCAGAAGAACCCACATGCAGTGGTCGTGAGATCGTAACAATGCCTCTTAGCTATTATGCTCCCCTCAAGCCTATTCCTGTTTCCTTCCATATCGAAATAAAGAGGAGATGGTTATCTATTCTTGTATCCGCTTAAAACAACAACCACCGGATCTTCTTAGTGACAAACTATCTTGGTCTAAGTGTTTGCTTTTAGTGTAGCTGCTCTCAACAACGAAGCCTAAACGTCACATCTCATCTCATCACATCGCATCACGTCACGTCGTGACGCTGTCGCCTACTCGAAGCACTCCACCTCCGTGCCTGCCAGCAAAGTGCTTCCTTCACTCAATTAGCTGCCTCACATCCCCTCCCCGCCCCTGCCCCCTTCTGCACCCCCCCCCCCTGCCAAACGAGTGCAGGTACAACACCGAAATGCGTCTCTGGGGCTGAAAGGATGAGTTGTCGACGAGAATCTCGGTTTTCCACAGTGTACACAGTGTTTAGAAAATATTGCTCTCAATGTCTCGACAACCGTTTAGGCGTAGTGTCCTAAAATAATGTATGGAATTTTAATTTTAAACTACAAGAAATAAATATTGAGCATATGTTTATGTTCCAGTTGTTGGGAAATTTATTTACTTTATGGTATGATCGTTACTTCAATGTCCAGTTCAGAAAACATCAGTACGTTGCCGTAAATTAGCATGTTGTTATTTTAAGGGACATCGCCTGGTTGAATAGCCTCAAACTGTAAGGCGCTGGCCTTCTGAGCTAAAGTTGGTGGATTCGATCCTGGCTCAGTCCGATGATATTTGAAGGTGCTCAAATATATCAGCCCCATGTCGGTAGATTTACCAGCACGTAAATAAACTCCTCATGGACTAAACTCCGGCATTTAGGAATCTCCGAAAACTGTAAAAGTAGTTAGTGGGATGTAAATTTATTATTATTATTATTATTATTATTATTATTATTATTATTATTATTAAAGGGACCTGGAATCTTTGTACATACATGGCAAATGAAGATGACAGATCTCATTTTATGCGAGGAACAGTGCCCTATTTGATCAAAACTATTTAAAAAATGCTACGTCGAGGTAATGGCATTAACTTTTGAGGCAGAATAAGTATACGTTCCACATGACGGTTATTGTCAGTCTGAATTTGAAGTTTTAGTGTTGCCATTTTATTCCTTAATTCTAAAAGTAAACTGGGGCAGTAGATTCCCTGGGCTGGAGTTCCAGTAGCCTAGAGCCCCTCCCACGACGATCGGCCACCTCATCCCTCTTGAATATCTTCTCGATAATATTGGCGCCATTTCTTGTGACATTTTACGAAATAAATACATTTATCAGTATATTGCTAAATCAACCTTTACTGATCTATATTTATGGCACAGATTCTATATCAGTTGTTCATCTAGTCATTTCTTAAGTGATTTAAACCAAGATGGAAATTTATCGAACATCTTCTTTGATGAATTATTCCAATTCCTATTCCTCTTCTTATAAACGGATATTTATTTAGCTTCCTCCGGGTTGAACTGTGCTGTTTTTTCTGCACATTCCCTACACTTCGCTGACGTTTCGAATACATTGTAACATTCTTTGTCAAGGCGACTGAAATACCTGTACTCTCTCCGAGGTAATCAGTCTCCCAGGCAGTTAATCAGCTACAACATAGCACCGTCTCATGATTGAGGCAGGGCCTGAACGGTGAGAAATTCTAGCCTATCGGCCTATTGAGGCCTTGAGTGCTAATTCTTGATAAATTTTAAGCTAGCGACTGGATTTTTTAAATTTGAGGTGGGCTGTTGCTATAAAATCATGTTCAGAATATGACGTGGTGAACTACGATAGTAGTTACTGTCCTTTGCCTTAAATATCATTCTCTCTCTGGCTGACGCAAGCCCCTATGGTCTCGTGAGAATTGTGGAACGTATGTATCACAAGCAGGTAGTTGGGGATTGCCAGTACTGTTACGCAAGTTGGGGTTCGTCGTGTATGTTTGTTATGGCCTGCATATTTTTTATGCTAGTGTCTTTACGTCGCACTGACACAGATAAGTCTTATGGCAACGATGGGATAGGAAAGGCCTAGGAGTTGGAAGGAAACGGCCGTGGCGTTAAGGTACAGCCCCAGCATTTGCCTGGTGTGAAAATGGGAAACCACGGAAATCCATCTTCAGAGCTGCCGACAGTGGGACTCGAACCCACTATCTCCCGCATGCAAGCTCACAGCCGCGCGCCTCTAACCACACGGCCAACTCGCCCTGTCCTGCATCTTTTATTCTGTGTATGATAGGGATTCAAGAATTGCTGATTTTGTATCATTCTCGTAAATTGATTAGCTGCCTGAGGGACTGAATACCTCGGATCGAGTAGGGATATTTCAGTCGCCTTGAGAAAGAACACTGCAATGTATTCGAAACATCGGCAGACTGTACGTAATGTACAGAAAACAATAACACGGTTCAACCTGGATGAAGAACTAAATAATTTTCTCAGACTTATACTTGCTGTATTCGTGGACCTTCAAATGGGAGTCAAATGACACATCACACTACGTGCTACCATGTCGGAGTGAAAACTTGTAGAACTCGCAAACTGTTAGCCACACGGTACGATAATTTTGGTACCTCAAGATGGTGGTGCTATTGAAATCATATGGAGGTGAGACTCTTCTTCGTAGGTACATTGGTTGGCGAGGTACTGAACTCTGTTGTCGAACCCATTGTCTAGATGTTATTGCAGTTTTAAAACTTTGCTTTTGTGGCTCTCACTCGCTAAAATAAATTTCCGAAACTCCAGATGTATTTTATGTCAAACATAATGAATTAATTTGTTATATTGTACAGCATTCCCTGTAGTTCATATGGATCAGCTGACCACCTGAGCATGACCACTTGGCTATCCTAGAAATTACAAGCATAAGGTCTAGTGCTTGGTTTACTATTACAGACTTCTTTTTATGAGCATTCATAATTAATGGCATCGATTCTAACTTCTACCACTTCAAATTTGAGTATAATAAGTACCGGTATCTGGTAAACTGACGAACGGATAATATTAAATTTTCCTTCATTTGCAACAAATTCTTTTTAAAACAGCTAAACCAAAATCATATTAAAGTCCCTCTCATTGTTTGTAATATATATTCCCTTCAAGAATGGCTAAAGCAAAGAAAACCTTACATTTTATTCAAATGTACGAATCAATTAGTTCGGGTACAGCGAACGTACAAAAATGTCGAAAACACATATACAGGGTGATTCAAAAGTCAGTTAATATTTGACGAGACAATACTTCACGGCGTATTGGAGGTAGGGAGGTAATAATCGATGCACATGACTATTTACTACATAACTGAATGGCTATCAAAAATAGCTCATTATACAAGCCTATAATGGAAATAATTAAGACACGAGTATGTTTATAAAAACGAGCGAAGCGAGTTTTATAATTCCCATACGAGTGTCTTAATAACCATTATAGGTGACTTGCATACGACTGTTTATGATGGAAGATAATTATAACTCTTATTTTTTAAATATTCATAAATTCTTGTCGAGATGTCGCTTAACAGTTCAGTTTACTGAGCAGAGCGCATGCGCTGGGTTATTGATTTTTCGTGAGTGGATCAGAGACCTTCACAATGCCATGTTTTCAAAGATTTGATAGAAGGTTATCATAACCTAGCTTTATTTCAAATGCAAATTATTTATTGTACAGTTGGTGAAGTGAATTTGTGGAAATGTACCGTGTGGTTGTGGAATATTGGAAATAGGAGGTGCATTGATGTTAATATGTGTGTTCGATATGTTTGGTTTTGGAAAGAAGTGCGTGCGAAGCTAGTGCGTTGAGCGCAGGTGCGATGTTATCCTTGCCTAATTGGTCAAACGGTTGTATCACAATGAAAATCTGAACTCTGGTTCGTGGAGAACCTATATCATAATGAAACGTGAACTATAATGAGCCTCATTATGATTCATTTCTCTGGCATATAATATATTTCGGCATCGTTGAGCATAATAGTAATTTTCTTCCAAATCCTCTTGCTTGAAATAGGATGAACATATTGTGCAGGAGGTAGTATTCCAATTATTATCTCTTAGGCCACCTACTATCTGTTGTGTGTGTCCTCCGCGCTCAAGCGCCGCGCCTACAAGCTCCGCAACCCGCCGCATCACCGATGTTTCCAGAGCCTACGAGAGGACTGCACTGCGCCTGGCATGCTCGTCTGTGACGTCAGCCAGTGATATATAATGAAACGGGAACGCCCTACGAGCATTCACGTTTCATTCATTTATTAAGAGGAACTCGCTAACACCCGGCCGTAAGCATTTAAAACTTGCGCCGAGCGCACAGGCATTGTGGGAACTGCAAGCAAGCTCGCGCTGTTCTAGAACACCGGCCAAGGACAAGCGACGTCACGCAGAAGGTTCTTTCGTGTTCCATAGCATTGCAGCATGAACGAAATGTAATATCAATATGTCAATAACGTCACCTTGCAGGCAGGAATAATGAACGCTGCTAGCCGAAATTTCGTGTCAATCGGTGTAAAGATGGCCAAGATATAAAATTTTCTTGGGGACCACATGTGTAGCCACGCCCACCAACCTTCGGCAATATAAGCGAATCGCCAGCCTGGGGTAAAGCAGAGTGTGCGGAGTGTGCAGTATGCAGCTGAAGTGTGCCGTAGGCAGAGAGAGTGAGGGAAGTCGGCAGTAAGCCGTGAGTTCAGTGTGTGTGTGTGTACAAGTAAGCACGTCGCGATATAATTCGTCACTCGGTCCGGCTGTATACTTGAGTTCAGAAACGTTAGTGTTAGAAGCTTTCTCCGTGGGCTTGAACTTTGTACATGAACAAAAACGTAATTTCGTTTTTATCAGTCTGTACGACTGGGCGATTATATTTCGTTTGTGGACTATGAATGTTTCTAGCATAGACTGTGCCAGCCTGCATTTCATTTAAAGACTGTGTCTATCCATTGAACTGTGTTTGTAATAAAACTGTGCCGACCTTCATTTCATTTAAAGACTGTGTCTATCCGTTGAACTGTGTTCGTAATACTGTGCCAACATTCCCTCTCAAAGACAGTATTAACTTGTGGAATACGGTATCGTAATTTCTTTCCGAGGGACCATGCCAATTCCCTCATAACCTGTTCAGAATCACGTATGATCTAAGTACCAGTGATAATCTTCTGAAAATTACGACGTAACAGAACTTGGACTGTCGTTTATTTCAACAAGTGTGTGAATATTGTGCTCATGGTGTACAGTGCAGAGACTGTACCCGGTGAATTTAATTTTCTTTGTGAAGTGCTTAATCACTGCACCTCGGAAGGTCCTAGATTGTTTTCGTTTGTTTATTATTCCAAATACGATAATTCCTTCCATCTTATTCTCGTGGAACTGTGACTCTGACTTTATCCTTGCTACTAAAGTGCGTTCAACATCATTGACTGTGGGAACTATTTCGGTGTGCTTCGCCTTAGAGAGGTGTCACACCAGAGTCCCATGACGTCCGATGTGGAAGCTCCACATTTCTCCGTTCCTGCCTCAGGTTCGAGTCGCCATCAACACTAATACAGAGAAAACACCAACGACGGAAGACGACGCCGACCGCAAGACGACGCAGCCGCCGCAGGACGACGTCCCCTCCACGCCTTCAAGGACAACTCCACGATTCAGCTGTAAAAGGTGACATAATTATTTGCATATCTATTGAATAAACTGAAGGATCCACTTAATCATTAAATTTTTTTTTCACTACCCTTCTCTCTCTCACTCTCTTAGCATGGGCCGTACACGCCTTGTCGTTTCTCATGCTCTCCGATAAACTGAAGTACGGGCGTTCCTGTTTCAATAAGGAGCGACGTTCCTCGCCTTACCGAGGCCAATCCAGTGTCCAACGACCAGACCACACCGCAAGTCAAACACGGAGGCATTCCTCTTAAAAATGTCTTGAACAGGTAGACAGATTGCTGGTTGTGAGGTCTCACCTCGGGACATTGCCTCATCTTCCCTGATTCCCGTAGCCACGTCGAGCCCCGAGTCAAGCATTCTGCTACACTCTCAAGTTCTCACCTGTGCTCGACGACCCTTAGCATTCTGCGAATTAAGATATTGATGCAAGTTCCTTGCAAGTCTAAGTCCAATACTAGCATTATACTAACGCGACTCTCTCTACAAGTTGCACTTGTTATGCCACAGCAGATAGTTTTCGACTATCCAAGGACATTTCCCAGTGGAATAGACTATCGCCTCAAGATAGGTGTGAATGTGTATATAGGACTCTCTTTGTAAATATATATTTGTGCCAGAGACTTTCAGTCTATCATTTAATAACAGCATTAACTGCGTGCAATCAATCAATCTTCAAGACAAGTTTCATTTTATTTCTTGTAAATACTGTATAAAACTATTGAAGAAATAAACTTTGTTGTGTTACTGTATACCAAGTTCCTTGTATACAACACAACACTATCCACAGTTGACGAATATATTCGCGCATCAAGAATGTACAAAATTTAATTTTGCCGGAAAATGTATATGCGATTGAGTGAAACATTTTTGACATACAAATGATCAGCTGAAAATATCGGACCCCTCGAGTTTTAGCATGACCAAAAAGGAGCATATTATCATAGGGGTATCTTATCTAGTTAATACACTGAGACTTTGCTGTTTATTTTACGTGGCACTGACAGTTATTGCGGCGACGACGGGAGAGGATAGGGCTAGGACTGAGAGAAAAAGCGACAGTGGCCTTAAGTAAGGTAGAGCCCTGTATTAGCGTGGTGTGAAAATCAGAAACTAAGGAAAACCGTCTTCAGGGCTGTCAACAGTGTTGCTCGAACCCACCATCTCCCAATACATGAGACAAACAGCGTGGCTAATTTGCTCGGTTTATCTATATTTTGCCATCAAATGCATATACTTCTTTGAGAACCAATTATAGTTATAATATTCGCTACCAATTTTCCCTTTTATTTGTTGTTAGACGTACGGAAGTTTATTGGCAAAATGTTTACTGAACATCCGTATATTTATTAGAGAGTATGATACGAATTATTACGAAATACGAAAGTATGGAAGAGGTATACAAAGTTTCACTATAATTTTTCTATAAAAGAGGCTGTTTAGTTGTCAGGTAGTGTACACTTGCGTGCAGCTGATCGCAATAGTGATTTATTTCCTTAAAGTTTCCACATTTACTTAACTAACACTTGACACCACCTAGCCCTTGCTGTTTTTCTGTATGAATGGTTGGAAATAAATCCAGAGGCACAAAAATGAATCAATGAATGATGAAGGGGAGGGTCAGATATAGGTAGACATTCAATCTGTGGGGATTACACTGAAGACTTTCAAGGATCTCGACAACTTGCGGTTAGCTAAAGCTGATTTAAATGCAGATAGGTGAACAAAGAATAGAGGTCTAGAAAGAAAGAGATCACAGTGAAAATCCAGACTATAGCAGTGGGATGCATTAGAGGTGGCTGTAAAATTTAAATACATTTTTCTCAAAATTTGATGGCAATATATTTGTTCAGGAACTTACTTAACGTAGATGTGGGGAATTTTCAACATTTATATTAACATTATGAGGTTTAGGAAGTGGCATGGTCTAACGTCTGTACGAGATAGTAGCAAAATAACAAAAACTGACTGTTTTCACAATACTTTTACTGTTAATTATTTTTTCTCCCTTTATTGTTCTGAATGTTCAGTTAGCATAAGTAGTAAACAAGCTTAAGTCTGACAGCATCAATAGGAAAACAAATCAACTATGATGCTTCCAGAGCTTTCAAGACTCCTTAAAGAAAGGGATGTGTACATACAGTGGGTTTATAATTCCAGTTTTACTAGGTTTAAGTTCGTGAAAATTATGTGTAATTTTTTACATTCATGTATCGTAAAGGAAATAGAAGTCTCAAACAATTTAATTACCTAAGAAAGACAAAAATGTGGCAAAATGAATCGTAATATTGGGTATATTTACCTGAATACATGAAAAAGTCCCATACTTCGTAAATGACCTCAAAATAACACACTTAGCTCCTAAAGGTGGAAGAATAAGTTTTAAAAAGGCAAAAAATAGCTAAAGTCAAGATATATCAGCATCACAGAAGATCCATAAACTGAGAAACGCAAGGAAATATCCTGATGGTTCGCTGTTGCCCGACTGAAAGAGGTGTTAAGCACCAACTATATTGCGATCAGGAGAGAGGAAGGCATACAAATAGAAAAGATTAACAATGTTAAATTTTGAAAAGATCTAGTCACAGTAAGTAAAAAGTGAGGAGGATACCGAGTCTACCTCCCTCGAACATCCTTGTAAATTGTTTTTACAAGTTGATTTCCGTCGCACCGACACGGATAGGTCTTACGGCGACGATGGCATAGGAAAGGGCTAGGAGTGGGAAGGAAGCGGCCGTGACCTTAAGGCCTGGTGTGAAAATGGGAAATGACGTAAAACCATCTTTAGGGCTGCCGGCAGTGGGGTTAGAACCCACTACCTCCCAAATACTCGATCCTGTCCGAACTTAAGCGACTGCGGCTATCGAGCTCGGTCCTTGTGACATACTAAATCTCTTAGTCGTTTAAAAGCTTAGATTTCCCTGCATTATTTAACAAAAGAAACAGGCTTTCTGAACCTAACTTAGGGGCCTATGACCTCGATGTTAGGCCCCTTTAAACAGCAAGCATCATCATCATCATCTGAACCTAACAGTTACACGATTCTACATTACAATATGAAGTTTCTAAACATGTTCGCCCTCAATCTGGAGAGGTGTCACGACGATGGTCTGTTACGTTTCAAAGATATCCTACCTTCTTACCAGTCATACGCCAAGTTCACAAGCCCAGTCGCACACGTAGGACAAACTCAGAAGAAATGGTCTGCTCCAGCTGACCGTTCGCTGATTGGACGAAGTTAGTTCCACCCCAACTATCATGGAAGGGATAATAACCAAGGACATGCAATTTCCGTAGTTCAAGCAAGATAGGCTAGGCTGCGCGCACACAGGCAGAGTAACAAGTGTTGCGTAAGTCCAGGACAGGCCATATGGCATGTCACAATGTTGTACCTTGCTGTGATGTTACTGACTTTATTTTCTAGCTTAATCATGGTTAAAATGTGGGAAAAATTATAGTGTAATTTTCTCAAAAATTTATATCAAAATTGACATTTTCACTTAACATAAATTTGAAAAGCTTGTATGTATGGAAGCATGAGATTTCATTTCCATAGTATTAATAGTTTTTCTTGAAATCTGAAGTCGAAGTATGTGAATTTCACTTTTCCAGTATGGGGCTTACAACACCTCCCCCCCCCCCACAAGTATGCTATGACGGGAGTAAATAGCAGAGGTGAGAATTCCCAATGTAGGTGTAGTATGATTAGATGCTTGATATTAGAGAATTTGTAGAGGGAGGGATGAGAAGTTAGTTATCTGTATCGTTAAATAGCACAACAGTTAGAACCATAACAACGGTTTCTTCTGAAGTAGGAACAAAGTTAAATTTATTGCCAGTATCGAACGAAAGCTAATATGGCCCTGGTAATTGGAGTTGCTAAATGACTCAAATAATAATGATGATAATAATAATAATAATAATAATAATAATAATAATAATAATAATAATAATAATAATAATAATAATAATTTCTGGGCTTTTTCCCTATTGAATGGGATTTGACCCTGTTTTATGGCTGGATGTCCTCCTTAACACCAACCCTACATGGAAGGATGTATTCACTCTTGTGTCTTTCTCTGTTGGTTAGTGTACTGTTTGTTCGTGAAGAGGAAGGTGTTAGTACGAATTCAAACACCCCATTGTCGAATCATAGGAATTAATCATACGCAATCGAAATCCTCGCCCCAGCCGGAAATGGAGGTGGGGGCCCTCTGAACAGGAGGCTAGTACACTGACCATTCAGCTAAATAATGTATTATTATTACTATTATTATTCATTGGAATATTTCAGCAGCACTAAATTTGCGAGAACATAGATAACTCGCTGGTTGTGTTATCGTTAGCTCATTTTTATTGACGTAACTTGCTAGAAGCATCCAAGAAGATGAAGGAGGTTGGTACTAAGGAGGGCAGGGTTATTACTTATTGGACACTTCACTAAAACTTAAATCACCGTTCCTATATAGACCAGATTTTCTGCTTGCAAGTGTACACAAGCCACAGCTTTTGTGCCTTGCTGTTTTATAAAATACAGTATTTAATCCTCTGAAGAATGAACGTTAAATCTCGCTGGTAATAATATTTGTTCGTTTATAGGGCTTATTCAGCTCCTTTTGTTTGTGTTCTTTCATCTGGAACGGCAGATTGCTCTCTGAGGGTGATGGATGTTGGATATGAGTTCAGTTGTTTTAATTGATCTACAGGGTTTCCTTCCTTCTTTTCGTTTTAACTTTTGCTCGCAAATCTGTACTTCTTTTGAGCCCCTCCGTGTAATATCAAATTACAAATCCTTTTATTGTATTAGGCATCTCAAAAGCAGGAGCGCGAAGAGAGGCAAGGCAATAGTGATGTTGGAAGTGGCAGAGAATAATGGAGGAGTCAAGGGACTTGGGGTAGTTTGGGGCGGGGTGGAACGTTGGAGGCGCTGCTCTGGGCTCGTAAATGAGAAAGTTGGAATGTTGAGTAATCCCTCATGGTGTCGTAAAAAATACTCGATAATGTTCAATATTAGAGCGATATGTACCGGTTATGTTGCACGTAACAGTTCATCTGTAACACATGTGTGAAACGTTTTAATAGCCCATTATGAAGGCCGCGAGCAGCGATACGGAACACATTATAGACAATGCAGTCACCCAAGAGTAACATAGAAGCATCATCATTAACTAGGAGGCACTTGAAAGACAATTAAGTAAGGAGAGACATAACAATTAGGGGAAATAACGTATTGCAATCAATTACGAGACAAGACAACGTATTACGTTCAATAAGAAGACATATTAACATATGGTAATGAATTAATATACATTTCCGTTATTTAGGAGACAAATATTACGTTGCAAATTAAGAGACAAAAGTTCAGATTGCTGTTAATAATCACATACAATATAACGTTATCTTTAATTAGAAGTCAAAGTATCACGCTATCATATATGAAAATACTGTTATTGGTTTACGTCCCACTAATTATTTTCACGCTGTTAGGAAGCGCTGATGTGCCGGAACTTTTCCACGCAGGAGTTCTTTTACGTTAACGTAAATATACCGACACGAGGCTGAACTATTTGAACACCGTCCAATACCACTGGATTGAATCAGGATCGAATCTGCCAACTTGAGCTCAAAAAGCCAGCGCCTTAACCATCTGAGCCACTCAACCCGGGTACCAATGTATTAGGAGTCACAGGAACACATTATAATAAACTAGGAGTTACATGAAAACATTGAAATTAACTATAAATCACAATAAAATGTCGCAATTAAGTAGGGATCGCATTAAAACATGGTAATTAAGAAACACAACATGTCGTAGGAGATGAACAACATAATCATTTATTGCTCTTTACAGACCATTAAGACCAAGAGCAGAAGACAAAGAAAAAGCCCACATATATATAAAACTTATAAAATAGGAAAGGCAACAAAGTCGTAGCTAGAGATATTTATTAATATTACTGGATTCACGTCCCACTAACTACTTTTTCGGTATTTGGAGGGTGAAATATCTAGTGCAGATGTTTGGCCATCACTGTTTCTCGCATCTTCTTCCGTGGCCGACGACTCCGTCTGTTCTAAAGCTACCTTCACCGCGTCCTTTGGCATCTTCTTGGCCGTTTTCCATCTGGTTGAGAATGAAATATTCGACATGGAAGAGATGAGCCTGCCCTGAAGACATGTTTTTTCTTTTTTTCCTTTACGTCGCACAGACACAGATAGATCTTATGGCGACGATGGGATAGGAAAGGACTAGGAATGGGAAGGAAGCGGCCGTGGCCTTAATTAAGGTACAGCCCCAGCATTTTCCTGGTGTGAAAATGGGAAACCACGGAAAACCATCTTCAGGGCTGTCGACAGTGGGATTCTAACCCACTATCTCCCGGATGCAAGCTCACAGACGCGCGCCTCTAACTGCGCGGCCAACTCGTCCGGTTGGCTTAGAAGTGAGAAGTTCAAAGTCTGTATGGTGTTGTACGCTTCCTGCTCTAACGTAAGTGTTATCTGCTTATATGTGAACGTTTCGTGTAATTACTACGGTAACATAATCGAATTACCACTGGTGCTAACAATTCTCTCTGTATTGTCTAGTTTATATCCAAACGTATCGTTCTAGTAATCCTGTATGGGAACAGGGACCATTGTTTTTATATTGCCTATGAGCTACATATTTCACAAAACTAAATATTAAGGGACTTATAGCTCACTAGTTACACCTGCAAATGTCATACACTCAGGCAACTTCATAAAAACTAAAATAATAATTCCAGTAAAAGAAACAGTTGATCCTAAGCTTGAAACAAGATTTTGAGACGTTTATCTGGGTATTAAGGTATTCCAGTTCATCCGAGTTCCTATGCGATTGATTTAAATGTTATGTTACACTAACCATAATTAATTCTTAATTGTAGAAGGTGTGGTTGAAATTTATTGTCAGGCAGTATTCGCATAACAGATTACTTGCCGGTGTATTTTGTACAAGTGTTAAGAAACAAAAAATATGAGGGACATTAAAAAAATCAAAGCAAAGCCATCTCAATACAGGCCATGTAGGCCCTTCGAGGGGTGGAAGGTAAAGGCTTCCACTCTCCGTAACTCCGGCACATAACGGCGTAGAGTGGTTAACTCTACCCGGCTACCCTTGTACCCAGGAATTAACCTAGTACTCATTTTTGGTGTAGGCTGAGTGAACCTCAAACACCGTCTAAAATAACTCTTTATCATGACCATACATACGTATTGGCTGTCTGTTTCCTTCCCCGAGGACCTTACTTGATATACAGGGGTTGCAACTGTACCGACTTCTGTCATGTTTCTACATAGATGACCCCCTGCCTGTCGTGAGAAGCGACTAAAAGTGGCCTTAGGGGCTTTTAACTTGGGAGAGTGTGTTGGGGACCACGCGGTCCTTAGCTGAGTCCTGGCATTCACTCTACTTACTTGTGCCAGGCTCCTCACTTTCATCTATCTTATCCAACCTCCCTTGGTCAACTCTTGTTTATTTTTCCGACTCCAATGGTATTAGGTGTCGAGGCCTAGGGAGTCTTCCATTTTCACGTACTTCGTGACCCTTATCTTACTTTGCCGATACCTTCATTTTTTGAAGTGCCGGACCCTTTCCATTTTCCTTCTGATTAGTGTTTAATAGAGAATGGTTGCCCAGTTCTACTTCCTATTAAAATAATAATCACCACCATTCTCCATATTTGAGTAACGTATCGACAAATTCGTTGCGTAACGAATAAGCTTTGTGTTGTGAACTTTTCAAATACTTGTGGTGTTCGGAGAGTAGACTTGCTTAACGAAACAGTATTATTGTCTCAGAAAAGACACTTTGCCATATAAGGGACGATCACAAAGTTTCCGTTCGACAGCCGTGAATCGGGTTGCTAATCAGAAAAAACCGCTGTGAGCATTGAGGCACTCATCCCACCGACGCACTAGGTTGAAGGTTCCTGTGTGGTAAAATACCGCGTCCTGCTGTGTGAAGAAGTCCGTAACCGTCTGCTGCACATCCTCATCCGACAGGAAGCGTCGACACTTCAAGGCTTTTTTGTGGGGGACCGAAGGGGTTATAATCGCAAGGAAAAGGGCGGGTGCTCAAGTGTCTCCCAGTTGAGTTGGCGTACCTTCTGCGTGACGACCTTCAGGTGTATTTTTTCGACAGAAAAATTAATAAGGGAGATATCATGAATGGTCGGTTTTGCAGGGTAAGTCCAGCAGACATAGACCAAAAGGTGTTGTACGTGGAGCAGATTCCTTATCTATCTATGTAAGTAAAATCTTAATGACTGTGTGCCTGTACATTGACTATTTTGGCGAAATTTTCGCACAGCTACGCGTTTAAGGGGTAATAATAACCATCTGCATAATTTTTTGGTTTAGTTTCCTGAAAGTCCTAATTTTAACCCTCCTCGCCCAAAATCCACATTGCGGCATAATCTGCCAGACGAACAAGAAAACAGAAATTTGGCAAAATTATACGTTTTAGCCTGTAACGGACAGAAAATTTCCAAGAGCTTTAAATTTTTTACTTTTTCCTCCGAAGAATATCGAAATATGGAGACAATTTTAATGATGGTGCAGATCTTCGCGAAGTCCTATCACATAAGGGAAGGCACAATCTCCGTTCAATTTGGAGTGATCTACAACCTTGGTCTTATGACTTTTTGTTGTATCTGTATACCTTTTACGTTTGATTTTTGTCTATTTCTCATCGTCGCCATAAGACCTATCTGTGTCGGTGCGACGTAAAGCCCCTAACTAGTATACATCAGTAGTATGTCTATTTCTCGATGTTAAGTAAATTTGGACTTTTCACATGCACAATTCATACTTTCAATCACTTATAAGAAAGATAGAATCATCAAACCCTACACGAAAATTGGCCCACCCAGTAGCCATATGTGAGCCAAATGCTATGTATGTAGCTGTCACACAATTATCTGAAAAGTAATGCAATGTGAGATAATCTTACAAAAAATTTACCCTGTTCAACGTTTCTAACTAAATCTGACCCATGAATAGATCAGATATCATACGACCAGCCATTTAGGCCGCTAAATCTGACGTCTTATGGTACAATATTTTGTCGATATGACGTACTGTTTTGCAGCATTCAATCTGTAAATGAAGGTCTGCAATATTTTAAGCATGCATATGTCGTATGTCGATCTATATATATTCACTGATGTCGTCTTGTAGCGATCGAGAAAGGGTGTCTCTGATATTGTAATCAGTACTCCCCACACCGACTTTTACTGGCAGTAGAAATGGGGTCCTTCTCCATCACCTGTGTAACTGGCTTTAGTAAGGAAGGCCTACCATTGTAGTGAATAATTCACTTCTCGATTTGACTTGCAGAAGGCAAGGGAGCATGCATTGTTGTTTAAAAGTCCCCTACCCGATTGTGTTTGGCAGTAGGCAAGGGTACCCGCCCTTATAAACAAATGTATCCATCTAAAATATGACTGGTATTAGGCATAATGGCCTGCTATTTTGATGGAAACTCACCAACTTGGTGTGACTTGTAGTAAGCTGGCTGGCTGTAGGAAAATGGGCCTGTCATTATAATTATAACTGCACAACTCAATTTCGACTGGTAGTAGGGAAGTTGCTAAACATTCTAATGAAAACTGTAATCTGTCTGGAAGTAGGAAAGGGGGGCGTGCTATTGTAACGAAAACTCCCAAATCGATAGTGACCGCGCAGTAGGCGACGGGGCCTGCAATTTATTGAAAATTTCCCAACTCGATTGTGAATGGCGGTAGGCAAGTGAGCCTGCCGTTATCATCACAAATCCGTAACAAGCACTTTAGATTGGAAACACCGTATTGGGAACCTCCCTATGCTGTTTTTCGGATAACGTTAAGAGACATGCCATTTTAAAACAATCTTATTTACTGTATATACAGTATTTACTTCGATATTCGAATACAATGTTGAATACCGTAGCGAAACACGGATACATTTGCTAGTGCTCTATAAAAGTGATTTACCTGTCGAAAAGAACTTATGTCAAAAGAGTTGACAAAAGGAAAATATTTTATAGTGCCCCCTGTGGATTAGGGGTGGAGTGTCGGACGTCGGATCCTAAGATCATGGGCTCAAATCCGGTAGAGATAGTCGAATTTTTTAAAGGTGAAGTAACATTCATTCGACACTCTATATTGTACGAAACGGTCATTTCAAATATCTCTGGAGGTATCCTACGTTCGGTTTTTACACCGACAAAATTCATTAAAACTCGGCGTTAGAACGCCCAATAGAGATTCGCTTCTCTCTGCCATCTGGTGAAGTAAAACAGGACGTTAAAATAGACGAACTGGCAGCCTAGATGGCATCAAATCGAAATGCCTTCACACTGTAACTAAGGCATTATTATAATAATTATTTTGTAATCGTGTATTTAAATAGTAACATTGTGTTCAAACATTCTTGCGTTGTGACTTTATATTCAAGGATAGGCTTAAAAGCAGATAATGCCTGAGCTGTAGACACCAATTAAGAGAAAATTTCACATTCTCTCACAAGAAGCTTTAAAAGATTTATGGAAAGCGCCTCAGCGATTTACAGGAATGGCGAGAGTGAATTTAGTGACCCTCAGAAACGTGCTTATTTCCATACTCCGTTAACTAGTAAGGATTCTGAACATTTCATTCTTTTTCTACAATTGGCTTTACGTCGCACCGACACAGATAGGTCTTACGACGATGGGATAGGAAAGAGGTGGGAGTGAGAAGAGTCACCGTTGCCTTAATTAAGGTACAGCCCCAACATTTGCCTGGTGTGAAAATGGGAAACCATGGAAAACCATATTCAGGGCTGCCGACAGTGGGGCTCGAACCCAATATCTCCCGGAAACAAGCGCACAGTGCGCATCCCTAACCGCACAGCCAACTCGCCCGGTCTGAACATTTCTGCATACCGCATATATTTTTCTTGTGAATTTTGAATACTGGTATTAACACTCTTCACCACTAACGTTATGTTGAGAATTCAGTGCACTACGTCGCAGAGTCGCAGGACATAAGAAATATGAACCAGTTATTCCTGGCGATTGACCAAACAGCTTAGGAAAAAATAGATGATGGATCCTTTCTTACATTACGGTATTGAGTTTACTATAACCAAACCCCATGGCACTACAGCCTTTGAAGGCCCTTGGCCTACCAAGCGACCTCTACTCAGCCCGAAGGCCTGCAGATTACGAGGTGTCGTGTGGTCAGCACGACGAATCCTCTCGGCCGTTATTCTTGGCTTTCTAGACCTAGGCCGCTATCTCACCGGCAGATAACTCCTCAATTCTAATCACGTAGGCTGAGTGGACCTCGAACCAGCCCTCAGGTCCAGGTAAAAATCCCTGACCTGGCCGGGAATCGAACCCAGGGAAGAGACAGGCACGCTATCCCTACACCACGGGGCCGGCATTGGGTTTAGTATGCCCATACATTTTCCTAAACTTATTTTTAGACACCCTGTACAACTGAAGCTCGCAGACTTAACATATTTCCTCTCGTGTTCTACATTTCCAATCAACCGGTACCTCAACCATTCGGATCGAATCTTTAGTTCCGAAGCTATGAGTCCGACTGTGAGGACGTGATTTTGTTAGTTTGTGGTTGGAATGTATGTAAGGCGATTTTACAGACATCGCGTCATCCCGTCAAAACACGTTCTCTCTGAGTAGCAGATTAACTTCGTCATGTAATATAGTCAATATTTCTCTCACACCAGTAGTTTTGAAGACGACCGTATCATTCACGGTGCTGGGAGTGTTTGGCTCACTGACGTGACTGTAACATTGATTTTCAGCGGTTCATCTCAGGTAATGGCTCAATTGATTGGATTAGGAGTGGACGCAATTGAAGGCTTTATATGTGCTGAGTGCTTTCAGGTAATTAACCTTTTAAATATAACGATCAGAATGACTTACCGCTCTTGTAACCTACAGTATGTGATGGAGTTAATGAATTATAAATATATTATCACTCAAAGTAAATTCTAACACTAATGAAAATATGCGTCAATCATAAATCATACAGAAACATGAGTCTTGGCAGAATTTTTCTGAAATCTTCGTTCATAAAAGTTAATCTATGTGTAGGTTGAAAGTAAATTTCCTGACCAAGCGAGCTGGCCGTGCGGTTAGGGTCGCGCAGCTGAGCTTGCATTCGGAGGATAGTGAGTTCGAACCGTACTGTCTGTTCTGTGGTTAGAGGGTCTACGATCGTGTGTATTCCACCGAAGCGGGGAAGCGGGCATTCGGCTGCGTGAACTTATGTCCATGTGCCGTAACGCTGTGCTGGAATGTGTCGGTTCCCCTGGGTTCAGAATGGATATGCGCTACCTGTGAGTAGTACCACTTTACGAGAACCACCATGGGTGTACGTTGCCTGTGATTAGTACCACTATGTGAGAAAACCAAGCGGTTTGGGTGGCGTCCGTGGTAAGTATCACTTTGTGCGAAAACCATGGGTGTGCGTTACCTAAGAGTACTTCCAATATGTGAAGAATACCATGGTATGTACACTGACTGACAGAGCAAATGCAACACCAAGAAGGAGTGGTTCGAAAGGGATGAAAGTTGGGGAAAAAACAGAGACGGCACGGACGAATAATTGATGTTTATTTCAAACCGATATGCAGGTTACACAATGCGCACGGCATCGACTCAGTAGGATGTAGGACCACCGCGAGCGGCGATGCACGCAGAAACACGTCGAGGTACAGAGTCAGTAAGAGTGCGGATGGTGTCCTGAGCGTTGGTTCTCCATTCTGTCAACCATTTGCCACAGTTGGTCGTCCGTACGAGGCTGGGGCAGAGTTTGCAAACGGCGTCCAATGAGATCCCACACGTGTTCGATTGGTGAGAGATCCGGAGAGTACGCTGGCCACGGAAGCATCTGTACACCTCGTAGAGCCTGTTGGGAGATGCGAGCAGTGTGTGGGCGGGCATTATCCTGCTGAAACAGAGCATTGGGCAGCCCCTGAAGGTACGGGAGTGCCACCGGCCGCAGCACATGCTGCACGTAGCGGTGGGCATTGAACGTGCCTTGAATACGCACTAGAGGTGACGTGGAATCATACGCAATAGCGCCCCAAACCATGATGCCGCGTTGTCTAGCGGTAGGGCGCTCCACAGTTACTGCCGGATTTGACCTTTCTCCACGCCGACGCCACACTCGTCTGCGGTGACTATCACTGACAGAACAGAAGCGTGACTCATCGGAGAACACGACGTTCCGCCATTCCCTTATCCAAGTCGCTCTAGCCCGGCACCATGCCAGGCGTGCACGTCTATGCTGTGGAGTCAATGGTAGTCTTCTGATCGGGCGCCGGGAGTGCAGGCCTCCTTCAACCAATCGACGGGAAATTCTGGTCGATATTGGAACAGCCAGGGTGTCTTGCACATGCTGAAGAATGGCGGTTGACGTGGCGTGCGGGGCTGCCACCGCTTGGCGGCGGATGCGCCGATCCTCGCGTGATGACGCCACTCGGGCTGCGCCTGGACCCCTCGCACGTGTCACATGTCCCTGCGCCAACCATCTTCGCCACAGGCGCTGCACCGTGTACACATTCCTATGGGTATCGGCTGCGATTTGACGAAGCGACCAACCTGCCCTTCTCAGCCCGATCACCATACCCCTCGTAAAGTCGTCTGTCTGCTGGAAATGCCTCCGTTGACGGCGGCCTGGCATTCTTAGCTATACACGTGTCCTGTGGCACACGACAACACGTTCTACAATGACTGTCGGCTGAGAAATCACGGTACGAAGTGGGCCATTCGCCAACGCCGTGTCCCATTTATCGTTCGCTACGTGCGCAGCACAGCGGCGCATTTCACATCATGAGCATACCTCAGTGACGTCAGTCTACCCTGCAATTGGCATAAAGTTCTGACCACTCCTTCTTGGTGCTGCATTTGCTCTGTCAGTCAGTGTATTACCCTTCATTGTTGCCATAATGTGTCATACACCGTGGGTGTACATTGCTCTATGTGAGCAACACCATGAGTATATGTTGCCTGTGATTAGTTCCAGTTAGTGAGGGACACCACGGGAATACCGGCGCCCACTATGTGCGGAGCACCATGGGTCTGCGTTGCTTGTGAGCAGTATATACACCCTAGTGCTGAATCGGTCGACCTCAGCAATCTTCGAGATTCGTACTGACAACCTTTGAAACACAAACGGAATCGCTTAAGCATCGTTGTGGGACATCTGGCGTACACTTTACGTACTAGTACTCTTGTTGTTTACACAGCAAAGCCAAACTATAGAATTCATGGTAGGAACAAGATTCGCACCGATAAATGTTATATGATGTGTATGCGACACAGTTATTGGCTTAAGATAATAACGGCTTAAAAACTTCATATCGATCGATCATATTCTCGATTCAATTCAGATTTCATTTTCATTCAGTTGGCAGCACAACTGGAACCGGGACAGCTCCCTCCTTACTCCTCACCCCCGCACACAAATGCACCAAGATAAAGTGTGCCGATAATACACTTACCTGCGAAACACCCTGGGTTTGTGTTACCTGTGAGTGATACCATTGTGTGCAACATACGATAGGTGTACATTTCCTATGATTAGTACCACCATTAGGGAAACACCATGAGTCTACGTTACTTGTGATTAGTACCACTATACGAAGAACATCGTGGTTCTACCTCCCAGTGATTAGTACCGTTCTGAGGAGCCGGTGACCTGGATTTTGGACCCCTTTAGATAACAATGCATCATCCCAGTAATTCAGGCTTTATGAAATGGATCCACTGGTTGTTTTTGTTTCACTATCATTTTCTGATCATTCGTTTCAGATTTTAGTCAGTGGGTAAATTTTGTTTTAATTTTCGTTTCGTTCACAGCTTACCATTAGGGGCAGATGATCTAGGTGTTATGCCATTTTAAACAACACACATCATCATCATCATAATCATCAAATTAAAAGATTCCCTAAAAGTTGCCCTTAAACGCTGCTTGCTTTTTTTCCAACATTGCGGTCTTAATGGCTGTAAATGGTTAAATTCTTGTCTGATGAGACTCGCTAGGTCTTGCAAACCTAATATCATCGACGTAGGAAGAGAACAGCAGTTAAACAATGAAGATCGGATGGAAAATTCTAGTAGTAATAAATGGATGCAAAGCTAATCTTTGCAAGGGGGTCCCATGCCACCTCGTGCTTCAAAATTGTAAACCCTGGGAGTTGAATTGACCATACCAGGATACTTGGCTGTCTCTTAACATTATACCCGGTATTTTGCCTTCCATTTTTCATATCACTTCTGGCTATGTTTAACCGGAAGAGCAGGTACAATATTCGTAAATATAACACGAGTCTTTCCTCTACATTGAAGATGGATTCATCGGTCCACTGTTCCTTTCAATATAGCCTACTCTCAAAATATGCCTCTATACCTGTAAGCCCACGACTTCTGTTATTTTTCCGCCGGTTTCTTTAAATGCGATGAGAGAGTCCAGCATTACTGCGGCGTTCTTTGTAACGGAAGAGTACTCACAAATTTTAGTTAATTATCTTGCAACATGTCTTTCTCATTTTCATTCTGTGCATTACATCTTCAGTGAAGATTCCTAAATTAATTGTTTGAGTGATGTTAAGTACATGAACATTTTGTCTTCTCAAAGGTAGCAATTCTCTTTATATTAGATTAGTTGGTGTTTGATCGATAAACTATCATAACTTTCATCGTGGATTTATTTAGTTTTAGACCATATGGCCTGTTCAGTCTCTAGCTTCCTTATGCTCCTTAGTTCTATTTATGACGAAACATAAATACGTCATCGGCATGCCTAAGGTTGTTGATTATTTTTCCTTCAACTGATAGGCCCCCTTCTCATTCTTTAACGTCCTCTCACATGATGTAAAATATAGGTGAGAAAATGCATCCGTGCCGTGCGCCAGCTCTGACAATGAATATCTCGGTACCTTATTACGTTTTGCCTCACTGTACAGGCGCTAATTAAAACTTCCAGACCACCTGCTCGAAATATTTTGGCATACGCATCTCCGTCGTTACCAGCGACAGTCCAGAGATGGACTTTCGTATCAGTAATTATGGACACCTTAATTAACTAGCGTTTAATGTTATTTCACAAGTAACCAGTTGAATATTATTTGTTTTTCTACGGCCAATGTATATAATTTTAACATTTAAAAAGAAGGAAAAGCCAAGCATCAAACTTGTAAATTTACAGACCGTCAGTATCGTAATCATAGTTACAGAACCTCCATATTTATGTATTATCCGAACTATATGAACGTGACTTCATTTTAGAAACTGCCACATGCACTGGCTCGGATTCGAACCGTAGTTACATTGCTAAGAATGCAGTGGCGATGTCACCGATCCACCAGACCCATCTACTTAACCGAGTCAGGCTGTTTTTTTTTCTCAGACATTAGAGTGCTGATCTGAGTCCAAGCTGGGAGACTAGATACTTCTCAGTACAGTGGTATTTGAAGGTGCTCAAGTACGCCAACCCTCGTGTCAGTAGATTTACCGGCACGTAAAATAACTCCTACGCGACAAAATTCCGGTACCTGCGCGTCTCTGAAAGCAGCAAAATATTGCGTCATAAAATTATATATATATATATATATATATATATATATATATATATATATATATATATATATATATATATATATATATATTGTGCCTATCCGGGGCTTCAGGGCACAATAATAATAATAATAATAATTCGTGAGGGCATCGGCCGAATGGAAAATACGTGATGAGATCTTCGGCGAATGGCCCTAGAATCGAATTCTCATCATCATCCCTACTTCAGAATAACCACGGCTATAATATTAGAGCATTCGGGTCAATGGTACGTTCGGACTAAAAGGCATTAATAAATTATTTATAAGTAGGGATCTCAGTATAGAAGAGGAATACAATGTCACTACAAATCAGAAGAATGATGTTTTAAAGTTTTATGAATATCTGATTTATTATCAACTGAGAAAGAACATCCATAATTAAAACGAAATGTGCCGTATAACATTTGATCACAAAGTTAAAAAGTTAAAAAAAAGGAGAAAAAGGCGGGATTCACATTAATGAAATTATTATTTGTCTGGTGGAATTAATATTCCACACCGATAATCCCGATATTTAGAGGCCTTTCACTTGTTATTACCTCTATTATTCACAACATTGATAGTCATTAATTAATTAATTAATCAATTAATTAATTATACATAATCGGCACTATAATGATCACCCTTTTGATATCATCCCAGCTTTCTATACATAAACTGGAGTTTTGAAATATTATAATTTCTTGTGATTATATTATTACGCAATCAAGGATTAAGACAGTATGTTAATTATGACAAGCACATTCCAAGATATCTGAAAGTCATGTTCAGCCCTAATAACTAACTTCATTATTATTTACAAAGGTATAACAAATCGTATAGGCATGTTTCGCCGGGATTAAAATAAAATACCATTTGATCAATTAACATAGTAGTAATAAATGGATGCAAAGCTAATCTTTGCAAGGGGGTCCCCATACTGGGCTTATGGATGACGCGTGAACAATAACACGACATTTTACTTGTAATAATACACTCAACTACCACCAAACATATTAATATGACCCTTTATCATATATACAAGATTATATGGAAGGAATGGTCCTTCCATTACCAAAAATAATGACAATGATACACGTTGCCCTGGATAGGGGTCGAACTCGTAGTCTTCTCACTGCAAGATGCATGTTTTAAATTTCTAGATCGGATGGAATGAACAAAATAAATTGGGAGGAAGTCTATTGTTTCTACTATATTAATTCAGTCGCGGTGACAATTAGCTACTCTATGCGTAAATGTCCGTCGGATATTGTTAGAAAGTAAATGGCCATCGAACACTCCACAGTCAAGGCTTTTAACGTGCCCACAGCTTGCTTAGCCTTTGTATTCATCTGTCACTTTCTCTAGTGTAACGGTACCTCCGCACGCCTCCCTTTCATACAGTCCGGGGAAGGTATCTCTCTTTAATAAACCGCCTCGATATAAATTCGGGCCGACTCGGCTTCTTGAAGCTCACATGGTTCTATTCAACCTAATCTCAATATAACTGGCGTGGTACACTTCTTCACGCTTTGCATAAATTATCTCTGGCACATATTTATATCGCCTTGATTATCAATTGATAGATATTCACCGACCATCACTTCCAACTCAATACCACGAACACTCGCATATAATTACATAAGGGATATTAATTCATGCCACTCTATAAAACAAATTTACATATTAAATTCACGATCTAGAAATTATACTTGCATCTAAAAACATCATTTGAACTCCTCATATGCTCCGTCTTATACATGACATACAAGTCATCCTCGTATTCTTTTGAAGAGGCAGAGCATCTCATCTTATCATAAGATCTGGGGTTACCTAGATGGATACCACTTCCATCCATCATAACACTTCTTGAAGACAAAATAAATCATTACAGGAATCTTATAACTAACATGCATTACTTTCCAAGGGGTTTAAATAAACTGCTGGTCATCATTGCCAGTACAAACTTCCTACTACACAAGCTAAAAATTTTAATCCCTTCGAACAGCCCGCGATCATCATTCACATTTTTAATCTACTTGACATACTAATACTAACTATTTACAGGAGGGAAAATGACTTTCAAACATAGTAAACTTGAAAATGCACTTATCTTAGGGCGATCATTCTCGTCCGAGGCAGCACACTCATAACAGCTTAAGCCATCATCTTGCTGCCTTTGATGTCGTAAGGTCCTTGGTTCGTTTCCGGGATGAACTCCATCTTCTAGACTTCACCACGCATAATAATCCCGGATGTATCCAACACAATGAGATGTTGGGTAGGTGAGTGACTCGTGTATCCTCTTCCCAGACCAGCGATCACTCGTTCCAATATGCAAAAGGGGAAAACACTATGGTTATAATTGGGTCACTTTGTAACACGCACTACATTCAGGCATGGTTAAATTTATCCCGAATATTGCTGAACTGCCACGTATTCACTTGCACTGTAATCCAACGTTAAGGGTAACTAACTTGCTTATTTCACATCCCCTCACAATGTAAGACAACTCACATCCACGTTTGTACTTTCAGCAGACGCTGCCCAAATTATTATTATTATTATGCGTGAGTCGCAATTTCCTGAACAAATTCACTTTTTCAACGTTCTAATTGTAATTCCAATTGTGCTCTCACAACACTTCACTGTATTTGACTAGTAGTGGATTAATCTAGCCACACACGAATCCATCGAGCATATATTACAGTAGCTTGAATGCTACGCAGCTCTTAACAGGTAGATTATTCCTCGTTCACTATCCTCATTGATTACACCATGATACAAAATGTTATAAATACACGAAATTTACACAATAAGTGCACGTCAATAATCACTGCGCTTAAATAATGATTTATGCAGTACTTCTGCTAGTTAAATCTCACAATTGCAGTACTTCATCACTTGATGAAAGTATTACACAATATCACAGGTCGTGCAAAATAGCAACACGTCCGAACAACACGGAAACACAGTAGATAATGGGTAAGTAGTCTCCTGTCCGATTCCTTTTGTAAAACAGAGGAAAAAATCAAGAGTGGGGGTTAACTCCGCCTTCATGTCGGGGGCCGCTTCCGTAAAAAACCGTTTGTCGGCGTTGATCTGCATATCAAAAGATAGCTCTGACCTTTCATATTTTACTGATCGAATCTTATTCTCTTAGGATCGGCGGTTTAATTATAATCGTCAAAGCGTCATTTACAACTTGTGCAATGATTGACTTACGTCTTGCCGAACTCCAGGATAGGCTCACCTCGCCAGACCTGTGGCGACGTTCTGTAATTCTCTGCACCGATTCAGATCACGTAATCAATGATAAGTTGAATAACTGGAAGATGTTTCGTTATCATCTTTAACTAAATAATTCCTTGATCACGGCAAGCTCTTATTTATGAATATTAGATGCGTAAGTCAATAGTCACATGATTCTTATTATTGTTATTAATGCCGAAAATTCTGAAACAAATGAAGGTTTTGGTTGGTACCACTAAAATCACCAACAAATATTTAGGGAGTTACTTCTCCCCAAGTTAACCCGACTTATTAAGCATGGCCGGCGGGCTGTCACATGACCTTCTACTCCTTCCAACTCACTCGCACAGGAGAAAGAAACATCCTAATTGCTGGCTAGCGTATGATTCGCCCTCGTCATTACGCGCACAGAGCCCCTTGTCCTCTAAAGTAGCAGCGCATCGTTCGTATACCGTGCAGCGCTGTGGCCTGCTAACTTTGCGGCAAAACGTCGTAGAATGACGCGGAAAACGGCATATTATTGATATGGAATGTCACGATATGGTATCTAAAGTACCGTGAACGGTCACATCATATATAATTCGCTGGGGAAAACAAGGACCACGTTAAGGCTTGTTGCATTTGACACTGAACTTGGCCTTCTTTAGAGCCCAAATTTCCCTCATTCTTTGTGAGTGGGCCTGCTTACGCTCCTCTGTCCAAGGGGCACTGTGTCTTCTCTTCAGTTGCTCGTCTCGGTTTAGCCCGTTCGTCAATATTTTCTTGCGGAAGAGATCTCTGTTAAGGGCGTCTTCAGCTGAGATATGTAGCGTTTGCAGGTCTTCTTTGGTATTTCTAAACCAGGGAATTGTGGTTTTGGGGTTTGAATAAAAAAAAGTGAAAGATTTCTTTAGTTAACTTTCTTCTGTCCATTCTTTTCAGATGACCGTAAAATCGTGCCCGTCTTCTTATTGTGTCGGTAATTTTCTCTATTTTGCTGTAGACTTCCTTGTTGGATCTCTTTTGATGGATTCCATTTTTGTACTTTGATCCCAAGATTCCTCTCACAATTTTGCGTTCTCTTTTCTCCAGTTCTTCAAGGAGTTCTTTGTTGGAATTTAGAGACAGGGTTTCGGCTGCATATAGAACTACTGGCTTCAGAACTGTTTCATAGTGACGTATCTTGGTGTTTTGGGAAAGACATTTTTTGTTGTAGATTGTGCAGGATGTTTGGTAGGCTATTTCCAGTTTGCGTACTCGCTCCTGAAGTGCTTCTTTGTCCAGTCCATTTTTCATGATGATCTCACCCAGGTATTTGAATTTGTCTACTCGGGTGATGTCCCCGTATTTTGTATGGAGTTTTGGTGGAGCCTCTTTGATGTTAGTCATTACTCCTGTTTTCTAAAACGATATCTGCAAACCAGTTTGTTCGGCAATTTCCTTTAAAATTTCAACTTGAGCTCTAGCGGTTTCTATGTCGTTTGAGAGAACAGCAATATCATCGGCAAATGCTAAGCAGTCTGTTTGCGATCTCCTTGGATTTGGTTCCTATTCTCAATGGACTGTAGTTGGTTTCCTGTAATCTCACCCGCCAGGTTCTGATGATCTTTTCAAGAACACAGTTGAAGAGTATCGGGGATAGCCCATCACCTTGTCGGACTCCTGTTTTGATGTCAAAGGAATGTGAGAGACATCCGTGGAATTTCACCTTGGATTTTGTATCGGTCAGGGTGGCTCTAATTAATGCCAGCAGTTTCAAATCAACTCCAAATTCATTTAAGATGTTTAGCAGGACTTCCCGGTCAATGGAGTCTTACGCTTTCTTAAAGTCCACAAAGACAGACACATACTGCTTGGACCTTAGTGTACAGTATCTGATGATCGTTTTGAGATTTTGGATCTGTTCAGCTGTTGAGCGACCTTTTCTGAACCCTCCTTATATTCACCTATTTGATGTTCGACTTGTGCTTCCAAACGCTCCAGGATGGCAAGTGATAGAATTTTGTGAGTCACGGGTAGCAAAGATATTCCTCTGTAGTTAATGTTCTTCATGCTGCCTTTTTTGTGTAATGGATGGATCAAAGCTATTTTACAATCTTCGGGTAGGGTCTCCTTGTTCCAAATTTCTTCTATTTGCTTTTGCAAGATATCAAGTGATTCCTCTGGGGCATATTTCCATAGTTCTGCTACTACAGAGTCTTCCCCCAGCGCTTTGTTATTTTGGAGACGAGCAATGTGGCGCTTGATTTCATCTCTGTTAGGTGGTCTGGAATCTGGGTACCTGAGTAAGGGTTCCTTGGTCTCAATGGTGCTTTGCGGTTTAGAGCAATTAAGTAAATTCTTGAAGTAATCTGCCAGAATGCTGCAATTTTCTTCATTTGACGTCGCCAGTGTGCCGTCCTTTCGCTCAAAGCATAGAGATGGTGGTTTATAGCCAGTGAGTTTGCATTCGAAGGCTCTGTAGTACTCTCTGCTTTCATTTTTCCTAAAGTTTTGTTCTATATTTTCAATGAGAGATTTTTCGTATTTACATTTCTCAGTTCTGAACACCCTAGCTGCTTGGGCACGTTGGGTTTTGTAGGTTTCCCAATCATTTTCTGATTTCGTAGAGTAGTACTGTTTCCACGCATTGAGTCTTTCTTGGAGGACTGATTCGCAGGTACTATTCCACCAGGCATGCTTTTTGCTTCTCTTGATTTCTGCAACGTCTTTGGCGGCCTCAACAAGGAGACTTTTGGCGTTGTTAAAGTCACAGTCATTTGGGCTAGCCTTCTCCTGGAACTCATCGACCCTTTGCCGAAGTTTATCATTGTCGAAGCGTGTGATCTGTTTGGTTGTCTTCCTTGTGTTTGCGGGAATTGGTTTGAATTTTATAAGAGACATATAATGATCTGAGGCCACATTGATGCCTTTCTTTACCTTGACATTCATAATCTCAGGGCTGTTTCTCCTGGAGATTGCAACATGATCAATTTGGAACTCTCCGAGAGCTTGGACGGGAGAACGCCAAGTCATTTGCTTTCTGGGTAGATGGCGAAAGTGGGTCGACATGACCTGCAGGTTGTGATTTTCGCAAATGGACACAAGTCTTTTGCCGTTGGGATTGGTTCTTTTGTGAGCAGGGTAATTTCCTATAACTTTCTTGTACTTCTGTTCACGACCTAGTTGGGCATTGAAGTCACCGAAAGGAAGCTTGACATGGTGTTTGGGGATTTTGTTTAAATTTTCATCCAGTAGGTCCCAGAAATTATCAACTTCGTCTGGATCAGACTTGTTCTTATCGTTTGTAGGAGCATGTGCGTTAACTAGGGCGTAGGTTTTGTTTGCGCATTTAATTGTGAGTATAGACAATCTGTCATTCACAGGTTCGAAATTTGCAACCGATTTAAGGATCTTGGTTCTAACAGCAAACGCGGTTCCAAGCATCACAGCTCCATTGAGGATTCCTCTTTGCGCTTTGCTCTTGAAAAATCGGTAGCCTTCGGATTCAAAAACCTCTTCATCTGGGTACCTTGTTTCCTGTAGGGCCATTATGGATATCTGATTTTCGTGAAGAGCATTGGTAAGGGTTTTCAGCTTGCCAGTTTGTGTAAGTGAATTTATGTTGAAAGGTGCTAGAAAGGTTTTAGATTTTGGCCTGAGTTTTTGACTCTTCGGGGTACACCGAGACGCTCCGACTCGTATCTTGCATGATGTCGAGTCTCCCCCAGAATCCGAACGAGACTCGTGCGCCGTGGTGTTCACGACGAGGGGTTTATCCGAAGATTTACCCCCTGGGATATGTTTCTTGAAATGTTGTGCCATCATGCTTTTTGACTTGACTTTGCTTTGGACGGGTACCCATCCTTTTACAACTACGGTTGTTAGCCCTAGAGGTTACCTCAAGATGTTTTCTGGCTTCTGGTCATTTACCAGTCTTCGCCGTAACCCTGGCAAGGGACCAGTTTTTTTTTCACGGTGGTATTTTATTTCCCTACTACCCTCTGACTCTGCTGGCGGCAGAGCCAGCGAGCTTCCCCAATTCCAATGGGACGCGCCCGATGGAGGTAACCGGTAAATCCCCACAGGGCATAAAATTATTATTATTATTATTATTATTATAGATAGTAGTTGTGGTCGCGATTATTGTAAGAGGAAATACAACTAGGCAACCATCATCTTCTATATAACACTAATCAGAGAGAAAAATATTGAAGGGGTCCGACAATTCGAAAAATGAAGGCATCTGTCAAAGGAAAACAAGGGCGACGAAGGGCGTGAAAATGAGACTCGCTAGGCTTCCATACGTAAAACCGTCGGAGTCTGAAAAGAACAAGAGTTGACCAAGGGAGGTCGGATACGATAGATGAAAGTGAGGAGCCTGGCACAAGTAAGTGGAAGCAATGCCAGGACTCGGCTGAGGAACTCGTGGTCGCTAACCCACGCTCCAAATTTCATAGCCCCTGAGGGCCCTTTTAGTCGCCTCTTACGACAGGCAGGGGATACCGTGGGCGTTATTCTACCGCCCCACCCACATGAGTATTATGGATTTTTTAAACATTTTCCCTGTAAAAAGGTGTAGAAGTGTCTGTAATGTGTGCCCTGTTCCTATGTTCATACACAACTCTCTTCTTCCTCTATCTGCATTCCACAGAATCTGGAGTTCTTTTTATAAAAATAGATTAGTTTTCCCTCATATGACCGCTTATTACAGGGAGGCTATCTATCTCAGAGATACTTATGATGATATAACTTGTAACTGTCGTGACATCCATATGGCGCACAAATATGGCCTCAGATCTGATTAACAACCTTCCTTGGTCCAGATATGACTCGTTGATTGTAGTTTGGAGACCCCTGGACTTTGCTGCCAGTGTTCATCTCGTGTTGTCTACTAGCGCTTTTCAGTGGAGGTCAGGCAAGTCAATTCCGTTCTCGCTCCATTCACTGTTCGCTTTTCAACTATTTCTATTTTTGCATTCATTTATGAGGACGTGACTGCTCTTCGTTTGGTTTCCACGTTACTTTCAGCAGATGTTTCTTTGTTATTTCCTGGCATTCCAGATGAAGAAAATGTGCTCGCGTTGCGAATGTCGATTGCTCTAGGGGCCTGAGGTATAGGTATTTCCAATTACTGTAACTGCTAACTGGTGGATGCGCAGTGATTTTAAGGATATCAACTGTGAATCAGTAAAAACCTCTAAGCGAGGGAAAGAGATATTCCCATTATAAAATTTCCCTTCTTTTTACTTCTTATAATTGATTGATCTTGTAGTGATAGTTGATAGACTGTCATGACGAACAATGGGATTTTTCTGAACAATCACAGTGCGTTATTAATTCTTCCTCCCTATGTATTTTATCGGGCATCCGGGAGATAGTAGGTTCGAATCCCACTATCGGCAGCCCTGAAGATGGTTTTCCGTGGTTTCCCATTTTCACACCAGGCAAATGCTGGGGCTGTACCTTAATTAAGGCCACGGCTGCTTCCTTCCAACTCCTAGGCCTTTCCTATCCCATCGTCGCCATAAGACCTATCTGTGTCGGTGCGACGTAAAGCCCCTAGAAAGAAAAAGTATTTTATCGGAACTACTATTGCTGTCAGTGAGTGGTAAATGGTCAACGTATTGGCCATCGGTTTAGAGCAGGGCCTCTCAGGGTGCATGCGCGTGGTGCATGCACTGTGCACGGTGCAAAAGACGACTTGGCTTGGTTGACCAGAGTGCAGACCCCCCACTCCTCGATTTGTTGCAATAGCGCTTACTCTCTCTTTCCTCACGCCTCTCTCGCTCGCTCCGCCTGTCTCCCTCTGCCCCACTTGCGCCGTAGCGCTCCAAATCCGGGCTGAGTTGAGCCGAGTATAGCCGAGTAGAGGCGAGCTTAGCCGAGTAGCCCAGAGACGAAGCGTTGATCCGAGCCATACCGAGCGGCACCGATGCACAGTGCACGGAGCTCTTGCGCCTCGCTCTGCACGCGTGAGATTTTGGACGTTTGAGAGGCCCTGGTTTAGAGGGTCGCAGGTTAGATCCCAGGTCAAATCGGGGACGTTAGCCGTGGATGGTAAATCCATCTGGCTCGGCTTCATTTACACAGCACATGTTGCACAACTAACCTCCACAGGAATACTCAAGAATGAATACACCCCTCCGCATTGGCATTCAGGAAGGGCAACTGGCTAAACGCTGGACCAAATCCATTAACTGGGTCGATGACCTAGATGTTGGCCTCCTTTAAACATCAAGCATCATCATCATCATCATCATCGTAAGCCCATTAAGTATTGATAACTGTAAAATGGAGAACGACTAGGAATAATGATACCATGTGGCCTACGGAGAGATTTGTTGCAGGTCCTTCGAACTGACATCCTTGGGCGACCTGCTCGTCTGTGAAGATGGGTCTCTTTCTGGGATGAAATAAAGATTAAGATCCTCGACCCAGCTGCGAATCTGGTGGTGGTGGTGGTGGTGGTGGTGATTATTGTTTTAAGAAGAACCAGTCAGCGACTTCTTTTGCCGAAGGCCAGCATGCTAACCAGTTAGCCACGAAGTCGGACAATCACCTAATGAATGAAATTGGTGGGGTGGTTCACTCACTCATACGCGAACATGGTAAACTTTCTCACAGAATACATTTTCAACTGCGTATATTGGGATTAGGGCTGCCCTGAAGTACGGCATATTACGAGGAACCTAACTCACTTCAAGTTAGGCCATGCACAATACTTTTGATACCTCTGGAAGCACTACAAAACGACCAGTTTGCAAGTGCACTACTGCTAATGGAAAATATTGTACACATGAGAACGATGGAAATTTTACTTTTGGGTGGTGCGAAAGGCAACTGATCTGAATGGAAAGGTGATACATTGTATAAGGTGGCTATTGTCAGAGTTTACAAATTGGTCATGGTACGCTTTTAACTTGTACCATGAGCAGTGAATGAAGACCAGGTTACTCCACTGGCGCCCAAACGGAAACGAAAAAAATTGTAGTGGTAGACCATTCTGGTAAATGATATTTTCACGGCATGGTAAATCCAAAATGCTTTATTCCATACTGGTTACACGCATGACTGTTCTGGATGATTTACCACACTTTGGAATTCGATTCTGATTTAGATGCGGTGAATATCTGTGATCGGTGCAGCAACTTATTATGCATTCAGTGCAAATAGTGAGAATTGAAAGACTGCTTTGATCCTTTTGTGGGCTCCGATGATGACTACTTTGTGATATGCATGTAGTATTTTTAGACTGTTCCACTGTGAGTGCAGAATGAGAAAAAAAATGGCAAGTTCACACAGTGTTGTAAACTTTCATGGAAAAGCAAAGGAAAGCGTGCAGTGAGTCATTTGTCGGCTTTCTCTGCTATACTATACACCAGTAGTATTCAAACCTTTGGCTGGCGTACCTCCAAAATCCAATTATTTTACCTTCGTATCACGAGGTACGAGTATTTTGCGATTCGCCGGGCTGAGTGGCTCAGACGGTTGAAGCGCTGGCCTTCTGACCCCAACTTGGCAGGTTCGATCCTGGCTCAGTCCGGTGGTATTTGAAGGTGCTCAAATACGTGAGCCTCGTGTCGGTAGATTTATTGGCACGTAAAAGAACTCATGCGGGACTAAATTACGGCACCTCGGCGTCTCCGAAAACCTTAAAAGAGTAGTTAGTGGGACGTATTATTATTATTATTATTATTATTATTATTATTATTATTATTATTATTATTATTATTATTATACCAGAAATAACAAATATAGCAAATAATATTAACTATAATCATACTCATCCGCAGCTTATCCCGCTTGCACTGAGGCATGAAAGAGCTGCGGCAGAGGATTTAACGTCGCGTGCCCTTTTTGACAACACGGGAATTTTAACTGAAAATTTCATCCCCAAGCAACACCAGGAATCAAACCGCGGTCGCTGGGATGGCAGAAAAGCAACTAAGCCACTACACCACCCTGTTCCTCAAAAATAACAATAATGTAGGTATTGTGTATAATCGTCGCTGGGGAAAGGAAACCTGGTAACTCCTTCGGAGTTAAATTTACAGACGTTCAAAACTGAGCCATCAGCAATGGCCGAAAAACTATTCCTGGCATATTCATTGCTTAAATTTTTTGCTATTGGCTTTACATCGCACCGACACAGACAGGTCTTATGGCGACGATTGGATAGGAAATGGCTGGGAGTGGGAAAGAAGTGGCCATGACCTTAATTAAGGTACAGCCCCAGCATTTGCTTGGTGTAAAAATGGGAAACCACGGAAAACCATCTTCAGGGCTGCCGACAGTGGAATTCGAACCCACTATCTCCCGGGTGCAAGTTCACAGCTGCGCGCCGCTAACCGCACGGCCCATCGCTTAATGACAGCATAATTATTCGACCACTGGAGTATTCTGTTCCCTTCTCAGGCAACGCGGCAAGCATTCACAAGATAGATGGAGAAATGTGGTTTTCTCGTAAGTAGAATGAAGTTTTCGTTGCTTAGCAACGACATACTGTATAGGCCTACACGAGTATTATCAATGCAACAATTACTGTTGTACTGTATACGCTACTACTGAAAAAAATTGACGTGAATGAGTGGATTTCGAAAGAAAAAAAAAAAGCAAGAGCAATGAACCGTAAGTCGTTGCCTGTGATTCCTACCATCATGTGAGAAACGCCACGGGTCTGGGCGTTGCCTGTGATTAGTACCACTATATGAAAATTCTAAGTTCCCATGGAGGGAATTAGATATTTTGCCACCAATAGAGCATATCAATAATCAGATCAAAAATTAGATGTATGGCTTTTCAGGCGTTTGCTCTATCAACCAGCGTTTCGTCATAGGTCTGACACTAGACTAGGTGGGCATGAATTCCATTGTGGAGTTTTATCTCCCGTATGCAGTTATCAGACTGTGCCTCTTAAATAGGCTTCTGATAAGTTCACCTGCATGCACTCGAGCGTCACTGGGTAGAGTCTGACACATCCCACTCTGAAGAGTCTAGTGTCAGACTTAAGACGAAACGCTGGTTAATAGAGCAAACGCCTGAAAAGCCTTACATCTAATTTTTGATCTGACCACTATATGAGTCTGCGTTGCGTGTAATTTGTACCCACTATGTGAAGGAAAACCACGGGATAGTAAGAGTCTCTGATTAGTACATCTGTGTGAGATGCACCGTGGGTTTGCGTTGCCTACGAGTGGCGCCATTATGTGAGAAATACCGTAGGTTTGCGTTACCTGTACGACGTACAATACTTGTGAGTAGTACCATAATGTTTGGAACACCGTGAGTTTACGCCACCTTAGATTAGTACCGCAACTTAAGAAATACCATGGTTCTACTTTAATAGCGATAAGTGCCATTATGAGGGACCGTTGACCTGGAATTTGAACCCCTTTAGACCAAGCATCATTGATTTAGGACTGTGCTTTGGAAGCAGTCCCTTGGTCAGTAATATGGTTTCTGGGAAGCTGAGGCATTGCGCGTCGGGTCCACTGATTGTTTTAAATTCATATTCATCCATGCATTCTGCATCATCACGTCTTGAATTCTGTATGAATGGATGAATTTTGTACTTTTAAATTGTCATTGAATTTCGTTTCATTTCGTACCATTAGGGGCCGATGACCTAGATGTCAAGCCCATTTAAACAACAAGCATCATCATCATAATCATCAATGAACCGTAAGTGAACATTTTTACATACCGAGTCAATGGTAGGTACAAACTGACATACATTTTAGAATGAATAGTTCGGAAAGAGGACAGTGTGTAGACAGAAACACAATCGAACCAAGATTTTATTGAAAATGAGCAGGCTCGACTGTGTTCTGAATTGTTAACTGAAAGCATTTACAAACTAAGATACACTTGTGTACCCCTTGAGACGACACTACCGGGCGAGTTGGCCGTGCGGTTAGGGGCGCGCAGCTGTGAGCTTGCATCCGGGAAATAGTGGGTTCGAATCCCACTCTCGGCAGCCCTGAAGATGGTTTTCCGTGCTTTCCCATTTTCACACGAGGCAAATGCTGGGGCTGTACCTTAATTACGGCCACGGCCGCTTCCTTCCCATTCCTAGGCCTTTCCCAGCCAATCGTCGTCATAAGACCTATCTGTGTCGCTGCGACGTAAAGCCAAAAGCAAAGATGTTGAATGCCCCTTTGGTTTGCCCTACTATTTACCACATATCCTGTATAATTCCTATTTGAATCGCTTGTTTGAGAAACGATACAAATCCAGAAGGGTATATTTTTCAGGAATTAAAAACATGTGTTTCTACCACGAACTAAATATCCAAGGATGGTGACTGCTATCTTTCGGAAGGACATCTTCTGACCATCATATTTCAATCATTTTAGACTAAAAGAATTTTGTTATATAGGCTATTTTTTAACTTGGACTTGTGCTGATTCTCAAACAAACTTAAATAGTTTACTTATTTTCTACTTTTAAGACTTTTAACACCCGTAATATTGACAGGATTCCTTAAAATTAGCCAAATCAACATATCCATCAGATTTAATGTAAGATCTTGTAATGACAATAATGTTCTGTGATTCAAAAACCCTTGCTGCACCATGTTAATATTTTAATGCTAACATTTCCAGGCACAGGCGCAGATGATTTCACTCTCGTTTGTTTTCCGTATCCATCGCAACAGTTAGTCCTGGATAGGTTATTTCTCAACTTAGCCTTCGAAGGAAATCAGTGGACTTGTGACATTTCTGTCAAACATGATGCATTTACGTTTGAAACAGGTAACTGTGTGCAAAACTCAAAATAACCAAAAATTGGACTTGTGCTGTATTTCAAACTACTGATTCATTTAACATAATAGTCTTCATATTTACCAAAGGTAAATATCATTACATTCTCCCGTGGGCGAAATGTTCCAATAAAGATAATATATCGTATACGATCTGGACCCTTTGTGTCATTTGCAAGGATTTCAACAGCATTGTGATTTCCCTTCTTTGTTAGACTTATTAGGAAGTGGATGTTGTTCAAATGTCACCATTTTTCACTTCGTATTTGGACGTTGCTCAGTAGTATAGAAATTCATTTTACGATATAACAAAAATAACGCGTTTTTATTTTGCATTGTTTTGAATTTTATGCCAGATCGTCATTATTTCAGCTTTCTAGAAGGTTTTAGGTATATAAACTGTATTTCGAAGAATGTTCAGAACATTTTAAATGTTTTTAAATGTATGCATTTTTAAGACAAAAAAAAAATTCTTACATATGGTTAAATTTCCTAAATATCTTACATGACCAAGCAAATTGGCCAGCAGTTGTTGGAGACTAAGAAAGGGTAAAAAGGGGGTGGGGGATTTATACCTGTGAGTGTTGTGTTTCCAAGATGTGTGCAAGAACACAGTACAGAACTCTGACAATTAAGATGCAGGATATCCTGAAGTGTCTCAACCACAAGGAATAAACCAGCCATCGCCCCAGCCTCTACAGCCAGTCATTCACGTCCACATACCTCAAGGCCAGGCGTGATGAACACATAACACCCTATAACATACAGCTACAATGGTTGAAAATCCATGAACGTCGGGAAATCTCAGTAGCTGTTGCTACGCAGAAAATTCTCAAACTGAAGACACCATCCTACCTTTATAATGCATTTAAACCTATGGAGTCGGTACATATCAGTGATAATAGGTTTACAAAAACCACCCTTCAAATTCCCCTTCATCGTATCACTAAATTTTACAAATCCTTTGTTTGCACTGCATCAAGTATCTTTGACGTCTTTAATCTTCACTGTTTCGCAAATAACACTAACTGTACACAACTAAAGCAGTTCTTAACATCTATCTTTCTGGAGGAGTACGCAAGAGGCTGAGATCAGGCATTCTTGTGTCTAACAATTCAGAAATATGTATATTTCGAAGAAAATTGTTTCTCTGCTTTAGCTTTATATTCTTTAAATCCATGAAGTCCAAAATAACAGAAGGGCTTAATGATTTACTTTCTTACTTATTATATAATGTACGTATTAACCTTACTGGATTTGGTATCTGTATTTTCATTTTTTTAAGTTTCATGTTTAGTGTAATACTTTAATATTATAAAAATGTAGTTACTGTGATCATAAATCTGTATTGTATTATAAGAAGACGCTACATAAAGGGGCTTTTCAGCCTCAGTGGCATGTAAATCATGATCAATAAATTCAAATTCAAATTCAAGGCCAATAACAAATGGAAACCAGAAGTAATTGGAAACAGTTATATGACTTACTGCTTCAGTGCAGAATTATCCTCTCAAGTAGTTCTGTGCAAGAAAAGTTCCAAAAGTGAAACCATTACGAAGTGTTCTTTTTCTACAATTTGCTTTACGTCGTACCGACACAAATAGGTTTTTATGGCAACGATATGATAGAAAAGTGGCTAGGAGTGGGAATCACACAGAACTCTACATCTCCCGACTGTATGCTCATAGCTACGTTTATTTTTAATTCCCCTAATGAATTAATTAATTTGGGAAAGATAGTCGTGTTCAGTTTGTTGTACAACAGCACATTAAGAGGAAAAACATCTGGAAGCTGTAACATGTGCGAAGAACAAGTATTCCCAGGTTCTTCGGGAGGCAAAGTATTATCCGCACACTTTATGTTGGTGCATTGACACCCTAGTGCTGAATCGGTCGACCTCGGCGATCTTCGAGATTCGTACTGGCAACCTTTGAAACACAAACTATGAATCGCTTAAGCATCGTTGTGCGACATCTGGCGTACAGTTTACGTACTAGTACTGTTGTTGTTTAACACAACAAAGCCAAAGTATAGAATTCATGCTAGGAACAAGATTCGCATCGAGAAATGTTTTATAATGTTATATAATGTGTATGTGACATAGTTGTTGGTTTAAGATGATAACGGTTTAGAAACTTCGTATCGATCGATCATATTCTCGATTCAATTCAGATGTCATTTTCCTTCGGTTGGCAGCACTATCGATACCGGGACACCTCCCTCCTCACTCCTCATCCCCATACACAAATGCACCAACATAAAGTGTTCGGACTATACTACATCCAGCAAATCATTATGTATATATTTATATAAACTTTATCGTTCTACGATGCGATTTTATTTGACGTAAATAAATATCACACGAGAACACGTTCACTTCCTTGTATAAATTACTTTATTTACACTGTACGTCACAATACACAACTATACACAGTAGCAAATGACACTATATACAACACTCAATAGCGGAGTACCCTGAAGTCGATTCTGACAAGTACAGATATCAAAAACACTGACGCGCGCACTATAACCTACTCTCTCTTGAATTCCTCGCCTCACTTACTCACTCACTCACTCACTCACTCGAGTCCAATGATCTGACTGGCTCACTGACTTGACAGCTCGATATTTATACTATTCGATCAACCATTCTTACAACACACGAATGAAACACTCGAAACATCGATCGACCAGCTAGTCGAATGGGAACTCGAATGTTCTTTCAATATTTAAAAATGTACATGGAAATATCTACAACATTCGTAATGTCTCTACATGTATCTGGATAATAAAACCTTACAGTAAGTTTCCAGAACCCTTCATATACACCAAATATAGTACAATAAGTCTAACATACGAACATTATGGAATTTTCTACCGCTATCGTCTCTATAGATTTTGAGGTTAAACAGTACGTATTTGAGGTTATACAATTTTATACTACGTATTTACAGAGGAACCATATACTAGTCATGTTTAACACTTAATAAAAGATAATTTAGCATTAAATAAACTATAATTAAAATATATTGAACATAATAATTGAAGGTTTTACACCAATTACAGCGTCGTACGTACGACAACTTCGAAATAAATCACGAGATAATTATTTTCTGTAAATCAAGAGTGTGCGGTGAATAAAACAGGGATAGGCTATACTTTTTTTTGTAAAACATTTCTTACACAGTCACCAGAACACAGTTTGGACAAAATATTTTAAAGTCATTATTTACTTATTTTATAGCTCTCTACTCTACATTTAGGGGCATTTTATTGATCATTTTAGTGCCTTCATAGGTCAACGTCCGCCCCCTAGACAGTATATTACAAACAACTAGATTTCGCAATATTTATTATTTTATACTTCAAGTAGTACAAGTTCCATAACCAATGGATGAACGTAACTAGTTTAATTAGCCTTCAAAGCTAGCTCTTTCAGAGGTACAGTGCACCTGTCGAGCAAAATTAGCTGACATACCACTTTCCATAAATATAAAATGGTCGGACGGAAGTCGACACTTCACGCGTATACTGCATAAAACCAGTTCACATAACAGCACGTGTGGAGGCGACAATTTTAATTTATTCTCGAACACACCTAAAAAGTGTCACTAGCACAAGGCTGTAATACAATCTCTAATTACGGGAACTGTTCTATGTTTCTCTATGTAACGGATGGAGAACTGTTCAGCTCTCTTGGACAGCGTATTCATAACACCATTGTTGTTTATGTGCTGTGGTTTCTCTCACTACAGCAGGAAATGATTCCAGTTTAATAACTGTTCAAAAAACGTTTACTACCACCTGGGACCACACAGTTTATGTCGAGCATGATGCATATCGTTACATGGAATAACGTAATACATGGGAAATTTTGGCTGAGGGAAAGAAAGATCCGCATATGTATTTGGCGTACTTATAATGCTTTTTTGCTGGGCTGAGTGGCTTGAGACGTTGGCCTTCTGGCCCAACTGTCGGTAGTTTTACTGACACGTAAAAGAACTACTGCGGGGAAAAGCTCCGGCACCTCGGTGTCTCCAAAAAACATATAAGTACTTTGCGGGACGTAAAGCCATTATTATTATTATTATTATTATTATTATTATTATTATTATTATTTCACTGGTTCACGCATTCTTTTATTCTAAAGTTCTTTATCCAGGTTCGACCTTGTCATTGTTTTATGTACCTTACATATGGGTTGCAGAAGTTTCGAATACATTGCACTGTTCTTCATCAACGCGACTGATTTAATCAGTCTCTTCAGTCAGCTAAAACCACTTCTAATCAAAGCTAATTCTGGATTAGAATTGGATACTACTACTACTACTACTATTCTATCCTCAGCTACCGTATGCAGGCATTGATGCCATTTCGACACTGCATGTTACTCTGCCAGATGACGGAGAAATTGGAATGCTATTGGGCGACACCGTAAATCACATACTGGCCTTTGGAGAAAGTGGTCGCGGATTGAAAAACGTACGGTAATTGGAAGCAGCATTTTGTTCTGGTCTGCGTCAAGAGAAAGAAACGGTAAGAGGTAAGAGGTGGGAATCTAATGATATAAAGTGAAAAGTAAACCTTTGGAAGCATATTTTACACAATAGTTTTAAGTCTTGTGTTGATAGCAATTCATTTTTGCTATTGGCTTTACGTCGCATCGACACAGGTAGGTCTTATGGCGATGATGGGACAGGAAAGGGCTAGGACTGGGAAGGAAGCGGCCGTGGCCTTAATTAAGGTACAGCCCCAGCATTTGTCTGGTGTGAAAATGGGAAACCACGGAAAACAATTTTCAGGGCTGCCGACAGTGGGATTCGAACCTACTATCTCCCGAAGATAGCAATTCATTAGGGATCACTGTAAGTACCTAGGTGTTAATATAAAGATTATATTTATTGGGTTAATCAAATTAATGAGGTTTTAAAGAAAGGTTACAGATCGCTTCACGTGGTTATGAGAGAAGTTAGGAAAGATGTAAGGGAAAGAGCTTATAAATATCTGGTAAGACCCCAATCAATTAGAGTATGGATCACCGACTGAGTTGGCCGTGCGCTTAGCGTCACGCAGCTGTGAGCTGGCAATTGGGAGATAGTGAGTTCGAACACCATGTCGGTAGCCCTGATAATGGTTTTCTGTGGTTTCCCATTTTCACACCAGGTAAATGCAGGGGCTGTATCTTAACCCGGCAAACACTTTTCCTGTCTCATCGTCGCCAAAATACCTTTATCGGTGCGAAGTAAAACAAATTGAAAAAATGTATGATATCATTGTATGGCACCCACACCAGGACTACAGGACTACTTGATACGAGAATTGGGAAAGTTCCAAAAGAAAGCAGCACGATTTGTTTTGGGTGATCTCCGGCAAAGGAGTAGTGTTGTGAAAAATGTTTCAACCTTTGAGCTGGGACGACTTGGGAGTAAGGAGAAGAGATGCTCGTCTATGTGGTATGTGTCGAGCTGTCAGTGGAGAGATGGCATGGAATGACTTTGCTAGACGAGTAAGCTTGAACGGAGCTGGAGTTGGAATTCAAGAAGACAAATAGGGACACACATTTATTTATAGGGCGATGAGTAAGGGTCTCGAATGATTTATCAAGATAAATTTTCGATAAATGATCAAGTTCTTTGAACATATTTAAGGATAGGATCGGTAAATAATTGATGCAGAATCTACCACGAGGGCGACAGCTCTAAATGCAGATCATTGATGACTGATAATGTTAACTATCTTAGTAATATAGAGACTGAGGATATACGTATTGAGAACTAAAGCCGAAATATCTACACTAAAAGCGGTGATGTTCAGAGTAATTCTTTTCTTATTTCAGTCCTTCGACATTCACCCCACATAGAGTTCTGCTTATACCAATTCTGAATCAAAGTATAGTCATATAGGTCACTGGTACCATGATCATTCTTGCAAGTAATCCATTATCAACAATATGAAATGAAAAGGAAAGTATCGTCTTCATAATTATTACAGTTTTCGTCAATTCATGAAAACACAATGCACTAATGTTTCTTAAGTTTCAATTCGGCAATTTTTCAAAATTTTGAAACCCCTTCATCTGTTGGTCTTGGCATTGCACATTTATTAAAAGTTTTTTCAGTCTCTCGCTCTTGAAGCAGGTGGCTTTTCCTTTAAATCACTAACGTGTAATGAATAGGATCTATTTTCAAACATATCTACTGTATCTACATGGCTTGTATGTTAAGTGCTCAGCCCGGAGGTTGGTTTGATCCTCAACAGTTCCACATCAGCTCTCACTTGTGACCTACAGTAGGTGTCACTGAAAAGGCGTACTAGGGAAATGAACAGGGGCGTAGTTACCCGTTGCTTTCCTCACTGAGCCAGATATTTCTATTACATTTCAGTCTGGCAAGGCCACTAAAATGAAGGTATCAACTGACCCTGTGAGGAATATTTTCACATCATTCATAACAAGGACTGGCTGCATAAGGAATGGCATTACTAGCATCACTCATATCTCGGTCGCTTTCATGTTGTCAAAGCCAAGGGTGAGACTAAGACAAGTTAATGCAATTGTTAGCTATTGGCTTTACGTCGCTCCGACACCGCGATGGGACAGGAAAGGGCTAGGACTAGGAAGGAAGCGGGCGTGGCCTTAATTAAGGTACAGCCCCGGCATTTGCCTGGTGTGAAAATAGGAAACCACGGAAAACCATATTCAGGGCTGCCGACAGTGGGGTTCGAACCCACTATCTCCCGAATACTGGGTACTGACCGCAGCTATCGAGCTCGGTGAACAAGTTAATGAATGTAACCAATTTATTCTAGCCCATACCGGAAGATATGATGCATTGAGAACACTAGGTCTTGTCATCAAAGGCATCTACCTGGGTTTGTAATGGATATTATTCTCTTTAATTCACCAAAGTTAAGATAAGAACGATTATGTTTAAGTCCTTCATTAATTACTCTTGAAACTTCGTATATTTTATATCCTCTACGCTGTATTAATCGTAGCGCTGTCTACTTTGTATTCATGGTTTATTAGAAACCATATCTTGTTTTTCTTTGTGAGAGGCTTGACGTCCTATTAACCTCCAAGGTTTTCGGCGACGCAAAGATGGGAAAGGGCTAGAACTTGGAAGGAAGCACACGTGGCTTTAATTAAAGCATTGTTCCTGCATTTTCAGGGGTGTCAGCGGTGGGTTTCGAACCCATCATCTTTCAAATGCAAGGTCATAGCTACGTGACCCGAACCGTGCAGCCATCTCGTTTAGTGAACTAAACCACGTCCTCGGTATAAATTTTACATTCCAGTTCATGAAAGCTCTAAGAAACACTAGGGTTTTCCAACACCGGGATTAATGGCGCTCGTTTTGCTTTATAAATCGCTAATATGAGACGGAACCTAGCTTTTTCCGCCCCAAGTCGATCATGGGACATGTTTTGAATTTCAGTTTACAAGGAAAATGTAAACTGAAAATGGAATTACACATAAAAACCAAACCAAACCCCTTGGCACTACAGCCCTTGAAGAGCCTTGGCCTACCAAGCGACCGCTGCTCAGCCCGAAGGCCTGCAGATTACGAGGTGTCGTGTAGTCAGCACGACGAATCCCCTCGGCCGTTATTCTTGGCTTTCTAGACCGGGGCCGCTATCTCACCGTCAGATAGCTCCTCAATTCTAATCACGTAGGCTGAGTGGACCTCGTACCAGCCCTCAGGTCCAGGTAAAAATCCCTGGCCTGGCCGGGAATCGAACCCGGGGCCTCCGGGTAAGAGGCAGGCACGCTACCCCTACACCACGGGGCCGGCGGAATTACACATACTGTATTTTATTTCACCAAATTCGAAAATAGTCAAATGTTTCTAAACCCTTCATCAGCTGATACTGGTTCAGCTCCCTGCGTATTCCTAGAGAGTGGTTGTGTTATATGAGAGCGAAACTCCTCTATTCTGTAAAAGGTCATAATCTAATTTGTTCTGTAGATGAGATTGACCCTTAGAGCTGATCCATTATTTGCACAAACTATTAGTAAATTCCGGGGTGTCTGCTGCAGTGGCTGGGAAGTAAGGCATGGCACTGGTTCAAGTAAACAGTTTCGATGCACCTAACATTTCAAAGCGGTCTCCAACATCTGATCCTTCGTGTGGTCGACAGCCAGACTAGCAGCAGTTGTAGTTTTCCGAAACCACGAACTTTTTCTCTTCCTTCCTTACTGCAGACTAAAAGTAGGGCACCTAAATTAGACAGATAGTAGGTTCGAACCCCACTATCGGCAGCCCTGATGATGGTTTTCCGTGGTTTCCCATTTTCACACCAGGCAAATGCTGGGGCTGTACCTTAAGGCCACGGCCGCTTCCTTCCCACTTCTATCCCTTTCCTGTCCCATCGTTGCCATAAGACCTATCTGTCAGTGCGACGTAAAGCAACTAGCAAAAAATTAGACAGAAAGGCATGAGATGGTACTTGTAATATTATTTAATTGATTCTTCTTCTGCCACGTTTCCCACATACTGGTGGGGCCGCGGGTGCGAATTCGAGCACATGTGGACTTAACCATGTTTTACGGATGGATGCCCTTCCTGACGCCAACCCTATGTGGAGGATTGAGTAGATTACTGTATGTTTCTACGATGGTTGGTAGTGAGGTGTGTTTTTGGTGAGCATGAAGAAAAGTATGGTGGTACAAACAAACAAAAAGCCAGTCCCAAAGCTAAAGGAGTTAAGCAGATGCGATTGAAATTTCCAACCCGGCCGGGAATCTAACCCAGGACGCTCTAAACCGAAGGCCTCTACGAGGAGTCGGACGTAAACATTGCTTAATAGATCAGGTTATTAATATATAGTTCATTAGTCTCTTGAGTTGGACGACAAAGTTCTAGTCAACTGTTCAACTCTTTTCAACCTCTGTTATTTGTGTAGGCGCTGTACTGTACTTAACACATAATTGTGATCTTTCCCTTCTACCCACCACCCACCTGAATGTTTATAACATACTGCATTGTCACACTACTTCTAGGATTGAGATCATGATAATGATGCTTGTTGTTTAGAGGGGCCTAACATCTAATCATCGGTCCCGGATTGAGATCATTAAGCACGAACTTTGAAGCCTTTCGTGGTACCATCTCTAGTTCACTGATGAACCCTGCTTGGTTCGCGTTCCATACGGCTACTTCATATGTAGGGATTGCCCTCATGAATGATACGTAGCCTAGCGGCTTCGTATGCGAACTACTGCCCTCTAGCCTCATCACGAAATGGATGCTTATGTAGTTACACTTCCTACGCGTGTGTCACATTTTACATCTCTCTTTACATGGATTCCTAGGTATGTGCATACATCACTCTCCACAAGAGCGTCCTGTAAACACAATATTGAAAATTCTCTTGCCTTTTCTTCTCCATACTTATGAACCTGGATTTTAGTGAATTTATTGTGTTACCAATTACCTACTTACGCAGTACATTGGTCTTGGTGAATTTCATTAAAGGAATAGACAACCAAAATCGCTGCATACACAGTACGAACCAAACTGTCTAAGGAAGTATTTTATAAAAATCATACGCACTTATCAGCCAGAAGCAAGAAAGATCTGTTGAACGAGTATTGACCCCTTGAGCGTTTGCATTCGTCTTTAGACTCTTTACAAGCCGGGCTGAGTGGCTCAGACGGTTGAGGCGCTGGCCTTCTGACCCCAACTCGGCAGCTTCGATCCTAGCTCAGTCCGGCGGTATTTGAAGGTGCTCAAATACGTCAGCCTCGTGTTGGTAGATTTACTGGCACGTAAAAGAACTCCTGCGGGAGTAAATTCCGGCGCCTCGGCGTCTCCGAAAACCGTTAAAGTAATTAGTGCGTCGTAAAGCAAATAATATTATTACAAACTCCTTTGAAAACAAACCAGCTTACAGACCGACAAGATGACTGCTGCTGCCACGCGGCCAGACTTCTAACCTTACCCTCCTTCTCTTCCCCCCTCGACAGTTCGCCTAAGCGCTCGACTCGCAAGATGGGGGTGCGGCCGGATTCTTGATTGGCCAGCCCTGATCTATGTTATGTATGTTATGTAACTGGATTGTTGAGTAGGATAGCTTTCGTTATATACTCCTAATCTGAATTAGCACACTATTAATACTTACTAACGGAGATGAAAACTTATCGTGCGAGTTAACTCCGTGGTACGAGTTGTGTAGTTGGAAGCTGCAGAGGTGGGTTCCAACCCCATCATTAAAAATGTTTCCCATCTTCACATCAGACAAAGGCTGGGCCGAATCTCAATTAAGGGTGAGATTGGCACCTTCCTAGGCGCGCTGTCTTTGCTATACCCTCCTCTCCGAAAAAATATAAGGCCACGGTCACTTCCTTCCCACACCATACCCTTTCCTATCTCATCGTCGACATAAGACCTATCTGAGTTGGTGCGACGTAAACAAATATTAAAAATCATATCTTTACAGAGTCCTCAAATAACGACGAATAAAACCAATTCTGAAAATATAAGCAGCGCTGAATACAAAGTTTATTATAAGCCGTGGATTAGAGGTAGCGGACCTGCCTCTTATTTCAGAGGCTCTGAGTTTGATTTCAGTCACCAAGCTGGAGCAGGGTTCTCTCAGTTTCACGAGACCAGCTGAGGGGCAACGGGTGGATCTGGTCGCGAAAACCAACCATTGTGGCTGACCACGTGGCAATCCACTACATGAAAATCATCTTGCTAGGACCTTAGTGAACATTTGCAAGGCGAGTTCGTTTTGAATACGGTGTTACGGACAATGCTCACTATGTGAACGTATCTGCTAAGAACTTCTTAACTAATTGGGGCGTTGTCAATTTTCCGTCTGAAACATCACTCAATATTTCGTCAAAGCAAGTGTTATGTACTGACATATTATCTACATACCGTGTTGTAGGTACGTTACTAAAAAGTTAATTGAACAGCACTCAATTTCGTACAAGCCAATCTAGTTGGTATGCTATGTGTTACTCTTTCGATTTGTGGAGTATCAGAATTCGGCGGTCGCATAGAGTGACCTCTAGAGAGACTGTTCCGGTTGTTAATCCTTGCTGAACTCTTTCTTCCTTTTATAATTTGCTTTACGTCGCACCGGCACAGATAAGTCTTATGATGACGGAATAGGAAGGAAGTGATTGTGACCTTAATTAAGACACAGATTTGATGTGAAAATGGGAACTATATAATTTTTACGAACAGGGTTATCCGTTTGGGGTGTCATAAAAATAATCATGCATAGAACATAAACCATTGCTCTGACGACTTTATAATGTGTACAGAGGTCACAAGGGTTGTATGAACGGGGCGAGTTGGCCGTGCGGTTAGGGGCGCGCAGCTGTGAGCTTGCATCCGGGAGATAGTGGGTTCGAGCCCCACTGTCGGCAGCCCTGAAGATGGTTTTCCGTAGTTTCCCATTTTCATACCAGGCAAATGCTGGGGCTGTACCTTAAGGCCACGGCCGCTTCTTTCCCATTCCTAAGCCTTTCCTATCCCGTCGTCTCCATAAGATCTGTCTGTGTCGGTGCGACGTTAAGCAAAAAGCAAGAGTTGTATGAAACAGTCTAGTCCACCTTGAGTCGATCATGGTAGACTACGTAAGCTTTAAACTTGCTAGACAAGTTACACCATGTGGCCTTGAGGTTTACTGGCGTGATTTGTGCAAAAGCGTTGGTGGGTTTTCGTTGCAGATCTGGTAGATACATGGGTTTTTGTCATACACGTGAGATTTCACCTACTTACTCATGAAAATGTCAGGATGTGTCAAGAACAGTGAATTTGGGGGCCAAGGGACGGGTTCGTCATGATCTCTAGTCGGCGCAGGAACTTGCATGGGCTGTGTGATATACACTCATCTGCCTGTGTGAGGCACGACGAGACCATTTCGCAGGAACAAATCCCGCCGCTTCATTATATCACAATAAGACAGGACATTATGACCATATACTGCGCTCTAAACAGTCTCTGAACGTGTGTGTTACACTCCCAAACCGAGCGTACCAGAAGATTCAATGTGCGCGTTGCTGTGGTGTGACTCCCATCTTGGACAACCGACGGGCTGCCTGAACCACAGTAAGTCTCCCGACTCTCACAAGCTGGCTTACCGTATTGAGCCATCGAAGAAAGGCGCATCGTGTATTTCAGAAAGTTTTATTTTATGACTTCCCAAACTCTGTATAATTCCTACTAACCGAGCAGACACTTGCACGTATGAAACAGCACTAAACTCTGTATACCACATCCCTAGGTATTTCTTTCGCGATAACATAGTTATTACCCAGAAAATTCGCTGCGCTGTAAGGGCTTGCATTCGGTAGGAACCTCAACCGTCGACAGTTCTGAAGATATTCCCCATGGTTTACCATTTTCATACCAAGCAAATGCTGAGACAATACCTTATTTAAGACTACGGCTGCTTCCTACTCAGTTCTATCCCATCATTTGCGAAAACGTATACATTTTCGTGTGACGTTAAACCACTTGCAATTAAAAAAAAACCACGTTCTAGTCCTCTTTCTCGGCGCCACAGTCCTGGATGTGTTTGGTCTCCCTCACAATAGTCTCTCGTCACATTCTTCTCTTTATTTTCTCCTGCCTTCTGTAAACCTTAAACGCCTGAGTATGGTGAAGTCCCGCGGAGATATGACGAGCTCTCAGAAAACCACACGATTTTCACATTTGTTAATAAATTTCTCTAATGGTTTTTATACCCAACGAACCTACTACGCTGGCGTAGCAGGGGAGAGGTGATGCTCCCACGTGGTGCGTCCCAGGTGGCGCTTTGGGGGGGGGTGGTTCCTAACCGGTGGGATTACTGCTGCTTACCGAGTATAACAGCCTGCCTAAATATTGGCGGATCCCCTGTGGGTGGGGGACGCAGACGAACAATACACCCACGGTATCCCCTGTTTGTCGTAAGAGGCGACTACAAGGGGCGATCAAGGGATGATCAAATTAGAACCAGGAGACTACTTGTGATTAGTACCACCACGCGGGGAACACCATGGGTCGCTTTTACTTGCGCGTAGTACCACTATGTTACAGTATGTACTAAATAGGTTTGTGATTAGTAGCAATAGAGTACGTTGCCGGCTTCTACAGTACCTGTGATTCGTACCCCTATATGAGCAACACCATGGGATGAGACACACCATGGTTCGTCTTACCTATGCTTAGTACCCACTATGTGAGGAACACCACGGGATTGTGCGGGTCCCTGTGGTTAGTACAGTTATGTGAGGAACGCCATAGGTTTCCGTTGCCTGTATAGGTTTGCGTTGCCTACAAATAGCGCCGCAGTGTGCAAAACACCATAGGTCTGTGTTACATGTGCGAATTTCATTACCCGCGAGTAGTACCATGCTGTGTGGAATACCGCGAGTCTACGCTACTCTTGATTAGTACCGCAACATGACAAATAGCATGGTTATATTTTCCTAGCGATATATACCATTATGAGGCGCCGATGGCCTGGATTTTGGACCCGTTTCGACTACAAGCAACATCGATTCAGTCTTGTGCTTTAGACGCAGTTCCTTGGTTAGTAATACTATTATTTAACGCTAGTTTCTGGGAATGTTGGGCATTGCGGGTCGGATCCACTGATTGTTTTAAATTCATATCCATCCATTCATTCTTCCTCGTCACGTTTTAGAATCTGGTCAGTGGAGGATTCTGGATTTTTAAATTGTCCTTACGTTTCGTCTCATTTCGTACCATTAGGGGCCGATGACCTAGATGCTAGGCCCCTTTAAATAACAAGCATCATCATCATCGTCATCATCATCATCATCAGTTTTTGTACCAACTATAAAGAAAGTGTTCGAAATTGTGAGTTTTTCAAAGCGATCTTCGTAGTTTATTCTTGAAATTTAACAAAACAGATACATACTACTTGTGCTAGGTTATCATGTCGACACGTACGCTGAAGGCCAGGAACGGTACAATATTCTATGTCCGGAGACCTATAAAGTTTCAGAACAATGTACACGTATATACACTGTCAATACATACTGTAGTAGAGGGAAATTTCTTGACAGGCTCAGAAATACAATAAAATTGAAAGCTCCAATAACTTCGACATTGGGTCAAAAAATTTATATCCTGTATATTTCTATAATATTTATGGACTCTTGAGATAATAAAAATACCAGAATAGTCCATCAGTGAATTTAATTTTGGAACATTCAACTGACATAATACTAACCTGACATTTCGATACATAATACTTTACAGAGTTACAGCTACACCATACCGAACGTTACGGATACTACTGAGTTTGAGCATCTTCTGTCTCTTTTACGTTTCACTCAAGGGAGGGAGAAGTAAACAGCTAGAGAGACTTCCAGACGCAAGGATGTGATGGAAACAAACTGAATATGCAAGTGGAACATGAGAAATAATGGTGAGGGGAGTATTCATCAGAACTAGAGAAGACATGTTGAAGAGTACTATGGGGAAATGTGTTGGCCGTACCGGCAGAGAACTCGCGCCATTTCGAGATCGGAAGAGCATACATAATGTTGTTTTCGTTGAAGGCGACACACATGTAGTTCCCATGCACAAAATTAGTTGCTAATAGAGAATTATGTTCTCAGGAGAACGAGAAGTAGTTAACATTTCAATAGTGCAAAACGTGCATGCCTCTCAATAAGGACATTCCTTCTTCTTCTTCTTTTTCTTAACAAGTACATTGAAACTGGGAGATATCGTGGTGGCATTATCTGCTTAAAGTAGTGGTCTATACCAACGAAATTAAATTGAAACGTAAAATTCACAACAAAATATTTCAATTAACAGTTATACGGAAACAAGTACTGTATTACAAGAAACTGGGCATATAACAAGGACAAGGAGTTGGAAGAAAACTACCATGGCTTTAGTTAAGGTATAGCATTTGCCTGGTGTGAAAATTGGAAACCACCTAAAACTATCTTCAGGGCTGCCGACAGTGGGGCTCAAACCCACTATCTCCCAAATGCAAGCTGGCAGCTGCGGGACCACAACTGCACGGCCAACTCACTCAGTTTTGTCATTTTACATGTCATGAAAACATAATCGGGTGCACTAGCAGATACCTGCGGCTTGTCCGTTTATTAATTCAACCTCTAGATGTTTTTACATAATTTATTTAACAGCAAAATAATTAAAATATATTTATTATCACTGATAGTTTTACATAAATTGCATGAATTAAATTATTTTATTTTTAATTATATTGTTACTTTTAATATTAAGGATAGGCCCTACTTCGCTTGTGGATGGTAAAAATAATGGTAAAACAATATAAGAGACACATATTATACAATAAACAAAATAATTTTTCCTTACAGGCTATGTTAAGTGTCCGTCCATACGAAGCTAAAATGTAAGAATTGTTTGCATTTCCAAATCTTGAACAACTCACGTGGGAGAAGTACGGTTTCAGAATTTAGTCCACAAGTTTCAGTGATTGTCCTTGTGCTTTGATGATTATCATAGCGAAACTCAAACGAATGGGCAAGTGCAGACGTCTAAATTGAAACGGTACCCGCGGCATCTCCAATCATGGTGTTGCTTCAAACATATTCGACATCAGCTTCTTGACTGAGAGTCGTGTTCAACTGCAAAGGGAAGGAGGATTCAGATTCTTGAGAAGCATAATTGGTGCTCCAGTCTTCAGTTCAGAGATGTGCGAGTGTACTCCAGGAGGCTCCAAGTGCTTCGAAAACTCTGCGCTGTAGTGGACAGCCTCATCTGTGTATACGCCGTGTCGATAGACTTCTAGGTTGTAGAACACTGGGTAATTCTTGCAAAAGTTGCTTGCTGATGACGTTGACAGCTTCATTTCTTGGGTACAGCCGCGCGTGATCGCTTGAAATTCTGTACCACGTTTGGATACACTACATATTTCAACTATTGTTGGCTTGTAACAGTCCTTCCTGTGCTTTGCATTGCCTCGTGTTCATCTTGAATATCCGAAGACACAGCGCCATCTCTTAGTTGAAGTACTGCATCGGCAAACTGCTGAGCAGAAGGATCACTGTTCAGATTACGCTCCTATTTGTTGACGGTCAAAATATTTCAGTGCCATTCTAAAAGTAACATGATTTGATGCTGGCTGGCATTTGATCCGCCCTGCCACGAACGTACTACGTTGGCCTAGCAGGGGGAGAGGTGATAGAGTCCTGCAGAGAGGCCCAGACCATGAGCTGCTTCGGCAGTAGAATGCAATGGGCTTTGAAAGGCTCGAACATATGAAGCCATCTGGGCCAGCGCTCTGCCATTCGTACGCAGTGAGCCAAGGACAGCGCTGTGGTAGTTCTATGGGCTGACTGCTTCAATGTAGTGTTGGCTACCGAATGCATGATTCGAAGCAGTGTATCGATTCATTAGAGTGTCCGAGTGAATCGATTCACAGGAACGGCGAGCTCACGGCACACGATTCAGCTTACTCCCAGAGGACAGTGCTGAGTGGCTCACTCACTGGACGTTGACGGGGAGCTGAGCTTCCGCTGCAGCGAGACAGTGAATCATGGCACATCGAAAGAATCGTGAACGAGCGCGGCTCAGTGAAACACAAGATACACACGGCTCCTTATCGGCACACTGGACAGTGAACACTGGCGGAGAGCCGGGCTTCCTCTGAAGCAATACATAGAGACCCATGGTACACTGAAAGAACCGTACGCTAAATAGACTCCCGAGTTCAGCTCATTTGAAAATAATACCCACTTTCATTCACTGTCCTCTTCTTACAGGAAAGTTTAAATACTAGATGGATTTATTTGCAGTGTTAAAATGGTAGTCAAAACAAAATTCTAAAGTAGCTAGTAAGTAGGTAGGCTATTAGGTTATACCATTTATTAGTTTAATGAATCTTAGTATTATACAGTTGACATTTTTGATAATTAATGAAACTCAACTCTAGCCTGCCCTATGACTATGAGTCATGCTCATGACCACTCAAAAGTACCTGTTTTATATTGGGAAGAACGGCTCAGTATTGTCTCCGTTCATATCTCACATCACTGCACAAGACTTCAATAATATGTGGACAGTAAGTGAGCCGACTGACGCAATAACTTAACGAACAGTATGTTGAATCAGAAAACCAGTGGGCTACTGTACATCTCGGGTAGTCTATACAAAATATGACGATGTAAAAAAACCTCTGCTGATAGAAAAATACAGTACATATTTTCAAAAATGACTTAGCGAGTTGGACGTGCGGTTAGTATTGCGTAGGCATGCGCTTGCATTCGGGGGATGGTGGGTTCGAATCCCACCGTCGGCAGCCGTTAAGATGGTTTTCCGTAGTTTCCCCATTTTTACACCAGGAAATCCTGGGACTGTATCTTAATTAAAGCCATGGCTGCTACCTTCCTAATCCAGGACATTTCCCGTCCTGCGTCGCTGGAAACCTTAGATGCATTAGAGTGACTAGCATTTTTTTCTAAGAAAGGAGTTCATAGTATGAAGACCAGATGGCAGCAGCAAACAATGAATGCTGTTGCTGCTGTCTTACCAGTACATACTACACAGATGCAGTAGGAGCGGTGACTCAAATGTGCCGTGAATCGGATCACTGTATCGGTTCAGTAACGTGAACGGAATCAAATGAATCGAATGTCCCATCACTACTTCAATGTGTGCATTGTACTGCGTGTCATCGGAGTGCGTTGCATTAAGGTCGAGTGGAGCCGATTAAATTTGCTGTGGTTTTCAGTTTGACTTCTCCGTCTATCCTGTTATCGGAAACGAATCTGGACTGTAGTTCCAAAAGAAAAGAAACCGTGGCAAGAAAAACCTGAAGTAAAAAAAAAAGAAGCAACAAACGAACTAAAAACCGCACAATACAAGACTTCTGAACCGGATCCTAAACTTAAAAGTCGTATTTGGTTGGTATTCAAGCCTGCAGTTGACGGTGATGGGAAAGACGTTAATTTCGTGTGCTGTACGACCTGCGGTGAAATTTATGTACACACTAGCAGTTACCCGCGGCTTCTCGCTTGGATTTCGTAATTTGATAAAATTAATCGTTCCTCGGTACTGTACTAAGACATTATCTGAAAATCCCTGAAGCATAAAACCTCACTGAAAAACTGAGTTTCATTTACCCCAGAAACTCTTTGTAAACCACGTTTGTGGTATTGCCTTTTTGGGCTGAGATGACCATGCGACATAGAATTGTACACGTGAGAACGTCTTCTCTTAGGTAAAAAAAAGTCGCTTTATTTTCAAAGGAGATTACAAATGCATATTTCCACATCTGTAACATCTTCAGGTTTTGAGATAAGTATCCGCATAAAAAGAACTCAACCCCTTTATCAGCCCTTCCTCCACCCCCACCTACGTGGATTTTCCGAAAACAAAACAGAGAGACATGTTTCTTTATTTTTAAAAGACATTCCAAGTACCAAGTTCCATGTCTGTAACATGTAGGGTTTTTGACGTGCACTGTAGATATACCGGTACTCATTTTTGAAAATTCACCTGCTTTTTCAATTCTTTTCAGTCCCTTAAGTGGTTTTCCGAAAACAAAAATACGTGCTTATTGATAAAGGAGCTGCCAAATACCAATTATCACGACTGTAACATCTTCAGTTCTTGAGATATTTGTATCCTCATGAAAAGAATTAAACACCTATTTCATCCCCCCCCCCCCTTTCCGAAGTTAATTTAACCCCTCAAAATTGAGTGTGTTTTATTTTTAAAGGTGATTTCAAATGCCCATTTTCACGTCTGCAACATCTCTAGGTTTTTTAGGTATAAGTATCCTCATACAAATAATTCAACTAATGTTAAAGTCCTTTCATCCCCCATAAGTGGATTTTCCACAACCAAAATACGTATTTCTTTATTTTTAAAGGAGACTCTAAACACCAATTTTTATGTCTTTAACAACTTCAGTTTTTGAGATATAAGTACCCTAATAAAATTAATTCAATGCCCTTTTCAGCCCCTTTTACACCCCCCACCCGCCACGTTAAGTGGTCTTTCAAAAACCAAATAATACCAGGTATTAATTTCCAAATATTAAAAATACCAATTTTCACATCTGTAACATGTTAAGTGTTTGAGATATACTGTAGATATGCCCATCTTCAAAATTTACGCCAACCCACATTTGTCCTTTTTAACCCCCCCCCCAAAGTGTCTTTTCCGAAAACAAAATCATACATGTCTCTTTATTTTTAAAAGAGATTATAAATACTACTTCACATCTGTAACATGTTAAGTTTTTGAGATATATTGTAGATATGCTCAGGGATTATGTGTACAAATTTTGGTTGGCAGCTATACCCAAACGTACACGCATAATCTCGCTGCTGTAGAATCCTGGAGCTGGCGTTGCCGTGATTACGGCAGTTCATTTCCTTATCCGATTCCGAGGGCAGGGGTAATGTGGTGCCAATATTTCCATAGCGTACGGTTTTAGGGCCTTAAAACATGGTTTTCGGGCCCGTAGGGCTTACCGAGATTTGTTTTTTGGGTCAAGGGGCTTAAAATGAGCTTAGTCTCGTCCTTGCACGAAAAATTCGATATTTTGCCTATATTAGCCTATTATTTTTATATCTCCATCGTCGCCCCTCCCCCACCCGAATTGTTTTGAAAATAAAATACAGCCCATGTCCCTCAGAGATAATGCATAATATACATTAGTAAAAGAATTTTTAGAATCGGTCCGGTAGTTTCTCAGATTACCCTCCAGATATACACAAACTATCAAAATTCGCGCTCTCTCTTTATTACATTATGTAACCGTACAACAGGGCTACAGATTCCATTCAGTATTTATTATTATCATTATTATTATTATTAACCCGATTCATTAGATTTTATATTCTTTTTCTCATCATTTAGACTGTAATAATTAGGTATCACGCATATTATTGTATTTAATCATAGGTTAAGTGAATTTTGTTTGTAATTATTCTGTATATTAATAAGTGAGATTTGTTAGTTTCAAATTGTCATGATGTGGCTTGTAACTCTGGCCAGATGAGCTGGCATAGTATTTTGCACAACCTCTCTCCACTGACAGCTTGGATCATACCACTACCAAGCGAGTTGGATGTACAGTTAGGAGCAGGCAGGTGTGAGCTTGCATTCAGGAGATAGTGGGTTCGAACCCCACTGTTGGCAGCCTGGAACTGGATTTCTGTTGTTTTCCATGAATGTTGAATTTACTTAATTGCTTACAGGAAACTAATCTAAAATTACATACAGTATATACAGAATATATTGAGCAAGTAGGTTTCCCGCTGACACATGCAAGGTAGTCATCCGCAGTCAGCGTGGGCAAGCTTATATGACTCATGACTGATGACATCAGTGCGTGGGCACGTGATTTCGACCAAGTGCCTGTATCGCCAGCTACGGTATGTTGAGGTGGAAGGGATAACCAAAGAGTAGGGAGAGGAGTGGTCATTACGAGGTTATAAAAGTCGATGCAACGGTGGTGTGAGCTATCAAAAATGGATGGAAGAAGTGAAGGAAGAGTGATGGTCAGTGGTCTTAGAGCGGTGGTCAGAGCTAAGAGGTGTGTTTGAAGAAGTTTTGGAATCATCAAAGAGGTCTACGAGTAGTGGTTGTATCCGAGTAGAGACTGGTACTATGCTGATAGTGAAACATCATTTACTTCTGTGGATGCACTTCACAAGGTGTTTCAATACTATTTTCTAATTTATTACAATTTGTTGAGTGAACGTAACTACATTGGAGCTTACTACACTCGTACGGGGAATGTAGGTCAACTCCCGGTTACATAAGAAGATAACAGCAGACGGCTCCCGACTTCAGCTCATTGGTTTTTCCAGGAATTTCAAGTTCAACAGCGGTGTGAGCAGACATCAGGTAATCAAAGCATCAGACATGTTATGCATTAATAACATGAAGAAGAATGAATCAGCGGCGATATCATATTTCACTTCAAGTTCATGCCAATAGCTTTTTTTACATTAAATTTTCTCTTTGATTGTAACAGCAAATCTCACAATACGTATTTTTTGTTAAATTAAAATACGTCAATGCTTGTTCATTGTGACGTAAATTATAAACTTGTGAAAATTTGGATTATATAATTTCACCTTTACAATACTGCAAGTGTCTTTATTAAAAAGACTACATTAAATTACATTCATGATACATGTTTCGTCCTCTTATGGGACATCTTCAGTCACAAATACAAAACATTAAAAATAAGGCGAGGACACGTTGAATTGAGTAGATAAAAAGTCTTAGTATCATGTGACGCGGCGTGGTGGCGTCTTGTCAATCATCAATATTAAAATGTCCCATAATGTCCCATAAGAGGACGAAACATGTATCATGAATGTCGCACTCAGTGAGGATTGTCCGGACTCCAATTGTAGGATGTCGTAATGTCATATAAAACGCTGGAAGACATGCGTGTGCCTTCTAGATCATATGAACCTGACACGCTGGTGAAACACTAAGTTGATATTGTGTTCGCGGTAAACTTAATACATGCTGTAAGCTGTACAGTTTGCTGTACGGAGCTGTAGCGTAGTTGGTAACGATGCGACTGAGAGGGCTTACGTGTGAGGTGGACGAACATTCCATATTTGTGAAATATTTGTAACGTAATGTAAGTTCAACACCAGCTTTCGTGCGAATTATGAGTGAATGAATGTGTTTGTTGCCCTAAGAGAGGCCGATTAGTTAGCAGACCGGGCACATACGCACCGGACATCATTGGAACACAACTGCCCTGGCAATGTTTTATCGCAAAAAATGCTCGATGTGATGATCGTTTTGGTTTATGCACATTGGGGCCCGGTGTCCAATAGATCGTCTTGCCCACTGAACCTTTCCAGGTGCAATTGCTCGGTAGGCATCCGTGATGAGTTGCCGGAGCTGGTCGGAGTTTTCCGGCACTGATCATGTTGTGGTGGTTGACGTTCCCATTATTGTGGAAACGCGACTCGTTCGAGAACAAGATGTGCGATACGAATGCTGCATCATAATCCAGCCTGCCTAATAGCCTCCGACAGAACTCCATTCTTATTTTCTTTTCAATTGTTGTTTAAAGGGGCCTGGAATTTATGTTCATCCAGTATTCGAAGGAAGGACGTCGAGATTTTCTTTTGATGACGCAGAGCGCAGTTCTCTGCGAAACTTACAGAATTTAACCGTATCTTCTTGACACAGCATAAGCCCAAATGCCTATACAGTATCACGTCTGTAAGTACGGGCCGTGAAAGCATCAGTGGCAACACATATATTTATTTTAGAAGAACTTTCGTGCTCAGGAAAGCCTGTTACATTCCATGCTCACCAGCAATACGACTACCTTGTCCGTTGTCGACTGATTATAATGACCTGAATGACATTCTTGTGGAACAAGCATGTGTCTCAGTCATCTTCAGCTCTTTCACATGCGCATTAAATCCTCGCAATCTGAGACGGCCTAGATGTGGACTGGTGTTTTAAGCTTTGAACGATGATTTTCCAACGGTAGCTCGCTTTTAGTTACCACAGTAAAATGCAACAATTCTCAAGTGTCCCAACCTACCCACTGACTCCAAATAAGTTCCAGTTAACGGTACGTTACGCAAATTATTCAGCAAAGTCATAGGCTGAGAAAGAAAGTGTGCACGAAAGAAAAGGTGCATAATATAACTCAAAGAAAGGGGAGTCGGAGTCGCCGTTCTGGGATTAGCACTCCCGTAAATACTTATGGAGAAATTATTAATACAAGTAACTGGAAAGTTGAAAAAATGGAAGGATTTATTCATTTATTTATTCGTATCAGAAGCAATACATCATATAAATTATTAGTTAAGAATGAAAAATAATTAATTAGGCCTAAGTGGTAAAAAACATACTAGAGGTACATTCAAAGTAACCATTATATCACATCGGACCAGAATTTGGAAAGATCTCGACCATTTGGTGTGGCCTTCACTAAATCTTGCATGGAGAAAACGAGAGGGCAGGAGTTGCAATTAAGGAGGTGCGCCATAGTTTGTTCTTCTCCACAGACACAGTGGGTTGACTCTTCAGATAGACCCCACTTCTTCATATTGTTCTTAGAAAATTGAAGGATAATATCAGAGGACAATTGGATAGGAGGATTATGTAAATAAATTCTAGTGAATTAATTAATAAATAAATTAATTAATTAGTTTATTTATTAATGCCTTTTTTCAGTGGCGAAGTTAGGGCTCGAGGCCCTCTCTTCCACTTAACCACATACTAATCAAAATCATAAATAAAATACTGAGATATTTAAAATAGTTCAAACCAAACAAAAATTTAATAGAATTGAGAGCATATTTAAATACATTACTAAGTTAATAATAAAACTAATTAATAGTAAAAACTCTTAATAATGACTAATCCTCAGGCGCGCACACATTTATACTTCAGCCATTCGGTTAGTTGTCCTCAGCAGGTAGTCTCGGCAGGTGACCTTCAATCTATAAAAGAGCCAGTTTCTCTGACCTGAGCTAGCAGGGAATTCCATAATCTAGCGCCGGTCACTACGAACGATCTATTAATTTTATTTGTGCGGTACACTGGAATAGAAAGTACGGATCTGGAACGTGTATTTAAGTTGTGAAATGATGATAAAAATGTGAATTTAGAAGAAATATACAGTGGCTGGCTTTCAGCTAGTACTCTATTTGGATGTATTGGAAAAATGAAATGCCCCTCATTAAATTCTGATCTTATGAGCTAATAATTTTTTTAAGCGGTAAGAGAGGAAACATTTCGGTGCAGGGCTTGTTAAGTATTCAGATAAAATGGACTGATGATGATATTACTTAAGCCTGGAGAGACAAGAAATAGAAAACGGATGTACAGGAATAATACAGCAACAGTTACAGCGAATGGCAGGAAACAGGTGTGAAATAACCTCTAACGTTATTCCGCAAACATCACACAGAAGGGCGACTTGACACCTCTCTCTCCTTCTACCCAACAAACAATCACAAATTTGCACAAGTAATTACCAAAGTGGCATTACGTTACTTCCTTGCTGGCAAACAGAATGAGATGTTACCATGGTAATCGGTACACTTACTGTCGGTCTGCCAGGGTGTCGGTCATTTGCGGCAGAACATAACCATAGAAAGCGGTAATTTCTCTTCATTTGAATAAGCGAAATCATGTACAGGACAAAACTGACTTAAAATAAAGGTAATATTCACATAGCCCACAGATTTTTCAGAAAATGGTTTCTTCATAAACTTCAAATAATTTTTACTGTTCCTGTAAACCCCAATCTACTTAGTGATGTTTAAATCGTATGCATATCTAAACCAGCTGTTAGGCGAGTGCACTCTAAATATGAAGTTAGGTCGCAATATTCGGGGAGACTCTTCTGTAATATTGAACAAACGAACACGTATTTCGCATTACTCTACCCTACAAATGAGCTGAAGCAAAGATGTATTTAAACGAGGTTCTGCGAATTGCAAACATGTCTCAAAAATTGGTAGGCCTTGAGTACACAAAATCATTGACGATTTGAACCATGGCACAAAAATCAATTTTAAACTAGAGGTGGATATGTTAACTTCTCTTCTGTCACAATTTCCACTTCAATGGCAACCTCGAAACCTAGAGATTTAGAGGGTAACATTTGATTGTGGTAACTCTGTGAGCAAGGCCTTCATTTGCACTAAGTTAACAGAGGTTACTACAGCAAAGACCTAATGACCAGCACAAAGCAATCACAGCACTGTTTGTGACCCAACGCACAGAAATTACTCATTATGTCTCCTCTCTAAACCCCCTTCTCTCCCTCCCCCCCCTCTCTCTCACTCTCTCTCTCTCTCTCCTGTTGAGAAGTAGAGGAGTGTGGTAAAAAGTTAATTGGAAGGTCACACCCAGATTCTTGTCACATAAGCTATGTCATGTCGACATTTATTCTTGACGTGCCGTGTGCCTCCACAATCTTTCAACAATCTCTGTAGCACTTATCGTTTAAACCGAGTCTAAACCTCTTTGCTTTGGTCTCTCCCAGCTCCTCTTACCGTCCATGACCAAGTACATTATTCTCGTATGTACCATATCCTCCTCAGTTCGTCTCACATGATCCCACCATGCAGAAGCCGGTGGTTTATACGCACAAGCTTTACCTGCTGAGTTCCGTCCTTACTTAGCTTTTGTTTCATCTCTACGAGCACCCTTCATCTTGTCTTCATCTGATTGTAATTTTAGCTACTTTAATGTGTATTACTTCCAACTTATTCATGATGAAAATAATAATAATCGTATGGCCTCAGCTACCGTGTGCAGACATTTCAATTTGACGCCATCTGGCTGTCTGCTCGTCAATTTCGACGTTCAGTTTTATTCTAGGCCCACTAGATGGCAGACCGAGTAAACCGAAACTCTCCTGGGCGTCTATGGCTGAGATTTAATGAATTTTGTCGGGTAAACACCAAATGTGTCACCAGAGATCTTTTACATACCGACATCGTACGACATGGAGTGTCGAATGGACTTTTTTCCGCCCTTCAAAAATTCGACTACCTCTGCCGGGTTTGAACCCGCTATCTTGGGATCCGGAGGCCGACACTCTACCACTGATCCACAGATATCCTGAGGCCACCCGGCTTTCACTTTTGAATAGTAGTCTGTCTGAAAAACAGACCACAGAGCTCGATAGCTACAGTCACCTGAGTGTGGCCAGTATCCATTAATCGGGAGATAGTGGGTTCGAACCCTACTGTCGGCAGCCCTGAAGATGGTTTTCCGTTGTTTCCCATTTTCACACCAGGTAAATGCTGGGGCTGTACCTTAAGGCCATGGGCGCTTCTTTCCCACTCCTAGGTCTTTCCTATCCCATCGTCACCATAAGACCTATCTGTGTCGGTGCGACGTAAAGCAAATTGTAAAAAAAACAGACCGGTACAAAGATAATTTTAGAACGCATAAATAACAATCTTCCGGATCTGAACTGCTCTGGAGGGTCAATAGGCAAGGGCTATAGTTTGGTCACGATAAACAAGCTAATTACATATGGAAAATTAACTCAAAGGATAGACTTGATATAGGAGGTACAGGTATTTTAAGGTACAGCCCCAGCATTTACCTGGTGTAAAAATGGGAAACCACGGAAAACCATCTTAAGGGCTGCCGACAGTAGGGTTCGAACCCACTACCTCCCGATTATTGGATACTGGCCGCACTCAGGTGACTGTAGCTATCGAGCTCGGTGGTATGTTTTTCAGACAGACTTCTATTCGAAAGTGAAACAATACGTTTAAAGTACAACGTTTCTAAACTAATAGCAGAGAAATCAACGTCACTAATGTAATTTCTTATACAGCCAGTCCCTATGATGAATACTGAGGTGTTAACTAGTTCGGACAATATAACACTTTCTGAGCTGAAGATGGTGGGTTCAACCTCGGCACAGTTCAATGACATTTATTTATTTATTTATTTATTTATTTATTTATTTATTTATTTATTTATTTATTTATTTATTTATTTATTTATTTATTTATTTATTTATGTCTGGTGCTGATAAACACGAGCTCTGTGTGGATAGATCTATTAGCACGTAAGGGAACTCTTGCGGGGCAAAATTCCGGTACCTCAACATAACAAAAGCCACAGTAGTAGGTAGGAGCTAAATGTATTATTATTATTATTATTATTATTATTATTATTATTATTATTATTATTATTATTATTATTGAAGCGTGCTCTTTTAAAGGAGATTCGGAATTACCGATTTATTTAACTCTTTATATCGTGATCTTTACCACGGCATCTCCATTGTTACGTGGAATATAGACTGCAGGGACGTGAAATTTCATTTCATAAATCCGTCATGCATTGGCCGGGATTCGAAACTCGGGTGCCTTGGCATGAAGCCGATACAATATTTATTTATTTATTTATTTATTTATTTATTTATATACTTATTCTTGACTTACATTTGTGGCGAAGTTAGGGCTCACGGCCCTCTTTAACTAACGTTTAACCACTTTAAATAATATAATTTTATAATGTAAACACAAAAGACACTGTATTTCTGCAAAAAATAACTACAGACACGCTTAGACCAGTTCACAGATCAGTAAGGCAATTTGATTGATGATGATAATGATGAAAATAATAATAACTGAAGTGCAGAATAGGTACAAGAAAACCCACTGCACAACATGCACACGATGACTCATACAACTCGGTTATATGTGCCCAGGAAAAACTTTCGGCAGGCAGATTTGAATTTATGAGAAGTGAAGTGCCAAATGTCCGTTGGGAGTGTATTCCATAGTTTCGATGCAGTAAGTAAAAAGTAATAATTGTAGGAATTCATTCGATTTGGTGGAATTTCAAGCAAGGTACCAGAATGGGTGCTAATTTCATGGAGTGAGGAAAGGAAACGAAAATTAGGAGACGGGTAATTAGGAGTGTTTGTTAAAAGCAGTTGTTAAACATGTCATTACAAGTGTCACGTACCCCTCGTAAAGGAATTTTGTGAATACTGTATTCTCTATGATAATGATGACTGACTGAACGTGACTATATTCCTACAAATCCCAGATCCATTCCTGGCGAGATATGTTGACAGTTCTTTTCGTAAGTGCTGGAACAAATGTTACTTTCTTTGATCTATCTCATCGCACATTTGATTTCTATAATATGAAATCAGCACAGATATAAACGATGTTGGTATATAACTGCTTATACACGTAGTTCCTGTGATGATTGGTGTTAAGGTATCGTTTGTACGGTAAAATGGTGCGAACATTTCAGTGGACTTAGAAAAGTGACCGGATCTGAATTCTAATGACGTGTTAAGAGCCAAAATCGCTTCAAATTATCAAATAAAACCTGTTAAGAGGTAAGAATGATCTATAAAATGGTATTTTTTCCAAAATAGCTTCAAATCACATAAGAAAATACACGAGAATATGGAGAAAAGTGCGGTATTTGTTTATTCAAACTAGGAAATATGCATGTTGTCCACATTATTTTCAACTATAACGGAGTGAATACAGTTTACAAATATTATCAAATTAATAATAATTTTTTCGTGCGGCTATTTCTAACCGGGTGCAGCCATTGTAAGGCAGACCTTCCGATGAGGGTGGGTGGCATCTGCCATGTGTAGGTAACTGAGTGTTATTGTTGTGGAGGATAGTCTTACGTGTGGCGTGTGAGTTGCAGGAATGTTGGGGACGGCACAAACATCCAGCCCCTGGGCCAATCGAATTAACCAATGAAGTTTAAAATTCCCGACCAGGCTGGCAATCGAACCCGGGACCCTCTGAACCGAAGGCCAGTACGCTGACCATTCAACCAAAGAGTCGGAAAATATTATTATTATTATTATTAATAAAAATAATAATAATAATAATAATGTAAAAGTATATTATTTACATACTTTTAATAGATTGCTGTTCATACAAATAATGTAACTGATTATCTGTATGCAGTGAATGTTAGGACGTTATACCATCTCTTATAAGAAAATAAGTGGAAAGAAAAGATCGTCTTCGCTTCATTCTGTGTTGCAGTATACGACGGTAATCGCACGCAGTTTCTCAAACACAAAATTACATAGATTGTCTGCCAGCGCTGGCGAGTTGGCTACGTGGTTCGCGACATGTAGCTGTTAGCTTGCTTTCGGGGGATAATGGGTTCGAACCTCACTCTGAAGATGGTATTTCATGGTTTCCCATTTTTCACACCTGGCAAACGCTAGGTCTGTACTTTAACGCCACGGTCAGACTTTATTCTCAATCCTAGCCCTGTCCTCTCCTATCATCAGCAGAAGACCTGTCCGAGTCGATGCGACGTAAAACAAGGAGCAATAGTATTCACGTTTAGCCTATTCAAGGCTGCGGTGGTATTCAGATGTGGTGATTATTCGGACGTATATTTGAAAATGACTACAAAATAAAACTCAAAATACTTTAAAATAGGAAATTAATAACTGAAAGTAACGAAATAAATGTACCCAAAAATGACGAGAGAATGATATAATAAATACATTTCTATAACCTGGCGGTCACGATTAAGATTTATGTATGTTAGCAATGTCTGCGGCTCACTCGCTAAAAAAAAAAAGAAATCAGAGTTCTGCTGAATTTACACCTTCTGGCTCAGGGAAGAAATCTCAGGAAACTACTTCACTTTCCGTTATACGCTTCTTCAACGAAGCTTGGCATTTCTATGAAGGCTAGCGGGCGAGTTGGCTGTGCGGTCAGGGGCGCGCAGCTGTGAGCTTCCATTCACCTTCGAACCCCCACTGTCCGCAGCCCTGAAGATGATTTCCCATGGTTTCCTCATTTGCACAGCAATGAAATGGTGGGGCTGTACCTTAATTAAGGTCAAGGTCGCTTTCTTCCCACTTCTAGCCCTTTCCTATCCCATCGTCGCCATAATACCTATCTGTGTCGGTGTGACGTAAAGAAAAATGGTAAAAATGTGGTGGAAGAGTTGAACGGCCATCAGGTACAATACATGTTCATTTGCAATGACAGCTTGATTCTTTTAGAATGAACTCTTCAGCTTTCCAGTGCTACAGTCTGCCGTACGCCATTACGTTGGTAATAGTTAAAGAATGCGGAAAGTGTTAAGCTTCGAGACTTCATGGATATCTGTTCGCAGTGGAGACATGATGTTCGACACTGCACGCCAAGTGACCTTGCGGCTGCCGAGAGAGCGATGCCAGCTCAGTGGTGGGGCTATAAATATAGAAACTAGGAGGGAAGAATCGTGCTCGTTGGACCGACACAGCGCGCTCACATGGAAAGTACTGTCGTTTAAAGATACTACAAATAATTGTGGAACGTTCAACTCTGGTGCAGTACTTTAAGGGCACGAGTTCATTGACACATTCATACTTAAGATAAACAACTTGAAGTACAGGGGCATAACATACGGGCCCGTCTGCCCATATAAAATGTAAAACCTATAAACAATTAATAAGCATTAAATTACAGCAGGTAGAAATAATGCAATATATTGTCAAGCTGTACAAGTTATTGTAAATCTCAACCTTCCAATGTCGTCACCCTCACGGCCACAGACGTGGATTCTGGGCTTAAACCACTTTAATTGTTTTAATTTTATAGTAACTACAGAACGATACTCTGTAGCCGATACGGACATTTCAGTAATAATCATTTATTCGATTACAGCACCAAAAAATATACGAACAAAATTAAATAAACTGTTCAAATAAAGTTTGAAAAATAGCAAACCGCTCAACAGATAAGCCTAGCGTATTATTAACTTCCTGCAGGGAGATCTCGTTTGCTACTACACCACTTCTTACTGGAATATACATTGTTGTCGAATAAATGTGTAACAAAAGTTAAATATTTAGCAAAATTTGTTCATAATACGATCTCTGGTGCATTGCACATCAATAAAGTATCATTTTAGATCTAAAATGTGTTATTTTGGTATAAATTCAATCAATCACTACTGATATGCATTTAGGGCAGTCGACCAGGTGGCAGATTCGCTGTCTGTTGTTGTCCTAGCCTTTACTTAAATGATTTCAAAATATTGGAAATTTATTAAACATCTCCCTTGGTAAGTTATTCCATTCCCTAACTCCCCTTCCTATAAACGAATAGGCCTATTTGCCCCAATTTGTCCTCTTGAATTTCAACTTTATCTTCATATTGTGATCTTTCCTACGTTTAAAGACACCACTCAAACTTATTAGTCTACTGTCATTCCACGCCATCTCTCCACTGACAGCTCGAAACATACCACTTAGTCGAACAGCTCGTCTCCTTTCTCCCAAGTCTTCCCAGCCCAAACTTTGCAACATTTTTGTAACAGTACTCTTTTGTCGGAAATCACCCAGAACAAATCGAGCTGTTTTTCTTTGTTTTCTTGCAACTTTTTTGTAACGCTACTCTTTTGTCGGAAATCACCCAGAACAAATAGAGCTGCTTTTCTTTGGTTTTTTTTCGAGTTCCTGAATCAAGTAATCCTGGTGAGGGTCCCATACACTGGAACCATACTCTAGCCGGGGTCTTACCGGAGAATTGTATGCTCGCTCCTTTACACCCTTACTACAACCCCTAAAGACCCTCATAACCAGTTGCAGAGATCTGTACCTTTTATTTACAATTGTAATTGCTATAATGATTTTTAAATAATTTGGTGCAGGTCTTTTGTGAGACGCGTGTCGCAGTGTTGCGAGAGACGGCTGTGGTGTGTTACACGCAGCACTATTACGACTGCTGCTAGATGCAACCAAATGGTAATTTATCTACGTAGAAATGGTGAAAACGAATTATTTCGATTGATTTTACAAAACTGCCGTGACAATTTCCGTTCAGTGTGACCTTACGCAAGGTGTATATCATCATTTTGCGAAGAGTCTGTGAGGCCTTTTAAAGTTTAGGTACCACCTGCATTTCAGGCCCTAACGTTACCTCCTGTTGAAGTACCGTCGTCAACAACACCGTGTACATGTGCCTGGGAAGGCTGTTCACCTGTATTCTTTAATTATCCCTACCTGCATTTATTAGATGGGGCTAGGATTGAGAAGGGAACACCCGAGGGCTATATGTTGGTTATTATTCTGGTATTTAGCTTCCTTCGTGTAGGCGTGGGAAACCACAAAAAGCATACTTCTAAACTCACCGCGAGAGCAGACCCATTGAACCGGTCCATTCCAAAACTAGTCTTATCCACCATAAGTGATTTTCCAGGAATATTACATTGTTTTGTGGTAGAAGTTGCACTTATATACTGTAACTGGATTGCCATGCATTCAAGTCCAAGTTCAGAGGGTCGTCTTATTGAGGAATCTATATAAATAAAGTTGTAGGGGGTCCGCTGCCTGTAATATAGTTTGTTTTGCCAATTTTTCAGATATTTATCCGTTTTAGGTCAACTCAAGACCGTATCAGTGGTTTTAATTTATCGTGTCTCTTTGTCTGTTTGTTCCAACATCACGGCGAAACCACTGGATAGATCTCGACCAAACTTCATATATAGAGTGTACTTATCCAAGGAAAGGTTTAAGTGAGCATATGATTTAAGAACCACTGAATAGACCGGGGGTTTATACGGAAACCACAGCAGTTTTCTTCAATTGTCTCTTATACTATTAATTTTCTTTAAAACACATGGGCTATGTGTGATCCATCCCTTCATTATAAAGAACTTTTCTTATGTACATAATTCCGCGTAATCTTCAAATGACAGAAATTTACTATTTTCAGCGGGTCTAATGCTCTGCATTGAGTGGACAGACAACGAACCTAAAGGTTACCATGGCAACGTCTCTGCTTGCCAGCAGGGAAATAACGTATTGCCATTTTCGTCATAATTCCTGTAAACTCGTGGTTGGTTCGTGGGTAGAAAGCAAGAAATACGTCAATCGGCCATTCTGAGGAATACCATAGGAGGTTACAATCGTCCTCGAATAGCACTAAGGGGCATTGTTAATATTTGAACAGTACTGCGGAGTGTTGCCCATTATTTCACACCGTCAGGTGTTTTCTGGCACTTCCTATAATTTTTACTGTATTTCTATGCTACTTCTGTTTTCCACTTTAATTTCTTGCCTCTGCTTTGCCTCTTCAGACTTAAGAGATGTATGGTGTTATTACTTATCTGTTTACCTAAGAATTCCTGGACCTAATATCCGTAACTTATACAATAACAATTTGACGGGAAATTTATTTTCAAATACATCCACATGGTATTTACACATTTGTCCTATACGGCTGTCCTCAAATATAATCCTCTTTTCTATTAATTTCAACTTTCTTAACTGTATTAATTTCTTCCTTAATTTCTCCGTATGTATGCGAGTCCTAATCCCGAAACCTGGACACTTTTTTCTTTGAAGAAAGTTCCAAGCTGTTCAAATGTATACATTTTGGCCCGGAAAAATATCGAAATATGGATGCAATTTTAATGACGGTGCAGACCTTCGTTTCGGGATAATTGGTGGCAGAACGGTAAGTCGTATCGCAAAACAATCGCCGTTCGATTTGCAGAGATGTACAACTTTGGTCCTATGACTTACTGTAGTGTCTCGATTGTTGATACGTTAGATAGCGCTGCATTTCTCGATTATAATCAAATCTCTCCAGCTCGATTTTGACTGTATTAACTGCCACACAATCTCTTGGTATCTTAATGATAGATCTTCAAATTTAGCCCGTAAAAATATCATGTCCTCTGCTCCGGTATTTATTTTTATTTCTAGCTCTTCAATCTTAGTCTCTTGAGCGGTCACTTTCGTGTCTATTTTGGTTATTCTTTCGTCTAGACGGGTACTTAAATTAATGGTACTGGTTATTCATTTACAGAAGGAACTGTGACTGGTAAAAGATTAGGTCAATTGATATCATTTAAATATAACGTCGTACAATAATATTCTTAATTACAATTTTACGACGCTGGATCTTGTACTGGCCAATTTCATAGTTGACGTGAAACGTGAGGAGTTTGCTCTTGTGTCTGAAGATTTACATAATCTCCCACTCTGTTTATCATTACCTCAGGTAAAGGGGTGTGCATTCCCAAAAAATATAAATCAAGATTACTATGATTTCAAGAAAGCAGATTTTCTACAACTGTATTACGAGTTAAGGAATATTGATTGGAATCCGTTGTATACGTATCAGAATGTGGATGAGGCTGAGGATTTCCTTTACTCGTCAATATATATGTACCGGGCGGTACACCTCCACGCCGCTAATTCAAATTTTGCGCCAGTTGAAACTCTCCTACTGGAGAAAGTCTGAACTTTATTTAAGGTGATAATTTTCAAGTTTCTCAGAAGATGTCACTACTTGGAAATTTTGAAGTTTCTGAACTGGGTCGTTTTCGATGTATTTTTGTTTTACCTGTAGTAAGAAGTGTGAACTTTCTCTTCTAGAGGACACTACTGAAGAACTACAATAGTGCACCCTAGTGCGAAGTGAAAGAACTATTTTTTGGAGAAATTTTTATTTCAAAAGTTTGTTTCTTGTTAAATTTCCTTCTGTTATTGTTTAAGTTGGCTGTATAACCCTTTCTTTCCCCTTGTTTTGAATTTAGCCAATCCCGAATTTCTTTAATTAATTTATAACCAATCAGGTGTATCTTCCCCAGAGGGGATATATTGCTTAACCCTAGCCAATAAAGTTTTTGTGGGAGGGTGTTCTCATTCCTCAAACGCCTCGAACTTTCCGCGAGAGTATATAAACTGCTGATTTTAGGGTCTCCGGGCCACTTCAGTACCATCTTTCAGTGTGTAAAGTACATAGCATGGGGCGGGAAGCACCTCTTTCTTCGGACAGCAGTTCAACAAACAGGTAATGGCCGTATAATAACTTCTTTTCTTGCTAGCTCAGCAGTTTAACTCTCGGGGCGGGTCCGAAGCGTTTCCACCATGTAACTTTTCTTTAAAATGTAACGACCCTTAGCATCTATTCTCTTTTAAAGTGACATATTGGGATAGAGAGTGCTTAACCCTCTCGAGCTCCCACTCATATTGTTTTGAGGTGAACTTATTTCTCACAACCGATTCTTCCTTAATGTAATGTAAATTGTTCTTTTCTAAAGTCACCTCTGTAGTATGGGATTAGCCCTTGCATTAGCGGCCTAGAGCCAGATTAGGTTTTAAACAAAATGTATTAGTAGTGCAGATCGCCTCCTCTCAAATTGTTATTTTAGAGGTCATGTAATTAACCTTTTTCTCACTTAATAGGCCTCAGTAGATTGGGTATTTTACCCCTGTGTCTATGTCCTTAGAGGACAACTTGAAGGTGGAGTTTGGTGTGGCCTTTGAGAGGCTTAAAGTTGAGAGCGAGTGGCTCTTTCTCGAAAATTGAGTGTTGTATGCCTCGAGGAGGCTTTTCTGTGTAAGTTAGAGCAAGTGCTCCTGGGCATGAATGGGGTTTTCTGCCCCTCTGTTAAATCTTGTTTTGAGGTAAAGTTGGGCTAGTTGCCCAAGAATTGCGAGTTCGGGACTCGAAGCCCAAATTCTGTAAATACTGTAATTGTACTTTTGTTGCCTTGCTACTCTGTACCTGCCATTCGTGTTATTTCTGAATTTTGGAAAGAAAATATAACCTTGTTAAATTTTAAATTAACTTTAATTTCGTAGCCTGAGACCCGTTCACCCCCGCACCTTCTTTCACCTCTACCTACCACAAAAAAACGGTAACAAGTGGTGGCAGAGCGTGGTTGAATGGGTCTCAATTTAGCCCCTTTTGACGGCTAAACATTGCTTTGATCCGAACTCTAACAATTTTCTCAGTTGCTGGAATTTTTGATTTGTCCTGTTTCAAAATTGTTCTGTCATCATGCCCGGCCCTCGCGATGTTCTCCATCTTAACTATTTGCGCAAGGAGGAGTTGATCTATGAGTTAATTATCAGAAATGTGCAATCTGGAGGCACGGTTGCAGTAGACACAAACAAGCTTAGAGAGTCCCTTGATTTGCCCATTTCCATCCCCACTTTGGGAGAGAAAGAAATTAACGACTCTCTTTCCACGATCATCGAGAATATTACTGGGCTAGCATCGGTAGTTAGTTTTTTTGACGAAAATGATCCTTCTCCTAATCAAATTAAGCGTGTGCAAGCCAGGCTATTTCATTTTTCAAATAGAGTTAACGATCTGTTGTCTCTAAAGTTGAATGACGTTCAGAGGAAGGAAGCTAGTACTGTGCTTGAAAATATTTCTGAATTATCTAGTAAGGTCACTCAATTGTTAACTGGGGAAGTTCCTCCCAAAACTGATCAACCCGCTACGGTGAATGTAGGTAGCGAGGAAGAGCCTCCTAAGGGAGAAGTCAATAGGAAAACCGTTGGAGCTCAACCTATCTCTGCCCCATTGGACAACGAGTCTGAACGCCGTATGCCGTTGAATAATGTACGTTCTGAACTAACTTCTTTGCCACTGAAACCTTTACCTACTATGTCACCTGGGTTCAGCAGCTTGCCTCATCCATTAGCAATGTTGCTCAGAGGTATCTCTAAGTTTTCTGTTAATACCACCAGTGAAGTTATTTCATTCTTAAGGTTTTTAGTTGAATTTCAAGATCATGCCCTCGTTTTTTCTCTTTCTCCGTGTCAAATTTTACAGATAATTTATCCTTATGCAATTGGTATTCTCTCAGATAAAATAGTAAGAGCCATTGCCGAACAGTCATCTATTGAAGATTTTCATGCACATCTGCTTGCAAATTTTATTCCTGCTCGCGCGAGGTCATCTCTGATTCAGAAGTACTATTATCGAGTACAGAGATTGGATGAAAATCTGGCTGATTTCATACAAGACATTAAGTTCTATACTAGGGTGTTTGCTCTTCACTTCCCTGAGGATCAGATTGTACAGGCTATTGTGGAAGGCATTTCACCATCTTATAGGTCATATTTGTGTTTCGCGGCGTGCCCGCAAACCTTCTCTGAACTTGAAGCATTGGCCGTCTCAGCGGAAGGAGTTAGATACGCCGATTCCTTGCGTGTCGCGAAAGAACCCCCTCCTTCTTTTAGTAATACTCGGCCTCCACCTCGCCGACCAGTCACACCCCGTAAATGTTATGCTTGCGGGTCGCCTGACCATCTTCGCAATAAATGTCCATTGGTCAAAACTAGTAGGGCAAATAATGGAGCTGATTCATCACAAGGCTGTTTTAAATGTGGGGCTTTCTCACATATCGCCAAGAATTGCCAAAATTCAAATAGCACCCCCTCCTGCTCTACCTCTGGTGCAAATTCCACCAATGCCAATAATAAAAAGTGACTAGTGGCTTCGGCTGAGTCGACTAACCCATCTTTCCGAGGTTCAGCCCCTGGTAAACAGATCGAAAATTCAGGGGACGTTCAATCTGCAAATCCATCTTTTGAATGCCCCAAAGAGTGTCTTAGGATTGCGGCGGATACCCCCGCACCGGTCCCCTTTCTCAAAATTGAGTTACATAATGAGCCTATAACAGCTCTATTAGATTCAGGCAGTGTTTGTTCTATTATTTCGGCTGAATGGTATGCAAAATTGAAATCTGTTTGTAAACTTCCTGACTATTGTTCCTCTTCGATCCAATATGTTTCGGCTAATTCATCTCCATTAGAAATTCTAGGTTCTTTACAGGTCAAAATTCGTATTTTTAAATTTACATGGAAAATCAAATTGTTTGTGGCTAAGCACTTGTCTTGCCCCATCATATTGGGAGCTGACTTCATTTCTCACACTGGTCTTGTGCTCGATCTTCAGTGTAAGTCGTGCACATTCAAATTTGCTTCCAATTGTAAAATCCCCTTGTTAAAATGTAATTCTGCATCATGTTCATCTATTTCGCCTACCCAGGATGAGATGTTGTTAGACCTTAGACATCTACCTGAGGAGCAGGCGGATAGTATTCGTAAGTTGTGTCAGTCGTTTCCAGAGGTGTTCTCTGATACGCTTGGTGTTACTGACCTTATTGAATACAAAATTGAGGTCACGGATTCGATTCCTGTCCGTTTTCCACCTTATAGGCTATCTCCACCAAAAATGAAGGCTCTGAAAGAAATTATCTATGAGATGTTGAAGGATGGTATTATTAGGCCCTCTAAGTCGGCGTATTCTTCGCCTATTTTTCTAGTCCCGAAACCCCAAGGGGGCTTCAGGCCTGTCATTGATTATAGGGCTCTCAATCGGAAGGTGGTGTTACAATCTGTGCCCCTTCCTGACCTTCATTCTTGTTTTTCATGGTTTCGTAAGGCCAAGTTCTTTACTATCTTGGACTTGAATCAGGCCTATAATCAAATTCCCCTAGCGGAAGAGTCTAAACATCTTACAGCGTTTGCCACGGATGGGAATTTGTATGAATACAACCGCGTGCCTTTCGGGCTCCCCACGGAAGCAGCTGTACTCACTAGGCTGCTAGATAGGGTCTTCTCCGACATCAAATTTGAGTACTTGTATCACTACTTGGATGATGTCGTCGTATTTTCGGAGACCTTTGAAGAACATCTAGATCATCTGCGAGAAGTTCTCAATCGCCTTCGTAAGGCTGGGTTAACTGTCAAGTTGTCCAAGGTTGCCTTTGCTAAGCCCTCTGTCATTCCTAGGGCATATTGTGTCACCTGATGGTGTGGCAGTCGACCATTCTAGAACACAGGCCATCCGTAATTTTAAACCTCCCAAGGACATTAAAGGTATCGCCAGGTTCATTGGTATGGTGAATTTCTTCAGGAAGTTTATTCCTAACTTCGCTAATAGAGCGGCGCCCTTGAACCTTCTTCGTAGGAAAGGCATCAAATTTGAGTGGGGACCTTCTCAACAAGCCGCTTTTGAAGATCTTAAATTAGCTCTCTGTAATGCCCCTGTCCTTGCTATGCCTGATTTCTCAAAGAAATTCATCGTCCAAGCCGACGCGTCGTCGTTGGCGGTAGCTGCAGTCCTTCAAGAGACTGAACTAGGGAGGCGACCCATCGCCTATGCATCTAGGACTCTATCGGCTCAAGAAGCCAAGTATTCCATCTATGAGCTCGAAGGGTTGGCAGTCTTATTTGCCTTAGAAAAGTTCCGTCTCTATCTGGAACATGTCAAATTCGACCTGGAGACAGATAATCAAGCCTTAAGCTGGGTCTTAGGTAGGCCGCGTCGTACTGGTCGTATAGCCCGTTGGGCCATCCGAATTTCTGCCTTCCAATTCGATGTCAGGCATATCAAAGGGACCGAAAATGTTGTTGCCGATGGACTCAGCCGTATGTTTTCCAACGACGTCGAGGCCCATGAACCGGTCGACAGTTCATCACCTCCCGAGTCCAGACTATTTGATGTTAATGCCATCTTAACAGATGTTCCCATGCTCTTTAGGGATATCGAGAAATACCAACGTGAAGATCCGACGCTGGCTCCGATAATGGAAACCCTTTCTTCTGGGGAACATGTCGTCCCTTATGTTCTGAGGAATGGTGTTTTATGTTGCCCATCGAGGCATAAGATGATGAAGGTTGTCGTTCCAGCTGTTCTTGTACCGATGATCTTCAAGTACTATCATGAGACCCCATTAGGCGGGCATCTTGGTATCTTTAAAACTCGTGAAAAGATTCGTGAAAGATTCATCTGGAAGGGTATGGACGGTGAAATCCGTGAACTAGTAAAAGCTTGTAAATCTTGTTTGCTTAGTAAACCCACCATGTCCACCAAGGTAGGCCTTTTGTCTTCGCATAGGCTTCGCGCCCCATGGAACGCCTGTATATTGATTATGTAGGACCCTTCCCTCAGTCAAAGGGAAATGCTAACAAGTTCATCTTTGTGTGCGTAGATGGCTTTACTAGATTTTCTTGGTTATTTCCGACTAAGCTGGCTACCGCTCAGTCCACCATTACTTGTCTAAATTCTATCTTTGCTTCTTTTGGTCCGTGTCAATATATTGTGTCTGAATGCTAAGGCGTTCACATCAAATCTTTTTCGTAAATTCTGTTTTGACTTGTCCATCTCTCATGTGACGACTTCGGCTTATTACCCTCAACCATCTCTGGCTGAACGGGTTAATCGTAATCTCAGGTCCGCGCTTATTGCCTATCATCATGAAGATCATTCCAGGTGGGACACGTCCCTGAATTGGTTAGCTTTTGCTTTGAATTCGGCGGTTCATGAATCACATAAATTTCCTCCAGCGTCTTTGATGTTCAAGTTTGTTCCCCACACGCCGCTCTCTAACCTCTGGTCTCTGAGTGACATTCTACCGGAGACAATAGACCCGGAAAACATTAAAGATCTTTGGAAGAAGGCTAAAGCCAATCTTAAAGTGTCTCATGAAAAGGTTAGGGAAAGATATGATCGTGGACGGAGACCCACCAATTTGAAGGTAGGCGACCAAGTGATGGTCAAGAATTTTGTTCCCGCGGGCAAACTTGCCCCCAGATTTCATGGGCCGTGTGTCATTCTCGTTTTCCTTACGCCGGTTACGTTGTTATTAAGTAATCCAGCCACCGAGAGGATATTTAGGGTTCACCTGTCGCAGGTGAAACCTGTATGATTTCTGTGCTAATTTGCTTCATATAATCTTGAAAGGAATATGAAGGTTATATATTTTTGAGGGTTTTCACCTTTAAGGCCTTCTGCCCCTTTTATAATATTTTGTTTTATATGTAAGCATTTTTGTAAAACCTTCCCCGAACCGTTAAACTGCCATCCTGTCGTTGCCACGGCCATTACCACGCTCCCGTCTCCTGCTCCACTACACACAGTGGCTTGTACATGAAATGAATTTCTCCACGCCGCTGGCCCCTCAACCTCACCACAATGAATGTACCCTACTATCATTCTGGTCCAACAAAAATTCTGCCGTCGAGCTTTAATGTTTCAGTGCCCCCGCAGCCGCGCGGCGCCGTGCCGCGACAGGGATGGAGGAAGGGCCCCCTCTTCTCCAGCGAGGTCGACATGTGCACGGCGAGCCGGAGCCCTCCTTCCGGCCAAGGCTGCTACTTGCCCGCAGCCTGTATATGTTTACCGCGGGCGCGGCGTGCTTCAACACCACTACTCCTCCCATAGTGCGGGCGAGCGGTATCTCAGGGTACTTGAGGGGTCCGAGCGGCCTCCTCTGGACACAAGCTGCAGCGGCCGGTCTGGCCATCCAACTTAATCCACCTTGAAAATATTTAATCACCTACATGGACATTCCAGTTCAACATTACTACTTTTTTTTTGGATTTCCTGCAATATCTGGTGGACTTAGTAAATTTTTCATCAACCCTAAAAAAACTAAAATTTTCCTTCTGAATTCAACTTCTACAAACATAAAGACATTACTTCAACAGTTACTACAAGAATTTTGAAATTGGATCAAACCAAATTTAGTAAATTTTATAAATGCTTCTGCAATTAATGTCTATATCAAGATCATAACTTGGAACTTATTTTGAAACAAAGTTTATGTTCCTCTGTGTTACCCCTTGGAGGAACTTTTTGGGGGGGGGGGGGGAGGTCTGTACCGGGCGGTACACCTCCACGCCGCTAATTCAAATTTTGCGCCAGTTGTAACTCCCCTACTAGAGAAAGTCTGAACTTTATTTAAGGTGTTAATTTTCAAGTTTCTCAGAAGATGTCACTACTTGGAAATTTTGAAGTTTCTGAACTGGGTCGTTTTCGATGTATTTTTGTTTTACCTGTAGTAAGAAGTGTGAACTTTCTCTTCTAGAGGACACTACTGAAGAACTACAATAGTGCACCCTAGTGCGAAGTGAAAGAACTATTTTTTGGAGAAATTTTTATTTCAAAAGTTTGTTTCTTGTTAAATTTCCTTCTGTTATTGTTTAAGTTGGCTGTATAACCCTTTCTTTCCCCTTGTTTTGAATTTAGCCAATCCCGAATTTCTTTAATTAATTTATAACCAATCAGTTGTATCTTCCCCAGAGGGGATATATTGCTTAACCCTAGCCAATAAAGTTTTTGTGGGAGGGTGTTCTCATTCCTCAAACGCCTCGAACTTTCCGCGAGAGTATATAAACTGCTGATTTTAGGGTCTCCGGGCCACTTCAGTACCATCTTTCAGTGTGTAAAGTACATAGCATGGGGCGGGAAGCGCCTCTTTCTTCGGACAGCAGTTCAACAAACAGGTAATCGCCGTATAATAACTTCTTTTCTTGCTAGCTCAGCAGTTTAACTCTCGGGGCGGGTCCGAAGCGTTTCCACCATGTAACTTTTCTTTAAAATGTAACGACCCTTAGCATCTATTCTCTTTTAAAGTGACATATTGGGATAGAGAGTGCTTAACCCTCTCGAGCTCCCACTCATATTGTTTTGAGGTGAACTTATTTCTCACAACCGATTCTTCCTTAATGTAATGTAAATTGTTCTTTTCTAAGTCACCTCTGTAGTATGGGATTAGCCCTTGCATTAGCGGCCTAGAGCCAGATTAGGTTTTAAACAAAATGTATTAGTAGTGCAGATCTCCTCCTCTCAAATTGTTATTTTAGAGGTCATGTAATTAACCTTTTTCTCACTTAATAGGCCTCAGTAGATTGGGTATTTTACCCCTGTGTCTATGTCCTTAGAGGACAACTTGAAGGTGGAGTTTGGTGTGGCCTTTGAGAGGCTTAAAGTTGAGAGCGAGTGGCTCTTTCTCGAAAATTGAGTGTTGTATGCCTCGAGGAGGCTTTTCTGTGTAAGTTAGAGCAAGTGCTCCTGGGCATGAATGGGGTTTTCCGCCCCTCTGTTAAATCTTGTTTTGAGGTAAAGTTGGGCTAGTTGCCCAAAAATTGCGAGTTCGGGGCTCGAAGCCCAAATTCTGTAAATACTGTAATTGTATTTTTGTTGCCTTGCTACTCTGTACCTGCCATTCGTGTTATTTCTGAATTTTGGAAAGAAAATATAACCTTGTTAAATTTTAAAATAACTTTAATTTCGTAGCCTGAGACCCGTTCACCCCCGCATCTTCTTTCACCTCTACCTACCACAAAAAAACGGTAACAATATATATGCTTCGATAATTGCATACCTAACGGTCAAGTCATAAAAAAATCAATTTCCAGCCTGATTTAATCACGATATCATTCAGCTAATCAAAAAGAAAAGGAAGTGTGCCAAAAAGAGGAATTCTCCAGGTACTATGACGAACGATTCAAACAACTCAGATCTGAATTGAAAGTAAAGTAAATTCCGCATATCGAGATTACATCAGTGAATTAGACGTTACTTTAAAATGTGATATAACACATTTATGGAGGCACATTAAAAATAAGATACTCACGAGATCAGGAGGAACTACGTTTGAGTATAATGGTGAGAGACACGAGGGCGGTAATGTTGTTCATGTCTTTGAACGATATTTTTTGTCAGTTTACGTCACATCAGATTTTAATTATATATTGGCTGATTTGGGTTTGGATGACATTCCTCTATTTCCTTCTGTTGACATATTACATGTCAGCGAGTTATCTGTTGAAGAGGTGAAAACGGCCATTAATGGTAAACTAAAGCCTAAAAGATCGAGTGGTCCTGATGGCATACCTCCATATATAATGAGGGCATGTCCCGATTTATTGACTAATCAATTAACTTTCATTTTTAACCTTTCTATTCGCACTTCATTCTTCATGAAAAATGGAAATTCGCTAAAGTTACGCCCATTTTTAAGACAGGCAGTTTTGTAACGATATCTAATTATCGTCCAGTGTGTATTATCAACGCCGTAGCTAAGGTATTCGAACATATATTGCATCATAAGATTTATAACCATGTTAAGATTGCTCCGTCAGAATTTCAACATGAATTTGTACCCAACAGATCAGTTATCACCAATTTTTTGTGCTATACTCAAAGTTTGTATATCATAAATACCAACGGAAGGACTGATGTTGTTTATATGGATTTCGAAAAAGCATTCGATAAAGTAGACCATAGAATTTTAATTACAAAAGTGTACAAATTTGGTTTTTGTAAACAGATGTTGCTATTAATGTGTTCATATTAAAAAAATCGACAGCAGTTTGTTTGTTTTAACAATGGAATTTCAGATAATTTTATCAGTCCTTCTGGTGTTCAGCAAGGTTCAAATCTTGGACCTCTCATGTTTTTAATTCTAATTAATGATTTACTAGACAATATTTGCCACTCTGTTTACTTTTTTCAGATGATTTGAAACTTTAAAAATGCATTAGCGACCACCACGACCAAGACGAGTTGTAAAAGGACATTAATAATATTAATGATGTCTTTTCTTGGTGTGATATTAATAATTTGTCTTTGAATGTTAGTATGTGTAAATACATGACCTTTACCAGGAGAAAGGAATTTGATGTCTCAGCCTATCATATACGGGGGGGGGGGGGGGGGGGTGGGGAATTGGATAGGGTTTTAACGTTTAGGGATCTTGTTACAATTTTTGACGATAAGCTAACCTTCAACAATCATATCAATACAATAACAAAGAATGCTAACCGAATGCTAGGATTTTTGATAAGAACTTCGAGGCCATTTACCCAGCCCTCTGTACTGAATAAATTATATATTACCTTGGTACGGAGCATACTGGAATATTCTCTAATAATCTGGAGCCCGTTTACAAAACAAGTGAATGCTATTGAAATTGTGCAAAATAAATACCTACGTTATCTTTATTTCAAAACTTTTAATACTTTTTGGCCTTTCGACACATCAACCCAGTTATTAAGGAATATATTTCAATTTACTTAATTGAAAACCAGACGATCCCTAATGTCTATACAAATACTAAGAAAATTGTAAAAGGACGATTTGACTCCTTGGACATGTTAAAACGCATTTCATTCCATGTTCCGCAGACAAGATCACGTCAGCACCAATTATTTCACGTTCAAATGTCAAAAACATTGAATCAGTCAAATAAACCTTTCGTGAAGGTGGCAACTCTTTATAAGACTGTAACAAAAGAAGTCGTTATATTCACCAACTCGGATAATGAATTCAGTAAGAAACTAGAAGCTTGCCTTTACAATTTGTAAATTTTTGATAATTCCTTCTTCCTGGTATTAATCATATTTCCCAGTGTACTCATTCATGTTTTAAGTTTCGTCTTTTGTATTGCCTTTTGCTTTGTATTACCGTGTGATTTCTTCGTGAATTTTTCATTTATTTTCTACTGTAAATGGTATCATAAGTAATGTTAATTTTGTTCTATTTTGTTTTTTGTTCATTTTTAACTTTGTTTTTGTTAAACGATCCCTAATTTCTATAGAAACTGATCCAGCTACAAATTGTTACTGAATGTCAAGAAGATACTTAATTGGGTGTAAAACCTGTGTACTTTCAGATAAATAAATACATGATGGACCGTTTCCTTTCCGTCACTATATACAACTTCTGGCTCAGAGAGAAAAGGAACGGGAAGCTATATTACTCCACATTTCCCTAATACGTGCCATCATTGACGCCTAGACCATCTATGACACTCCGAAAACCATAAAATTAGTTACTGGGACGTAAAGCCATCTATGACAACTAGCCTTCGCGCTCAATACTCAATAACCCTTAGATTAGGACTATGCTTTTTAATAAATTTTGCGATTTTAAATTCTGTCGCTATATACGTTGGTTTAAATATTGTATATTGCCAAATATTAACATTTTTTTACAATTTGTTTTACGTCTTATGGTGACGATGGAATAGGATGGGACAGGGCTCGGAGTGGGAAGGAAGCGGCCGTGGCCTTAATTAAGGTACAACCCCAGCATTTGCCTGGTCTTAAAATGGGAAAACACGGAAAACCAACTTCAGGGCTGCTGACAGTGGGTCTCGAACCCACTATCTCCCGTATGCAAGCTCACAGCCTAACCGCACGGCCAACTCGCCCGGTACTACTTTACGATTCTAGACCTTGAAAGGAAGATTGCCCTTAACGTACAGTATAGTGGTTCTGGTGATTGTCTCCAGCTATAGACTCTGCTCTTCTACAACTACTACTGCTTTTCGCACATTGGTGGTGTCGCGGGCGGGAACTGTGTTACTCAACTGGATAAGGCCCGGTTCTGATGTCAACCCTATGTGGACGGATGCATTCACTGTTGCGTGCTTCTGTGGTGGTTGGTAATGATAATGTTATTGGCTTTACGTCCCACTAACTACTTCCACGGTTTTCGGAGACGCTAAGGTGCCGGAATTTAGTTCCTCAGGAGTTTTTACGTGCCAGTAAAGGTTGGTAATGAAACGCTATGTGAATATGAAGAGGAATGTGTTCGGACAAACACTAACATCCAGTCCCCGCGCCGTAGGAATTTACACAGTTAAAATCTCCGGGCCGGATGGATATGGAACAGGGAGCTCTCTGAACCAATGGCCGCTGACCATTCAGCCAATGAACAGGACAGCTATGCATTTTTTCTATAAATGTGCAATATGTTGTACTAATATTTTGATCAGCTTACACTCTGCGATTGTGACTATCGTTTGCATAGCTCTGTGAACATTCACGTATCGCTTGTTGTTCTATAGGAATGCGTTATGCGAGCTGTTAACTTCTTTACCACACTATATTCTAAGAGAACAACGACCCTTAATGCAGCTATGGCGATGTCCATGTACTGTATGTAGTAACGAATTATGCTCCGAAGATTGCATGATGTGAGCTACTAATTTGCTCTCATGGGTAGAATATCATTAGCATAGCTCTGACAACGTTTACGTCTGTCGTTGCAGAAGTTAGTCGTCAAGACGCCGTGGTAATGCTGCCGGCGATAATCAATCGCGCCACCCTCATTAGAGGAGATCTGTTCATTCTCGTGCGCTTGTCCGCAGCTCGAGATTTGACACGGGTGCTGTAATTGTCATAAAGCGGATGAGCAACCTTGACGCTCATTGCATAAGGGTTCAATTACTTATCAAGCTGCGCGGTGTAATTTCTACAGTGCAGGGGAGTGGAGCTGTTAATCTGAGAGGCACCAAACAGCTGCTCGTACATCCTGCTTCTAAAATAACTTTCACTCTGTGAATTACAGGTTTATTCTCTTCATCTCTGTGGGCGTATGGGAGTCCTTAGCCAACTTAATCTTATTTAAGGTAACACGTGAACATTTCCTGTCACCAAAAACTGAGCAGAATCGCGCACGGAATAATCGGCATCAAACTATGTGCACCTCGTTCCAGGATATGGTGTATATTTATTTATTTATCATCAACAACAACATTTTCGTCCTTTCCCTTTATCCAGCTCCTGCCAGGTCAGGGCATTTATGGCACTTCTCCACCTTCCTCTCTCCTTCCACCATTCCTCTTCCATTATTTTGTCCCAGCCCAGGTTCCTTCTTGCTCTCCCCTTCACTGAATCGATCCATCGTGTTCTAGCCCCCCCTCTCTCTCCCTCAAACTTCATTTCCATAATCTGTTTTGGCATTCCTTTCTTTCCTCCATGCACTTTAAATATCCAAACCATCCTAGTTTACGCCAATCAATTCTCTCAGGTTTCCCATTCTGACTTCCTTTCTCACATCTTCGTTTCTCAATCTGTCCTTTCTTGTCTTTCCTATCTTACTTCACAGTTATTTCAGTTTGATGGCTTGAATTCTTCTCTCCTCTCTACATGTCAGTGTCCAGGTCTCAACTGCGTGAGTCAATATCGGTGCATAATACATTTTGTACATTATCTTTTTACACTTCCTTGTTACTTCCTTATTCCAGACAAGGTTTCTTACACTCTGGTACAATGCATTGCCCTGTTTCACTCTCTTGCTAATCTCCATGTTCAGCCTTATATTCTGCGTTAATTTGCTCCCAGCTATAAGGAACTACCAGCAATTTCAAGGCTTTAATCACCAATTTTCACAACCCCTTTCCCTTGTCTTTCTTCTCTTGATACCACCGTGGTCTTGCTTTTATCTACACTGATTTTCAAACCATACTTCTCAGTTTTCTCATTCAGTGCACGGAGTTGTTCTTTAACTTCTTTGCTGTTCGTTCACTGGACCATAATATCGTCTGCAAATGGTAATAACTTCATATTCCTGTTACCACATACTTCCTTTTACCTCCTTTACAATTTCGTCCATAATAATTAGAAACAAAGATTTTTTATTTATATATTTATTTATTATTTAATTTATAACAGAATATACACATATTTTACAAGAACATCAGCGCACGTACTGAGTTTAACCACAAGAATCCTGAATTTTACAAAGAAACGCTAGTAGACGTAATGTTACAGCTTGGGAAATAATAAAATATTCGTATGCACAAATAATTAAAATCTATTTGGATTTCTCGGAACGCAACATATTCATAGGGGATTATCACACAGAGTGGTCTAGATTATCAACTATGAAATATAAAGGTGGCGGTTCGGAGTACTGAACAAGTCTTTGATAATGCCTATTATGATGTTGTTGAGTGTGTTTCTGATGATATCTAACCCTTTCAAGATATTCCATGTGGTACAATATTAAATGAAAATATGAACACAGTAAACAAAAACATATGTAGAAAAATAAACTGCAACATATAAATAAATAAATAAACCAGAAAGAAAAGAAAGAAAAGACTTGCAAACATTTATTCGGTTGTCTCTTAAGAATGTAGAATTTTTGATGGACAGAATAACAGCAAGGTCACTAACATCAGCAATAAGGCATGTCATTAAACAATTCCTTACTACATAAAAATTGAAGTTAATAACAATATGAGATGTTATAATTAAGGTAATAATTATTAACAATCATCATTCACACTTTAAATAACGTATTTTATAGAAAGTGATCAGAAATAGCGGAAATATATACATTTTCAAAATGGCATTGCAAAATCTAAAACTGTTACCCGTAATAAATCAATGTTCGGTAATAAAGTTTTCCTTGTATCATTACTCTTTTGATATTCATTTCTCCAATACAAATCTGGTCAATGAAGGCTGAGTAGCTCAGACAGTTGAGATGCTGGCCTTCTGACCCCAACTTGGCAAGTTACATCCTGGCTCAGTCCGGTGGTATTTGGAGGTGCTTATATAAGACAGCCTCAATTGGTAGATTTACTGGTGCGTAAAGAACTCCTGTGGGACTAAATTTCGGTATCTCCGAAAACTGTAGAAATAGTGGGAAGTAAAGCCAATAATAATAATAATAATAATAATAATAATATGGTCAATGAACTTGCATAGTTGCATGATAAAATGTAACAAGCAGTGTTTAGAACAACTTGTAGAAAACATTGTTATTTTGAATCATTAAAAAGTATAAAAATAGGCTACACTATTTTATTGGAAAGCTAGTAGATAAACCCGCGTGTGTTAACTAGACATGAAGCAAATGTACACGTGCAGTGTCTAAGCCACAACCACAGGTCTTTTGGTACGTCGCGTTGGCGTTAGATATAAGTTATGAAGATGATGTAGGTAGAGGGTGAAACCTTGTGTCGACACATAGCCTACATCTGTCTAATAACACCAAGGGAACTGCTCAAGGCTTAATATCTCCATCTGACGGACGACTCACCGTAAACAGTATCATATGACCTCATTCCACATGAACACTGTGCAGAGATGGAAATTAACCCAGGTCTTGAGCCACGCAATCTAGACATCTGATGTAGTGGTAGCCCATTTTCTTGCTTTTAAAATTTGCTTTACATCGCACCGGTACATATAGGTCCTATGGCGATGATGTAATAGGAAAGAGAGCCCATGTACAACGTACGTAAGAGAGCAGAGACGACCGAGCACCTCGAGCCGTACCCAGCACGTCTACTGCTCCCGTGTAGCATCTGGAAATAGATATGTCAGAAAGCTCTCAAGGAGATGTTATCGAGTCGATGGAGATTGCAAATAGTATTATTTCACAATATTTGCAAGAGTAAAGTTCATAAAAATCCTTTCTAAACATAAACTCTGCGGAATAACTAATTTATAGTCCGCCTAGTGGCCATGGCTTTTAAAGCGTCATGTCTTTTTGGTGTGACACCATGATTATCTTCTTCGAGTCTTGCTGATGGAGAAAAATAATCATCACAACTTTCATGTACCTAGTTAAGTTTTCTCACAAATATTAATACAGATTGGCTTTGCGTAGGCGAAACGAATGGCACCGCTCTGCACGTGTTATCATGCGACGGTCCCGAATTCTGTTAACTTTATCGCTCGCACCGAGTTCCAATTTTAACAGAAACTGTCGTACGAATGAAACGATAGACGTATTCCATGTCAATATCCCTGATAGTCAAGATCGAGTACTTCTGAACAGTACGCCGAATCCAACTGATACGGTAAGAGTACCGCCGTGAGGTAAACTTGCTTGGCAACCATTAAGTCTGCAGTGTACGGCGAATAGCATAACCTGATAACAAAAAGGTGAAGTACGCTGCCTGACGTTATTGGTCTAAGCTATGTCAGCATGTTACACGGTCATCCTGTCGTAGGGACGACCATTGCTGGGACCTAGATGCTATATGCTAGTCCTATGTAGTACAATAGAATATCGAACTATAATATTGTTTCAAGAGTAAGTGTAACTAGGCAATCTTCTTATATGGCAGTTGGCAATTTGTTGACGAAACAAAATATATAATTGGTTCTTAGTTACATGAATAAAGCTGGAAGAGGCGAAGTATCTGTGCTGGTGTGATTTACCTAAGTGTTAAACCAGGAGGCTGGTTTGATCCTCAAATGAAAGTATCAGAGTTTAAAGAAAAACTGTAAAAACCGATGGTAGTGCTATAATGAGTAGTAACTGGTATGGGGAGGATTGCAGTAGTTTGCCACTGCTTTCCGCAATCATCTATATAAATACAGTTACAGGGTGTCCGCTTCCTGTAATTTCGTTTATTTTGCCCATTTTTCATATATTTATCCGATTTAGGTCAACTCAGGACCGTATCAGTGGTTTCTAGCTTTCGTGCCTGTCCACCTGTCTGTTCGTCCGTCGGTTCCACCATCATGGCAAAACGGCTGGATAGAACTCAAACCCCATGACACAACAGTCCCCGAAGGGCCATGGCGTGCCAAACGACCACTGCTTAGACCAAAAGCCTACAGATTACGAGGTGTCGTGTGGTCAGCACGACGAATCATCTCGGCCGTTATTCTTGGCTTTCTAGACCGAAGCCGCCAACTAACCCTCAGATAGTCCCTCAATTCTAATCAAATAGGCTGAGTGGACCTCGAACCAGCCCTCAGACTCAGGTAAAAATCTCTGATCTGGCCGGTAATCGAACCCGGGGCCTCCGGTAAGAGGCAGACACGCTACCCGTACACCGCGAGGCCGACATAAAACGGCTGGATAGTTCTCAACCAAACTTCATCCAAGGGAAGGTTTAGATGAGCATATGATTTAGAAACCACTGAGAACGCACCTACCGTTTACCATGGCAATGTCTCCGGCTGCTTACCAGCAGGGAAGGGACATAATGTCATTTTCGTCAACGTTCCTGTAAACTCGTGATGGCTTGTTGCGCAGAAGGCACAAGAGACGTCATGCTGCCATTCTGCGGCTTATTTGCTGAATACCGTTGGAGATTACAATCGTCTTCGAACAGAACTAAGGGGCTGTTAATATTTGAACAGTACCTAGGAGTGTATCCCATAATTTCACAGCGTAAGGTGTTTTCTGGCATTTCCTATAACTTTTACTGTATTTATCTTCTACTTCTGTTTTCCGCTTTCATTTCTTGCCTCTGTTTTGCCTCTTAAGGCGTAAGTAATAACACTATAAGTCGTCTTCTTTTCCGTTTCCCTAATAATCTCTGCACCTAAATTTCTCCTCTGTTACAGCCTTTTTATATCCATTACTCATATCATCACCATTTAGTGAGGGGCATTTCATTTTACAATACATCCACTTGGTACTTACATATTTGTCCTATCCGACTATCCTCGGTTATAATCCTGTTTTCTATTCGTGTCAACTTTCTTAACTGTAATCCTTAATTTCTCCGTATGTATGAGAGTGCTAATACAGAAACCTGGACACTCTTTTCTTTAAGGAAAAATCCCAAGCTGTTCAAATTTATAACTTTCAGCTCCGGAATATATCGAAGTACGGAGGCAATTTCAATTACGGTGCAGACCTTCGTTTCAGGGTAATTGCTTTCTAAACGGTAAATCATTTCATCAAGTAGATTACACAATGTCTGTTCAATTTGAAGAGATCTTCAACTTTTATTGTTTTATTGTCGTATCTCGATTCTTTATCACTTAGATAGCGCTGTATTTCTCGATTGAATCAAATCTCTCCAACTCGATTTTGACCGGCGTTAGAAATGGGGGCCTGTCATTATAATGAAAACTATAATTTTCTATTGTAAATGGCAGTTGGCATGTGGGCCTGCCGTTATTGTAAAAACTACCGAACTCGATTGCAAATGGCTGTAGGAAATGTGGCCTGCCAGTATCATCAAAATTTCCCCAACGTGCACCTTTCATCGGAAACAAAGTGTGGGACCTTTCCCCGTTGGGTTTATCGGACAGCGCTAAGAGACATGCAATTTTGTCTAATATAATCTTACTCACTGCGTGTACAGTAATTTATGTAGAACTCCGTATACGAGATAGAATACCTTAGGTAAGCATGGGCACATTTGCTAGTTTGCTTACGAGGTTGTCAAAATGTCATGGGGCATTACCTTTCATATTCTTCTCTGGTTGCTAGGTCGGAATGGACCCCTCACAACGCATTTAACTCACGCAATGAAACTTATCCACAACGAGACCAATGGATGTGAGGAAATACTGAGCAGGATGTTGTTCCAATTTTACGTATTATTTCTTTATACTGTCTCCTTTTGAGTGAGGTTAAGACCTTTTCTTACTCTAGACAGTGCCATTTGTGTTTCCTCATTCCCCAGATTTCTCTTCAGACCGACTGCAATAAAATGGCGTATGGCTTTTAGTGCCTGGAGTGTCCAAGGACATGTTTGGCTCGTCAGGTGCAGGTCTTTTGATTTGACTCCCGTAGGCGACCTGTGCATCGTGATGAGGCTAAAATGATCAAGACTACAAATTTACCCAGCCTCCGTGCCAGCGAAATTAAGCAATGCTGGTAAAAATTCCCGACCCTGCCGGAAATCGAACCAGGGACTTTTGTGACCAAAGGCCAGCACGCTAACCATTTAGCCATGGAGCCGGACAACAGACTGCTTTGCGGAGTTAGATGGAGCGCTCATCTAGTACGTTCCAGGATCTGACATTAATTGGCACTGGAAAGTATTCAAGTGAATAGCGAAAATTAATTTTCCGAAGGCAAAGTTTCGGTACTCCGGTATCTATTCAAATATAAAGCAACTAAAGGGACGTTAAACACCACTTATTCATCGCAATATTTAATTAATAAATTTTATTTACCTACCAATGTCTTTGGGCTGATGACAGAAGTTTACCGATTTAAAACAACCGTATTCACTTTTTTGTGAAATAAAATTGGAAGTTAAACCCAAATATGAACACCATCGATTTTTGTTTCGCAGGGCTGGGGTGGTTCAAATGTTAGAGCGCCGGCTCTCAGAGCGAAAGTCGGAGGCTTTTACCTTGGCTTAGTCAGGTGTTGGGCCTATTTGAAGGCGCTCAGGTACGCCTGGTACATGTCAGTAAATTTGCCGACACGCAAATGAACTCCCGCGGAACAAAATTCTGGCACCTCGATGACTCTGAAAAGGGTGAACGTAATTAGTAAGACTTAAAGCTATACAATTCTTCTTATTCCAATACAAAATGATGTTGACCTTGGGGTCCACAGTCCATGCATCTTATCATGCCACTCTACTCCGTTTACCGGATTTATATCGTTGTCCACCCCTGCCATTTTTACCACGTACATTTCAGTCCACTTCATCTGCGTCTCGGTATGTGCCCTACTGATATATCTCCCGGTTATATTTCACTAAATTGTTCTCTTCTCACCACCTCGATGAGATTCACCCTTCTAGCAATCAGTACTTTTCTCTAACATCTCATTTCTTGCCCGGCTCAGGTGGTAGAGCGTTGGCGTTGAGCCCAAAAGGGCGACTGCAGTTATCGGTCAGTCGGATGACTTTCGAAGGTGCTCAGATACGTAAAAATCATGTCGTTAGATTTACTGGCACCTAAAAGAACTCCTGCGGGACAAAATTTCAGTATCTAGCGTCTCCGCAAGCCATACAAATAGAACGTAAACCAATAATAATAATAATAATAATAATAATAATAATAATAATAATAATAATAATATTTCACTGTGCGTTAAAAGGCAAATTCTATTTAGAAAGCCACACCGGAACAGCAATATTAAAAAAAAATAATAAACGTGTTATTGGTTCACCTCCGGAGCATAATGGTCAGCATTATCAGTTTTCGTTCTTGGGGGCTCGGGTTCATTCTCGATATTGCCAGAAATTTAAGAATGGCAGGAGGGCTGCTGTATGTTTAAAATGATACATTAGCTCGCCTCCATTACGGGTGCGCCTTAAAAGAGCTGCACCACCTCAGGACATGAAATTCGTTTCACACTCCATTAACTACCTTTACGGTTTTCGGAGACGCAGAGGTGCCGGGATGTCTTATCACAGGGGTTCTTGTACGTGCCGGTAAATCTGTCGATACGAGGCTTCAAATACCACTGGACTGAGTCGAGATTGATCAGAAGATATAGTCCACTGTCAACTTTACCTCTCAACAGAGATAGATGCGAGCTTAATTAATTTATATAGAACGTTAATTGATTTATCACGCACTGAGTGAAACCGTGTTGCAGCTGGGTAATACTGGAGAAGCTATGTAAAATAATGTTAGAAATTCTTGTGAACCAGAAGCAAGGCTATGGTAAAGTGAATTGCCTCTCTAATTTCACTGTGCGTTAAAAAGCAAATTCTATTTAGAAAGCCACACCGGAACAGAAATATGCAAAAATATTCGTGATATAGCAGCTCAGAAACTAAACCTTTTGTTATATTTACGAAAGAATTCTTATGGGAATTGCTCGCCTCTTACAACGCACCGGTAATTTTAATGAACCTAGCACGTACAATTACATATTCCTCTCGCATGCCATTTTTGTTCCGTTTCTCCCTTCGTTCCCCCGAGATAGCCAGGAGCACGTACGTGCAAGAGAACTCCTTCACTGTTTACTCTAATAAATGTCGCATGACCTTGACTGAAGTTCTACGTAGCATTTTCAAACTGATAATTCTGTTCTACTGCTCTTTGCATACCTGGTGTCGACGGTAGATTTAATTTTCTCAAGACCAGCGGATTCTATACTAGCGGATAGGCGATTTTTGAACAAACAATTAATTTTTAATCATGTTATATAGGCAGGCTGTACCATCGGGAATATTTTGTAAACTAGGAGTTAATTAAACAAAAGAAGGTAGTAGTTTCACTGTCACGTGACCATCCCACCCCGCTGGGTTCAATTTGTCTCACAGGATTGGTAATCTCGGAACCTTTAGTATACACACTTACCGCAAACACGCATACGTTTTAAAGATTGAGAGAAAAAAAATGAGTGAACATGACTGAAAGTCTCGGACGATACAGCGCTGGCTTTCTGAGCCCGACTCGGTAAGATGGCATTCGGAGATGCCCTAATACGCTAGCCTCGTGTCAGAAAATTTGTAGGCACGTAAAACAATTCCTGTGGTGAAAATTTCGGCACCTCTGTGTCTCTGAAAACCATACAATTAGTTGGAGGGACTTAAAAGCAAGAACGATAAAAGCAATAAAGAAAGGGACTGAAGGAGTTAATCCACCGGATAGCCGCCCGTCCCTATTAGGGAACCGAAATGATCGAACTTCTAATCAGTTTGTATGAAACATTTCTTTTATGTTTGGATGTAAGCGGGATTTGACTTAAAGCACAACATTAAAATTGTCAACCGTCCAGCGGATTTTCTAGTTCGAATTTTATTGGAAAATTTAAATCCAATACATGATCAGGTCAGCGAGTACAAGTAGTGTCTAACAATCGGCAACGAATTTTTCAGCACGGAGTCCGCCATGGCATGGATGATGGTGTCCAGGATTGGTTTTATTAAGAAGTTCAGCGTCTCCGTAGTAACTGACAATCATAAGCCAAATGGATTCCCATCTTTTAATCTCATATTCATTTCCGAGATCCTCGGTGCATGGTTTATATATGGTATTTTTGCCCTCAATCGCTAATCGCGGCTGCTGTTCATTTTCCTCGAATATTGTAGTGGGATCAATCACCTTATCCGTACCTTTAGCCCCATAAATTACGACAATATCAACTAATTGTGGATCCATCTCTGGGGAAGACATCCTGCTTCTTCATAGATGTTGTTGTGAATCAATCACTACTGATCTGAATTTAGGGCAGTCGCCCAAGCGGCAGATTCCCTATGTTGTTTTCTTAGCCTATTCTTAAATGATTACAACGTTGTTGGACATTTATTGAACATCTCCATTGGTACGTTATTCCGATCCAAAACTCCCCTTCCTACAAATAAATATTTGCACCAATTTGTCCTGTTGAATTCCAACTTTATATTCATAGTGTGATCTTTCCTACTTTTAAAGCCACCGCTGAAACTTATTCGTCTACTAATGTAATTTCATGCCCTCTCTCCCCTGACAGCTCAAAACATACCACTTAGTCGAGCAGCTAGTCTCGTTTCTCCCAAGTCTTCCCATCCCAAACTTTGCAACATTTTTGTAACGCTACTCTTTTGTCGGAAATCATCCAGAGGTTTCCAGCAACCAATGTGCGAATTGTAATGCACTGATTGATTCTCATAGCTCCCCCTTATGGCAGAACCATACTACATGAGGTAAAGTTTCGAACTCATTTCAGCCGGGCTGAATGGCTGGTTTTCTCACCCCAACTTGGAACTTTCTATCCTGTCTCAGTCCGGTGGTATTTGAAGATGCTCAAATACGTCAGTCTCGTGTCGGTAGATTTAATGGCACGAAAAAGAACTCGTGTGGGACTGAATTCCGGGAACTCGGCCTCTCCGAAAATCGTAAATGTAGTTAGTGGTACTTAAAGTAAATAAAATTTCTTCTTTTTAACAAATCATTGCATCTCCTGGAACGGGATATATTAAGGCTACTTCCAGGGGGAGATTGAACTGGGATGGCACTACAGTTCATTTTAATTGCTTCTGTCCGTTGTCCGCATGATACACTCCTCTTATTACAGATACGAGTGTTTCCTATCTTCCAGCGGGTAAAGGAATACCGTTGATAGTGATATGTACCAACTTCTAAGGGAATCTATTCCTCATTTCCGTATGTCCGGTTCCATGGCTAAATGGTTAGCGTGCAGGCCTTTGGTCACAGGGGTCCCGGGTTCAATTCCCGGCAAGGTCGGGAATTTTAACGTTAATTGGTAAATTTCGCTGTCACGGGGGCTGGGTGTACGTGTCGTCTTCATCATCATTTCATCCTCATCACGACGCGCAGGTCGCCTACGGGAGTTGAATCAAAAGACCTACATCTGGCGAGCCGAACTTGTCCTCGGACACTCCCGGCACTAAAAGCCATACGCCAGTTCACTTTTTTCATTTCCGTATGATTGGAGTTTTAAGAGGGGGTACCGTTTTTTGTAATTCCAATGTTTTCAACTTTGAAATGTTGAACATAAGACTGTAAATCAAACTACATGAATCTGTAAGTAAATCTGTAATCTGATAGCATAGGTGAAGCATTGAAACAGGTATCTAGTTTTATGCGTAGTAATTAAAAAGCTACCGAGTTGGATGGCTGAAGTCGCTTAAGTGCGGCCAGTATCCAGTATTCGGGAGATAGTAGGTTCGAACCCCACTGTCGGCAGCCCTGAAGATGGTTTTCCATGGTTTCCCATTTTCACACCCGGCAAATGCTGGGGCTGTACCTTAAGGCCACGGCAGCTTCCTTCCCACTCCTAGACCTTTCCTGTCCCATCGTGGCCATAAGACCTATCTGTGTAGGTGCGACGTAAAGCAACTAGCAAAAAAAAAAAAAAAAATTAAAAAGCTGCCACCAACATAATTTCAACGCGCATCTTAATGAAGTTTATGTATGTACATCAGGTTTTCTTCTTCTTAAATTTGTGCTCTACGAGGTTTCATTCTAAGAACAATCCATATGAATCAGTCAGAATTATTTAAATCTATGCAGGCTGATATTGCCTTTTCATCATTAGTGTTCTGCCCTAGGGCAGGTTTTTACACGGCAGCTTTTCATACAATACTCTCACCTACTACCCAATTTGTTTTCTCATAATTGGCATCTATCCTCACACTATCAACCATCTATTCTTCTTTCATTCACCGCTCCTTCCATAGCATGGATCAGTAAATAATCTCTTATAATTATTAAATTAATGTCGTAATGGTAGGTGGACCAATACGACATTAATTTAATACATGTATTGTGATAACACTTCAATACGGATCAGAACCATGAAGTTTATATACTATGAAAACAATCTTTTCTCAACCATTGTCCAAGCCAATTGTGTTTCCTCCTCCTCCTCTCAGCACCTACTCATTTCTCACTTTCTCTGTCAATTTAATCCCCTCCGTCCTCCTCCAAATCCACATCTCGAATGCTTCCAGTCTTCTTTATTCCTCTTTCCTCAAAGACCATGTCTCGGCTCCGTATAAAGCATTTCGCAATTTTCTTCGTCAGATCCCTGGCAATGCAAAGAAGCCTCCTTTTCTTATTAAATGCCTCCTTGGCAATTGCGATACGAGTTTTGACCTCCTTTTTGCATCTCATATCATCTGTTATTATGCTTCTCGGGTATTTGAAAGAACTTTCTTGTTCTGTATCTTCCTGTCCTATTTTAAAGTTTTCCTTACTTTTCTTGCACTTATCACCATACATCTTGTCTTTTTCTTATTCTGAATTCCTCACAGATTTTATTTAAATATTCTATCATTCCAAGCATAGCTCTTTCACTCTCTGCCAATAACACTATATCATCAGCAAATCGAATACAATCCGTCCGCCTATCACAAACCCACACTATTATTTGTTGGATGACGAATTGAATGCTGTAGCACACATGTAGTATTACTAAATAGCGATGATTACTCTGGTAGTGGACTGCAGTTTGGTTAAGCACGTGATAAGACCATAGGGCCGAGTCATGTATCAATATTACACGTAAATAAAACTTTTATTACAATTCAACATGATTAACAAACTGCATAGAAATTATTTACACATTAACAATAAACTAAAATGCTTGGATGGCTATTGATTAAGTTGGAGGCCATATGGCCGCGAATGCCTCTCTAGCCGACATGTTGTCTTGTTCGAGTCTGTCTCGTTTTCTTGCCGGAAACCAGATGCATTCTGGACACTCAATAGAGACGCGGACAAGAGCGCGCTCTGTATAAATTTTCTAAGAGGACGGAACATTCTCCCCTCTGTTGATTGCATTCAATCAAGACAAAATACAGTTTTAATGAAAATAACACTAACATAAAACAAAATGTCATCAGAATACAAATACATAATAATAAATGTTGCACTTAAATGAACGTCAATCACTAATTAACATAGATAAAATGAAACAGAACTGTACACTCGTGTGCAGGCTGATGCATTGTTTTGTTTACAGCTGCACAATGAGAGTTTTTTGAATTGTTCAACTGCGAACCATGTGACCTTGCCGCGGTGGGGAGGCTTGCGTGTCCCAATGATGCAGATAGCCGAGCCGCAGGTGCAACCATACCGGATGGGTATCTGTTGAGAGACCAGACTAACGAATGGTTCATCGAAAGGGGGGTAGCAGCCTTTCGGTAGTTGCAAGGGCGGCAGTCTAGATGATTGACTGATACGGCCTTGTAATAATACTCAACATGGCTTAGCTGTGTTGATACTGCTACACGGCTGAAAGCAACGGGAAACTACAGCCGTAACCACCTCCCGAGGACATGCAGCTCGCTCTGTATGAATGATGTACTGATGATGGCTTCCTCCCGGGTAAAATATTCCGGAGGTAAACTAGTCCCCCATTCGGATCTCCGGGTGGGGACTACACGAGAGGGGGCGATCATCAGGAAGATGGATACTGACATTCTGCGAGTCGGAGCGTGGAATGTTAGAAGTTTGAATCGTTGTGGTAGGTTAGAGAATCTGAAAAGGGAGATGGATAGGCTAAAGTTAGATGTAGTTGGTATAAGTGAAGTACGTTGGCAGGAAGAACAGGATTTTTGGTCAGGCGATTACCGAATTATCAACACGAAATCAAACAGGGGTAATGCAGGAGTTGGTTTAATAATGAATAAGAAAATAGGGCAGCGGATAAGCTACTACGACCAGCATAGTGAAAGAATTATTGTCGCCAAGATAGACACCAAACCAATGCCCACCACAATAGTGCAGGTCTATATGCCTACTAGTTCAGCGGATGAAGAAGAAATTGAAAGAATATATGAGGAGATAGAAGATTTAATACAATATGTCAAAGGTGACGAGAATCTAATTGTGATGGGAGACTGGAACGCAGTGGTAGGCGAAGGAAGAGAAGGTAGCACAGTAGGAGAATTTGGATTGGGACAAAGGAACGAAAGAGGAAGTCGGCTGGTTGAATTCTGCACTGACCATAATTTAGTCCTCGCCAATACTTGGTTCAAACACCACAAACGACGGCTGTATACGTGGACGAGACCTGGAGACACTGGAAGGTATCAAATAGACTTCATTATGATTAGGCAGAGATTCAGAAACCAGGTGTTGGATTGCAAAACTTTCCCAGGAGCAGACGTGGACTCTCACCACAACTTGTTGGTCATGAAATGCCATCTGAAATTGAAGAAATTGAAGAAAGGAAAGAATGCAAAAAGATGGGATCTAGACAAGTTGAAAGAAAAGAGTGTGATGGATTGTTTCAAGGAACATGTTGCACAAGGACTAAATGAAAAGGCCGAAGGAAACACAGTAGAGGAAGAGTGGAGAGTCATGAAAAATGAAGTCAGTAGGGCTGCTGAAGAAATGTTAGGAAGGAAGAAAAGATCAACTAAGAATCAGTGGATAACTCAGGAGGTACTAGACCTGATTGATGAACGACGAAAATACAAGAATGCTAGAAATGAAGAGGGCAGAAAAGAATACAGGCGATTAAAGAATGAAGTGGATAGAAAGTGCAAGGTAGCTAAGGAAGAATGGCTGAAGGAGAAGTGCAAGGATGTCGAAGGCTGTATGGTCCTGGGAAAGGTAGATGCTGCATACAGGAAAATCAAGGAAACCTTTGGAGAAAGGAAATCTAGGTGCATGAATATTAAGAGCTCAGATGGAAAGCCACTTCTAGGGAAAGAAGACAAAGCAGAAAGATGACAGGAGCATATCCAACAGTTGTATCAAGGTAACGATGTAGATAATTTCGTTTTGGAACATGAAGAGGCTGTTGATGCTGATGAAATGGGAGACCCAATTTTGAGGTCAGAGTTTGAAAGAGCTGTGAGTGAGCTAAATAGGAACAAGGCACCTGGAATTGATGATATTCCCTCTGAATTACTGACTGCCTTAGGAGAAACCAGCATGGTAAGGTTATTTCATTTAGTGTGCAAGATGTATGAGACAGGAGAAGTCCCATCCGATTTTCAGCAGAATGTTGTTATACCTATTCCCAAGAACGCCGGTGCTGACAGGTGTGAAAACTACCGCACTATTAGTTTAGTATCTCATGCCTGCAAAATTTTAACACGTATTATTTACAGAAGAATGGAAAAACAAGTTGAAGCTGAGTTGGGGGAAGATCAATTTGGCTTCAGAAGAAATGTAGGAACACGTGAAGCAATCCTGACTTTGCGTCTGATCTTAGAGGATCGAATCAAGAAGGACAAGCCCACGTACATGGCATTCGTAGATCTAGAAAAGGCATTCGATAATGTTGATTGGACCAGGCTATTTATGATTCTGAAGATGATAGGGATCAGATACCGAGAGCGAAGAATTATCTACAACCTGTATAAAAATCAGTCTGCAGTGATAAGAATCGAGGGCTTTGAAAAAGAAGCAGCAATCCAGAAAGGAGTGAGGCAAGGCTGCAGTTTGTCCCCTCTCCGTTTCAATGTTTACATAGAACAGGCAGTAAAGGAAATCAAAGAGAAATTTGGAAAGGGAATCACAGTCCAAGGAGAGGAAATCAAAACCTTGAGATTTGCCGATGATATTGTTATTTTATCTGAGACTGCAGAAGATCTCGAGAAGTTGCTGAATGGTATGGATGAAGTCTTAGGTAAGGAGTACAAGATGAAAATAAATAAGTCCAAAACAAAAGTAATGGAGTGCAGTCGAACGAAGGCAGGTGATGTAGGGAATATTAGATTAGGAAACGAAGTCTTAAAGGAAGTAGATGAATATTGTTATTTGGGTAGTAAAATAACCAACGATGGCAGAAGTAAGGAGGACATAAAATGCAGACTAGCACAAGCAAGGAAGAGCTTTCTTAAGAAAAGAAATTTGCTCACTTCAAACATTGATATCGGAATTAGAAAGATGTTTTTGAAGACTTTTGTGTGGAGCGTGGCATTGTATGGAAGTGAAACATGGACGATAACTAGCTCAGAAAGAAAGAGAATAGAAGCTTTTGAAATGTGGTGTTACAGAAGAATGCTGAAGGTGAGATGGATAGATCGAATCACGAATGAAGAGATACTGAATCGAATTGGTGAGAGGAGATCGATTTGGCTAAATTTGACGAGAAGAAGAGATAGAATGATAGGACACATCTTAAGACACCCAGGACTTGTTCAGTTGGTTTTTGAAGGAAGTGTAGGTGGCAAGAACGGTAGGGATAGACCAAGGTATGAATATGACAAACAGATTAGAGCAGATGTAGGATGCAATAGCTACGTAGAAATGAAAAGGTTAGCACAGGATAGGGTGGCATGGAGAGCTGCATCAAACCAGTCTATGGACTGATGACTCAAACAACAACAACATTTGATGACTGTACAATATAACTACAAATACAACTTTATACACCAATCAACTCACTGACACTGTAAGGAATCATATTGTCATTAAAAAGAAAACACTACTCGATGGGAAGGGGACACAACTTCACTACTGGTCTCTTGAAATTTCCATGAGCAGTTTTTATGGTGACTGCTCGCACAAGTCCATCGAGACCTGGGTGAAGTTCCTCAACCACACCTAGTCTCCACTGAAGCGGGGGTAAATTGTCCTCCTTGATAACCACCACTGCTCCAAGTTGTATACAAGGTTGCTGGGAGGCCCACTTTGGCCTGTTTTGTAGTTGGGTTAAGTATTCCTTATGCCATCTGGTCCAAAAGTGTTGCACCATTTGCTGCAACCGTTTCCATGCTGAAAGTTTATTGCTGGGTACAAGTGTCAGATTGGATTCAGGAATGGAATTCAAACTGTTACCAGTAAGAAAATGACCTGGAGTCAAGGGTTGAGGGTCAGTCGGATCTGAGGATAGGACTGTAAGTGGACGAGAATTTAAACAGGCTTCAATTTGTGTGAGAACAGTACTAAGCTCTTCAAATGTTAATGATGAGTTTCCAACAACTCGATGCAAATGATATTTAACTGACTTGATGCCAGCTTCCCATAATCCTCCAAAATGGGGTGAACGAGGTGGAATGTAATGCCAGTTGATACCCTTGTATGCCAGATTCCTTACAACTTCCTCTTGATGCTGCGGTGATGCTATGAATTGGTGAAGATCTTTTAATTCTCTATCGGCTCCAATAAACGTAGTAGCATTGTCACTGTAGATATCTGCGGGCTTTCCTCTTCTGGCTATGAAACGGCGAAGTGCGGCTAAGAAGGCATCTGTAGTAAGACTGCTGACTACTTCCAAATGTACAGCCTTTGTCGTGAAGCAAACAAATAGTGCGATGTATGCCTTGATACGGACATTGCTCCTCTTGTTAATTGGGCGAAGTAGAATAGGACCTCTATAATCAATGCCGCAAACACTGAATGGACGTGCTGGTTGAACTCTATGCTCAGGATAGTCAGCCATGAGTTGATGACTAGTTACGCCTTTCAATTTGTAACATGTTACGCATTTGTGCACTTGCTGTCTGGCTACATTTCTGCCATTCAGAATCCAATAACGTTGACGAAGGGTTGCTAACAACAATTCTGGTCCTGCATGAGCTTGTTGTAAGTGTTCATGTTTGACAATTAGAGTCGTCAGGTGATGTTTTGATGGTAACAGTATTGGATGTTTGGATGAAAACGGAATCGATGCATTCTTCAACCTGCCTCCGACCCTTAGAATATTGTTGTGTAAGAAGGGACATAGGTTCTTTGTCTGGCTCTTCTTAGAGACTACGCCTCCGTTTTTCAGGTCTCCAATCTCTTCTGAGAAGGCTGCATTTTGTGCAATACGAATGCAGACTTCTAATGAATGTTCCAATTCTTCAACATTTAAAGGTCCAATTTTCTTGTCCCTGGCATGCTTAGTGTTATGAAAAAATCTGTAACAATAAGCTATTACTCGTCGCAGTCTTATTAATGAAGGGAATTTCTCAATAATAGTTTCAGCTTGTGTCACTACTAATAGTGTGGATGATTGTCGCTGCTCTGCTATGGCGAGCGAATCCTCAACATTGTTGTTCTGCGGCCAATTTAACTCAGAAGTGGATAACTAGGCGGGTCCTGACCACCAAATGGTTGAGTTTTGCAGATCTGCTGGTCTGACGCCTCGAGAAATCAAGTCCACTGGATTATCTTGTGATGGTACATGATGCCAGTCACTATGGTTCGTTGATTGTTGAATATGAGCTACCCTATTTGCTACAAAGGTCTTCCAACGTGATGCTGGTGATGCTAACCATGACAGTACGATAGTGGAGTCTGTCCATAAATGTTTCATTAATGGCCAAGTTTAAGACTGGCATGGTTTTGTGTACCAACTGAGCTAATAATGCTGCACCGAGAAGTTCTAGACGAGGAAGAGTGACTCGTTTAACCGGAGCTACGCGCGATTTAGAGCATAGCAGTTTGACTGATACTTCACCCTCCTGATTCACTGACCGAAGGTAGATGCATGCGCCATAAGCTCGCTCGGAAGCGTCTGAAAATCCATGAACTTGAATATTTGCCAAGTCACCCTCAATTAATACGTGGCGTTCTACTTGTATATTGTCAATGTGTGCTAGCTGCATTTGTAATTTTGCCCAGTCTGATGCTAATGGATCTGGCAGTGGGTCGTCCCAGTGAAGTTGATGTAACCATAAGTCCTGCAAAAATATCTTGTATAGTATCACTAATGGGCTGATCAATCCTAATATCCTAATGGGTCAAATATAGATGCTACAACTGACGTAGTGGTGCGTTTGGTAATGTTACTGTTCCCTGGAATGTGTTTGATTCTGTTTGCCACTAAGAATTTGTCTGACGTAGGATGCCATGATAATCCTAAAGCTTGTATGGTGTCATCATTATCAAACTGGAAAGGTAAGTTAATTTCTCTGTCTTCAGGTGGAACAGCGCCAAGTATAGCTTGATGATTTGAGCACCATTTCCTGATGGGAAAACCACCTTTATTGAGTAAGGCTATGAGTTCACTTTGCAATTTTAATGCTTCAGCGATGTTGGACGCACCACACAGGGCATCGTCAACATAAAAATCCCTTTGTAAAACCGTTGATGCCAGTGGAAATGAAGTTGCTTCATCTTCTGCCAATTGTTTGAGGCACTGTGTTGCCAAATATGGAGCTGAAGCTGTACCATACGTGACAGTCAATAGTTCGTAAGTCTTGATAGCTGTTTGTGGCGATTCCCTCCAAATAATTCTTTGCAACTGCGTGTCATTTTCATGAACCCGAACTTGTCTGTACATTTTCGTGATGTCTCCCGTAAATGCAATGTTGTGTGTCCTGAATCTCAACACAATGGAATAAAGGTCTTGTTGTATAGTAGGCCCTACTAACAATGTATCATTAAGCGACACTCCAGTAGTAGTTTTGGCTGATGCGTCAAAAACTACTCTGACTGATGTAGTTGTGCTTTGTTTAAATACTGCGTCGTGTGGCAAGTAATAATGTTCATAATCATTTGTTGCATGTAGGCCTACCTCCCTCATGTAAGATAACTGTTCATACTCGGACATGAAGTTCGCATACTGTTCATGCAATACTGGATTTTTCTTGAATTTTGCTTCCAGTTGTTGAAATCGTTGTGTTGCCATATCACGAGAATTGCCCAAGGGTGATCGAGTTTCCTTACGAGGTAACCTGACAACGAATCTTCCTTCAGGAGTGCGTGTGGTGTTTTCCTTGAAGTGCTGTAAACACTGTTGTTCATCCTGAGTTTTAGGTTTAGTGTGCAATTCTTCTATTTCCCAAAATTTACGAAGTTGCGTGTCGAGTTGATCTTCCTTTTTGACAAAGAGAGAAGTGACTGTGTTGCATGCAGGATGGCTGTTTGACTGAGGGCATTTACCAGAAATTATCCAACCCAGATGAGTGTCCTGCAATACCGGGTAATCACCTGCACGTTTTTTCCCATCTGTCTTTAAAATGTTAAAGAACATCTCTGCACCAGTGATTAAATCTACCTTGCCTGGACTGCAGAATTTAGGATCTGCTAGTGTGATGTCATTAGGTAGGTTCCACGATTTGTAGTCTAACTCCATGGAAGGCATTTCTCCTGTGTTAAAATCTGATGTTGTGGACTGGAGGTGAATATCCACACTGTGTTTCAGAGTTGATGAAGAATTGTTAATGCCTACAATAGAAGTGGTGTCTTCTTTACATTTTAAATTTAGTCTGCTGACAGTGTCTGTAGTAATGAGATGAGTCTGACTGCCGCTGTCCAAGAGTCCTCGAACCTTGCGAAATTTACCACTGTGATCCTTGATTTTGACAATAACTGTGGATAACAACACATATGGTTTGTTTCGAGTACATGGATGTTCATTCTTGGTGGTTGTGTGAACGCTGGCAAATACCACCTTGTTGTTAGAAGTAGTTTCGTTAGTTGTACTAGACTTGTGATTTTCAAGATGTAGTAATGTGTTGCGGGCCTTGTTGCATTTGCGACAGTGACTGGATGTACACTCTGACGTTTTATGTGATGCTCTAAGACAGTTTAAACGGAGTTTGTTGTCACGAGCATATTGAATGCGATTTGACACTGTTAACTTGAGAAATGCTTCACATGCAAAAAGTCCTGGTGTATGACCTTGTTTACAATAAGAGCACTGATTTGTTAATGCATGCAACATGTGTATAGGACGACGGTTTTTTCTTGTGTGAGCTTTCTTTACTACCACGCACCTTGACTTGACTGACAGATGTTTGCATGCTTTCAAGGACTTGGCAGCGATGTTCAATGTAAGATGTTAATTGTTTGAGGGAGGAATTTTTGTTGGCGTTTGCTTCTAGTTCCCAGCCCCTCCTGGTTTCATAATCAAGATGATCAACAATATGTTGTGATAATATTACTTCTTCGAGAGGAGTATCTAATTTCAATGCTTTTAGTGCTTGTAAGTTGCTTGAGAATGTGCCGATGAACTGCCTGAGGTCTTCAGCGGTTTCATTCTTCACTGTTGCAATGTTTAAGATTTCTCTAACATGCTTTGCTGCTATTAGCCTCTTGTTTTGAAACCGATCACATAATAGGTTCCAAGCTACCGTATAGTTTGTTTCAGTAGTTGGAAGATTCTGAATTAATGCTTTAGCTGAACCTTGAACTGCTCCTAGTAAGTAGTGAAATTTCTGAATGGTTGCTAGACTGGAATTTTCATGCACCAATAGTTTGAAATTATCTCCAAACGACATCCAATCTTCACAGTTACCACTAAACATGGGTAGATTAATCGCGGGTAATTTGATGTTGATATTTTCATGCAACGAATTGGAAGTGTTACTTCTGGTACTACCGGCATTTTCGTGTTGGTCTGGCGACAATAATACCTGCATTTTTGCCTTCAAACTGTACACAATGTCATCTACTTCATCTCTATCTACCCCATGATCTCGTTTACTATCCTCCACCTCAAGCTGCGATTGAACTAAATCGTATTTGCTTTCTAAGTCAATAAGTGCATCATATCTAACCCTAATGTCTGCTAGGTTTTGAGTAGTGTCGTACGTTTTGACGAAAGTTATGATTTTTGTGATTCTACCTTTCAGATAACCCCGTTGCTTGATCAGCTTTGCGATTTCGTTCTCGTCCATCGTAAAGCACTGGCTCACACAAATGTAAATAATGCAAGGAAAAGGTAATTAAAGGGAATCCGACCTTGTAAACTGAAGAGTCCCACGTTGCATTGTATGTTTCCAATCCTGCGGATATTTCACACGCGTTTCACTTTTACCGTGTAATATCGGGCCCGGAGGACCAAAATGTTGGATGAAGAATTGAATGCTGTAGCACACATGTTGTATTACTAAACAGCGATGATTACTCTGGTAGTGGACTGTAGTTTGGTTAAGCACGTGATAAGACCATAGGGCCGAGTCATGTATCAATATTACACGTAAATAAAACTTTTATTACAATTAAACATGATTAACAAACTGCATAGAAATTATTTACACATTAACAATAAACTGAAATGCTTGGATGGCTATTGATTAAGTTGGAGGCCATGTGGCCGCGAATGCCTCTCTAGTCGACATGTTGTCTTGTTCGAGTCTGTCTCGTTTTCTTGCCGGAAACCAGATGCATTCTGGACACTCAATAGAGACGCGGACAAGAGCGCGCTCTGTATAAATTTTCTAAGAGGACGGAACAATTATTTTTCCTTCCATACATTTCTGAATAATATTCTCCAGATGAATGTTAAACACTTCCAATTGTGCTTTCCTCTGTCATCTAATTCTCAGTCTGTACTCGTATGTTAGGTTGTAGGTATAGATTAGCCTTCTTTCCCTCCAGTCAACTCCATTCTTCATTAGAATGTCCATAATTTATTCCACTGTACTTTGTCAAACGTTTTCTCCAGGTCAATGGAGACAGTATACATTTCTCTTTCTCTTTCAATGTATCTCACCTGTAGTTCTTAACAGTCCAATTGCATCTCTTGTTCCTTTCCCTGTTCTAAATCCACACTGTTCCTCTGCAATACATTTGTCCATTCTACTTTAGAGTCTTCTATTTATCACCCTACGTAAAACAGTTGCTGCATGAGAAATCAAACTGGTGGTTCTAAAATCCTCATATTTATTGACGTTCAATAATAATAATAATAATAATAATAATAATAATAATAATCTGCTATAAATTCCTATAGATTTTAAGATACACTGAGAGTTTAGTACTGCAGTAGGTCTTGAACGAGCCGGAAACCAACTTGTCCCATTTAAAAAAAACCTTAAATGCCACCAAACTTCACTGGTTACGAACCAGCTACCTTATAAACGGATTTATGAATCAATACAGGCAAATGATTAGCCCAGGGATAACTCATTTCGTATCTTATTAAAAACGACCGAAAAATAAATGGCAATCATCGGGAAAAATAAGTGTTGCAAAATTTTTTTTTTTGCTAGTGGCTTTACGTCGCGCCGACACAGATAGGTCTTACGGCGACGATGGGATAGGAAAGGCCTAGGAGTTGGAAGGAAGCGGCCGTGGCCTTAATTAAGGAACAGCCCCAGCATTTGCCTGGTGTGAAAATGGGAAACCACGGAAAACCATTTGCAGGGCTGCCGATAGTGGGATTCGAACCTACTATCTCCCGGATGCAAGCTCACAGCCGCGCGCCTCTACGCGCACGGCCAACTCGCCCGGTGTTGCAAAAATAATGTGTTATTCGTAGCATCGTAGACCTTAAATGTTCATCTAAAAATAAACTGTGAGTACTCTTTCCTCCATGGTGACGATGTCGGAAACAGAAGATCAATATTTATTACTCATGAACTAAATTTCATTCCAAAAGGTAAAATATTTGCTATTTGTGAAATGTCTTTTCGAATGTGCACAGAATAGGAATGGCTTTTATTTTATTTGATCCTTATTTTATATACATGTTCGTCAATATTTGGTTTGAAAATATGTCTTGTCTTATGGGGGAGCGATAACCGAGTGATATAGTAAATTGACTTTCAGTAAGGCGGCCATGTGTTGAATAACGGCTGACGTATAGGAATTTTTGAAATGAATAAACCTGCTCCTGTAATTCGTATTCCACGTAAAACTGGATGTCATGTGGTTATGATCAAATGTCGATTAAAATTAAGAAGCTTGCTCCTTTGGTATTTATTTTAAACTGGTTATTGCTGTATAAACAAAACAAAACCCCAAGACGCAACAGCCCCAAAGGGCCATGGCCTACCAAGCGGCCGCTGCTCAGCCAGAAGCTCTGCAGATTACGAAGTGTCATGTGGTCAGCACGACGCATCCTCTCGGCTGTTATTCTTGGTTGTCTAGACCGGGACCAGTATCTCACCGTCAGATAGCTCCTCATTTGTAACCACGTAGGCTGAATGGACTCCGAACTAGCCCTCAGATACAGGTACAAGTCTTTGACTTGGCCGGGAATCGAACACAAGAACCCTAAGTAAGAGGCAGGCACGCTACCCCTACATCCAGGGCCGGCGGTTGTTACTGTATACTATTCAAAATTCTAAAAATATACAGTATTTTCGTGATAAATATCTGTTCCGTAACATGTCATTATATTTATTTATTCATAAATTCGTAATTACATTAAGTGGTTCATATTCTGCCACGATTGCAACTGTCGTTCACTTATCATTCCATTTTCATTAAATCCTCATTGATGGCAATATTTTCCAAAATACGAAGCAGGGAAGTTTAAAAGTTGTGAAATTAGATATGTTAAAAAATCTAGGAAAATAAGTGCATTGTATTAGACACTGGGTCTGGACGAGTTAAAATGCGTGAACTTAATCTCAAGACTTAAGGATATTGTCCTTTTAAAAACACCAGATACAGCCCTGAAGTTACGTAGATAGAAATTAATCTTAGTTACTACAGACTTGCTTTCCCATTGCTTGAGTTAAGCGCAATTGAACCTGCACCGCATTAAGCTTTGGGAGATTGTTACTTGTTTGCTAAACAGTTCCAAACTCTACATACATTATTACTGGGTCTTGAATAGCTTACGGGAGCTGAATTAAACTGCAGTTTGTAATGAAACTGTCAGAAACAAGTACTGCGTTTGTTGCCAATGAAGTTCTATTTCTTTGAACACCGGAGGTTTGACACAAGTTCAGTGGCGGCACAAAACGAGTACAGCAGTCTGAACAGAAACCACTCATAAAACTCAAACTTTGAGACCTCAAACCGTTTAAATGGACATAAGAAAACGAACACGTCACTGGCTTCTCACCGCAGCGGATGCGATTAGAATTTCTCCCGTTTCACATAGGATGAAATGTTACAGATCTGCAACTCGGTTTTCATGAAAACGTGAGGTTTCCATAGCTGTGAAATGGCGTTCACCACCATCCTGACCACTACCACCGCCGTCCGAGGCGAAAGGTTACACAATCTATCCCTGTTATTACCAAGTTTACAAGTAGTGGAAACTTTCACTTCTCCAAATTTCCTCATGACATGCATGGGATGATTTTGATGTTTTTATGTTGTTAAATGATTGAGTTCACTAATTAGTATGAACTTTGTGCAATTATAATTCCTTTACAGTCACAGTTCATCAGGTCGTATGCCTTAACTCCCGCGCGTGGAAAAGGATAGTTAGCAGTTTACTTTGTTAATGACTGCTTCAGTTAGGGTATTAAATCATGTTTGTTACTTGGCATCGGAAATTGGGAGGTTGCAGCGTCTGATGTGTCGACGTTTTGCACATGTGGGCCCACAATATTTGGATAAAGATACGAGTCCAGTGAATGAAATCGTAGAAAAGAAGAAAAAAATTGGTGAAGAAATAACTTCCACGCTCTAAAACAGAGAGGAACATCGGTAGCTTTTATGGGCCAGAATTCTGGTGTTCTTGATAACGCAGTCTGTTGGTATTTAAGGGAGCATGTTTCAGTAGATTAACGGGCACGTTGAGCATACATTTTTCAGGGCTGGACTGGAATTCAGCAAGTATTGTTCATTATGAATTTAGAATCGAATTCGAGCTATGTAGTGACACTAATAATGTACATGGAGCGTTGACTTCTGCAGATTAGTGGCGTGATGTACAAATTTCCCGCGTGTTGCCGTTTCGAAACACATAGTCGAGGAGAGGATGAAGTTCTTTCGAGTATTTTACGGAGAAGTACTATTATTTTCCAAATAAAAATTCGAATATATATAATTATACGAAGAATAATAGAATCGGAAGAATATTAATAAGAAATACGGAAAAATCACCTGCAAGGAATACATTTGAAGATCCTCCATAAGTTCCGGTGCACATTGTAAAACGTCAATTAAGTTAGTCGATGGGTTTCTTTTCCTAGCTTCATATTACATTATTTTTCTGTTTTTTACATGCACCACTTAATGAGAATTTATTCTCAATTTTCCAAAACGTGCTAGAGGAACAATGGATGCAACATGAGTTTTACTTCATAATGAGTGCATAGAATATGAAAACTATCCAAATTCTTGATACCATCTTTGGTCCAGGTGTTTTTCTCATTTGGAAAAAGTAAACACGGCCAGAAAAATACCACCGAAATGGATTTATGTAGATCCGACGATCAGATTTGAAACGACCAAAACAACCCACCAGGCGAGTTGGCCATGCGGTTAGGAGCGCGCGGCTGTGAGCTTGCATCCGGAAGATAGTGGGTTCGAATATCACTGTCGGCAGCCCTGAAAATGGTTTTCCGTGGTTTTCCATTTTCACACAAGGCAAATGCTGGGGCTGTACCTTAATTAAGGTCACGTCCGCTTATTTCCAGTTCCTAGACTTTCCCTGTCCCAACGTCACCATAAGACCTATCCCACTAGCAAAAAAATAAAAAAATAAAAAAATAAAAAATCCAAGAGCTGGAATGGTTGGCGCTAGAGGAACTATCCCTGTCTTCTTCGTCAAGTACTGCAAACCATTTAACAGCAGTCAGACATTACAAAAAGAATTTACAGCGACTGCCTTGAAAAGGCAAATCATGAAGATTTTTCATGAAACCAACCATTATGAAATCAACTCCTTATAATTATTTTAAAATATTTTTTACTGTAGATATGGTCCTCGGGAGCAATATCCGGTTGGCGAAAGTCAAAATAGGTAGAAAATGATAACTTGGCACTACCGCACAGTCACAGCGGTTCTGTATGCCATGATACGTTAAAACATCTTTCGAAATGTTCATATGATTTAATCTTAAAGTCTTTTAATTCAGAAGTTGGTCTGCCATTGGAAAAATTACCTTTTTCACAAAATGTACGTGATTCTAAGGAACTGTTTAGACGGCGCTCTATAACACAGTCACTATCTTCAGAGAATTCTTCAGTCAATTACAAGGCCATGCGTTGAGAGTGTAGGGAAGGGAAGAACAACACAGTTTGTTTTTATGTATAACTGGCAAAAAATGCACGACACTCTCACCATGGCAATGAAGATCACTGATACCCAGCCTGGGCGAGCTTTCCGTTGAAGCGCTGCAGGTAACATGTGGTGTAAATCGTAAACATTGCAGACGTTTTTTTGTATGTAGCATGTATCAGTTCAATTATTCAGAGCTAGGTAGCAGACATATCTTTTCTGACATGTGGGGCGGGAATCCAGTGGATTTAGATTGATGGAATATAATAAGGAATATACGGTACCTAACTTTTTTATTTTTCCCTCTGACGCCGGCGGCCACACTGGCAACATAGACGCTACGCCCCTCTTCCAAATCGCTGTTCTGACTAGCTCAGACAGTAGACTACTTGACATTCTGAGCAAACGTTAGAGGGTTCGATCCCTGTTCAATCCGTTGTTATTCGAAGGTGCTCATATACTCCAGCATCGTGTCGATAGATTCATCGGTGTGTAAACGAATTCTTGCGGGAGGGAACTTCGTCACGTCAGATTCCCCGAAGATCATTAGTAGTTGGTGACACGTAAACCAAGAATAACGTTATAATCATACATTTCGGTATCCGTGGATCTCATCAGACTGATGTTGAGTACGGTATCTTCTATTATTTCAAACAGAGTTTGTTTATTTGGTCGTGTCGAGTACATATCGTCGTTGCGTCACTGAAGACTGCGATGTGAAATATTTCAACTTAGAAATTTGGCCGGTAAAGCTTTGTCATTTAATGTTCAATATTGTGAAAGGATGAGCCCCATGGCACAGGCGGCAGCACCCCGGCCTCTCACCGCTAGGTTACGTGGGTTCAAATCCCGGTCACTGCATGGGAGATTTTGTGTTCGAGAAAGTGGAGGCGGGAGAGGATATTCTCCTGGTACTCTGGTCTTCCCTCTCATCTTTCATTCCAAGAACACACACCATTGTCATTTCGTTTCACCTGTAGGTCATTAATCATTGCCCCAGAGGATTGCGACGGGCTTCGGCAGCCGGCATAACTCCTATCCTCGCCGCTAGGGGGTCTTCATTAATTCCATTCATGACCCGGTCGGGTGACAGGAAACAGACTGTGGATAATTATATGACTGTGTAAGTTCATCGCCCTCTAGTATACATCAGCCTCCCCACTTTAAGAATACATGCGAACATCAAGAAGTACTCACTTTCTCCACCGGAGCGCTGCAAGCATGGCCAGTCAGTTCCCCACAGCTGTTAGGCCTATATTCTGATTATTTTCCTGTTGATCGGCTCACTGCTTAAGTATTTCACCCTCTCAAAACGTTCAGTCATTTCATCTCCAACGTTTTTTTTGAAATACTCGGGATAAGAGTTTTGCAGATTACCTCACCTAATTTCTCAGCATGATTAGAACTGTCATTTTAGTCGCACTTTAAAACCTCCGAATTCTTCAAAACTAGCAGAACTACGGTAGTTAGTCGTACAAGCTCCTGTGTTAATAAATTTTGCAGCTTCACACACGAAATCATTAACAATATTTATAATCCACACCAATCGTTCTGATGGATAGAAGAAGGCATTACACCGATCTTCCTTAAAAATTATGTCCATTACTGGAGAACTGCATTTTTCTTGTTGAATTAGGCTACGGCATGATTCACAAGTTACTTCTTTTCTTATTTCCTTCACAACGAAACCACTGAGGAAAGCAAGCGATGCAAGTTTAATAGACACTACCTCTAGACCTGTAAAAGAAATAAGGGTATTAAGTTCACTACATAATAACAGTATGGTTATTACTTAGAATACTGTTATCTAATAGCCAACAGTAAATAAATTTTGTAAAAGTGAGTATATACGTACAATGCTTGTGAAGATTTTGCAGGATTTCTGTCACTGTTCCTGGAATGTTAGGGATCACTTCCGATGGGACTGATTGAGATGACTTGACACAGCTTATAACATTCATCTCACGAGTATTTTGATGTCGCCGTTTCAAAGGAATTCCTATCTTCAAAATTTTGTTGAGGGCAAGTACTACAGCCCTTGAATTCAGCATTCTACAACTCCTGATTAGTTTTATTCAGTTCGTTTACAAGACGTGAAAGTTTATCCCGCGCTCCCCACAGTTTTAGTCGCAATTTATTTGTTTCTATTTTCTATTTTGAGTAGCTTCTCGTCTAAAATGTCGCACTGGACATCAACGGAACTATGAAAGTCATGATTTGCGGGACACCCGTGCAGTAAAACACCTGTAGTATTACTTTCGTCACTTACCTTTGGCAATTACTGAATGTTTTATAATAGGTCTACGTTCTTCTTTGATCTGTTGGACTTTGTACGATGGATAAGAAGGGAAAACAGAGGGAACAGCAGCATCCTGCAGTTTCTTAATTTTCAATCCAGGTCGATAGTCAGACTCACGAAAGGAGCCTCCGTGGCTCAGACGGCAGCGCGTCGGCCTCTCGCCGCTGGATACCGTGGTTCAAATCCCGGTCACTCCATGTGAGATTTGTGCTGGACAACGCGGAGGCAGGACAGGTTTTTCTCCGGGTACTCCGGTTTTCCCTGTCAACTTTCATTCCAACAACACTCTCCATTCTCATTTCATAGTATCTATCAGTCATTAATAAATCACTTTGGGAGTGGCGACCCCATCGTACTAATAGCCCCTATATCTGCTTCATTCATTCCATCCCTGACCCGGCCATTGTCAGTCAGACTCACGAAAATGAACGCTACATACCACAGAAGATCTGAAGTCTGCTCTTGATATAACGTTAAGCCATTGTTGTCTGAGGTCAGTTCTGTTGGGAAATTCGTGAAATGATACTCCTTTCACTTTACTACTCTGGCTTGTGCAGCAAGGCACGCAGCAATACACCATTGCTATTGATAGAGAGAACTCTACAATAGAACATTAATATGCCAAGTTAATGTAGCCTATGGCAAGATCGTAAGCAATAACTAATTAAAGCAAATATGTTAATATAGCCTTCAGTGAAGTAAGAAATTAGATTAAAAGGGTATGAGAAACTCGAACAGTGCGCGAGATTTAAGCATGCCCTGTAATTACTTCTTTTAATAAATTACTACCACATACCTTCTTATGATGAAATAAATAGTCTGTACTTCCACTAATATCACAACTCAACTCAACTCAATCTCAGTAAACTACATAAAGAAACGACACTCGATACATTGTTTACTCCCTCTTTCTTGTTGTTCCTAACGTGCCTTCGGCGCGGGTCTCGTTCACGCTTCTAGCGCCACAGCGGCCAAAGTAGTCCTTACGTGATGTTCGCAAAGAAGCACGCAAGCCGAGCGAAGTGGGAAGGCTGAGAGGTATACTAGTGGGCGATGGTAAGGTAGACCAAACATTCTCGTTCCCATGACATATGTTCTGCGGGTCAGTATTTCTTCAGTGTTGGTTTTATACAGCTGTTTCCGCAGGCGCAACGACGGTTATACTTTGCGTCTAAGAGATATTACTGTAAGTAGAGTAAAAAAATCAAACGGACACCAGTAACTTATAGTACAGATCCCAAGCCAATGGAATTTAATCGGAAAGGCCAACACAACTCAGAGGTAGAGCATCGGACGGATAATCTGATGGTTTTGGGATCGGTTCCTAGTGGAGTGTGGCTGGCCTATTTTTTTATTTTAAACGTTTACTGAATTTGAAGTTTGATGTAGTTATGAATGCTAACTATTCAGTCAGGTAACCTTATTTAAATATTTAGTTTCACTTTGTGACATCTTTCAACAATAGACTGATGTGCGTCCTGGAATCCCACTGCGTGGCCATTGTTGATTTTATGACAGCCGTAACTGGAGCAGGTATCTATTGGTTAAACTGGGTTCCAAAACACAAGGAGTAGGCCTAATATGAAATATAGAAGCCAGTAATGAAATAAAAATCTCGGTAATACCGAAATGAACGAGCTTTGTATAAATCTGAAAAAAAAAAAGCATTTAAGGTGTAACATTTTCCTTACCGGCATGTGTTTAATGTAGTTTCAAATTGTGTTGACTGACGAGATGTAATGTTTTTGTTTCAGGTAAGTTACAAGTCGCAGAGCAATGCGATGATAAACTAAAAGTGTGAGTACCCATACTTTTTATTAGAACAACCTCTGTTTCTTCATTGAAATATACATTTGACATGGTTACGTATTTGTTTGATTCCTTATCACTCCAGAAAGAAGCAGTAATAATAATAATAAATGAACATGGTGGGGTGAATTTTCTCGCATTATGCCTATATTTATAATGGTACCAACAAACGGATTGTGCACGATGAGGTGATTTGGATGTGGTCATTAATGATAGTCTATGTAAGTAGTTATTTCAGAAATCTGCTTTTCCAGACGCAAAAGTCTGTCATCTTGAGATGGTGGAGTGGCAGTTTCAGTAGTGAATACGAACTGAGTAGGTGCTGTCATTTCTAAGACATTGCTAGCCATGGAGGCGATTGCATCGAGACCAACATCATGACTAACAGCCAAAATATATCACACACCCGTGGTTAGTCTCTGTAAAAATAAAATACACTGACTGACAGAGCAAATGAAACACCAAGGAGTGGTCAGAACTTTATGCCAATTGCAGGGTAGACTGACGTCACTGAGGTATGCTCATGATGTGAAATGCGCCGCTGTGCTGCGCACGTAGCGAACGATAAATGGGACATGACGTTGGCGAATGGCCCACTTCGTACCGTAATTTCTCAGCCGACAGTGATTGTAGAACGTGTTGTCGTGTGCCACAGGACACGTGTATAGCTAAGAATGCCAGGCCGCCGTCAACGGAGGCATTTCCAGCAGACAGACGACTTTACGAGGGGTATGGTGATCGGGCTGAGAAGGGCAGGTTGGTCGCTTCGTCAAATCGCAGCCGATACTCATAGGGATGTGTCCACGGTGCAGCGCCTGTGGCGAAGATGGTTGGCGCAGGGACATGTGGCACGTGCGAGGGGTCCAGGCGCAGCTCGAGTGACGTCAGCACGCGAGGATCGGCGCATCCGCCGCCAAGCGGTGGCAGCCCCGCACGCCACGTCAACCGCCATTCTTCAGCATGTGCAAGACACCCTGGCTGTTCCAATATCGACCAGAACAATTTCCTGTCGATTGGTTGAAGGAGGCCTGCACTCCCGGCATCCGCTCAGAAGACTACCATTGACTCCACAGCATAGACGTGCACGCCTGGCATGGTGCCGGGCTGCCGGGCTAGAGCGACTTGGATGAGGGAATGGCGGAACGTCGTGTTCTCCGATGAGTCACGCTTCTGTTCTGTCAGTGATAGTCACCGCAGACGAGTGTGGCGTCGGCGTGGAGAAAGGTCAAATCCGGCAGTAACTGTGGAGCGCCCTACCACTAGACAACGCGGCATCATGGTTTGGGGCGCTATTGCGTATGATTCCACGTCACCTCTAGTGCGTATTCAAGGCACGTTAAATGCCCACCGCTACGTGCAGCATGTGCTGCGGCCGGTGGCACTCCCGTACCTTCAGGGGCTGCCCAATGCTCTGTTTCAGCAGGATAATGCCCGCCCACACACTGCTCGCATCTCCCAACAGGCTCTACGAGGTGTACAGATGCTTCCGTGGCCAGCGTACTCTCCGGATCTCTCACCAATCGAACACGTGTGGGATCTCATTGGACGCCGTTTGCAAACTCTGCCCCAGCCTCGTACGGACGACCAACTGTGGCAAATGGTTGACAGAGAATGGAGAACCATCCCTCAGGACACCATCCGCACTCTTATTGACTCTGTACCTCGACGTGTTTCTGCGTGCATCGCCGCTCGCGGTGGTCCTACATCCTACTGAGTCGATGCCGTGCGCATTGTGTAACCTGCATATCGGTTTGAAATAAACATCAATTATTCATCCGTGCCGTCTCTGTTTTTCCCCAACTTTCATCCCTTTCGAACCACTCCTCCTTGGTGTTGCATTGTCACTGTCAGTCAGTGTACTTAAGAAGTCATCTGTTACTTATGACCTCGCAAGGGCACGTATCTCTCTTAGGAATGTGGACGGACTTATGTGCCCCAATTCTACCTCAATGAGTAGCTTTCCTGGCCCTACAGGACTAAGATGATTCGAATTCGGCGATGAGATGTGATTTTTAAATCTTTGTATGGAGTAGGTGATTCAGGCATAGAGACGAGACTTGAAACCAATTCGGCAAATTCAGTCTAAAGAATCTAGAATGTAGTTGTATTGTCACTTGAATTCTTATGTTTTCTGGTACAAACTGATATTCTACCTGATTAAACCACACTTTCATATTCTTTAACCAAAACGGCGGTATTTTCACAGCTACTCGTGTTATTTACGTACCGGTAGTGATTATAATTTCGTTGTTTGTGATTGGGTGAGACTTGTGATATATTTAATTGCAAGCTGTAATATTGCGCTACTTATGTTGAGTATTCACGATCACGTCGGCAAGCCACCAGATGTAGGCTTAGTTTTAAAACATGCAAAGTTTTTCGCTACACGGAAAGACATACAATCATGGATATGTTTTGGGACTCAGAAGAGAGAGAGAGAGAGAGAGAGAGAGAGAGAGAGAGAGAGAGAGAGAGAGAGAGAGAGTTATGATTGTTACCCTCTTAGTAGCCTCTTAAGACATATTGCGGGTACAGATAATGAATGCATCCTTTCAGCCACCCACAAGGGAGATAGAGTTCCGATAAATCTAAATAAGATAATTTTCTCTTCCCTCCGCAGTGTTCAGAATTTCAATTAATGCTTTCCCGTTAAAATTATTCGCCCTTGCTTTGATTACAGCCTCTTTTTATACGTCTAATGCGTCCAACATCAATATCATCGAAATGAAATTAAATGGCGTATGGCTTTTAGTGCTGGGAGTGTCCGAGGAAAAGTTCGGCTCGCTAAGTGCAAGTCCTTTGATTTGACTCCCGTAGGCGATCTGCGCATCATAATGAGGATGAAATGATGATGAAAACGACACATATACCCAGCCCCCGTGCCCGTGAAATTAACCAATGATGGTTGAAATTCCCGACCCTGCCAGGAATCGAATCCGGGACCCCTGTGACCAAAGGCCAGCAGATTAACCATTTAGCTGTGGAGACGAACAATATCATCCAAAAACATGCCTTTACATCCACAAAATGGCGTCATTCTTCCATCCGTGTGATGTACACTGGTTGCCTGGTTACGGTGTCGAATGTTTATCAACGCAAAACTATCTTCACTAAATTGCTTACATTAATTCCAATTAGACCCCCAGCCCAAAAAGTTACCAGTGTTATACAGGGTGGCAGAGGGAAACGGTAAATTATGAAATAACGGAATTTGTACGAATAAACACAGGAACATATATATTTTGATGATGCTTGTTGTTTTAAGGGCCTAACATCGAAGGCCATCGGCCCAAAATATATTTTTAGTGACAAATGTACTGTACATGTGTATAGTATGTCATTTGTTTTCATTACAAAATGCCACAAACTGTCACTTTACTCCTTAAAGATGACATCGGTTGATGTGCTCCATTTCGACGTTCACATTCTAATAACCTGTTATGGAAACTCTCAAATGCTCGCTCTAGCATGTTTCAGGGAATGACAGTGATTTCGTCTTCAATATTCTGTTTCAGTTCATGGTTAGTTGCAGGACATGAACGGTACACTTTACTGTCAAGATATCCCCGCAAGAAGAAGTCGCAAACACTAAAATCAGGTGATCGCGCGGGCCATGCAATGTCGCCGTTACGTGAAATGGCGCGCCTTCCAAGCAGTTGGCAAACGGCTTCCGTCGATTTTCGAGCAGTATGTGACGTGGCTCCGTCCTGCTGAAACAGTATCTGTTCGATATTCAGAGCGCGCAGTCTCCCACCATTCCAATGCTGCATGATTACGAAATGGCAACGCGTTCACAAAAACTACGCATCGTTTCCGGAAACCTGCTGCCACTACAGTGTTGACAACACCAACGTTCAAAATTTCCTGTTTCCGCGCATACTTTGTATAATAATAATAATAATAATAATAATAATAATAATAATAATAATAATAATAATAATAATAATAAAAACAGTCATCGTAGCCTATCCATCTCTCTTTGGGAAAAGAGGCCCCGGGTTCGATTCCCGGTTAGGTCAGGGATATTTACTTTGACCTGAGGGCTGGTTCGAGGTCCACTCAGCCTACGTGATTAGAATTGAGGAGCTATCTGACGGTGAGATAGCAGACTCGGTCTAGAAAGCCAAGAATAACGGCCGAGATGATTTGTTGTGCTGACCACACAACACCTCGTAATCTGCAGGCCTTCAGGATGAGCAGCGGTCGCTTGGTAGGCCAAGGCCCTTCAAGGGCTGTAGTGCCAAGGGGTTTGGTTTGGTTAGTTCTTACTCACAAGACCTTATATCGTAATTAATACATCATGTATAATGAATAAAGTATAGTTTCTGTATAAGGTATGAATAAGTATGCATCTCGCCTATTGACTAAATCAGAGATGAACAGGTTGGATTAATAAACCTGAAACTGTGACTTGAAGTGACCATCACATAGTGCGCGGAACACCTGTCAGTATTTCATTGTCAACACACGCACACTATCTTCAGCGTATCCCAGTTATTTCTGGAGTTGCTACAGCCACATCAGGCTCATTTTGGTTTTGGCTGGGGTTTTAAAGCCAGATGCCCTTCCTGACGCCACATGATGAAAATGTTAACGCAGGATCGACCGGATTCGTAACTCAGTCTTCCGGGTGGGAAGCCATCAGCTAAGCCGCTTAGCTTAATCATGCCTAACGTCGAAACACTCTATCTCTCTCTCACTCTTTCTCTCTCTCTTTCACACACACACACACATACACACACACACTCTTACTCACTCACTCTTTGACTCGGTCTTCCTCTTAACTAAATATCGCCCGAGTGTTCCATGCCGCAAGTTGACTAGTACGTTCCCTGTTGAGGCAGTGTGTGTTGTAAACATTAGAAAAAAATAAGAGGGCCGATGACCTTCGATGTTAGGTCCCTTAAAACAACAAGCAAAAAATAACAATACCGAGCTCGATAGCTGCAGTCGCTTAAGTGCGGCCAGTATCCAGTAATCGGGAGATAGTGGGTTCGAGCCCCACTGTCGACAGCCCTGAAGATGGTTTTCCGTGGTTTCCCATTTTCACACCAGGCAAATGTCGGGGCTGTACCTTAATTAAGGCCACGGCCGCTTCCTTCCACTTCCTAGGCCTTTCCTATCCCAACGTCGCCATAAGACATATCTGCGTCGGTGCGACGTAAAGCAAATAGCAAAAAGATAAAAAAAAATAAATAAATAAAAAACCAATAGAAAAACATTGAAATACAAATCGTGAATTCAGCCTGCCCATCGCTGTGCAACATTGTTCTTCTGAAATTACTTAGCCCTATGATAGTGCTTCATGTTTAAACTTTCAACTCATGATCATCTTTCCAGGCACTTGATATCAATTTTGTCACTATGTTGCGACAATGTGTTTAGGGCTTGAAGTAATTGTAGAAATTGAAATAACCAAGCCGAGTGGTTTAGACGGTTGAGGCGCTGGCCTCCTGACCCCAACTTGGCAGGTTCGATACTGGCTCAGTCCGATGGTATTTGAAGGTGCTCACTCTCGTATCGGTATATTAACTGAAACATTAAAAATACTCCTGCAGGACAAAATTCTAGCATTCGGCGTCCCCGAAAATCTTTAAACTAGTTAGTGGGATGTAAAATAAATTTCTTCTTATCCTTATTCTTCCGCTTTTCCCACACCTGTGGGTTCGCGCGTGCGAACTGTGTCCCACATATGGCCCTGTTTTACGGCAGGATGCCCTTACTGACGACAACCCCATGTTGAGGAATATAATCATTATTGCGTGTTTCTGTAATGGTCGGTAGTGTGTTATGTTGTCTCAATATAAAGAATAAAGTGTTGGGAAAATCACAACCAGTCAGTCCCGAGCCAGAAGGATTAATCAGACACGATTAAAATCCCCGACTAGGCCGGCAATTGAACGTGGGACCCTCTGAACCGAAGGCCTCAACGCTGACCAGCCAAGGAGTCGGACACGTAAAATAAATATTATTATTGCATCTTGTTAGATATGTTTGGGCCATCTAAAAATGAATACTTTCCCCTTAATTAAATTATCCAGTATAATTGGTGCATCAAACAAACTCAAATGATTTTCTCAAGCAGATACGAGGAAATACTATTTCAAAAATTTACAACATTGAGTTTCTTGAAAGCTTGATCTAACCTACGATAAAAGCTTGTCTTGTCAACCTGTCTCCAAAGTAAATAATATCTCTGTTATTCTTCTCAATACAGCAGGTCCATGACAAATGTCGGCATTCAGTACAGTGGCCATTGTGTTCTTTTCAAATCCAGTGATTCGGAACGTGATCATTTGAAACTCCACATCGCAACGATCTCTACTACTCAAAGAATGCCACGCACAAATTCTTAATCTCCAACGTGAACTACAATTATTAAATTATTTTAGAAATAACTATCTCACTGCTGTTTTCGATGGTGAACTATCTCGCAGGAACGCGTTCAACTTACGCTGTTCGCTTGTCTTCAGTAATTGACGATTGGGAAATTATCTATTGATACTCTATCAATTACCAACAATACGGTTAGGGAGCCAGGTTAATGTTGCCGTTCTCTACTTCTTTCTGGGGTCGGCACTAGATATGGATTTGACCCTGTTTTATGGCAGGATGCTCTTCCTGACGCCATCCCTGTATGAAGGGATGTTTTCACTACTGCGTGTCTATGGCGGTTGGTGATGTACATGTGTCAACAGGAGGACTTTACCAAACGCGGTTAAAATCTCCGGATTGATTGCAGATCGAACCAGAAACCCTCTGAACCGAAGGCTGCTTCGCGGACCATTCAGCCAGTAGGGAAGATTTGTGATAATTTACCTCATGCGATTTGAATTTTGTGTGTATGTACATAAACACAAGTATGGTAATTCCCAATATCAACAAGCCCTAAATTATCTAGAACAGTGGTTTTCAGTTGTTCTGTGCGTGGACCCCTTGGAATAAATAATTACGGTCACCCCTCTGAGTTTTGGAATGAAACGTGCAGTACATATGTTACCTGCTCCGTATATCTTAATTCATATGTATTCAAATCAAAAGGCAAAATGATAATATCAATGACATCAATAACAGTTTAACTTGAAAAATGTTCCCTTTTGAACAAATGTCTCTGCAATATTTGGTATAAAGTCTGATAATTTCAATATTAAATCGCTATCAACGTCAAGTTTATTTCGTAACTTTGATTTTGAAAGTGTAAATTGCGAGATTGTGGTTTCACAAAAGAAATAAGTAGTGATGGAACACAGACATTTCAAATATTTTCTTCAGAGTTCTGAATATTCAGTCAGGCATATATCCGTAAGTCAGCCAGTTGTAATTGTGAACACAGTAATTTTAATGACCGTTCCGTTGAAGTCTTTCCAAGTAATATTCTTGCAGTGATAGAGTTTGTTCGATAGCTCATCAGGAAATCTACTCTTTATCCATACGTCACTTTCATCCGTCACCGGGAAATACTCCCTGATTTGCAAGTGGAGTTACTCCAAATATTACTTCATAACGTTTTAGTTCTTTGTAATATTTTGTAATTTTCTCTTGGCATATGAATGAAATCTACCATTATAATTACAGGACAAGAATATTTTTATATTTTTAAATTTAGTTATAAACTTGTCGGTGGACATAACCACCGACTGTGCTCTAGGACAATAACAAATACGATGGCTGATGAGCAATTTCTACACGGATGTTTGTTAATCCAGTACTAGGATAACAGGCTCTTTCTCCGAAGTAGACTTCATTCTTCCATTCATCAGGGATTTCGTATAAACTATTCCTTGTGAGATTATGAAGAATCGCCTCAAATATCTTTACTAGTCCTTCTGTATCATCACACCTATGACGCTGTAGCTGTTAAATGAGTGAAAACAATATTAAGAAAGTCACAGGGATGTGGTTACGTAAGTTATGTTTATTCTGGCCTAAATTTTTGTGACCTGATTTGCCATCAGAGGTCGGATATTGCCATGATTAACTCGCCACTTATTCCGCGAGCAGCGACGTCTTGTACTCCGTTGTAATTATAGGGTGTGGAAGAAGTGAAAGCTGGTCAACTGTTCTCCCCTTCCAGTCTAAGAAAATATACAGTTCTTGTATGAGGAACCGTTGCCACCTCGTCACCACGGAGAGATAATTTTCAGGAGATGGTGGGTTCGAATCCAGCAGTCGGCAGCCCTGAAGATAATTTTCCATAATTTCCTATTTTTACACCAGGCTGATACTGGGGCTGTAACTATAGCCATGGCCGCTACCTCCTCAATCCTAGTCCTTTCCCCGCATTCGATGTGTTAGTGTGATGTTAAACCACTAAGAAAACAAACTCAGACCGAGTGGGTTAGCCGTGCCGTTAGGGGCGTGCAGCTGTCAGATTGCATTCGGATTCGGGAAAGCGTGGGTTCTAACCCCACTGTCGGCAGCCCAGAAGATGGTTTTCTGTGGTTTCCCATTTTCACAGCAGGCAAATACTGGGGCTATACCGTACTTAAGGCCACGGCCGCTTCCTTACCACTTTTAGCCCTTTCTTGTCTTGTAGTCACTATAAGACCTACCTGTGTCGGTGCGACTTAAAGCAACTTAAAAAAAAATCAGGAGTTTCTCTTTATTAGACCCAAGACCGTAAAGGCATTTCCTGGGACCTCCAGTATTGTTGAAGAGGAGAGGTGTGGGATTCTTAACGAGTCTTTAATAATGCCTATTATTCTGTAGCTTCTAGGAAGACATTTCAACGATATCAATCTTGGATCGACGCGAACTCAGTCTACTGCTACTCCAAACTTAACGTCAAGAAAAGAGAATTGATATATGAAGTGGACGTTGACAAAACTGAAGACAATGCTCCGTTAACATAACTCGAGATAGAAATCGACGTCCATAAATCTTCGGGAGGACTATATGACTTTGTAGACCCTCTACTGTGGTGAAAGACACATTCCGTCCAGCTTTCAATTATTTCTTCGATAGCTATTCGTCGTCCAGTATTCAGTAATGCAGGAAATATTGTCGCTAAACGTAGATCAGCGCTTATTCGGAGCATGTGAATACAATTGCGGATGAAGCAGTGTTGACTAGGCGAGACTTTCTTTAGATTAATATTTTTAGATTTAATAAAATAATGGTTGCTGCGTAATTTTTTCAGTAAAAACGATTAAGAATAATTAAATCATATTGTTTATAATGAATTAAATCATGTTAATCATAATCACAGAATACTAATAAAATAAAATACAATTCTGATATATGGAATATTTAAGTTCCCTGCCGTAGCCATAAATGTGCATGCGCCGGGCTGAGTGGTTCAGACGGTTAAGGCGCTGGCCTTCTGACCCCAACTTGGCAGGTTCGATCCTGGCTCAGTCTGGTGGTATTTGAAGGTGCTCAAATACGTCGGCCTCGTGTCGGTAGATTTACTGGCACGTAAAAGAACTCCTGGGGGACTAAATTCCGGCACCTCGGCGTCTCCGAAAACCGTAAAAGAGTAGTTAGTGGGACGTAAAACAAATAACATTATTAAATGTGAATTCCAAAGTGATCAAATTTCGATTGATCAATTAAAACTAAATGCTGCATTAACATTTTGATCGATCCACGATTCTTATTCATCTTCTTGGTTGCTCCCATGCTCTTCACTGCACACTGGACTTTGAATATTTATTAGATAATTCACTTCACAGCGCGTTTCGGTGACTGTCACCGTTTTACCATCTGACGATGGAGCACAGTTTCCGAAATGCACTGTTAAGGGATTTTTTTTTGTTTTTTTGCTATTGGCTTTACGTCTTACCGACACAGATGGGTCTTATGGCGACGATAGGACAGGAAAGGGCTAGGAGTGGGAAGGAAGTGGCCGTGGCCTTAACTAAGGTACAGCCCCAGCATTTGCCTGGTGTGAAAATGGGAAACCACGGAAAACCATCTCAGGGCTGCCGACAGTGGGGTTCCAACCCACTATCTCCCGAATACTAAGGGAATTATTTAGTAAATTCTAAAGTGTTTAGTGCTTTTATTGTTCCATAAAGACTTGTGTAGCTTGTTTCATTTATTTGTTTGTCTACTGAAGATCTCAAACTCTTTTTTTTTGACTGGGGGTTTTAAGGATGAATGCCTTATCTGATGCCTCATTTTTCGATTGAAAACTCCACCATTTTCCACTGGAATTCGTACCTCGGCCGTTAGATTTGAGAGCTAGTAGTAGCGCTAATCACACCCCCAAGCTAGTCATAATCGTATGAAATCAAAGAATTGTATATAACTAGCACGCTTAAGTAAAGCAAAGGTCAATCATTGGATTCGTTTTAAAAGGAAGTCCATCATTTACTTGGCCACAAATTTCCGTTTTCATTTGATCACGTCCGGCAATTATTCTGTATTTTATAATATTTAGAAGTGGTTTACCTCTTATATATTGGATGATTGGTTAAATGCTAAAAGGGTTTTGCTGTAATTCTTCATACAAGTGGTTAATACAAGTTTTGCAGTGGGTTGCATTTCCCTTTTGGTAAACTCAGTGCATGTTGTTGGGCGTAATCAAGGAAATGTGAAAACACACATTTATTTTAAATCAATTTCTCTTCAGAATTTATTTCCTTTTATTTCACATCAAGCAATTTTCATTTTATTGTAGTTAACCCCTTGTAACATCGGTTAACAAAATTAGCTCAAGCGAATTTCTCATCTATCTTGATAAAACAAATCCTGTAATTGCTTTTTGACGAGATTGCATTTTTCTTACTGACCTATCACCTATCATCTCATTACACGCCTGTTTTGATGAATGATGTCATCCATTTTGTTTGTATGTTTATCCACAGAAAAGTACACGTGTGCCTCTACAGTACACTCAAAACCCACTGAGATCTATAAAATATGCCTGGTAACCACACCTAACTCCAGAACAGAACCGCACTGCAATTGATGTGACTGACAACACTGAATTCATTAGCATCTCACAAGTGCCTATTCTACACCTACTACTGTAGCAAGTGTTCTTCATATGAGCTTGACACAGTATTTTTGCACATGATACCACTGCCCTTGCGTTGGAGATAATGTCATAATGAAATACTTGATTAGGGGCTGCCTGGCTGAGGCGGTAAATGCGTGCTCGGTTCGCCCGGAAGGACGTGGGTTCGAATCCCTGTTAGGAAGTTGTAAAATTTAATAAACAAGATTTCCACGCCCGGAGGTGCATATGGCCCTGAGGTTCACTCAGCCTACACCAAAAATGAGTACCAGGTTAATTCGTGGGGGCAAAGGCAGCCGGGCGTGAAGTTAACCACTCTACCCCATCACGTGCCGAGGTTACGGATGGTTGAAGCCTTTACCTTCCACTCCTCCAAGGGCCTTCACTTTGCTTTTGAAATACTTGATTGAATGCATGAAAAATGACGCAGACAAAATATTACAGGCCAAACGGCATAAATGATCTTATCCTGCTCGACGTTACATACTTATATAGATACAGTGAGTAAATCAATTAGTTACGCTACGGAGGATAGAACTGAAGAATTTATTTGATTTTTAATTATGAACGGGCGTACACAAAGGTAATATCACATTAATACTACAAACTACCAAGTTGCTGCTATACTGACTCGCCATGTACCACTCTCAGGAACATTATAAATTATGTCAATCACCTACACCTAACGTACATGCTACCACAGAGGGATAATCTTACAAAACTATTGCATATATTAGACAAAATTATAGAGCAACCTCTTCACTCAATGTATGACCTACCATTAACACTTCAGCAATAAATTTTCTTAATGTTGTAGATCTAAATATTTTCATTCATATATAATCGGACTGAGTCGCTCAGACGGTTAAGGCGCTGGCGTTCTGACCCCAACTTGGCAGGTTCGATCCTGGCAGACCGTTGGCATTTGAAAGTGCTCAAGTATGTCGGTCTCGTGTCTGTAGATTTACTTGCACGTAAAAGAACTACTGCGGTACAATCTTCCGGCACTTCGGCAGCTCCAAAAACCGTACACGTATTTACTGGGAATGAAAGCCAGTAACGTTATTTATTATTATTATTATTATTATTATTATTATTATTATTATTATTATGGGTATGATGCGCAAAGGTATCACCCAAATATCACTATAAAATTTGTCACAAATGGAACATAATAATTGCTTTTACACATATCAAGTGAAAAATCCCTGACAAATTAAGAAATACCGTCGTTATTTGAGAAATATGAAAACATACTTAAGGCTTGTAGACAGGACTGGTTTATGTCGTACTACGCTGCTGGTGCCGTCTTTTGTTACTTTCTTCAGGTCCAGGGCCAGCACCGTGGAATGGGAGTGCTATGTCTGTGGATTCTCATTATCTTTGGCCAGTACAAACAGCAAAATGGAGGTCAAAAGAAAAATAGCATGATCCCTGGACCAATAAATATTTTTATTTCCGTTCGAACGAAAGTAGCTCGATCCCTGGACCAATAAATCACTAGTCCACTGAATTTTTCTTATGTACATTGGCCATACCATTTTGTCGCCTATTAAATATTGCATATCGCGATACAATTCATGAAATGTCATTGACAGGTGAAGAATGAAACGAAAGCAAAGAATTTCAGTGAACACAGATATCACACACGAAATTGTTCAAAGTGTAAGACAAAAGACATACGTGTGTCACTGTGAGCGCAACACCAAATGTACTTGTAAAGTGGTAAAGTACGTATTAATATTCTCCAAAAAACATATATTTCTTAATTTGCCAGGGATTTTTCACTTGATATGTGTAAAAGTAATTATTATGTTCCATTTGTGACAAATTTTATAGTGATATTTAGGTGATACCAATGTGCACTATACCCATTATTATTATTATTATTATTATTATTATTATTATTATTATTATTATTATTATTATTAAATTTATGTTGAAATGATTTTGCAAGTTGCAATGCTATTCAAATAATATTGGCTCAGTAGGTCATGGAAAGTGATCAATATGTGTTTACGATTCATTGATACATGTGAAGGGCCAATCAACACTCCTGGCGCTTAAGGAGGGGCGAGCTAGGGGCAATGCCCGAGGGGCGCTGTCAGCAGGGGGCGCCATTGTGTCCAGCCAAACACTTGGTGTTCATCTCTCTAGCGCCCTGCAACATATCATCCGTCATATTCACACCTTGCTCTACCGTTCACAAAGAAATGCCATCATTCACTTCCCAAATCTACATCGAGGATGCAATCTATCACCTCATCTGAGCTTAAGATTACTCAGCGAGAGACGCACAGCGAGGACAAAGACGAATCCAGATAATCTGTAATCAACGAGTGTTATATTTCCTAATTTTAGAGGCATCTCTAAGTATGTCTTTCATATCGTACACTGAAGACTAAAAATATAATACTCGTAAGATGTCTAAAAATGAGGGATCAAAAGTAAAACAGCGTAAGCAGGAGTGTATGTATTTTCTTCACCCAGTGCAAAACTGTTTCCAAACCGATAACAATTTTCGTAGGTTTCAGTAATTTCCAAAAATATCCAAACTATTTTTTGAAAGCAAAGACCCAGAAGATGTACAGGGATATTTTCAAAATATTATGTAATCATACACTGCTGATCAATACAGGAAACCCTATTAAAGTGAACCCTTTGTTGGTATCAGGCCTTCTATAAATACGATAGATAGGGCCTTCTACAAAACGTCAACCTGGATTAACTGGGGTGGGTCGTAGCTGTTTGAATCTATAATTTTCTGTATTAATTAAAATAAACAAAGTAAGTTGTGTAAATAGGGCCTAACTGCATTGCTTTTTTTTGCTAGTTGTTTTACGTCGCACCGACACAGATAGGTCTTATGGCGACGATGGGACAGGAAAGGGCTAGGAGTGAGAAGGAAGCGGCCGTGGCCTTACTTAAGGTACAGCCCCACCATTTGTCTGGTGTGAAAATGGGTAACCACGGAAAACCATTTTCAGGGCTGCCGACAGCGGGGTTCGAACCTACTATCTCCCGAATACTGGATACTGGCAGCACTTAAGCGACTGCATAACTGGATCGGTACGGTGGAGATGACGAAGGAGACAACCTACAGTCCATCGTTATAATGGGCAGAGGGCACAACAGTTCAACATGTCAGTGGCGGTGCCCCGGCAACGTCTGGTCCACATGTTAGTGGCGGCTGATAAAATTTACCTCAGGGCTATCAACGTTGAGAGTTAACCGTCACACTAGGGTGACCCCACATATATACTCCTTGGACTCAACATGAAGAGAAATATCAACAAATATATTGCCCCAGGTGATAACCAATCCACCCCCGGTCATGACGGGGCAAGCAGGTCATCGGATTCTGGGGAGCCTGCAACTCCATGTACTCCACCACTACTGCCCTTACATAAACAGCAACAGAAAAAGAAAAGGAACATTACTTACCTAGCTACAGTGAATATAAACTCCCTGTTAAAGATTGGTAAACTCACACACCCTTGATGTGTTGGACAAGTATAACATCAAGATAGCAGCACTACAAGACACTCGGTTCACCGATGAAGATGCAATGGAAACCCAAGGATACCGGATGTATGCAGCAACTCTCACTCTACATGGTTTTAATGCTAATACACACACACATATATATACACAATAAATCAACTACAATAAAACAAACGATAATTAATTAATACATAGCGAAATAAGATTACAGAACTGAATCAATAATAATATTTTTTGCGAGGGATTGCTGAAAATCTTACATGACACTCGTGAAGGGTCCGCACTCCACGAGTATGTGGGATTCTTGCCCACTAAAAATCACACACACATTTTCCCACGATGTTTGTGTCTACCCCGGAACTGCTCTCGCATTACTTCAGGCTATTGTCGTGCTTTTAGTCATTCAGACTTCTTCCTTCATTCATCTTTCAATGATGTTCAAAAGCATCCAGATCCCTCTTCTTCGGGCGCAGGATACTTTCCACATATTCTGTCACCCTATCCCAAGATTCCTGATTTCTCAGCATCACAAGCACAATAATAATAATAATAATAATAATAATAATAATAATAATAATAATAATAATAATAAAGATGAATGCTTTTAACGGGATTTGAACCATTACAGTACTATGCTCGCACTGTCTTGAGTGCATAAGCTTTAGCTTGCTAAAGTATAGATAGATATATAGATAAATCAACTCTTGTGGTTGGTGTACGGCATGGAAAACGGTGCACAATTCATCCTAAAACATTTAAGTATCCTATAATTATGTGGTTGCACCATTATGATTTCGTTAATCTCAAGAAATTCACTAACGAGTGTCGAACTATTTACTCCCGTTTTTTATTGGATTCCAGTATTAGGTAGGGAAAGATATTGCAGCCATATAACAAACATAAATTATGTAAAGTAATCATTGATGTTAACAGCCCCACACATGTCTAGAGTTGAAAAAAATTAATATTGGCAATCAGGTTATGAAATGTGCAGCTAATCGAAATAATTGTGGTCACTGCTACATTGGTAGCATATGCTGTAAGCAAGGCATGCAGATTGGTTATTCATTTCCACCAGGTTTTAATATTAACATATTCAAAATGAGATGTCTGTACTGGTGTACTCTCCTTGTGTGTGTGTTCGTGTGTTTTAAATGTTCATCATTACTCATGCACATTATAATAACATACCGGTAGTTGCCTCTCTCTCTTACTTTAGGATTAGGCATCTTAGTCAACTTCCTTTCATTTCTAGCTCAAATGATATGCTTCAAGTTAGCTTTTAGGCTGTTGTTTATGTGGTATGTCATGACTTGACTTACTTGACTTAATTCCTGTTGTTCCTTGTGGAACATATGGCATCAACAAAGCATCTCCATCTGAATCTGTTATCTTTGGATCATTCCGGTTTCTCATTGTTGATGTTTCTGTAATGAGGGTATATAAGGTTGTGCGAGTTATTGGCCCACAGCAGCCGAGTTTGGTGGTGGGGCTGCCACCTACACCTCCAAGCTTGCTGTTTTCTGTTGGGGGTTGTCTCCCTTAGCCTTTGAAGATCCCTCTTCACAACAAGGCAGTGGTTTTCCTCTTTATTTTACCTCGATAGGAACGGTTGCCTCCTCCGCCAACTTTGCCGTACCAAAGGTCTCCTTGCCGTTAAGGACTTCACCAAAGCCCCATCAGTCGTTAATTTTGAGGATTCCTGTAAGGCCTTCACAGCTACCGCAGCGGTCCTGGGGCACATAATTTCCCCGCTATACTTCACCCTTACAGGCTATCTCCTACTTCGTACCGTTGCCCGTCACCCACGACGTGGACGAGGGGTTGGACTTATGGGGGACGGTATATCGTGTATCGTGTTTAAATAAAGAGGAATGCACTAAATTAGAACACAATCGCCCAGTAAGTAAGTAAACTCGTGTCCTCATCCCGAGGTGGTGCAGCTCTTTTCAGGCACACCCCCATTGGAGGTGAGCTGCATGTACCATTTCAACCACATACCAGCCCTCCTGCCCCCGAGCACGGCAGCTAATAACACTAACCGTTACGCTACGGAGGCGGACAATCGCCCAGTCACCGCGGCAGACAGAACTAAAATATCCGATCCGTCCGGCCGGATCTTTTGAACCGAAGCTCACTACGCTGACCATTCAGCCAAGGAATGAGACGGGGCATCATTGTCAACAACTGTGCAGGAGGTATTACATATTAGGTTACTGTAGCCGGCCCCGCGGTGTAGGAGTAGCGTGCCTGACTATTACCGGAAGGCCCCATCCTGGCATCTTTACTTGGATATGTGGGCAGTTCTGAGTGATTACAATTGAGGAGCTATCTGACGGAGAGATGGCAGCCCCGGTCCAGAAAGCCAAGAATAACGGCCGAGAGGATTCGTCGTTCTGACCAATCTACATCTCGTAATCTGCAGGTTTTTGTACTGAGCAGTCTCAGATTGGTAAGCCATGGCCCTTCGGGGCTACTGCGCCACGGGTTTCTTTTTATTAGGTTACAGTATTTATTCTGGTACATGTTATACCAAACGCACGTCAGAATTGTCATAATTGTACAGGGTTATTTTAAGTACTTCAGAGGAGCCCAAAACCTTATATACAGAGCCAGCCAAGATATTACCCTCAAATAACTAGTAATCTGTTAAATATATCGAACAATTGTTTCCCCAAAGGACTCGTCATCAAAATTGCGGTACTTTTCTTTGGTGTCGATATATGTTAGGATAGGGGTAACTTTGTTCTTTTTAATGGAACTAAAGTGTTTTCCACACTTAGCATTTAAGTTTCGGATATTACATATTCAGAAATGTGATTATTTTACGAAACGGAGAAGTTACGGAGAAAATGGAATATATTGAAACATGCTTCGCTTCCCGCCGTGGGCCGCCCTGCACCATTGAATCACAAACCATGCAGCTCAAAGACGGGTCGGGAAAGAGCAACAGTTGGCCAAGGCGGATAGGAAAATAAACCCGTGGCACATAATGTTTTCCTTTACCTTTACGATATTGAAGGTATTATATCATACATTTTATCTTAGTGTATTCATCGGCCTAATATGTGACATTGAACTGATTATGGATAAGCGCATAAATCTTTTGACGAATTTCCTCCATTGACGAAAACGGTGAACAATGCACCATGTGACTTGGTTTTTGCCTGTATGTGTTTATCCGGAATTACGAACATAGTTTGTTGATGGAGTCAAAATAATTCTAAACCAGAAAGCATTTTGTTCCGAAAAAGACAGTTTCCTCCTTAAGTGATGAAGACTGTAATTCATTCTTGTGTAAAACCTCTAACACTGTGTTTGCTACAATTCTCATTGTGGAAGATACGAATACAAACGAACAATCTGAAGAATTTACTGTACACATTACAGTATCCGCTCACAAACGTAAACAACCACTTCGGAATCAGGCAGAATACAGTTCCAATGCACTGCTACAACAGTATGCAGCTGCACACTCTAACTGCTTATCTGTAGCGAATGAGGCAGTATGGGCAGTATGCTTACTAGTGGATCATTAGCGCCTATTTACTGAAGATGAGATGAACACCCACGAGATGCTTCGCAAATATTCCTTGTAAAACCTTGATATCATAGTGCCTTCAACCAGATAAGTGTCACAGTACAAAACCAGAAAACTTGGGTTTCACTGGACGATACGACAGTTGTTGGTGGAAGATATGTTGCAGACGTTATTGAGGGGATTTGTTGCTTGATCATGTTTTAAAGAAAACGAAGTTGTCAGCTGAAAACTAGAAATTGTTAACCAGAATGCGATCGAAAACTGTTTTAAAATTCGATGCGTCTGTATTTTTTGTGCTGCTTTCTTGAACGGTACCATATTTACAAGTCAATAAACGCCCTCCCGTCTTTCCTCTAATCCTCCCCTCCGCATGACCAAAACAATAGAAAGGTTTGTAAGTTTTGGATACCCAGACAGATAAAGCAAAGCAATCTCCATACAGGCCATGAAAGCTTTATGGAGGAGGTAAAGACTTCTATTGTCCGTAACCTCGCCACTAAGTGGTATAGAGTGGTTAGCTCTATTCCCGGCCACCATTTCTCCCCAGAAATTAACCTGGTACTCATTAGAATATTAGATTAGGAAACGAAGTCTTAAAGGAAGTAGATGAATATTGTTATTTGGGTAGTAAAATAACCAACGATGGCAGAAGTAAGGAGGACATAAAATGCAGACTAGCACAAGCAAGGAAGAGCTTTCTTAAGAAAAGAAATTTGCTCACTTCAAACATTGATATCGGAATTAGAAAGATGTATTTGAAGACTTTTGTGTGGAGCGTGGCATTGTATGGAAGTGAAACATGGACGATAACTAGCTCAGAAAGAAAGAGAATAGAAGCTTTTGAAATGTGGTGTTACAGAAGAATGCTGAAGGTGAGATGGATAGATCGAATCACGAATGAAGAGATACTGAATCGAATTGGTGAGAGGAGATCAATTTGGCTAAATTTGACGAGAAGAAGAGATAGAATGATAGGACACATCTTAAGACACCCAGGACTTGTTCAGTTGGTTTTTGAAGGAAGTGTAGGTGGCAAGAACGGTAGGGGTAGACCAAGGTATGAATATGACAAACAGATTAGAGCAGATGTAGGATGCAATAGCTACGTAGAAATGAAAAGGTTAGCACAGGATAGGGTGGCATGGAGAGCTGCATCAAACCAGTCTATGGACTGATGACTCAAACAACAACACTCATTTTTGATGTAGGCAGAGCGAACCTCTGGGCCATACGCACTTCCAGAAGGGGAAATCTCTTTTCTTAAATGTTTTGACTTTCTGATCAGGAACGCGAACCCACGTCCTTCCAGGCAAACCGAGCACGTCTTAATCACCTGGGCTAGGCGAGAGTCTTGGAAATCAGTTGCGCTCGCACCCCGTTTTAAGTGTTTCGTTGTAAATACGTCGTCAGTTGCGCTCGGAGCATATCTAAGTTGCTACAAGTGAATATTTACTACTGTACTGTGTGAATGTGGAGCGCGCTTGTAGTTGGTCACTTCTTCTGTACGTTCGTTCAAATATGCCAGCCTGTAAAAGTCACCACTCCTCGGGCGATGTACCTTCAGTATGGATCAAAACTCTGAAATTCAATACATTTTCAGTGAGAAGCAGATTTTATGTTGGTGAATGGCTTTAAGTTTCGAAAGGAAGAAGGAACACAACGGGGATTGTGTGGAAATCTACCACTGAAGGATCTAACTAATAAGACAGTGCCAATAATTTGATTTGCTACGATGTTATTAATAATAATCATGAACTAAATGGTAACTGCCCCAGAAAAATCTTTAAGAGTGTAAAGCGAGAATCCTGCAATGATTTATCAAACTCATTCGATCACAAGTTTAGAACATGTGAGCTGTAATTACAAGTTTAAATGTGTCCAGAATTAGGCAAAGTGTTTATAACCGCAATAAATAAATTTCAACAGTTATCCGTATTGTCATCCTCAGCAAGATAGGAAGTCTTGATAATTGTGTGACTCCACCTTTACAATACAGTACAATGTTAATACTTTTTACTTAATTTTAAAAAGGGACATGTTTCATCTCTTCCTTCTGAGACATCTTTAGCCTAAAAATATAACGATAAACACATAACAGGATAGAGCAAAGTGTAGCTTCCACCGAAGTCCCAGTCTCACCACTGGCTGTGACAATATGGATGCTGCTGGGGTATGGGTTGTGATGTGTAATGACATTCAGAGCACATTTAGTGCGTCATAGTGTTATGGAAGGTGTTGCTCATAGGATTAGTCATGCTACAATAACACTGCCTGGCCCAGTGAGGAAAGCAATGGCAAACTACCTCACTCCTCGTCTTGCCTAGTATGCCTCATTTTGGTGCTACCATTGGTTTTTGTGGTTTCATTACAGCTGCATAGCCTTTGGTGGTGCTATTTGAGGATCCACCCAGCCTCTGGGCTGATGACCTAACAAACACATGATACTCTATAAAAAAAAATGAAAAAAGCTGACACTAAAAAGGAATAATATTGTACTGTTTTGTAAAGGTGGAGTCACTCAATTATTAAGACCTTCTAGCGTCTTAAGTGGTAATAATACAAATGGATCTATAATCCTACCTTTACGTAAGAATTCAAATGAAGTACACACACATATTTGCAAGTTGACTAAATTAAACAAAACGAAAACCTGCTTATAATTGACAGCAGTTCTTTGAATATTACGTTTTCTCAACGATATGTTAATGAACATGATACCAATTTTGTTGGTGCTGCTTTTAATTATTGTTGTAATTTATTTAAAATCATCCTTTCACTGTGAAGCAGTACGAATTTGTGACTGTATAAATAGGAAACTTCGACATATATTTGTTGTTGCAGATCTTGAAATAGCCATGCATAAAGCCATAAATAATAATGGCCTTTGTCCTAATTCATAAGGTGCAAATTTCGTTCAACTCCGACGGTGGTGAAGGAAGATTAAATGGTAGGGTGTTTCGTCCGAATAAAAGGAACACACTGGATTTAGAACGTGGTTACAGTGGACATTCACTCTGACATTTTTCGATCCTGGAAAAGTTGGTTTAAAAGTGATTAGAATCTAACAAGTCGATCGAAGACTCACCTAAACTTCATAGAATCTGATGCATTATTTCCTCCCGATGTTTGGGCTTCAAATACGGTTACTTCTGAAATAATTACAAATGTACCTAATGAGAAAGTTTCACAGTGCTTTCTCCTTTAATGTTAACCGTGCACATCCACACATTTACAATTTTGTACACGTCATCATTCAAACAAAAACGAATACATAATATGTGTAATTGAATGGTATAGAAAATGCTAAGAGAATTAATCCAAACTATTAAGAGAAACTACAAACGCACCAAGAGCGTTAAAAACTTGTATTTTTTATTGGGGGACCAAGTTATAAAACATATCCAAAAATCAATTATTTAAAAAAATTAACGGGTTCCAAGTTTCTATATGATCATTTTAAAAAGCATGTAAAACCATTTCCGTTAATAGGAATATGATGCACGGGATATCCTAAATCTGTCTACAATGGGAAGGAAAATTCTGCCATAAGGATGTGTGTTATTTTGAGTGCAACGAATCAACTCACTATCCGTCTTTAAACTCCTGAATAAAATCCTAAATGAGGCAGAGTGGCTCAAATGTCTCCTAATATAAGCTAAAATAGTTCATTATTATTATTATTATTATTATTATTATTATTATTATTATTATTATTATTAGAATGGCGAATAATGTTAGTATTTCCCGCAGAGAGCATTGTTTCCACATGGTTTAACACGCTCATCATCGGGCAGTTGACGCATAGCTTTTGATGAGTGTGATATGCCTGTACAGTATATCGATCATGAATTTACTAATTGCAGCCTGATGTGCAATTAAGGTAGGTATCTGCGGAATGATCTAGCAACTACATTACTTCCGTGCTACTAATTTGCCAATAACTACTTACATATCAGGATGATGTGATAATCTGAATTACGTAACTTGAAAAGCCTTGTTATTTTTTTTTTTGTTTCGGAACATAACATTTCCAATACACTCAACTTCACCACCACATTTCTTTTGTTCTGTTGCTCCTTCCGAACCTAATGCCTATTTCATTAATAGAGTGAAGTTTAATTCTTCTTCAACGAAAGCTGAAAATATTGTCGTAAATTATCTCAAATTAAATAATAAGTTTTATCTCAGATTCGGCAACTACTACTACTACTACTACTACTACTACCGGTATTGGATTTTGCTAGTTTTACGTCGCACCGACACAGATAGGTCGTACGGCGACGATGGGACAGGAAAGGGCTAGGAGTGGGAAGGAAGCGGCCGTGGCCTTAATTAAGGTACAGCCCCAGCATTTGCCTGGTGTGGAAATGGGAAACCACGGTAAACCATTTTCAGGGCTGCCGACAGTGGGGTTCGAACCTACTATCTCCCGAATACTGGATACTGGCCGCACTTAAGCTACTGCAGCTATCGAGCTCGGTAGGTATTGGCTTTACTTTCAACTACCTGTTTGTATTTTATTCGGAGACGTCGTCGTGGTGGAATCTTGTCCCGTAGTTCTTTTCTTACATACCAGTAAATTTACCTGAATACCTACTTACATTTCTGGGCAATATGGTAATCTGGATTACGTAATTGGAATACTACTTCATTTTTTCGTAACATAACACTTCAAACGGACTATGTTAGTATTGAAAGAGGGATTTAAATTCTGCCACCAGACTGAGCTGGGATCGGACGCCCTAACTTGAGCTCAGAAGGCTGCCGTTCTACCGTCTGAGCTACGCAGCCTGACACATCCACATCTCAGTCCAGCTTTTGTTGTTTATTCATCTATTAATTACGACGTTAAGGGTAAGTGGCTTAATATTATTTCTCGAAACTCAGTTTTTATGTTTAGGGATAGCCACTTTGTGTGCTAGCCAAAAAGGGCATATTAGCTGTGTGGCGGTATAGGAATATTAAAGGGGAGAAAATATGAAACGCCAAACTTGTCCGTTAATTTTTAGATAATAAGGAATTTTATTCGTGACGAACTAAACATTGTCCTCCTATAAACATAGGCGTTTTAATTATTGTATGACTCAGCATACACAGACACTGTTCAACGAACTAGATGTATCATAAGTTGACAGAATAACAAGGGAAACGATCCAGAAAACATCATCAAAAGTCAAATTTCGAATCGATCGAAATCAAAATAGGAGTCAGACATGAAGACAGATTATCCCCACAACTACTAGTTTAGTTCTGGAAAATGTAATTCGTAAATGAATAAATTCAACTAAAAGAATAAATATTGGTAAAATTCTTGGAAACAAAATCCACCTTGATTGCTTAGCCTTTGCAGATGGTCGTGCAATCATGTTCAGCAATAGAAAAGATGCAATCCCGAATTTTACAAAATGGTAGCAAAAATCATACTCCAGATTTCGTATTGAAAGTTGCAATGTAATGAAGGAACTAAACCGGGATTCAATAACGAAATTTTAATCCCTAAGTTCGGAAAAATCTCGTTAGTAGATAGATTAAAGCAAGGATACATCAGCAAGCAGAGACAGAAGAACTGTAAAATTAAAAATAGCATAAAATATCACCTGGGACAAATGCAACAGAAATGATCAAGAAACGCAAATTTGCGGCACTACACACTGTCGCCAAACCACAAATATTTTTCGCATCATAAACCTTGATAATTGGCGGGAGGTTACTTATAAAAAGCACTAAGAAAGAGTTAATCAAGAAAATACTACGACCAAACTATGAAGATGAAATTTGGATGAAAAGGAAACACAGTAGCTTAAATTTATAAAATCAAAGATGGAATCAGAAAAAAGGCGTTTCAATTTGCACAAAAAAGGAAAAAGAAAGAAACAAAAACCTGTCTCCAGTATATCACTGCGGATAAATAACTACTTCCAAGGGTTGCATAATTATGCCGCATAATGATTTCTTAACAATACTTTAGGAAATCAGAGTCTGGACATCAGTATAATAAAGAAAAGCAAAGGCAGGTCATTCTGAACATGCTAAGACAAGACTTCGATAAGCAAGGCGAGAACGAGTGACATCGTCACTTCCAAACTGTTACATTAGAAAAACTGGTGCACATGGACTTACACATATATTTCATATGTACAAGAGAGTATGATGAAAAATCCTACGTCCAATTGTACAGTAACGAACATTATCACATGCAACCATGATGATGAGGTTCCTACTATGGTTTGATACCCAGGGGGTAATGAAACATTACTCATATAGAAGTTGCAGTCATCATAATTGGAGTATCTCTAGTGTGGAAAGCAATTGGACAGCACCGTTTCCCGTAAGTAGGATCGAGATGGAAGTAAGCAGGCAGACTAATAGGTGTGTCATGCGTGTCTATTCATGAAACACTGTATCCCAGCGAGTACGGACTAGGGTTCACAGTAGGAAGTTGACTGATTCGAATCCGCTCGGGATGTTTTCTTTATTCTGCCGGCGGCATCAGCGGGCAAACCAATTAGATTGAAAGATGCCCCCACCACGCATATTAAACACAGATAGGCAACTGTTGCACATCAAGGACCTCACATCTGTGAACGGATAGTTGCTCTCAGTGAACGAGGAAATCTAACCGCTACAGAGGATGGACGGCACTACGGTATCCCACACAATACGGTGACCCGTTGCATAAGACCTTTTCGAGAACTGCTGGCTCGGGTTCGTAGCGAGTCTCGAACCGGAAACAGGACGACAACTTGATCGCTGAGGCGCATTCGACTCCGTTCATGGACCCCATGCAGCTACGCTAGGCCGCGTGATTTCCCGTCATCTCTAGCACTGTCTTAAGACACCCGAATGAGACACGATTAACATTGCGGTGAGTGGCTAAAACCAAAAAGCTCAATTATGTGCAGAGCGCGTTCCGCCTTGCGTTTGCCGAGGAAAACGTGCTACGTGATGGGCCGAATGTCCTATTCTCTGATGAGAGCACGTTTTTACTCGGCGAATTATCGGCCGGCACGCATGTTTCGCCCTTTCGGAAACTGATGCAATCCAGCAAACGTGGCCGAGTATTGGTGCTCTGGTCGTGTATCTCTCGCGGGATGGGAATGCTGCACAGAATCGAGGAAGGTTACACTGGCGGGCAGTATGTGTACATTTTAGAGAATATGATGGTCCCTTCCGTGCTGGTAATTCGGTGTTACACAATTTCACCCCCTGTGGGTGGGGGACGCAGTTGCAGATTACATACACGGTATCCCCTGCCTGTCGTAAGAGGTGACTAAAAGGGGCGACCAAGGGATGATCGAATTAGGAGCATGAGACTACTTGTAATTAGTACCATCACGTGGGGAACACAATGGGTCGCCTTTACTTGCGCGTAGTACCACTATGTTACGTACAAAATAAGTTTGTGATTAGTAGCAAGTGTGTGTGAATCGGGATGGGTTACATGGTACCCATGATTAGTACCACTACATGCGGAAAGCCACAGGCTTACGTTGCCTGTAATTAGTACCACTATATGAACGACACCGTTAGTCTGCGTTGCCTGTAATTTGTACCCACTATGTGAGGAACACCACGGGATAGTACGAGTCCTTGTGATTAGTACACCTATGTGAGGAACACCATGGGTTTGCGTTGCCTACGAATGGCGCTATTATGTGAGATACACGTTAGGTCTGCATTACCTGTGAGACGTACAATATTTGTGAGTAGTGCCATAATGTTGGGAACACCGTGAGTTTACGCTACTTTTGATTAGTACCGCACCATGAGAAATTATCGTGGTTCTACTATACTAGCGATAAGTATCATATGAGGGACTGTTGACCTGGATTTTGAACCCCTTCAGACAACAAGCATCATCTATTCAGGATTGTGCTTTGGAAGCAGTCCCTTGATCAGTAATATAGTTTCCGGGAAGGTCAGGCATTACGGGTCGGATCCACTGATTGTTTAATTCATATTCATCAATTCATTCTTCATCACGTTTTGAATTCTAGTCAGTGGATGAATTTTGGACTTATAAATTTTTTTGCATTTCGTCTCATTTCGTACCAATAGGGGCCAATGACTTAGATGTTACGCCATGGGAAGTGTGAAAGGATAAAAAAATGCATTTTTGGTTTTTCATTGTATTAAATTCTCCTAAGTTTTCTGAACAAAATGGTATGAATTTTAATATTGTTTTGTGCATATTTAGTTCTTAAAAATATTTAGAATATTTAAAAGGATTGCGCGTCTTTGTAAGTTGAGTCATGCCAGGTCCCTTTGCACTCTGATCTAAATTTCTTCTTCCCGTCGTGATAAAGATATCTGACATTTTGTTGAATTTGTTTTTATGTTGGCTAGTCTGTTGTAGTCTGGGTATGCACTGCCACGTCTTATTTTGTTTTGTGTTGCGTGCTTGTATGAGTAAACAAGTTGGTCCATTTGAAGTTATAAAAGTTTTTTTTTTTTTTTTTTTTTGCACGTTGGTTCATCTTCACGCTATAAGTGGTGGTATAAAATAGTGATAATGCCTAGAGTCTGTAGTGTGTACAAAAAACGTAAATTCCAAGGGAACAAATACACTAAAGAAAAGAATTGCGAACGTCGTGTTCATTCTAACCTACAAGCATAATCATCATCATCATCATCGTCATCATCATGTTACACAATTTCAGCAGGACCTGTCTCCGATTCGTAAATCGCGATTTGTTCAGGAATGGTTCGCAAGGCAATGCCAGGTCGAAATTTTTGACTGGCCCCCTTGTGAGGCAGACATGAAACCCATCGAGAACGTATGGTCAAAGATGAAGACAGTGATGTCAGCGCGGCGTGGGATTAGTTGGCAGGTGATGATAATACGTATACGCCTGCCATAATCGACTCCTGGAAGAGCCATGCACAACGGCGGTGCGTGGTTTCCAACGACCTTTTCCAGGACAAATAAGTCCGCTCATTGTAAATAATTGCATGACAGAACAAAGGAAGTTAAGTAACTCGTCATATAAGTCAGTATACACCGAGCTCGATAGCTGCAGTCGCTTATCGAGCTCGATAGCTGCAGTCGCTTAAGTGCGGCCAGTATCCAGTATTCGGGAGATAGTAGGTTCGAACCCCACTGTCGGCAGCCCTGAAAATGGTTTTCTGTGGTTTCCCATTTTCACACCAGGCAAATGCTGGGGATGTACCTTAATTAAGGCCACGGCCGCTTCCTTCCCACTCCCAGCCCTTCCCTGTCCCGTCGTCGCCATAAGACCTATCTGTGTCGGCGCGACGTAAAGCAACTAGCAAAAAAAAAAATCAGTATAGGAATAAATTGTAAACATATTTTACTGTCCGAGACTCGAGCTTTTGACACCACAAGTGAGTGGCAGAACTCACGATTTAGCACGCAGAACTACCGACTTTGCTGTCAGAGCCTACACGTTCGGATATGCTTCAAGAAATGTAACACGGCAACCGGACAAAATGTCGTGGATATATTACGACGTCATGATGGTCTTTTTGGTGAAATTTTTTATGACTGAAATTGAAAAGATTGAGTTTCTTTTTTATTGTCACGAAGTTATTCCGCTGAAATCAAACAATTTAGCACTGTAATAATGCTTTGTTTGTCAATTGTCATTTTACATTAAAATCCCATTTTCTCCCATAAAGCAAAATTTGTATGGTATATGTATCACAGCTATATTAAGACACGTGCGTATAGAATTTTTTTTATTACAGAATTGTTTCAAGTAGTAGGGATTTTTACGTCCAAACTTTTAGAACGTAAAATTACACAAACTTCAGTACTATATATCTCATAAATTAAGTACAGAAAAATCGATACGTAGTGATTTTAAAAGAAATATTATCTACCTAATTACGAATTTATATTAACATGTTAATTAAATTTCATGCAAAAAATGGAATGGAATTAAAAGTTACAAAAATATTTTGGAAAACTCTTTATTGTATATGAAGGAAATGTTCATGATATATCTACTTTTATGTAGGTGACATTCCCACAAATTTCGTGAAAATCCATGCATTACTTTAAAATATCTTTCTATCTCGGGCGTGTCGCCTTAATGTTTTCAAGTAGTAAGGATACTACGGATATACTGTATCCCAGGCTGAGGCGGAACACGCCATGCCCTGTGGCCGTGTAAGGACAAAAAGATAGAATATAATTGACAAGGTCATTTTGCATATCCTTTCTCTGTTGGAAAGTTTACTTATGAGCTATTGCAGATGGTTTCATACTTATCTGAAATGATGAATGAAGATGGCACTTCAAACCTCCAGTTTTAAAGGAGTGTACCAGCATAACGAAATTCGAAGTAATATCATGGCATAGGCCTGTTAACAGCAGAATGTACGTTTATTAAGTTCACCATACACCACATTAAACTGGGTATCAATCGATGCCATAGCGAGTACGCTAACGGCAACAGAACTGTAGGGTGTTGTTGCCACATTGGGATTATAATATACTACCTTTCCTATGATCGTAATTTTTCAAACGCCAGGCTGAGTGGCTCAGACGGTTGAGGCTCTGGCCTTCTGGCCCCAACTTGGCAGGTTCGATCCCGGCTCAGTACGGTGGTATTTGAAGGTGCTCAAATACGTCAGCCTCGTGTCGGTAGATTTACTGGCACGTGAAAGAACTCCTGCGGGACAAAATTCCGGCACCTCGGCGTCTCCGAAAACCGTAAAAGTAGTTAGTGGGACGTAAAGCAAATAGCATTATTATTATTATTATTATTATTATTATTATTATTATTATTATTAATTTTTTAAACGTTTTTCCACCGGTACAAATTTTGAATGAAGGACACATTTGTCCAGTTATCAACGAGGACAGCGATGGGGATTAAAAGGTTTGCTCCTTTTTCTGTTATTGTACCTGTGGACAGTAATCTGTTACTGCATATAATTTCTGCGTTCTGTTATATATACTGGTTAGCTGTAAAATAAAAGCAGTTGTGTAATTTGCCGCCCATGTGCAAAAGAAAGCTTTGTTACAGTTTAGAAATAGTACATTATTTATACGATACTCCGTAGTCAACCACAGGACACGTTGATACTGTACGTCTGGGGAGTAGGCAACCCGTGCTGCAGGGACGGCTTTTAATTTTGTTTATGTTCGACGATGCTGAAATGTATGTATTACATGCCAGAAAACTGAATCTTAATGAGGATCATTATAGTTCAAATTTCATTATGACACAGGTTCTCCACCAATCAGAGTTAAGATTTTCATTGTGATACGACTGTTTGACCAATTAGGTGAGGATAGCATCGCACATGCGCTCACCGCACTAGCTTCGCACTTGTTTCCAAAATCAAAGATGTCGGACGCACATATTGATATAAATGCACCTTCCACTTCTAATATTCCACAACCACACGGCACATTCCCGCAAATTCACTTCAAATGTACAATAAACAATTTTTATTTGAAATAAAGCTAGCTTTGAAAACAAATGACATTGTGAAGATCACTGATCCATTCATGGAAAATAAATAACACAGCGCATGCACTCTAAGCTCTGCTCAATAAACTCAACTGTCAAGTAACATCTCGACAGAAATATATAAATATTTAACAAATAGTTATAATTATCGTTGAGTATGGAAATTATAAAACTCGCTTCGCTCGTTTTATAAACATAATCGTGTCTTAATTACTGCCATTGTTGCATAATGTACTATTTCTTTACGACATACCCGACGGAGAGTGCTGCGGTTGATACCTAATATACTACGGTTTATAAAGTACCTCTCAAGTACTTCTATTTGTTATAATTACAAAATAAAATTACCATGAAAATTGTCATGTTTAATTTTAAAATTTGTACATATTACAATATAATTATGGTGCTTGTATCTATGTCTCAGACGCCCCTGATATTTGGTGGTGTTTTTCTACCTCTAATTTCGTAAACATATATTTATGCCCTATTCACACCTATTCTTAGCATTCTGATAGGGGTATGCACATTGGTACAAATGTTCCCCCAATGAAGGACCGACGACTGGCATATTACTTGTACGATTTGTCTCAAGGGCAGTTTTCACTATCTTATCCACCTACGGCCTTTCACTCTGATAGATTTGTCTCTTGGTGTATCGTGACTGAGAGAATGAGTTAGTTGTAATTCGCATTTATGTTAATAGATATGAAGATCATAACCTAACATGTTTACAAACATCACAGTTTCCTTACAATGTTACCAATTTTCAGAACTTCATTATTTTTAAATTATATATTTTACACTTTGCTTAGAATTTTTGTTCTCGCTTTCACAAAAATATGTGGTGGCTCTCTGCTTACCATTATTTAAGAATAAAAGGACTGTGCCGTGCTGTTGTGGCCAATACAAAAGAGAGCGGATCTCATGTTACATACGTTGGAAATGTGTTGTGCTATTGATAATGTTATTGCTTTTATGTAGTATCATTTGATTTCATGGTGCGATTATTAAATTGTGTACACGTATCGTATGGTTATGTTCTAATGAGAAGGTTGATGAGTATCGTGTTCTATTACTAATATAAAGCGGTACGGTTGTTTTAATCACGATAAATCATAAATTTTACGATAACAATGAACAAGAGTGTTAGCAATTTGTTCTACAACGTGTATCCAGCCACACTCATTCGAGTTGCGTTGGAGTCCGACGATAGCATTTCATTGTCAAATTCTAAATACAATATTTCGTAAATAAGTGAATTTTCACTTCTTGTGATTGCTACAATGGCGGTAATTATTGCCGCCTGAAGATAAAGGTGGAAATTAAACTAATAATTAACAATATACTTCCAAAAAGTGATAACAGTATTATAAAACCAAACCCTATGGCGCAACAGCCGCGAAGGACCATGGACTACCAAGCGACAGCTGCTCAGCCCGTAGGCCTGCAGATTACGAGGTGTCGTGTGGTCAGCACGCCGAATCCTCTCGGCCGTTACCTTGACCTTCTAGACCGGGGCCGCCATTTCATCGTCAGATGGCTCCGCAATTGTAATCACATAGGCTAAGTGGACATCGAACCAGCTCTCAGATGCAGGTAAAAATTCCTGACCTGGCCGGGAATCGAAGCGGGTCCCCCGTGTAAGAGGCAGGCACACTACCCCTACACCGCGGGGTCGGCTGTAACGGTATTATAGGTAATAACATTCGTCTTTTCTTATTATTCTCCACATTTTTCTGTCCTTTCCCATCTCTTTCATCTTTCTCTCCTTCATTTATTCTCCTTCTTCCTCTTCTTATCCTACTTCTTTCTTCACACCGCTCCATCCCATTTGCATTTCCCCCGAGAATTTTGCCTTCAGTGACGTTTACTATGAAGTTGTGTCCTAATATTGGCTCTGAAAACTTCGAGCTCCTCCTTCAAACTTGGCCATTTTCTGTTATATCATAAAATTTTTGCACTTGTTTTCCATTCTATTCAGTTAGTCCTGGTTAATCGTCTAAGTATTCATATTGCTTCTCAATATTCTTTCTTTAAGAGTCTAGCTTTCAGATCCATAAAACACTAAATATAAAACAAAAGTATCAATAAAAATTTACACCATGCTGAGGTGTTTGACTACTTATTTAAACATCCATCAACATATGTCCTTTAAAAATTGCACGCCTTATAAATAGGGATGCCAGCTTGTAGAGTGAGACGAAAATGGGGAATATTTTAATACTATACAAATATGAGCAACGCACAGTAGAGTTGAGTATGCAAAAACGTAGGGTAAGAGTTTAAGAACGGTTCTCGAAACTATTCAAGTTCACGACGGGGAATGGGCGAACTTCTGAAGGGCTTGGTGGCCAGTCTACTTTGAGAATATGTACCGAACATACGTGTAAACTGATTTGAGTTAAATAAGTCATTTGTGCAGAATATAAAATGCGACTTTAACGAATTATAACACTGCTACAGTATAATAACTGAGACAATATTACAAAAGAATAGGGCAAAAATCTGATAATGTCGAAGAATACGGAGAATTTATGCAAGCGTATTTTGGCGAGTGGCCGTGTTGTTTGGGGCACGTAGTTCTCGGCTTGTATTCAGGAGGTAGTGGGTTCTAATCCCACAGTCGGCAGCGCTCAATATGCTTTTCCGTGGTTTCCTATTTTCACACCAGCCAAATGCTGGGGCTGTACCATAATTAACACCACGACCGCTTCCTTCCCACTGCTAACCTTTCCTATCCAGTCGTCACCATAAGAGCTATCTGTGTCGGTGCGACGTAAAAAGTCTTCAAAAACTAAAAAAGGTTATTTTGGGAAAAGAAACGAAACAGCCTCTATGGCGAGAGGAAGAAGCCCTCTGGCAGTTCAGGCATTAACGAAAGTGACACGTTGGTGGATGTAGACATTGAATATGAGTTTCAGTGATGAGTCCATGGTCAGCAACATCTCTGGGTTACTGGTCACGTCCACGATCGTCGAGCATGTCTCCCCAGAAGGGTTGTCAGAGCGCACAAGTTGTGAAAAGTGAGAGGTTAGTTACACCACGAGGGCAGCCTAGTTGGTGCTATATTAGTAGGCCATAGATGTCTCCATGGAAGCAGGCATGTATAACATTCTGTGATACTTATTACTGTAAAAAATCATCTTTTTGACTACCTATTCGTATAATAAATTAGCTGCATCAGTTTGTAAAGTTCCCTGGTTTATGATGTACCAAATAAACATGGTTGTGGGTGACCAGTCTACGTTGAGAGTGCGTAGCGAACATAACCATGGTCTGTTGTTCAACAGAGTGATGAGACTACTTTCGAGGCTGCCGCCTACGACACCACCCGTCACCTCAACAAGACGTTCAACTGTAGCTGCAGTGTTCATTCAGTGGCTTTGTTTCAAGAATAGCATTATGCAACTACCATAACTAAATTTATGTTAATAAACATATATTAAAACGAACAAATATAATGTAATTATTTATACGCATTTGAATATTATTTTTAATTCGAAGCATGTACAATTAATGACATTTTTACGTTAAAAGGAATACTAGCGGTCGTATCCTGACACAGCCAACACCATACTTTGGTGTATGATCGCAAATGACACTAAATGTAGCAAAGTATTAGTAACAGAATTAGTCCATTTGTATTTCATTATTACCTGTTGTCATTTTCGTCCAGCTTTCTGTCTTGATTTGCCAACGCTCAATCATTTGGTTTCGTTAATCAATATGTAGACGAAATTATTTTAGAGTCAGGGAGATGGTATTTAAACATTTCTGAGTGTGATTCTGAGTATTAGCTAATAATTCAGTGTCAGTTTTCGAATCATTCTCAGGAAATTCCGTTTTCAGATCCAATAACAACTAATTAATGTTATGTGCTTAACTTTCTTTCAATTGATATAGATATTGAGAGATGCTATAGTATCGAGAGGAGGTTCTGCAACATTGAAGTAGCGAGAATTACTGCTGGTAAGAGATGATCGAAACGAGAAGATAAGTTAGGCATCAACATGAATTCTAATGGATTCGGTGCAAGGTCATGTAAGGTGATTGGAGGAGGATAGGTTACCTAAATGAAAAGTGAACTCTGCCTTAGATGACACGAAAAGCACAGAAAACACGAATGACTGACTGGTTTAGGATTTCAGGAATGAAGCTGTAAAGCTGAAGATGCCACAGTGCCAGGTGATAAAGGTTTAGACGGAGACGCTTAGATTATTTACGGAGGGCTATTAACAGCCCTTCGCTTCATTGCATGCACAACGCACGAATAGTTTTAACGACAGACGCATGCGATATATTACATAATGAAGTGAACAAGATCCACCACGTTCTTCGTGTTTGGGTCCTGTTACACATTATTTCTTTTCTATAGACAGCTCACGACTCCATAGTGGTGGAATGTTAACCAGTAGTACCGTTTCAATTATCTCGTAGAACACTTTGGTCACCGTCACTTCCATAACATACTGATCAGTTTAGTTGAAAAGTTAAAAATTGTGATTAATCGCAAAAGAACATGTCCACGGAGTCCGTGGATTAGGGATCGGCTGTAGATGACGAAGTAGTCGCTGGTGATCTCTTCAACCCATCTCCAACCACCAGCAGCTCGTGGAGGGTAATAAGGCCCAAGTGGAGGAGGCGTTTCATGCGGTCCAGTTTGGTAAGATTTGGTAAGCTATCAATAAGCACTTCGGTATAATGTATATAGAAGATAAACGCTTATCTTTTTCTTTTCAGGAAAACTATTGGAGTTAGGAAGAAAATTCTCTTAACCTTTTTTCTAAGAAATTGAATTCTATGTACACCTGGTAGGACTAACGGTGCAGGCAGCGTATTCACTTTTAAAGGACCCCACCGAGCGAGTTGCCCGTACGGTTAGGAGCGCGCAGCTATGAGCTTGCATTCAGGAGCTAGTGGGTTCTAACCCCATTGTTGGCAGACCCGAAGATGTTTTTTCCATGGTTTCCCATTTTCATACCAATGCAAATGCTGGGTATGTAGCTTAATTAACGCCATAACCGCGTCCTTACCATTCCTAGTCATTAAGACCTATCTGTGACAGTGCGACGAAAAACACCTTTTTAAAAGAGATAAAGGAGCCAGGCTTATATCTTACCGTGTCATATTTCACATTTTCTATCGCTGAATGTTCCCCTTAAGAGATTGGATAGTTAGCCTGTTCTTTGAGCATTCAACCTATATATTTGTGTACTGAGGTTAATGGAAATCGGGTAAGCATTCAACCTATATATTCGTGTATTGAGGTTGATGGAAATCGGGTAGGCGGTTTGAGTTACTGTGGAGCAGACATACATACACGCAGAAGGAAAAGAAAGACAACTTTTCAGAATTATATGTATAGATTATAAGGCACAATTAATTGGCATACGCTTTATTGTATAAAAGACGTGTAAAGCAACTTACAATAAAACATATTTACAAATAGTGAAATTAAATTTTAATAACATTCTTGCCTCATTTTTGGTGATGAGAAACTAGGAAAAGGAAGTATTCTATTCCATTCACTACTAACGATTTTTAAAATAAAACATTGAACACTATTTCATTAAATTAATTAATTTTATGCAACTTGGGCTAATTTCATTCTAATTTCAACGTTTCATTTTACTCAACGAAATGCTAATGTAACTGTAACTTAATTCGGAGACGTATTGACGAGATTTAACTGAGTAATTAATTAATTATGTAGCGAAGTAAACCAAAATTATGATTGTATTATCCATGGCTTCTAGTGAAAGAACTGAAATATATTTTAAAAGCTTGAAATGTGGTGTGAATAAATCATTTTGTGGATTCGATAGGAGAATAGACGAGAAGATGTAGCTCGCCCAGAGGTACGGGATAATGAGGGAGGTAATTCGTAAGAGCTCTCCTGCTAAAAGGGTAGTTCAGTTTGTTCTGTGCCAGTCGTATGGGGGTCAAGATGACGCCGCGAGTGCTCAGCGTCACGGCGTAATGAGTGTCGTCTCTGTTCTTATAGTACGCTGACAGTAACGTGCATTGTTCCACGCGTTCCTTTCCAGTGAGAGCTGTTTTTTTTAATCTACTCCTCTCCTAATGTTAGCCGTTAATTTCCATTTAATATGTGACGACTTAATAACAGGGCAATTATTACAGTGAAACATGCGTAAAAAGGAATCTCTCAGGCCCGGTTCTACCACTCTCTAGTAAAACTACTCTGTAAAAGAGGTTATTTCTGTTCAGCCTCCACTGGGTAGCACTACCGGCAGCAAAATACTTGGTTAATTGAGGGGAAAATTGTCACTTTGAGGGTCAGACAAGACATTATCTCCCAGTAAATCCGGAGAGCTGAAAATGATTAGCTGTAGGCTATATGTGATATTCAGTACAACTTAAACGAGCTCACTATGTTGATAAAATGTTTATGTCGTGACAATGATCGGTATTATATTGCCGGGTATTAATCATGAATGCTTCCCTTGAAATTATTATTATTATTATTATTATTATTATTATTATTAATGACAAATCTGAATTTTTAAATTACTTGTGCCTAAACATCTCAAATTACTCTAGACTTCAGAAGTTTTCTTTACTACTCAGAAGGACTTATTTATTAACTTGAATTATTTACAGTTTTGAAACTATATGAACCGTAAATAATTATGTTGTAGTCTTATTTTCATTTCTTGCCTAATTTTCTTCAGTAACGTTGTTACAGATTCCTTTCTTTTAACTTCGATTACATCCTTGTGGTTTCAACGAATTAATTTGCGTCCCGAGGTGATACAATCACACCACGCTTTTGCTTATGATGAGTGTATAAAGTGGAGGACACCGATTATGTAGAGATTTTGCAGATGGGTATTAAATCAATCCTATTTTGAAATTATATTGATTAGGATTTAATATCAGAGATTTTAGGATTTCGATTTCCAAGCCCCAGGTATAGGCCATCATAAGCCAGCATTCAACACGCTGGATTCATAATGCAAGGTGCACAGGTTCGACGGCCGATGTCCCAGTTGTTAGGCCAACTTAAACAACAAGCAAGCACAGGTTCGAGTTTCCTAGTTATATTTTATTAATAATTACTGTTACTACCTTTTGTGTTGTTTTTATCTATATATCCTTACATTTACTCTATATTTCTTTCATTCTAATTTTTACCGAACAGATTAGTTCAGTACGTTGCAACACGGCCAGTTATTTGTGCTACTTCTGTATTCGGCAACGGTCGAATTTCCCCTCGTCCATACTTCAAATGATTTTCCGTGGTGCCCCATTTCAGCTCCAGGCGAATGCCTAGATGGTACCATTCCCATTCCTAAGGCCATGGCCACTTCTATCCCATTCCTAGCCCGTACAATTACAGCTACACCCACAGGCAACACTCTCACACAGAGGTACGTATGGCTCACTGCCATCGGGTGTACTGGGAAACGCAGCTGCAGAACTAATGAGCCGAATATGTTATCGGACATTCCGGCTCTAAAAGATATAAATAGGCTAAAAATAAAAGAATAAAACGAATCCTAATGTTCAATCGTAAATCAAATACATTAGGATTAGTTTTAGTCTTACTTTTATCTTCAGTTCATTCCATAGATTTTCAATAGGGTTTAAGTGCGTACTCTGAGGAGGTGTATCCAGAACTTCAGGGCAATTATACAGCGTCCATAGTCTAACAATATCCGATTTGTTTCAGGTCTCTGTTTTGATATAATTTATACTTGCCCAAAAGCCCTACATTTTCAGCACTTTTAGGTAACTATTTTTTAGAATATTCAGATACTTATGCTTCTCCACTTCACCTTCAGTGTATACGGATTCGCTCACCCCAGATGAAGACATGGCGCCCAAAATCATGGCACCTCTACCTCCGTGTTTAACTGTGGGTTGCAGATTCTTCGATTGAAGCTCTTCATTTGGTTTTCTCCAAACCATACTTCTAATGCTTGAAGAGAAAATCTGCACTTGACTTTCATATACAAAAATTACTTCATTCCACCAACCGACAGGTTTGTTTATGTGCTGATTTGCGAAGTCCAATCTTTTCTTTCTATTTCTCTCACTTACATGGGTTTATTCCTCTTCACTCTGCCATTATACCCTTCTCTTCTGATAATTCTTCGCACAGTTTTTCAGGGTGAACTTTCTTCCCATATTCCTGCAGCAGATATTTTCGTTGCCGGTAACTTTGGATTTTTCTTAATTTGTCTTTTTAATCAAGTTTCCTCTCTTCTACTCAGCTTTCTTGCCGCCCTCTTTTTGGTTTGTCTTAGATTATATTTTCTCTGTTGAATCGTTTTATAGTATCACCTACAATACTCTTACTTATTTGTAACAATGCGGCAACATGTCTTTCAGGATGGCCTTTTAGCATGATGGAAAATAACACAAGTTGTTTCTTTTCAAATGATGTATATTTTTCCTTTCCGCCTCATCGTACTGTAAAACGTTCATGTTTACAGAACAGAAACGGAGCACATAATGAGCTTGTTCTGCCTACTACTGCTATCCCCCACTCCCACCTGTTCCTGCCTGCGCGACAAGTGCCCGAAAAATTCCTGTCTGCATATTGTGGTGCCATATAATTAAAAATAATAATTGCATATAGTTAATTATATTTTACGGTGACTTGTGTGTGGTACGTTGTACGTCAATATTCACATTACTAAATGGACTGACAATTGCTTCTTTTGGGCTTCAAATGTTGGAAGAGTACTTCAAAAAAAGAAAACATAATTGGTTGGTCGAATACTTTTGTGATTCAGTGTATGGTTGCGAAAGTTAGATCATAAACAAGATTAATAGGAAGAACATTGATGCCTTTGAGTTAGGGTGTAGAGTGATACTTCTGCGCCTACCTTAGATTGCAAGAAAACAAATAACTGAGTTTTTCATAAGATCAGACCCAATCTATCCATTGAGGCATTTATTGTGAAGCTAAAGCTGAGTTACTTTGGGAAAATGCTGAGAAAAGCTAATTCTATCGAGGGACACGGAGACGAGGACTGTCAGTATTAAGGTGATAGGCACTATCACAGAAGAAACGAAATCATCACTGAAGGACCTTTAATGTCTAGTTGAAAGAGGACGGCTGCATACTGAGTAGACCATGGCTACCATCTATAGTTCTCTTGAATATCTTTCTCTTTGACGCCGAATGCCCTGGAATAAACTACATTTTTAACAGCGTCTCTATATTGAGCCCAGTTAGTTTGGAATGACAATTTCCATCAATGGATTCCGTTCTATATTATCATTCCTCCAAAGAAGATCTTCGTTACAAGATTGAAACGCGTCATCATAATTATAACACAACCTACATTGGCTCTAGTAGGAAGAAGATCAACTGGAGAAAACCTTACATAATTCTAGACAGAGAAGTTAACAGACGAAAACCCTACATTATTGAAATAGAAAGGTAACCTTACTTAACCTTACATACTCCGATCACTTCAGATCTTCATCGGCCACAAGATTTAAAATTTTACATTCTTGAGTGATGTCCTGTCAGTTTACCTTGCCATTGCCCCAGCGGCCAGCCGCATGAGCCTAGCCAGGTGCGTCCTCCAGGAGATGTTGATCAGTAAAGACATTCGGAGACCATCTCAGCATCCTTGTATTTATTGCAGGCTTGTTGCTGATTGGGCAGAGGTATTGCCAGTCAATCTCATACTAGAAGTATGGTGAGCCAACCTAACAAGTGTACCCAATGAATTTCATGGACGTGTTCCAAAATGGCGCCTACGGAAGGTAGAGACCACCCAAGACACCAGGAATATATAGCAAGATATCGACGTTTAAGCATATTAGAAGGCCATGACTGATTCGTAACTACGATGTTACGAAGGCAATGTGCGACAGAGTAGAATCGACTGAATTGTTTTTTTTTAAATAAGAAGAATCGAAGGGATTATTAGAAAAACTGTCTTGAAAATTTAATCTCGCAAGGACAAGAGGTGATTGATAGTGCTCTGAAGAATTGAGAAGATTGAACAATTTCTAACACGGATACTAAGCTGAAACGACATTAATATCGAAGAGAAGAGCGTATTAATATATAAAATACAGTGAGGAGGATAAGAACCCGGCGAATTTTGAAAACTTCGTTCAGATATATATGCTGATCATCGGAAAGTATAAGATCTGGTGATACACGAGAGCAGAAACTGGAACTGCAACTGGAGAAAATAATAGCGGAGATATTATAAATAGAGAAACAATCATTCCCAAAATCAAATAAGCTAACTCCGTATATTTCAAAAAGACGAGACGATTTACCCGTACGCAGACCTCAAGAATTAAAAAATTATTCTACAGAAGAAAGCTAGAATATATAGATATCAACAGAAATTTTAAGATATCAGAAATCCAAAATGAATATGTATTTTTCAGAAATATTCGATATTGTCTACAGTACTTCTGAGGAAATGATGGCTTACTAAACCGGCATGGACCAATCTGGAGAGAGATGTCATCCTGGCAGTTAAGACAACCCGACACGAGAGATGGAGGTCACGCAACCAGAGCCACTTGAGATGAAGGATCCGACCATTCGTCGAACCATGACCTAAGATCCAGCCATGGAGCAGACGGAGAGGAGCAACTAAGGCCCGAGATGTCGAATGACGAGCTAAGTGGTAGTAATAAGTAGAGTAGTTCTTTATTTAACGTATTCATGGTATGTGCTGTAGAACTGAATAGCCAAAGCATGAAATAATTAAGTGTGCAAATGATATAAGGAAGTGAAGTGCGATATATTTAAGATGCTATTAATATATTAAGCCAGTGTGGAATTAAGACGATATCTAATGATATACTGGTTAAGTATTATGATATAATTTCAATCAATGAGTGAGCATACGATTAAAAAGTGACATAGTAAAACAGCTGATTTCAGAGTGTGCCAGTTAGTTTAAAAGATCTATGAATGACATAGTGCCATCCAAACCTAGATTACGTCATAGTAGGACGCGTATTTGGAAGTGTTTAATTAAAGTCAACATATTCTTTGCTGTATGGTAATGTATGAAGAATAGATACCGTGTGTGGGGTTATGTGTCGTATTTACGATAAGCTGAGTATTAAGAAAGGAATTTTGCGTGAAATGAACGTGATGTCTCAATGTATTAGATGATTATTGGAGGTTATATGCATTATATATGAATGTTAAGCGAGTTGAATATGAGTTGAAATGAAGGTTATTAAGGATAATATGGAAGTGTTTGTTATAGTTTAATTGAAATATTGCGCAGAATGGTAAGTAATGAGACATGTGTGAAATGAATAATACGCGATATATGGATAGAAACAAAGCAATTACTGAAAGGAAACATACCCCAGGGAAAACTTATAGCAAGGTATGGATGGTTAAGTTATATGTATTTAGCTGAGTATTGAGAATGATTTGGCAGTAGTAATAACTGGTAATGGTTAGATTTGTATGTGTTGTGTCGTATTTTCTATGAATATAGATCGTGTAAAAGACCACATTATTATATAACCAGAGTGATAATATAATATTGAGATATCATACTGCAGGTACTTGCACACATGTTTATATGATAGAAGCTTATCGGCTATGTGCACATTGAACTGTGTTACGTTAAATAAGGAATTATATAGCTAGAGTAGGGAAATAATATGATATATAATATGAAATATCGTTTATATTTTTCTTAAATTAAAACACTATAAAAGTGAGTAATAAACTAGGAGCCGTAATTTGAATGGCAGTAGGACCAAGTAACTTAGCACGTCAGTCGATTTCTTGTTTTCTTTATTTTATCCGATACCAACGAATTAAGATCACTATTATCAGAACTCAGATAATACAGACTATGCAGATTGTTTTTAATTTAAGTCATTTTGATTATAATTCAGGTCATTATTATTATAATATGATTTCTGTTATCGTTGTGATTATTATGACAGTGAATTTTTGACGTCGTAAATGATATAAATACTTGGTAAAACCATGAAATTTGACAATAATCAGATAATTAAGCTATACTTGTGTACGCAAGTGGCGCGGTTTAATTTTTGAATGGAAGATTTAGAAAAACTTGATTTCACTTCAGAAATATCCAGTTCAAAATGTTTACTGAGCGGATTTGCGTTGGAAGTCGTTGATCGAAGTTTGTATTTGCGGACTTTGCGATTTGGTGATGACATACGAATTTCAGAACTGCACTTGGAACTAGTATCTTTCTCTGAACTTACGTAAAATTGAACTTATAGAAAAACTAAACATTTTTCTTAAAATATGGATACCCTGAGACGAAATCTGACTAGCTGGAGAAATAACGGTAGTTCACCTTAACCCGTAGGGTGCACAAGTTTACAATTATTACCAAATTATTCAAACATAAGCTTCCAGGTAGCTACACCATTCGATGAAGCAGTTCCTGTGGGCAATCTAAGATAAAGAAACCAATGACAATTGTATGGTGTTGGAGTTCTACGTTTCACCACTAGATGAAGCTAAGGAAAGGCATCTAGTTTGCCTAACCACACGGGGTCTTTTTCGTAATGTGACAGTGTCTCTTAATACATATCTTATTGTCCGCCTCCATGACTGAGTTGTCTGCGTTTTGGCTGTCGGTCCTCGCAAATCTGGGTTCGATTCCATGCCAGATCAATGTATTTGAATCTTGAACGAATAACACCCGTAACTCGAGGACTGGATGTCCCCTTCAATTAACAGAAAATCCTTCACCACACTCACAAAGTTTTCGATACAAGACAGATACTGTCAGGTCTCGTTGGAGAATCTGCATTATAAGGGCTGCACCGGAGTAGCATAGCAACGCTCAATTATTTACAGTGCCCAACAGGAGTTTTGCGTATTACGCTAAACCCAGATTAGTTCGATATTTGTCCGATAGGAGGCATTTATCGTGACGGCCAGTTTTACATTAGTTGTTAAGTCGGCTGTGAATAGGTAGCATATGCATGACTGATATTAACATGGCAAGAGTACCCACTTCTTCTATTGACCGCCTTCAAATTCTGGTAATGCTGCAAGAAGGATGGCGGTAAGTCAATGTCACCGCTCATGTAGGAGTGAGTAAGAATGATGCCTCTAAAGGCTGAAAAACGTTGAGGAAGACACAAACGGTTGATTATTTACAACGGACGGAACGCCTACGCAAAACACGGCATCAATTGCCTTCAGCCACCGTAGTAAATGTGTCCGATCAGGCAAGTGAAAAATTGGCTAAACAACGGAGGACTGATGTCGGGGAGGTCTATGCCAAAAGCTACTCTTAAAGCACACCAGAGGACTGCTCGTGTGAGGCGGACAATAATTCATAGCCTATGTTATCAGGACCAGTGGAATCGTACGCTCTTTTCTGAAGAGGTCAACATGGAATTACTCACTTAAAAAGGAGCTTGCGAGTCTGGAGATGATTTGATGAGAAATGGAACTAGCCCTTCTTCATCTTGGAGTGCCATCAGTAGTAAAGAGGGTTTGGGGGTTGGATCTTGTTTGGTCGATGTACGGCTCGAATTCCAATCCAGGATAACATGACTAGCCTGGTATACAGACACAACATTCTCCAACATGTAGTTAGGGTTTGTTGTCACTGTGGGCGAGAGCTTTACATTAATGGACGATAATGCTCGTGTCCAATGAGTCAGAATGGTCGACCAATTCCTTGAGACGTGTGAGAGGCATATTCTGCGAACATGAAACTGTTTAGTATATGCATGGCGTGAACTGAAGAGAGCATGCCCATTGTCGTACTCTTGCTAAGATTCAGCAACTGACTGAAGCTGATATCCAAGAGTGGGATAACCAGCTTGATAATAAGTTGGAGTTTTTGGTGTCGAGTGTCAATCTTGCTTCACGGTCGGAGGTAGTTTTACACGGTATTTACCTGCCGCACACAGTGAACGATAAAATTGTGTTCACAATCCCTCTTGTTGCCTTTTTGTTGCTTTTGCATAGCTGACTGCATGTTGGATTTCCTTGTATATACTCGTCAAAATGTATAATATACGTACTCGCACATAGCAAAATAAAAACTTCAGTAAACCAGAATATGCAGAACTTATTTTGAGCACTATAATACATGATGTTTTTGTTTGAGGTATAGTTCCTCATTGGATCTAGGTTGTGTCTTTTTCTGTTTATATTCCTCGGGCGTAGTCTCTTTCTCAGATTTATTGTTATTAACAATAAGTTTTCGGAATGTTCCATGTTTAAAATTTAGTTTAAACGTTACTACTTCAAACTGTGGTCACTTCAATGTTAGGAACGAGCCTAGTGGAGCCCAAAATCCATTAGCTCGGGAACATTGTATGGAAATGGCATATATTATCATCACTCGTGCTTTCCAAGCGAGGGTTTATATTTGCTACGTTGAAATATCTGCAACGTTGTCTCTTTCATGAGAATGATAGCCGCACCCTCCACCCATTCCAGGTAACTATATCAGGCAGGCAGAATATTCACGGTGAGGTGACACTATAATGTGAATATTTTATGACACACCTCTTTATGTTCTGTGTCATTCAACCAGCTTCACTCCTTCCAAAAGACTCGGATGACGCACTTGTTTCAGATTTTGGAGTTGTACAGTGAGGTTTCGTCATTGGTTACGAATTGTGAGATCGAATCTCGAAGCAATCGGTTCGAATTGAAGAGTATTCAATTACACTGGCATGTGAGTGAGTCATTAAGTATGAAAGTTTCCTGCACAACAAAATAAAAATAACCTCTATAAAGAAATCATGGAAATGAGGTGTATAGGCCAGTCTGTGTGTCTCAGACGGTTGAGGTGCTGGCCTTCCTACTCCAATTTGGTAGGTTCGATTCTGGCTCAGTCCGGAGGTGTTTGAAGGTGCTCAAATACGTCAGCCTCGTGTTATTAAGTATTGGTACGTAAAATCTCCTGCGGGACAAAATTCCGACACCTCGGTGTCTCCGGAAACCGCAAAAGTAGTTAGTTGGACGTAAAGCCAATATTATCACTATTATTATTATTATTATTATTATTATTATTATTATTAATATTGTGAAAGGTGTATTTCTGTTTTATATGCTGTATTATTTGAAATTGCCCTTCATATTTATTCTAGGATTATTCTTTGCCTGACTGTAACTACGGAGACGTTGAGACTGTAAATAAATGTATGATAGTATGTGCTTTACTGTAATTAAATCCAGATCAAACATAATAGACAACATCATACACATTTATTCCCAATGAAATTGCAGTTAATTAACTGTTATTCTGAATTAGAGAAGAACCAATATAGCCTGAATGTATTGGCAGAGTGCAAAACACACAGAGTGGTTTGATGAAAAAAGGAAGGAAAAGAGGTGAGGCGGGGGGTGTGGATGGGGAGGAAGCAGTAAGAGCACAAAGACACACCACCTAGAAGACGGTTATGAGTTATCCTCTCTGGTCTCTTCTCCAGGACTGAACGAAATGTACGCCCAAACGTTACCGCTTTCCACTTTCACCCGGAATTCTTCTGATCGTGAGTATACAATTACACCTCAAGTTATTTCAAATGTTAAAATGTATCCAACACTACACTACCAAATGCTGTCATTATACGTACTTGGCCATTCTGGCAACCTCAGATGAAAGGAAATTAGCAAAAGTTTAATCCTTTCAGCGTAGATTACTATCCTCACAACTTGAAAACAAGTAATTCAGCACTTGTTACCTCGAGTTGCAGTTACAGTGTAGCTCTATCAGGCTCATCATCATATTAATATTCTTGTTAATCTTATGCTTTCCCTCCACTTTAACTCAATTGAGGGATCGGCTTATACAACGAATATCCTCCATCGCATTTACGTTCTTCCTGAAATATCTTGTCCTTACGGTAGGCCATATTCTGTCTCTCCATTTCATCTTCTGTCTTCTTGGTATCCTTCGTGTAACCAGTTTATGCCATATTCTCTTCTTCACGATCTCTGTTTCCGATTTTTTACATCGTCTCCCTACCACCTCAGTATACTGTACTTTGGTCCTTCGTCTTGGTAGCTGCAGTCGTGCCCACTCTTCGTCGAAGGTCTCCACTTCATATTCTTTTGTAAGTCAGGGCCTCTCAAACACCCGAAATCTCACGCGTGCAAACTGAGGCGCAGAGGTTCAGTGCAGTATGCATCGGTCTGACTCGGCTAAGCTCGGTTCAACTCTGCTCGGATGCTGGAGCGCTACAGAACAAGTGATGGAGGAGACGGCGGAGCAAGCGAGACAGGCGTAGGGAAAGAGATACAGCGTTATTGCTCTAAACCGAGGAGTGGGGGTTTGCACTCTGGTCAACCTGTGCATCGTGTTAAGCACATATTCCTTCTACATCGATTTAACCCAAAATACTTAAAGTACAAATTATAATTGTACCGGAGATACACCCGCCCCGCGCATTTCAATAAATCGCCTTGGATAAGCCCATATGAAACATAAACTTGAAACTATTAGTACAAGAAGTTTCGACATTTCCCAACAGATGTCGCTACTATAAACATGTCGCGCCCTCTAGGGTGAAGATGAACTATTAAAATTCAAGATAAATTTTGGGTGTTAAGGTTTCCTAAACGGGGATGTTTAGTGTTTGTTTTTGATGTTCAAAAGTTATTAACACTTCTATCTCTTCCCGCCAACTTAAGGAGTTGGTCAATACATTTTTTGTGCATTTACTTATCTACTAATAAAAATTTTCTGATATTTATTCAATTTACCAATAAGAAATGGGGTGTGTCAGGGCCTTGGCCCAGAGTTTTCTGAAACTTCCCCCTCGGCTATAAAAGCTGGCAAATTTCGGACCAGGTTGTCTTAGTGATCGCTTCAGTGTAGAGTGTGTTCGTAACGGAGGCGGCGGTCGCCTCGTCAATCTTAGAGAGGTCCACCAGATCAAGGTAATGGCAGATCCTGTTTAACATGTGATCGTCTTTTAAAGCTAGCTTGAGGGTAGGTTTCAAATCTTCAGCAATGTCAACTTTATTTTCTAAAATGTAAATTTATAAATTTAAATGTAAATTTCAAACAAGTCGAAAGAACTTAAACCAAAATCAGGGAATAGAGTGAGATACCTTCTTGTATTCCCCCTCAACTTGTTCTTGAGGCGACTGTGATTTTGTAACCTTCAAATCTATCTAGTAATTTCTGTAACTTAAATATTTTTCTCCATCTAGTCACCTCCGTAGTATAGGCCTAACCTATGTAACGTCGGGCCATAAGCCCAAATAGGGTTTTAAGCATTTCATGTAAATTTCAAGGATTGCAAGAGTTCGCCTCCTTACCATTTTGATTTGCGGCCAGTAACTTTAATCTTTTATTTTACCAAAGGTCAGGTAGAATGGGTACTTGTTACCCCTATTAAACTCTATTTAATTCATTTCATGTTAAGGATATCAGAGTGTTGAGCATTTAAGGCAGGGCCTCTCAAACGCCCAAAATCTCACGCGTGCAAATCGAGACGCAAGAGCTCCGTGCACTGTGCATCGCTCCCGCTAGGCACGGCTCGTACCAACGCTTCATCTCTGGGCTAGTCGGCTAAGCTCGGCTCAACTCGGATCAATTCGGCTCGGATTTGGAGCGCTAAGCAGCAAGTGAGGAAGAGGGAGACAGGGGGAGCGAGCGAGACAGGCGTGGGGAAAGAGAGAGACAGCGCTAATGCTCCAAATCGAGGAGTGGGGGTCTGCACTCTGGTCAACCAAGCGAAGACGTCTTTTGCACCGTGCACAGTGCATGCACTGAGAAGCCCTGATTTAAGGCAATGAGTACTGTTTAATTTTTTTAAATGCATGTTGCGCCTTTGATAGGACTGGAAAGTGTAAATTTGTAGAGCAAAGATGCGCTTACTAGTGGTATAAAAGAAATGGAGACATCCGTCTCCTTGACTATTGATTGAAAGGAACAGTAGTGCTCAGGTAAAAATTGCAATTGGGAGCTTCAAGCTCAGCCTGTAAATTTATCTGATTATTCTCTTTTTCTTCTTTTCCTACCACTTTTCACACATCTGTAGGAACGCGGGTTGGAACTGCGTCACACACACACACACACACACACACATGTATGTGGATTTGGCCTTGGCCTTGTTTTACGACCGGATGCCCTTCCTGACGCCGAACATCTTTGGAGGGATGTAAGCACTATTGCGTGTTTCTGTGGTGGTTAGTAGTGTGGTATGTTGTCTAAATATGATGAGGACAGTGTTGGGACTGACACATACATCAGTCCCCGAGTCGGAAGAATTAATCAGAAGCGATTAGAAACCCCAATCCGGCCGGGAATCGAACCCGGACCCTCTGAACCGAAGGCCAGTACGCTGACTATTCAGCCATTATTCTGATTAATCTAGATCTCTCTAAAAGTGTTTTTCAAGCTTAGAGCTAAATTTCTAGAACTGATTTTAAATTACTTGGCAAGGTATTAAGATTTGAAAAGAAAAGGGGAAGGTTAAGAAAGGAATTAAAACTGCCAATTTTATTTTAATTCAATCTTTTGATTTTCGTATGTCCACCCATTCATGCCCGCACCTTCTTTCACCTCTGTGATCCACAATATTTCCGTAATAATCATAATTCTCGAGGTGGACAAGCATAAAGTTGGAAATTTTACCCAAAGATTTTTGTGATACAAAGTATTAGATTAAGGCATAATAATCACAGAATTTATTACTTCATTAGGAAATAAACGAAATGCAAAGGTGCAAAAACAAGAGGTACAAATGACACAGATCTTCGTAAGTTTCTAATAGCGTGTTACAAAAATGGTAAATAAGAGAGAATAAATCATAATGCAGTGAACAGCGTGAACTTCCTGCAGTTAGTGCAGATTCTTCTCGAAATATCCTCCTTGAATTTCGATACACAACTTATTGGGAACACATTAAGTCTTCTTCATTTTTTGTTATTCGTATCGTTTCCGATTGCACTTTTGCAGACAGTTGTTAATTGCCTGATAAGTGTAGATATTAATCATGTGTTATTAATTATCATTGCCCCATTACGGGGATCAGGAATCTATTGTTATGTGTGAGCAACTGACAGAATATTCGTTATTAAGATCGACTGCGGTGTGAGAGATACTAAAAATTGGGTAATTCGTTGTTAACATCAATTTTTTGAAATGAGAGGGAATTCTGTTGAAATTTGAACGAATATTATAGGCTACAACAACAATAATAATAATTTTACAAGTTATGTTACGTCGCACCGCCACAGATAGGTCTTACGGCAACGATGGGAATGTGGAAACGAAGCGGCCGTGGCCTTAGCGTACAGTGGTGTGAAAATGGTAAACCATCGAAAACCATCTTCAGGATTGCCGATAGTCGGGTTCGAACCCACTATCTGCTGAATGCAAGCTCACAGCTGCGCGCCCCTAACCGCACGGCCAACTCGCCCGGTACACGAGATGTTGGTGTATTCGATGGTGGTCAGATTGTTGGTACCATACGTATGGCCCCTTCCATCTCCGAAGTCGTGCGGGCACCAGGATTCCCAAGGGTCTCTGTGCCAGGAGTGTACCATGAGTACATGGATTCGGGCAAAACTACCACTGTCAGGGTCAACTGCGGTGGTATAGCAACGTGTTGATGACAAGGGCTGTTGTCGATGGCAAGAGCGAACAGACGGGCCACAGAGGAGCAGAGCACTTTCGAATACAATGATGGTCAACAACAAAGACTGAGCAACTGTATTATCTAGAACAACTTTCTATCAATGTGGTACACAAGTCACTGTCCCAGTAGGGCTCTTCTGCGTGCCTCATGTCACAAATCACAAAGGCTGGCATCGGTAAAAGAACACTTCCGCTGGATTGTCGAAATATGAGAAAGGTTACCTGGACAGATCAGTCGAGGTACCACTTGGTATAAGCCGGTGACCACGATACTATTGCGTCGACAAGCATATGAATCAATGGATCCTGCTCCCAAACAATGTATTCTCCAGTCCGCTGGCGGTGGTATTCTCGCATGGTTGCTGCCCAAGCGCGGTGAAATAGGACCTCTGGTCCATATACCAACGTCCGTCACCACCGAACAACACACGAACTTACTCTCAGATAATTTCCAGCCATCTATTCGCCTCCAGTACCGTGCCGAAGACCTGTACCTACAGCAAGACAATACACTGACCCATCGTGGCTGATTGGTTCGATGAACATTTCATGGACATGAAAATGGTTGCCTAGCCCAAGGTTACCCGACCTCGATTCCATTGATCATATCTGGGATGCTGCCGGGAGAGATGTAGACCCCCTTGGACCTGCTCCGATCAATCTGTCTATTGTGGGAGATGTGCAACAGTTAAGGATCAGGATGTCTCCCCAGTGCTTCCAGTGACTAATGCAATCCATGCTACACCGCATCGCTGCCTTTATCAGTAACCACGTACTCCTAATTCAATTCGTCATCTGTATTTGAACTGATCCAGTGACTCAGCCACTTAAACGGAGGGGGAACAGTGAATGCTCATTTGTTTATCACGCGCTGCCTTCCTGCGGTGATTGTCATGACTCGATGGTTATGGGTTAAGTACTTAAAAGCTCGTTACTAAAATCTCTCGGTGAGCCACCTTAATTAATGACATGGTGATCGAGTGGTCGATCACGATAGACGACTACTGCTCTATTCTAAAATTAACTATCACACAAATTGCCGTCTAACTTTCGGACAAGTCTATGTACATTTCCTGCTTGCCTGTCTCGTAAAACATTGGCATGTTTATGCACAATTCAACAAGGAATATGTATTAAAAATGATGCACGTTAAGTCACACCCCATTATGTAGGGTGTATAATAATTCATAGCGCAAATTGGAATAGCTCTAAGTACATGATACTAGAAGCAAAAAAATGTCTTAGTAAATATGGGTCCGCTAGCGAGCCGTTTGCGAGATAATTTAGAATTTTGGTTGCCAACCACCACTGTCTTGTGTGTAAATGTCATCCTAGTTAGGAAAAGGTTCCAATACAACATTAGATACTTTGGTAGAAGTGCAGTTGTTTTTAATGAACAAGACAACAGCCTTACTTAGTATGTTACATTTATATCTTACAATGACTGTACAGTGTACTTAATTGTAGTTGAAGGAAGTGTTCAAAGTGTCGTTCTTGTACCCGGATGCAGGCAATCCTGGAAGAAGATGCCGCAGGAACCGAAGATAATTCCGTCCATTGAGTTTGTTTGGTAAAATGTACGGACCCTAATCACACATTTAATGATAAGCGTCCCTGATGTGGTGACTCATGCACAGAATGTGAGTAACACACTAACGTAAGTAAGACTAAGTAAGCCCTCAGGTCCAGGTAAAAATCCTGACCTTGCCAGGAATCGAACCCGGGGCCTCCAGGTAAGAGGCAGGAGTGCTACCCCCACACCACGGGGCCGGCGACTGGTAACCACAAATTCTAAATAATTTTACAAACGGCTCGTTTGCGGACCCATGTTTAGTAAGAATTATTTGCTTCTAGCATCGTGCACTTACATGAGTTTCAATTTGCGCTAATAATTATGATATACCGCGTATATACTTACTTCGAGTTTCAGCAATATCAGGACCGAGGTCGATAGCTGAAGTCGCTTAAGTGCGGCCAGTATTTGGGAGATGGTGGGTTCGAACCCCACTGTTGCCAGCCCTAAGGATAGTTTTCCGAGCTTTCCCATTTTAACACCAGGCAAGGCTGTACCTTCCTTCCCACTCCTATCCCTTTCATATCCCATCGTCGCCGTAAGACCTAACTGTCTAAGTGCGACGTAAAGCAACTCATAAGTAATATCAGAACGTATCTGGTCAAATCCTTGCATGTGACGCTCCCTCTGATCAGTGGTAGTGTCTTCCTCCGGATCCCAAGTAGATGCTTTCACATCCGGCAGACGTAGTGGGATTTTTGAAGGGTGTAATTGAGTCAATTTGACTTTCCGCGTTGTGAGATAGCGGATTGCAAATTATATTTCGTGGCCCATTTGGGTCTCTCTTGCTGTGGTGCAACAGCCCTGATGGGCCTTGGCCTACCCAGTGACTGTTATTCAGCTCGAAGACGTGCATATTATAAGGTGACACGTGGTCTCCGCAAGCGACTAATCCTTTAGGCCATTATTTTTGTCGTTCTTAGATCGTGGCCACTATATCCCCATCGATAGCTCCCCACTTGTTCTCACGCATTCCAAGCAAACCTGGAACCAACCCTCAGATATAGGTAAAATCTCTGACATTGTCTGGAATCGAACCCCTATTCTATGGATAGGCAGGCTCGTTACTCCTAGACTGTGTGGTCAGCGCTACAAATAAAACTCAACCATAGATCACTTAGCAGAGCTCCGTTTTTTGCCATTTGATAGCATGAAATGGAACATCGAAATTGACTCGCAGGTAGCTTGAGTGGCGTCAAATTACATGCACTCGATAGCTGAGGCCATACGATTATTATTATTATTATTATTATTATTATTATTATTATTATTATTATTATTATTATTATTTGTGTATCTGATAAAATATTGGACAGAGGATTTAACCTTTAATGTTCGGCTTATTACAGCCACACCTAATTAAAATCGTGGCTGCTGGAACTAACTAAACTTGCCATTTGTTTCTCAGACCAGGACTCCTATTTTAACTATTTTATCACAGTAATCTGGACACACAAATGTTCAGCTTGATCTAATCTTTCCGAGGTAAAGGATTAGCTGGTACATTTCCCAGTTCTGAAGGAGGGTGGGGTGGGGGGGAAATCCCAGCGTGATGTTTCTATTTCGCATTCACTTTGAATGTCTCGTCTCTTCTCGGGTATCTGTGAAGCGCTCTTCCCGGCTTAAGCGTGTTCCCTGAGACTAGGGATCAAACAGCACACACGAACGCTCCTGCCGCTTCTGACAAGTAATTCCACATCGCTCTGCTTAGCAGGCTGATAAAAGTTCTCTGCTTCACAAAGCGGTAACACAGAAATCCCACAGTCTAAATGACTTAAATAAATGGACACAGTACTTGTTGTACATCTTGTAAAATCTGTAGCAAATGAAGAGTTGCTCTGTGCTCGTATACGTTCCCGGTGACTATGGGATTGGAAAGGTTTTACCTAAATTAAGTGCCATTTAAAGTGCATCCGTGGCTCATGCGGCAGCGCGCGCCGGTCTCTCACCGCTGGGTTCCGTTGTTCAAATCCCGGTCACTCCATGTGAGATTTTTGCTGTACAAAGCGGAGGCGGGACAGGAATTTTTTGGTACTCAGGTTTTCCCTGTCCTCTTTGATTCACGCAACACGCTCCAATACCATTTCATTTAGTCTGTCAGTCATTAATCACTACCCTAGAGGAGTGTGACAGACTTTGGCAGCCGGTGCAATTCCTATCCTCGCCGCTAGATGGGGCTTCAGACATTCGATTCCTCACCCGGTCAAAGGATTGGAAACAGGCTGAGTATTTTCAATATACCATTTGACTGATGTAAAAATAGGAAACTACGGTATACCATCTTTGGTGCAAATGGCAATTGGGTTCGAACAATTCATCTATTAAATGCAAGTTGACTTCATAAACAGCTTACTCACTGACGTATAATAATTACAGTATTGCAGACATATGGGCTTTTGGGTTTATGCCATGTCAAGAAAACAAGGTGAAACTCTTTACCTTCTTCTTCTACTTCTTAATCTGTTTATCCTCCAGGGTCGGTTTTTCCCTCGGACTCAGCGAGGGATCCCACCTCTACCGCCTCAAGGTCAATGTCCTGGAGCTTCAGACGCTAGGTCGAGGGATACAACTGGGGAGGACGACCAGTACCTCGCCCAGGCGGTCTCGCCTCCTATGTTGAACAGGGGCCTTGGTGGGGGATGGGAAGATTGGAAGGGATAGACAAGGAAGAGGGGAAGGAAGCGGCCTTGGCCTTAAGTTAGGTACCATCCCGGCATTTGCCTGGAAGAGAAGTGGGAGACCATGGAAAACCACTTCCAGTATGGCTGAGATGGGAATTGAACCCACCTCTACTCAGTTGACCTCCCGAGGCTGAGTGGATTCCGTTCCAGCCCTCGTACCACTTTTGAAATTTCGTGGCAGAGTCTGGAATCGAACTCGGGCCTCCGAAGGGTGGCAGCCAATCACACTAACCACTACACCACAGAGTCGGACGAAACTCTTTACCTTTCGCAGAAAACTTTGCTCCGCGTCTTCAGAAGAAAATCTCGACAGTTCACGAGGAAGTCTTCTACAATTACAGTATTATTTATAATTTTTTTTATTTCTTATTAGTAGCCTATGTCCAATACAGTCCTCTCGGCCGGAATAATAATACATACGGAAGTAAATGCAGAACGGAAAAGACGTAGAAATAGTGGAAGAAATAATTTATAGACATGTACGGCCCCGCAGTGTAGGGGGCAACGCGTCCGCCTGTCACCCGACGGCCCCGGGTTCGATTCCCGGCCGGTTCAGGGCTTTTTAATTGTAAATGATTAATATCCCTGGCCTGGACACTGGGTGTTTGTGTCGTCCTTAACGTTCCTTTCCTCACATTCAACACTTTACACTTCAGCCATTTACGTAATACACGCAGATTCCTCACATATGGTGGAAGTAAGGGCAAAAGATCTCCATAGGTCTACTCCCCGAACAAATGACATTTAAAAAAATATGTAGACATACAAACAATATAATGCTCTAAAGTATATCCGGGATTTTTCCACTCAGCCTACGTGGTTACAAATGAGGAGCTATCTGACTGTGAGACGGCGGCCCCGATCTAGAAAGCCAAGAATAATGGCCCTTCGGGGCTGTAGCGCCATGGGGTTTGGTTTTTGGTTTTTTGGTTAATTATACATGATTTATACAAGGACAGAACTAAAACAAAAAGGGAATATAAACGACAGTAATACATACATTAATGGGGCACGATGGTAAGAAAGCAAACAAAAAAAAAAAGATGAATTTATAAATGGGAAATCCAGATCTTAAATTGTTTATTAATTACAGTGTACTTGACTTTGAAAATATTTCTGTAAGGAGTGTGTTATGTAAGCACAGTATTTCAATGAATGGTGAGTTCAAGTGATGAGGTATTCCCGAACTTTAACATGAGATAATTTATTTTTGCATGCTCTAACTTTTGGAACATGGATAAACATTCATTAGTCCTGGAGAATCAAATTTATTGTTTTTTTTTTTTTTTTTTACCGGGTGTAAGGAAGTTCTCCTCCTGTTATGGAGCGATGTGATATAAAATAACTTATTCAATTCCGTGCTGATGTATACAAAATAAAAGTACGTTATTTGTTTTACATTACAGTGCAAATACCGCAAAGTCTTATGTTGAAAAACATTAATATATCGTTCCTTTTAACGTGAGTTCCTAATTACAGACCCATATTCTGACGTTCTCTTTACAATACTAATGAATAACTGAATCAACATTTTTTCTTTGCTATTTTGCTTTACGTCGCACCGACACAGATAGGTCTTATGGCGACGATAGGATAGGAAAGGCCTAGGAGTGGGAAGGAAGCGGCCGTGGCCTTAAGGTACAGCCCCAGCATTTGCCTGGTTTGAAAAGTGGAAAGCACGGAAAACAATCTTCAGGGCTGCCGACAGTGGGGTTCAAATCCACTATCTCCCGGATGCGAGCTCACAGCTGCGCGTTCCTAACCGCACGACCAACTCGCCCGGTCTGAACAAACATTGATGATGGAGTAAAGAATTTAGGTGTACTTATTACAAACCAGAGCATGCGACTAGTATTATTCTTTAGTTTGGTAATATGGGTGTTAAAAGTTAATATTCAATCAAATATTACTCCTAAGGCTCCAATTGTCGACGCTATTTCTAATTAAGTATCTCGTGTATGGTAAGATATGGTCGTACAATATTTTCCCCAGTAAATGTTACAGATTTTATTATTCTTACATTAAGTGCCGTTTGATTCATATCACACCATTGTACAGTAAAATGAATGTCCTGCGCTAGCTCATCCTCATTTCTTGTTATTTATAATTTTACAGAGTACAACAGCATAGTAAAATAGCAAATCACCGTCATGACAAACATTATTACATAAAAATATAGATTAGAAAATTAACCATAGGGAGATCCAAACTGGATCCTTAGAAACACCGGAAAAACTAATGAACTGGCCCGTTTTTACAATTCTCTTAATTATATTAAGCATTAAATGCCTTTCGGCTTTTGATTCATGGAATAACAAACATTTTGACACAACGTGGCATTAGGCTAAACATTTGAAAAAATAATATAAAAATATTGTGTTTCGTGGTGTGGATTACCTAGTCACGTCCTAGTTCGTGAGCCAAGGGCAAAGCAAAGGCTGGGTGGCCTAGTAAGTGGTCACGTGAGTCGGGGTACCAGTTGTTATGGAGTGACAGTGGGCATCTCGGACATATCCTTAGTTGTGGCCCTCCTTGTGTCCAGGCGGCTAGGGCTAGACAATCCTCTGGTGGTCCCTAACTCGTTCAATGAGAGATTCTCACTGGGACTAAGTGGGGTAGAATCTCGCTTAACAAACCCATTAGTGCAAAGCGTCTGAAAAATCGGATGTCATAAAAAAGTAATTTGTGTGATATTTATGCCTGGATTTAAGACCTTGATACTTTGTGTTTCAGAAAGGCTGTAGCTAATAAGAACCAAGAATAAAACTTCAATGTTGAATCGCACTTACTCCGAGCATGGCGGCAACATAGTACAGAGTTTTTCCAACGGTCGAGATTTTTATTTACGAATTAACAAAATTTACAATAATTGTAAACTTCGGGTTGTACCATATTGCTGACTCTTCTACGAATCAAAGATTCTACCAACACACAAAGATATCATTGTTGTCTTATTATTTACGGAGCATATGATTGCAAACATACACAGTTCAAAAAATTAGGGGAACATGTATTTGAACGTATGCCATGTTCCACAAAACACTACCTCACACCCAGGTATATTACCAACAAAACGTTTGTTCTTTACCGTTGAAGTATACAAAAGAACATCGATGGATTCGCGTTCATCTTCAGAACACAAACGGAAATGTCCAAATGGGGATGAAAAATTGATAAGTCCTCCAGGGTGGATGTTTATCACGGCTGGAGACCTTCAGTATGGTGTATGTCCTCCACGAGCACTTATCACAGCTTGGCACCTACGTGGCATGCTCCGTATAAGTCGACGGAGGTCACGTTGCGGTATCAGGTCCCATTCTTCAATGAGAGCCTGTTCGAGGTCTTGGAGAGTCTGTGGTGGAACAGGACGCCCACGAACACTTCTGTCAAGCCTATCCCACACATGCTCGATGGGATTAATGTCGGGACTCACTGCTGGCCATTCCATCTCTAATAACCAAGTCTCACAAAACAGTTCTGGTGATGCGCGCTACATGAGCCCTGGCATGGTCGTGCACGAGTACGAATTCAGGGCCAACGCCGTATGCAGCAACCAACACATGCTGTAGCAGTATATACCCCGCAGCGATAAGGTTACCACGGATGGCGGCAAGATCCGTAGGGCCATAAATTTTGATGCCACTCCAAACCATCACAGAACCTTGTTAGAATCGGTCACCTTCCTGGACAACATTTGGCATGTACTGCTCACCATGGCGTCTCCATACGCGTTAACGTGCATCACGCTGTGTCAGGGGAAATCTGGACTCGTCTGTGAACAACACAGGTCTCCATGGACGAAGTCGCCCGTTGACGTGGGTACGGGCAAACAGAAGGCGGGCTGTGCGATGTTGCTGAGTTAAACGGGCCTCTCGAATAGGACGTCGGGGTCGTAAGGACACTTCGCTTAACCTGTTCCTTACTGTGTGGTCAGACACCGTGACTCCAGTGACCATTCTGTGGTCTGTTGAGTTCTCTGGCAGTTGCTGAACGACGCTGCAACGCACTGATGGTCAGATATCGGTCATCCTTGTGGGTGTCATGCATCGACAATCTTGTCCAACCCTCCTTGTGAACTGGCCTGTCTCACTGTAGTGATTCCACAAGCGATGAATAACTGACGGAGAGACATTGAGATCCACAGCAACATGACGAAAAGTCCATCCTTCCTGGGTCAAAGTGAAGGCCCTTGCGACTTGAACCTCATTAAAATGTCTCATGGGATGTGCAGGTTGACGTACAACGTGCTCAAGTGACCGCAGTAGTCTGTGTACCTCACAATGTCAAACGGGCGCACCGCTATTTACTTTGTTTTGAGGGGTCACCTGACAATTTAATTCATGCCTACGCCTACATATGGAATATAACTTCGATTTGACATACCCTGAGTAACTAAGGTTTCAAGGTATGCTGTACGACCATTGGAACCCCATCTACCAAATTAACGTTCACATACCAGACGCTTCAAAACATGGTCCCCTAATTTTTTTGAACTGTGTAGCTGTCCTGAAAATCGAACGCTATGCACAGGGAGTCCTACTGTCACAAACATTTGTATTCCCTTACTAGTTTGATGGTGAGTGAAATATTTTAAGTTTTGATGGATGAATCAACATTTGGAGAGGAGCAGCACATCAAACCTCCTGATGATGGATGTGAAACGGTTGATGATGATGACAGATGAGAACGACGACAATCTAAATTACCTTGGTAGAAACCTACTTCTGACTAAATGTGAAGGGCAAATTGCTTCAACAGGATATGAAAAAGGGAAGACTAGGTCCTGTACTGAAAGTTCTAGAGATGGAACTGAAAAACCAGAAAACAATGAAAAAGGAAGCTGTCATGCGAAAATAGTCATACATAAGATTGGACCCGTACCCCGGTTTTCAATATCCCTGATAGAAAATTGAAAAGCATTAGTAGGTCGAATTTTAACACACAAGAAGCAACCCCAAAGTGGACAAGATCACAATCTACATTTCATTTAGTGACTGAATGTGTTCCTGTCTCCTGTCTCCTCCTCCCCCCTTCCCCCATCAGATGATGTGCAAAATTGTGAAATTCCACTAGACTTATTTATCTGCCAGTGGATATGGGATACTTTTCCACCTTTCCAAGTGTATACAGCAATATGAAATGAAAGTCTGAAAGAATTTGGACTTAGAGGAAATGTAGTCCTACCTTTCATTGATGCAGGTGGAACTGAATCAACAAGGGCACACAATGTTCTTGGACATCTACTTTGTATTCCTGAAATTTATTGGCTTCTCATAAAATAAGTGCAATAGGGACATTTCAAGAAAACCAGGCAGAGAAGTGCCCTATTTAAAAAAAGGGTGGACTGGAAAAAGGATATCATACGATTGCAGGAATTTTGGTGGTGAGTTGCTGGTGCGCTGGAATGAAAACAATGTTGTCACTGCTGGTACGAACTACGAACAGATGGAGATAAGCGGTGCTTAAAGGTGGTCTGGCATAAAAATATATGCAAAGTATCTGTACCGCAATGAAAGCTCTTTAAGTCCTATAGTGGCATCCGAAGAGTGGATCAGGTTGATCAGTTTGGCCTTCACTTGAAATGCTTCTGTGAACAACATGAAGAGAAAATATATAACCGTAAATAGCGTATACAATAAATATTGTGGTAAGTCTTCAGTATAAATTGTAGATACACCTTACAGCGTAAGCTGGATAAGTTAGCACTGCCTAGCTTGAAACATTATTGTACAATATAATGTTGAGTAATTAGTGGTGTTGTATTGACCTGAGTGCATAGCGCCCGATATATCGCAAGTCTTGTGTACATAAAAGTATCACTTGTATGAACATTCTGATTGTTGGAACGTGTTTCTGCAATTACTAAAGGTAGAAATGTGTAGATAACTTGAAATAAAACAAAACATTACTTTATGCACCAATGGGTTCAGAATTTACCGAGCTCAGAACATTTCAAACAAGCCTCGGATCTGAGAGTAACGGAGTAAAACTTTTATTTGATAGGTGAGGGAATCCTGGGAAACAACATGGAAAATGAAGTAGAATTCGATGGGGAGTGATCAATATTAATGGGGCTTATGAAAGAAAGAAAGAAAGAAAGAAAGAAAGAAGAAAAAGAACTGGCTGAGTCAGCAAAGAGGATGTTTTTAGGAGTTCATGATATTCGGGAAAGGGAAGATAACTAAGAAAAGATGGATTATAAATTGTTCTTGGCGGGTATTAAGAAGGGAAAGGAAGAGTGCGGTACAGGATTGTTTATAAGGAATACTATTGCACGCAACATAGTTTCTGTTACGAACGTTGATGAGTGAATGATTTGGATAGATTTGGCAGCTGGAGGAAGTAGGACAAGAATTGTCTCATTCTACTCACCATGTGAGGATGAAGTTGCCAAATTTTTATGAAGCACTGAGTGACATCATAGTGAGGGTCAGCAGCAAGGATAGTATAGTACTAATGGGCGATTTCAATGACAGAGTTGGAAAATTTAGAAGGATATGAGAAGGTGACGGGTAAATGTGGGGAAGATACGGAAGCTAATAGGAATGGGAAGCGTTTACTGGACCTATGCTAGTGAGAGATTAGCAGTTACGAATATATTCAAGCATAAGACTATTCACCGTTAGACGTGCGAGGGTAGCGGTACCACATCCACAATAGGCTATATCATAACCGACTATAAATTCAGGAAATCTCTTAGGAATGTACGGGTATTCTGAGGACATTTTTATGATACAGACCACTATCTGATCTCCAGTGAACTATCAATAGGGTCTAGGATAAAGACTACAAATCTGTCTGCAGACGAATAGGAGTAAAAAATCCAAGACGAGGAAATTAGACAGAAGTGCATGAACGTGATTAGTGAAAAGTTCAAGGGTCCAGGTTGCACTTTTTGGCATAAAACTTGGGTCTGTAAAGTAACGCTCTTAAGCCTAGGGTTGAACCCGGGGTCTGTGAAGTTAAGCCTGAACACGTAGCCAGTGTTAAATGTGAGGTTAAGGGTGCACTTTCAGCCAACCACCGTACTTTTCAAAACGCCCGCCAAGTAAGTTCATGTGAGGTTAAGCAAATACAGTAGAGACAATACGTGACACTCTGCGAGATATCGAGGGAGAGCTATTAGACCAAGGACCAAGGGGAAAGTTTTCATTCCCCTTCCCTAAGGGAAGAAGGGAACCTAGAAGGTTACGCCTTCTCTCTGGCCAGGAGATTTGGCGGGGTTTGGAGGATTTGATGGATTTGAAAGAGAGGGATGGAGATTTGCTATGTTGAAGGAGTTGGGAGGGGGTCTCGACCTCTTGGCCAAGTGTTTATTGTTCTTTTCAAAATATACAATCTGGTTACAATTTACATGTGTTTTTACATTGTGATTTTACATCAATAGTTGTTTCATTTTTCGTTATTTTCTTGAGCATTGGCGACTCTCATAATATTTCGAAATATATCCCTTACCCCCGTGTTTTTTTAAATAAGTTTATTGCGGGGTTTTTAGGATATTTACATGGTGTTAATACAGGTTATTTACAATACATTTGTTAATTACAGAGTTATTTACTATGTTATTTACAGTTATTGATACCGATATATTTACAGTTGATGATTATCAGAATAATGTTTTTGCTAGTTGTTTTACGTCGCACCGACACAGATAGGTCTTACGGCGACGATGGGACAGGAAAGGGCTAGGAGGGGGAAGGAAGCGGCCGTGGCCTTAATAAAAGTACAGCCCCAGCATTTGCCTGGTGTGAAAATGGGAAACCACGGAAAACCATTTTCAGGGCTTCCGACAGTGGGGTTCGAACCTACTATCTCCCGAATACTGGATACTGGCCGCACTTAAGCGACTGCAGCTATCGAGCTCGGTATATCAGAATATTTACATTGAGGATATTTACAGTTACTAGTTATTTACACATTTACAATATTTGTTGTTTGGGTGTTGTTACAAAGTTTTACATTGCTTGTAGTTGGCATTCACTGCTTCTGAAACATACAAGAAGTACGTTAATACATGGGCTTGTAATTTAACATTACATTACATTCTAATGTTGAGGAGGAGGTCGCCGGGGGGTTCTTTAGGTATTTTGGTTGTCTTACATGGGGTGTAAGGGGTGGGTTTTTTAAGGGGTTGAGGGGTTATAGGATAGGGTTTTGCATCACAGCTTCCTTTTTCTTACGTGGCACCCCCATCGGGTGGGGTGATGGACAATCTTATGACCTGCTCGACCCATATTTTAACTGGCTCAAAATATAATACGCATATTTTATTGTATAGTGCAGCAGTTAATCTTCAATACCGATGTGTTGTTGTAGGTGTGATCTGTGGGTTTGATTTAATTCAGAAAAATACATATGCGTGTGAGTGTAGCTGATTGTGTTCCAAGTTACCCCATTTAGAATGCCGTAATGCGTTGTCAAGCACTGAAGAAAATATGGGTGATTTAAGAAATGTACATATTTTGTTGAAACAAGCAAGTATTGCTTATAGGGAAAGTTTGAATGTTTTTGAGACTAAATTTTTAGATTTTCTTTCTGTTAGTAGGCTTCAAATTAAAAGGAAAATTGTCCAGCTCTTAAATATAAATTCATTGAATAATGTGTGTAAGGAATGTGCGGATTTTTTGTTGACAAGTGTTTTAATATGATACAAAGCTTTTAAATGAGAAAAAAGAATAATGTAGCCGTGAACATTCAGGCATGAATTCTAAAGCTTAAGAAGTAATGCATAAATGAAAGATCAAGCCCTTTCATGGCAGTCCATTTCACATCTTGATTATATGTCTAATTTCAGTCTTTAAATAATAACCTGTTAAATAATTCTTCGTTCATCTATCCAGAATTGCTTTAGCAACTTTGAAGTTAATATATTAGTAACACTTTCTTTCTAGACGTAATTTATTTATCCATTTCCGTATATACATTTCCATTGATATTTGAATTTAGCGCGAATTTTCAGGTCAAGCAACTAGGAGCGCCACTTGCGACTTGTCTCCCATTTTAACAAGGCTAAATCCGGAAGTGTCGTGTATTGTGTGTACTGTATTTGGGTTAAACAAGCATATTTCATGAGGCGGAGGCCTCTCCCAGGGGCCGGAGGTGGAGGTGGCTACAAAACCCCCCATAAATATCTACTGTGAAGCGGCTGGGAAACCTTTCTGGACAGTAATAAAGAACCTTAGAAAGTGACGGAGAATGAAATGAATAGTGTTGTGGGTAAATTGGGTGAACTCATAATGGATCCCATATGATCATTGGAGAGGTGGAAGGAATATTTTAAAAACATCTTAACGTGGAAGGAAATCTTTGGTGACAGCGAATATCCGAGTTTATGGTGAGGAGGACAATGGTGTTAGTAAAATAGCGCTTGCGGAAGTGGAAAGGATGGTAAATATACTCCATTATTGTAAAACAATAGGGATAGATGAAGTTAGACTTGAAATGGTGATATAGTGACAAGGCAGATACAAAATGGCTTCATATATAAATGAAATGAAATGCAATGAAATGAAATGGCGTATGGCTTTTAGTGCCGGGAGTGTCCGAGGACAACTTTGGTTCACCTGGTGCAGGTCCTTTCAGTTGAGGCCCGTAGGCGACCTGCGCGTCGTGATGAGGATGAAATGATGATGATGATGAAGACGACACATACACCCAGCCCCCGTGCCAGCGAAATTAACCAATTATGTTTAAAAATCCCTACCCTGCAGGGAATCGAACCCGGGAACCCTGTGGCCAAAGGCCAGCGCACTAACAATTTAGCTATGGAGCCGGACCATATAGTAATAGGATTAGTATACAATGTTAGTAAGGTACCTCCAGATTGTTAGAAACCAGTTATTGCACCCATCTATAAGCTAGAGAACAGGAAGAATTGTAACCACTGTTGAGATCTATGCGCATGTTGTAATAATTCTGCTAGTAACATCGACGGGTCAATACAGTGAATATATGAAATTACACAGGTGTCTTCTAGCAACCATGAAGATAATCAATAACTAGTTAATTCATTCATTCTGTCAGATGTATGTCACCGTAAATACTAGGTAAATATGACCTTCATCAAGCTGTTCATGCTTAAGAAAAAATGAAATAGCGTATGGCTTTTAGTGCCGGGAGTGTCCAAGGACAACTTTGGTTCACCTGGTGCAGGTCCTTTCAGTTGAGTCCCGTAGGCGACCTGCGCGTCGTAATGAGGATGAAATGATGATGATGAAGACGACACATACACCCAGCCCCCGTGCCAGCGAAATTAACCAATTATGTTTAAAAATCCCTACCCTGTCGGGAATCGAACCCGGGACCGCTGTGCCAAAGGCCAGCACGTTAACCACTTAACCATGCAGCCGGACATTAGGTTAAATGGACTAGCATGAGACCATTAGCACTACTAGAATAATTCAATGTTTTCTCATAATACCGTAAATAATAATAATAATATTATTAACTTCCCACGGTATCCCTTGCCTGTCGTGGGTTGGACCTCTTAACATGGTCCTCGCACTGCTTCCACTTACGCGTGCCAGGATTTTTACTTTCTTCCGTGCTATCCGGCCTCCCTTGACCCTTGTTCTTTTCCGACCCCGATAGAATGACATCTCCGAGACATAGGGAGTTTTTAATTTTTACGCCCTTCTTGGCCCCTACCTTTTTTGCCAATACCTTAATTTTTCTAAGTGTCAGTCCACAACCATTTCTTTCTTCTGATTAGTGTTAATGGAGGATGATTGCCAGTTGTACTTCCTCTTAAAACAATAACCACCACCACCACCACCACCACCACTACCACTACCACCACCACCACCACCACCACCACGACCACCTGTACACTTAAAATTTTAGTCTCATACTTCATATTCTATCTCGAATTATGTGTTCAAAGTCGAATAGTCGGTTTTCTCAACGTCGCGAGAAAACGACTTAATAGAATTCCATCTAAGCTATACATTATTTGATTATTATACAGTAGCTTAGCAGTATTAAGGGGAACCAATGCAGAAAATGCCACATTTCTTCGATAATATTAGCTGTATCATAATGTGCAGTTTTTCGTCACGTTTATAAAATGTAATTTCCGACGTTGTTTTATGCTCGTTCACTTGAGGAAGGATAACAACAACGCATATATTCGTGATTGTCTTTCTTAAAATATTTTAAAAAATATTACTGCTAATAAAATGTATCCACCGGGCGAGTTGGCCGTGCGCGTAGAGGCGCGCGGCTGTGAGCTTGCATCCGGGAGATAGTAGGTTCGAATCCCGCTATCGGCAGCCCTGAAGATGGTTTTCCGTGGTTTCCCATTTTCACACCAGGCAAATGCTGGGGCTGTACCTTAAGGCCACGGCCGCTTCCTTCCAACTCCTAGGCCTTTCCTATCCCATCGTCGCCATAAGACCTATCTGTGTCGGTGCGACGTAAAGCCCCTAGCAAAAAAAAAAAAAAAGTTTCCATATCGACATGCCACATCTCATGAGCTAAGGGTCTAGTATCGACAAAGCCTTCTTCTAGCTCAGCAAAGTGTAGAAACTCGTCGTGGCATCGATTCTACAAGTGGAAGGCACATCTGTGGAGAGATCTGATCCATGCGATTTGAATAGCTATCCACAGCTTCCTGTTATTTTTTGGTGCACCTGGCCTCCACTATTATGCCCCGTTCGAAAGAGTGTGATTCACATCGCCCTGCCGCGACTAGCGCGGATAGTGTTCACGCTGGCTGTCAAGATGTCAGACTACAGTTTGTACTTTTAAAAAAAATAATTGCGTTACGTCGCTCCAACGCAGACAAGTCTTATGACGATGATCGAATAGAGAAAGTCTAGGACTAGGAAGTAAGCGACTACGATCTAGCCCTAGCATTTGCCTGCTGTGAAAATGGGGAAATAATGGAAAACAGTCTTCAGGACTTCCGACAGTGGGGCTCGAACCCAAATGCAAGATGACAGTTATGTGACTCAAACCGCGCAACCACTCGCTTGGTCCTTAGGAAATTATTACAATCCCTAATTCCTCTTCCTATAAACAAATATTTGTCCCAATTTGTCCTCTTGAATTTCGATTCTATCGTCATATTATGATCGTTCCAACTCAGCTCCAAGCTTATTCGTCTACTGTCGCCATTTCTCGTCAGCTCTAATTTGGCAGCTCGAAATATACCTACCGTTTAGTCGAGCAGCTCGTCTCCTTACTCCCAAGTCTTCCCACCTCGAAGTTTGCAACATTTCCATAACGGCATTTTTTGTCGGAAATCACCCAAAACAAATAGAACAAATCGTGTCGCATTCTTTTGGATATTTTCCAGTTCTCGAAACAAGTAATCCTGGTTAGGGTTCCATACATTGAAAACATATTTTAATTGGGGTCTTACGAGTGACTTATCACCCTCTCCTTTACATCCTTACTACAACCTCTAAATACCCACATAACTATGCGGAGAGATCTGCAATCTTCATCCTACTTCTGTTTCCTTAAGCTGATGTTAGCTATGTTAAATCTGTCAGACAGAATCACTGAACATCATGTCCGGCTCCATGGCTAAGTGGTTAGCGTGCTGACCTTTGGTCACAGGGGTCCCGAGTTCTATTCCCGGCAGGGTTGGGAATTTTAACCATAATTGGTTAATTTCACTGGCACGGGGTCTGGGTGTATGTGTCGTCTTCATCATCATTTCATCCTCATCATGAAGCGCAGGTCGCCTACGGGTGTCAAATCAAAAGACCTGCACCTGGCGAGCCGAACATGTCCTCGGACACTCCCGGCACTAAAAGCCATACGCCATTTCATTTCATTTTTTCACTGAACATCATCAAAAAATAATTCATCTGATAATGCGGTTTTTTTTCTTGTTAATAACGAATTCTTTTCTCCTTTCAGGTAAGTCATCGGTCCTAACTTCAGTCCTGTACTAGCTGTAGAGGTGAGTAATGTAAGACCTCCCTGTCTTTTGTTTTCCTCCTCACGAGATGTTTACAATCCCCTGGTCGATACAAGTTGAGGTATTGTGTGGACACAGTGCCTTGAAGGATCCACTAAGCAAACTTTAAACAAACAACGACCCATTATAACCTTTTAGTCCTCACAAAGAGAGGTTTAAGGAAGCAGTGCGTTCACATTGTTCCTATTATTATTATTATTATTATAATTATAATTATTATTATTATTATTATTATTATTATTATTATTATTATTATTATTATTATTATTATTAGTTTATGCGAGAGGAGGATAAACAAAAAGCAAAAGAGAAGATGCTATTTAACGAATATCGGATTATGAAAATCGAAGAAACGAAATAATATTACGAGGCAACCAAGAGATAAGGAATTCGAACCACGCTGTCGGCAACCCGAGGTTTCCCATTTTCACACCAAGAAAAACACCGACACAGATAGGTCTTATGGCGGCGATGGGGTGGGAAAGGAGTAGGAGTGAGAAGGAAGCGATCGTGGCCTTTTTGTTTGCCTCAGCGCACGCCTTTCCATCCACTTACAACACATCATGTTACCATGAGGACCACAAGAAAACATGCAATAGTAAATACATCCCTGCACGGAAAGCTGGCGTCAGGAAGGACATCCCGCAGTAGAGAAAAGCCGCGAGGGAAATTTTTCACCCATCCAGACTTGGGTTTTCCTTTTCTCCGGTTACTTGAGACACTCCAAACCAAACCTCTATGGCGCATCAGCCCCGAAGGACCATGGCCTACCAAGCGACCGCTGCTCAGCCCGAAGGCTTACATAATACGAGGTGTCGTGTGGTCAGTGCGACTCATCCTCTCGGTCGTTATTCTTGGCTTTCTAGACCGGGGCCGGTATCTCACCGTCAATAGCTCTTCAAATGTAATCATGTAGGCCGAGTGGACCTCGAACCAGCCCTCAGATGCAGATAAAAATCCCTGACCTGGCCGGCTAACAGACAGGCACGATACCCCTACACCGCGAAGCCGGCTTTGAGACACTCCCCTGTTGTTTATTTAGGATCCATTCTTTTAACGTTATTATTAGTGCATACCCTTTCCTTGTGATGTACAACTCAAAACTGTATTTCGATCCCTAAGTCCATTCTTTGGCTTTATATTCGAGTCATAATCCCTTCCCCTCCTCCAAAGATTGGTTGCTTGCAACTTCTTTTTATTTCTAACTATTTTTAACCAACTCACGCTTTTTCTTACATATTCTTAAGACCTGTTTCATGAGAATATATTGCCCCTCAGTGTATTATTTTTGTTTCTTCTTTATCATGAAGTTTTCAGAAGAGAACCAGTACCACTGAACGTTATTAAGATTCCCCTGTGCGTTGATCTTCTCTACAGAGATTCAGGTTATTGGAACACTTTGCGATTATGTAGACAGCGTGCTGGGCCTGTAAAATATTAACGGGGCAAGTTGAAACAGGGGAGAGTTGCGAGAGAAGTTCACTAATCTAATGTTATATAATGTTACGTTCTATATTTAGTACGGGAACATAAATCATTTGTTAGATATAAGTTTTCCTCTGGTGCTCTCAGCTGGATGATGAAATAAATTCTCAATTTTTATCCAGCTTGCATCATCGGACTTAATTTAGAATCCCATCTCAATTATTACAGAGTGGTACTTTCTGAAGACCTAGATTGCACAGAGTTATTAACTTTAAGGACATTTAAGCAATGTTAAGAGTATTTGTCACGAGTGACGGCGGGTGAATTGTTTGAACTGGAATAATTGTGTAGTTTCGAGGCTCGTGCTCGCAAAATGACAAATGAAATCTAGTTCAATTCTTGTTTCAGAAAGAAAGGATAATAATAATAATAATAATAATAATAATAATAATAATACCCAGCTCGATAGCTGCAGTCGCTTAAGTGCGGCCAGTATCCAGTATTCGGGAGATAGTAGGTTCGAACCCCACTGTCGGCAGCCCTGAAAATGGTTTTCCGTGGTTTCCCATTTTCACACCAGGCAAATGCTGGGGCTGTACCTTAATTAAGGCCACGGCCGCTTCCTTCCCACTCCTATCCCTTCCCTGTCCCATCGTCGCCATAAGACCTATCTGTGTCGGTGCGACGTAAAGCAACTAGGAAAAATAATAATAATAATGATAGGTTCGAACACCACTGTCGGCAGTCCTGAAGATGGTTTTCCGTGGTTTCCCATTTCCACACAAGGCAAATGCTGGGGCTGTACCTTAAGGCCACGGCCGCTTCCTTCCCATTCGTAGACCTTTCCTGTCCCATCGTCGCCATAAGACCTATCTCTATCGGTGTGACGTAAATCAAGTAGCAAACACGAAAAAATTATGTTTGGGTCATCAATGCATAGACTGGTTTGATGCAGCCCTCCATGCCAACCTACCCTGTGCTAACCTTTTCATTTTAACGTTGTTACTACTACTACTACTACTACTACTCCTCTTGTACACCCCACTATCAACAAGGGGCGATCAAAATGTTCCGTTCGACGGCCATACAGTCCTGAATCGGGATGCCAATCAGGCAAAATCGCCCTGAACATTGAGGCACTCACCCACCGAAACACCGGTTTGAAAATTCCCGTGTGGTAAAACACCGTATCCTGCTGCGTGTAAAAGACCGCAACCGCCTGCTGCACATCCTCGTCCGACAGGAAGCGTCGACCCTGCAAGCCCTTTTTGAGGGGACCGAAGGCGTTGTAATCTCATGGGAAGAGATGAGGCCCGTCGTAGTAGCCTCATCCACCACCCGCTTGTCGTTGTCTGTAATACATGAGGCTGGCCTACCACACCGAACGGCGTCCTGTGTCGAAACGCGACCCGTACCATCCCACAACGCTGTCCTGTACACAGTCTTCATTTTACGATGGATGTCGACCGGTATTTTTCTTTCGGCAGACAAGAACAGAATAACAACACGTTGGTCCTGTTTGGACGCATTTGGTAATAACATCGCCGTAGTTCACGTGGCATGCACGTCTGCACGACACGGCTGCAACACTAGTCCCTTTGCCTACATGCCCGGGCTTAAATACCCGCAGCAATGTCGCGCTATTTAGCATGTCCACTGCAGAAATGCCTTCAAACGGATATTTTTCCATCACGCCTCATATTTTTGCCGTTCCCGGCGACGCTGTGGCCCTGACATTTTCTCTCTCGCCAGGAAGTTGATAAATTTTGAAATGAGGTTTCGATTTATAAAGAGGCACAGAGCCCAAGAGTTCACCAAGCCTACAACAGAAATTAGTATCAGGGTGATTCCTCGGGAGATACGAAGCCCCTTGTCCCACTAATGCCAATGATATGAAATGGCGTGTGGTTTTTAGTGCCAGGATGTGTCCGAGGACTTCGGCTCGCCAGGTTCAGGTCTTTTTATTTGACTCCCATAGGCGACCTACGCGTCATGATGAAGACGACACAAACATCCAATCCCCGTGGCAGGGGAATTAACCAATTACGGTTAAATTTCCCGCCCCTGCCGGTAATCGAACCCGGGACCCGTATGACCAAAGACCAGCACGCTAACCATATAGCCATGGAGCCGGACACTAATGCCAATGCTTGGAATAATGGAAGTATTTATCTTCCGTCACTCCAGTAGCCTTCATGACCTGTACGAGATTTATTTTCTTCCTTGATCACTTATTCTCTTTCTTGGCCTTTTGACAAATACCTGGAGCTGGAACTTTGTATGGATTTATCCCAATTTGATGGCAGGATACCATTCCTGTCACCAACCCTATGTGGAGGGAAACGCTCACTATTCAGTGTTTCTGTAGTGGTTTGTAGTGTGATGACTGTAAATGTGTATAAGATGAAGGCTAAAACCCGGACTTCTCCGAAGACCTTGTAGTTAGTGGGACGTAAAACAAATAACATTATTATTATTATTATTATTATTAAAACTCGGACCCAGACCTAGACGAATTAGTCATACGCGGGCAAAATCCCTGGCCTGGCTGAGAATTGAAATGGAGACCCTATAAAACGAAGGAAACTACGCTGACCATTCGGCGAAGAAGCCAGTCGCTTCCCTTTATCATTGCGCCTTTGATTCACTCCGCACTGTTTCTCATTCATCTTCTAATTTATTGAATCACACTTCTCTTAGACCTCTCTTCCATTCCACAAATCACGATATCGCTGCAAATAAGATAACGAATTACAAATTGATTACAGCTACCTGTACCAGCACAGACACTTCATTGTCGTAAATTATGAGATTTCAGAGATTCTAACTACGGGGAGTTGTTTATCAAAAGGAAACGGATTTCTATACAAATACATATCATTTCAGGTAACTAATATTAAATACATTTTTGTTATCTTAACAAATCATGACGTGTGGAATTAAAAAAATGCTGTTTATTTTCCATATTTTGGAGTATATTACATATAATCCATATTCTTAGACATTAAAATCATTTTAGTCCATATTTCGGCTAAAAAAATCTATTCAGTTAACAGTCCTCTCAATAATGGTAAAACAAATAAACAACTGATAGGCCTGTTTAAACAATTGACATTTTAACTCTAGTGCAGTTCACCAATCGACAGTTCGGTAGTGGTTTTCCGATTGTTTCATAATTCGGGAATGCCATTTCATTGCTTTATGGGACTCTTTTAAGAACGTTCTGCAGCCTCAACTAAAAGTGAAATAATAATAATAATAATAACCAGTAGTCTGTGACACATAGGGTGAGGAATGACGTAAGTTATTTAGCATAATTTTTCATGTATTACATAAGCACTTCGGCTTTCAGATTTTTGGCTCAAAATAGTGCATGTGTCCTTTTCTGAAAGTTTCGAAAATGTGAATAATACTCTGGAAAAATTGAATCATGGTAGAGGTAAAGCAGCAAATATACAAACATGAAGATGAACACTGTACTATCAAACAAACCTGGATATGAAGATATCTGAAATTTTGGTGCACTTTTCAGATTCACTTTCACTTTCCAGTACTTAAAATACCATTTTATATTCCATTGTTTTGATAAGAGAGAAAAAAATAGCATGTTGTTCGAAGTTCATAATAACACTAAGTGCAACGGAATGTTTCATGTATGCCTACTTTGTTTAGCTTCATTGCACTTTAATATTGAATGGAATTGATAGTTTTGTAATTTTAAAACCAGACATAATTTCATATTTCAATAGAAATAACTAAATAAGTTATATGTACATAATTGATTGTTAGTACATATAGATCATTTCCCTATTTATCACCGATGATGGGATAAAGATCAATATAGTAATTGGGATGAGTTACAATTACCTGAATTTTTTTACTCAATTACAACTACAAATTAATTTTTCAACATTTATTTTTAGACATCAGAGTTGTAGGCAGAAACAGGTTAGAATGCCAAGTAATTTGGATTTTAGGACGTGTCGTGCAAAACGTTCTTCCACAATGTAACAAGAGTAACATGAATTCTGGTTTTATAGGCCTTACCCCTAATGTCTATGCATAGCACAACCATTGTACAGGATAGTGTATACTTTTTACTGGCTTAAGTAAGTTTCCATTCGGACTCTGGTTATTAGGGGAATTACAATTACTTCACAGAACTCAAATCTTAAGGATCGCTGACATTAGTTATGTTGGGCTGGAATGATATCAAAGTTTGCAAGATCAGTAATGGCGATTGGGAATTAAAAGTGCGGGAATAAAAAAAATGCGGAGACAAGAAACAGTACGCGGGTTTGTGGGGATACAGTGGACAGGAGAGGGATGTATACACATCAAAACAGAAAAACCCTACAAAATGGTAAGTTGTTTGATGCTCTCTGAGCGAATTTTGACAGAGAGGTAAAGACTGACAGTTTATATATATATCAATCAATCACTACTGATCTGCATTTAGGGCAGTCGCCCAGGTGGCAGATTCCCTATCTGTTGTTTTCCTAGCCTTTTCTTAAATGATCGCGAAGAAATTGGAAAAATATTGAACATTTCCCTTGGTAAGTTATTCCAATCCCTAACTCCACTTCCTATAAACGAACATTTGCCGAAATTTTGCCCCAATTTGTCCTCTTGAATTCCAACTTTATCTTCATATTGTGATCTTTCCTACTTTTAAAGACACCATCCAAACTTATTCGTCTACTGATGTCCTCCCACGCCATCTCTCCACTGACAGATCGGAACATATCACTTAATCTGGCAGCTCGTCTCCTTTCTCCTAAGTCTTCCCAGCCCAAACTTTGCAACATTTTTGTAACGCTACTCTTTTGTCGGAAATCACCCAGAACAAATCGAACTGCTTTTCTTTGGATGTTTTCTAGTTCTTGAATTAAGTAATCATGGTGAGGGTCCCATACACTGGAACCATACTCTAGTTAGGGTCTTACCAGAGACTTATATACCCTCTCCTTTACATCCTTACTACAACCCCTAAATACCCTCATAACCATGCGCAGAGATCTGTACCCTTTATTTACAATCCCATTTATATGATTACCCCAATGAAGGTCTTTCCTTACATTAACACCTAGGTACAGTCGAACCTCCCTTCTGCGGACACCGTCGGTTCCGAGGAAAAATGTCCGTTACGAGAGGTGTCCGCTAAAATAAGTTTGTAAAAAATAATCGAACATTTTAACGACAAAGAACATCTACCTTAAATATAAGCATACATATCTTTATGTTTATTATTCTAAGTCATTTCTGTGTTAATATTTCATAGAGAGTTATTATAAGTGATTTTACATCATTTACAAACATTACAGCTTCGTGAAGTAATCCTGAAGCTTCGTCTGTGTAAATTTAGCACAGGTTTTCTTAACTGTGATATTCTCGAAAACGGAATAAAGTCTGTTAAATGGTTCCATAGTGTTCTCGGCGTACTCGCGGTACAGCGTGATACACAAATTCCTTATCGGTTTAAGCATATTTTGTCCCTGCTTCATTGTCAGAACTTCTTGTTATTCTTCCGCCTCACCGTCATCGTCACTTTTCGTTCCTGATTCGGGCTCCGTAAAACGATAAATTTTTTAATTCAAAATGGTCCTTTTGTACGACTAATGAAGACAACTGAACTGCTACAGTATTTCTGTCTCACTGTACTGTCTTTTCCTTCTCAAGTTGACTACCTGAGCTCGACCTTATCAGCGACAATCCGAGTTATGTATAGAATGATGCAAGAAGGGACGAAAATCCCCAGGTAACTTGTGAGTCAACAATCTCTGGCAGCATTTCTGGGCAATTAGAATTCTCGGAATAGGCCTATACACCACTAGGTAGAACTGCATTCCGATGTACACTTTCTCCCCTCGCACTCGAAATAGTACAAATATTCAAACGGGATTTCCTTGTGACTGAAGAATGGTTTTAAAAGGAAGAATGGCATGTGGTCCGGTGTAACAAATTGTCCTGCAACGTGTAAAATGTCCGCTTAAATGAGGCCAATTTAACACTTGTCTTATGTAAAATAAAATCGGTTCAGAGGAATATTGTCCGTAAGGGGAGGTGTCCGCTGAATGAGGGTGTCCGTTATGGCAGGTTCGACTGTACTTACAATGATCCCCAAAAGGAACTTTCACCCCATCAACGCAGTCATTAAAACTGAGAGGACTTTCCCTATTTGTGAAACTTACAACCTGACTTTTAACCCCGTTTATCATCATACCATTGCCCACCGTCTAACTTAAGTGCGGTAATAATAATATTCTGGGATTTTGATTCGGTACTATAAAACTTTCACCAAAGGAATAATATTACACTTTTACTGCTAATGAAAAAGTAGTAAGGCGTGATTATACAATTCAAATCATTTGACTACACACTAAGAAACTATCAGACACTAAAGAGAGTGCCAGACTGACGAACGCGGGCGGCTAGCGGGTGAATCATACCTCAGTGTCCAGGCACTGGCAAAGAAAATATACCCCTGCTATTCATCCTCATAGCACATGCAAAGTCTCCACTACTTGCTGTGGTGCTATACAAATCGGTTAGCCAGGACGAACGAAATCTTTTGCGTATTTCCACTAATAAATAAAAAGGAAAGAATTAGCGGATAAGACAACAGGGCTTGTACAAATTGCTTTATTTATAACTCCTTGTTTCAACCGGCCAAAATGGAATAAAAATGTAATGTCTTCTCCACAAAGTGGGGACTTCCCCCTGGCTTTCCCCTAATCGCCACGACAGTAAAAGATACGTTAGTATTGAACGTTTTGTAATGTTAATATAATGCATGTTTTATTGATTGTTAATTTGTTACTATTCTTTCGTTATCTGCAGGTTTGAAACAGCCAGCACAACACTGCCAAAATCGAGCCATGTTACTGGTATCGAAAATTGTTTCCGATATTAACGGAGTATCAATAATTTTTGCGACTTGAGTATCGGTAGCAAAATAGCGTATCGAATTTGCTGTCTCGATGCATCTACGTATCCTTGGCTTTACGGGGTGTTAGTTTACACCACTGGAGTGATGCTTAACGATTGTTGGGGATCTAGGGTTACTAAAATCGCGATGCGATGCGTATCGTTTACTAGAATAAAAATGTAACGATTTTATTTCAGGAATTAAACTTTACACGTAACTAACACAAGTAAAAAGTACTTTTAAAATATTCGTTACATGTCATTATATAATTTTTAATCAAATACGTCTCAACTCTATTTACCACGATATCCATCCTACGAATATCATAGTTGTTTCGAGGATAAACTTCTTAAATGATAAAGCCCTTAAATGCACAGCATTCCGTACGGGCAGAGGAAAATTCACTTCTTTGCTGTAGATTCTTTTAGACAGTTGAATTTTGTCATTTCTGCTTTACGAATTTACAAAGTGAGCGAGTTGGTTACGCGGTGCAGATCACGTATCTCTGAGCTTGCAGTCCAGAGATGAAGGGGACTAATTTCACTGTTGCATTCGGGAGATAATGGGTTCAAACGTCACTATCGGCAGCCCTGAAGATGGGTTTTCCGTGGTGTACCGTTTTCACGCCAGACAAATGCTGGGGCTGTACCTTAATTAATGCCACGTTCGCTTCCTTTCCACTGATAGCCCTTTCCTATCCCATCGTCGCCGTATGACCTATATAGGTCGGTGCAACGTAAAGTAAATAAAAAGCCGGGCTGAGTGGCTTAGACGGTTGAGGCGCTGGCCTTCTGAACCCAACTGGGCAGGTTCGATCCTGGCTCAGTCTGGTGGTATTTGAAGGTGGTCAAATACGTCAGCCTCGTGTCGGTAGATTTACTGGCACGTAAAAAGAACTCCTGCGGGACAAAATTCCGGCACCTCGGCGTCTCCGAAAACCGTAAAAATAGTCAGTGAGTCGTAAAGCAAATAGCATTATTATCATTAGTAAGTACAAATCTTATTCCTTGCAGACGAACTCTCTCGGTGTCGTTACTGTAGTAGTAGTAGTAGTAGTAGTAGTAGTAGTGAAAAATTTCTTAACTGTCAAAGTAGCGGTTCCCATACTACGAAAAAACGTAAAATTAATTAATTTCCCTAATTGTGCCGGAAGTTGAAGGGCTGAAGGGCCCGGTAATGTTTCAAATTGAGTCTTGGATAGCTTTATTAAAATAAAATAAATAGTGATAGAAAATCTCTTCCGACCTCTATGCAGTTCCGGTAGAACACCCTAAAATCGCTTGTTTCTTTATCCGTTTTCTTTTTAATTCAAATCCTAGCCAAATTAACTTATTTACATAATTCTTTGTGTAATGTGTGCCTTGATCCAACACCCTCAGGCGAGTTTTGAATTTTTGAGATATGTCATCACCAAATGTAGTAATAAGGGCTTAAGGAAACTACGCATTGACACTCATCACCGCTCGTAGTGGTAGGAAAGGGTAAACTGGTAATCTATTCGACCGGATAACGATAATCAAGAAAAGGATTGTAACTTTTAGAGTTAAATTCTCGTACTCCATATTTCATTTACCTAAAATTCGTAGTTAAGATTCCTAGGATGTTTCCAACATTGAGTTGCTTGCCTGACTTTTTAGTTTCAAGACTTTTCATGCGAATTAGATGGAGCGATGTGTAAACTCTTTAGAGAGGAAGTAAAATTAGCACTAAAATATAATTTATCTCGGAGCATTCACGATCATGGACGTTTTCTAAGGCTGTAGTTAGTAGATTCTGTAGCGATAACAGCATAGATTTGCATATTTTGGATTTGAACTGACATTTACAACATATTCTTCTGATTATGCATTATTCTTGAAATTAAAAGAAATCATATTAAAGGTATAATATACAGAGTTCATCACGTATTTATGACTGTGATATCGACCTACATTTGGAAATCGAATGAGCAAGCTTTGTATTAATGCTGTCTAGATGCTGACCCGTATTCTCTGAGAAGGGACTTGGATGATTTCCCAGGTTGCAGCTGAATTGATGGCGAACGTTACTTCTCACATCATTTAACGCTCAACGGCGATGTCATTATTCTGTGTGCTTGTCGTTTTGTGCTACATTTGCCTCGCTGGAAATGTGTGTATCAATAAAACCTCCTGTTCGAGCTTGATGACAGCAGCTCTTCTCGTAAGAAAGTTTTGTGTATCAAGAATTTCCTATGTCCCATTTCCATTCACGTGACTCATCTACATGGCGCTCTTCCGAAGAGGCGCAATGAACTTTAAATGCGTTTTCTTTCGTTTGTTTTGCTGTAACATGTTACCAAGGCGCTACTACAATAGCTCATAGCTTCGTAGTCGCGTGTTCTATTCCCAGGGCCACCACAAGATTGATGTGATGGTAAGCAGTGGTACACACTGTTCGATTAAAACATCACTATCGGTCATCGTACAAATAAAAAGTAAACTGGTGTTCTCATCCCGAGGTGGTTTCATAATAGTTTCCCCCACACCAATTTTATGCGAATACCGTTTTTTTTCAAACCTACCGACCACAACTACTTCCTTCCCAACATTATCCCAGATTAATTATTTTAATATATCTGTATCGATGTCATATATATTCATTTATCAAAGATAATGTTCGATGATTTTCCAAGTTGTTTGTAATCATTTAAAGAAAGACTAACTAAACAGTTGAGTAGAAACACCAGTCAAATTTATACTTCATTTATTTCTACTTCCGTTTTCTTCCTTTCAATTTCTTTTGATAGTGTGAATATACGGTAATCTACAGTCTTTTCTTTACCTAGCATATATTTGTTGTAACTATAACATTAGCAGTTACTGGATAATTTTCTTTGTTTCATATGTAAAAATTGAATCGGTCATTGACATGCCAAAAATTTTAAAATAACAATAGATGACACAGTAAGGGAACCCACGGTTGACAGTTACTAAAATTATATCTAAGTAGAACAACATTATCTTTATTAGCAATTGCGGCATAGGGATATGACTTACGAACAGGAAACAAACGAAATTCTGTTAATAATAAAATAAAATGAAAATTATTCCATTGTGGCACAGTACCACAAATATATCTGAGAATTGGGACAAACTCTTAAATTTGCAAAAGTTAGTATTTAGAAAACAGTCTTACATAAACACACAACTGCATCCATTGTACCACAGCTTACTTAGGAATTATACAGGATGAACTGAAATTCCCGCACTCCGCCGTCGCAGTGCGACTCCTCACATGCCAGCAATAAAAAAAAAAAAAATAAAAAAAAATAAAAAAAAAATCTCACAGAAGTACATCCTGCGAGCATATCCGGAAGAAAAAGCACGTTGAAGACCGGCAATCTGGTAACACTGTAACCACATGTAGGGTAACTGCCTCTGTCAGCATATATTAGTCGTGCTGTACAGTTGGTGCAGTGGATAGAGTTTTGGGTTAGCATGCAGGAGGTCGAGGGGTCGATCCTGGGTTGAGGCGTATGTTTTTCATTTCGTAAATGTAGTCCAGGTCCGCCTCTGTGGTGTAGTGGTTAGTGTTATTAGCTGCCACCCCCGGAGGCCCGGGTTCGATTCCCGGCTCTTCCACGAAATTTGAAAAGTGGTACGAGGGCTGGAACGGGGTCCACTCAGCCTCGGGAGGTCAAATGAGTAGAGGTGAGTTCGATTCCCACCTCAGCCATCCTGGAAGTGGTTTTCCGTGGTTTCTCACTTCTCCTCCAGGCAAATGCCAGAATGATACCTAACTTAAGGCCACCGCCGCCTCCTTTCCTCTTCCTTGTCTATCTCTTCCAATCTTCCCATTCCCCCGCAAGGCCCCTGTTCAGCATAGCAGGTGAGGCCGTCTGGGCGAGGTACTGGTCATTCTCCCCAGTTGTACCCCCGACCCAGAGTCTGAAGCTCCAGGACACTGCCCTTGAGGCGGTAGAGGTGGGATCCCTCGCTGAGTCCGAGGGAAAAACCAACCCTGGAGGATAAACAGATTAAGAAGAAGAAGAAGACGAAGAAGAAATATTATGTTATTACTGAGGAAATCACTTAAGAAAATATTGTGAAAGTTCAAAAAACATTCTTGTAAGAGACATAAACCAATTATTTCCCTAGAAATTAGTTTCTACTGTTCCAGACTTCAGAGAATATATGATCTGCCAATAACTTCCGCTGAACAAGGAAACTGGTAGTGAATTTTTGAGCCTGGCTTGCCAAACTTTGGGATAATTTGAAGAATATCGTTCACAGAAACATTTATTTTGTCACCTTCATTTTTAATTAATACATTCCTCAAACAATAAGGGATTTAAGAATAACTGCTGTGGCACAATCTGTTATTTGGAGAATTTACTTGAAATATTTCTTGATGTTTTTGGTTTGGTATATAACAAAAGTACCTTCTTGGATTGTTATATCATGTGGGCAAAGCGAAATCTTATTAAACCTTCTCTCACTTAGGCCTAACAGACGTTTCTCGACTGGTTCATTCACTTCCAAACCACTGCCTTCGTATTGCATTTTAAAGGAAGGTCATAAGTCACAGGATATAACTTTGAAGACAAACTTTTGACACCATCTTGGTGCTGAAGTTCTAAATCTTCACTTTGACTCTTCACTGAAATGGTTGCTTACTTCGTCAATACCGCCTCTTGAAGGAATCCATTCTCCTTCTTCCTTTTCCGAAGAAATTATTTCACGCTGCTCCTTCCTTTTGCTAATCGTCTTCTTTGCCACACATTTTATTTTCAGTTTTTTTTCTTTCTGTTCCTTCTTCCATGGCCATTACACTCGCTGCACTGTCTGTTATCATCACAGTTAAACATTCCTTTTCATTTGAACTTATCCATTGGTAAATCACTTTGTCCTTTCTTTGTTAAGATATTTCCTTTCGGATTCAAAACTCCCATACTCGTCTGCATTAAAAACCCTAACTGGATTATCTATTAGGACCAAAATATTTTCATCGCGCAGTTAATTATTTCTTTGTACCAGTTTTGCAGGTGTTCGGCTGACGCCATTTCCTTGAAGTTGTTATATTTTCTGGCCTTCATACATAGATCGTGAGGTGTATATTCAAAAATAATTCGGCTAATTTGACAAAAGCCGGTTTTCCAATTAGTTAATAAACAGTCTTCAGCAGCTCTTAATACAATTAAATAAGAAATTCCAACTCAAGGATTGGATCCAGTTCATAACCACCTCTTCCACCTCTAGGGACAAAATGGGTTTGGGCCCGTTCAGGATATTTTAGTTTCGCCCTGTACCTTTTACATCAGAGTAATTCTTGGTACTCCATGCCTTTTAGCTGCTGATTTTACCGAGGACCTATTTCTAATATCCCCCATCGCTTGCTTCATTTTCTTCGGTGCAAAATTAATAATTTTACTCCCCTATTTACTCATTTCGTGGCCTTAAACGAAAGATAGCACAACATTAGGTTAAATACCAATACCTTACCAGCATAAAACATTGATAACCTAGACTAAAATAAATAAATAAATAAATAAATAAATAAATAAATAAATAAATAAATAAATAAATAAATAAAAAAATAAAAAAAAAATAAATAAATAAATAAATAAATAAATAAATAAATAAATTTGGAATCAATCACCAATAGTTGACACCTAACAAACCTGAAGTTGACACCCCCTGTCATCTTTTTGGTACGAGTCAGTTCATTTCCCTAAATGGACTACCAAAATTATCTTAATTTAAAGCATACTAACAAATGTGCCCGTGCTTCGTTACGGTTTTCTACATCGTATACAGATTTCTACGTAAATTACTTTACAGGCGGTGATTGAGATTTTATTAAAAAGCATGCCACTTCGCGTTATCGAAGAAACGCCGTGGGGAGGTTTCAATACGTTCTTTCCCGTGTAAGGTGCGAGTTGTAGAGCTGTGATGATAACTGTAGGCCTACCATTATAATGAAACTTCTCAACTCGTTTGTGAATTTTAGTCGGCAAGTGAGCCTACCTTGCCTACTGCCAGTCAAAATCGACTTGGGAAGTTTTCTTTATAATGGAAGGCCACCTTTCCTACTTCCAGGCACATTCCACTTGAAGAGCTATCATTATAACGGCAGGCACGTTCACGACTGCCAGTCAAAATTTAGTTATGCTGTTTTCATTATAACGACAGATCCGTTTTCCTAATACCAGTCAACTCACTGCCAGTAAAACTCGAGTTGGTGAGTTTCAATTATAATAGCAGGCCACTTTGCCTAATGCCAGTCATATTTTAAATGGGTAAACTTGTTTATAATGGCAAGCACCCTTGCCTACTGCCAGACAGAACCGGATAGGGGAGATTTGGACAAAATTGCACTCTCCATTCCCTTCTACTAGTCAAACCGAGAAGGGAATTCTTCATTAAAATGGTAGGCCCTCCTTACTAACGCCAGTTACACAGGAGTTGGAGAAGGACCACATTCCTACTGCCAGTCAATATAGATATGGGGAGAATTGATTACAACAGGAGACACGCTCATGCTGACAGTCACTATCAATTTGTGAACTATTAATAGTAATGACAGCCACACCTTTCCAGATCGATACAAATCGACTTGAATGAATATAGTTCGATATACAAAGGTATATACACACTTAAAGTATAGTAGACATTCATTTACAGATTTACTGCTCCTAAACGGTTTGCGTCATCAGACGGTGCTTTTGTTGTTTTACATGTTTAGGTCAAAACATTTTCTCGTATCTCCCAAATTTACGGGTTGTAATGAGTTAGAACGATTGAATCGGGTAAATTTGGGTAAAGTTTGAATACTATACATTATTTTTCGCATACTTATGTGCAAGCTAGAATCATGAAATTTGGCTCGCATTTTACAATCGGTCTTGTCAATGTACGCCCTAAACCTGATGACTCTCTCTCTTATAAGTGTATCAAACAACGAAATATACGTGTAGAACTCACCAAATTTACGAAGAATCCAGAAATACAGCCAAATCTAACGTATAAGGGAGAGACATACGTCACAAAGTCATAGGACCAAAGTTGTAGATCACTCCATATTGAACCGGGATTTGCCATCCGTTCTATGATACGACTAACCATTTAGCCAACAAATACCTCAAAAGGAATGTCTGCACAGTCATTAAAATTGCCGGCATATTTCGATATTTTCTGGGGGCAACACGTGAAAAATTTGAACATCTTGGAGTTTTTCCGTCGGTTAGAGGCTAAAAGCTATAATTTCGCCAAATTTTAATTTTATAGCTCGTCAGGCAGATTGTGCCACCATCTTGAATTGGGAGGAAGGGGGATAAAAATTAGAAAATAACTGAAAATTGTTTAAGCCCACGAAACCTATGGGTTGTTGCTTTGGATAAATTATAAGACTGCGTTCTTATGCTGAGCCCAAAATTTTTAGGGCTCCTAGCGCTCCCCCTTCAGAGAGTTTTGAGAATTTTCGATTTTTCTCCGGTACCAAGTTTCAAATTTCTGAGATGTCTGGAAGTGTCTCATTAGTTAACGCCTATTTTCATGTTTATAACTTTGTACAGCATATAAAAAGCTCCAGACCGACTTGCTTTATAGATGACAGATAAGCACGAGCACGTTTAAAAGTGTAGATCTCCACTTCGAGATTTACTACTACTAAACGGTACATCATATCAACAAACGGTTTGCGCCATCAGGCGCCCGTTTTCTCCTTCTATTGATTCGTTTATTCATTTAATGAGTCTTTACAGAGTTATCCTCCCATTTTAGACACAAAATTATAAGGAATGAACAAATCAACACCAGGTTAAGTATATAATGTATGAAAAGAGGAACCGCAAACTTGGTCCTCAGCACAAAATAAATGAAACTATTAAATGACGGCAAACGACAATTTGGCAAATGATCCAATGTAAAGAAACTGTTAAGAAACCTGTCCCTTAGGTTACGTAACAAAAGTAAAGGAAAATAAGGCAACCTTATTAATAGTTGCAAGCATACACCTGGTGTTGACCCACATCTTATCTGAAAGAGTCAGCTTGTCTGGTATTACGATGTACCACTACAAGCCGACTCTATCAAAACATTACATTCCGCTGAGTGCACTGTCCTCCTTCCTGCTGTCCTTAAACTTTCATCATTGCTGTTTAAATTCCGGACCGCCTGAGCACTTACATAATCACTTCTTGCAGCTATAAAACATGCTAATCTCACTTTCCTTGAACATAATTTTTTTTCACTGCGCTTAAGAACTTATTCAAGTTCTTCTCGTTTTTCCCCTCTTTTGAGATCCACGCAAGAATTTTTTTCGTCACCTTGTCAGCACATCTTTTGCTGCTTGGCACTTAGAAACTTTATCCTTAACTTCTGTTTCAATGCGATCACCTACGAAATACAGGTCATCTGTCTTGTTCCCGCACAAAATACATTGTGAGCTTTCTTTCCAGCTAATACAACCATTGTTTTTATATAACTCCCAGAGCCACCATATTAACACCCCTTTCCGTCTTCTATCCCCATATCTTATATTTATCTTGGGGACTTGGAACACCTTATAAAACAAACTAAGCGAAGCTCTGTTCCTGAATTCTTCTATCACTCTTTGCATTTGTATATCCTTGATTCTTGTTGTCAGAGCTCTCTGGCTACTACTTCCTTTACTCTTCCATATCTCAAACCAAATATAACCCATTCCCACACTTTCGACATATGTTTTAATTTTAGACAACCAACTCTCGGCATACATATCTTTCACTTGCCGTTTGTAAGCGTCCTGTAGCACTAAGCCACCTTCCCCTTGTTTCAGTCGCATCCAGTAGTTCAGTATCCTTCTAACGCTTTCTACTTCTATATATTCTCCGCATAATAATAACGCCCCAAAATTCGCTGTACACTGAGGTAATCTCCTAATTATCTTACTAAATTTGTACATAATTTGATTTAAGATATACCTTTTCTTCTAGGCCCCATATAATACTCTGCTTAGCACTAACATCTTTAACACTAGTCTCAATATCTTATACTTTATCCCCGGGAATTTTGACACTAAGATTTTAACCATACATTGTGCTGTGACCTCTCTCCTCTTTGCTCTCTTAATATTATCTTCCCATCCTCTATTTAACATAATTGTCATAGAGCAATGCGGCAATACATTCAAGTTTTGTTACAAATTGCAAAAACGGCGACGGATATGCATGCGAAAGTGTACGAAACAGAAGCAGTGAGAAGGAAATGTGATTATGACTGGTTCAAACACTTTCGGGACGGACAACACACATTTGATGATGCACCACGTCTTGAATATCCACCGTACTCTCCCGATCTTGAAAGGCATATATTGTGCTGACATACTAGATATCCAAGGACGTGTGACATCAGCGCTTCTATCGATTCCAAATGAAGATTACGTTGCTGGTTTCCAGCTGTATAGGCCTACACGGTGACCAGTGGGGACTTAAACGCATTTTGTTTGTAACTTATATTTTCTTTGTATTGTGCTATAGTTTTTCTTTGCTAGGAGCTTTACGTCGCACCAACACAGATAGGTCTTATGGCGACGATGGGATAGGAAAGGCCTAGGAGTTGGAAGGAAGCGGCCGTGGCCTTAATTAAGGTACATCTCCAGCATTTACCTCGTGTGAAAATGGGAAACCCCGGAAAACCATTTTCAGGGCTGCCGATAGTGGGATTCGAACCTACTATCTCCCGGATGCAAGCTCACAGCCGCGCGCCTCTACACGCACGGCCAACTCGCCCGGTAGTGTGGTATAGTTAACCGAACTGTTTAGAAACATCTTGTATTACAAAAATAATACTGAATTGGACGATATATCTTGGCTTTATCTTTCTTATCACCTCCCGTTTCACCTCCTTGCTTTCTATCATAGAGGAGAGACTCAACCTGAATGACCATAATATACATGAGGTTGACCATTATTACTAACCTCTAAATGATAGAACTGCAATAAGAAATTATACCTACTGTCCAATATTGGATTTTAAATTATTATTATTATTATTATTATTATTATTATTATTATTATTATTAAAAACAAATACATCGTAGTTGGAAAATATCCCGGCGACAATGATCACTTACCGTAGTGTGATAATATTCAGTCACTGATAAAATTATCACGTCTCATCCATTGGAAACGTGGGAGATTGATACTGAATAAATTTCAGTGTCAAAACTAGCATGGAAGAGCTACATACCCCCTATAGTCACTTCAACCATAGTGCCAATAATTTCAGGAATAAGTTTGAAATTTCAGATCATATTACGGTCTTAATTTCAATCTATACACGTTACATTAAAATTTGTGTCAAGGCTAACTTCAATCACGGAAGTTTTAAAACTAATTCATTTTACATTATTTAAAAAAAATACTCCGCTCTGTATTTGCTATGAAGCTATTATTGGAGTCATTTATCACTAGTTCTTCGCGTGTAGACGACACCACCATCAGTAAGTCTTCGGTCATAACAGTTGATCCTGAGTTGTCCATCGACACTACTTACTTCACGAAACAAATAGTTATGAGGACGCGGCGTGAGAGTCGAGTGACGTAGTCACTGGCTTCTTAGTTGTCACGATTCGAGTCTGGGCCAATAAAATACAGTTTTTAAAAGTAAAATTGCATGTTTTCTTCTCCCGTTCGTAATAGAGTGATTCAGTACGTAACTATGACTACAAGGCTTCATGTTGATCATCTTTACGAACCTCCTTACAGGTGTATAGTTCGAGTTGTAGACAAGTCAATATCTACTGTAAGTGCCACATTTGTTGTTCACGGACGTAGTATAGCTTCCGCGAAAAGAAATAATTCCTACTCTTAATACTTGATATTGGCGTTGTGTGATTTCCGACGTTTGGATGTTACATTGTAGTTATTTGATGAAATGGAAGAAATATATACATTGACTGTTTGGCGTTACCAATTCAATTTTCTACATGTGTTTGAAAACTGAAATCAGTATGTAGAAAAATTTGCTGAGAGTTTGGTATCGTATTACATTTTGGGTCATATAAGCTTTATTAAAGTCATTTCATTCACATAAAATAACTGTCTTCAGCTTGTTACAGGTGTTTCTCGGGTCGCTCATGTTGGTTCTAGTCGAAGCTTTAAGGCCGGCTGCCTTTCCTGACGTCACATGATTTTACAAGTTTTTTAAAAAAAGAATTCAGCGCTCGGAGTAAACTATCTTTACACCGGTCTGTTATCAGACTAATTTTGCTTTACGGGAGTGAAAGATGGGTGGACTCAAGGTATCTTCTTCATAAGTTAGAAATAACAGACATGAAATTAACGAGCCCGGTCATAGGTACGAACAGGTGGGAAGAATGACAGGAGGGTACTCGGAATTATGAGATAAAACGCTAAGTTAAGATTGAATTCGATTGATGAAGCTATATGCATCAACCGGCTTCTGTGGTGGGGTCATGTGGCCTAGGTATTTCTTGTAGGTCTAATGTAGGTAGAAAGATTACCTAGGAGAATAATGGACTCAATCGTGGAAGGTAAGAAAAGTAGAGAGAGACAATGATGACTATGGTTAGAGACGGTTTCTGATTATCTAAAGACGAGAGATATAGAACTAAACGAGGCCACTGTGCTAGTTACAAATATAGGATTGTGGAGGAGTTTGGAAAGTTCGCAGAGGCATGCAGACTGAACGATGAAAGGCATTACAGTCTATAATGAATATGCACTGTATGTACAATATGTATATAAGTATTTACGTACAGGGTTATTCAAACATTAGTTACCTAAAAGTATCTTTAAGTAACTTTGAAACTATCGTCCGTAATGTCTGTAGATGTTCCTCAAATTTTGCATCATGCCATAAAGTTTCAAGCCGCCAGATTTCCCTCGACTCATTTTATCATTCTAGTGGGACACATGGCAGAGTCTCGGTGGATGTATACAGTGCTGCGGGGTTCAGCCGACCATGCTGTGGAAGCCGTGAAAGAGACGCATACATTATATCTCCACAAAAAACTGTCCACATTTAGAGCCAGTTAGAATTCATCTGTGGGATTATGTTAATGACAATGCATACTTCCCTCCACTTCCTGAAACTCTTGATGAGCAACATCAAGGGATAAAACTGTCCCTATACATCAGTGGTAGAGTACCAACCTCCGGATTTCAAGATCGCGGTTGAATGCCAGAAGCGGTAGTTAGATTTTTAAAATACTGTAAAAGGTCCATTGAGCAATGTGTTGCACGCTTTCACTCAGTAAAAAAATCTGTGGTGCCATGTTCGGCGTTTATTGACAAAATTAATTAAAAACGCAGGTACTGGTCGCTCAACAGAGTTTCGGCTTCCCTACCACCTAGTAAACATGTACGTCGAAATTGATGCGGGAGCAAGCTAAGTGATGTTAAATAAAAATGTTTACAACACACTAACTGACCCCACACGATGACCGTTTTACTATAATTGTTATTGTTTTAATTTTACATTCGTTTTGGCCTTCTATGGACCACACTTAGCTTCTGCTTCTGGTTCTCGGCTTCCTGTCTCTTCTGCTCCCAAAACCTCTTCACATTTTGACTTCTAGCCTCCCTCTGTCGGTCTGTCAAGTTTCATTGTTGCTTCTCTGGTTTCTGATATTCCCTGTGTCTGTCAACTATTTTCCGGAATTTGTTTCTGTCCAACATGCTTTCGGTTTTTAGACCTAGTTCAGTAAGATCTTTGATAACTTCTTTCGTCCAGGTTGTGGTGCTCTTGCATTTCCCAGTGTATTTCCATATCCTTTTCGCCAAATTGTCATTACTCATCCTATGAATGTGTCCATCAAAATTCAGTCGTCTCCTTCTCATTTCATCAGTCAGTTCATTAATATGTTCGTACAGTTCTTCATTCCTTCTTTTCTTCCAGGTGCCACCTGTCTTCCTAGGACCTAATATCTTACGTAAAATTTTCCTTTCTATCCTCCTCACCCACTCGCCTTCTGTTTTTTCTGTTGTGGGTTAGATATTCCGATGCATACACTGCTTTTGGCCTTATTACTGCACTGTGGTGTCTTAATTTTGTTCTTATCGACAATGATTTTTTGTTGTATACGTTTTGTATGAGTTTGTAAGCTAATTCCATTTTCCTGATCCTACTCTTATTCGCTTCATTATCAACACCATTGAACTGTACCCGCTCACCGAGATACTTGAATTTGGATGCTTTCTTTATCTTACAGTTTTCCATTTCCCAGTCTGTTAGCGTGTTCATTACTTGAGTCTTATCATATGATATTTTTAGTCCTGCCTTTCTTGCAATTTCTTCGAGCTTGTGTAACATCTTCTTACATTGAGCTTCTGTTTCGCTCAAGATCACTGTGTGTTGGGTATTCAGCTCGAAGGCTGATTTGATCCTCTACAGCTCCACCAAAAGCATCACTGAAGAGGCATACTGGGGAAATGAGGAAAGAGGTAGTTTCCCGTTCCTTTTCTCACTAAGCTAGAAGTTGCTATTACATATCAGTCTGCCAAGCCCACTGAAATGCATGCATCAACCGACCCTATGAACGATATTTTCACACCATTCATAACAGGGACTGGCTGCATAAGGAGTGGTATTACTAGCATCAATCATACCTCGGTCACTTTCATATTGTCAAAGCCAAGGATGAGACTGAGACAGGTCAATGAAAGTAACAAATTTATCTAGCCCATACCAGAAGACATAGTGTAATGTAAACACTACATCTCGCCAGCAAAGGCATAAGATGATAGTGATCATGAATGTGATCATCGGCAAAAGCCAAGCAATCCACGTTCAGGTTGTCTTTCTTGTAACCATTATTATTATTATTATTATTATTATTATTATTATTATTATTATTATTATTATTATTATTATTATTATTATTCCGGAGTTTGGTGGATCGCAGAGGTGAAAGAAGGTGCTGGGTAGAATATCTAACTACAATATCAAAAAATAATTTCAAACTTTAACAAAGGTTACATTTCTCTTTAAATCACAAGCTTAACAATTTTTTCACTCAGTGAAATAATGAGGTTACAGGTACAATGACAATTTCAAGAATTGGAAAATCCAAGATTCAGAACTTCAACAATTTTGAGCTTCAAGCCCCTAGTTTGCAAATTTACAATTTCGTAAATGAGGTATAATTTAGGCAAGGGCAGAAATCCCCCAATTCAAGAACACTTTGCTCCAAAGTTACAATCTCTGGCCTTCCCTCACTATTACAGAAAACTTAGAAAAGAACTTACATGCTCTCCAACATCAACACATTTCTTACAGCCTACTCAAGGCAACATTACATCAAAAATCTTACACTCTCTGGCCCCTCTAGGCACAATTTACAATTGAAATTACTTTTACACAGGGCTATCTGTTACCCAAACTACTGGGCCTTCGTGGATAAAGAACAGGTTAGATTACTGGCCGAACACAATATGAATGGAGGCGTACACTTGCACTCCTAGATAATGAAGTATAATATCCTAACTTGGCTCTCGACCCGATTATACAGGGGCTAATCCCAAGCTACTGAGGTGACTCGAAAGAAGTTTAATTTAATGCATTACGAGAAAGAAAGACAGTTACAAAAGTCGTAGTCACCTCAAACCAAGTTGAAGGGGAACTCGAGAGGGTAACACAGTCTCTATCCCCGATTTACAGTTTAAGACTTTATGAAACTTTACATTAGCCGGAAGGAAATTTACATTTTAGAAAAAGGTGGTTACGTAGTTAGAAATCTGAACCTTCCCCTCGTGTAAGTCGGCGGAGGTAGCTACAAAGAGATAAAACTGATGACCATTATCTGGGCTGATGAACTGCCTGGCGAAGAATGAGGCGCCCCGCCTCCTGTCTTAATGCACACGCACACGCACACACTCAGAAATATGGCGATCAATAGCCAGAAAAGCCATAGCTTATATACCCGAAGGGAAAGTTAGAGAGGATTCTGGACTAATCTGGACACACCCTCTCAATTTTATTGGACAATTCAGAAAGCAACAAGAAGCCTGTGATAGGCTAAAAATAATTTCAGAAATTTCTAATTGGAGAGATTCAAAACTGGCGGAATGAAAAATGTGTTGCCAACCCAAAAATAAATGCACATTGATTCAGTTATGAAAACCTAGAAACACAAAACTTCTTTAAATTACAAGTTCTTCTACCTTGCACCAGAGTGCATGACCAGAGTTTGTGTAATGACATCTATGGAAGAAAGTTTAAACTTCTTGAAGTACACCAAAACAAAACAAGATAAATCCAATCAGGTTAGGAAACTTAGAAATGACAAACTTCTCAATTATTCAGTAGTGACATCTTCTGATTACTGTCCCAACTTCCTGCAGAAGCAGTTTCACGTTTTGTTGGATAGAGAGAGTTCATTAAGGCGCTTTTTTTGAATGTGCGTAGTTGGGGTGTACCTCCCGGTACAATTATTATTATTATTATTATTATTATTATTATTATTATTATTATTATTATTATTATTATTATTATTATTATTGCCAGCAGCTGACATGCTCTCGTGGTTTGGGGTGAATTACCGTAGACGCTCTAGTAAGTGACGAAAACAACCTCTGTGTGCATCTGTGAAAGAAATTTTTGTACTGTTAATTTGGGAACTGTACATAAATTATAAACATGACTGACATATTATCCTGAGTTATTTAATGTTAGATATAGGAAACTAATTTCGAATAACCTTGTGTTTCATTCAATAAACGTTGAGAAGTATTCAGTCAGTCCTGCAACTGATTTATTACAGTTCAGTGTGCTTGCTCTTCTGCGGCACATTTGGTGTCTTCGTAGTTTCGCAGTCCGCCACTTTTAAGGAATGTCTTCATGAAGATCTTTCTTGGTCTTCCTCGAGAGCGTTTGCCTGGTACTTTATCTTGTCACTTCAGTCATCAAACTGTCATGACAAAGCCTATCCGTATGACCGCTCTCTCTCTCTTTCTTCCTTATCTGTTCCAGTAGCTGGCTCCTCTCTTGTGCGTTATGTAACACCTCAATGATGGTCATCTTCTCAGTCCAACATACTTTCTGCATTCGATGCCAGCACCACATCTCAAACTTCCATCCTCTTGATGTATTTCTTATTGAGCATCCAGATTTCGGCAGAGTACAAACCGGTAGACCAAGCTCAAAGTTAAAAATGTGAAAATAATTAAAAGGAAAATAATGAAAACTTAAGAAAATATCACTCAACCATTTTCAAATATTTTGTCACTATTCATTCACTATCACTGTCTATTCACAACTTTCACATATTATATTTCAGAAAAATCACCATCACTATTATCACTCTTTCAATGTTCGATTCCCTTTCAATACTAGTGCAATTCGAGTAATCAGTCTTCTTCAAACAAGCTACAGTAAACAAACTACAGCTTTAACAACTGAATTACAAAGTAATAGAATCACGAGTTCGATAATGTATTATTCTACAACTGGCACACTGTAACATACTAATTTTTACTAAGTAGTTTTAGTCTTCATACCAGATTTCCTGACTTCAGTAGTCTATGGATGAGGATGAAGGTAATAATAGGAGATATTACAGAATTTTTGTGTCTGGTACCAAGGTTTTATATCTAAAGCTCGTAAGTCGCATAAAGAAACTGCCATTCTAGTGTACGATAACTACATTTATCGAAAGAGTGAAAGTTTCTTTCTAAAGAGGAATAATGTTTCCATATTCTATTTTCTCATTTATTGAAACTATAGGAGAAAATCCTGGTTTGTGGGACTTTGTGCCAGATTTGATTTCTTCTTGGATTGATAGTCATCTCTAATAATTGATGCGCTAATGTGAACCAATATATTTTCTTGTTCACGAATGCTTCTCTATGGAATTTTCTACGGACAGGTTATCCATCCAGCCAGTCACATTACTCTCCACGTATCATGTTCTATGCTTTTGAGGGAGAAATAAATCAAACGTAGCTGAGAACCAGAGAGATGGATCTCTAACAATAGCACATCGATTGGGTAAATAATGTGATTATACCGTACTTCTTGATGGGGTGCAAAACCAACGATAATCTGACATTCGATCCCGGGAGCCATAGATCACTCACTTTTTAATGAAGTCTCTTGCAAGTTAGAGCATTGCCATATGATAACTCGAAACTAATTAAAATAAACTAATTTTTGATAACAAATCTGCCCGTATGAAATGTCGTCAGTTACAATATTTCTTTGAGTGTTCGGGAATGAGCGGTACGTTACGTCAGATTATCAGGGTTCCTCATCATACTTCGTCAGTGTATTTCTATCGTGCTGATGAAGTTTCAAGATCGGAGGTTGTCTGATCCCCAAATAGCACCACCAAAGGTTCATACAGTTATAGACACCGCAAAAGCCGATGGTGGCGCTGTAATGTGGAGGACCAGGCATTGAATTTTTAATACATTATTTATACTTCATTTACACTAAATAAACCCTTTTTACAGACCATCATCTTAGACCTGCCACGGCGGTACCCTGATTTCTTTCCCACTTGACACAGTACATAATGAGCTGTGAATCTCTCATTCAAATTACCACGCTAAGACTTATTTTTGGCTGTCCCAATGCTTCTGTCTTTCAAATGGAATTTTCCATTGCCCCAGGTGGTGCAATCACATCCGCTTTCCGCCACGTGTGGCAAGGAACTACTTAACTTTGCCTGCTCCCTCTTGCATCATACATGCTAACCAAGATGAACACTCTCGTTAGCATTACAAGTTCTTTGTTCTTACTAAGTAAATGAATGGAATTAAAACCAATTGGGTTTTATATACGGGGTGTAATATAAGTAAGGTACGTCATTTGATCTGGTGGTGTAAGATAGAATTGTTAGCAAAGATCTTCAAAATTTTAACTCCCATCTTAATTAGTGTAGGAGAGAGTAAATAATAAAACTTTGATGAATGTTTTCGAGAAGCCAAAAGACACTGGATACGTCAACATTGTTGTGATTCCCCGAAGTTGCCCTCATCCAAGGCTGTATAATGTTGGCCAATGTGTCTCGAGGATACTGTACTGCGAGCATTCGTGCTATAAGCAAGCGATAAGCAAGACCAGTTTGAACGATATCGGTACGAACAGGAACCCAACTGAATACCTTCACTAGAAGTATATGGTAACACGTGCGATACAAGACGTTATGTTAGTCATTGAACGTATGACTAATGACGAGGTATGAGCTTTGGAGTGCAGTCGAAGTGGCTTTATGAAATCATGAAATCTGTGATATGATTTTAAGTGACGAGGCAAGATGTAATAGAGCAAGGGTAGGACGAATTTAACGGGAAAATTTTCCCATCCGAAGACACTCAAGTGATCGGGCTTTTGTCGCTGTTCTTCAGGCACTTCGAGACACTGGACAACTACTGCCTACGTTTGGGGAAAGGGCTCATACACCGGGGCTGATTATCGAAGTCATTTTTTTCCACAATCAATCAATGACTTCCACACTTACTAGGTAGGCTACACAGTGCTACCGGTCCAAATATCCTAATGATTTGTGAGATAGCAGCAATAAAAACAGCAGCAGCAGCAATTTGTCTACGTAGGGATTTTATCAGGCGAGTAGCACTATTCTCGTATCAGGTGACTCTACCCCTCCTCACCCCTGCCTACAAGCAAAGTCATGCTTGGATTATGTAACACCTTCCCCTCATCGACCCTGACTCTAACTACTGCAGAGTTAGTTCGCCTCTGTTGCCTGATGGGTTACTGAAAACCCCAATATGTTGTCTTTTTAATGCTTAATTTTAAATTGTAAATTGATACGGAAATATCGTGGATCACAGAGGTGTAAGAAGCATGAGGGGTGAATGGGTGGACAAGGAATGAATTGAGCATAGATTAACACAATAAATTTTGATATTTCTTTTTCTCCCTTTTTTGCATTAAAATCTGATAAATAGAAGATCTGAATAAACGAGAGTAATATTATAGTGAGCTCGTCAGTCCAACAATCAGGTACAACTTGAGAGAATAGCAAATGCTAATATCCACAAAAAGGATCTGGATACCTCTTAGGAGGTACAAAATTTACAAGAGCAATATTTGCTTCCATCTTTCACACTACAAGGGAGTCTGAGCTCCAGCTATATCATAGTCCAGCCTCACAGAGGCATCAGTTTTTAATAACGCATTTACAACCCATCGGTTGTCCTTAATTAAGGTATTTACATAAGGTAGTCCTATTGTTCTATTGCTGAACAGTTTACCACTTTCTGTTCCAGAAACAAAATCAGGGGCAATGAGTCCTCATACTAAAAGGCCTCAATGTAAAAAGAAAAAGTTGAACATGATTGGCCATGAACAAAAGGCTAAGAGGCGAAACACTTCCACTCCTTTTAGAAATATTTAAAACATTAGTGGCCTTATGGCCCAATGATACAGAGGCTAAGCCTATTCTACACCGGGGTGAGCAAATGAGAAACATTAAATACCAAAAGTGTGTCAAGAATTTTAGAGGATTAGAAACTTTAGTCACCCCATACCAAGTTGAATGGGAATCAACAGAGGATAGTCACTCTTCGTTCTCTTACATTACATATTTCCCAGAAGGGAGTAGAACAGAGTCTTCAAAGTGGCCGAAAATTCTACATTTAAACCACCAACTAAGAAATTTACATGACATAAAATTGTTGAAACCTTCCTCTCAAGCTATCTGTAGGAGCTATCACATGTTTATGAAAATTCGGCCATTACCTTGCGTAGCTGGGCCTTCCGAACGCCGTCCGTAGCCCCATCTCCGTTAAGACACGCTGCACTCATGAAATCGGAGCAAGATGAAGACAATACGGCCCTAAAGCGCCCAGCTTTTATATTGAGGGGAAGATTCCAGAACTCTTCACTGATATGCTGGATTCCTGTACAAGCCCCCAATTTTATTTGTGTATAATAATAATAATAATAATAATAATAATAATAATAATAATAATAATAATTTAGTGTGGCTATTTCCAGCCGAGTGCAGCCCTTGTAAGGCAGACCCTCCGATAAGGGTGGGCGGCATCGGCCATGTGTATGTAACTACGTATTATTGTGGTGGAGGATAGTGTTACGTGTGGTGTGTGAGTTGCAGGGATGTTGGGGACAGCACAAACACCCAACCCCCGAGCCATTGGAATTAACTAATGAAAGTTAAAATCCCCGACCCGGCCGGGAATCGAATCCGAGACCCTCTGAACCGAATGCCAGTACGCTGACCATTCAGCCAACGAGTCGGACATTTAATTGTGTAGAGAAAATATTTATAGATTTCTGATAGGTTGATTACTATTGAAGAAAGAAGCATCAGGAGTGTAGACACATATGATACACTAACAAAATTCTAAGAACCACGTTGACAAACCCCAAAATTACAACTTTCTTTATGGAATAATTATGGTTTACTCTGCAAGATGGAGCCATTAAACATATGATACATACATTTAACAGGTGACAACCAAAATATCTTCTGCTACAACAGTTCAAGTTAGATTGCATAGATGGCCTTAGAGAAGGCGCGCAATTTAACTGGCCGGAGGTGTAGCCACGGTACGTTACTGATAGCTCACAATTTCTTCACATAGTTTGCTTAGAATAATCTCTTCTGTCACCTGTTAGGACTTGGCTTATTTCAATTACGCCCTTTATACGGATAGACAAATCAAATCAAAATCAGATGAAATCGAAATCAAGTCAAAAATCAAATCAAATCCTTTCGATTCTTCAAAATTTATATCGACTTACGGATGAGTTCCAATAGGATGTTCTCAATTTCGATGAATGGTTGAGGAGATTTATCTCTGTTAATTATATCCATGGGCCTGAGAGTTCTCTACACTGTTGCCTCTACAGTTACTTCATTTATTTATATGAGCATCAACTCCAAGTCTTCCAGGGCTCAAGGCTATTTCCACTCTGCGTTTATCAGTCTCTCTAAGTTGAAACGCTTCTCTTTCTCCTCCTACTACTACTGCTGCTGCTGTCTCATTAATCTGTTTATCTCCTCCCAGTATTTAAACTTGGAGCATCATTCTCTTTAGAAAAAACTTTATCAGGTACACTCCATGGCTCTTTTACACGTACTAAACAAGTAAAATTTAAAATTAAGAGTGGAATAAATCTTCGATTTTCTGTGATACGTAAATGTAACACAGCGGCATTTTATTTTCATACTAATTCCTAGATTTCAGAACCCTGACTGCAGAAATTTCCAAAAACAAATGAATGACAGCCAGTTCAATGTATTAAGGTCATCGTAAAGAACTTACGAGTCTGTCCTCGAATTTCTTGGATAGCTCCCTGTATCGCATAAATTAAATCATATGTACCTGTGATCATCTACCCTTGTAACTCATCCACAGCTGAGATTAAACACGTACTCCAACGGAGGATATTTAAAGGAATACGTTTGACGTTTGAAGTACTGAGTAAAAGAACACAGCAAGTAAATTAAAAAATCACATTATTACGCAACGAATATTTACATTATTTCAGTTCTCATTGTAAGGATTTGAACTTTTCGAGATTTGACAAGGAAACTACTGAAGCATTAGCGTACTTCGGAAGTATTACTTTTATTTTTCAACCACTTATTTGCATATGTCTCATACATTGTATACATAATGACATTTTAGAACAGTATGGGTTGGCATATTGGAATAATAAGAAGAATAAGAATAAGAATAAGAACCACAACCAAGCGTTAAAACGCATTATTGTGATGCTTGAGATACAAAGTTTAATAGTAGTGTTATTAGATGATGTACCTAGTATTGCGATTTGAAATAACCTACAGTCCCAGCATTAAAGTAAAGCGAATGGGATCCAAGGACACTCTTTTGGTTTTACGTCACTACCTTTTCTGTACAGAAATACTACTTGAAATCCGAATCACAGGCAGGTGAATTTTAATTTCAAACATCCTAATGCATTAGACGGGATTCGAACTGAATTTCTATTGTAGATAACCAAACGAGTTAGCCGTGCGCGGGAAATAGTAGATTCGAGCTCCACTCTTGACAGCCCTGAAGTTTTCTCATTTTAACACCCGACAAATTCTCGGGCTATATCGTAACTAAGGCTCCGACCGCTTCCGTCCCACTCTTAGCCCTTTCCTATGCCATCGTCGCCAGAACACCTACTGTATCTGTGTCGGTGCGACGTAAAGCAACTGGTAACAAAATAAAATAAAAAATAAAAAGAGAGATAAGCCAGTGGTGGTTTCAAATAGCTATCACGACTCTGAGAAAAGACTCTCTATAAATATTGATTCATATATAACATCCCTACAGATGGAATTCAACCTATCAAGCTTGACTTTGACTCTTATAACGTAATGTATGCTAGCAACACGGGAGGATCAATACTTTAATATCCGCCATCTCACACGTGCCATAAATTATTTAAATGATTTTGGACAGGCTATTTTCCACGGATTTCCACTGCAGCTAATTGATATTCTAACACTGAAAGAGAGGTCGTACGTTTTAACTGATGAGTTGATTAGTAGGGAACTCTCCAAATGCATCCTGTTTGAAGGATAGTCTAGCTGGGCAAGAAGCCAACTCAACAACCTGTACGGGTTCTTTCACTTCGTTGTTATGAAATAAGAGTTCAGTACTTCGCTTCCTATTAACATAGTAACAAACTAAATGAATGTGTTCTATGACTTGCTAAATTTCCGTGCTATAGGTCTATCAATATGTATCTAACTTTTTTCCTGAATGTAGCTTGTATGGTGAGGGTTAAACATGCCTTAACCCTCACCATACCAATTCGGTCCAATTTGGATCCCATTGTTCTATTTTGTGTGATTGTTTCCATCTGTTGGTTGCAAGTTCGCTGTAACTCAAGCTATGTCCGGCCCAGCGGTGTAGGGGGCAACGCGTCTGTCTGTCAGTCACCCGGTAGCCGCGGGTTCGATTCCCGGCCGAGTCAGGGGTTTTTAATTGTAAATGATTAATATCCCCGGTCTGGGGACTGGGTGTTTGTGTCGTCCTTATGTTCACAACATATTCATATGGGGCAGAAGATCTTCTTAGGTAGACGCCCAGAATAAATAGCATTACAAAAACTAAAACTATGCCTTGACATAACGATAAAACGATAGGTCCATACTGTAAGGTGTAAAAATAGGTGGCAAAATTCTGAAATGAAGCCCGAATTAACCTGGGGTAGGCCCTATCCCAGTTCCAAAAGGACACCGTCAAAGTATGTGTAGTGAATTAGATTATATATAACTTCTGTGAAACTGATGAAGTTCATCAAGGATTTATGGCTTCTGAGGATGTTCAACGAGCCTAAGTTGCTGTTTGTTTAGACAAGTGAATAAATAACAAAACACTTAAATTCATCCACCAATTATGTTTTACCGGTATAGTCTATCTTAACACTCGGATGTACAGTCGCTCAAAAAGGAAAGTGAGCGCAAGGTAATATGTTTTTCTGTCGGAGGTACACTTCTCTTAGAAACAATTGAATATTATTTACTGTCGATATCCACAGGGTTTATATCTATATGAGAGCTGAATTATATTTTGATAAGTAAAATTAAGCGTAAAAATGTTAAATGCCAGGACCATGCCACACCATGCGCTATTCCTTTTTATGAGCGACTATTAATTAAATGCCTCTACTAAGCACTGGGCTTACGAGTGGAGTAACTGATGTTACGCGTATTTTAAGCTCTGTATTTTCACTTTTCGTAATCGCATGAAGTTCGGACAAAAACTGGGATTGTAACTTCTCCTACAATGGTTTTTCTTTTTCGTCGTTGGTTGCAGAATAGTGTTTGGTCGGACAGTTCTGCACACCGACCGACCAACCGAGGGGAGGACGGGTGGGTACGGCTCTACCTTGACTTTACACCTCTGCATTCGAGACACGGAGAGGGGCTGGTTCCTCACATCGGCTGTCCTCAGAATAGTTTTCCGTTGTTTTCCATTCTCCTTCACCAAAGCGAATGGCGGGAGAGTCTGGCCCGTTGATTCATTTTAGAATTTTTTCTCCTGTTGGTACTTATATATTAGGTATTTTTATGTGTAAACGGAGCAATTTTACTGTATAGTGTCATACTTCATTTTCTCTTATTGGTTATTATGTGATGTATTATATAAACATGGGCGTGTAAAACATATTGACCGGGCGAGTTGGCCGTGCGCGTAGAGGCGCGCGGCTGTGAGCTTGCATCCGGGAGATAGTAGGTTCGAATCCCACTATCGGCAGCCCTGAAAATGGTTTTCCGTGGTTTCCCATTTTCATACCAGGCAAATGCTGGGGCTGTACCTTAGTTAAGGCCACGGCCGCTTCCTTCCAACTCCTAGGCCTTTCCTATCCCATCGTCGCCATAAGACCTATCTGTGTCAGTGCGACGTAAAGCCCCTAGCAAAAACAAAACAAAAAACAAACATATTGACAATGTTTATCTCTCATTGGTTTAAAAAATGGGTCTCAAACAGAAATATGTCACTTTCACACGACGATGCTGGTGGTAAACATTCAAAGTTCCTTCCTGATACACAGAGCGAGTCAATAAAATTGTTTCTTCTTTTCCACCTTCTTCTTATTCTGCTCTCTGACCTTTCCCCAGAATTCAACCCTCCTTTATACCCGGATACCCTTTTTGTCGCCAACCCTTTCTGGAGGGATGTATTCACTTTTGCGTGTTACTGTGGTGTGATGTGTTATGTGTAGACGAACATGTGTATTGGGAGACATACACACAGTCTCCCAACCAGATCCTCAACCCTCGCTTAAGTATCCAGTATTCGGGAGATAGTAGGTTCGAATCCCACTGTCGGCAGCCCTGAAAATGGTTTTCCGTGGTTTCCCATTTTCACACGAGGCAAATGCTGGGGCTGTACCTTAATTAAGGCAACGGCCGCCTCCTTCCCACTCCTAGCCCTTCCCTGTCCCATCGTCGCCACAAGACCTATCTGTGTCGGTGCGACGTAAAGCAAAAAAAAAAAAAAAAAATCCTCAACCCAGTACCCTCACACGGATATCAGAAGTGGTATCACAGTCTGAGCTGACAATGAAACCTAGGTATTTAAAATGAATGGTCTTCCATAAGTTGTGATCTTTAATTCTGATTGTATCACTGGTTTGCCAGCCCTGTGGTGTAGGGGCAGCGTGCTTGCCTCTTACCCGGAGGACCCGAGTTCGATTCCTGGGCAGGTCAGGGATTTTTACCTGGACCTGAGCGCTGGTTAGAGGTCCACTCAGCCTACGTGATTAGAATTGAGGAGATATCTGACGGTGAGATAGCGGCCCCGGTCTAGGAAGCCAAGAATAACGGCCGAGGGGATTCGTCGTGCTGACCACACGACACCTCGTAATCTGCAGGCCTTCAAGGACTGTAGTAGTATGGGGTTTGGGTACCACTGGTTTTGGGGTCACATTCCAGGTATTCGGTTTTTGGATGTTGAGGCGCAGTCCATCCTCAGCCAGTTGATCTATCCAAGTAGAGACATGCATAAAGCCTGTAAAGCGTTGCCGGGATGATCTTTATAACAACTCTCCATAGACTTAGTTATCGGTTTTTGGATTTTCAACCTGCCACCACTGATATTTCCCTTATTTTTCACTTTATCAGAAAAACAATGTAAATGATATGCTTAATTGTGACGAGAAACATTCCTTTAAAACCAGTCGTAAAAGAGATACACAAAGTTTTATGTTTTAGGACCCCCATGAATTCACTTTCTGCTGAATTTTTTAAACAAGTTACAGCTAAGATTCCACTCGCCTTAGCCTGAATAGGTATTTTCGTGAAAATCCACATTCTTTCTTCCGTGATGCCGGAAGGAAAGGGCAAACCGACTCAAATTGAGCTGAACCCGTCACCGAGTAAGTTGGCTACGCGGTTTTTGTCAAGTAGCTGTGACCTTGCCTTCATGTGATGGCGGGCTCGAACCTTGCTGTCGATAGCCCTAAAGGTGGTTTTCCATGGTTTCACATTTCCACACCAGGCACATTTATTTAGGTGAAGCTCGCTTCCTTCTCTATCATAGCCTCGCCCTTTCTTATTCCATCGTCAACATAAGAGTCGGTGTGTCGGTGCGACGTATAAAACAAAGCGACGACTGAACCTCACATAAGCTGTTATGTGTCCTGTCCGGAATAAAAACTAAGTATCAGGTTAATATTTAAGAAAAATACAGCCGGAAAGATGTGTGTAAATATATCAAAAGCAAAGTCACCTCCGCACAGGTCATGAAGACCTTTGGAGGACTAGAAGGTAAAGGCTTCCACTATCCGTAACCTCGGCCCTCGATGGGTGTAGGTTAGCTGTACGCCGAGTCACCTGTGACCCCAAAAATTAACCTGATTTTCATTTTTGATGTAGGCTGAGAAAACCTTAGGGCCATTACCACCTGTGGAAATGGAAATTTCCTTTCTTTATTTTTTCGACTTACTGACGGGGAATGGAACCCACCTTTTTACGGGTGAACCAAGCAGGCCTTTACCGTCTCGGCCAGGCATCCCCTTTGTATATATACCTATAATCTCTAGGTATAGATGATGTCACGTCTAACTACACTCGTCCCAGCTGGGCAGAACTAATTCAATGCTGTAAACGTGCTAATGATTGTACATGTTTCAGTTGACTGTTTGTGTTTAATAAGTCCTTGATATTCTTTCTAGGGATATCCTGATGAAATTAGGGAATCAGTATTTAATTTATGTTATAATTTCTCAAAAATAGTTTCCAGGCTGTGTGGCTCAGTATAGGGCTTGCTTTCTGAGCCCATGATGGTAGGTTCGATCCCGGCTAAATCAGGTGATATATGAAGGTGATAAAATACGCCTGCCTCCAGTCGGCAGATTTACCAGTAACGAAAGGAATTCCTGCAGGAAATCTTCTGATACTTCGGCGTTACCGGAAACCGTAACAGTACTTTGAAGGTCGTAAACCCAATGGCATTATTTTTCTGTAAGTTATTTTAATTTTGGTTGTATGTAGTGTCCAACGTTGTAAGTAAATCAAATAATCGTTCACCGAAAGATATGTGTGTGTGTCTAGTGTTATGACTTCGTGTTATGTGCTGTACTGGGTTGTGTAGTATAGTGTGTTGTTGTTGTTGTTGATGATGATGATGATTATGTAGGGACAGGTGATCTTCGGTGTCGGCACTTTGCCTACTCTTGTCGAATAACAGCAAGGCGCCTGCTCAAGACTTAGCATCTCCATCCGACGGACGAATAAATTTCAGCAGTGTCATATGTCGTCACTTCATATGAGCATGCAGAGAGGTTCGTAATTGAACCCTGGGTTTAGCACGTAATCTAGTGACCTCTCCTTCCCTGCCAGCTGTCATTATGATAATTTTTTCCATCAGCGGGAAGTAAACCGGATAACCATGCAGTAAGACCATTAAGACTTGACGTGACAGTTATCATGGCCAACAGATGGACTCTTCACCGAATGATGTGGTCACTATTCCAATGTTATAACACAGTGAACTTTCAGAAGAAGAAATATCCCAACTATTGGGATATCGCAAGCTTTCGTGACCCAGTTCAAATAAATCTTGACAGATAAGGGAATTAATGACGTCATTATGTTGGAACTGCGATCTAGTACTTGCGAAGATCTCGCCAGCTGATGTCCGAAAATTTGTGAAGGTATACCATCCGATTATGGTAATGTAAGCATTTACTTTAGGTGTAATATACCTAGAGAGCGACAATTTATTAATATAGTAGATGGAGAACGCATGATGCGTGACATTTGGTTACTGTCTATGTAGCACTTCATTGCTGTTGACATTGGAAGCCGGACTGAGTGACTCAAATGATCGAGCGTGGCCTTTCGAGCCCAAGTTAACGGGTTTGATCCCAGCTCACTCTGGTGGTATATAGAGGTGTTCAATCCGTCTGCCTCCTCACGGCAGGTACCAACAAGTAAAAGAACACCTGCTGTACCAAATTTCTTCATATCAGCGACTCCGAAAACCATTAAGATAGTTATCCTGGCGTGAAATCAATAGCATTATTATTTATTGTGTTCCGATTACGCTCATCAAGATGTAAAGCTATCAACAATGAAGCAAGTTACACTTCGAACACATGTCACACTTGTCGTGACCCTAAGGGATGTACAACAGGCTGAGGACTTGGGTTCGGAGTTCTGGGAGCGTATAGTCAGATTGGCAAAGTTTAAACACTAATTATATTCTACACCCAGGATATTCACACATCAATATATACAATAATACATACAATATAAAATCTCTGACACCATTTACTCTCAATCCCTTCTCAACTTCAGATCTATGAGAATGTCTTTAAGTCTTGTTCCTAGCACACACAAGAATACTTATAATGCATATATTTACTGTTGAATACTTAACTACGGAGTATAGCTGATTCTTGTACAGCTGACGTCTTCACTCTTCTCTTCTTGTCTTCTCCTCTTCTGCGTAGGTATCCCTGGAACGCGTTAATCTTCGCGGCGACGTGAATTATCCCAATTACAATTAAGCTGCTAGTCTATAAGCTGATATTCCAACACCTACTTTGACAATCGGTGTGGAGAATCGTTGTGATTGTTCAGCAACAAGTCACACTCAGTTCAAGAGCCTGATACCCCTCTATCTTACTATCACTTTACTGCGTCTACGACTGAATGCTAATTCTACCAGTACTCCAACAGTTCTCCCTGATTAACTATTCACTCTTCTGCGCGATACTGCCTACCGTCGAAAAGCCTCCTTCCAGTGTCGTGAGTCAAAGAGCCTTCTTCGAGGGATCACAGTCAAAAGCCCTGTTGTTTACAGGTTACCAAGTCTTATAGTTTCTTCTATTCTTTCTCGAATAATCCTACTGATTCATATACCACCACCACAAGTCACTAGTTCACGTCACAACTGCACTGTTCTCCGATTGGTTGTTGCGCACGGAACCACCCTGTCACGTTGCATTACACACATTGTTCTAGAACATTTGGAAGCTGTTTCTACGTCTCTTACACGTGACTCTGTATATTTCTAACCCAAAAGAAGTGCGCATTTGACTTACACAATGTTCCACAATATTGAGACACAAAGCTCTTGGCATACGATCTCCCAAAGCAACATCGAATATTCTAAATCCTTCTTTGAAATATTCTGTTATTTCTCTTATTATTATTACTGTCATTTATGAATTATGAGTTATGAATATACACAAACTCTCCTATCATTTCCCTTCATATATACATGCGTTCATATGCCTGCTACTTTTAAATCACAGACTTTCTACCCTGGAGTTCGCGGATTCGAATCCCATTCGAACCCGTTCGCTCTCTCGTTAATACGCGGAAGGCGCGTCGTGAGCCGCCGTTCACGACACCTCCCCCGCCTGGGAAGAAGTGCTTTGCGTCCTCTTGATGCAAACACTTCTGTCAGACACTCGTATTTGCTTACAATTTCCCTGGATGTGGAATGTCTCCCCTGTGTGGCATTATTATCTTTAAACTCTACCTTTCTCTTTATATCTCAAGCTACTGGCTGTTTGTACTGTTGCTGTGTCTTCAATTGCAACTACATTGACTTCTGAATCATGTATACTGGCGCGACTACTCGCTAACCTTGGTCTCTCAAAATGGACCACTAAGTCATCATCTGATGACCTCTATTTAACCCTACTCTCATTAATGATTTTCTGCTCAAAGCAAATTCGAGTACAGCAAGCAGTAGCATGATCCCAGTGCTTTTTCTTAAAAACTCCCGAAAAGCAAGGACAACACTTGCAACATGTTAACAAAAGTACTAGAGCCACAACAGCCATTATCGTCCACACTATGATTTTATACACATTGATATCAGCATGCAATTGCTTTGTATACAACTCTTTTTCCTTTTCCAATATTAAATTTTCCACATCTTCAATTTTTACTCCTGCATGTTTAACATCGTCTATATGTGTTAGTAGACTGTGTAGTGGTACCTCTTTTAACTCAGGTAAGTCATTTAGTTTTATATCACTATTAAGATATTCACAACATTCATATTCTAATAAAATGTCAGGAATTACATCCTTCGTATAAGTTGTGTTAACACTACCTGTGGACCGTATCTTACTATCTGGTCCGTAAATTGTACAAGGTTGATACATTGTAATTATACCCACATTTACTAAATTTACATTATGTGTTTCCTCACAAACTACTGTTATCCTTGTAAGTGATGGAGTCAAATATAAATATTTATTGTCACTTACAGGTAACCATACAAGCTGACTAACTTTGATTATGTTTTTATTACACTCACTTGGCATTATTGTTGTCCCTTTCAATAAAGTTAAAATGGAGTCTTTCTGTCCATGAACCAATTTTAACAAAATACTAGATGCACACACTCTGTGAATTTCATCTACTTGTTTGCAGTCTTTCACTTGTTCTTTACTTAAATATGCATATAACTGCTGCTCTGAATCAATAATAACAAAGTCTTTTTCTACCCTGATATGAACATATTCTTTTACAATATTTACATTATCATGATTTGCATTATCATCACTGTCTTTCATTAGCGTAGGGAAAGGAATTATCTTATATAATCGAAAGTTTTTCTTGTCACTTAGAGGCATTTCAATTACATACACCAACATATTCCTATTTATGAATGCATTTACAGTTGCAATCCTGTAAATTAAATAATCTTGAGCCATATCCAACTCTAAAGGGAGGGTCATCCCTTGTGGAAACTGATCTTGGGATTTCCTATAAGCTTTTAAAATCTCAGAAGGGCTCAAAATTTGCATATTAATTATTCCTAATTGTGCATACATTATTCCATCTGATATTACCTTATATTGATCATACACCTGTGAAATGAGGTCCTCTATCTCTATCAAATGTCGGTTAATGGCAATCTCAATATCTAATTGAGTGAACTCGCGTTTTAATAGACTTGTTTCATTTCCCAAAAACTCTTTTATCTGTTCTAAATTCATGTTTAATTTTAGCTCATTAGCTGTTACATCAAATAAAGTATTGTTCAATGATTGTAATGTAGATCGTGTGACCGTAAGTTGTTCCTTCGCAAGTTTAAGTGTTGAAAGCTGTTCTTTCTCTAATTCTGAAATTTTATTCTGGTACATCTCAGCATCATCGCTATCCAGCGTCCCGAACAATGTTTTCGATAATGTGCCTATAAAATTAAATAAACCTCTTTTTTCACGTTTCACTGTATTCTTAGTAAATTGTTTCAAAGTGTCCCTTAATTCCTGTACTCTCTGTAAACGATTAATCTCCATCTGCACTTCGTGTTGGCAGGTAAAATTCAATTCACTCTGTAATTGATAACATAACACTTGTGTTTTCTGTATGTTCTTCCTAATTACTGTGTATGCCTCTGCTAATTTACTTAAATTGACATAAGTGATCAATCTCCATTCTGTAGTAGACAATTGTACGTTTCCCTCATCTTTAAAATATATCCCTGGGGTTTTCTCATACGGAGTTATCTGAAAATCTATCCCATTTCCAACTACTTTTCCCTGAAAGTATACTACAAGCACTACATAGATTATCCAATACATCTTGAATGTAGTGTGTGTCTTCTTGTTTCCTTACGGGTGACCTGCAAAGAAAAGTCTCTGTTGTACCGTACTGTAGGAGTACTATATTTATGCAAAAATTTGCAATTACATATGTTTCAAACACTTTTATAATAATTCATCGTATCTCATTTCTAATGCAAGTTATGTTCATCACGTCATATGGTATGCACTTTGTATCCCCTAATGAATGTTTCCCGTGTTGGGGTTCGTATACCGTATGTGGTTTTGTTAAGTGTAGCCACCACCATATTTCGTATAGCTCTCCCAATTTGTGTACCCCTGTTTAGTTATTAGATCATTTTTACTTCCGTATATGCAACTACTGAAGGACACTTTCGCTCAAGGTTCATTAGACTCACTTTTCTGTTATCTGTAGCGGCCTGGCTGCCGTGTTTCTAACAGTGTCCCTTGCTAAGTGCTTTGTTATCTGATGAGTGCCGTGAAGTAAGCTTGAGCTGGTCAAGTCCAAACATCCCTTCGCTCTACTCAACACTGTATTCTGTTATTATTATTATTATTATTATTATTATTATTATTATTATTATTATTATTATTATTATTATTATACTTTTTACTTTTAGTTAAACTGGATCTCTCTGTTCACGTTGTTGCATGCACATATTATATCAATATATCTCCTCGTTTATCTCTAACGTCACTCTATAAGATCGGACTCTCGGTTCGAATCCCGATGTGTGAAATGACAACTAGGTTAGGCTCTCACGGACCATAACCTTTCTGAAGGGTTTCACGATAACACACAATGTGTTCCGCTCCACCAATTATTTCTTAGCCCCTGGGTAATCTAGGTTCGAATCTCTAAAGAACTTCTCATGAAATTTAGGACGTGATTTGGCAGGATATTTCAAACTAATCCTACCAGCAATCATCGATACTTTCAAAGCGCCGTCGGAGTAAGGAGAAGTGTCATCTTACCGCAGCCTAAATCGGGGCGATCGTCCATTCTGTGGTCTGTGCTTCGACCCTCTACACATAAAGTTTTAGGCGGTTTTTGTGTATTTTGATTAGCTTACCTTTCTTGTTGATTTTCAACAAGCAGTTTACACCATCAATTCGCTCTATTTCGTAAGGTCCTCTGTATGGTGGTTCAAATTTTGATGACCTCCCTCGTCTCAAGGTTTCATCTCTTAATAATACCTTATCGCCTACCTGAAAATCTATTTCCCGTTGTTTTCTGTCATAATTTTGTTTCTCCCGCTCCTTGCTCTGAATCAGAGTTTTGCGTGCGATCTCATGGTTTTCCTGTAATCTACGGGTTAGGCCTTCGATTACATTCTGATACTCATTATAAGTAGGCTCTGGTTTTCTCTGCAAAATTCCCGGTATATTAGCCTTTCGCCCGAATATCAATTCATATGGTGTGAACCCTGTGTTACTGTGTTTAGAAGTGTTATACACAAAAGTAGCTGTTGGTAGATAATCATCCCAGTCATTCTGTTCTTTACATACATAATGACGCAAATATTCTATGATCACGCGGTGTGATCGCTCAATACTCCCGTTTGATTGCGGCCTGAATGCCGTTGTATGGATCTTTTAGATTCTCAAAATTTTACATAATCTCTTAAAAGTTTGACTCATGAAATTACTTCCCATGTCTGTTAGAATTTTACTTGGAATCCCGAATATGGCAATTACATTCATTACTAGTGTTTTTGCTACCGTCTCAGCTTCTTGATTGACCATTGGACTGGCAATTAAATATTTTGACAGCTGGTCTTGACAGGTAAGTATATATTTGTGTTGTCTCTCTGTAACCGGCAGGGGTCCTACGACGTCGATTGCTACTTTCTCAAATACTTGACTCGGTGTGTCTGTTAAAATCATGGGCATTCTAACCTCTGGACCCGTAATTTTGTTTTTCTGACACGAAGGACAAGAGCGTACAAATGTTTCTACATCTTTCTTCATATTTGGCCACCGTATAACATCTTTAATACGTGCTAGTGTTCTTGTGATCCCTTGGTGTCCGCCTACAAGGGACGTATGGGCATCACGCAATATTGCTAACTTTTCCTCTTCAGTTAAGTCTTTTCGCTCTTTAACAGGTGTTTCGTCTTCAACTTCGGACTCACTCTCCTCTGCTATTGCGTCCTCGGAGTTGGAGTCTTCGATTCGTACCTCTTTTCCTGACCTCTCTGCTTTCGCGTCCACGAGATCATTTCGCTCCTTATATACTCTTTCGGTTTCACCTGTTTCACCTGTCCCTAGGGGAGTAGTTCCCTCTGAACTCACCACTTGTACCGTTCTCTCAGGTACAATGGGAATTCTACTCAATGCATCCGCATTCTTATTTGTTTTGCCCGTCTTGTACACTATCGTGAAATCATATTCGGCTAACTTTAATCTGAATTTTATTAACCTGGATGATGGGTCTTGCACATTAAATACCCACTTCAGTGGCTTGTGATCTGTTACTACTGTGAAGTGTTTCCCGAATAAGTATGGCCTGAAATACTTTTTTGCGAGGGAGTGTGGAAAATCTTTCATAAGACGCTTGTGAGGGTCCGCACTCAACAAGTGTGTGGAGATTCTTACCCACTAAAAACCACACTCCCTTTTCCCACGACGTTTATCTCCGCCCCGGAACCGCTCTCGCATTACTTCAGGGCGGATGTCGTGCTTAATGCATCTTGTGCTTCATCTTCCTTCTTCTGCTTTACTATCTGTCGTAATCGTCCAGGTCCTTCTTCTTCTGACGCAGAATATTTTCTACGTAGACTGCCACCTGGTCCCAAGATTCTCGACTTCGTAGCATTACTGACACGATCCCTTCTGGCGTCAATTCTCCGTGCATAACTTCTAAGCATCTTCTTTGTGGCAGCCAATGAACACACACAAAGAAAGTATGTGATACGTCATCGATATCGCCGCAGTATATGCACACCGGACTAGTTGCTAGCCCTAGCCTATGAAGAAATTTTCGGAAGTATCCATGACCTGTCAGGAACTGTGTGAGATAGTAGTTCACTTCACCATGATTTCGGGCAACCCATACGCCCAGAGAAGGTATCAGTCTTTTCGTCCATTTCCCTCTGGAATCATCTTCCCATCTTGTTTGCCATCGTTGCATTCTGCGACTATGAGCCAAAGCCTTTGCCCTTTTCCTTCCTAGCTCTTCTTGTGTGAGCCAAATTTCTTGTCTTTCGAAGGCCAACAAGTCAATGGGAGCTACTGCTGCTACTACTAGAATCGCGGGTTCTGATACTGTGCGATATGCGCAAGCAATTCGTAAAGCTGCTCTCCGTTGTACAGCCGCAATTCTTCTCCGATATTTCACAATTTTTAACGATTCAGCCCAAATTTCCGAACCGTATAGCAGTATCGATTGAACGATTGACATGAGAAGCCGCCTTTTACTAGATATCGGTCCCTTGATATTTCCCATGAGTCTGCTCAGTGCAGTCATGGTTTTCGCTGCCTTATCTGTTACCTGTTGGATGTGGTCCCAATATGTAAGCTTAGTATCAAGCGTTACACCAAGATATTTTGTGCTCCTAGTTGTTTCGATGGCTATCTGTCCGATCTGCATCGGTACAACAGTATTAATCCTTTTCCTCGTCAGGAGGACAATTTCCGTTTTGTGATCTGCGAGTTCTAACTTGTGATTTATCATCCATTCTTTGACACGTCGCATCACCTGATTCAATTTAAATTGAGCCAGCTCTAGGTTACGGGTTACTATCACAGCAGCCACATCATCAGCATAACCCACAAGTTTTACATCTTCTGGCATCTCCAGCCGTAATAAATCATCATACATGATGTTCCAAAGGTGTGGTCCGAGAATTGAGCCTTGCGCTGCACCAGCTGTGAGCCGTTTTCTTCTCTGACCGTCTTCCGTGTCGTATAACAATGTACGGTCTTTCAAATAGTCTCGCAGTATATACATGAGATATTCTGGTACCTTGAAAGTTTCTTCTAGAGCTTCCAAAATATCACTCCATCTTGCCGAGTTGAAGGCATTTTTAACATCTAGAGTCACAAGAAGCGTCAGTTTCCTAGAATAATGATTACCCGTTTGAGCTCGTTCTGCTGTCTTCACCACTTCCTTCACAGCATCTAGCGTTGAGTGACCTCTGCGAAATCCATGTTGTTGGTCGGATAGGTCGCCAGCTAATCGGACTGCTGCTAGTATTCTCGGTTGTAGAAGCTTCTCTAAACCTTTCCCGGCAGTGTCCAGCATACATAGAGGTCTGTAACCCCCAGTTTTCCCTTTACTGATCAGAACCAATCTAGCTATCTTCCAACGAAAGCTAAAAATTCCCGCTTTCAAACAATGATTATACATTCTCAACAGCAGTTGAGGACATAATTCGGCTGCCACCTTTAGTACTTCTGCTGGAATACCATCTGGACCAGGGGCTTTCTTATTTCTAAGGGAATTAATTGCTGTTATCAATTCTTCAATTGTAAAAGGTGGTACATTGTCTAGTTCTTTCTCGGCCTCATCATCAATCCTCTCTGCATGATCAGGGAATAGTGTGTGTACTATTTCTTCCATGGTGCGTGGATCCATGATAGGGCTTGGTATCATCCCGAATTTCTTCATGACAATTTTATACCCTAATCCCCATGGATTTTCATCCACTTCCTTGGACATTTCCCACCACTTGTCGGCTTTACTCTTTTTAATTGTATTTCGCAGTCTTTTCTTCATAGTCTTATACTATACTGAGAGAGCTGGGTCGTTATGTCGTGCTCTTTGTGTCCTTCGTCTGAGTCGCAGGCATTGTTTCCTCAATTCAGCAATTTCTTCATTCCACCAATATGCTGGACGCTTGCCTCTCCGTTGTTTGATTCTGGTCATTGATGCGTCGCATGCTTGCTGAAGGAGTCTCATGGTGTGTTCCACGCATTTATTAGCAATAATGCTTCTTTTGCCTCCATGACATGTATCCGTCATACAATACTTTCCATTCTGTATTACTTCATGAAATTTTTCTCTGTCCATAGTGGCTATGTTCCATCTTTCTGACTTGGGCGTGGTAATCCTTAGATTCGGAGTCTCTTGAAGTACACGAAAAGTGATATACTGATGATCGCTTCCAGTATATTCTTCAATTACTCGCCATTCAGTTATCCTAGACGCAATGTCTTCAGAAGCAAAGGTTACATCTGGTATGGTTCCCTGACACCCTGGTCGCCGAAAGGTTGTCACATTACCAACGTTGATAACCATTAATCCCAATCTCGCGACCATCTCCATTGTACGCCGCCCTCTAGAATCTGTTTGAGGCATGTTCCATTCAACTGCTTGGGCATTAAAATCACCAGCAACAACTAGGTTAGTGTTCATCCCTTGCAGAGTATCTTCAAGCCCATCTAGTTTTGTCTGGAAGTCAGAAATAGCCTCGTTCGGGGTAAAATAACAGCTGACAAAAATTACCTTCTCAACTTGGACCCAGATGAACCCATCTCCGCATCCTTGATTTGTAACTGAGTATTTTCCAAGGTCTGGTACCCATATCGCAGCTGTCCCTAGATTGTCTGAAAACCAGCCTGGTTGTTCTGTCTTGATATTGTTCGCTGAGAATCAAGATGTCTGCTCCTATCTCATAGATTATCTGCGTCAATAGATCATTGGCAGTTAGACTCCTGTGTATATTGGCTTGAAGGATCTGTACCATTCACCACTGCTTTTTGGCCTTTTCTAGTGCTTCACGAAACACAATACACTTGCCTGAGCCAAGAGCATGATGTCGTTTTGGCTCTTCAACGCCCATATCTGTGCAAATTATGCATCGTGGATTCGTTTTGCATCCTACTGCCTTGTGACCAGCTTCTCCGCACTTAAAGCAGAGCTTACTTCTGTCCAATCCTTTACAGTTTCGTGCTTGATGCCCATATGACAGACATCTAAAGCACCGAGGAACTACGGCCCACCGTCTTACTCTGCAGTATAGCCAGCCTAGTTTAATTTTGCCTATGTCTAACAGCTTTCGTGCCTCGCTATCTTCTATCTCCACGATGGCGAGTTTTTGTCCCCTGCTGTTCGGATTTGTGATTGAGACCTTCAATTCTTGATTAAGATTTTCTAATTCACGTCTTACAGCCTCCTCTACGTCGGAAATAGTGGTGGCACTGTCCATATCCCGAATTTCCAATGTAGTTCTAGGCGTTAAAACCTTTACTTCGCCATCATGTCCAAGAGCGCCTTTAAGTGATTTATTAAAATTGTCTCTATTCTCCTTTTCCGTGGCCTTATTAAATTCAAGAAGAACTGCTCCAGACATAGTTTTCCTGATCGATCTAACACTGGCGCCACTGTCTTCTGGGTTCACCTTGCTGCGGATATCCTTCACAACATCTGCAAAAGTCTTGCCATTCATCGGTTTAATAAGTACGGCTTCTGGGCGGCTTCTTATAGTTGAACGTTTCCGTTGCTCGTTCTTTTTAACAGTTTCAGATACCGGTACTGGTTCAGGTTGAGTACCTTCATCTTCATCTGCCTTCTTCTGCCTCTGTTCCCTCTTCTTCTTCTTCTTCTTGGATAAAGCTATTTCCCAGTTATCCTGTTCTACGTTTCTGTTTGCGGTGCTCTGTTCTACTTTCTCTTGATCGGTCAAATCCTTTTGCATTAATGCTCTAGTTGCTTTCCAGGCTTTTCTGTGCGTAGATCCCGCATCCAGGGCTTCCTCCAATTTCCTTAAACCTTGCTGAATTTCAATCTTCATATTTTTCTGCTGAATTGCAAGAATACTTTTCAACAGGCCCCTGGCGATTTCCAGTTGTTCTTCCTCTTTTAGCATATCCTCCATAATTTGTTGAGTGATATCAAGCCTCAGATTCGTTTCCGCATTCTGCTCAATACTTCTATTGCATGTATCATGCGTGCGCTCCACGTCCATGATATTGTGGCCATGTTCCATAGATGCTGGATTCAAATCCACAGAATCGCACTGTATTCCAGCTCCCGACATCGTGCCGTGAGTAGGGAGTCCAGCTGGCCGTGATTCAGGTCGCAGAGATATATCTATTCTCTGTTATTTTCTATGACGAAACTAGGTAACCTTTAAACGCATTTTCACTAACACACAATGTCAATGTCTTGAACTTTTCACCCACTACCGTAGTTTATCCTATTAAATATTGAAAGCACGGATATTAATTATTACTTACACTCACTTTCCATGTCAATATCCGGGTGATTACCAACGAAATCTTCGATCATTTCATTTTCTATGATGAAACTAGAACTAGGTAACCTAAAAACGCATTTTCACTAACACACAATGTCAATATCTTGAACTTTTCACCCACTACCGTAGTTTATCCTATTAAATGTTGAAAGCACGGATATTAAATATTACTTATACTCACTTTCCATGTCAATATACGGGTGATTACCAACGAAATCTTCGATCATTTCATGCACAACAGACTTACTGATCTTGTCACTGCCAATGTATCAATAATCACCCCATACAATTGCAAGTAATTCTTTCTCTGTGACTGAGTAGTTTCTCTCCGCTTTATTCAGAGTTCTGCTTGCATATGCCACTGGTAAATCTTCCCCTAATTCTCCCTGTGATAATATAGCGCCTAAGGCTTCGCCACTTGCATCCGTAGTGAGAATGAATGGCTTCTCAAAATCTGGGTACTGTAATATGGGTTTCTCCGTTAACTTCTGTTTCAAAATATTGAAGGCTGCCTCCTGCTTGTCTGTCCATACATAAGGGACATTATTCTTCAGGAGTTCGTACAGAGGTTTTGCGATTTTACTGTATTCAGGAATAAATCTCCGATAGTACCCGCTTAAGCCTAGAAATCCCTTCAATTGTTTTGTGGTTTGAGGCCTAGGAAAATTCTTTACCGCCTCAATCTTTCGCTCATCTGGTTGCACTCCATGCTCGGTAATGATATGACCTAGGAATGCTACCTCTGTTCGCAAAAATTCGCACTTATCTGGCTGTAATTTTAGCCTGTGTTCCCTGAGTCTTTGAAATACTTCTCGTAGTCTCTGATTATGGTCTTCTATGGAACTAGCATAGACCAAAATGTCGTCCATATAAATGAGACATTTAACACCATTTAGGCCCGACATGGCGGTTGTCATGAGCCTCATAAAAGTACTCGGCGAGTCCTTCAATCCCATGGGCAAACGTAAATACTCGTAATGTTTCCCTAAAGCTGAGAATGCCGTCTTCTCACGGTCCTCTGGCCTTATTAGCACCTGATGATACCCTGACGCCAAATCCATGGTAGAAAAATACCGTGCTTTCCCTAAAGCATCTAAGAGCTCTGATATGAGAGGTATTGGGAATACTGTCCCTATTGTCACATTGTTTAAAGCACGAAAATCAATGCACACCCTGTATTTCTGTTTCCCCGAAGCGTCCAATTTCTTGGGGACGAGAAGTAATGGCGCTGACCATGCACTTTTACTAGGTACGATTATTTCATTCGCCAACATGTCGTCAATTTGCCTTTGAATTTCCTCCTTTTGAGCCTCAGGTAACCTGTAAGGTCTCACGTTAATTGGAGGTTGGTCTTCCCTGACTCTAATCTCGTGTTGTAACAGATCGGTGTACGTTAGTTTATCCCCTTCTAAATGAAAAATATCATTATATGCTGCACAGATAGCATACAACTCTTCTCGGTCTTTAGGTGCCAAATGGTCGACCCTTAATTGTTCTATCACTCTCTGTTCTCGAGATTTCGTGTTTCCCTGTTCTACTTGTGTTACCTGGTTCACTCCCTTTCGTTCGATACATTCTGAGATTGTCATAGGTTCAAGCTCTTGTATAGGGAGTATGGGGCTTTCGAAGTTTACTTCGGTTTCCCTCGTATTAAGCACACTCACTATTGCTTTGTGATTGCGTGCCTTCGTTAAGCAACTAGCTATGTATACTCCTGGCAAAATTTCCTTTTTGTCAATCACACCTTCTGCTACTTTTTTATCCGTTCTCACTTCAATAATCGTCTCTGTTCTAGGCTTGAGACAGATTGTGTGGAGCTGAGCAGTTTTCATCGTTATGTGATGTTGCTCACCCTTTAATATGACATAACCTTCTCTGAAATTTATTATACTATCTTTGAGTATGTTTCTACCTATAATCCCGTCATACTTGAGTTGTATGTCATCATCCACTATATGAAAATCTGCGTTTGACTCCCCTATTGGAAGTCGTACGGTGCCCTTGGTTCGGATTCTCTCTGAATCTACGTCTTTTAATTCAACGGCAGGCTCCCTAGCGATCATGGCTTCCCTTGGCACTACCTGTCTCTTTATAAGGGATACTTCACTCCCAGTATCTAATAAGAATCGAAGCAGGTTCCCCTGACCTCGTATTCCAATTTCGACTGTGCCTTCTAATGCACTCAAATTATCCCGGTTGGTGACACTTATTTGGCATATTTCATGTACACTTAAACCCATTGGGTACCTTCGATCGAAAATTTCTACATATCCATCCCTGTAATTAATTATACTCTGTTGTAAAAGGTCTCTCCCTATGAGGCCATCTGACGAAAGTCGAAATTCATCTCCGACAACATGAAATTCAGGGGAAGAATCCCCTATGTGCAGTATAACACATCCCCGAGTGCGTGAAGTCTTCCAGTTACGCCTGAGAGCTCTACTACCGGTTTACGATAGTGAATCTCTTTCTTTGGTATACTCTTTTCCCGGATTAGGCTAATGTCAGCCCCTGTATCTATCAAAAATTTGAAAGGTCTATCCCGTTCTTTAGCGTGCACGAGTATCGAACCTGATCTATCATGTTCCCTTCGTGATTGATCCCTTTCTGTAGTGGACTGGTTTCTACTAATCTGTCGCGGGGAATTGCGCGACTTATCTGCGCATTTCTGAGTTGCGCTCCTACATGGGCCTTTGCTTTGCTGGGACTCATCCTTAGGCCCGTTGTGGTGGTCCCTGTTTAGTTTAAATCTTTATTATGAAGACTTTTTCCTTTCGCATACTGTTTCGGCCCGTCTACGTACTGTTTATCCCTTTCATGTTCCCTTCTCGCGTACTCACGAGGTTTGGATTTTGCACTATTCTCTTTTTGGTCTTTGAACCAACAGACTCTTTGTAAATGACCCTTTCGTCCGCAAATGAAACATTTTCTTTCCCTGAGTTGCTTTGGCCTTTCGCGACAATGGGACTGTTTGTGTCCCGTCCTGCCACAATTATAACATCGGATTATTGCACAAATGTGTATTTCTCATGACTTATCCTCATCTTTTTCCCTAGTTTTCTTTCTACAGTCTTTTTCTATATGGCCTACCTTCTGACAATATTGGTAGGTAGGTGGACCTTTCTTGGTGGCTTTCTGTTTTCTACAGTCCCTAGCTATATGCCCCTCACAATTACAATTATAGCATATCACTCTAATGTTCGCCCTCTTATTTGTTAATTTACGGGGTGTTTGCCCGGTCATTCACGGTGTCTGTCTATCTGAGTACGTGTATGATTTCACTCTCATTTCGGCTGGTTTCCTTATCTGACCCATGAGCTGTTGCTTAGCCTGAGCGGAAACTATCGCTGTTTCCTCTTCTGTGGCAATGTTAACCGCCTGTTCTAATGTTTGTGCGTCCCGGCTCTTAATGAGAGATTGTATTCTCTCGTCTCTGATACCCTGTACAAAGCTAGCCTTTACTAACTTACGTACCGCCCGAACTTGGTATTCTCTGGCAACTAATGGTTCACCCTGGACCATTGCGTTCCGGAGTTCGGTTCCCATGCGGTCAACTCGATGGGCCCACTCTGCGATACTTTCGTTCTTACCCTGTCTGGCGGCAAACAACTGACATGCATAGAAGTCTACAGTTCGTCTCTCGGAATAGTATTCGTGTAAAGCTCCCTTTATATCATTCCACGTTTCAATATCGGCCCTCACCAGTAGTTTGCTACGCGCATCTTTCGTGATTTTAGTGAGTATTAATTTGTCAAATAGTTCGCGCTCTTCTGGCTTAACTAACCCTATTGCCATTTCAACATTTTCACAAAATTCTTGCAATCTTTCTTTGTGTAAGCCATCAAATTCAGCCCCTATGAGTTTTAAAGCCTCTGTTACTGTTAAAAAGTGGGCATGCAACACTCCACTTGCATCATGCATTATTTCTGCATTACTAGGGGTAGGACTAGCATTTCTATCTGAACCCTCCATTATGAGTTGGCTTTTGACTCACCCTCTCTGGTTAATCACTGGACTCCGAGCTGGATTGACTGTTCCCAAGTAACTGCTACTGTCTGCTTTCTGCCTCCAAGCGACTCGAACGACTTGAATTCCTTTCCCGTTGCCTTCTTCTTAATGTATCTGAAACAGTGATCAAATACAATTACAAACTTATTCACCTTTATTCCCGATCACTAAGCAGCGCTTAAAGTGATCGTAATTATACTTACATATATTCACTGCAAATTAACACCCGAATTTTCTATTAATTTCCCGTAAATTAATTGTTACCCCTCATCTGCACACCAAATATTTTAAGTCCACCTGTCGTGACCCTAAGGGATGTACAACAGGCTGAGGACTTGGGTTCGGAGTTCTGGGAGCGTATAGTCAGATTGGCAAAGTTTAAACACTAATTATATTCTACACCCAGGATATTCACACATCAATATATACAATAATACATACAATATAAAATCTCTGACACCATTTACTCTCAATCCCTTCTCAACTTCAGATCTATGAGAATGTCTTTAAGTCTTGTTCCTAGCACACACAAGAATACTTATAATGCATATATTTACTGTTGAATACTTAACTACGGAGTATAGCTGATTCTTGTACAGCTGACGTCTTCACTCTTCTCTTCTTGTCTTCTCCTCTTCTGCGTAGGTATCCCTGGAACGCGTTAATCTTCGCGGCGACGTGAATTATCCCAATTACAATTAAGCTGCTAGTCTATAAGCTGATATTCCAACACCTACTTTGACAATCGGTGTGGAGAATCGTTGTGATTGTTCAGCAACAAGTCACACTCAGTTCAAGAGCCTGATACCCCTCTATCTTACTATCACTTTACTGCGTCTGCGACTGAATGCTAATTCTACCAGTACTCCAACAGTTCTCCCTGATTAACTATTCACTCTTCTGCGCGATACTGCCTACCGTCGAAAAGCCTCCTTCCAGTGTCGTGAGTCAAAGAGCCTTCTTCGAGGGATCACAGTCAAAAGCCCTGTTGTTTACAGGTTACCAAGTCTTATAGTTTCTTCTATTCTTTCTCGAATAATCCTACTGATTCATATACCACCACCACAAGTCACTAGTTCACGTCACAACTGCACTGTTCTCCGATTGGTTGTTGCGCACGGAACCACCCTGTCACGTTGCATTACACACATTGTTCTAGAACATTTGGAAGCTGTTTCTACGTCTCTTACACGTGACTCTGTATATTTCTAACCCAAAAGAAGTGCGCATTTGACTTACACAATGTTCCACAATATTGAGACACAAAGCTCTTGGCATACGATCTCCCAAAGCAACATCGAATATTCTAAATCCTTCTTTGAAATATTCTGTTATTTCTCTTATTATTATTACTGTCATTTATGAATTATGAGTTATGAATATACACAAACTCTCCTATCATTTCCCTTCATATATACATGCGTTCATATGCCTGCTACTTTTAAATCACAGACTTTCTACCCTGGAGTTCGCGGATTCGAATCCCATTCGAACCCGTTCGCTCTCTCGTTAATACGCGGAAGGCGCGTCGTGAGCCGCCGTTCACGACACACTCATGACAGAAGTAAGAAGGGTTGAACACTGGCACGTCTAACATGTCGCACAACGCACTGTTTGAATTCCGTTAGCTAATTATTTCAGCGTTATTAGTCAGCTGAAGGCATAGCGTCTCTTCCTCCTATAGGATGGCCCCGGGTTGGATTTCCGTCCTGTTCACGGATTTTAATGCTGATTTGAGGGTGGGAATGAGTAAACTTAAGAGCTATCCGTGTTGACAGGCAGTGGGCTAAGGAAGTCAACTAATGCGGCTGAGGAAGTCGTCACACTAACTATGACTTTCCAATTACTGCATGACTTCTGGTGGACACTCACCTATTCACCCAGCATGTGCACAGGAGTCTGAAGCTAGGTGAAAGTAATACATGAGATGTGATAAGCATCCAATGTACAAACAATTCAATTGTGATGTTTCAAAAGAACTATGTAATCGTAGAACTAATATTCATCGTTACAAAGATATGTGAGAGAGGAGGCTGTGTTCTTCATACAGTGATTTCTCACAACGTTCGCGTTTAATAAACCCTGCAAGTTCACTAGCTGAGAAATTGTCAGTGAGTTGCTGTTCAATTGCCGGGTGCAGTGGCTCAGATGGTTAAAGCGGTGGTATTTGAAGGTGCTCAGATATATCAGCCTCGTGTCAGCAGATTTACTGGCAACAAAAAGTGCTTCTGCGGGACAAAATTCCGGTAACTCGGCGTCTCCGAATACCGTAAAAAGTACTGACACGTAAACGCAATATTATTATTTCTGTTCAAGGAAACCTGAATGTTTTTGAGGTATCCATTCTTGAAACAGGCATTTCTAATTAGGCTCCTGTATTTAGGTTCCGTAAGTTGATAGTGAAGGGCCTGAAGCTTCAAAAAGTGATTTCTGTGTCAGAAATTAGTCACTTGAAAACAGACCAAAATAAATTACAGCCAGACTATGTGGCTCAGACAGCAGAGTTTAGCGCACAAGTTTGTTAGTTCGATCCCGGCTTAGTCCGGTTGCATTTGAAGGGAATCTAGCCTTGTGATGGCAAATTTCCGTCACTGTGGTGTCTGAAATCCGTAAATGTACAGTAGTTAGCGAGTAATAAAAACCAGTAACATTATAACATCAGTTATAAATGTTACCATAGTTTTGTATAGAATAAGGCGTGCTTTATGCTATACTAATTGCTGCAATATCTGTTCTACAGTGTGCAGGGAACTTTCATGAGGTTTCTGTTTGAGTGTTTACAAACTAGATGCTCTTGATCTACTTGCGCGAGAAGCCTGCTAAGAGGGGCATAAACATTTGCTTGTGAATAAACCACAGCCCAGTCTCTATTTAGAAGTGCTCCTTTCAATATAATTTCAAATGTTATACCTCGCAATTATGCCTGTATGAAATTTATAACAAAGTTTTCTTGCATTTTCGTAAGAGATGCCACATTAAATTTTTGTATCTTGTATAAAAAATGATAGTTCCAAGGAGAAAACCAAATAGAATGTACACCCCGCTCAGTTCGGCATTAGTCGGTAAATTATACCCTTCCCTGCACAATAAGTGATCTTTTTTTCTAAGCCCCCGAGTTAAAGCCAGACGTAAAGGAAAGATCATATTATCATGGAGACTTTCGTCCGGATTGAATAGTTGAGACGGTAGAGTACTGGCCTTCTGAGCTCAGGTTAACGGTTTCGATCACTTGCCAGGCGCTCAAATATGTCACATTCGTTTCGGTGCTTCCCAGGGACAAAATGCAGTCTCCTGCGCGTCTCCCAGAATCATGAAAGTAATTTCTGGCATATAAAAGCAAACGTATTATCATTATCATGATTATGATAATATAATATAATATAATATAATATAATATAATATAATATAATATAATATAATATAATATAATATAATATAATATAATATAATATAATATAATATAATATAATATAATATAATATAATATAATATAATATAATATAATATAATATAATATAATATAATATAATATTATTATTATTATTATTATTATTGTTACGGAGATTTCCGTGGTAGTTAGAGGTGAAAGAAGGTGCGGGGGTGAACAGGTCTCAGGCTACGAAATTAAAGTTAATTTAAAATTTAACAAGGTTATATTTTCTTTGTAAAATCAAGAAATAACAAGCATGGCAGGTACAGAGTAGCAAAGCCACTATTCGAGAATGTACAATTACAGAGTTACAGGATGGGCTCCGAGAGCCAAACCCACAACACTTGAACAATTAGCCCAATCTTACGATATACAGAAATTCAACAAAGGGGCAGAAGACCCCAATCATGCCCAGGAGCACTTGCTCCCAATTACACAGTAAAGCCTCCTCGAGGCATACAACACTCAATTTTCGAGAAAGAGCCACTCGCTCTCAACTTTAAGCCTATCAAAGGCCACACCAAACTCCACCTTCAAGTTGTCCTCTAAGGACATAGACACAGGGGTAAAATACCCAACCTACTGAGGCCTATTAAGTGAGAAAAAGGTTAATTACATGACCTCTAAAATAACCATTTGAGAGGAGGCGATCTGCACTCCTAATACACTTGTTTAAAAACCTAATCTGGCACTAGGCCGCTAATGCAAGGGCTAATCCCATACTAAAGAGGTGACTTAAGAAAGAAACAATTTACATTACTGTTACGGAAGAATCGGTTGAGAAAAATAAGTTCACCTCAAAACAATATGAGTGGGAGCTCGAGAGGGTTAAGCACTCTCTATCCCAATATGTAGTTTAAAAGATAGAATAAATACAAAGTATCTTTACATTTTAGGGAAAGTTACATGGTGGAAACGCTTCGGACCCGCCCCGAGAGTTAAACTGCTGAGCTAGCAAGAAAAGAAGTTATTAAACGGCCATTACCTTGTTGTTGAACAGCTGCCCGAAGAAAGAGGCGCTTCCCGCCCCCTGCTACGTACTTTACACACCAAAAGCTGTTACTGGAGTGGCTCGGAGACCCGAAAATCAGCAGTTTATATACTCTCGGGGAAAGTTCGAGGCGTTTTTGGAATGAGAACACCCGCCCACAAAAACTTTATTGGTTAGGGTTAAGCAAGATATTCAAGTTGGAAGACACATCAGATTGGTCAGAAATTAATTAAAGAAATTCGGGATTGGCTAAATACAAAACAAGGGGAAAGAAAGGGGTATACAGCCAACTTAAACAATAACAGACAGAAATTTAACAAGAAACAAACTTTCGAAATAAAAAATTTCTCCAAAAAACAGTTCTTTCACTTCGCACTAGGGTGCACCATTGTAGTTTTTCAGTAGTGTCCTCTAGAAGAGAAAGTTCACACTTCTTACTACAGGTAAAACAAAAATACATCAAAAATGACCCAGTTCAAAAACTCCAAAATTTCCAAGTAGTGACATCTTCTGAGAAACTTGAAAATGAATCCAGTAGAGAAAGTTCAGACTTCCTCCAGTAGAGGAGTTTCAACTGGCGCAAATTTTAAATTAGTTGCGTGGAGGTGTACCGCCCGGTACAGACCTCCCCCCCCCCAAAAAAGTTCCTCCAAGGGGTAACACAGAAGAACATAAACTTTTGTTTGAAAACAAGGTCCAAGTTATGATGTTGCTATAGAGATTAATTGCAGAAGCATTTATCAAAATTGTTGAAATTTGATTTGATCCAGTTTCAAAAATTCTCGTAGTAAATGCTGATGTAATGTCTTTATGTTTGTAGAAGTTGAATTCAGAAGGAAAACTTTAGTTTTTAAAGTTGAGGAAAAATTTTCTAAGTTCGCCAGGTATTGCAGTAAAATCCAAGAAAAGGTAGTAATGTTGAGCTGGAATGTCCATATAGCTGGATATGTACTTCAAACGTTGATAATTTTAACGGCCAGACCAGCCGCCACTGCTTGAGTTCAGAGGAGGCCGCCCGGACCCCTCAAGTACCCTGACATACCGCTCGCCCGCACTATGAGAGTAGTGGTGTTGAAGCACGCCGCGCCCGCGGCGAACATATACAGGTTGCGGGCAAGTAGCAGGATGTGCGCCGCACATCAGCCTTGGCCGGGAGGAGGGCTCCGGCTCGCCGTGCACAAGTCGACCTCGCTGGAGTAGAGGGGGCCCTTCCTCTATCCCAGTCGTGGCACGGCGCCGCGCGGCTGCGGGGGCACTGAAACATTAAAGCTCGACGGCATAATTTGTTGGACCATCATCATTTTTTGAGGGCACAGGCTTTGTGGAGAGGTTGAGGGGCCAGCGGCGTGCAGATATTTATGGCATTAATAAGCCACTGTGTGTTGTGGAGCAGGAGACGGGAGCGTGGTAATGGCCGTGGCAACGACAGGATGGCAGTTTAACGGTTCGGGGAAGGTTTTACAAAATGCTTACATATAAAACAAAATATTATAGAAGGGGCAGAATGCCTTAAAAGTGAAAACTAAAAAAAAAATATAACCTTCATATTCCTTTCAAGATTATATGAAGCAAGTTAGCACAGAAATTATACAGGTGAACCCTAAATATCCTCTCGGTGGCTGGATTGCTTAATAATAATGTGACCGGCGTAAGGAAATCTAGAATGATACACGGTCCATGAAATCTGGGGGCAAGCTTGCCCGCGGGAACAAAATTCTTGACCATCACCTGGTCACCTACCTTCAAATGGGTGGGTCTCCGTCCACGATCATATCTTTCCATAACCTTTTCGTGAGACACTTTAAGATTGGCTTTAGCCTTCTTCCAAAGATCTTTAATGTTGTCCGGGTCTATTGTCTCAGGTAGAATGTCACTCAGAGACCAGAGGTTAGAGAGCGGCGTGTTGGGAACGAACTTAAACATCAAAGAAGCTGGAGTAAACTTGTGAGATTCATGAACCGCCGAATTCAAAGCAAAAGCTAACCAATGCAGGGACGTGTCCCATCTAGAATGATCTTCATGATGATAGGCAATAGGCGCGGACCTGAGATTACGATTAACCAGTTCAGCCAGAGATGGTTGAGGGTAATAAGCAGAAGTTGTCACATGAGAGATGGACAGGTCAAAGCAGAATTTACGAAATAAATTAGATGTGAAAGCCTTAGCATTATCAGATACAATATATTGACACGGGCCAAAAGAAGCAAAGATAGAATTTAGACAAGTAATGGTGGACTGAGCGGTAGCCAGCTTAGTCGGAAATAACCAGGAAAATCTTGTAAAACCATCTACGCATACAAAGATGAACTTGTTGGCATTTCCCTTCGACTGGAGGAAGGGTCCTACATAATCAACATACAGGCGTTCCATGGGGCGCGACGCTTGATGAGAAGACAACAGGCCTACCTTGGTGGACATGGTTGGTTTACTAAGCAAACAGGATTTACAAGCCTTAACTAGTTCACGGATTTCACCGTCCATACCCTTCCAGATGAACCATCCACGAATCTTTTCACGAGTTTTAAAGATTCCAAGATGCCCCCCTAATGGGGTCTCATGATAGTACTTGAAGATCATAGGTACAAGAACAGCTGGAACGACAACCTTCATCATCTTATCATGCCTCGATGGGCAACATAAAACACCATTCCTCAGAACATAAGGGATGACATGTTCCCCAGAAGAAAGGGTTTCCATTATCGGAGCCAGCGTCGGATCTTCACGTTGGTATTTCTCGATATCCCTAAAGAGCATGGGAGCATCTGTTAAGATGGCATTAACATCAGATAGCATGGACTCGGGAGGAGATGAACTATAGACCGGTTCATGGTTCTCAACGTCGTTGGAAAACATACGGCTGAGTCCATCAGCGACAACATTTTCGGTACCTCTGATATGCCTGACATCGAATTGGAAGGCAGAAATACGGATGGCCCAACGGGCTATACGACCAGTACGACGCGGCCTACCTAAGACCCAGCTTAAGGCTTGATTATCTGTCTCCAGGTCGAATTTGACATGTTCCAGATAGGGACGGAACTTTTCTAAGGCAAATAAGACTGCCAAACCTTCGAGCTCATACATGGAATACTTGGCTTCTTGAGCCAATAGAGTCCTAGATGCATTGGCGATGGGTCGCCTCCCTAGTTCAGTCTCTTGAAGAAGGACTGCAGCTACCGCCGACGACGACGCGTCGGTTTGGACGATGAATTTCTTTGAGAAATCAGGCATAGCAAGGACAGGGGCATTACAGAGAGCTAATTTAAGATCTTCAAAAGCGGCTTGTTGAGAAGGTCCCCACTCGAATTTGATGCCTTTCCTACGAAGAAGGTTCAAGGGCGCCGCCCTATTAGCGAAGTTAGGAATAAACTTCCTGAAGAAATTCACCATACCAATGAACCTGGCGATACCTTTGATGTCCTTAGGAGGTTTAAAATCACGGATGGCCTGTGTTCTAGAATGATCGACTGCAACACACTCAGGTGAAACAATATGCCCTAGGAATGACATAGAGGGCTTAGCGAAGGCAACCTTGGACAACTTAACAGTTAACCCAGCCTTACGAAGGCGATTAAGATCTTCTCGCAGATGATCTAGATGTTCTTTAAAGGTCTCCGAAAATACGACGACATCATCCAGGTAGTGATACAAGTACTCAAATTTGATGTCGGAGAAGACCCTATCTAGCAGTCTAGTGAGTACAGCTGCTCCCGTGTGGAGCCCGAAAGGTACGCGGTTGTATTCATACAAATTCCAATCCGTGGCAAACGCTGTAAGATGTTTAGACTCTTCGGCAAGGGGAATTTGATTATAGGCCTGATTCAAGTCCAAGATAGTAAAGAACTTGGCCTTACGAAACCATGAAAAACAAGAATGAAGGTCAGGAAGGGGCACAGATTGCAACACCACCTTCCGATTGAGAGCCCTATAATCAATGACAGGCCTGAAGCCACCTTGGGGTTTCGGGACTAGAAAAATAGGTGAAGAATACGCCGACTTAGAGGGCCTAATAATACCATCCTTCAACATCTGATCGATGATTTCTTTCAGAGCCTTCATTTTAGGTGGAGACAGCCTATATGGTGGAAAACGGACAGGAATCGAATCCGTGACCTCAATTTTGTATTCGATCAGGTCAGTAACACCAAGAGTATCAGAGAACACCTCCGGAAACGACTGACACAACTTACGAATACTATCGGCCTGCTCCTCAGGTAGATGTCTAAGGTATAACAACATCTCATCCTGGGTAGGCGAAATAGATAAACATGATGCAGAATTACATTTCAATAATGGGATTTTACAATTGGAAGCAAATTTGAAAGTGCACGACCTACTCTGAAGATCAAGCACAAGACCAGTGTGAGAAATGAAGTCAGCTCCCAATATAATGGGGCAAGACAAGTGCTTGGCCACAAACAATTTGATTTTCCATGTAAATTTAAAAATACGGATTTTGACATTTACAGAACCTAGAATTTCTAATGGAGATGAATTAGCCGAAACATATTGAACAGGGGATGAGCCATAGTCAGGTAGTTTACAAACAGATTTCAATTTTGAATACCATTGATCCGAAATAATTGAACAAACACTGCCTGAATCTAATAGAGCTGTTACAGGCTCATTATTTAACTCAATTTTAAGAAAAGGAACAGGTGCGGGGGTATCCGCCGCAATCCTAAGACATTCTTTGGGGCATTCAAAAGATGAATTTGAAGATTGAACGTTCGCAGAATTTTCGACCTGTTTACCAGGGGCTGAGCCTCGGGAAGAGGGATTAATCGACTCAGCCGAAGCCACTAGTCATTTTTATTATTGGCATTGCTGGAATTTGCACCAGAAGTTGAGCAGGAGGGGGTGCTATTTGAATTTGGGCAATTCTTGGCGATATGTGAGAAAGCCCCACATTTAAAACAGCCTTGTGATGAACCAACTCCATTCCTTGTCCCACTAGACTTGATTGATGGACACTTATTGCGAAGGTGGTCAGGCGACCCGCAAGCATAACATTTACGGGGTGTGACTGGTCGGCGAGGTGGAGGCCGAGGATTACTAAAAGAAGGAGGGGGTTCTTTCGCTACACGCAGAGAATCGGCGTATCTAACTCCTTCCGCTGAGACGGCCAATGCTTCAAGTTCAGAGAAAGTTTGCGGGCACGCCGCGAAACACAAATATGACCTATAGGATGGTGAAATGCCTTCCACAATAGCTTGTACAATCTGATCCTCAGGGAAGTGAAGAGCAAACACCCTAGTATAGAACTTGATATCTTGGATGAAATCTGCCAAGTTTTCATCCAAACGCTGTACCCGATAATAGTACTTCTGAATAAGGGAGGACCTTGCCCTAGCCGGGATGAAGTTAGCTAGCAAGGGGGCGTGGAAGTCTTCAATCGATGATTGCTCGGCAATGGCTCTAACTATTTTGTCTGAAAGAATACCTATTGCATAGGGATAGATGATTTGCAAAATCTGACATGGGGAAAGAGAAAAAACAAGGGCATGATCCTGAAATTCAACTAAAAACCTTAAGAAAGGAATAACTTCACTGGTGGTGTTAACAGAAAACTTCGAGATACCTCTGAGCAACATTGCCAATGGATGAGGCAAGCTGCTGAACCCAGGTGACATAGTCGGTAAAGGTTTAAGTGGCAAAGACGTTAATTCAGAACGTACATTATTCAATGAGTTACGGCGTTCAGACTCGTTGTCCAATGGGGCAGAGGTTGTTGGAGCCGCAACGGTTTTCCTATTGACGTCTCCCTTAGGAGGCTCTTCCTCGCTACCTACATTCACCGTGACGGGTTGATCAGTTTTGGGAGGAACTTCCCCAGTTAACAATTGGGTAACCTTACTAGATAATTCAGAAAGATTTTCAAGAACCATACTAGCTTCCTTCCTCTGAACGTCATTCAACTTTAGAGACAACAGATCGTTAACTCTATTTGAAAAATGAAATAGCCTGACTTGCACACGCTTAATTTGATTAGGAGAAGGATCATTTTCTTCAAAAAAAACTAACTACAGATGCTAGCTCAGTAGTATTATCAGTGATTGTGGAAAGAGAGTCGTCAATTTCTTTCTCTCCCAAAGTGGGGATGGAAATGGGCAAATCAAGGGACTCTCTAAGCTAGTTTGTGTCTACTGCAACCGTGCCTCCAGATTGCACATTTCTGATAGTTAACTCATAGATCAATTTCTGCTTGAGCAAATAGTTAAGATGGAGAACATCGCGAGGGCCGGGCATGATGACAGAACAATTTTGAAACAGAAAAAATCAAAAAATTCCAGCAACTGAGAAAATTGTTAGAGTTCGAATCAAAGCAATGTTTAGCCGTCAAAAGGGGCTATATTGAGACCCATTCAACCACGCTCTGCTACCACTTGTTACGGAGATTTCCGTGGTAGTTAGAGGTGAAAGAAGGTGCGGAGGTGAACAGGTCTCAGGCTACGAAATTAAAGTTAATTTAAAATTTAACAAGGTTATATTTTCTTTGTAAAATCAAGAAATAACAAGCATGGCAGGTACAGAGTAGCAAAGCCACTATTCGAGAATGTACAATTACAGAGTTACAGGATGGGCTCCGAGAGCCAAACCCACAATACTTGAACAATTAGCTCAATCTTACGATATACAGAAATTCAACAAAGGGGCAGAAGACCCCAATCATGCCCAGGAGCACTTGCTCCCAATTACACAGTAAAGCCTCCTCGAGGCATACAACACTCAATTTTCGAGAAAGAGCCACTCGCTCTCAACTTTAAGCCTATCAAAGGCCACACCAAACTCCACCTTCAAGTTGTCCTCTAAGGACATAGACACAGGGGTAAAATACCCAACCTACTGAGGCCTATTAAGTGAGAAAAAGGTTAATTACATGACCTCTAAAATAACCATTTGAGAGGAGGCGATCTGCACTCCTAATACACTTGTTTAAAAACCTAATCTGGCACTAGGCCGCTAATGCAAGGGCTAATCCCATACTAAAGAGGTGACTTAAGAAAGAAACAATTTACATTACTGTTACGGAAGAATCGGTTGAGAAAAATAAGTTCACCTCAAAACAATATGAGTGGGAGCTCGAGAGGGTTAAGCACTCTCTATCCCAATATGTAGTTTAAAAGATAGAATAAATACAAAGTATCTTTACATTTTAGGGAAAGTTACATGGTGGAAACGCTTCGGACCCGCCCCGAGAGTTAAACTGCTGAGCTAGCAAGAAAAGAAGTTATTAAACGGCCATTACCTTGTTGTTGAACAGCTGCCCGAAGAAAGAGGCGCTTCCCGCCCCCTGCTACGTACTTTACACACCAAAAGCTGTTACTGGAGTGGCCCGGAGACCCGAAAATCAGCAGTTTATATACTCTCGCGGAAAGTTCGAGGCGTTTTTGGAATGAGAACACCCGCCCACAAAAACTTTATTGGTTAGGGTTAAGCAAGATATTCAAGTTGGGGAAGACACATCAGATTGGTCAGAAATTAATTAAAGAAATTCGGGATTGGCTAAATACAAAACAAGGGGAAAGAAAGGGGTATACAGCCAACTTAAACAATAACAGACAGAAATTTAACAAGAAACAAACTTTTGAAATAAAAATTTCTCCAAAAAACAGTTCTTTCACTTCGCACTAGGGTGCACCATTGTAGTTTTTCAGTAGTGTCCTCTAGAAGAGAAAGTTCACACTTCTTACTACAGGTAAAACAAAAATACATCAAAAATGACCCAGTTCAAAAACTCCAAAATTTCCAAGTAGTGACATCTTCTGAGAAACTTGAAAATTAATCCAGTAGATAAAGTTCAGACTTCCTCCAGTAGAGGAGTTTCAATTGGCGCAAATTTTAAATTAGTTGCGTGGAGGTGTACCGCCCGGTACAATTATTATTATAGGTTTTATTAGTTTTTGTAATTTTTAAAGTTTTAATTTAGTTTTAATAGTTTTATAGTTTTTATAGTTACTATTACAGTTTTTGCATCAGGTCGTGTGCACTAAACTGACTGTACAAGCGATGCATGATCTCTAAGCCAGCGGGTATGGATAACTTAATAGATTTACTATCAGATGGAAAGCACTCAGCGAACAAGCGTATTGGTTGCTAATGGCGCGGAACATTCTGACAGTACCTTCCACTTCTGTAATTTTGCTTCCCCCAGGCGCATTTTGGATGAGTTGTAGGAGTAAGAGACTTGCGATATATGCTCTTCCTACTTCCAGATAGGGCAGTATAACTTGCTACTTACTGATGATGACTCTGGTCTGCTGTGAATTAGAAATCGACTGTCGCACACAAAGGCAGTTCTGTTATGGGATGTGAGAGAGCTTAAACATATTATGAGCTCTTGTTTGAGGGGAATATATTATTCTAGAAACTAAGAGTATTTATGCGAGTTTCTATATCTTCCCATAGTAGTGAAAATAATTTATTTAATGTGTATAGGAGGTAGTCTAAGAATTTTATTTTAATTATTAATTAGAGATAAATGTATGGCTATTTATATAAAAATAGAGGTTCAAAATATGAACACTTTTTTAACTTTATTCCAGTGAATAATATAGAAAAAATAAATTGTAAGTTATTATACTAATGGAATTTCTTTAAAGTACTGAAAATGAATTTTGTTGTCCCGTCGGTCATCAGTCGATAGATAGACTGGTTTGACGCAGCTCTCCATGCCACTCCATGCTGTGCTAACCTGTCCGTTTCTACGTTGCTACTACGTCCTACATCTGCTCTAATCTGTCAAATCCGTGCCTTTGTCTCACTGTCGTTCTTACCATCTATATTTCCCTCAAACGCTAACTGAACAAGTCCTGGATGTCTTTAAATTTGACCTTTAATTATATAACTTCTTCTGGTCAAATTTCGCCAGATCGTTCTCCTCCCACCAAATCATTTGTGGTTCGATCTATCCAACTCCATCATTCTTCTGTAACACCACATTTCAGAAGATTCTATTCTCTATTTTTCTGAGCTGGTTACTGTCCATGTTTCGATTCCATACAGTGGAACTCTTCAGACGAAAGTATTCAAAAACATCTTTCTAATTCCTACACCAATGTGACCATTTTTTTTTCAGAAAGGCCTTCCTGGCTTGTTCTAGTTTGCATTTTATGTCCTTCTTACTTCTGCCAACTTCAGTTATTCTACTATCCAAGTAACAACACTCATCTACTTCGTTAGGACTTGATTTACTAATCTAATATTTCCTCTATCACATGAATGTTATTAGAGGAACATTGTTGTGTGATGTCGTTGCGCCTGCCGAAAGCACTATGTGAAAATACTGTGGGGAAAAATACTGACCCGCTGCGCATGTATCAGGTGGTGGTGGTGATTATTGTTTTAAGAGGAAGTACAACTAGGCAACCATCCTCTATATAACAGTTTTTTTTTTGCTAGGGGCTTTACGTCGCACCGACACAGATAGGTCTTATGGCGACGATGGGATGGGAAAGGCCTAGGAGTTGGAAGGAAGCGGCCGTGGCCTTAATTAAGGTACAGCCCCAGCATTTGCCTGGTGTGAAAATGGGAAACCACGGAAAACCATCTTCAGGGCTGCCGATAGTGGGATTCGAACCTACTATCTCCCGGATGCAAGCTCACAGCCGCGCGCCTCTACGCGCACGGCCAACTCGCCCGGTATATAACACTAATCAGAGGGAAAAATGGAAGGGATCCGACACTTCGAAAATGAAGATATCGATCAAAGTAAGACAAGGGCCACGAAGGGCGTGAAAATGAAAGACTCTCTAGCCCTCGCAAACCTAATAGCGTCGGGGTCGGAAAAGAACAAGAGTTGACCAAGAGAGGTCGGATAGGATAGATGAATGTGAGGAGCCTGGCACAAGTAATTGGAAGCAATGTTAGGACTCTGTACCGTTCCCGTCTAAAATACAGTCTACCGGCGCCAATCGGAGAGCTGCGTGTTCGGTTCGTAAAAATATGATCCGGGCAAAAAATAAATTAAAAGTCTCAGGATGAAAATTATACCATGGGTATGCGAACGGGAAACAGTAACATAATTCCGAAATGAAAATCAAATTAAGGGGTAAGATGGATTTATTATCGAAAAACATTATTAAAAATCGAAAACTAAACAAATTAATATAAAAACGAAAATAATATGGCTCAAATAAATGCCAGGAAATCAATATGTGCCGTGCACATAATTAACGCAAAGATTATTACAAAAAGACGGGCAATGTCCCGTTTTTAAAAAATATTTACAAAATAAAAACAACGACCTGGGGAAGAAATACACACTTCGCCTCGATTTAACGTAGTTAAGTTCATCTTATCGAATCCTGACGGATATCGTTCCTTTTACGGTTTTAGGTCATGCCGCGACAGAATAAAATTCTGCTAAATCCGATCCATAATTAAAAATTATATATACAACAATTAATCAACAAATCAATGTTTCAGGGTCCTAGATTATAGCTACACAGAATCTACTAACAGACCGCTCTGTTACAAACTGGATGGCATGAAAGCCTCCTTCCCAATAAAATGAGCTCGGCCTCATATAAAAAAAACAAGTCTTTATCAACGATGACAATGACATGATCAACAATAAACATATATCACAATTGAATAAAAACAAAACACTTCAAATAAAACTGTAAAATTCATGCAAATAAAAGAAACAAAGAAAATCTGTGTATGCGTTATCTGAAATACAAGCAATAAGATGCTAAACTCCTTCATATTGAAAGAACACGGAACTCCTGGCTCAGCGGTCCATATGTTGGTCTTCACTTGACACGCCAAATTATAACTCGAGTAACACTTCTAATGAGCCAGCTATGAAGCATCCTGCCTCGCAAGAAAAAGAAACTAACTAATTGGATTGGTAATTCCTGCCTGAGAGATTTTAATATATCTGGGAATATAAATTAACGCTGCCACTCACTTCTCTGTTTATTAAAATAACACAAGGCCTCAAACTCAACTTAAGGCTTCAATACACATTCATTTGGCCTTAAATACATATTCCAATTTAGCACGGCTATGATACGACATACGGCAAATCTGGCCTAACACTTCGGAGTCTATGGGTTCGACTCTTACATTATCACTGAACATTCAAGGCAAATCAAGCCTCTTTCGCTTATCATGCAGCTAACACCATTATATTTCCCCTCTTTTATATACCAGGCACCCACATCCTGTATAAACACACATTGTAATCTCAGTATCCGGCTAATCTTGCCTTTTTCTCGTAAATTTATAACACAATACCAATTAGCTAGTCTTCTTTGCCGATCTAAAAGATACTAGTTCAACGATGCACGTACACGCTGGTTCCACTCCTGTAAACATGCTACATGCCTTTTAAATATAATGTTTCATACTGAAATTTATCCCAAAACACGCTTTAGGTTGTGCAGCCTTTTTAATAAAAGAGTCTAGATCTAGTTACAAAAAAAAAATGGAATACGCAGTTACCTCTTGACGAACATATCCTCATCCACACCTAACATTTCCCTCTTTCCCATCTAATAAAAAGGAAATAAAATAATATATAAAAAACAGGGTTCAAACATGCATCTTCCCTGAAACATGACATTAAACTATAAAAAGGAAACATAGCTCAGCCGCACAAGGACTGGCATTTATAGCTAAATTACTATAGGATCGTATTAGCCTAATTTCTTCTATCCAAGCATGCCTAGAAGGTTTTTAAGATGAACTTATCTGTTTGTCGCAGCTTCTTCATGGTTCCAGGCCGCCGTGTCAGGAAAATTACGCCATATTTGCAACAAACTGCATGGCGTTATCAAATACACTGCAGGTCCTTTCTTCTTCCATCATCCTTGAAATGTGGTGCTCCGCACACACCATTAGATTGTACCGGAACGATAACGGCGATTCGCACACGTTTTTCGCGATTACCGGACGCGTATCGATCACGGTATTTGCACAATCCAAATGCAAATTACAAATACGGGTTCGGAAATATCGAGAGTAACTATCGTCTTAGTTATATTCACTTGCATATAGGTATTATATTCTCAAAACAATAACGTTTCAGCTTTCACAAACTATATATACTTGTTCGATTAAAAATCGTCACTGTAAAAGTTACTTTCATACAACGCTGGCTGAATATAAGGAACACAGACCCGCACAGTTATCAGCTTCAAGATAGAAAGAGTTTTCCATCTCCAGAAGCTGCTATATATTAGTCATTTCATCGGGGATTCCACTGATGCGATGACGCTATTGCTCGCCCACTACTCTGCAAAAGCGCTGATTCAATAGAAATATGTTATTTACTTTATTAATTCAAATTAAGTATTGCAATTGTCTACAAGTAGTTTTTTTATGTTCAACTTGCTTCTATTTCATATAAAAAACGTGGAGTATGGCTTTATAACAGATTGCCTAATAAAATAAAGAGTAGTACAGCTCTGTAAATCTCAAAGTTGGTAAGACTGACTTAATTTGTTTTGTAAATCCCTTCATTCTGCAATATCGCTTCCAGGGCTGTGATTGGTCCTTTCTATAATCGGCCGCTCTCAAACACTCTCGTAAATCCCCGATTGAATCATACGGAATACCCGAGATATTCGCTGTTGCTATGAAAGATAAGAAGTTATTACTGAAGCCACGCGCTGCCGGAATACTGCATTACGCATCTTCTATATTACACCATGACTCCTTCTTGTATTAAATACTCAATATTACACCATATTATAGAATTACTATTTGGGGCATATATGATATGGCACAACTCAGCTAAGGGCCCCGTGGTCGCCAACCCACGCTCCAAAGTTCATCGTCCCTAGGGCCCCTTTTAGTCGCCTCTTACGATATGCAGGGGATACCGTGGGTGTTATTCTACCGCCCGCACCCACAGGGGGAGCGCATGTATCATCAAGAGCAAAAATTCTTTGAAACTGTAAAAGTTATCAAGAAGTTTTCGTTCGAAGGCCGTACAGTCCTGAATCGGGATGCCAATAAGACAAAATCGCTGTGAGCATTGAGTTACTCACTCCACCGACGCACGAGGTTGAAGATCCCCGTGGGGTAAAACACCGTGTTGTGCTGCGTGAAGAAGTCCGTAACCGCCTGCTGCACAGCCTCGTCCGACAGGAAGCATTGACCCTTCAAGGTCTTTCTGAGGGGGACAGAAGATGTGATAATCATCTGGGGAGAAGTTAAGACGATAGGACGGGTGCTAGAGTGTCATCCATCACCCGCTTGTTGTTGTAGATGAGGCTGGCCTCGCAGATCGACTAGCGTCTTTTGTCGAATCGCGACTCGCAAGGAACTTGGTGTACCATTCCATCAACGGTGGTTTTCGACAGACATGATGCCCCATACACAGTCTTCATTATCCGATGGATATCCACCGAGGTTTGTCCTTCGGCAGCTAAGAACAGAAAAACAGCACGTTGGTCCTCTTTGGACGCATTTGGTAACAACGTCGCCATAGTTCACTTGGCCGCATTTAACGGACGCATCTCGACACAGGACGACTGCCACATTGATCGCCTTGCCTACATGTCCGTGCTTATATACCCGCGTCGGAGTTGCGCTTCGCTTCATGCCTGCTGCAGCTAGGCCCTCAAACGGAAACTTTTTGATCACGCCTTATATTTACACAATATTAAACCTTAAGTGACAGAACCTTGCCGACTAATATTCGAAATTGAGATTTTTCACATAGTGGTTTTCGTTGGCGCAACGGGGATATAAACAAAGTACATTTTATGTCACAAAACATGTTTCACACAATGTCTGCCCAGAAGTGGGAAACAGAAATTCCCTCTTCAGTGGCTTGAATCAAGTCTTGAAGTGTACAAAGAACAGGGCAGGACTGACAGTCATACAGGTGTCGGGTAGTTTGTTGCCCCCACAATCGCAGAAGTCTGACTGATCTTTCAAATAATTCCATTTTGTTAGCTTATCCTTCGATTTACCTACTCCACTCCTCAAACGATTCAGTGCCTTCCAGGTTGTCCATTCCAAATGATGACCAGGAGTTGGAGATTCAGAAGGCACCATCCAGTCAGAAAGATGCTCCATTTTTGCTCGCCACATATCCCAACGTGCTGTTCTTGTTGGTTTATCCAGAGACTTGGAGACAATGAGGAAACTTTTCCTGGACTTCAGTCTTCTGGGTGGAGGTCGATGTCCAAATAACGGGTGGTTGCTTGTGAGATCCACCTTCGACCTCTCTTGCCTTACAAACACTTCTCGCCGAATGTCTGGAGGAGAAATACCAGCCAAGCAGTAGAGTTTGTCAGTGGGAGTAGGTTTCAGACATCCAGTTACTATTTTACACGTTAAGGGCTGCATCCACCCGCTTCGTATGGGCTGACCTGAACCAGACAGGACATGCAGAGAAACTCAGAGCAAGAGCTGAGGTTCTTAACAAAGTTGGATGGGCTCCCCATTTGCTTGAGCCAAGTTCACGGAGGATGTTTTTTCGGGCTGAGACTTTCTGTGAATTAAATGTTGATAATAACTAAAATTAAGTCTGATAAAATACTAATTGTGTAAAACATTACCACGCCCTCATTATTTCTTTGAGTGACTGTGCATGTTCAAGGTTGGTAATCGTGATTCTGGTCCTGTACTCACGTTCCTTTTTCTGGGAATAACTTGGACTGCAGTTTGGTTACTTTTAAAAGTTAGGATATTGTTGACAGCTGTTGCTTGTTGGATGGAAGTTAAGAAGTGCGTGCGTTTTGTGTCTGTGTATCTTATTATGTGATTCTGTTTTTCAAATTCAGACAGAAAACATGTTTAAAAGAATTTTGTTCAGTTAACTCAAAACTGGAGTGAACTATATGCAGATCACTGCTGAACATCGAAAACGGAAATAGGGCAGATATTGAGGACCGTATTAGAATTAAGAAGTATAAAACTACAACATCGGCGAAATGGTCAATACGGGCATAGTCTACATCTACATTCTTTAGGTAGAAATATATAGGTTACCAAGCCCAAATACAGCAAACTTCTGGAAAAGTTCCACCCATCAGGGAATTATCGCAGCAACGAAAATGCCCTTATCCAAAGCTTCAGTGGTGAAATGTATCTTTGGGTGAGTGCTGAATTATTATGCAATGTATTATTTAGGTTATCACTGTTATTTCAGAATTTTCATATGTGTCCAATGTTAATGAGCTCCCTAAACCATATAACTTCACAACTATTTTTTATGTATGCCTTAACTCCAGTCTACGTCTAGATCAATCGATCATCACTGATCCGCATTTAGGGCAGTCGCCCATGTGACAGATTCTCTATCTGTTATTTTAATTGTTTTTTCTTAAATAATTTCAAATTTGGATATTTATTGAACATCTCCCCTGGTAAATTATTTCAATCCGGAACTCGCCTTTCAATAAACAAATATTTGCCTCAATTTGTCCCCTTGAATTCCAACTTTATCTTTTCCTACTTTTAAAAGCATCACCCATACTTATTCGTCTACTGTCATTCCATATCATCTCTCCACTGACAGCTTGGAACATACCACATTTTTCAGTTTAGAAATCACATCGGCGAAATGCTCAATACGGTGTCCTCAGATAGATATGTAGCTGAGATATTCGCAGTGTTAGACCGAAATCCTGCAAGTACTGCGGATTTCGAGGTTCAAATCGAATGGAAGATATGACAAAAGGAGAGCAGACTTTTGCGACACCATAACGATTAATCATCGTACTTTCTTTTACGAGACGTCAGGGTCGGTCCACATCACATTTTAAGTTTGTATCGGCCAGATAATATGGATTTTTTGTGGTAAATGAACGTCTCAACGTGTATATAAACGAAAGAAAAACGTGTATTTGAGGAATTCACCTCCCGAAACGAAAGGCGCTAAATGATAATTATTTTGAAGGTATAACAATGAACCGAAAGAGCAGGAAAAACAAGAATAAGAACGAAGCAAACAGGAAGGAGGCTGGCATCAAAGTACCTGTTATCGAGCTTTTAGGAGGACGCAGGCTACAATGGTTTGGACAAGTAATGAGGATAGACAGAAGGAGAACAGCACGCAATTTCTTTGACCGAGGAGGAGGGGGAAGAGACCAATAGGGAGACCGGTGAATCGATGGATAGACACAGTGAAGTCGAAGGTCAGCAAGAGGAATGTCAAGTGGGAGGATATAGATGACCAGAAAGTATATTCTGACCGAAAGAAGTGGCGAGCGTTTGTACACCATCATACCCGTGAAAATGGAGCTGATTATGACTGGTGATGATAATTATTTAAAAATTGACAATACTTAAGTGGGGAGACCTAGCTTAACGTGGGGAAAATAGGCTAATATTCATTCGATTGTTATATATACTACAAACGTTGTTGACAATTGCTGCACATATCCCAGTATCGGCATGCTTCCTGGCAACGAGAAGCAACTTCAATAATGTCAGAATTTTAATAATTTTATTTTTTTTAAATAAAATGTTCAAAATTTCCCGCCTTTTTAACAATATATCACGGTTTCCTTCATAACTCTCTTACTGATTCGCGGATAAAATGATTTTTTCAGAGTTTCCTCTCATAATGTTGTGCTACAATCTGTACCTCATTCAGATCAATAGGATTTAAATTAGATTTTATATAACATTTTTATTTAAAAACTATTAATATTTTCTGGTGCTCGGAATAAAAACACGACAAGAAATACAAATCACAGTCTATGTTAATGATTGAGGTACATTTTGTAGCTGGAGGTTTGATACACACTTTAAAAAAAGAAAAGTACGAAACTTCTTATAAACTTGGAATTTATAAGGGAAAAAGTGATATACTGTTAAAAAGGCGGGAAATGTTGAACATTTTATTTAAAAAAATTAAAATTATTAAAATTCTGACATTATTGAAGTTGCTTCTCGTTGCCAGGAAGCATGCCGATACTGGGATATGTGCAGCAATTGTCAACAACAATTGTAGTAGTTTAACAATCGAATGAATATTAACCTATTTTTTCCTTTGTTAAGTTGGTCTCCCCCCTTAAGTAATAATTACTATTATTTAAAAGTTACTTACTATTTAGAATTAAAATGTTCTAAAATCCGACTCAGGACCGTTAGAACATATTCCCTTAAACCACATGCAATTACATTGAGCGAAGTTGCAACTCAGGTAGCGTATATTATATTTCGGAGAATTTGTTTCCGGTTATCTCGAGGACTAAAACCTGTTGTGTAAAATCATTTGAACGTCGTAGTAGGCAAATATACACTGACTGACAGAGCAAATGCAACACCAAGAAGGAGTGGTCAGAACTTTATGCCAATTGCAGGGTAGACTGACGTCACTGAGGTATGCTCATGATGTGAAATGCGCCGCTGTGCTGCGCACGTAGCGAACGATAAATGGGACACGGCGTTGGCGAATGGCCCACTTCGTACCGTGATTTCTCAGCCGACAGTCACTGTAGAACGTGTTGTCGTGTGCCACAGGACACGTGTATAGCTAAGAATGCCAGGCCACCGTCAACGGAGGCATTTCCAGCAGACAGACGACTTTACGAGGGGTATGGTGATCGGGCTGAGAAGGGCAGCTTGGTCGCTTCGTCAAATCGCAGCCGATACCCATAGGGATGTGTCCACGGTGCAGCGCATGTGGCGAAGATGGTTGGCGCAGGGACATGTGGCACGTGCGAGAGGTCCAGGCGCAGTCCGAGTGACGTCAGCACGCGAGGATCGGCGCATCCGCCGCCAAGCGGTGGCAGCCCCGCACGCCACGTCAACCGCCATTCTTCAGCACGTGCAAGACACCCTGGCTGTTCCAATATCGACCAGAACAATTTCCCGTCGATTGGTTGAAGGAGGCCTGCATTCCCGGCGTCCGCTCAGAAGACTACCATTGACTCCACAGCATAGACGTGCACGCCTGGCATGGTGCCGGGCTAGAGCGACTTGGATGAGGGAATGGCGGAACGTCGTGTTCACCGATGAGTCACGCTTCTGTTCTGTCAGTGATAGTCACCGCAGACGAGTGTGGCGTCGGCGTGGAGAAAGGTCAAATCCGGCAGTAACTGTGGAGCGCCCTACCGCTAGACAACGCGGCATCATGGTTTGGGGCGCTATTGCGTATGATTCCACGTCACCTCTAGTGCGTATTCAAGACACGTTAAATGCCCACCGCTACGTGCAGCATGTGCTGCGGCCGGTGGCACTCCCGTACCTTCAGGGGCTGCCCAATGCTCTGTTTCAGCAGGATAATGCCCGCCCACACACTGCTCGCATCTCCCAACAGGCTCTACGAGGTGTACAGATGCTTCCGTGGCCAGCGTACTCTCCGGATCTCTCACCAATCGAACACATGTGGGATCTCATTGGACGCCGTTTGCAAACTCTGCCCCAGCCTCGTACGGACGACCAACTGTGACAAATGGTTGACAGAGAATGGAGAACCATCCATCAGGACACCATCCGCACTCTTATTGACTCTGTACCTCGACGTGTTTCTGCGTGAATCGCCGCTCGCGGTGGTCCTACATCCTACTGAGTCGATGCCGTGCGCATTGTGTAACCTGCATATCGGTTTGAAATAAACATCAATTATTCGTCCGTGCCGTCTCTGTTTTTCCCCCAACTTTCATCCCTTTCGAACCACTCCTTCTTGGTGTTGCATTTGCTCTGTCAGTCAGTGTATTAACATGATAAAATGATATCCATCCGCTTTACAATGGTTTCCCATTTTTACACCGGACAAATTCTGGAGCTGTACCTTAAGTAAAACCACGGCCGCTACCTTCCCAATCCTATTTGTTTCCTATCCTCGAATCACCTAAAACGTTGCATGTGTTAATACGACGTTAAACCACTACGGAAAAAATACATCGACGAGCGGTTTGCGCTTTGTAGATGTTAGTTACCATTCGGGTGATGATGGGTTCGAACCCTAATATCAATAGCCCTGTAAATGATCTTTCCCATTTCGACAAGTGGCAAATGCTAGGGCTGTACTTTAATTAAAGTCACAGTCGATTCTTTTCCAGTCCTAGATACCATCGAAAAATAATCTGAGTTTGTGCGATGTAAAATCGCAAACAAAAATAAATCGAACAGGGCCGTGTTGGAGTCACGGTCGCAAGTTTTGACGTAGAATACGTACCACGTGATAGGTGTTACATCTAGTTACTATGGGTTTGAAATTTTAATTTGGTGACTTTTCATAATTCTGAAAAAATGTACACCTCTTCAGGACGAAGTAGATGTTCTATAGAGCTGTGATATGAGTGGTACCATGAATACGGAAAGAGGCCGACATCAGTATTACGGGCGAAAGTTAAATCTATATTTGCACCACGTACAGTAGCGAGAGCTTCGCTCTGCGCACCGAGCCTCACTGTCATCACCACGAGGGTGATCAATGTCCACATCCATGAGCTGCACATCATTTTGCACAACCGGGGCAGTGGATGGTGTCCTCCGCTGGAGCTCCAATAGCGCGAGTCTCGCCTCCCGACGTTCGGCCGCCTTGACTTCGAAACGCTTCCGATAAGCTTTCTGATGCTCGGCATTGCTGATTTTGGAGTTAATGGAATTCTGACACACTGTCCCCTCGAATGTATTATCGATAATTATGAAGACTATTATTGTCCATATGTCGCAAAATTTTGGGAAATAGAGAAAATTTTCGTTCTTTTATCGCACTACAATACTTCCAGAACTCACCGAGCCGAATCAAACGGCGCCTTACTTGACGTCCTCCCACACCGGACTCCTGTTAGCCACGCGTAACAACTATCTTTGAACCTTAAGAAGTTGGTGCTACTTCGTCGCCTGATGACGTTTCATCGAGATTGGACTCTTGTTGCTAGGTACAATGGTCCTTCCTCTTTGCACATGTAGTCTACATTTCATTTTGATTTTAAAGCGTTCATGTTTTTATAACCCTCACCGTTCTAAGTACAGTTCCGAGGCTATCGACGTATTGTCATTCGAATAAGATCCAAATCGCTGATACCCAATTTCAGTTGTCTCCTTGTCCTTCAACAAACCATTTAATATCACATGATCTAGGAAACGTTTCATCCTGGCATCATGGCAACTAGATATGTGAACGGATCACAAACGTATATATGTCGTGTGGACGTTCTGCAGGCATAGTGTGTATGCAGAACAACAGATGGCTCTGTGACAGCTGGTGGAAGCGCAGCGAGGGTTGTGAAATTAGTCAGTCGATGAGTGTCGTGCAATATGGAAGTAACCGTGTTGAGCAGCGCGCTTACATCAAAATAGCCGTTCTCCGAGGGATGAATGGGATGGAATGTCACAGTGAATTAGTGGAAGCACTTGGGAATAATGCCCTACCATACCGTACAGTAGTACGGTCGGTAGGAAAGTTTCAGCAAGGACGTGTGTCAACCAGTGATGAGCAACGTTCGGGACGATCTGTCAGTGTGCGGACCGACGTGGCACGTGCCGTCATCGAGCAGCTCCTGGATGAAGACAGACGATGTCCGAGAAACGCACCGTCTACAGGATATTGCGTAATGAGCTGCAATTGCGCAAAATCACACCGCGGTGGGTAGCGCATGCACTGACGGAAGTTCAAAGGCGGGTGCGCTATGCAATATGCTCCTACCACTTTGCACGCTGGCAACAGGACGGCGATCAGTTCTTGTCACGAATAATCGCCATCGATGAATTTTGGGCCAGGGCGTACGAACCAGAACTGAAGCGTCAGTCCGCGAAGTGGTGACATGCTGGATCACCAGGGAGGCAGAAGGTCCGTCAGAAAACTTTCCACCGAGCTCGATAGCTGCAGTCGCTTAAGTGCGGCCAGTATCCAGTAATCGGGAGATAGTGGGTTCGAGCCCTACTGTCGGCAGCCCTGAAGATGGTTTTCCGTGGTTTTCCAATTTCACACCAGGAAAATGCCGGGGCTGTACCTTAATTAAGGCCACGGCCGCTTCCTTCCACTTCCTAAGCCTTTTCTATCCCATCGTCGGCATAAGACCTATCTGTGTCGGTGCGACGTAAAGCAAATAGCTTCCAGAAAACTTCCCTAGTCAAATTGATGGTGATCATCGCATATGACGGCAGGGGTGTCACTGTTTGCCACTTTGTTTCACATGGCAGAACAGTGACCGCACAGCATTACAGGGACTTCCTGACGCGACAGGTACGACATGGCGTTCGGGAGAAACGACCGAATCTTGTGGATAGTGCAATAATCCTGCTCGACAATGCAAAACCACATAAAGCAGAGTGTGTAGGTCAGCTACTGCGATGTTAGGGATGGAAAGAATTGGAGCACCCACCGAACTCTCCCGACATTTCGCCCTGTGACTTTGACCTCCTTCGTAAGATTAAGGAACTACTACGTGGTAGGCATTTTCCAACACGAGAGGACATTGCTAATGCTGTGCGCCAACAGGTGACCCGATTCACACATGGTGCGGCAAATGCTGGGGCAGATGGTATTCAGCGCCTCCCACCATCGTTGGCAACGTGTGGTGTCAGTAGCAGGGGACTACCTTGAGGGCCTTTAGGCCCAGATTTGTCATGTCAACTTTATGTGTACTGTGTTGTCATTCTCGTGCACCGGGAAGGCAATATTGCCCTGTATACTACCGTAATAAATGAGTGTGATACGATATTTCAGTGCTATTCATTGTCCACACATGTAGTTAACACCTTGTCCTTTCGTCTGTATATGTCACATTTTCCAACCGGACTGGTATATACAAGAAAACAATAGTTGCCATGACTTTTGCCCCAACCCTCGTAGTGGGAGGCGAACATTCACCCTAGCGTTGGCACTTGAATCCTGGAGTAGATTTATGAAGACTAAATTAATCTTTAGCAATATTCCATTGCCTCTGGTGTTTTTCGAAATTCAACATACTTCACGTCCCCAACAGCAACCAATTATGTTAATGTAAAATCCACTTACTTCCATGGTAACAAACTTACTGCAATGGGAATGAAAAGAAATAGACCACGATCTTGTAAATCCCAGTATTACTCATAAGAACAAAAATGCTCACGACAAGAACTGCATGCATGTAACGACAATGGCAGTCGGCCGTGAAACAATACCTCCTACAAATAAAACACAAAGCCCTCTTGATCATGGAAGCAGCCCGCCACATGATATGTGCAGATCGATACAGGTTTGTGAGATGAGCTGAGGATTTGTTCCATCACTCACTGCCACTCCTCTTCCCAGTTATAAATAGAGCTCTATCGCGCCACACTTTCATAACATCCATAGCATTCCACGTTTCTAGTTTAAGCGTGAGCAACCAGATGCCTTCACCAGCCGAAATACTTTGAAGTGGCGCCATCCCGGCTAACCACGTGGCGTCTCGGTTCATTAGGCTCTCTAATTAGTTAGCCCACAAGAGATTGCCAGATGGGACAGAAGTTCTCTACCGTGAGATTAGGCTACTCTTTCATATTTTTAATGAAAATTCACACTTAAAAACCGCTTTGGCCTTTCGCTGTATTTGCAGCATATAATCTGTTTTACGCTAGCTGGCCCTGTAACTCTGTTGCTGAATCACAGCAAGTCAATTAGCATTATTCCGTGTTGAGTTTTCAGCCCGAATTATGGTTCAGTTCCTAACAGTTTCATAGTTAGCACAGGTGTCACTGACGAGGTAAACTAGGGAAATGAGGAGCGAAATAGTTTCCTCTCTATGTCCTCACCTGAATGGTGCTGTTACACTATATACTGGTCTACCAAGCCCAATCAAACGCCGATATCAAGTGATCGTCTCACCATGTCTGACTGGAGAGGGAATGGAATTATAGCATAACTCATTTCTCTGCTGCTTCCATAGTGAATAAAACTGAGACAACGTATACTACCCATATCCCCAGAAATGGTTGTGAGTAAAGTTAAGTCACCATTTCTTATTCTGCTCCCTGACTGTACCAGATGTTGACAACCATCGTAACTAGTCTTTCCTGTCAACCACCGCTCGGAATAGCTCCGTGATTGTTTTCGATGTACAAGTTCTCAGTTGAAATGAAATGGCGTATGGCTTTTAGTGCTGGGAGTGTCCGAGGACAAGTTCGGCTCGCCAGATGCAGGTCTTTTTTGATTTGACGTTCGCAGGCGACCTGCGCGTCATGATGAGGATGAAATGATGATGAAGACGACACATACACCCAGCCCCCGTGCCAGCGAAATTAACCAATTATGGTTAAATTTCCTGACCCTGCCGGGAATCGAACCCGTGAACCCTGAGACCAAAGACCAGCAGTCTACCCATTTCGCCATGGAGCCGGACAAGTTCATAGATGATAATAATTAATAATAAAAAATTTTACCCGATCATTCTTCTCCCAAAATGGATGTTACTGAAAGAATTGTTACAGTTTTTAATTTTATTGGTCTCGTCAACGTGAGTGTTACCAACATCACATGTATAATCTCTTTATAAGAAATTCACATTGCTTTCTGTAAACAACTTAAATTATGTGCTTGTGTCAGCAAATAGAAATGTGTTAATGGAAGTGTTATTTTCAAGACATTCATTCATCGAAATCCAAGACTATTTGTTTTAATGATATTATTGATTTAATATAATCATTCCATTGACTATATTCCCATAATGATTTGGAAGTAGCATGTTGTAATCATTCAACATATTCCAGAGTACTGAAGGAACTGAATAATATGTTCAGTATTTCTGATAATTATGTAAAACAACTAGCTCATTTGGTAACTAATTCGTTCACTGCCCATTAGCTTTAGAGTTTGGGCCGATGACCTAGATGTTAGGCCCCTTTAAACAAAAATAATCATGAGCTTTAGAGTATTGTACGATCACCCGAAAGCAAACTCCTGGATGACACCTTTATCTTCATCCGAATACATAAATGGTATAAAAATGTCGTGCATCCTGACCGCTGTAAGATCGGTTCCCGGCAGAACTTTCACCTCAATCCGTTGCCACCTAAACAGTCGCAACGAGATCGAAACGCTTGGACATGGGCTGGGATTCTGCAGGAGCACCGAATTACTGCGTAACAAATGTCACCATAGAGTAAGGGCATCTATTGCTCAAGGTCTGAGGCAGCGTGTGTTAGAAGTGCACGAAGAAGTTCACTGCGTCTCTACCGACGACTCAGCGTGAAAAGTGGACTTTATAGTCTTCAATAAGAAAGAGTATAAAGCAATGGTTTTAGATCCTACCATTCTCTTCGACAGGAACCTGCAATATGCTCAGGATGTTAATAAAAAGAAAGCAATTTGTACACAATGTCTGTCATACCTATCAGCCAAATATAATATTACTCTTGGTCAATGGGTGGTCCTGGTTCGATCCAGATGTACCCTGCCGAAGAACGCAGCCAATATCCTTCAACATTTAGAACTCCGTTTTTACGACATAGAGAAAATCTTATTATAGATCATGAGAGATTCGCTCCAAATTATACAGTTGCATTTATACCTGAAATCGTACTCTCTTTGCGATGAATTTTACAGAAAAAATATTCATTATTACAACTACATACTGTAAGTTATGTATTAAGGACCTTTGTAGTCGCTCTCACTGAAGGACGGATGATATTATTTAATACATCCTACTACTATTCACGAACGTACAGTGGTGTAGTTTGTAATGAACGATATCCAATCTGAACATTCTTACCATATATTTTTTATATATTTATTGAAAATGTTACACATACAAACCTAATGAGACCGTGCTCGATAGCTGCAGTCGCTTAAGTGCGGCCAGTATCCAGTATTCGGGAGATAGTTGGTTCTAACCCCACTGTCGGCAGCCCTGAAAATTGTTTTCCGTGGTTTCCCATTTTCACACCAGGCAAATGCTGGGGCTGTACCTTAATTAAGGCCACCGCCGCTTCCTTCCCACTCCTAGCCCTTTCCTGTCCCATTGTCGCCATAGGACCTATCTGTGTTGGTGCGACGTAAAGCAACGATCACATGCGGTGTTTGTTTAGGTGTAGGGTGTCTTATCATCCGAAGGCAACTACTCTGTTGTGTGTGGCTCCTTGACTGAATGGCCACCGTGGTGGCCTTTTGTTCACATGCCCCGTTTTTCGATTCCCGGTGGGCTGGAAACTTTTGGCCACGTCTGCTTAATTCTTATGACTTGGGAAATGGGAATTTGTGCTTGTTTCAATACATACCCCTTCATACACTTGTATGACACCCCACCACTACAGAAACCTGAAACCGTGAAGACTTCCCTACTTACAGGATTATACTACATTTTTTATTTTATTATTGTTATTCTACTTCCTTTCTCGTTATGTCCAATTGAGGAGCGGGTTTGATGGCTTCCCCTTCTTCTTCGTCGTCGTCTTCTCCCAAAATCTCTTCATAAATTCGCTGTGGTATCTTTTCTGTGCTTCTGTGAACTGTTTTCAGTGGTCTTGTTTTACGAATGTGTGATTTGCAACCAGAATTCCAAAGAGTTTTTCATGGTGTCGTCTGTAGTGTTTATTTCTTGTAAATCATGCATAAGTTTTTCCAACCAATTGATTTTGACGTTTTTCGAATTATGGATGAAGAACCTCTTTGAGTGGTATGGGTTTGACACGATGTCTCTGTTCCGTGTTGTTGCATCCTAATTAAAGATCACCATGTCGACTGTCAACCTTCGCTAGATGACACATTAATAAGTAGTTTTTTAGTAAATCTATTATTGTCCATTCTACAAATCTCACCATATCATTTCAAGCGTCTCCTACGTACGGTATCATTTACTTTTTAAATTAATCTTTACTTAATTTCTATTTTCATGATGCACATTCTTTAAATAATTAAAATTAATCTTTTATTCAGGAAAGCCATCCTGCCGTAAAATAGAGCCAAGTCCACCTATGTGGTGCGGTTCTCACCCATGACCCCACCAGGGTGTGAAAAAATTGGTGGAAGATGAACGAAAACAAGATGATTCTTATTTCTCTATTGTTGTCTTTAAATTATAATTACCTCGCATCGTATCAAAACCACAGTGCACGACCTGACTCCTCTCTAAATATGTCGGTCACTTCAATGCTTACAACACATTGCAGATTTGCAATCTCGTGAGAAATTTCAGTTAGATGCCTAAATCATTTGCCGAGTGCATCCAGCTGACTTGTATGATGAATGAAGTGCGATTATACAGTTGAATGAGTGCATTTAAACATAGTAATTTATATAGTAGCTACAGGTTTATACTGTAATTTCTTGGTTTTATTACTATTGTTCTTTCTTTCTTAATCTGTTTACCCTCCAGGGTTGGTTTCTCCCTCGAGGGATCCCACCTCTACCACCGCAAGGGCAGTGCCCTGCAGCGTGAGACATTGGGTCAGGGATACAACTGGGGAGAATGACCAGTACCTCCCCCTGGCGGCTTCACCTGCTGTGCTGAACAATGGCCTTGTGGGGGGGGGGAGGATTGGAAGGGATAGACAAGGAAGAGTGAAGGAAGCGGCCATGGGTTTAAGTTAGGTACCATCCCGGCATTTGCCTGAGGGAGAAGTGGGAAATCACGGAAAACCACTTCCAGGATGGTTGAGGTGGGAATGGAACCCACCCCTACTCAGTTGACCTCCCGAGGCTGAGTTAACCTTGTTCCAGCTCTCGTGCCCCTTTTTAAATTTTGTGGCAGAGCCGGGAATCGAACCCGGGCCTCCGGGGGTGGCAGCTAATCACACTAACTACTACACCACAGAGGCGGACATTACTGTTGTTACCTTTTATATTAATCTTTACTTAATTTATACTTTTATGCTGTACATTCTGTAAATAATGAATTACTGTATATTGATTTAGTTGATTTATGTTATAATAATAATATCATCACCGCCAGCCCAGAGGCTTCGGCGTAGCGTGCCTGCCTCTTACCTGGAGTCCCCAGGAACGATCCCCGCCCAGCTCAGGGACTTTTACCTTATTATGAGGGCTGGTTCGAGGTTTACTTAGCCTATGTGATTACAATTAAGGAGCTATCTGACGGTAAGTTGGCGGCCCCGCTCTAGAAAGCCAAGAATAACGGCCGAGAGGATTCGTCGTGCTGATTACACGACACCTCATAATCTGCAGGCCTTCGGGCCGAGCAGCGGCCGTTTGGTAGGCCGTGGCCCTATTGTGCCGTGCTGTTTGAGTTTGGTTTATTGCTATAACCACTATAGTACTGTATTTAATTTGCTCATAATTTTTTGTAATATTTATTATACCTGTTATATAATTGTAATTTTGTATATCCTACATGCCGACCCCGTGATGTAGGGATAGCGTACCTGCCTCTTACCCGGAGGCCCCGGGTTCGATTCCCGGCCAGGTTAGGGATTTTTACCTGGACCTGCGGGCTGGTTCGAGGTCCACTCAGCCTACGTGATTAGAATTGAGGAGCTATCTGACGGTAAGTTGGCGGCCCCGCTCTAGAAAGCCAAGAATAACGGCCGAGAGGATTCGTCGTGCTGACCACACGACACCTCGTAATCTGCAGGCCTTCGGGCTGAGCAGCGGTCGCTTGGTAGGCCAAGGCCCTTCAAGGGCTGTAGTGCCATGGGGTTTGGTTTGGTTTATATCCTACATGAAGCGATTAAGTGTAGGTGAGGGCGTTGAAACCTAACTTCGCCACGAATAAAGTCATCTAACAATCTATCTTCTAGCGACTAGCAGAAAATGAATTTAAAATGTACAAGTGCTTTTCACAATGCAAGATTTTTAAAACAACTGTTAAAAATAACTTATGTTGCTTGTATCATGTAGAGTTTGTTCTTTCAAGACTGCATTTCAATAAAAATGGAAATAAGACCATTAATACGTAGGTAATAGGCAGGAAAGCCCAATTTGTATTTCAAATTAAAATTGGAAACATAAAATTTCCGCTTAAAAGGCAATTTTATTGATAAACAATGTCTTTTTGTTGTTTGTTTGTCCAACCCTTGTCCCGTTTCTCTACGGGGTCGGGTATGAGGTGAGATGAATCTGTCGGGGCGGTTTTTTTTATAACCGGATGTCCTTCCTGTCGTCAAACTCATTAGAAGAGTCAACGACTTGAAATGAATGACGTTATATATGACGTTAGGAGGGGAGAGGGTGAAATCCGGTGCCGGCACATGGCCTTCTCCAAGCACCAAGAGGTCTGCTCAGGGCTTAGTGTCTCCATCCGACGGACGAATCACCATCAACAGCGTCATATACCCTCACTCCATACGATCACTGTGGAGAGGTTTGGAATTTCATCCAGGCTTTTAGCACGCAGTTTAGTGATTATAAATTGTATACCACCATCTCCCTTACTCTGCCGGCCATTATTCCGATGGTGCAAATGTTTTCGACCAACGGGACTCGAACCGGCTAACCACGGTGTCAGGCGGGCTGAAATGGTAAATAATAAAATATGTAAATACAATCTAGACTTTTAAACTCACCGGGCGAGTTGGCCGTGCGGTTAGGGGCGCTCAGCTGTGAGCTTGCATCCGGGAGATAGTGGTTCCAAACCCCGCTGTCGGCAGCCCTGAAGATGGTTTTCCGTGGTTTCCCGTCCTCACACCAGGCAAATGTTGGGTCTCGTACCTTGATTAAGGCCATGGCCGCTTCTTTCCAATTCCTACGCCTTTCCTATCCCATCGTCGCGATAAGACCTATCTGTTTCGGTACAACGTAAAGCAAATAGAAAAAAAAAGACTTTTTAACTCAGTGTGAAAGTCACTTTCACAGCGATGGTTGAAGAGTTCATTCCACCTAACGAAGGGTGCACTGATATAGGGGTCATGTAATGATGCAGTCCACCTCTTTGGTGTAGTTGTTAGTGTGATTAGCTTCCATCCTAGGAGGCCTGGGTTCGATTCTCGGCTCTGCCACAAAATTTGAAAAGCGATACGTGGGCTGGAACGGGATCCACTCAGTCTCGGGAGGTCAACTGAGTAGAGGAGATTTCGATTCCCACCTCAGCCATCCTCGAAGTGGTGTTCCGTGGTTTCCCACTTTTCGTACACGCAAATGCCGGGATGGTACCTAAATTAAGCCCACGGCCGCTTTCTTTACTCTCCCTTGTCTAACCCTTCCAATATTCGCATCCCCACTCCCCACGAGGCGCCTGTACAGCATAGCAGGTGAGGCCGCCTGGGTGAGGTACTGGTCCTCCTTCCCAGTTTTATCTCCCGACCCAGAGTCTCACGCTCCAGGACACTGCCGTTCAGGCGGTAGAAGTGGGATCCCTCGCTGAGTCCGAGGGAAAATCAACCTTGGAGGGTAAACAGATTAAAAAAGAAAATTATAAAATTCAAAAATATATTATTAATTTCTCTGGATTTGAAGGTGATTTCTTGAAAGTAGGAACATATAAAGCTAGTAGTAAGCTCAACCTATAGTATTTTAAGCTGTAGTGTTAAACACTGGAAATACATTTTGTATGTGAATTTGTATATGATGAGATTGATGAGGCTGGATTTAGAATGTTAAACTAGTAGTATTTCTTGTAATATTTTCTTTTCATGGAATTGATTGTTGTACTTCAGTTGTTTTTGTTATTGTTCTTGTTCGATAATTATGTCTTAACTTTATTATCGCACTACTATAAGTGATAATTGCCACCGGGATATTTCCCGATTGTGATGTATTTGTTAATAATAATAATAATAATAATAATAATAATAATAATAATAATAATAAAAATTCCTCGACTCACATTTTTATTTGTGAAAGTTTACAGTGTATATTCTCCAAGTTATTTCTCACTTCGAAGACTTTTCTTTATAGTTTTCATGTTTCTTTAGTTCTTCTACTATTTTTCAAATTTCTTGGAAGGGCCGGGAATCGAACCCGGGCCTCCAAGGGTGGCAGCTAACCACTACACCACCGAGGCGGACATTTTATAATTTTTTAGTGTTTTTATTATTTAATCTCGCTCTAACATGTTTAGGTATTCGGCGACGGTGGAGAGCAGAAGTCCATCACTGTGAAGGTGGCGATGGCTGCCTTCTTTTAAGGTTTCAGGGCCTGATATGAAATGGAAATAATGTTCAGACCTGGTAAGTGGGTCTCGAAACGACCACCTCCAAACGGAAGCTTATAGCCAAATGACGCGTATCGCGTAGCGTAGTCTTTCTGTACTAGAATATCAATTTGCTAATTTCGAATTATTAATTAAGAGTGCCTAAAATTTATGCAATAGGAAATATATATTAGACTATACAATTAGAAATAGTAATTTATCTTTGGAATAAATATTATAATAACGTTTTTAAGTCTATATGCAAAGGAAACGAATGGATAGCAGAGGCCTACCGTGTAAACATTCGTGGATAGAGCGCACATAAAGGAAACAGAGTTCAAAGTTTTCGGCTTTACACTTCAACAGAGTAAATAGCTTTCCTATGTTTCTGTTATGTGTACTTTATACATGTGTGTGTAGATGGTAAGTCGTTGCTCTCCGTCTATTTCCTGTGCATATACTGTATATTTTGTTCTCAGTAGCTTTATTACAAATATTTGCCTAACTCTGCAGATTATTAGCTGAAATGGCAACATGAGATTGCCGGCTAGTTTATATCCCCTATTCAATCTCTTTCTCTTTCAAATGATTAACATTTGTATTTTTTTTATTTTAGCATTCTATTTTATTTAGTTTCTTTTAGATGAATGTGTAGGCGCTATTTTTAATTGTTTTATTTCTCTGAAGCAAGTGTTTGTTTTACTGTTGATTTTATAACCGGTGCAGGTTGACAGAATTTTATCACATACTGATTGACTAAAAAATTAGGCAGCACTGAAAAATATGTAGTTTCTTAATAATCCCTGAATATTAAAAATACCAGATCATTATGAACTAGAAATGTAAGTTCGTAGGAGTGTTAGTATCTTCAGCTATCCACTTTAGTAGATCATCTCCTTTAAGTCGATCTTTTCTTCATGGGCTGACAATCACGTGCCTTAGCAGGTCGCGAGGTGAGAAGTGCTGCTCAGGTTAGCGGCTGTTTGATTGACTTTATTTCTCCCAACTTCCACGTAAGCATAGGCTCCAGTTGGACGAAGATCTACCGTAAACATTACAGGTGGTTTAGCATACATGAAGTGTGCGTGTAGTTGAAAAATGTACTTTCTTCTTGACTCCTTCCAATCCAAATAATCTACAGTCGTGTTCCACAAACAGGAGGAGGAGAATGGCGTTGATAGAAAGTTCATATATTATGAATTTTTTTCCTTTTGTAACTATTATACTCGATTATTAGTGCATCGAACTCAGACAGGAAGGTATGTTAGTCCTATAACTTTACATAATTGTCAAAATGTCACATGTAGGCCTACTGTCATTCTGATTTTTATGCTCAAACCTGCAAACAATTTCGCCGATGCGTCTTAGAAAACCGCTATACGATAACATTTTTGGAAAAATACTGACCTTCCGGGCGAGTTGGCCGTGCGGTTAGGGGCACGCAGCAGTGAGCTTGCATCCGGGAGATAGTGGGCTCGAACCCCACCGTCGGCAGCCCTGAAGATGGTTTTCCGTGGTTTCCCATTTTCACACCAGGCAAATTCTGGGGCTGTACCTTAAGGCCACGGCCGCTTCCCACTCCTAGCCCTTTCCTGTCCATCGTCACAGTAAGACCTATTTAGGTACGACGAAAGCAGATTCTAAAATATTAAAAGAAATACTTACCTGTAGCACATATGTTATGATTATGAAGAGTGAGAATTCCTTAAATATATTCGCTCAGTATTGAATGATCGAACGTTACCGGCCGAAGTTATAAGCTAAAATATTTCACAAAGCGTTTTTTGCAGACGCATCGACGAAATCTTCAAAAGGGACGCGGATAGTATGTTGTGAAGATAAGCGTTTCCAAGATTAAAATGCTGTCTATTGAAATGAAACATAGGAGGAATAGCTATCAGTCTAAAAATCAGAGCTGGAGCTGGTGGATCATTTCAAGTAACTAATATATATATTCTCACATGGATGGTATTATAGCAAGTGAAATCGAAAGCTAACACAGTGAGCTCGCAGTTGCGATCAGCAGTTGTTTGTAAAAAAGAAGTCTTCCAGACGGTTTTATCATTACAGTAGACTGTTTGCAGCCCGACTTTGTTATACGGGAATGAAAGCTGGTTAGACTCATAAATTTGAATAAAAGGATATGGATATAGTGAGAGCGATTGCTAGTAGAAACAGGTAGAGAAAATGGCACGAGTGTACTCGAAATTACTATGTCAGGGTAAAGTTAGAAATTACCTCTATGGATAAGGCTATAAGCATAAACCGGCTTCAATGGCGGCGTCGTGTGAGGTGTACGGAGGAAGATAGGAGAATAATAGACTCAACCAACGAGGGCACGAGGGTAAAAGAAGTAGAGGGAGACTAAGATGACGTGAGTTAAACTATGTTTATAATGATTTCAAAATAAGCGATTCAGGACTAAATGTATTCATGGAATTAACTTCATACAGTACCGAGGAGGCACATGGTTAATTCAGGGGCTCGCAGACTGAACGCTGGGAAGAATAACAGTAGGTTATACAGGATGAGTAATCTAAAATTAGCCCCGGCAGTATTTCTTAAGCAACAAGGAAATTTGAAAAACAACTTTCACACGCAGAACGTCCGGAGAGGGAGTCATCAAATTAGTAAATACAGAACGGTTCATTCAAAGATGTATGGAAGTATCAATTTCAATACAAACGTATTTTTAAATGGAATCCAGTATTATAATTAGCAAGATTTGAAAGCAGGAAGTAGATTAATAATTGCGTTTTTTTGTAATGTAATACGTGGTTCGTTTTCATGTAATTGCAATATGAAAGTGACGCTTGAAAGTACCTCAGAAGTTCCTTGGCATGTTGTAACAAACATGATCAATGACCAGACAAATGCGCAGCGATGGTCCAATTCTACGAACTTGAAAGTCCTGAAAAGGACCACACATCTCCTTCTTGTTCGCTCTTTGACCGAGAGGTCGTTTCCGACAGTTCGGTCTCATCTTATCACTGTTGCTTTCTTAGCACCACCCGGGGGACACGTGTAGGGCAATGTGGTGGTTAAACCTACGGACGTGAAGCAACACTAAGGCTTCCTGTTCTCAGGAATATTCCACCTCCAGCCCTATGACGATCAGAAGCTCTCCTAAAGGTTTGGAAGAACATTCAGCAGAACCCCCAACTACCCATCCATCAAGATATTACGCACACTGAACATCAACGACTGAAATCAAGGAAACCACCCTGGCGTACAGCAATGGATCTTGAACGAAGCTCTTTTCATGTTAACAGTCCATGGAAAGCCCAGTGGGATCAGTCTTCAGTAGTGAACAAACATCTAGTTGAGAATCCTTCCAAACGAGTACAAGGATTTGATCTTCCAAGACGACAGTGGAGAATCATAAATCGAATAAGAACTGGACAAGGCAGATGCGGTTATCTGTTGTGCAAATGGGGTTGGACTAGCTCTGCAGATTGTGATTGTGGTGTCTCTTCTCAGTCAATCCACCACATTGTTCCTGACTGCCCAATTCGAGCTTTCAAAGGAACGCTAATGGACATTCACCGCACATCGGATGAAGCAGTTGATTGGGTCAAAATGCTATACCTAGAGTTATAGTATTGTACGGACTTGTGACTACGCACATTTATCCTGAACTATATGTATGTGTGTACATAGATTCATCATATGATAAATAAATAAATAAATAAATAAATAAATAAATAACCAGACAGCACCATAGTAAGCAATTTTGACCGTAATATTGTGTAGTTTTGTTTTAGTTTTCATATTCGCCGTACGTAGCGCTTGAGTTTTTAATCTCTATTGGCTTGGTACTCAGAAAAATCCATAAAGTAAACAGACGTCTGTGTTACTGTACGCAAGTAGAAACGTTCACTGAGAAAACTTATAAATTGGTGGAAACTACAAGTGTGTACAGTGTTGTAAGAATTGTGCCAAGAAAATGATAGTTTCAAACTCTAAAAAGGCATAAATTATACTTATATACGGTGATCGTAGGAAAAATTCATCACAAGCCTAGTGAGAACATCCGTCGCGTCGCACAGTGGGAAACCTCTAGAAACAATTGTTTGAAATCAGTAGTGCAACACCGTAGCAAACCCATCTCAAGAGAAGCAGATGAAGTTGGTGTGCTATCTTGGGATGCCGTGAACCAACACATTAGTTAACGTGACATTGCTAGAGGCATTGGAATGAGTCAAAGTAGTGTACGCATACTGCATCGACACAGATATTACCCATGTCATGCGTCGCTTCATTAGGAGTTACGTGGAAATGGCATTCATTTGAATTTCTGTGAAGGAGCATTCACAGTAATGCATTGAAGTTCTACCTGTTCACCACTGAAACATACATTACTGGTCCATAGACAATCGTCTTTGGCTTCGACAGTAGAGCGAGTGACCTTCGAGTGTCAGTGTATGTGCGAGATCATTGAACTTCACTTTATTAAAGGCAACCAAACAGCCGCAAAAATACATCGAATTCATACAAAATTGTCTGCCAAGGTCGCTAGAAAATGTCCGGCTGGTTACTCTGACAAGGATATGGTATCAGCAGGATGGTTGCCCAGCGCACATGGCAATTAACACTTGATGTAATGTTCGATGGACTTTTCAAGGGCGCGGCTGGCATGTAAATTAGCCAGCTCGTTCTCCTGAGCTTACCGCTTTAGACTTCTTTTCTTGTGGGACAGGCCAAAGGATGTGGTCTAACATGATGTGCCTTTAACTCCAGAGGGCATTAAATAGCGCACAGAAGCAGCGTGAAGTAGGATTACAACAGATAACATGTTATCCATTCATTCAGAGGCCAATTATAAGTGTGTGCGGACAAGGTGCGGACAATAGTGGGGAACACTTTGAACATTTGTGTAGTTGAAAATGTACAGTTATCTGATAGAGGTAGTTTTACAAGTGCAGAGTTAATAAAATATTGACATGTGATTGTATGTGTTGTTTATTTCGAACATAACCAGTCATACAGCTAAGTTACATTATTACTGCTCATCCTTCATCCAATTCTCCGCGATAGGCACATGATTGAGCTTTTGAGCAGTGTATGCCAAGCGTCATCTTCACATTACTACTACGCAGAATTGTAATTAACGTGTTACATTGAAACAAAGGACAGTATTGATCTCTTTTTTATCCTGCTGTTAATTACGCTCATGATAATTGGGGTTTATATCCAAAATACGAAACTTTGTATTGAAAATTATACTTCTGTACATTTTTAATTAACAGCATCCACTAATTTCATGACTCCCTCTTGTAATGTTGTGTTTGTGAAAGTTATGTTAATCATTCCTTGTCGCTTAAGAAATATTGTCCATGGTATGATAGGTGCTCACTCTGTATAGTGAAGGTGTACGTTTGTAAGTTATCACGGTAATTAATTTTACATTGTGCATATTATTTCGTATTTTGAACACAAAATTCTCATTTAATGGTAATCAGCATATTTCCAATGAAAAATGGAGTACTAATGCGATGAGGAAGAATAAAAAGGGAAAAATAATCGGAAGTTAATATATTTTTCATCCATAGATATTATTATTATAGTCCGGCTCCATGGCTAGCGTGCCGGCCTTTGGTCACAGGGGTCCCGGGTTCAATTCCCGGCAGGGTTGGAAATTTAAACCATCATTGGTTAATTTTGCTGGCACGGAGGCTAAGTGTATGTGTCGTCTTCATCATTTCATCCTCATCACGACGCGCAGGTCGCCTACGGGTGTCAAATCACAAGGCCTGCATCTGGCGAGCAGAACTTGTCCTCCGACACTCCCGGCATTTCTAAATTATGAGTGTTCGTTCGTGGTGTATGGATTTTTCAAGAAAGGTCTCCTATGGCTGGATATCGAACTGTTCTTGGGTGATCACCTATAATATTGTGATAGTGAACTTTATAATGAATTAACTGGTCACCCTTCGTTCAGTATCGTGTCCTCTCGTTATCATCCCTGATTTTCTTAAGCGATTCGTGCTTATGAATGGCTTTAATAATTTATGCCAAATTAAGGTAACTGGACTATATCTTGACTGTCGTACGTCAACTGTTTTAATGGATAACATATTGTTCTCCAGCTCCCTTGCTACTACTTCATTACCCAGTCGCGAGTAATCTTGAACTCGTTTAAGAAAAAACACACACACACACACACACACACACATACACACACAGGCATACCATGTCAAAAAGTAACTGCCGATTTTGAAAATAATTACATATTTTACGTTGTACGCAGCTAAACTAGGGAAAGATCAAATGTTCAATACATATTAGTTTCGTAACACACCGAGCTCGATAGCTGCAGTCGCTTAAGTGCGGCCAGTATCCAGTATTCGGGTGATAGTAGGTTCGAACCCGACTGTCGGCAGCCCTGAAAATGGTTTTCCGTGGTTTCCCATTTTCAGACCAGGCAAATGCTGGGGCTGCACTTTAAGGCCACGGTCGCTTCCTTTCCACTCCTTGGCCTTTCCTATTCCATCGTCACTATAAGACCTATCTATGTCGGTGCGACGTAAAGCCAATTGAAAAAAGAGATTCGACTTACACATTTCCTTCTGAACATTTTAAATTTTAATACGTTCTCCTCGGCAGTGAATATTATTGGTTTGATTTTGCGTAGCATTGCTCTACCGGTGACCTAAATAGTTGTTTACTAATCGTTTTGGGTCACCAGCTACCTGATGAAATTCGGTTTGGTTACGTCGCACACTGAACTCCAAAACAATACAGGTTCATGTATTGAGTGAGTTATCGTTGAAGGGTCATTCAACCTCCGCGACAGTATTACCATGCCATTAGCACGTGACACAGAAGTGACCCCAGACACAAATATTCGTTTCTTATTCATGGGGAATATATTTTGTTATTTTCATATTATACATGGTTATTTACCTAACATGTTACAGAAAATAACGTATAAAACATTAAATTTATCGGTATTCTGTTTTCATATTCGTAAATGATACCCAGGGGCTTATAAAATAATGTGCCACATATTCTCATGAGGTGATAAATAACCGAGATACTGATACTAACTAAATATTTTTAAATAGAAGGGCAGAAACACATACAGCTGGCCTAATAGTTTAGCTGCGTACAACGTAAAATATGTAATTATTTTCAAAATCGGCAGTTACTTTTTGACATATCAATAAAAACTCATTTGGGCTTTTACGTGCCGCATCAGACAGCGACCGGTCAGCCAAGGATGTATTGGCACGCAAGCTGTTTCCTGGCATTGATGCCAGCCACAGAACGGATACCAGGCATGTATTGTAAACAAGACGTCACCACGAAGTTACTCTAGAGAGTGGGTGTTACTTGCTCTGGTCTGAACGGCTGTCACGTGACAAGAGAGCAGCAGTCAGGCGGGTTGCATACCGTGGCCGTACTGTACTTCCCGCTCGGAAATGTTACCATTATGAACAACTGCTATAATAATAATAATAATAATAATAATAATAATAATAATAATAATAATAATAATAATAATAATAATAATAATTTGGAGCATGTATCATACGAGACGAACAGGACGCAGATTACAGAGTATAACAGGACAAGAAGGTTATTCATTGACAAAGGAATATACAGAAGTGTGCAATATATCCTGAATAAATACATTTTCACGATTAACTGAAACTTTGGGACACGTACATTTGCCGAAAGAAAATACAATTTGTGTGATTTGTACAAATTCTTTGCACTCATGAACATACATTTCAATATTTGTATGGCATTTATGACTATGACAATAAATTAAACACACGAACTAAAACATATCAGTGGTGTACTCCTCCTTAACGGGACCTTTGGTCTCATTTAGATAGTATTGTATCAATGTTTGGCACTATAGTTTGCGTACTGGCAAGTCGCAAAGCACATTTCAAGTTTTTGTCGGTAAACCGACTTCTGTGTCTAGATTTACAAATCTGCATTAATGAAAACATCTTTTGACATAAATAAGTTGATGCGAATATACTTAAAATATGTGCTTTAAATTTGTGGAATCTAGGAATTCTCGCCCGTGGAAAACGAAAATATTTTTTAGCCGACAAAGTAGCGGTCCCTATAATATGGAAAACGTTAAATAAAGCAATTTCCTCAATTGTGACGAACGTCGAAGGGCTTAAGGGCCCAGAAAGGTTTCAAATTCTGAGTAAAACTAAAAAGAAATTCGAAAATCACTTCCGGCCTAGATGCAGTTCCGGAAAAACAGTCTAAAATCGCTCGTTTCTTAGTTTTCTTTTCGATTCTAATCGTAACCAAATGAGCTTATTTTATATTTTCTGTAATGTGTCCCTTGGTTCAATACCCTCAAGTGCTTTTTGATAAATGTCTACGCCGAATGTAGTTATAAGGGCTTAAGTGAAACTCTCTATTGATTCACATTAGCGCTCGTAGTGGTGCTGAAGTGAAACAATGCGTTGACTCACATTAGCGCTCGTAGTGGTAGAAAAAAAGGCAAAGTGGCTGGGGCTGTACCTTAATTAAGGCCACGGCCGCTTCCTTCCAACTCCTAGGCCTTTCCTATCCCATCGTCGCCATAAGACCTATCTGTGTCGGTGCGACGTAAAGCCCCTAGCAAAAAAAAAAAAAAAGGCAAAGTGCTAATCCAATCGACCGGATAATGATAAGGAAAGGGTTGCAAAAGTTTAGCAATAAATAAAGAATATACTCTCACACTTTATTATATTTTATTCACGCAAAATTCGTAGCTCATATCCATATGATGTTTTAATCATTGAGTTGCTGGCCTGAAGGATATTTTTGACGCTCGACATTAGATATTTTGGACTTTCTTTAGACGTTTAATAAACCGCTCTATCCTCTCGAATGCGGATTTGATCATTTTGGAGCCATTTATCGACCACATGTTGCGACATGCGAAATAACTTTCTTTCGCTTCTCTTCCTCAAGCTTTCACCATTTGATTGTTTTTTTTTCCGTATACTTGTATAACTCACTCAGACATATCAAACTACATCTCATACGACATGCTACCACGCAGAAGTCTAGAGCTACACTAATTGTTAGCCACGTGACATGGCCATTTCAGTATCTGTAGATGGCAGCTCAATTGCATCACTCACACTGCTCATTCCTCTTTGCAATAAGGTATTGAACACCGTCATACAAGGAATTGCAATTAGGATTTTAAAATATTTCTATAAATCTCACCGGTATAAGTACGGTTCAGAAAGTATAGACGCAGTCTACGCCAACAAGTACAGAGAGAGAGAGAGAGAGAGAGAGAGAGAGAGAGAGAGAGAGAGAAAGAAAGAGAGACGCCTTTATGTTCTATGATAACGTTTTTGGCCAGGCATTTGAGAATTCTCACTATCCATCTAACACAAATATATACATCCTCCGCAACTCGAGGCACCAACATTCCTTTTCTACCTATTTATTTACCTTAATCCTCATGTTTTCTACATCATCTGTAGATTCTACAAGTTGGACTGAGTGTCTGTTGGTTGAGGCGCTGACCTTCTGACCCCCACTTGGCAGGTTCGATCCTGGCTCAGTCCGGCGGTATTTGAAAGTGCTCAATTGCGTCAGCCTCATGTCGGTAGATTTACTGGCACATGAAATAACGCGTGCAGGAGAAAATTCCGGCTCCCGTCGTCTCCAAAATCCGTGGAAAGTAATTAATGGTATGTAAAAATTATCATTATTCATAATGTATTACATATTGTTCTTTAGCCACTCTAATACTTCTTGACTACTATGTTGTCCAAATATCTGCTCCACATCGCAGTCTTATATACCTTTCTTCTATCGTTCATATTTTGAACACTGAAAGCTACATAGGTATTGTTTTTTAATTTAAAATATTTCTGATATTCATGGAACTCTAGTATCCCATCCGTCCATCGCCGAAAACCTTACATATATTACCGAGGCGTTAAACGACTAGCGAAAAGGGAAAATACTTCATGTGCTATGAAGCTAGAATGGATGAAGAAGTAGACCCATTACTGTGCGGAAGAAGCATCATCGGGCCCTTAGCGTTGTTCTGGTTGATAGCCTAACCGACAATATTGCCATACACACCATTATTTTACTGAAATTATTAAGTGGCCTGAAAGATGATCAGAAAATATTTATCGCGAATGTGAATACATATATTCAGAACATAAATCTCAGGTCTCAAGCATTTAGATAATCTATACATATATTAATAATTTTGCAAAATGTATCTTTTATTTGCCAGCACTGTGGTACAGGTATAGCATGCGTGTGTATTGCCCTGAGGGCCCAGGTTCGATTCCCGGCTAGTCCATGGGTTTCAATTCTGGAGCCAGAGCTGGAATGGTGTTCAGTCAGCCTTGTGAGATCAACTGAGGAGCTGATGATATGAAAGGCAGTGGGCTGGTCAAGAAAGCCAAGAATTATGGCTGAAGATATCGTTAAGTTGACCATGTAGCACTCCAACATCTGCAGGCAATTTGTTGGGGTAGCAGCGGTTTTGACAGTCTAAGGCCTTGGACGGTCTGTTTTTCCATGAGTTTCTTCATTTTTGTATATCTCAGTTAGGGAGAATGAAATTGGCGTTAGCCCACTCGGGTACTCGACGCCCCATCCGCTTTTCCGTTACCAGTTACCGGCACCTACAACGGTATAAAAGATGCTAAATTATACTATTTGTGTCTGCCTCCATAGCGAAACGGTTAGTGATATTAACTTCCATCCTCGGAGGCCTGGGTTTGATTCCAGGTACTGTCAGAGATTTAAGAATGGCAGGGGGCTGGTATGTGGCTGAAATGGTAAATGCGGCTCACCTCCATTAAGCGTGTGCCTAAAAGGAAATGCACCACCCCGAGATAAGGACATGAGCTTACTTTCTTTATACAATTTATCATATCTTATTTACGGCCTCAGTAACTGTCAGAAGGAACTCTGTATGTTACCAGCTCGTGTTTCAAAAGTAACGCGTCCTTTAGTCGCCTGGTTTATGATTCAATCGAAGAGAGTGGCCCACGACTGGCAAATAAACTCAGCATGTTTGCATATAATTCACTTTCTCGAGAACTACTTCAAAATAATCACAGCGTTGTGTTTGTATTATTCTTAAGGTTAAGAATAGATGTGGAAAGTAGTAGTTTCAATTAAAAATACAAAATTCTTACTGTTATGTCGTTTATTTCAATAAAAGTACTGCAAATTTGATTACAATACCTTTGGTAAAATTACTAAAATTGAGAACAGATATTGAATATTACTAACGATCAACCAGATGGCTTTGGTCAACATTTAATCTGACCTACTCTTCGTATGTTATTACTATTAGTCAACTGTGAATTATGGAGCCAAGTAAGGAACCTCTTATTAACTATAACTTTGATTCATGATCATACGAATGAGACAATATGTCGTCTTTCCAACATACTGTTTGTCAGTGATTCTTGGCCTATTGTTGGTATTCTACTATTAGTCGTAAAAAGATTATTTACTGTTTTCTTCCAAACAGTAAATAGTGTGCGGGGGTCCCGGCGTGGCGCTCGCAGGGCGGTACAGAAATCCCTGGGCGCCGTTGCCAAGACAACGTCTCGCCCCAGCCGCTGCACGGAGCGCACACACATACATACTGTTCTGTTTGAAGAGTATGAGGCTCATGTTGTACAAAACCATCGCCTGCATTATGAGCTCCCAAAACAAGCCGTGAACATGGTCATTAAGATTAACAGTCTGGTTTTACAAACCCTCTAGAGTATTCTGTTGTCTCTTCAATGAGACTGGGTTTCTGGAAGTATTGTCTCTCTGTGGTGATGATGGTGGCGGCCAAACATTGAGGTCGTCGACACCTGTATCTGTGTCTATATGTCAACCTATATGGATATAATAGTAATAATCATATTAATATTGAGAATAATAATAATAATAATAATAATAATAATAATAATAATAATAATAATAATAATAATAATAATATGGCGTGTGGCATTTAGTGCCGGGAGTGTCCGAGGACAAGTTCGGCTCGCCAGGTGCAGGTCTTTTGATTTGACGCTCGTAGGGGATCCGCGCGTCATGATGATGATGATGAAATAATGATAAAGACATCACATACACCCAGCCCCCTGCCAGCGGAATTAACCAATAATGTTTAAAATTCCAGGCCCTGTCGGGAATCGAACCCGGGACCTCTGTGACCAAAGGCCAGCACGTTAACCATTTAGCCATGGAGCTGTATAATAATAATAATAATAATAATAATAATAATAATAATAATAATAATAATAATAATAATAATAATAATAATAATAATTCATTCCTCTTACACTAGGACTGGGTGGTTGTGTGTGTCGCAACATGCGCCTCTTCATATCCACACAACATTACACAACACACCACACTACCAACCACCACAGAAACATGCAATAGTACGTAAATACATCTCTTCACATGGGGTTTATGTCAGGAAGGGTATCCGGCCCTGAAACTGGGCCAAATCCATGTCGGCAACTCAATTCGCACCCCACGACTCCACCAACGGTATGGGAAAAGCTGTGGAAGAAGAGTATTTTGCGTTTCACTAATTACTTACGCGATTTTCGGAGACGCCGAGGTGTCAGAATGTTGTTCCACAGGAGTTCCTTTTACTTACCATTGCATTTACAGACATGAGACTGGCGTATTTGAGCACCTTCAAATTCCATAGCATTGGTCCAAAATCGAATCCTCCAAATTAGTCCATATAATAAATGATGTAAAGGTGTTTCTTGTAGAGTTAGGTGGTGTGTGCATCGCTGAAAACTTGGTAAAATGATTTATGATAACACACTCTGGCTCGGTCAAGGGTTCGAGAGGAAACTATCTCGCTCCTAATTTCCTTAGTACGCCTCCTCTGTGATGCCTGAGATTCTAAGGCAGTTCATGTTGAAACTGTTTTGAAATACTGTATGACCAGACTTCGAACTGAACACGTACATACATGCATACATACATTGCGTTTAATTACATTACATTACAATAAGTTTTTATTCTATCCCTGAAGGGGACAGCGGGCCACCTAAACGGTAACTCTGTCTCTCAGGCCAGGGAGATTTATTTCGGTGAAGGAGAAGTTTGGAGAAGGTGACGGGGTTGACGGCCGTGGCCTATGCTTCGCCTTTGTGCAGGAGAATTGGAAACGACGGAAGACCATTCTCAGGACAGCCGACGGTGGCGACCAGCTCCTCTGTTTTCCAAATACAGAGGCGTAGAGCCACGGTAGAGCCGTGGCTATCCATCCTCTGTTCAATTGGTCGGACAGAATGAAGAGCTGTCGGACCACGGGGCTGCTTGTAGGCCGACACTTACTCTGCGTCCGCCAACGATAAATGAACAAATTCTTCTTCACCTCCACTAGCCTGACCTAGAACGCCTTGTTTGCATCTTCCTTCCACCTGCACAGAACTAATTCCTATTCTATGCTGAAGCGGACTATGCGCGACGTGTGAGGTGAACAGGAAAAATTTGTTATTGGAATATACCCTCCATGATCTGGAACAAGGAGGAACTCTTAGTGAACGGATATAAAAATAAGAGCTCTCCATAAAATTGATCGCTAGTTCTATCTTTATCAGGCATCCTTTATTAATCAGTTAGTTTTACGGTTATATCTCCAGTTCCTCAACTAAGCCAATAATCTCTTCTTACGAAGTAGTTAGCCACTTTTTCCATCATACTCTGTAACCTGGCTTCTTCCAGTAATGCTATCTTATGTACCAACCTGTCATCTCATTTTACCTTCTACTTCTTGAGGACATCTAATTTCAGAGAATTGTCTTTTTCTAGCGCATATGTCCCAGAACTCCTAAAGGGAACATAGTGTATTGATCAACTTTAGCTATCCATTTTCTGCAGTGTGCTTCAAGAAACGTCAGTGTTACTATTGCCATTTAAGATTTTCGCTGACGCAAATGGGAAAATCATAATAATATTTTACGAACCACTAACTACTTTTACGGTTTTTGGAGACGCCGAAGTGCCGGAATTTAGTCCCGAAGGAGTTCTTTTACGTGCCAGTAAATCTACCGACACGAGGCTGACGTATTACAGCACCTTCAAATACCACCGGAATGAGCCAGGATCGAACCTGCCAGGTTAGGGTCAGAAGGCCAACGCCTTAACCGTCTGAACAACTCAGTCCTGCAATCGGAAAATCAAGCTTGGCTCTATTGCTGTGAGTTTTAATATCAGTATTGTTTGAAGTTGCTAAAATTACTTTTATTTGACGGAATATGCCCAATCAAATTCGGCAGGACGAATATAGTGGAGAATTTAAAATATAAGATACGAACCGCGCACAGTACAATTGTGTTGCATATACACATATGTAGACAAATTGCTTACTCGTCGACCAGTAAAGAGAATTCCTGAAAATATTAAATATCATGGCGAGGAATCTATAAAATCCTCCAGAGTTCAATTTTGGGCACAAAGTCCACTTTGAGCGTGAGTAGCGAACACACGTATTCACCACTGAAGTGAAATTAGTAATTTGTTTTGCACAATATGGATAATTGTATTTAAAGTTAATAAAGTTGACACTGTTAACAGTGAAATGTAATTACAAAATAATGGTGAAAACATTTGACAATGTCGATACATATGGCGGATTTTTAAAAGTGGAATTTTGTGAAATGACAAAAGAAAGAGTAGCTCATTGTGATTCCAAAAAGATGTGATTTACCAGTGATGAGCGGAAACAGAAACGTAAGCACAAGGATGACCCTCGCCTTCGTTCCAGTGCTGGCATTACCAGAAGGGATTCGCTAGTGGATGTAGATACCGATACGAGTTCCAGTGACGAGTCCATAGACATCTACACTACTGAAAAGTTGCTCATCTCCTCCACTGTCCTCTACCATTCATCGTGGCCCACAGCTTGAGCTTGCATTCGGGAGATGGTGGGTTTGAACCCCACTGTTGGCAGTCCTGAAATGGTTCTCGGTGGTTCCCTATTTTCACACCAGACAAAATGCTGGGGCTGTACCTTAAATACGGTCACAGCCGCTTCCTTCCCACTCCTAGCTCTTTCTTATCCCATCGTCGCCATATGACCTACCTGTGTTCGCACGACGTAAATCTGACTGTAATAAACATAAACATTCATCGTTGGAAGAGTTGTCAGTGCACGAGAGAGACGGGAAAGAAATAATTTGGAATTATTCACTTCCTTAATTTGAACTCTCCGTTTACACGAAGCATTGGCATTAAAAGAAACTTACTACCATGTTCCGAGACCGTGGGCTCAAATTCTCAATCTCCTGAATGCAAGCTCTCAGCTAAGGTACCCGAATCGCGTAGCTTACATGCTCGTCCCTTGCAATAAAGCTCTACTTTTATTTTTCATTTAAGATAGTGACCGCTTTCCCGGCCTCGAACTGATATGGATTCCTCGTTTGGGAAACCTGAAGAATGTACCTTACCAAGTAAGTGGTTTGATGGGTCACAGGTATTGTCGAAACTGAAACGTAGGTGGCCTTCAAGGCAGCACTTTGGAAAGCCAACAAGGGCGTAGCGAAGACAAAAATGTATCTGTTTAGGCTGGGATCATCGTACCGTAATTACTCGTGAATTATAGTAATGGAATGGGCTAGTCCCCATTTTCATTTTAACAGCTCATAAAAGGTAGTTGTAAGCCAATAAATTAAAACTACAATTCCCATCACGTATGTTATGAATCTAAATGATGTGCTGTGGGTAACAGCTTAATATCATCCTGACATTGAAGTTATTCACGCCAGAATTATGCAAGTCAAAGACGTCTTTCAGGAAGCAAGTAATATAATTACAGTTCATTAGCTTCTCACCCGCCTGGCCAGCGTTCGATACCTGGCTCTTCTAGAGATCATTTAGTTCTAGGCGCGAGAACTGGGACAGTGTAACCAAGCCTTGCCATCACACTTGAGAAGATAAGTATGTTTGAATCCCCGTTTTCCTTGTACTAGAAGTGGATTTATTTGTTTTCAGGAGGGGCGTGATAGCTGAGAAACATCATGACGTACTTTTTAACATTACGGTTGATGTTCAAATCTCGGCCAATCCTCATGGGAATTTTGAAATGAAAAGTCACTTTCCTGTGGCTCGGAAAAACTGGAAGTCGTATGGTTATGATCACGATGTAAACATAAAAATTACAAGTTTGTTTCTGTTTGGCCTCATTCTTTAACGTCTAACCTGAACATAAGATAGGGTCAACTGATATTAGTAGTTCCTTCTGTGGGTCAGTTAGGCCTATTGTGTGTTGGTCTCTGGATCCCGAGATTATGATTCAAACGTGACAGGTATAGCTTGACTTTTTAGCTTTGTAAGAAAGATGATTTGACACTCCACATTTCTATAACGTCAGTATGTACAAGATGATGGCGACAGATTAGATGGTATTCTGACGCTGATGACAAGTTAGGCAATAAAATCTCAGCTCAATAACGTTCCAGTCTCTCGCCATCTAACATGTTAAAATAGAGCCCTGAAATTAACCGCCGGCAACCTAAAGACGGCAAATTAAAATCCCTGTATACGGTAGCTCAGGCAATATTATTAATATTATTATTATTGTTATTATCGTTATCATCTAATTCTAGTCGTGTACAGAGGAACTCAGCCACAGCAGTCACGGCTTAACGTAAGGCAGAGCCCAGATATTTGTCTTCTGTGACAATTGTACTTTTAAGTCTTAAATACTGACTAGCATACAGATGTTCCTTTATAAATAAAGATGGACTTGAACAGATTATAAAGTAATAGTTGAACTTTACTATCAAAAGCAGGCAATTTTTTCTTACATTGTAGCAAACAACCAGCAATTTCCAAATACACCATTTATACGCCAACATAAAATAAAGACCATGGAAAGTCATCTTTATGGCTACTGACGGTAGGGTTCGAACCCACCATCTACGGAATGCTTATATCTGCACACCTCCTATAGCATAGCTATCTCATTCAGTGTATTGGAGCTATCTGCGCTATTATAGGGTTACCCAAATGTCAGTATGTTTATTTGTACCGAGCAAGTTGGCTACGCGGTTTGGATCACGTAGCTGTTACCCTATATTCGGGAGATAGTTTTGTTGGAGCTCCACTGACGGCAGTTCTGAAGATGATTTTCCGTGCAAATGCTGGGGGTACCCTTCTCTGTCCCATCGTGTTATGGTGATGGTTATGGTGATAACACGTGTCAGTAGCAGTGCGACAAATAACATACACATATTTAATTTATTTATTCGTTTGGTATTGGCTAAATAAGGGACCATGGTCCCTGCTTGTAGTAACCACGTGGTACAGGCCGTAATGATAAAAAAGAAAATCATCGAGCAAGTGCCTGTGTCGTTTGCGTCACGTCACCATCAGCTTTTATTCGGGAGATAGTGGGTTCGATCCACACTGCCTACAGCTCTGAAGATGGCTTTCCATGGTTTCCCATTTTCACTCAATCAAATGGTGGGGATGTACCTTAATTACGGCCACGGTCACTTTCTTTGTCCCATCGCCGTCATACGACCTATCTGTGTTTGTGCGCCGTAAACCAAATTGCATAAAAAAACAATTTTGAATAATAATAATAATAATAATAATAATAATAATAATAATAATAATAATAATAATAATAATAATAAAATTAGATTCAGACAGTTACACAATTTACAATGGTAAGCCAGCAATCTCCCTCTCTAAAAAGCCAGATCAGTTCGGTACTGCGTTTGCCGTGAGGAGAAATCTTACAAACTCAGTACTGAACTTGAGGTCTCTTTCTGAAAGAATTTCGTTACTCTCAATTAAGTCAGAAACAAAACTATACACTAATCAATGCACATGCATCTACAAACAACTACATACAAAAAGATTCACAGAAAGTAGACGACTTCTGGAAACAACTACAGGGAGACTTTAATGCCCAAATTGGCAAGGAAAATGAGTTCATAACTATCGAGGGACTCTATCCAGCTCACCAGAGAACAAATAGAAACGGAGAAAGATTTCCTGGCATTACCAAAAAAGAAAACGACTAGGAGATCCCCTAACTTTAATTTAGGCGAATTCCAGTTGGATCATTGTAGTGATTTATAAGAAAAATCTAAGGGAAATTATGAATGTTAAAGACAGGAAAGGAGTTATTGACTTTGTTAACCACTTCTCTAGTTAAAGTCAAATTTCAACCTAACAGACTCAAAATCAGTACAAACAGGAAACTGTGAATCGACCCGGAACATCTTAAAACTCGGGCCCCAACCAGAATCCATCCAGCTGGTTAGAACTCAACGAAGCATTTGTAGAAGCTTCCAAAAGTATAGGCATCCCTTCCAGTAAACGCAAACACAGACGGTGGGAAAAAACCTGCGACAAGGACATAGAACTTTGAATGAGAGCCTGGAGAGTTTGGAATTCCCATAAAACTGGAAAAACTTGGCAGGAATTCATCCAGAGGATCCAGAAACAAACGTCAAAAATCATCAGATGTGAGAAACGCAAATATAACCACAGAAGACTGGCAGAAATTGAACTGGAATTCAGAAAAATAACACTCGAAACGTTTACAAAACTTTCAGAGAATAAATGTAAAATTACCATGCACCTATAGATTGTTTCAAACGTCGAGATGGAACTCTAGAAACAAATAATCTGCAAAACTGCAAAGTGTTAACAAACCATTTCAGAAACTTCTAAACTATGAATCTCCTATAGAACAACTCAACTTTCGGAAAATCCACATCAAACAAATTACCAGTGAACTGAATAACAACAAACCTCCTGGTGAGGACGGTATAATTGCCGAAATGTGGAAAATTGGTGGCGAAAGTCTTGCCTCGAAACTTCATGCTATTCTCAGCGATATCTGTATCACGGAAAATATCTTTGAGGACTGGAAATCTCCACTAATTCACCCACTGCTCGAAGAAAGGTGATGAAACTGACATCAACAACTATAGTGGTGTCTTCTTGGTATCAGTTACCTACAACATTTTCTCCAAAGTTCTACTGAGAATACTTGAAAGAAAAACAGATCACCTCATTGGAGAATAGTGGGCATGTTTCAGAAAGGGCAGATAATGCACTGAACAAATACTCAGCATCAAAACTTAAAATGAGCAAAACTATACAAACAGTGATCACCTTCGTAGACTTTAGGAAAGAGAGACTCTTTTCAAAAGTACTCGAAGAATTTAACGTAGACAGAAAATTGAAAGAATTGAACAAACATTTACTCACACTATTTCCAAAGTTAAATTCTTAGGAGAAATATCTGAGCGTTTTGACGTCAACGCAGGGGTTCGACAAGGAGATGGACTGCCACATCTCTTATTCAATCTTATTCTAGAAAAAGAAATCAGAACCTGGTAAAAAGAAGTTAAAGGAATAACTATTAGTAGACAATTTAGAAACAGAATTCACGTACGGTGTCTGGCTTTTTCATACGACCTGCCAATTCTTTCTAATAATAGGAAAGAAGCAATCCACTCCCTCAAAATCCTACATAAAATTGCAGCCAAAACAGGACTCCAAATATTATATGATAAAGCCCTGTGCATGGAAAGAACTTCTCGATTTCTGGATGGGCAAGTTATGATGACTAAATTTCGACAAATTTCCCAAGTGAATAAATTCGAAAACCTTGGAGAAATCATTTAAGCTTCTGGATTAAGTCATGAAGCAAATAAGGAGAGAATTCCTAAATTACAGAAAGCATATGAATCACTTGGAACACATATAACAAAACATCATTAATTCTGAACACAAAACAGACATAATAATACAGTCATAAAACCTGAAGCATTATACGCATTGGAAACCTTAATCATTGGTGGTAGACCACTCAAAAGATATAGAAAAGCAAGAAAAAAAGATTTTTCGGAAAATATTCGGCCCAGTCTGCAGAGAGGGAATATTGACGAAAAGGAAATCTCATTAAATTTATTGGTATACTGAAATCTCTGACACTATCAGGAGAAGAAGTTTGAAATGTTATGGTTACATTCTTAGAATGAACAATGATAGACTGACCAAAATTGTTCTAAATCTTGCTCTCACACTGAAAGTCAAAAACTACTGTCTAAATGAAATAGAATCAGATCTTCAGGAAATCAACATCAACCAGGAAACTGTGAAGAACCGATCTGATTTCTGAACACTAATTAATACACTAGTGTCCAAAAGTTAAGCATAAGTTACGAGTAAGCAGGGCAACAGGAAATAGACCGGAAATCGCACGACATATGCACCTAACAACCTTACGTGTTCGCTCTGTATAGGAAAGGAGAGTTCCCTGCTTTGACTAGCGGCGTAACCGCAAGTTAAACACAGCCAGTGTCTGCACTCCATATTCCCTCAGTGGTCTTTGCCCTGTTATAGTGTGCGGAGTGTAGCCTCGAAGTGAACGTGACAACATAATGGCACAACGACGCCATCTAGACCCCGTTTTGCAGGGTAGAATACTCGACCGCCTGGAAGTAGGCCAGGCACAGACCGAAGTCGCCGTATCCTTGAATGTGCCACAAAGTGTCATTTCCAGGCTTTGGAGACGATTTCGAGAGGAGATCTTAGTCGTAGACCAGTACCAGGTCTACCAAGGGTAACCACCGCACAGCACGACCAATACCTGGCCTTAACCTCGCGACGAAATCGGAGTGCACCTGCAAGACAATATTGTCGGTGGAGCTTGCAGCCGTCTCAGTGGTTGCCGTTTCACGGCAAACTGTGTTACGGAGGCTCAGAACAGCAGGGCTGTTTGCCCGACGTCCAGCGGTGTGCGTCCCGCTCACCCCAGCACAGAGACGGGCCCGTTTACTGTAGGAGCCGTCAACATTGAAACTGGAGCATGAATGAATGGAGGCATGTGCTCTTCACAGACGAATCCCGCTTCAGTTTTCAGAACGATTCTCGTCGCACATTAATCTGGAGAGAACCGGGTAGTCGATACAACCACAGGAACATCGTGGAACGGGACCAGTATGGTGGTGGTGGCGTCATGGTGTGGGGCGACATCATGTTGAATGGCCGTACGGACCTGCACATCTTTATGGGTGGTTCAAGGAACACTGTTAACGCTCGGAGATACAGGGATGACGTACTGAGACCACCTGTTCGACTCTTCAGAGGTGCGGTTGGTCCAGACTTCCTCTTAGTGGACGATAATGCCTGACCGAACCGCGCTGCTCTGGTGGATGAATTTCTGGCTGGGGAAGACATTCATCGCATGGACTGGCCAGCGAGGTCTGCGGATCTGAATCCTATAGAACATGCCTAGGATGTATTAGGGAGGCGAATTGCATCCTGTCAGCCTACACCAAGGACCCTCAAAGACCTTCGCATTGCCCTTTCGTAGGAATGGGTTCGACTGCCACAAGAGCTCTTGGACCATCTGATAGAGAGCATGCCACGTCGTGCGAAGCATGTGTGGCCGATAGGGATAACCATACACCCTATTAACAGCATATTTATTTTGTTGTGGAGGACATTGCCAAGTTTTGTTAGTTGTTGTCAAAGGTGTACCTTAGTTATCAGAACCTTTCTGACACTGTTTCTTTGGACAAGTTGTGTGACATGTGTGAGTCAGCTTCCGTTTGTTCAGCAATCCGTCTGGCATTTCTATCAGGCGGTATGGCCTCGTTTAGTAATTATGGTTAACTTTTGGATACTAGTGTAGTCATTGTTTCGCGGAGCCAAAAGCTAGAAGTACTAAAATCTGGATGGAAGAACGTAAGAAGGATTTCAGTGAAGATGAAGAGAAGAAAGCAAAATCATCAGCTAAATATGTTCAAGCGTACTCATCAGTTGGGCATAACGATATAATAATAATAATAATAATAATAATAATAATAATAATAATAATAATAATAATAATAATAATAATAATAATAATAATAATAATAATAATGTAGGGCTGTAGTTGCATGTATATCTATTATCTACAACGAACATGCAAGTGGAGCCTTAAGTTAGTCACTGTCATCAATGTTATTTGGAACTCGTATCTCCGAACAGGGCAACTTCCCTGTCCTATTGTGAATTTATTTTGTTGCTATTGCTCTCCATCAGAATAGAGTAAAAAATTAAGTGAAATGTTCTTTGACTTATCAAATCAATGACGATTTCGCTACGGATATTCACAATCTCATGTTTTTTTAATTTGAATAATTATTTAAATGTACGTGATCTGGTTATTCATTTGTTAATTCACCTTTTATGTATTCTCTGAATATTGCTTCGTCTGTTGAGGAAATGAGAAGTATTCAGTGTAGCTGTATCTTGTGTTTTGAGAATAAAATGAACAAATCATTACCGTTAGCCATAATACCATCTAAATGTAAAGGAGCGAGACTAGATTATTTCATGAATTACCGTATAACGGAACCAGGGAGAATAATAATGAAATACCTCACAAACCTAATTAAAAACATATATTACGATTTTTAATTAAGAATTAATACACCGAATTATTTCATTTCAATAGCTACCAGCAGCGTACCTTTTCAGCGTTTCAATTCAACTACGACTCTCTACCCGAGGTTACGACTATGAACACTGAACTGATATATTCCTGCTCGTATTATAAATTCCTGTGCTTGCTATCTTGCACGAAGGAATATGCTATCGATTTTCCTTCCGTATCAGTGTTTTCAGCCTTAATTTAGTGGGTGGATAAGCATCGTTCGAATCACTACAAGTGAGGGGGCATGGCGTAGTATAATACCGTCGTCCTTAATTAGAAACGGGTCAATTAGCTCCAAAATAAACTGTTAATGGCGGGCGGTGAAGACTTCTCATGAGGTACGATATCCAATAAATCACCTAGACTGCCCTTGTCATGAATAATGAGTTAGACAAGTTTGTGATTCATTTCAAATCTCAGATGCGTCTTGATTCAGGAAGTTTCTGTAAGAATAGATTACGTAGTTCCTTCACTCAGAGTCTGCTATCAAACAAAATGTGGAACTCTATCCACCTCCCCATTATATACTCCATTATTCTAATAGCGACAACGATTTAAATCTCTAATTACATTGCTTCTTAAAGGTTCATGGTGTAGTTCGTGAACCGAAGGCAGCGACTGAGTGGCCTAGTAAGTGGTCTTTAGAGTTGGGACACCGGTTTCTATGGAATGGAAGTGGGCATCTCGTTCAAATTCTGAGTCATCGCCCTTCTTGTGCCCAGGTGGTTAGGGCTGTATAATCAACCGGTGGTCCCTAACCCTTTTGAGGATAGATCCTCATTTGGGCTATGAGTAAGTAAGTGTAGCATCTTGCTTCAGAATTTTCACCGAGCGGAACGTTTCAAGCAAGGCTCGGACCTGTAAGAGGTAACGGAGTCCCACTCCCATTTGTCAGGCGAGTGACTCTTTGGCGAACGAAATGGAATTCGACGGGGAGCTATCAGTATAATGGGGGTTATGGAAGAAAGAAAGAAAGAAAGAAAGAAAGAAAGAAAGAAAGAAAGTAAAACTGCCTGAGTCAGCAAAGAGGATGACTGTGGATGTGTTATGAGTAAATGATATTCGGGTAAGGGGAGGTAACTAGGAAGTGATAGGAGATTATGAATTGTACTTAACGGGTGTTAAGAAGGGAAGGGCACAGTGTGGTGTAGAGGAATACTATTGCACGCAAGATGGTTTCTGTTATGTGAGTTAAGGAAATCTGTTAGGAACGTGCGAGTTTTCTGGGTAGTTTTCGATGATACACTCTCTGACCTGTATTGAACTAAGTATCTCTAGGTCTAGGATAGAGGTAGTGACATCTGTCTGCGGACGAGTACGAGTAGAATGTCTCCAGGACGAAGAAATTGGACAGAATTACATGATATTATTAGTGAAAAGCTCCAAACAGTGGACAGTAGGCAAGTTCAGCATATAGAATGAGAATATGTGGCATACAGGGATGTTGTAGAAGAAACAGCAAGGGAATGCCTAGGGACAACTGTGTGTAGAAATGGGTAAAAGCAAACATCTTGCTGGAATGATGAAGTGAGAGCAGCTTTTAAACTTAGAAAGGAGCCGTATCAGAAATATCTCCCAACAAGGACTGGTGCAGACGGGGAATTGTAGGTAGGTGAAAGAAACAGAGCGAAACAAATAGTTGTTGAATCCAAAAGGATGATGATGATTGATGTTTAAAGCGGCCTTACATCTAAGACATCGGCCCAATCCAACAATAATTCGTGGGAAGGCTTTGGTAATAACCTGGAAAGGCTAGGCTAAGCAACAGGGAAAACTTTCTGGACAGTAATAAAGAATCTTAGGAGGGAAGGGAGAAAAGGAAGGAATAGTGTTTTGGGTAACAGTAAACTTATAATATATCCCAGGGAATTACTGGACAGGTGGAAGAAATACTCTAAAAATCTTCTCAACATGAAAGGAAATCTGCCTGGGGACGTCGCGAACAACCGGGCTCGTGGGGAGGAGGATGATAACGTTCGTGAAATTACGCTTGAGGAAGTGGAAAGAACGGTAAATAAACGCCATTGTCATATAGCAGCAGGGATTTATGAATCCCGCTTCAGTTTGCAGAACGATTCTCGCCGCACATTAATCTGGAGAGAACCGGGTAGCCTATATAACCACAGGAACATCGTGGAACGGGACCAGTAAGGTGGTGGTGGCGTCATGGTGTGGGGCGGCATCTTGTTGAATGGCCGTACGGACCTGTACATCTGACATTCCTATCAGGCGGTATGGCCTCGTTTAGTGATTATGCTTAACTTTTGGTCACTAGTGTAGTTATACTTGCTACATCATCTCACTTACAACAATTCCCGGTGAAAACCATTTGATATTACTGTTCGTTAAAATGATCTTATCTCAACTGCAAGAGTTAGCGAGCCTTCTATGTCAGATGGTTGATTGCATGGGTTTTTCTTTCATAACTATGCCCTTATATCACTGTAGTGCACTTTCTTCATTATTTCTCCCTTTACCTTGATTTATATTATCGGAGACCTAAAGTGATATTCATTTTCACGAATATACAAATTACTGCTCCGTTTTTACACACAGAGCTTCGCGCATGTCGTTTGCCATTTGAACCATATACCCGTACTTGCTCTTTACATGAAACCAATAACTTGGATGTCTGATTTCTTTTACATGTCGTTATATTATTTTCGTGACAAATAACAGTTTCAGTGGTACGAAGACTAACTGGTGCTACAGTTAAGAAAATAAACATACCATTTTCCTTTTGTATTTAAGATGCACTTCACTTAACAGCTGATCACGAGTGTATGACAGAATCATACCTCAATTCTCTTGTTGAAGGAATATAAAGTATTTTTATACAGTATATGTCTTTATTTCCATAAAATACAAACTCATGTTTTAAAGAAGAAAACTTCATCTAGATCCTTACCAAGTGACAGTGTCCTGAGAATGGATGCGACATTCCAGCGCATTAGAGCTATGCTGATACGCTGAATAAAAAAAAACAGTTGATCGCATACCGCTTGATATCCGAGCGATCCGTTGGCCAACCTCTTTAATAAAATAGAGGCCATCATTACCCCAGGTACCACTCGATTCCATGGCTCCTGGCACGAAAAAGTATTTTTCCAACAAATCGCTGTATTTTTTCTTTTAGCATTTTTCCTATTCGCGGCTGCACCTCCAGCACCCAATGACGAAAACGGAAGATAGGGCTGAGTGAATGTGTGTGCACGGATAAAATGTCGCAGGAGAGATCTACCCCTTTTCCATGGCATAAGTGTCCTTCCGTCTTGCCTTTCACAGTCTGAACGGCAGCAGCCAGTGGGCTCTCGCATAGAAAGAACTTCTGCTGAAACCAGAGCCCATAATTCTATGTATTATTAATGTTTCGACGTACGTCTGCATTAAGCCTATAATAATAATAATAATAATAATAATAATAATAATAATAATAATAATAATAATAATACCTAAGTTAACGTGTGCAGACAATTTACCTAATTTGATGCTATCTGGCTCCGTTCCGTTTTGCCGATTAGTAGTAGAGTATCGGTATCAGGATCCCAAGACAGCGGGTTGAAACCCGGCAGGGATAGTCTGATTTTTGAAGGGCGGAAGAAAGTTCATTCCACACAACATGTCATACGATGCCGGCATGTAAAGGATCTCTGGAACAAATTTGGTGTTTACCAGAAAAAACAGTTAAACTCAACCAGTGTCGCCCAAGAGAGATTAAGTTCATTCTGCCATCTAGCTTATCATATTTTAACAACAATTTTATTTGTGAGATGTGCACCCCCGTAGTGCAAGTATTAGCCCCATTAGCAACCATACTAGGAGGTCTGAGTTCGATTCATGGTACTATCAGAAATTTAAGGTTGGCAGGAGGGCTGTTATGTTGTTAAAAATATACCTACAGGCCACTTCAATTTGGGGTGTACCGGCATCTTGATTGAGTGGTCAGCATAGTGGTCTTCTGTTCAAGGGGCTCCAGGTTCAGTCACCGACCGGGTCAGATATTTTAATCTTAAATGGTGAATTCCCTCGCTCGGGGACATGGGGGTTCAGGCTGTTAAGAAAATGGATGCAACTCATATACCACACACAAACACTATCATACACACAGTTTAGATACATGGCAAATGCCACTCACCCTTGTCGGAGGGTCCACCTTACTAGGGCTGTTCCAGGCTAGCAATTGCCACTGCAATTTTGTTGGTGTGTGTGTAGAACGATTATAAAACCTGTAGTTATGTATGGGTCGGAAACGTGGACAAATACAGAACAAATCAGAAATACTTTGGATGGATGGGAACGAAAAGTGCTGAGAAAAATATATGGGGCAGTATTCAAAAAGGGTGGCTGGAGAATTAAGATCAACAAATAGCTATATGAACTCTAGAAAAATCCGTCAATAACTGCAGGTATAAAGGTTATAATACGGTGGTTGGGACATGTGCAGCGAATGGAGGAACAGCGAGGGCCAAGGAAGGTGCTAGTCACCAAGCCCGAGGGAAGTCGTTCAGTGGAACGACCAAGATTACGATGGCTGGACGTATAGAGGCGGATTTGAGAATAGGAATACGGAATTGGAGAAGGCTGGCCGCTTCGAGAAACGACTGGAGGAGACAAGCGATCGACAAGGCCCAGGTCCTTCAAGAACTGTAGCGCCGGGTATTTAAGTAAGTCGTTTTGTTTGTACAGATTCAAACTGGTACTGCATATGGTCATAATTGACGTACTGTAACTCCAGAAAGCGAAATAATTGTTTTGTCCACGAATATAGTCTTCGGTTCTGAAGAGAATAACTCATCGTCTTTGCTCCTCGAAATACCTCTGTGACTGTTGAGGGGAGAAACACTGACCCGCAGCACATCTATTACTTGGAACGAAAATTCGTTGATATAGTTCATGCAAAATTGAACTTTAGATGACAGAACATTTCTGGTCAGAGTTCTAAGCTAACTATTGATCAGGTATCACAAAGCGCTTTTTCTAGGAAGGCGACTAAAATTTTACTTTAGGATGCTGTGAAAATTATCAGTCTCTAAACAGAACGTTTTTTTGGAAATAGTAATTACATGTCACAAAGACGTCGTATGACATGTTGAGTCATAAAACTGATAAAAGCAGACTAACTTGCTCCATGAGCTGTGGGTGAAGAACGAGTCAACGTGCTGATCGTTAACGTTCACTCTACATCAATAAAAAGCGAACTTCTTCGGTGTGGTAAGCCATTCACAACGATCAAGTGTGTAACTAATTTTGAAGAACACACGTTGAATTCCGATGATTCTGAAATGAACTACACCCTGACTGGCTAGAATGCAACTCAATGTGCAAACGGAGTGAGGGACGCTGAGTATTGAAGGAATGGCTTAAGAACAATAGGTTACCAATTTTGACGTCTTTCTTGTTACTGGTTTAATGTCGCGCTAACCTATCGAAGGTTTTAGGCGACGGAATGAGAGAAAAGGGCTAGGATTGGGAAGGTAGCAGCCGTAGCCTTAATTAAAGCACAACCACAGCATTTGTTTGTGCGAAAATGGTAAACCACGAAGCCACCCACAGGGCTGCCGACGGTGCAATTTAAATCCACCGTCTCCCGAATGCAGGCTCACAGTTGCACGACCGTAACCGCATGGCCAACTCGTCTGGTTTGACCAAATTCTGCAGTGAATAAGACAAGATTAACTTCAGAATTTTAGTAGTTCCAAACTGGATAAAGCTTGGTTAGCAAGAGGAATGCACATACGTCAGAAGGCTGCCACGTAGGGGATAAGATCTTACGGAAGAGAAACTCGGACCATTCCTTATTGATAAACATATTTGTTTCAGAAATAGCACATGAAATAAACAGCGTTTATTGTATAATTTGTATTGAAAACTCACATTTTAAAACACGCCCACCGTGCGAGTGTGCGAGTGTGCGCTTGCATTCGGTAGATAGTGGGTTCGAACCCCACTATCGGCAGCTCTGAATATGTTTTTCCGTGGTTTTCTATTTTCACAGAAGCAAATGCTGGGGCTGTACCTTAATTAAGGCCATGGCCGCTTCCTTTTCCCACTCCTACACCTTTCCCATTCCATCATCGACATAAGATCTATCTGTGACGGAGCGACGTAAAGCAAATTGAAAAAGAAAATAAACCACCCCGCCCATCCTGAGGCTTCTACTGTATCTTGCAAGATGTGAGCAATCACTAGACCCAAACTGATATGGTATTGTTTACTGTAACTAGTGTCACGTTATTATATTACATTTTCTTTCCTCCATATTCATCGCTTAATTCCAATCTTCTTCCGATCTCAGCGGTATTCGATTTGTGAAACTCAAGAAGTCCTTCATTTCCAGCCTTTATTTGTGGTGTGAGAAAACATCCGCATTTTTTCCTTTGTTTGAAGTAATGACACGATGGTTCTGTACCTTGAACTGAATCGCCACCACCACCACCAATCGCCTTATTATTGAGCTTTTGTCTCGTTCACTCGTGTGTGCGTATCCGCTCAGTGGTCATGCAGTGAGCGTGTGCCTCTAGTGTTAATTAAAACTTACGGCCCCAGTTCCCACCATCTAATGAAATGCGATGGTTTCCAAGCAGAGGAGTTACGTCTCCACCGACCAGAACTTCATTTCAGGAGAGCACCTATCGCTAGTTCCAGGTCAGTTGTTCCATTCCTGATACAGAGTGCTGTAGAATAAGTACCCTTTATTTTCTGAACTATGTCGTCCTTTGTGCGTCATTAGTTAACGTTCCTATTACCTAGTGGCTCGCAAATCACAGCTAATCTAATACCACTGAAATCAAACTCTTACCGTTCATTTATCTTCTGACTCAAGCACTTAAAATGACGGTATAGTTCTTGGTATGATGTTAAACAGGGTGAAAAGTCTGGTTGAAAATTTCATCAAGATGAAAAGTTCTCTCAGTTTAAATTACTATGTTTATGGGACGACCACGGTGAGTACCCAAGTGTTAATATAAGGAATGATATTCATTGGGATAATCACATTAACAAGGTTGTAAATGAAGGTTACAGATCACTTCATTTGGTTACGAAAGTATTTAGAAATTATAGTAGGTATGTAAACGAGATGGCGTACAAGTCAATAGTACGACTCGATTTAAAACATGGTTTCAGTGTTCGGGACCCTTACAAGGATTACTTGATTCGATCCAATGGAAAACTGTAACATTTGTTCTAGGTGATTTCCGTCAAAAGAGTAATGCTACGAAAATGTTTCTTATTTTGGCCCATGGAGTTGTTTAAAATAGCAAGGATGGAAGGATGTGATGTAAGAGGAGAAAATGAGGCAAAATATTTGCGGCGAATATCGGTAAACATTTTTATGCAAACATTTTTGTAAGTCTCAGTAGCATATAAATGGTCAGTGAATTCAATCCAATTTTCCTTCTGTTACCTGTCATTCCTGAGCTTCATTTACTTCCAAGTAGAGTACTACCTGCACTTAATTTCTTCTCTTCCAGTGATTTAAAATTTTCAATTATGCTTTATTATACATATGATCATCATACGATTGTAACAAATGAATTTTGTTAAATCAACAATCAGCGCCTTCAAAAACCTTTGCTAATGATTTTATGTTGCACCAACTCAGACAGGTGTTATGGTGACGATGGGATTGGGCAGGGCTAGGACTGAGAAATACGAGACTCTAGCATTAAGGTGCAGCAAGAGTAGTAGTCCTCTCTGGTTTAGTTACTGTGTTTATGGGGTGAAAGTACCTTATCGAGACCACTGTCAGTACATAAAGTGTTAATATGAGGAAATGTATTCAATGGGATAATCACATCAATGAGGTTGTTTTCGTCTTATTCGCCCGTAGCTTTAATTGAATCGATTATTTTTAAAAGATCACATGTCCACTTTTCTCAGTTTTACAAGAGAACCAATAACTGTTTATTTTGCAAACGGTACTTTGTACTGTATCCGATATGTTTTATTCGATAACAGAGATGTAAAGTAACATTTACATGCATAAACTATGGCAACATCACTAAAACTTGCTTGTGAAGTAATAATATGTATGATGGACTTGTACCCTTTGAATAATAATAAGAAAGCGAATCCTATTGGAATAAATGTATAGGTTCCTGCATGTGCTTTAGCTAAGGTAATATGCCTTATGATTTGAAACTGCTTTCTTTAATAAGAACTTATATTGATTATTCATTAAACACTACCTCTGAAGTTGTAATTCTTCTGGCGGCCAATGGAGAATGTTTAAACAAAATTGAAGATATTCAGGAAAGACATACTGTATAACTTCGCTGACATCTTGAACTTTCTTCATATTTATTGGCTTTTCCTGAATATGCTTTAATTTCAGATAGTATAAAGTCATTAAGATACATTACCCTGCAAGTGGAACCCATTTTCTTCCTGAGAATACGCTGTATTTTTTAATTCTAGTACCCGTTTGATTTAAGTCTTGACCTTTTTGTTTTCTCCGGTTTGTAGTTTTCGGTGATTCTAATTCCTTTCTTACGTTTAGGTCTGTTGATATTACTGGTAGGGTTTTCGTCAGAAGACACTCGTTCATTTCCACTACTCGTCATTTTGTAACTGCTGTAAACAAACAACGGAATCATGGGATTTTATGTTGTGTAACACGTAAAGAATGATTGGAGAATAAGTGTTATTGATGTGTCGCATGTCCGGGACACGTACCCTTTCAGTAGTAACCGGAAACTTGTTTTCGCTGCCACGCTCGGAAGAATGCGTATACTTGTGTCTTTTCTTCATCAGACGGTCCACCACAATATGACGAACATGATGGCGGTCGTAACACGGTTTTGTCAAAAATGTGGACATGTGACCTTTCAATAATAATTCAATTAAGGTACAGACCGAGCATTTCTCTGCCGTGAAAATGGGAAACCACGGGAAAACATCGCCGTGTTAGCCGACAGTGGGGTTCGAACCCACCATCTTAAGAATTCAACATACGAGGGCTGTAGATCAAGTGGCGGCTACGTAGTCCAGACACTCGCAGGGATCGGGCATGCGCAAATAGAAAATGGGAGTGGTAAGGAGGCACTGTTGTCGATGTTTAGTGTGCATTTTACAGGCATCCAGTTGGGAGTGTTGTTGCTGTGTGGCGTTGAAGTGAAGAGTGTCTATTTGACCGCTCTAAAGCATGTTTTCAAACGATGATCAGCGTTCGTGGATTGAAATCGAGGTTGCCCGTGGCAAACATTCATCAGAATGTTACCGAGGATTACATGAAGCCTATGGCAAGAATGCATTACCGTTTTGGGCGGTTGCACGACGGATCAAGGCGTGCGAGACGAAATGAAATCTTGTAACACCCTCCGTACTCACCAGACCTGAGTCCTTGTGACTTCGAATTGTTTTCGAAATTGAAGGAACCGCTTTGAGGCCGCCGATTTCCTGACGAGGTGTGTCTACTCCGCGCAGTAGGGCGCTCCGTCGCTTTCATTAACAGAGAACGCATTGTCAACGGTCCCCAACATTTATCACTTTGCTGTTGAGTACAATGAAGGAATGTAATGCTATTGTACTTGTTAGTTCCTTAAATATTGCGTTCCTTCAACATTGCCACTACTTTGGTTACAGCCCTCGTAATAAAGGTTACAGATCTCTTCATGTGTTTATGATGATAGATAGAAGTTGTAGCAAGGATTTAACACTAGAACAGCGGAAGAGGTCAAAATGACACCCACCTTCAATATTTATTTAATAATGCGCGCACACTTATATAGTGTAGTTGTTCGTGACTCGCTGACTATCTTTTGAAACATATAAAACTGCATTTAAATTGAAAAATATGAAATATCTGCATTTAAAAAGTAAAATATGAAAATTAATATTCATTAAATAAAATACACAATCGTCGAACCTTGTACTCACACTTACTTCTTACCTGCTTACTTACACATACGTTATTTGATGGGCACCAGCTACCACTCAGTGCAGCAATAATAGAATGAGAATCTTGACTATCTCTAGGGTGTGGGGTAATAAGCTTACTTTTGACAACATACCATACAAGTTCTGGGAAAAGGAGATTGGCGTTCGGTTTCCCCATTAAATTTGAGGTTAAGAAATTTTACTGTATAAATGAAACGATTGATTAATTTGATAGAACAAAATATATTCTTGAAATTGTATATAAAAAATAGTAAGTCTTGTTGCGATAAAACAGATGAGAATATGAAATTATGACATTGCCAACTGAAAGAAACTAGGCATGAATTTGAATTCTTCTTGACCGGATATATAACAATTATACACGAAATATATCCCACGAAATATATCCCACACTGGTTCACTTGACTCCACCTTCAACACTTTGAGTGTAATTGCGGCGTATTCCTTAGATCTGGTGTTTACTGTAGATGTGTCACGCCTAATTTGGTGATGTATCCATGTGACTGCTTCTTCTCCATATCACATGACTTCTTTGTAAGTCTGTATGGTATGAGTTAATTGCTAGTGTATCCTTCTATGACTCCATCACTGTTCACCATCCACTTCTTCTCTCTTCACCTTCCGTTTAACTAATGACTCCCGTTGACTGACTGAGGCCACTCCATCTCGTTCACTTCATGGCCAACTGTGCCTCTCCCTCCAGTAGAATAATGACTGACGCTACAATATGCAGCCACCTTTTATAGACGTTAGGTTGACGCACCTACGTAATCTCCAGAAATAACTATTATCTACTCCCACCTCGCGACAAGTGTTACCTACAATGGTGAAATAGCCCGGAGCGGCCAGGGATACTCCAAGAAACTGAGCTCATCGCTAAATGCTCACGATGACGTAGCCATGACGTAGCAATGACTCTGCATTTACTCCAGCAGTATTGCACAATGTAGCAATGTCATATCCACATCTGATATACAACAACTCTTTACTGTACATGTCTTTAGTGTTAATCTACACACACGTATATATACATACATTTAACTACAATCACGCAAGCGACAAGCATTGCAGAATCGAATTGAATAATAATTATATTACAATAATAGTAATCTCACAGATAAAATAATAATACAGAAATAATAATACAGACATAATAATAATAATAATAATAATAATAATAATAATAATAATAATAATAATAATAATAATAATAATAATAATAATAAATGTATTCAATTAGTTTTTAAGTCCATGTTACATCCAATGATTCTACGCATTTGTATACATACTTCTTGCACACCATTTACGGTACCTGGACCGCCTCCATCTGGTCCATCATTGTTTGCAAGTCCTCCGTCCACAACTCGTTATCCAAGTTGCCTCGTCTGAAGTCGATTAGCACACTCTCACATGATTTTTTTTAGTACAATGGTCTGTAGGTAGGCCTGTAGCTGTTTGCTCACTTCCAATTTGTCCATGTCCTTCTTGAACAAGTTAGTAACTAGCCCGTCCCATGTTATTACCACAGGGACCATCGTCACCTTGGGCCCATTGTACATAAGTGAGAGTTCGTTGGCTAGCATCTCGTACTTTCTTCCTTTAGTGGTTTCAGTCTGTTTTAGGATATTTTTGTTTGTGATTTCAACTTCAATTAATAGGACAATAATAATAATAATAATAATAATAATAATAATAATAATAATAATAATAATAATAATAATAATAATAATAATAATACAGATATCACCTTGTAACGGGATTTGAACCGTTACAATAGTTTCTCTTGAAATATCTTGACTTTTCGTAGTTTATTTCTCCCGTTTATAGTGATGTATCGCTCCCAGCAAAATATTCTTTACATTTTTTTTAGATTTTTATATTGCATACCCTGCACAGCGGAAGGGGTTATTTTGACACCTGCAGAATTCCTTATTACAACGCAGGAGTTCACATTGTCAGATAACAGTATATACTAGGCCTGGATTATTAGTACTATTTAGCTCTTACTGCCAGATGAGTGTTCCAGTTAGCGGGAATATTTTATTCATCTCATCATTTAGAAAATATTCTTCGTACAGAAATTTGCTACGATTGTCTTTCCAGTGAAGACAATGCTAGAAAATTCCATTGTTGAATTTCAAAGTAAATTATCCGATTTAGATGGCGAGTTTTTGTTAGAGACAACCGAGACTAGTGAGAATGATCGTAATGGGGCAGAGTATGAACTATCAGCAGGAGAAGTCGAAAGTGTTAATATACCCCCGAACTCGCTTCAAATGTCTCGATCTCAGTTAGGTGTTTCGTCAGTGAAGATAGTCTGTCGAGACCGAACCGATTTGGGGGTCTTGTATTCAAACTCAATAAACATCTTGCGACAGACTGGGAACACACAGTGCACCTTGACAGTGCACCAAGAGAAGAAGAACAGAACATCCTTCTTCTTAGCACACGGTGAGCTCAAGTAACAATGCACACTGAACAAACGAAACAGCCAGAAACTGTAACTACAACGGCACGAATCACGGGGTAGATGTAGTCGATCAAATGTCTCATCAAGGGTGCATGCAGGGGATAGCCAAAGCTTGTGTTTTACTATATCCTAGATCTAACAGCTATCAATGTTTGGGTCATTTACAAGCAAAAGTGGAAGAAGTTCATCCTCCATCTGGCAAGTGACCTAACAAGACGGAACGAGCAAGGGCAACAACAAAAACAAGAAGAGGAATTTGTAGAACCACCTCCTTCTAAAAAGCGGAAGAGCTGCCAAGCTGGTCTTTGTAAAGGCAACAAATCTAGAGATGCCTGCAGCAAGTGTCTCAAAGCGGTGTGCTGAAAATGTGCACGAAAAAGTAGTTGTGTGTCAAAAACGTGTGGAGGTAGTTTTTCATTTTCTTAAAGTATTTTTGAAAATGCATAATTGTTGCAATGTGGGCGACTATCATGAGGTGTTCAATTGGTTAATTTTGTGAAAACACATCAGAGTAACAGAAACACGATGCAGTTGTTTGTGATTATGCTTGTGACTATCGGAAGCAAATAGGGTTTGTACATTAAAGGTTTTTTGTGTAAAATAAATTTGTGGGAACATAGTAGAATAAAATACATCTATTATGGGGTTCTAATTTGAACATTTCCAAGCATTTCGTATGATGGGTCAAAATGACCACTTACCGCTGTTCTAGGAATGTAAGATACTCAGCTCTTCTAGTGTTAAATCATCTTCCAGGTTCGTACCCACCTTATCCCGAACGCAAACTCACAAATAAGTCACTCGAACCACGCAACCAACTCGCTTGGCACAAAACTATTATCCATGAAGTTGGGGAAAGGGCTCTGAAGTGACGAAACGAATTTCTCGCATCCTCTTATGCACCTTGAATATCGGAAAACTTAAAAAGAAATATCTGCTACCATATTTTCTAACTTTATCAATATTGCAACAGGGGTGTCTGCGTTTTTCAGGAATAATTTATAGCCCAACATTGCACGCATGGCTTATCAGAGACAACAGGTAGTGCATGTGCGTAGGATCAGTGAACTGTGTGCATTGGCAAGTAACTCAGCTGGAAGAAATTTAACAACACAGCTCGGTGAAGTATGGATTATTGGAGCGGTACTGGTTCCTATTCCTTACATAGCTGAGTGGGTCATTAAGGAGAAACAACTCCAGCGAACGATCTGGGAGCGTGGTACGAGCTTCTTATTTGTTCGCTTGAATTCTAGAGGTGGTAGGTTCAAGCGCCACAATCGGCAACCCTGATTATAGTTTTCCGTAATTCACCCTTTTCAAATAAGGCAAGTTGTGGACTATACTTTGATTGAGGTTGCGACCGCTTCCTATTCCATCGTCACCGAAAACCTATATGAATATGAATGCGATGTTGAATCACCAGAAAGCCGGCCTGAGTAGCTCGGACGGTAGAGCGCTGGCCTGCTGAGCCCAACTTGGTAGGTTCGATCGTAGCTCAGTCCGATGGTATTGAAGGTGCTCAAATACGTCAGCCTCATGTCGGCATGTTTAATGGCATATTAAAGAATTCCTGAAGGGACAAAATTCCGGCACCTACGCATCTCCGAAAACTGTAAAAGGAACTTATTTGGACGTAAAATCAATAACGTTATGAATCACTCGAAAAAATCAAAAAAACTCGCTATCCTATTCTACCGAAAAAAGCAATATTATAACTAGAGGGCGGATTTTGCCATATTTGCATTTTTTGTTTGTTTCTTTCTTTTTTACAAGTTGTTTCACGTCGCACCGACACAGATAGGTCGTACGGCGATGATGGGACAGGAAAGTGTTAGGAGTGGTAACGAAGCGGCCGTGGCCTTAAGGTACAGCCCCAGCATTTGCCTGGCGTGAAATTGGAAACCACGGAACACCATCTTCAGGGCTGCCAACAGTGGGGTTCGAACCCCATATCTCCCAATACTGGATACTGGCCGCACTTAAGTGATGCAGCTATCGAGCTCGGCTTTGTTTGTTTGAAGATACGCTATGCCCATAAGAAATAAGGACGATTCATACAGTTTGAAAACGATTGGTTAAATTTATAGTGCATCCAATTGCATATACACAAAAAACACGCAATTTTTGACATACATGCATATAAATGCAAATGCATAATCGTCCGGCAGAATCGCTAATGGTTAGCGTGCTGACCTTTGGTCATAGCGGTACCGGGTTCGATTTCCGGCAGGGTCGGGAATTTTAGCCATAATTGAGTAATTTCGCTATATGTGTATTCATCATCATTTCATCCTCATCACGACACGCAGGTAGCCTATGGGAGTCAAATCAAAAGACCTGCATCTGGCGAGCCGCACTTGTCCTCGGACACTCCCGGCACTAAAAGCCATACGCTATTTCATTTCAATGCATAATTGCATCTTTTGTATAAAACAAGACGTAATATTGTATATTGATATTAAAATCAGTAGAATGATGCAAAAAGAGATGAACATGTGAAAATTCCGCCCGCCTTAGCCTTTACAATGCATTGTTGTTGACAGCCGACGGTATTAACAATGGCTTGACAATGTGTAAGTTCTTTTTTTTTTCTGGTGGTGTTTGAATCATATAAAAATAATATTTTGCGAGTCCTGGCGTAGTAGATATGAGAGATCCTTCCTCGATACTTGACAGGAACCGACCCATCCGCTCCAAAATGTATTATTTTTATATAGAAGAATTTAAACAGGAAGAGCCAGAAACTAAATAATGCCATCAGTTTCTTTGTTCCTATGGTCTTGTCACTTGCAGGGTCTAACTAGTCCGGACCTATTGTCTTGGCCAGACCAATATTTGATAGTTCTAACTTATTATTGCCGTTCATCTTTCGTGTTATTCATTATCCGTGGATAATGCGCCGTCGTTGGCAAGCCTTTCTAGTGCATAGCGAGCTTGCCGGAGCCGCTGTTATGTTTCATTTCTTTGTTATATGAAGATCAGAGACCATTAGAAGTTATCCAAAAGGAAAAGCAGCTAAGAGTATCCTGATTCAGCAGTTGATTTTGGAGAACTAACCTTACACGTAGAGGGGGGAATTTTTTTTCTGATTATGCAATAGTGCATATATTGCGGTTTTTTAGTGCATAGATGCATACATATTTTACCATTTTAGTGCCTATCAATCCGCCCTCTACTTCCAACAATGACCGTTCATCAGGGATGCTACGTTTTTAATTTTCTATGTGTCTTAAGTTTCGGGTACATCCCATCCTCGTAGTGCGTACTCAAATTTTCTTGTCATTCCTAAATATAAGTTTTAAAGTGGGACTTAAAGCAGATATTATTTTCATTATTGCTATATTTGTTTAATACGCAATACTGACTGTAACTGAAGCCACGGCACAGTTCACAGAAATAGGTTCTGACTGAAACTGCAGCCCACTCTCGCCACTCCATTCCTGAAACCCCAACAAGAAGCTCTATCAGGATTCAACAGATTAGCTCAGTTAATTATCATTTTATACAGCATACCCCTCTACCAAACGGAGGGTTAGAGGTTCCGTGTACCGGGTTGAGTGGCTCAGACGGTTGAGGCGCTGGCCTTCTGACCCTAACCTGGCAGGTTCGTTCCTGGCTCAGTCGGTGGTATTTGAAGGTGCTCAAGTACGTCAGCCTCGTGTCGGTAGATTTACTGGCACGTAAAAGAACTACTACGGGACTAAATTCCGGTACCTAGGCGTCTCCGAAAACCGTAACATAGTTCGTGGGACGTAAAGCAAAAAACATTATTAGAGGCTCCGTAATAACATAGAATTAGGCAAAAAGCAAGTAACATACACTAGATGATACATAATTTTTTAGAGGGCATTATTCACACAAAGCAAATTATTGAGTAAACGAGAATATTTCACAAGTGGTTGCTAGCGAATAATAGACAGGCCCTACACTGCCGAAAAAAGAAAAGGTAATTGGAATATAGAGAATGCAATAATAAAGTTACAGAATCTTGAAGATTGTACCGCAGAGAAATACAAATGTAAACTTTTGTAAACGTTTACAAAGTACCGGCATTTTTTTTATGCCAGTACCTAACGCGAATGAAATGGTTACATTTGTCTATTTTTAGTGAAGTTTGCCCTTAAACTCTGCCTTAGTACCGTGTATGGCACTGTCCAGGTCTCTGACATGCTGTGGCATGCTTGCGATCATTACATTGTCATCTTAAAGTAGTTCTCATTCCATATGAGCAATTCTAATGAGGTCTAGCAGTGTCTCTTGAGGTTGTGGATGATCAAGAAGAGTCGTTTTAAACCTGTACTGTGCATGCTTATTGCTGTTCGTGTCCGGTGAATTAGCTGGCCATTCCGTATGGTCGATACCCGCTTCTCTCATGAAGTTCCTCACTTAACGGCGACGAAACTATATTAGTCCTTAGAATTTCGTCGGTATACCACTGGGCAATCAATATCCCTCGAATTGGTATCAAAGTTGTACGACGGCCATGCATAATCTCAGCCAAAATTCATTATATCTCCACCTACAAATGCATGCACCTCTTGAACTTTCCACCGCGCCCTTTAGTCTCCACACCCTTTGTCGTCGAGTATCTAACCTAACTGATATCGGTCTTTCATCTGCAAACATGACATTTCGCCATTCGGATGACCCACTTTCTCCTCTCAACACGATGACGATTACCTAGTGCAGGGCCTCTCAAACGCTTGTGCACAGTGCATCGGTCCCACTCGGCTAGGCTCGGCTCGGACCAACGCTTCGTCTCTGGGCTACTCGGCTGAGCTCGGCTCAACTCGGTGCGGATTTAGACCGCTACGGAGCAAGTGATGAATAGGGAGACAGGGAGAGCGAGCGAGACAGACGTGGGGAAAGAGAGAGACAGCGCTATTGCTCCAAAGCGAGGAGTAGGGGGTCTGCACTCTGGTCAACCAAGCGAAGTCGTCTGTTGTACCGTGCACAGTGCATGCACCAGGTACATGCACCCTGAGAGGCCCTGGTCTAGTGGAACACGTCTAATCGGTGGAAATTCCCTTAATTGTGCGCTTTGCAGCCAATTACGTGCAGTTTTTGCTGATACACGGACCCGGTTGCCCTCATGTCATCTCGTAATTGATGAGCAGTCGAAGTAGGTCTCTTCTGCTCTGTTACGCCGATTTACTGGCGTTGTCACCCTTGGTCTGTCGGTCACATTATTGGTCTCGCAGTTCCATTTCCATGTTTTTGGCAGTGTACTTTGGTAACCTATACGATGCGTGATACTCCTGCTTGTGTATGTCCACCCTGGCACAATTCTGTCTCGGTCAAAGTGGGGAATATGCATTGAACGTGAAACTTTAGCACTAGCTGAAGTTCGCACTGCACTGTGTACACTTCTACGAGTCTTCACCTTAAATGGTATAGTTCACACCACGCTCAACACAGACCGTACTACGGTATTGCAAACAAGCAATTAAATTACTTATTTCTATATAGTGCTCTATACCAGTTACAACAGGACTATAAACGCCCTAAAAATAACACACCTCATCCCCAAATATTCCAAACTTCTTTTCAGGTCTATATTTCTTCTACAGCAAGAGCCATTAACTCAGTCTGTTCTCGTATAGATAGGAGTTACTCGCCTGCACGGGCCTGTCCGTCAAGTAGCGTGCGTGAAGCAAGGGAAGGGGGAAATGAATCAGGTGGAAACAATGTGTTCTGACACAGTCAATCACTGAATAGGTATCAAGATTTTAATAGATTTACAATTAAAGCAAATTTTGGGACAGGAATCATAACTATACTTTCATTAAAATAATTTAGAACGTATTTTTTTGTTTTAAAGGAATTGTGAGCATAATCCTTTTTTAATACGATCCCAAAGTATGTTGTGTTCAATACATGTCCAACAATAATTGAAATTATTAATGGTATATGTTGTACCTGAAACTATACAAAACACACTTCTTTATTCTCCTTGATAACTACAAATACATATATTTTCCTTCAACGGTTGACAATTGGGCTTCAGTGAGAATTGGTGGTAGAATGAGTTCTTCGTTCAGGGTACTTACAGGAGTTAGACAAGGCTGTAATCTTTCACCTTTGCTCTTCGTAGTTTACATGGATCATCTGCTGAGAGGTATAAAATGGCAGGGAGGCATTCAGTTAGGTGGAAATGTTGTAAGCAGTTTGGCCTATGCTGACGACTTGGTCTTAATGGCAGATTGTGCCGAAAGCCTGCAGTCTAATATCTTGGATCTTGAAAATAGGTGCAATGGGTATGGTATGAAAATTAGCCTCTCGAAGACTAAATTGATGTCAGTAGGTAAGAAATCCAACAGAATTGAATGTCAGATTGGTGATACAAAGCTAGAACAGGTCGATAATTTCAAGTATTTAGGTTGTGTGTTCTCCCAGGGTGGTAATATTGTGAGATTGAATCAAGGTGTCGTAAAGCTAATGCAGTGAGCTCGCAGTTGCGATCAACAGTATTCTGTAAGAAGGAAGTCAGCTCCCAGACGAAACTGTCTTTACATCGGTCTGTTTTCAGACCAACTTTGCTTTACGGGAGCGAAAGCTGGATGGACTCAGGATATCTTATTCATTAGAAGTAACAGACATGAAAGTAGCAAGCATGATTGCTGGTACAAACAGGTGGGAACAATGGCAGGAGGGTACTCGGAATGAGGAGATAAAGGCTAATTTAGGAATGAACTCGATGGATGAAGCTGTACGCATAAACCGGCTTCGGTGGTGGGGTCATGTGAGGCGAATGGAGGACAGGTTACCTAGGAGAATAATGGATTCTGTTATGGAGGGTAAGAGAAGTAGAGATAGACCAAGACGACGATGGTTAGGCTCAGTTTCTAACGATTTAATGATTAGAGGTACAGAACTAAATGAGGCCACAACATTAGTTGCTAATCGAGGATTGTGGCGACATTTAGTAAATTCACAGAGGCTTGCAGACTGAACGCTGAAAGGCATAACAGTCTATAATGGTAATGTATGTGTGTATGTTCCTTCAGCGGTAGCAAAACTAATTTTTCATGTTAGAATACGGAAAGTCCGCCTCTGTGGTGTAGTGGTTAGTGTGATTAGCTGCCACCCCCGGAGGCCCCGGTTCGATTCCCGGCTCTGCCACTAAATTTGAAAAGTTATACGAGGGCTGGAACAGGGTCCATTCAGCCTAGGGAGGTCAACTGAGTAGAGGGGGTTTCGATTCTCACTTCAGCCATCCTCGAAGTGGTTTTCCGTGGTTTCCTACTTCTCCTCCAGGCAAATGCGGGGATGGTATCTAACTTGAAAGGCCACGGCCTTCCTTCCCTCTTCGTTCTTATCCTCTCCGATATTCCCATACCTCCACAAGACCCCCTGTTCAGCATACCAGTTTGGGCCACCTGGGTGAGGTACTGGCGCTCCTCTCCAGTTGTACCCCTCGATCCAAATTCTCACACTCCACGACACTGCCCTTGAGGTGGTAGAGGTGAGATCCCTCGCTGAGTCAGAGGGTGAAACCAACCCTGGAAGGTAAACGGATTAAGAAAGAAAAGAAAAGAAAAGAAAATGAAAGAATAAAAGAGTACTGCAGACAATAGATAAAAATGGATTAAGTGTCATTAGTCATAACTCATTACTAAAATTGTTCTCAACTCTTTGGTTTACTTCGTGCGTCAAGTGGCTGCAGATGCCAGACATCCGCTATATAACCATAAGATAATTAACTTCGTCTGAAGTCTAGAAAGAGCTTCCTTCAGAGAACTGCATCACTTGAAACATGATATGGCGCACAGCCCTTTGGAAATAAAATGCGAGACAAGATGTAGGCTTTCACTGCAACGAAAAGCCTGTGCAATGTGCATAGCAACCAGCTTCCATTTCCCGCTTTGAAGACACTGAATCGCCCAAGATCTAAAGTTTCAAATTACATAAGCAGTATGGTGAAGTGGATAAAATGGTAATGCTGGGAAATTTAGACTCCAGAAAATTTGCTTCATTGCCCTATGAAGTGTTTCATTTGCACTCAGGAAGACCTGCATTTAGCGTCTACATCTGTAAACAGAGCAGCAGAATTCTCAAAGGAAAATCTGATCATTATGGAAGACCTACTACTTCCTGCTCTGTCAACTAGCTTCAGTGAATAAGGTGTGCCCGCCCTCACGCACACACAGCAGTCGAAGTGGTGCACAAAAGTACGACCCACTACGACTACGACTTGGCTATGAACATGGACATTCTCATCGTTTTCGATTTGGACAGTTTTTATTAGTAGGCTGCGTAGCGGATCTTGTTATTTGTTATGCTTGTTATATTCTGTTATGAAAGTTTACATTTGTTAATTGGTCCGATGGCAGTACAAATGAAATGCGCTCAGTGTAGCTATATCTTATGTTTTGTGAATAAATAAATAAATAGATAAATAAATATAGTTTAAATGTTATAATGTATATTATCAAACACTTTAGAAATACATCATCACATTGTTGTCGTTTGAGTCATCAGTCCATAGACTTGTTTGATGCAGTTTTCCATGCTACCCTATCCTGTGCTAACCTTTTCATTTCTACGTAACTATTGCATCCTACATCTGCTTTAATCTGCTTGTCATATTCACACCTTTGTTTTCCCTACCGTTCTCACCGACTACACTTCTCTCAAAAACCAACTGAACAAGTCCTGGGTGTTTCAAGATGTGTCCTATCATTCTGTCTCTTCCTCTGGTCAAATTTAGCCAAATCGATCTCCTCTCACCAATTCGATTCAGTATGTCTTCATTCCTGATTCGATCTATCCATCTCACCTTCAACATTCTTCTGTAACACCACATTTCAAGAGCTTCTATGCTCTTTCTTTCTGGGCTAGTTATCGTCCACGTCTCACTTCCATACAATGCCACGTTCCAGATGTATATCTTCAGAAACAACCTCCTAATTCCTGTATCAATGTTTGAAGTGAGCAAATTTCTTTTCTTAAGAAAGCTCTTCCTTGCTTGTGTAAGTCTGCATTTTATGTCCTCCTTACTTCTGCCATCGTTAGTTATTTTACTACCCAAATAACAATAATCATCTACTTCTTTTAAGACATCATTTCCTAATCTAATATTTCATGCATCACCTGACTTCGTTCGACTGCACATCATTACTTTTGTTTTGGACTTATTTATTTTCATCTTGTACTCCTTACCCAAGACTTTGTCCATACCATTCAGCAACTTCTCGAAATCTTCTGCAGTCACAGATAAAATAACAATATTATCGGAAAATCTCAAGGTATTGATTTCCTCCCCTTGGATCGTGATTTCCTTTACTGCCTGTTCTATGTAATCATTGAAAAGGAGGAGGGACAAACTGCAGACTTGCCTCACTCCTTTCTAGATTGCTGCTTCTTTTTAAAAACCCTCGATTCTTATCATTGCAGAATGATTCTTATACAGATTGTAGATAATTATTCGTTCTCGGTATCTGATCCCAATCACCTTCAGAATCTTCAATAGCTTGGTCCAATCAACATAATCGAATGCCTTTTCTAGGTCTACGAACGCCATATACGTGGGCTTGTCCTTAATTCGATACTCTAAGATCAAACGGAAAGTCAGAATTGCTTCACGTGTTCCTATATTTCCTCTGAAGCCAAATTGATCTTCTCCCAACTCAACTTCAACTTGTCTTTCCATTCTTCTGTAAATAATACGTGTTAACATTTTGCAAGCATGAGATACTAAACGAATGGTGCGGTAGTTTTCACACTTGTCAGGCAGAAAGATGACAGGAACATATCCAACAATTGTATCAAGAATGATATGTTTTCTGGGACAAGAAGAGGCTGTTAAAGTTGAAATGGGAGACCCAATTTTGAGGTCCGAATTTGACAGAGCTGTGAAAGACTTGAATAGGAACAAGGTACCTGGAGTTGATGACATTCCCTCTGAATTACTGCCTTAGGAGAAACCAGCATGGCAAAGTTATTCCATCTATTGTGTAAGATGAATGACACAGGAGAAGTGCCATCCGATTTACGGCAGAATGTTGTTATACCTATTCGCAAGAAAGCCGGTGCTGACAAGTGTGAAACTACCGCCACTGTTTCTTAGTTGATCTTTTCTGCCTTCTTAACATTTCTTCAGCAGACCTACTGACTTCACTTTTCCTCTATTGTGTTTCCATCAATCTATTCATTTAGTCCTTGTGCTACATTTTCCTTGAAAAAATCCATCACACTCTTTTCTTTCAACTTGTATAGATCCCATCTCCTTACATTCCTTCCTATCTTCAATCTTCAGATGGCATTTCATGACCAACAAATTGTAGTCAGAGTCCATATCTGTTCCTGGGAAATTTTGCAATCCAACATCTGGTTTCTGAATCTCTGCCTAATCATAATGAAGTCTATTTGATACCTTCCAGTGTCTCCAGGTCTCGTCCACGTATACAGCCGTCGTTTGTGGTGTTTGGACCAAGTATTAGCAAGGACTAAATTATGATCAGTGCAGAATTCTAACAGCTGGCTTCCTCCTTCGTTTCTTTGTCACAATCCGAATTCTTCTACTCTATTACATTCCCTTCCTTGGCCTACCACTGCATTCCAGTCTCCCATCACAATTAGATTCTCGACACCTTGTACATATTGTATTAAATATTCTGTCTCTTCATATATTGTTTCAATTTCTTCATCATCCGCCTGACTAGTAGGCATATATACCTGCACTATTGTGGTGGGCATTGGATTGGTGTCTGTCGTGATGACCGTAATTCTTTCACTATGCTGGTAGTAGTAGCTTATCCGCTGCCATATCTTCTTATTCATAATTAAACCAACTCCTGTATTTCCCCTGTTCGATTTTGTGTTGATAATTCTGTAGTCACCTGACCAAAAATCCTGTTCTTCCTGTTAACGTACTTCACTTATACCAACTATATCTAACTTTAGTCTCTCCATCTCCCTTTTCAGATTCTCTAACTTACCACAACGATTCAAACTTCTAACATTCGACGCTTCGACTCGCAGAATGCCACCTTCCATATTCCTGATGATCGCTTCCTCTCGTGTGGTCCCCAGTCGGAGATCCGAATGGGGGACTAGTTTACCTCCGGAATATTTTACCCGGGAGGAAGCCATCCTCAGTAAATCATTCATACAAGTAGGGTTGCATGTACTCAGGAGTAAGTTACGGCTGTAGTTTCCCATTGCTTTCAGCCGTGTAGCAGTATCAACACAGCTAAGCCGTATTGAGTATTATCACAAGGCCATATCAGTCAATCATCTAAACTGCCGTCCTTGCAACTTCCGAAAGGCTGCTACCCCCCTTTCGATGAACCATTCCTTAGTCTGGTCTCTCAGCAGATACCTGTCCATATGGTTGCACCTGCGACTCGGCTATCTGCTTCATTGGGACGCGCAAACCTCCCCACCGCGGCAAGGTCACATGGTTCGCAGGGGAGGACAACATCACGACATACGAGGTTTATAGTTATTATACATGGTTAAACTAATGTTATATAAGTGGCATGTTCAAATGGCGTGTAGTTTTTATTAATTAATGTCTTTGTTTATTCACACAGCACGAGATACAGCTACATTGAGCGCGTTTTATTTGTACTGTCAACAGATTAATACACAAAATTCCGACTCGTTGGCTGAATGGTCGGCCTACTGGCCTTCGGTTCAGAGGGTCCCGGGTTCGATTCCCGGCCAGGTTGGAGATTTCAATCTCCATTGGTTAATTCCAATGGCCCGGGTGAAACTGTTCGCTCTCCTACTCTTTTCATTAGAGGAGACAAAAGTTAGTAGCTGGGGACGCATGGATATAAATATAAACTATATGTGGCTTGCCCGCAAATTGCCACGCAAATAGAATCAATTATCATTTCATGGTTTCCTATTTCTCTATGTGATGTTTGGGCGCCAGCGGTAGTACAGCAAAATTTATATTTACTAGCATAGAGACATACTTAAATCACAGGGGTAGGATTTTAAATAATTAACTATTAAGTATCGCTTGAGAAAGAAAATTAACGCAATATAAAATAAAATGAATTTATTATACAAAAATGAGATGAATCGAAAAAGTTTGTTAAAGCTTGGAGGGATGTTAGAATTTACGTTACTGAAATTAACTGTTGCTTGCTTTATCTAGTTGAGGCTCACCAATTACAGCTTCCGTTGAGGTCGTCTGAATTCCGTGGTTACTAGTTCCCCTCTTCTCGTTGTAGAATTGGCTCCATGGATATCCTTCCTTCCTTCTGTGATATGGTTTGGGCTATCTGGACTAGCACTCCCTAAATGCCTAGTCTTCAAAATTAGACATTGGCCCTATACTTGTGAAAATTGATCAGCGTTGATCGTAAGAGGAGAAATTTCAGAGTTATGAATTTTTCCATGTTATCAGAAATCTCAATCCAACTTAGCCATTCTACTGATATAATACAGACTTGTACCAAATTCCGTGAACTTGAACTAAATGTAGTTCTTCGTCCAGAATAATTACTGAATATATCACAAGCCGTAAGCTTGTTTCGTCTCACCCTGATCCGACAGCATCACAGCAGCTAAGCACTGTGTTGAAGCGACAACACACTGTACGAAAAATAGCTATGTCTCGAAGCGACCACTCACTGTTTCAAAAATAATAAAGTAGTTGTGGTTCTGGTAGTGTCGTGAGTCGAGGGTTGCTCCGCTCTAGATAATATATCCCCGGGCTCTCCCCACTCTTGGTAACAGCTCAATACCAAATCTCAATACAAAGAAGCATCTGATTCGTAGATCGCATTATCATCTCCCTCTCTTCTTTCTTCACAAGTAACCAGTAGGCGTGGCGATGATGTAGTATCCTAGCTTGCTAGCCTTGCACGCGGGTCGCTGTGTAATACCTTTTGCTCATGAGTTAAACCCGTGAGTCATCCAACTTCCCCGCTTCAAGAATAACTTTTCCGTGTACACAAATATGGGATGAACTGACACCAACTATTTCTCAACATTGACCATATTTACAGTACATAATGAATTCCATACCCTGCGTAATGTAATAATTTACATAATAAATGATGTTCTAATACATAGAATATGATTCCAAAAGCCTTATTTACTAATGATTGAAGTTGAATTAATATGTCTTTATGAATAATTGCCAATGGCGGATAATCTTGATATCGACACCAGGGAAATGCTGGGGCTGTACCTTAATTGAGACCACAGGCACTTCCTTCCTAGTCCTAGACCTTTCCTGTCACATCGTCGCCATAAGACCTACCTGTGTTGGTGCGATGTGAAGCTAATTGTAAAATAAAATAAAATAAATAACAACCATCCAAATTGAAAACCATGAGAATGACGCCCTTTTAATAAAATACAGGTGTAAGGTGACTTGAAAGATGTTAACGTAATTATTAACAAAGATACACACGGGTCATTGGTTATTTCATTGATTCTATGACTTTTTAACTAACTAAATTAAAACAGTGCGTAACAAAACTCGGTACAATGCTAACAATAGCAACAAACCTCGCACGTATATTGTTGTCTCATGTGTTTTTTATTGTTCACTGCAGAATGTACACACAGGACTCTGTGCGATCATTAGACACAGTGCCTTAACTTTCATGGTATCTCGTAGGTTTGCTGCTCTTATGGGAACTTTGTTATTTCTGTATCATCTGCTGTCTGCAAATAATGTTTTCTTCGTATGACTGAGAAAATGTGCATGATACAAGGTCGTCAGTATGTAGCATGGCTTTTATGTAACCTCGCGTATCTTGATTGAAGAAGACACTTCCGATTACTTACTCATGTCCCTCTTTCTTTCTTGCTTGTTCCGGAACAAGCTTTTTTTTGTGGCACATTACACAGTACTCTTTGAAATGCAGAATCTGAGATCACAGACATTCCTGGCTTGCTTCTTGTAACATCTTCAGTGTCTTCATTAATAGTGAATAAAATGTATCTGACTAATACCGTTTTAGAAGGCCCAATATTATCACCGTTGTGACGGAACACTCACTGGAGAGGCTGATGAGCTCTTAACACAAAATAATGGCTCCACTAACATAGTTCTTAAAATATTCCTGAACTGAAAATGACCACAATAGTGACTGTTGCCATTTTAACATATCGCTATTGATATAAGTAAATATAAAAAATAATAAAGGATGATATTACGTTTTATTAAAATGATGTACACCACATTCCAGATCTCAGCCATGGTGCCAGAGAAGAGATAATAATAATTATATTTAATTTCAACAAGCTTTGTGGCCGGGTATTTATGACCCGTGATATTTACTGAACCACAGCTCTCACTTCCACAAATGTCGCTTAATTCATATTTCCTATCACAATTTCCAACATTCGGACACGTAGAGCGTTTTATGAGGGATGTTCGTTAACTGAAAATGTATTGTGATCGAGAATACAATAGCCCAAAACTACTAATATAGGGATGTAGGAACCATATACAGTACATGACGTGATTGCTAATAATAATAATAATAATAATAATAATAATAATAATAATAATAATAATACGCCGCACTTTTAAACACTGCGCCAATAAATCCTCCTCTACAGGAGAAACTCTGATCTTTAAAAACTGGATCAACTCATAAGTTTCTCAGAAGATGTCACTACCGTAAATCAGGCTTTTACCAATTCACGAATTTCACCGTCAGCACAGACATCCACTTCGAGCAGAGGGAATACGACTTTTGAGAATAAAATCCCTCGATCTGGCAAAAAATTGAAGGCGGAAACTCTCCGCTCAAGCATAGAGTCGAACATGGCTTCTGTTGGTGGGGAAGTAACATTTTTGCTGTCTGTTTATCGTCACTCTAATGCAGTTTGGCTTTGAGTGACGATAAGAATGGCGGCCATGACCTTAATTAAGGTAGAGCCTCAGTATTTACTTGGCGTGAGACTGGAAACCACAGAAAACCATCCTCAGGGTTGCCGACAGCGGCATTTGAACCACCATCTCCCGGAAACAAAGTCGAAGATACAAGACACGTGACGCGTTGCCAATCCGCTCGGTGAGTAGAAGCATCATTAAAGGTTTTCTCTGTAGGTAACTTCACTAGGTGTGATTAGCTCCATTCCCAAATACCTTTGTCTCTAGTAAACAATCTGATCTGTTGGGCTGAGTGAGACCCATGTAGACCTTTCCTCAAAATCCCCGCTCTCCTGATATTATATATTTAACTTTCTCGACTTAATGGCGGAGAATCGAACTCGTGTCCTAGAGGATGAACCAAGTACCCGCCATGATGATGCTTCAGGTCAGTAATGAGAGTTATGTTTCCCTGCCTCTTCCTCTTTCCTTTTTGTCTAATGCTTTCATTGTTCGATAAGTCACATTTTTTTTCCTTGACCTTTTCCATTCTTACCTTACGTGTCTAAGTGCGATGTAAGGATGGTAAATGACCAAGATTGGTCGTGGTCTTAATTAAGACATTTAGCTGATGTAAAAATGGAAAACCACGAAAAGACATTTTCAGCGTTATGGCAACTTAAAACACGCGAGTTTGAGAACACACGAAATTCCAAAAACGATCCAGTAAGGGGTGGATTGTTTAGCTGGGCCAGTGCTGGGCCCGCACTCATTTGAATCTATAAATGTTCACCCCATCCAAATGTTTCACAGTACGAGTTTACGATGAAACGCATTGATCCCCATCTGTATGATTTAAAATGTGGATTTTGGATGATACATACTGATTTCCTAAAATAAATTTTCAAAACAATTATCAGAAGTTACACATTAACACTGAATACTGCGAATTAGTTCACTGTTAGCGCCAACCTGAACTGCATGCACACCTGTAATACTGACACCTCTGTCTTCAAGAGGTGAGACTGTCATGTAGCCTCGCACAGAGCGTACGCGACCGAGCGAGCTGGCCGTGCGGTTAGGGGTGCGCAGCTGTGAGTTTGCATTCGGGAGATAGTGGGTTCGAGCACTATTGCTGGCAGCCCTGAAGATAATTTTCCGTGGTTTCCCATTTTCACACCAAGCAAATGTTGCGGCTGTACCGTAATTAAGGCCACGCCGCTTCCTTCCAACCCCTAGGGTTTTCCTATCCCATCGTCGCCATCAGACCTATCTGAGTCGGTGCGACGTAAAGCAACTTTTAAAAGAAATCCACTGTTTGTCACTATCCAGGACGTGAGGAGACCAATACAATACTGATTACATATTGCAATATGATACTCATGTAGGCCTACTAGATTTGTTTGTATGTGCACGTCAAGGATAGTGACAAAACTCATTTCTCTAACACGTCAGGAGTGTATAGCATAAAGCCTCTCCAAGGGAATGGTTTTAATAATAATAATAATAATAATAATAATAATAATAATAATAATAATAATAATAATAATAATAATCAATGCAATGAACCACAGATATTGGCGCATTACTTAGTATAAACTGTCAGTTGAACACCTGGACCCTCCCGTGGTCAGTGCCCTTAAACAGGTCCTGATAGGAGTCGTGTGTTCTGAAACGATTTTCTATTTTACTTCCTGTGTTGTGGAACTCGTGCATTTTGATATGGTCTGCAGTTGTGGGTCTCGAACTACCCATCGTCTGAAAGCTAGCTCTTACGTACATGGCCCGAACCACTCGGTATTTGTGTAAAGTGAGAATGATAATTTGTTTACATATGTCTTTACATAACCATCACCATCACCACATTCTCAGGTACCAATAAAAAATATCCCAAAAGTTTCGAATGAGATACTTGTTTGGCCTTATCCTGGGTTTGAATCTCCGGGACTTAATGCGGGATAATCAGTAGGATCAGCTGGTGATGCCAGGAAGAGCAAGACTGAAACTAAGGTTGAATGAAGGTGACTTTGAAGAGAAAAAGAGAAATCTAAAATAAAAATCTTTTGGTTGGGAGTAATTTGAAAATTTGCATCACGAAACTAGCGATACAATCCCCTTGTGGGTGCGGGCGGTAGAATAACACTCACGGTATCCCCTGCTTGTCGAAAGAGGCCCCAGATGATCCTAACATGGGAGCGTGGGTTAGCGACCACGGGGCCCCTAGCTTAGTCCTGGCATTGCTTCCACTTACTTGTGCTAGGCTCCTCACTTTCATCTATCCTATCCGACCTCCCTGGATCAACACTTGTTCTTTTTCCACCCCGACGGTATTAGGTTGCGAGGCCTATGGAGTCTTTCATTTTCACGTCCTTCGTGGCCCTTCTCTTCCTTTGGCCGATACCTTCATTTTTCTAAGCGACGGACCTCTTCATTTTTCCTCCAATCTAATTAGTGTTTAGTAGAGGATGGTTGTGCAGTTGTAATTACTCTTAAAACAATAATCGCCAACATCAGTTAGCGATACAAAATATGTACCGCGATGTTACCTAGCAACTGTGGAGGCTGTGATGTGAAGTATTGCTGGATGGCCATATCAGAGACACATGTAGAAGGCTCTTTTATCAGATAGGCATCATCTCATCATACTCTATGTATGTATGTATGTATGTATGTATGTATGTATGTACAGTCCGTCAGCGATGCCGCTGGTGGGATCCTCAACAGCTCTGCCATCAGCTGTCATAGATGGCCTAGGCATCACTGAAGAGGCGTACTAGGGAAATGAGGAGTGAGGTAGTTTCCGTTGCTTTCCTCACATCATACTCTATATAACTCATTCATACGTGATAGTTTCATAGGCCTGAGTAATTCTCCCTTTCGATACGTCAAATCCTTCACTTGTTGACCCCATATTTCATACAGATAACAGTGGAAAACAATTCGTAAGATGCAAATAAATTCATAGTTACCGTATCAATTTGAGTTTCATTTATTGCAAGACATATTTATGACCATTTGATTATTTCAAAGGGAAATTTGATATCATTTTTCTGGAGACGCTAAGGTGCTGGAATATTATCCCACACAAATTATTTTACGTGTCGGTAAATCTACCGAGACGAGGCTGGCATATTTGAGCACCTTCAAATACCACCGAACTAAACCGGAATCGAACCTGCCAATTTAGGTTCAGAAGGTGTGCGTTTCTACCGTCTGAGTAACTCATCCTTCCAAGGAACAGCTTGACGTTCGGGTAAATGTCCAGTAAAACTAGCTTGTAGTGACAGGAAGGGCATCTGGCCATAAGTCCGTGGACATGATAGAAAGGTGGTATTCAAGAGAAAATACTTATCCCGGTACGAATTAATCATCTTAAATGCTCGTATAGTGAAGACGAGCACGTTGTATTATTATCAAATGCAAGGCATTATTGGAGTATAACAAGAAAATTATAATATAAATGAAATAGCAGCAAAAACCCAACTAACAATGCAACTAAAACACTGCAAGGAATTATATCAAAATAAGAAATTCCATAAAATTATTTTTCACGATAACGAGGGAATAAAAAAATAAGTAACTTAAAACAAGAAAAGAAACCTGAAAATTTTAAATAACGCGTTATCTATACTTTAAAAAAATTATTTTACCTCCACATCGGAGCACTTTAATCAATCCATATACATTTAAGTCTTAAGAGTATTAACTACAAATTTGGCTCATGTTTCTTCTTCTGCTCCCAGAACTCCTTCATTCTTTCTGACCTGGCTGCCCTTTCTTCGTCAGTTACGATCTACAGTTTGCGTGTAAAAGTTTTAGTTTGTCTCAAGTCTCTGTTTCTTATTCTTTGTTATCTATATACATAAAATTAGTTTTTTTTCTTTACATTGCTTAGAATTGATAAAGAATAGTAATTTCTCTACCGGACGTGTCTACAGAAACAAGGAAATGCACATTTTAATTTTCCGTCATTTCTGCCTGCCTGTCTCTGTATGTATGTATGTTTGTTATGTATGTATGTACACGCATCACGAGAAAGTGGCTGAAGGTAATTTTATTAAAATCGATATGTAAAGTCGGCGAATGAGCCTCTAAAATCTAGGCTATAAATCATTTTATGCACGCTGAGTGAAATGGTAGTTTAGCGGAAGGCCTAAAATTTAATGATCGAATATTTATCTTATTAGTGGTCCTATCGATAAATACTACATGACTAAAGTTATATAGAATTAAATTTCCGATCATTTGTCTTATTTATTGTTACCGTACCGGTTATGTTAAGAGATATTCATGAATTTCTATTTTTGTTGCTAAGTCTATATCAACGCTGAGCCACGAGAAAATGGGTGAACAGAATTAAATGAAAATCGGTATATAGAGTCGGGGAATAAGAAACTACAGCCTGGGCTGTAAATAATTTATTCACCCTGGATGAAATGGTAGTTTATGGGAAGGCGTCTAAAATTTCATTCTTAAATAGGCCTACCTGTTATTGGTCCCATCGAAAAGTACTACATAACAAAAGTTATAGAGATTATAATTTCCGATCATTTATGTTTTATCCATTTTCACATTGCAAATACAACATGATCACATACAAATTCACAGATACCGGTAACTTAGATATTTCCAATAACTACACAATAAGACTTCAAGTGATAATGCGGTATAATTACTTACTATTGGCTTAACACTGTAAACACATCAGCACGTAAAAATTCAAATTTAAATATTTCCAGCAATTTAACACTACGATTAGGTGGCACAATGACTTACTAGTAGCTTAACATCGTAAAAATCAACACTATCACATACATAACCTTTGTATGAGCATCTTACTGCAATGTGCATCATTACATCATGAGTTATTTCAAACAAGCAAACGAATCCATGAGAGATAAAGTTCGTTAAGTGCTTTGGACCCATGGCCACGAGAAATAGGAGTGTCGTGTAATCAGCGAGACATCGACTGGATTTATACCACCACCCACTGCCTCGCACATCAAAAAACACCCTTGTTGGTTTGAAGGTCCTAAGAGAAGCCGGTTCCAGTCTTCAAGATTTAAATCCTTCGACGAGGTCGGAATCGAATCCTGAACCTCTTGGTAACAGGCTCACACACTACGCTTACACTCAGGGGATGGCCTTCGGTAACTTCATGAACTAAATACAGTGCATCGTTAATGCCATCTATATATTAGGTACCATCGTAGCATTCACTTGGTCAGGGGATATTAAGGAAAGCCATTTCTGACGCGGACCAGTGTGTGATCTTAGAGCAGTTCATAACATCATTACGTTGGTCACAATGGATTGTTGATTAGTGCTCTCCCTATGGAAGCAAGACCTTGTGTTTACTTCTCGTAAGTGGCGACTGAAAGACGAACCACTAGGATCTTTCAGGTTAGTAGCGTGGGTTGGCGATCACGGCGTCTGTAGCTTAGTCTCGTGTTGGTTCGTCTTGCGCTAGACTCTTAACTTTTATCATTATTTCTCTCCGACTTCCCTGAGTCAAAACTTACTATATACTTACCCCAACCGTATTACGTTCTGAGACCGAGAGGGTCTTTTATTTGGATCACTTACTGGCCCTCCTGTTCTTTTTTTACGGTACCCTGATTCTTAGTACGGTAGGACCTCTTCCATCTAAACGTAGAATCCTTTTCTTTTTCGGGAGAACCTACTGTGCATGGTCAAAGGGGATACATGGACATAGTTACCAACAGCCGTATAGCACGCGCGGGTCATAATTTCCTCAAACCATCGATAATGGAGTGTAAAACTCTTAACAGATTTCATAAAGGCGACGGTTTTCAATTCGGAACATATGCATGTTTTACAATGTACATACATCGATTACACGGAGATTCCGCAATAGATTTACGTGTTGATTTTTAAATTGAAAGAGGATACTCTCGAATTGGTCCCATTAAGATTTCATCAACATCGGTTCAGCAGTTTTTAGTAAATCAATAATATCAATATTTGCCTCTGCTCCCGCCAGTAGAGCGCGCGTGGCACAACCCAGCTCGTATTTTGTTATCCGAGTTGCTTTATTTAAACTTTTGGTCATTGAATAAGCAAAATATCAGGGAGTTCTTTGACCTCGTGTAGATTCTTTGAAAGAGGGATTGAATACCGAATTAATTATCAACAGTAATAATATTCCTGGTTTGTTTACAACTTGAGCACGTGTTAGCTGGTCGATTACTTTTGTATTCTGTATTATTTTGAGTGAAATGGCAAAGAAGGGTAGTATTTTAAGCGAGAGCTTTTTTGTAAAATATATCACGATGGCGTTGCGTTTGTTGAAAATCGACGTTAGAGTTTGACAGCATTTATTGGCATAAAGTGCAAACATTGTGAAAGCAAAGAGTTCAGAAGCTTCAGATCAACTGCACAGAATACAATTAATGAGATAGAAAGAAGAACTATGTATTTAATGAGATGTCATGGACATGGTTTACACAGAATCGGTAATTTTGCGGGCTTCTGGATCTACCACAACAAGTAAAGCAGAGTACGTACACGTTGATCACTAACAAAATAGAGAAGGATACCAGACTAGCTACTGAATAGATTATGGATCTGGAAGCTTTAGAAGCAGCTCAGCTTGAAATTTCAGTTTCAAGGGATGGATGTTATTTAATAAAGCCTCTGCTTTTAAGAAGTATGAAAGAAATAGCCCGTTTACCTTTTTCTTTTCGGAATATTGTGTTTTTCATTAAACAGTGGAACAAAATATTTGAAATTCTAAATAATAACCAAATGAATCATGCAATATCAAATTCCTTTACGCCATACAAAGCAGTCAATAATAATGGACGTAAGTTATGAGTAATATTTCAAGAAATTTCTCTGAGTAGTTAATGAATATTTTCTGAAATATAAGTTCGATATGTATAAAACCCCTTAACAGAGAAATAAGTTTCTAAAGTAGTTTCTTTGTTGTTGTTTGCTTTACGTCGCACCGACTCTAAAGTAGTATGCACGGACTATTACAGAAATACACATGTACATTACTAACATGCGAAAAATAAAAATGTTTAAGAAAACACAAACCGACCTTAAAAGAATACCACACACGAAATCAAATTCCCATTGAGGAAGACCTTCAAGAAAATTCAATAAAGTGGTACGGGCGTGTTGAAAGGTGACATCAAGATTGTCACACATCAAGCCGACCGGCTAGGGGTTGAAGGAAATCCATCTATTGGACGACCGAAATTAAGAGGGAAAACTCGTGTTTACTTAGAGCTGAAAGAATGCCATATATCCAAGGATAGGGTCCAAGCCAGGCTGAGTGGCTCAGACGGTTAAGGCGCTGGCCTTCTAACCCCAACTTGGCAGGTTCGATCCTGGCTCAATCCGGTGGTATTTGAAGGTGCTCAAATATGGCAGCCTCGTGTCGGTATATTTACTGGCACGTAAAAACTCCTGCGGGACTAAATTCCGGCACCTCGGCGTCACCGAAGACCGTAAAAGTAGTTAGTGGGACGTAAATCAATTATTATTATTATTATTATTATTATTATTATTATTATAGGGTCCAAGACAGACAATGCGGAAGAGAGTGACCAGAGAAACCGATCCCAGATAATGCGAGAATGGTTAAGAATACGAATAATGTAAAAAGAAAAACAATACTGTTTGACCTTAATTCCTCGTTAGTTATTTGGTATAAGTGAGAGTTCTTATAAAATAGGAGCGACTGAAGTCAAATAGTAAAGTATTACAGATAAACATTTTCATTTGAATGCTCATGTCGTTTCACCGTTGTAGTGAAGCACAATCATCACACGATGTTTTCATGAAAAGTGTTCAAATGTTTCTTGATTAGTGTTCAGAAGAGAGTTGTTAAATCGTGCTTCCCTTTAAAACAATCACCTTCACCTGACTTACTTCCTTAACCCTACTGCAATACCGGGAATCAAACCCTGGGCAACTGGCAGAGAGCTGCTACGTTAACCCCTATGAAGATTTCATGACGGCACACTTCATTAGGAAATGTATCCAGGCTCGCTGACAAGGTAGTAAACACCTCTAAGCTCTGTAACGCGCACCATGCTCTCGTCAGCTGTCGAGGTGATAAGGGACTGTGCACTATGTGACGGTTGCAGATTTCCCTTGATCAAATAGCAGCACGCTAAGCGAGACAGCTGCCAGCACTACTATTGCCTCTGTCATATATTTTCAGCTTTAAGTAATAATAATAATAATAATAATAATAATAATAATAATAATAATGATAATGATAATCGCCGATCTGAGTAGCTCAGACAGGAGAATGCCTACCATCCGATTCCAAGTTGGTTTGTTCGATCGCGACTCAGTCCGGTAGTATTTGAAGCTGCTGGAATACACCAGCCTCGAGTCGGTAGATTTAGCAGCACGTTCAGGAAATCCAGCGGGGCAAAATTTCTGATCCACGGAGCGACCACTGGATAGGTAAGGCCTAGGAGTGGGAAGGAACCGGAAACAAAAATTGTTTATTCCTCTCGTAGCAGTTTTCAGTTCCTAGACGCATACGAAAATCTGGTCCTGAAAGCACCCCTGATGTCTGAAACCGCAGTGTGTTTCATCCAACTTACACTTAACCATTTCTCATTTCAATGATGTCACTGGACACGTTTTTTGGTATATTGATCAATGAAATATCAATAGTTGTTGCAATTCTTTGTTACCTTGCCTATAAATACCTGAAATTACAGCTTTCGTCCAATCAGGAGATGCCTTACTAACATTTCAAGCTAATCCTATTACTCTATGAAGTAATTTGAAACCCTGCCTTTTCACTGTGTTTATTTTAGGTCTAATTTCATCTATTCCCACTGCTTCATGACAGTTTTATTTATTATCCTTTCCATTTCCTTGGGCGTAATATTATAACCATCGTTCCTATCCTTCCTAAGAACCTCACTGTTCGGGACTTTAAACATAAGCATTTCCTTCTGCGTTGACATTTATTCTTTATTATATTCCAGAAATTAATCCCTTCAGTCTGACAGCTTTTCCAGCTTATTATCGAAATCTTCCCATAATACTTCTTGGACTCAAATTAATGATTTTGTACTGTTTATTTCATCTACGCCGGATCTTCTTTGGAGCCTTTCGATGCGTTCCATTTTTACGTGTACAAGCTGACCTGACTTCATTATTCCACCAAGATGATAGCTATCCTATCGTAGGCATTTCTTAATCTTTTCTACTACAGCATTCGTGTATACCACCCATTACTTTTCTGTATCCTGAACCTGTTGACAGTATTTTCTTTGGAACTTCTCACTAATCATATCCATGTACGTCTGTCCAATTTCCTTGTCTTGGTGATTTTCTATACTAAAGCGTGTGCAGACATTTCACTGTCCAGGACCTAGTGATACTCAGTTCATTGCAGATTAGATAGTGGTCTGTATAAGCGAAAAATATCCAGAATAACCACACATTCCTAACAGATTTCCATAATTAAAAGCCTGTTTTGATATAGCCTATTATGGATCTGGATCCCCTACAACGTGTAGTGGTGAGTAGCTTTAGGCTTTCGGAACGAATTCGTAACTGTTGACAACCCGTTCGTACGGAAGTCCAGTAAACGCTTGCCATTCCTATTAGCTCTCATACCTTCCACACATATACCCACGATATTCTTATATCGTTGAGTTTTGTTTCCAATTCCATCATTGAAATCGCCCAACTATACTTGCTTTGACGTTGGCTACGATGCCATTCAGTTTGTAATAAAACTTGTCTGCTTCATCACCATATGTTCCCTCACATGGTGAATACACCGAGATGATTCTCGTTCTCTTCCTTCCAACCGCTAAGTCTAATCCAGATCATTCGTTTATTTACATACCAAAGAGGAACTATGTTGTGGCTGTCGTTTCCTTAAAGAAACATCCCACCTAATATTCTACCCTTCCTCTGTTGATACCTGCTAAGGACACTTAATAATCTCCTCATTATCTCTCCATACACGAAAATCGTGAACTCGTAACACACCCAGACGCATCCCTTTTGGTGACTCAGTCAGTTCTGTTTTCTTTCTTCCATTAGCCCTATTAATACTGAGAGATCTCATCGAATTCCATTTCTTTTGCAAAGTTTTTTCCAAGAAGTCCCTGGCCTAGCAAATGGAAATTGACTCCTCCATCACTCCCATAGATTCGGGGCTTGCTTAAGATGTTCTGACCGTGCTCGGTAAATTTTCGGTGGGTCAGGACGCTACCGCACTTATTCATGGTTCCAATTAGATTCTCCGGCGGTGGATTGTATAGTCCAAACCACCTGAGCACATGAAGAGCCACGACTCAGATTACGTCTGAGATGCCCACTCTTATTGCATTGCAAATGGTATCCCATTTGCAGGGCGACTCATTCATTGCCCGAAGTTCACGAAGTAGGACGTGACTGTAGCAACCCTTACCACGAACCGATTATATTATTATTATTATTATTATTATTATTATTATTATTATTATTATTAATATTTTATCCATTTATATTTATGTCGTATGGAGGTGACAAATTAAGGAAACTTTGCATCACGTGGAAAATTCATCTTCCTTTATCAGGAATGTTCTACGACTGAACACGGCTGTTCTAATGGTACCGAACGTTTTAAATTCAACTGATGAAATGGTACTGTTATTCATCACGACATGGCTCTCTATGTACTGTTATATTGTGAGTAGCAGTTCAGGTCGCCATTTTTGAAATCAAGGCCAAGGATTTCTAGGTCGTGAGTTAGGGAATAGAAAGTAACATATACGTCAGGGATAATAAAAGAAGGAAATTTCTGTGAAATATAAAATAAATAGTAATTAAATACTGATTAAGGATAGCGTGGTATGCATACAGCGGATAATTACAGCCCAGTCACTTTGACATGAGTTACATGTATGCTTTCTGAAAGCATTCTTCCGGATTATATTAGACACGTTCACGAGATTACTGATTTCATAGGAGTTTCGGATTTAGGAAAGGTTATTTCAAAAAGGCTGAGCTTGTAGGTTTACAGAGACGTAGCCGATATTTTAAATTCAGGAGGGGACTACAAAGCTATTGACCTGCCCAAGGCTTTTGATAGAGTGGATCATGGGAGACTGCTGAGGAAAGTGAGGGATATTAGATCAAAGTAGTGACTAAATGAGTGCAACATTATGTGATCCTGTAATTGTTGAAAGGGAAGTTCTGCAAGGCAGTATTATTGGACCTTTTATGTTTTCTTATACAGTATGTGTAAATGAAATGAGTAAGGAAATGTAGTCACAGATAAGGATCTTTGAGGAGAATGTTATTCTGTATAGAGTAATAAATAACAGGATCGTGAGTGACTGTAAATGGACCTCTACAATGCTGTGACACGGGCAACAGACAATGGTATGATGGTAAACGGGATGAAAGTCAGGTTGAAAAATTTTACCAAGGGGAAAAGTCCTGTATTGATGGAGTTAATGTACCTGAAGCGGATCACTGTAAGTACCTAAATGTTAATCTAAGGAATATTGGGGTAATTGCATTAACAGAATTGTAAATAAAGGGTTACAAATTTCTTCACATGGCTACGAGGGTATTTACGGGTTGTAGTTAGGATGTGAAAGAGAGGGTGTATACGCCGCTGTAAACCCCAATTAGAGCATGGGGACGTCGCCATGATTACATTCAAAGGAAAGCAACACAGTCTCTTGTAGGTGATTTCCGACAAAAGAGTAGTGTTACTAAAGTGTTGCAAACTTCGTGCTGGAAAGACTTGGGAGTAAGGAAACGAGATTCTCGACTAAGTGGTATGTTCTGAGCTGCCATTGGAGAGATAACATGGAATATCACTAGACGAATAATCTTGAATGGAATAAAAATCATAATATGCTGATAAATTTGGAATTCAAAAGAAAATTTTGGGCAAATATTCGTTTGTAGCAAGATAAATTAGAGATTGAAGTAATTTACCAAAGGGGGATCTTCGATAAATTTCCACCGAAGATTGGACATTTCTAGGATGTAGAGAAAGCATTGTTACGCGTACTTACGCAATACGAACATGGAATTGTTATGAGTGACTTTAACACAGACACCAGAAACAACAATGCCGAATGTCGGCAGCTTATAAACATGACTATGTTTTGCGATATGAGCATTTTGCAAACACTCCGTACACACCTCACCCTCACGTCACACACGGCAATCGACTTAATGATTGTCAAGAATAGGACAAAGTACAACAAGGTCCTACTCTTTAAAGACCCGAAAGACAAAGCCAAGGCTTATTACATTCAGAGATCTCTCTAAAATTGACTAGAGTATGTTTACTGAAGACGCACTAGATGTCCCATGGCACCAAATACTGACAGTTGACGACATTGACATTAAATGAAACATATTTAACTAATATCTGACAGCGCTCTATGATCGACACACCCCGCCGAAAACAGTACGGGTAACACGAGCTCCAGCACCGTAGCTAATCCTGGAGTTAAAGGAGTTAATGACGAGACGAGATGCCGCACACAGAAAGATAAAGAGACAACCTCAGGCAGTGCGCAACGCTAGAATCAGACATGCACATGCCCTGTTAAAACAAAATAGTAGACCTGCTATGGTTTGGAAAGAACTAAAGCACATTGGAATAGGTAAGCAAAGAGTCGATCATCCTATTGACATATCCCTGGACTCCATGAATACATATTTTACCACTCCCGGACATACCATTGACAGAGAAAGAAAACATAGAACACTATACAGCAATTACAACTCCCTTGCAGCTGACATCGCAAGTTAAACAAACCAAATCCAAAGGGAGAGACAACATAGAAATAGAACTTAAGACAATAATTAACATAATGTAACCTACTATAACTCACATATTTAACCATTCACAAATGACTGGTGCGTATTCCTCCTTATGGAAAGGTGCCGTTGTCGTCCCGCACGCTAAAGGATCACCGCCTGAAGACGTAGCCGACTATAGACCTGTGAGCATATTATCGGTCCCTTCAAAAGCCCTAGAATACATTCTACACCAACAAGTCTCCAGCAACTTGCAAACACACGATAATCTTGACGAACACCAGTCTGGTTTTCGACGTAACCACAGCACTAGTACTGCACTACTTAAGGTTACAGACGACATTCGCAAAGCGATGGACAAAAGAAAAGTTACCATCCTAGCTCTTCTTGACTTCTATAAAGCTTTTGACTCAGTTCACATAGACATACTACTTTCCAAACTATATCAACTCCAGTTCTCAACAAAGTCTACACTTCCGCGGTCGTCTGCAGCGTGTAAGAAATAACAATAATGAATATTCATACTGGCGATCCGTAGAGGTTGGTGTTCCACAGGGTCTGTCGTAGGACCGTTTCTAATTTCTGTCTATATCAATGATATTAGGTCGTTGTTAAACAGCTGCACACACCACGTGTACGCTGATGATATACAATTATACTTGCACTGTGAAGCGGGAAGACTAACCGATGAAATTAAGAATTTCAAAAGATACTTGCAAGAAATCTGTAACTGGACTGACACGCAAGGACTTACATTAAATAACGTAAAATCTCAAGCTATAATAATTTCACATCCTCGGCTTTGGTCGGAAATCATAAACAACTTAACTTTACCAAAACACTACCTATAAAATTCACCCATTGATTTCAGTGAATCTGTCAAAGATCTCAGTGTTATGATAGACCAAAATCTTTCTTGGAAGCAGAAAGTTATTACCAGCGTCTCCAGGAAAGTATTTGTGACACTTAACTCGCTTAGAAAATTGCGCAAGATTTCTCGAATATTAAAAGACCGCCTCATATGCACTCTGGTATTACCTCATTCCGACTAATGTGACGCCATGTACAACGACCTGAATGCTACTCTTAACGACAAACTACAACGTGCGCAAGATGCCTGTGTTCGCTATATATGTAACCTACGTTGCTATGATCATGTTACACCTGCCTAGGATGAACTCGGTTGTCTAAAACTCAAACAGCGCCGTAATCTTCATGCTTTATGCCTTCTTCAACGAATACTGTCCTCAAGCTCACCTCCCTACTTGTACAGTCAATTTCATCGCCTCTGATCCAATCACAGTTTCGGAACACGGTCAAAATTTCACCTCACCGCACCACACGATACACAAACTCATTTGTTATTTCGTCGGCACGACAATGGGATACACTACCCGTCTCTGTCAGAGGAGCTCACTTTGCCATTTTAAGCAACTTTGTCACAGATACCTACTACGTAATAAATTGTTATTGGGATGTTATGGAAATATTGTATATTTAGCCTTCCTCAAACTGTAGACTTTATATAATCACACTGTTACTATTACGGTTAATAGAAATTAGCTAATTACGTAATAATTGTGTAAATAGTAATCATCATCATCATCATCATCATCATCATTTTTCCTATTTTAATATGTTTTTATTTCTCTTTATCATAATATTCTATTGTTTAGTAGTTGCAGGATGTTTCAATTTTAAGTCTATTTATTTAAATTTTGCGCATGTAAATATTGTATTTTCTGGTTAGATGGAAGAGGGGGGGCTTAATGGCCTTAATCTTGCCAGACAAAATAAATCCATTGTATTGTAAGTCATTTAAGAATAGACTAGGTAAACAGCTGGTAGGGAATCTGCCACTTTGGTGACAGCGCTAAATGATCAGTGATGATTATGAAAACATACAAAAGATGGAATCAGGATGGGAATGAAGGAGGAACAAGGTAGAAAAGTGTGTGGAAGGGGGAGGGCGTGTGTGTGAATATAAACATAGGTACAAAGTAGCAGGGATGTTACCATTAATATTATAAAGTAGGTACTCTAACAGTTTATTGAATCTGTACCATTAATAATGTAATCATTTTATACATTGCGTAAATAATAGTAATCTGCACTTCAAGTAACGCGGACGTACCGTAACTATTAGTGCAAACTTCTGGAGTGGCATAACAGTTACTTACTCAGTGATCTCGGGTTCGATTTCCACGCAGTTCAAGGATTTTAACTTTGACTGAGGAATGTAATAGAGTTCAGTCAGCTTTGTGGTACCAAGTGAGAAGCTTTCACACATGAGGGATAAGATGATGCAGCCTCGAAAACCAAGAAATGCATGTACTGATGACATAACATTGACCACGTGGCATTCCAGTGTCTGTGGCCATCTGTGAGGGCAACAGTCATTTTGACAGGACAAGGACCTCAAGCCAATATGCGCCACGGTTTTATTGTTTGTTGCAGTTAATGGATTAAAATGCAATGTAACTGGGTAGTCAATTTTTAACGATATCTAGATGGCAAAGCTAAAATGCTTAAAAAAGTTATTTGTGTCTGAATTCCCTCCGTACGTATGTGTAAAATGTATCAGTTTTCATAGATAAATGTGTATCATGAACGGAAAGGTCTAGAATATTTTTTCTTGTACTTCTTTCCATTCTTAATATTAAATTATCCCCCTCGGTGTCCTTCCAAGAAGTCTGCGGAGTTTATAGAGATCGGAAAAGGGAGAGAGACAGTAAATAAGTTCATGTTTGATGCCGACTGCTGGTACAGAAATCTAGAAATATAGCGAGGCTGTTAAAAAGACACAGTTCACGCAACTCGGCCGTCGAGTTCCAGTTCATGCAAATAATAATTACCTGGGCTTTTCTCTAATAAGGTCATTAAAACTTCAGACAAAATTCGGTGCTTGGAAATTTTTCTCCAGAGTTTCTAATATTGAATGTGATTTCCTCTCTCATCTCGATAATTGTGTCGGCGGTTGTACACCAGGAGTTAGTAATGAAACTTTCCGCCCATTTGACGCATTCCTCAGTTTACCATGAATTGTAGATATATTTTAGGACTAAATTCTGCTTTAGGGAGATGTCCTATAATTGAAACAAAAAAGCCGGTTACAACAGTCTTAAAACTCGTTATCCAACATTAACCAGGTTGATCTAGCACACTTTACGGCCTCTTCCTTGACAATCGTGGCTTCACAGGTTATGCGGGTAAGCAGCCAATAAGGGGCAATATGCATAAACACCTAATGCAGCCGCCACCTTCCCACTTCGTGTTCTTCTGAGTGCATTGAGCAGGTATAATGGCAACAACAGCAACACAAACAACAACAGGGAATGAAATAGGATTGACTTTTGCACAGAACCTAAAAGGAAAGTGAAAGATTTCAAGTCATTCGTGAAAAGATATGCTTTGTTCAATGTGAAATTGGTAAGTGTATATTAAGAAATTAAAACAGTGCGTTATACAGCTCCATGGTTAAATTGTAAACATGCTGGCCTTTGGTCACAGGGTTCTCGGGTTCAATTCCCGTCAGGGTCAGGTATTTTAACCATCATTGGTTTATTCTGCTGGCACGGGGGCTGGGTGTCATCATTTCATCCTCATCACAACGTGCAAGTTGCCTACGAGCGTCAAATCAAAATACTTGCCCCTGGCAGGTCGAACATGTCCTCGAACACTCCTGGCACTAAGTCATACGCCATTTAATTTTCATTTTACCAGTACGTTAGCTAAACATAGCTGCAGATGAATAATTACCCAATTGTGTTGGCGGGGTTCGCCTCTCTTTATAGTCCATGCATCAATTGCAACACACTTTTTGGAAACTGAATAATAATAATAATAATAATAATAATAATAATAATAATAATAATAATAATAATAATAATGTGAGATTGCTGGTAGCTCTCATTCCAGTCCAAAACATAGGACTTTTTTTTGCTATGGGCTTTACGTCGCACCGACATTGTCTGAACACTAGGTTTCGACATACATTTAACGAGGAATTTCTTGAGTTTCGTGTGCGCAGGAGATAAACGAAATACTGCAGAATACTTCTACATGAATTTTACGGAATTTGTTTCATATCTCGAAAATTCGCAGTACCAGGAGGAAACTAGATTTACTCAATATAACTGAATCGTCATAACTTTGACAAATCAAAAGCTACAAACAGAATAATTATGACAGATAATAAAATGATACTACTGGACAGAGAGCTCATGCAGAACGTTACCGAGTTTCTCCATATTTTCGAAGAGGGTACGGATGATTTGGAAGGAGAAAATAACGCAACTCTACCATATGTACTGTTGTGGTTTTGTGCCCTAAGATCCACTCTGAAGAGAGCATCCAAGGCAAGGAGCGTATGCAGCAAGTAAAGAGATGAGCAAAGCATGTCCTAATACAGAAGCTTCGAATACATATGAATCATAAGATTAAAACATTTCTGTACCACTACTTTCTTCAGTTAATGAGGCTTCATTTCATACAACGAGACGAGTTGTGACAAGAAGTGAAGCGCTTACGTTGTAATTTTTCTGAAATTAAGGAAAATTAGGTCCCGGATTGAACAGTCAACGACTGAATTCATGAAGATAAGGAAACTTCTCTGTAACAGGGACTTTAATATCAATCTCCGGCTCCATGTATGTATTTTCTGTCTTACTTTACGGTGTCGAGACTTGGACCCTAACAGAGAACACCACCGACAAACTTCGATCTTTTGAGATGTGGTGCTACCAACGCCTGCTCAGGATATTATTGGTTGACAGAATACGTAATACTAAAGTACTCCGAGCCCTGAACAAAGAGCTTGAGGTCATGCACAACATCAAAAAGAATAAGAGTACCGAGTCCATTCGAAAGAATATATTTATATACAGGATACACCAAAACTCGACGGCAAAAATTTAGGAATGGATTCCTCACATAGAGAGAAGAACAAAGGTTATGACAACATGGGTCCGAAAACGTATACTTACAGATGTATTCAAACTTTCTGACAAAAGTTAATTTTAGTTATAATTTACGTATCCTCATGCAATCATCCAATCGTCTCATCAACAGAGGTTCGCCATTAACATCTGGGCAGGCATTGTTGGTGATTACTTTTAGGGACCCTACGTTTTTCTGAATAGGCTTACTGGACATAACTACACGAATGTCTTGCGTACTACATTGCCAGATTACTTGGAAGACATGCCATTTGCATCCCGTCAACAAATGCTTTTCATGCATGATGGTGCTCCCGCACATTTCAATCTGCTGCTCGCAGGTACCTGAACACCCATTTTCCTGAGCGCTGGATAGGTAGAGGAGGACCGATTGCATGGCCACCACCACGCTCTCCTGACTTGAACCCCCTGGACCTTTATCTGTGGAGACACGTTAAGTCTCTCTTGTATGCGACTCCTGTTCCTGATGAAGCAACTTTATTGTGAGAGTATTGTGACAACCTCTCAAGCAGTACTCACTGCACCAGGCATTTTTGATTGAGTGCGTAACTCCATGCGACGACGAGCGGAGGCTTGTATTCATGCTGAAGGTCGTCACTTTGAACATTTCCTCTGATACATGCTCAAAGTGTTTCAGCTGCCGTTACAGACGAACGGTTAAATGTAATGTCCGTAAGTACAAACTATACGTCTCTGGACCCATGTTGTCATAAACTTTTTTTCCTCTCTCAATGTGAGGAATCCAGTCCTAAAATTTGCCGTCGAGTTTTGGTACACCCTGTATATTTAGCCTCCTCCAGCTATCTACAAGGTACAATTGAAGGAAGGAGAAGTAGGGGAGGAAGGAAAACATTTTGGCTACGAAATCTACGAGAATGGTATGGACTCAGTACCCCACACCCTTTTTCCGACTTGCTGAGAACAAGAACCAGATCGCCCGGATGAAAGCCGTCATACAATGAAGAGAAGAAGTACAACAAGAGGAGGATAAGAAGTAGAAGATAATCTAGCAGCTATACAAAGATACTAAATATGGGTTTGTGTTCTTGCATTCTGGAAAGGACAAAGTATGTAAACGAACTTCATAAACCATGTCCTATAAATCCTTGGCACTTTGAGCAATGGAAAATTCATTGGGGTTTGCAAGACAGGGAAGTTGTGCGATGTATCACCACAGGTTTGAGACATCCGGGCGATTAAAGAAAGACGAAATTTTCTAATAATGAGCATTTCATGTCAATCAGTTCCAAAATCTTCAAAGATTCTTTGCATTCCCACCACAAGCGTAGCAAGTGACAGGACAATCGGTCATGGAGGGTTTGTGGCTACAATGGCGGAAGAACGTACATTGATCCGTAATATGTTAAAGACTAGTTATTTCGCAAAGTAACTGAAAACAATGAGATGTTTAAGGACCTTACCGTAGCAACAACCACACAACAAACCCCATAGCACTACAACCCTCATGGGCCTTGGCCTACCAAGCTACCGATGCTTAGCTCGAAGGTCTGCAGGCTACGAGGTGGTGCATGGTCAGTGCGACGAATCCTCCCGGCCGTTATTCTAGGATTTCTAGACATTGATCGCCATGTTACCGTCAGAAATCACGCCCTTTTATTGTTTCAAGGAACACAGAAACCCAAGTTGATCAGAAAGCAGGATATAAATTCAAATCCAAGCTACAGCAGCAACAGCGTAAATCTTTCCTCTCTTGAAGACAGCAAAACACGGATTAGTTGGTATTTGTTCCGTTCCAGTGAAAAGGAAATATCCAATCTTTACGCTTCCTGTAAATTTTTGGAATTGCGCTAATTTCGTAGCGCTCTATTTGAATCATCCCGAAGGCATGCGGAATGTTATGAATCAACTATTAAAGCACCGTGCTATTTCGTTCCTTCGTCCACTATAAGGAAGCCGCAGCGAGGCAACGCTAGGTACAACACTTCTAGAAGTCACGAGACATTTCGAGGTAACGTTCCCACCACGGCTTGCCTCAAGTGAGTGGGCTCCAATTTGTTCCTATGTATTTTTCTCATGAAGACGTTCTCTTCTTGCCATACATCGCCACGCCTTGCCTCTAGCCAGCGTCCAGCTACACAGAGACACTGTTGCCCACGTCGTTCCTCGCGTATGTTCGGTAATTGTCTATAAAGTCACGGATATGCAGTTCCATGTTGATCTATTATTTTATAATATGACAATAGTAATTTTGTATATCGGAACTGAAAGTCCAGTATCTGTCACTTTCTTTGCCTTGGCTATTGTACTGCTCATATTTTACCCTTACCTAGGTAGAGCCATGATCCATGACTATGACGAAGGACTTAACAAACGAACCCCATACTGAGTAAGAATGAGAGGCCATAGGAAACATAAGATGTCGGTAAGTGTGTGGCATACAAGGTAGGCAGGCAACGGGGTGTCCACGTTGCCATTAGACCTTCAATTAGGAGAGTACACCAGGAACCAAATTGAATGGCGCGTGATTAGCTTCCTGACACAGAATAATCTGCAGAAAGCTACGTTTTCCTACGACAAACAAGTAAAGTTAAGTTTAATTTGTAAGTTTAATTAAGTTATTTATTTTTCCGGTATAATTCTGTTACCATACCTTTCATCTTTCAGGTAGTTTCTACATTTATCTGTTATGTTAAGAGTTTACTAAAACAGCTTTGGCAAATCCGTCCGTCCGTCTTACTGGATCTATTTGCTACATTTCTTTGATATTCTCTCCGAAATTACAAGGTGTACAACTTTGCTTCCGCAGTTTGCAGATGGATGGCGACAACGGTACGTAGATGTCGAACGAAAAAGATCGGTGACGTCAGGCAGTTAGCTTGGACCTCGGTCAACATAACCCCATTCAAACTTAGACAATGTGTGGCTACATCATAAAGTTGTTCTCGATTGAGCATGGCAGTGTACGAGCCAAATTCTCGGCATTTGCGGCAGGTGTTACTGTTTTGTTTCAATATGAAGAAAACAGCGGCGGAGTCTCATCGAATGCTCTCACGTACGTATGGTGAGGACGCTATCAGTGGAAGAACGTGCCATGAGTGGTTTCAACGCTTCAAGAACGGTGATTTTAACGTCGAAGACCGGCATAGTGGTGGAAGAGAGAAAGTTTTCGAAGATGCAGAATTGGAGACATTGCTGAGTGAAGACTCGCGTCAAACTCAAGAAGAATTGGCACGATCAGTGGGAGTGACACAGCAAGCCATTTCAAAACGTCTCAAGACCATGGGCATGATTCAGAAAGAAGGAACTTGGGTCCCGTATGAGTTGAAACCAAGAGACGTTGAACGGGGACGAAAAATGGGTTTATTACGATAACCCTAAACGCAAAAAATCATGGGGATATCCCGGCCATGATTCAACGTCGACGGTGCTCGTTATTGAACGCAATTAATGCGTTTGAGCAGAGCGTTGAAAGACAAACGGCCGCAATACAGCGAGAGGCACAATAAAGTGATTTGGAACACGACAACGCTCGGTCCCACGATGCAAAAGAGGTCAAAACATACCTGGGAATGTTAAAATGGGACGTCCTACTCCACCCGCCGTATTCTCCAGACATTTCTACCTCTGATTATCACCTGTTTCGATCAATGGCGCATGGCCTGGCTGACCAACACTTCCGATCTCATGAAGAAGTCACAAATTGGATCGATTCGTGGATCGTTTAAAAAGATGAACAATTTTTTCGACACGGGATTCGAACTCTGCCCGAACGATGGGAGAAAGTCGTGGCCAGCGATGGACAATACTTCGAATGATACATGTGTAAGTAATCTGTTTCATTAAAGCCTCCAATATTGGGGACAAAACGGCGGAATCAAAGTTGTACACCTTGTAACTACCGATGAATCATGAGACAGTGATACGTCTGTAAGTTCAGACAACTTTGAATAATCATAAAATCAAATAGTTAACTGATCACTCCAATAATTGCAGGCGAAAACTTACCCTAACCCGCAGTACGTTCTGTAATTAGCAGTTTGCTAAGCGACTAACGCTTTCATTAATATTCTGATATTTATGTGATTTTCATCCTTAATAATATCCATGATTGATTACTACCTGTCAAGCCAGAGAGTATACACTTCCTATGATCACGGAAGAATACTTTTCTCTGCTAGATACTCTTGATTCTCTGATCTTCTCCAGCTTCCAAATATATTTCACAGCTGGCAAAGCCTTCCTAATAACTTCCATGCTGCGAGAGAAAAAAGTCTACGTACAAACAGATCCTATCATGGCATACGTCTTAGACATTACCTGGGAACACCTAACGAAAGAAAACTTAGCTACACTAGGTACAGTGTAGGCCATGTATCTTAAACAAGTTCTCTGGCTGGAAAAAAATGCTCCTTGGAGACTCCTAGCCCTTTCCCATCCTATCGTGGCCATAAGACCTGTCTGCGTCGGTGCAACGTAATGCGAGTTGTAAATAAATAAAAATTAATCAATCTATTGTTATTGGGTTGTTCACGCGGACCGACACAGACAGGTGATAATGGGGTAAGACAGAGATAGGACTGGGAATGACGTGACCGTGGCCTTAATGAAAGTACCAGTATAGTCCCGACATTTGTCTGGTACGAAAGTGGTAAGCCACGGAAATCCATCTTCAGCGTTACCGACTGTGGAGTTCGAACCGACTACCTCCCAAACGCAAAATAACAGCTACAGACGCTTCATCACACACCACGTTATTAATTTCTTCGACCAACTATTTCGTCGGTGTTAAAATTCAAAAATTCTTATATGGCTTAGAACTCGGCTTCATGAAAATGGTGACAGAGACCTGAATATTTGTTCCCCATTTATTAATCAATAGATATTCCATTAGGTGTTCACTTTACTTTCCCTTATTTCGTTTTCTTTGCATTAAAATGAATTTAGTAGGTTATCTTTCTACCAACAGGCTCCACTGGAGTTTCACATGGTTTTAATTACAGCACTCCCAGAAGCCTCGTTCACTGTGCCGTGGATTATAGCTATTGGAATTGGAAACGTAAATCACTGGGTTACGTGTTTAATCCACTATAAGCGATCTGTTTAGTCGTTATTACTATTAAGTGGTTATTGTATACAGAGTGCTTCCAAAAGTAATTGGAAGCACAGAGCTATCACAGCACAGGAATGGCGTGTTGAATTCATTGATCTCCAGTGAGGACGTAACAGACCAGCCATTCCATTCTATATTAGTGATACATATTCACAAAGTCGCTGACTGTGTGTAATTTGTGACATCTAAGTTCGGATATGCACACGTGTTTGTAAATAGTTCAGTCGACCGGGCGAATTTTTCCCTCGTTAAGCTCTGCTTCATAGTAATTTATCTATTTATCTATGTGAAATAAGAGTTCTGTCTGTACATTACTCAGAATTGAAAAATGTTTTTTTGTATCGGTCATGTCCGCAGTAACAAGCAAAAGCACTTTTTAATTTTCCGTCATCTCTGTCTGTCTGTCTGTCTGTCTGTCTGTCTGTCTGTATGGGCATCGCGAGAAAATGGCTGAAGAGTATTTATTGAAAATCAGTATGTAAAATCGAGGAATGATGCACTACAATCTAGGATATAAATAATTTTATTCGCGCTGAGTGAAATGGTGGTTAAGGGGAAGGTGCATAAAACTTAATTTAAAAAAATAGCTATGTCATTCGTCCTATCCAAAAGTATTAAATACCGTAACAAAAGTTATAGAGAATAAAAGCCATTCATTTATGTCTTGCACAGTTTTGCCCTACCGACTAAGATAATAAAATAATGAATTCAGACTTTGTTACTTAGTCCATACCAGTGCATAGCATTGTTAACATGTAAGTATTGTTTAATCGTGTTAACTACGATTGTTTTTGTCATGATTGTCTTAAGGTGTAAATCCGCGTGTTCATCGATCCGTATCGGCAAGGAAAAATGTGAAGATGATTATACAAAATGAGAGAAAGTTGTAAAGAAACGATCGCTTGAAGAATATGACAAGAGGGTGTCTTTAAAAGAAGGACGGACGGCCTTTGTATTTGATGCTCTAATATCCCAAAGTAGGAAGAAAACTAATAATGTGAAGGTCTACAATATGGAAAGCTCGTAAAACTGATCAATAATATTACATTGACCACTGATGTAATGTGATTTGTCTCTTCTGCTGCCACTCATCTCCGGTAGATTAATGATGCGTCCCGAGTAAAACAGCCTGCCTGAATATTGGCGGAAAGTAGCAGGGGAGTTAGATATCTTTAGGCATTCTATATGATTGTCCCATCAACGAGACGGGTGCTGCAGCTAGTATAGAATAACATTCTTTCATCCCCTTGTTTCCTAAAACCAGAAATTGGGGAAAAGGAAATATTCGTTTATTGAGAAGTGAAAGGTAATATTCATACATATTATGATATATGAAAGTGCTCAATACGTCTAGCCTGTTGTTATATCTTGATGAATGCTGCTGAAGTATAAGTAGTGCGGAGAAATGACATTCGGAATACTACTACGTCTGGATGTTATAAAATGTGCTAATCATAGGGCCAGTGATGCTGTAGTACCACTTTCTGGCTCAGTGAAGAAAGCAGTGGCAAACTATATCACTCCTCATCATGCCTTGTACGCCTCACCATCGTCGTCTTTTTTCGGTTTCCTTAAAATCGCACAAACTTTGGTGCAATATTTGAGGATCCAACTAGCCTCCGGGATGAAGCCTTACCGGACAAACACATACTCCAGTTCCGTGTAAGGGGTAACATTTCGGCCCTTCACCATATTTGACGCAGAAAATCGTGGGACGTAAAAACCATTATTATTATTGTTATTATTATTATTATTATTATTATTATTATTATTATTATTATTATTATTATTATTATTATTAATTGCACGTTTGCCAACTATCACCACATGGACGCAAAGTACTCGTTTGTTCAAGTTATGACACCTGTATACAGGTTGTATCCAAACGTTTGTAACAAATACCGAGGGAGTGATTCCGGGTATCAAAACAAGAAAAAATGTTCCTTACAACGTAATTATGTCCTAAAATGCATTGGTATAAAGGTACTTGCGTTGCAACATGGTTACTAATATACTGACGTAATTTTCGTCTGTCGTCCGTTTCGTTCACCAAGAAGGCCTCATTTGGAAGATATGACATAACACACACACACGTAGGCAATTGAAAATCCCTATGGTTTGATTATCACTAATAATACACTGTGCTTTGGATGCTATGGTTGGTGTGGTATTATCCAAGATCAAATGATCGGCCCATACATGTTACCCCGACGACTGAATGGACTAGCGTATCAGACCTTCAGAGACTGTACTGCTGGAACATGTGCTTTTAACAGTTCACCACGCCATGTCGTGCAAGCAAGATGTGTCTACAGCGCACTTCAGTTAGCATGTACGCTGGTGTTTGGACAACACCGTCCCACGAAGGTGAATTGGGCGTCGAGGTCCTGTGCATTGCCTGCCTGGTCTCCTGACCTTAATCCACTGTATTTTTTTCTGTGAGAACACATGAAATTTGTAGTGTACTCCGGTTAACGGTATCAATGACCTGGAACAGCGTATCCATAACGCTTGTGCATCTGTTCGACAGGAGCCAGGTATCTTCGATCCGCCTTGGCAGATAGTTGAGGTTGCCATAGCAAACACTTTGGGCATCTCTTGTGATCTGGTTAACCCCGTCGAATATAACTCTGTAGCAACGCATTGTAGGACGTAGGTTCATAGGGACATTTCTTGTTGTATTGATTCCAGTAATCACCCCAGACGTTCATTACAAATGTTTAATTACACCCTACATATGTATATGTGTGAACAGTTACAAAAACTGAAACATAGTTTTCGGAAAATGCGTATTTTATCCCACTCTATATATAAACTGGCATGCAAAATTCAAGGACGAAACGTAAAAACAGTCATGATGTCATCGAAGGCAGTTACTATACACAAAACCACTCGTCTGAAAACAGGAGCATAACACGAAGATGGAAACATGGTAAGTCACAACTCTTGCAAAACACAGAAATGTAGCCTATTTCGGTCACATTTTTGGAAATGACAATTATATCCTAATACGTCTGATCATAGAAGGGAAATAAGGGACACGTGGACGTGGTAGAAAAAATTATCCCAGACGCAGAACATCCGAAAGTGTTTTGATGACCACAGTACTGCAGCTTTGTTACTTTAAACTCAAAATAGGGGGAAAAGAAGAAAAAGAAAGAAAGAAAGAAAAGAAAAGAAAGAAAGAAATAAGTGTTTAATGTGAGTGTAACACACGTGAATGCAGTAAAAGATTTACAGTTCAATGAAAGTTGCGAGCGTTGAACATGGCAGGAGGAATAATTTGTATGTTGATAGTAACATCATTTGGTCATCCTTCATGTACACGGAACACTCACAGCACTTATACAATAATATACATTGTCAGCGCAAAGTACATAAAAGAAATGAAAACTATATCGTCCACATTCTTGAAGTACGTAACACCACACTGAATCTCTCTTTCGGGAGGAGAGAGGGAGAACAAACGAAACGCTGACAACAATGCGACAGTGAGACTTCAATCGGTGTTTGTGGTTCTTTTGGCCCATGGCCTGCAATCGATTCACGTGAGTTAAGAGCGAGGCAGACCCTTTCAAACATCACACCATTCGATCATGTTATTTATGTTCAATGTTACGTCTACTGATTCACGATCCTGGCGCCATTCAACAGCGTTGCAGAGGCTTCGAACTGCGTGGCGCGTGTCTAAATTCATTTTAACCCCATTTATTCCTCTGACACATACACACACACTCACAAGAGTAGGGGAGGACGTAAAACCCATAACCAGCATGTTTAATTTTTTTGTTCCATTCCATATTTCCACTCTAATTATGTGACAGGAATATAAATCGATTACTGAACCTATTACAAATAATAACGTTCGATAGGCCTGTGTCGCGGTGTGATCTCTAATGAGGATTTACTACACACACAAGCTTCCATAGTAACGGTTGGAGGCAGCGTGATTCACTTTAACCTCAACATAATCACATCGGTGGATTAGCACAACGCTGCGTGCCTACAGACTGATTGAAAACAGGGAATATTCCTTGGGTTTCCTCTCCAGACTCTTCGAGCATCGTGCATCATGCCTATGAACTCCTTAATTTATTTCTGCTTCTTCGTTTGGAAAAGCCTAGTTCGGTCCACGCTTGTTCAACTGTTGGACTTCGATGTTTGACCAATATCGTCGCATCTTTTCCACGTGTAGCTCCTTTCTTTCCTCCAACCAGGGAGATCCCTACATTCTTCAGAAGTTTTTCTTGAAAACCACGGATTATCTCACAGCCTGTCCGTTTTGTAAGTCTGTCAGCCTCAGTTATTTTTAATGTTAAAACATTTCTTACCAAACAAATTAGCGGTCCTCATACTATGCAAAACATAAAATTAAGCAATTTCCTCAATTGTGCCGAAATGTTAAGGGCTAGAGGACCCGGAAGAGTTTAAAATTGTGACTAAAAATATAAATTTCGAAAAACACTTACGGGCTAAATGCAGTTCCGAAGCTCGATAGCTGCAGTCGCTTATGTGCGGCCCGCATCCAGTATTCGGGAGATAGTGGGTTCGAACCCGACTATCGGCCACCCTGAAGATTGTTTTCCGTGGTTTCCCATTTTCACACCAGGCAAATACTAAGGCTTTCACTTAATTAAGGCCACGGCTGCTTCCTTCCCACTCCCAGCCCCTTCCTGTGCAATCATCGCCTATCTGTGTCAGTGTGACGTAAAGCAGCTTGCAGTTCCGGAAAACAGCAACAATCGCTTGTTTCTTTACTAGTTTTATTTTCTAAACAAAATGCTAGCCAAATTGACTTATTTTCATAATACTTTCTGTAATGCGTTCCTTGGTTCGATCCCCTCAGGCTTTTCTTGATTTTTTGAAAAATGTCCACACCGAATGTAGTTCTAAGGGCTTAAGTGAAACTCTACACTGACTCATATTAGCGCTCGTAGTGGTAGAAAAGACAAACTGCTAATATAATCGACCCGATAACCATTATTAATAAAAGGATTGTAATTTTTAGGAATAAATAACGATTATATTCGCACACTTCATTATATTTTATTGTCCGACTTGTTGGCTGAATGGTCAGCGTACTGGCCTTCGGTTCAGAGGGCCTCGGGTTCGATTCTCGGCCGGGTCGGGGATTTTAACCTTGATTGGTTAATTCCAATGGCTCGGGGGCTGGGTGTTTGTGATGTCCCCAACATCCCTGCAACTCTCACACCACACACAACACTATCCTCCACCACAATAACACGCAGTTACCTACACATGGCAGATGCCGTCCACCCTCATCGGAGGGTTTGCCTTAAAAGAGCTGCACTCGGCTAGAAATAACCACACGAAATTATTATTATTATTATTATTATTATTTATTATTATTATTATTACATTTTATTTACCTGAAGTTCGAAGCTCATGTTCCTAGGAGGTTTTCAACATTGATTTGCTTGCCTGAAGGTCAAGGACTGTGGATTTTTTGTCCTTCTCAGTTTCCGTCAACCATGTGGTACAAACTCCTTTGTTTTGACGGAACACTGTCGGGAGACAATCTTTCCACATGACCAGAGAAAGCTAAGATGCACTCCTCCTTCTGGCACGGTCAGAGAGTATAGTTCTGAATTGTGGCGTCTGCGGTATTTCCTGTATAACCACCACCATCATAACGAGTTTTCATTTCTTCCCTGAAGGGGAACGCGGGCCACCTAGAAGGTAAAGCCTTCTCTCTGTCCAGGAGATTCAGGCGAGTTGAAGCTAGAGTGACCGGGCGAGTTGGCCGTGCGCGTAGAGGCGCGCGGCTGTGAGCTTGCATCCGGGAGATAGTAGGTTCGAATCCCACTATCGGCAGCCCTGAAGATGGTTTTCCGTGGTTTCCCATTTTCACACCAGGCAAATGCTGGGGTTGTACCTTAAGGACACGGCCGCTTCCTTTCAACTCCTAGGCCTTTCCTATCCCATCGTCGCCATAAGACCTATCTGTGTCGGTGCGATGTAAAGCCCCTAGCAACAAAAGAAACTAGAGTGAAGGATTATGGACTGGGATAAGGGATTGAAGTAAGGAGGATATGGAAGGGGGTTACTACTACTACTACTACTACTACTACTATTCAAAGTGTTCGTTCGTCTCCTGAAAGGGTGAGGCAGGCCTCTTAGAGGGTGACGTCCTCTCTCAGGCTAGGAGATGTGGTACGGTGATTTGTAATTTGGAGAACGGTGAAGTAAGTGAGGCCATGGCCCCTTCTAGAAACTATCCTGACATTCGATTTAGTGAAGGAGAATGGAAAACTTAATGAAGTCAATGAACGTCGTAGTTCTTGGATTTGGTCGAAGTATTGCACATTTCTGGAAATTGTAGAACGTCTGGCCTCCATAACTAGGGGTTAAGTACAAGGCAGCACAGGTTCAACGTGCATGTTGTCATGTTAAAGATTTCCGGTACCACGTTTAGTGTTTACCGGAAAAAAATAATTTAATTTCAGCCATAGATCAGCATTTAGTTTACTTTTTTGTACGGTAGAGTAAAACGGAAAGTCGAAATTGATGTGCAAGCGGCCAAAATGGCGTCAAATTTAAATGCCTGCTCACGATGGCCGAGACTGGTTGATGATGATTAATAGTGGAATTAGTAGTTTTCCTCAGCAACTGAGTAAGTCTCGTTCGAGTCATTTGAAGATAACGTACTAAGTAATATCAGGGTCTCTGTTCCATACGCCTTTTTTTTTGTTTGCTACTTGTTTAACGACGCTCTAACAATTCGAAAGTTTTCGAAGGATGGAAAAGGGCTAGTACTGGGAAGGTAGCGACCGTAGCTTTAATTAAGGTACATCCCCAGTATTTGCCTGGTGTGAAAATGGGAAAGCACGGAAAACCAGTCTTAAGGGCTGCCGACGGTGGGATTCGAACCCACCACCTCCCGAATTCAACCTCACAGCTGCACGTCCAACTCACTCGATCCAGGAGTCTTTAATATTATACAGAGACACCTGTATAATTTGAAAAGTGTATAGATAGAAAAGGAAATTATAAAGAAGGGAATATCTGGAGAATTTGTAAATTTTATGCGTGATATTGGCGAGCAAGCTGCTGTATGGACCACGGCGAACCCGACACTCCACATATTGGTTGGTAAAAGCCGAAGATAATGGTACATCAACTAATTACTTCCAGTGTAGTAGAGCGCACCATTTTAAGTGTCACATGACATTAGAAAACTCGAGCTTCCCGGTTTTAAATTAAATTTCATGTTCCTATGGCAACTACGTAATTCGATTAGTATCTCGAGTGGCAAGTTCCCAACGGCAACTGGCCTGCTTTCTGAGCCTGCAGCACCAACGTAATTGTTATATACTCCATCGCCCCATTCATATGATTTTCTCTATGGTATATATAACGTTCGGCTGATAAATGCAAATATATGAGCCGGACTGAGTAGCTCACACTGGCCTTCTGAACCAAAGTTGGCTGGTTCGATCCCAGCTCAGTTCAGCGGTATTTGAAGTTGTTAAAGTTCACCAGCGTAGAGGCGCGCGGCTGTGAGCTTGCATCCGGGAGATAGGGGGTTCGAATCCCACTGTCGGCAGCCCTGAAGATGGTTTTCCGTTTTCCGTGGCTGTACCTTAAGGCCACGGCCGCTTTCTTCCAACTCCTAGGTCATTCCTGTCCCATAGTCGCCATAAGACCTATCTGTGTCGGTGCGACGTAAAGCCCCTAGCAAAAAAAAAGTTCACCAGCCTCTTGTAGATCGCGCTCGGCTGCGAGTTCGTAGATTTACTAACACATAAGAAAACTCCTATGGGATAAAATTCTAGCACGTGACGTCTCAGAAAAACGTAAAAGAAGTCTGAGGAAGAAAAACTAACCATTAATAATAAAAATATATGAGAAAACTAACAAGGTTGAAAACTGTCTCCCATTGTATATAGTCCCATCGGAATCAGTATACTCTAACACATTTTTGTTACAGTGTGCACATTTTAATTTATGTAGGTGATGGGCTAAAATTTGGCGTGATTTCTTCACCACCACTGACAATTTCCCCTCGTGAAGGTTGCGGTAATGGAAATTTCTTCCAGAACGATTCAAATAATTTCTGAATAACACCGGGATACCATATTAGAAATCCTATTACTTCTAGATGTTTCAAATTATATCGGTATAACCTCGTATTCCTCCTATTGTTCGTATTCGTCGTATTCCTCATTTTCCTATGCTGATGGCTAAATAAAAATGAACCTTAAATGAATTATACTGTAGGAGTGCGTAAATACGTCATTCAAACATACATTCCTATAGTACGGTACAGTAAGGTTCATCATCCTTTACACATTAGCACACGAAAATGAACATAACAAATTTGTTCTGACGGACTGCATATCCATACGTTGCTGGGAGACGTGACCAGCCTTAAGGGCAATAATGGATAGGAAATATATCGTGGCATACGAGTTTTTGCCGGTGTAGTGACGATACTTGTCCTTGAAATATTCAATTGTTGGCCCGTACATGTTCTTCTTTTTAACACTTAATTCTTCTGGCTGATTTCTTCCCGTTTCAAATCTAATTGTTGGTATTATAATGAATCCATTTCAGGCGACCTTTGAATATGCCAAGATGTCTATTCTGCAAGTGGAACCGTTTATTGCAGTACAGAATACTTCTTCCTCAACATCCCATGATTTGTCTTTCAGTGCAGCTACTTACTTGGTGTCGAGCGTTTCTGAGTAATAAACAACGGTCATATTTCCTTTGAACGTGAGCTACGGTTTCATTCTCCGGGCATCCATATCTGCACTGTCTGGATAACTGAGACCGGGCGAGTTGGCCATGCGGTTAGGGGCGCGCGGCTGTGAGCTTTCATCCGGGAGATAGTGGGTTCGAATCCCACTGTCGGCAGCCCTGAAGATGGTTTTCCGTGGTTTCCCATTTTCACACCAGGCAAATCGTGGGGATGTACCTTGATTAACGCCACGGCCGCTTCATTTCAACTCCTAGCCCTTTCCTACCCCATCGTCGCCATAAGACCTGCCTGTGTCGATGCGACGAAAAGCCACTAGCAAAAATGTGGATAACTGAGGCGTTAAAGGCGCGCTTGATACTCTCGGAGGGACGTGGATTCAATTACCCGTCAGGAAATTCAAAATTTAGGAAAGGGTAATTTCCACTTCTGGAGAGGAAAATTGCCCTAATGTTCACTTAGCCTACACCAGGCAACTGCCAGGTTTATTCCCACGGGTGAAGTTGGCCGGGCATAGATCTAACTACTCTATACCATTTAAAAGAAAACCTTGCATTTCACTCTTTCAGAGGCAGTCAAGGCCTGTATGAGGATGGCTTTGCTAATAATATGTATATTTTCCGAGTGAGTTGGCTACACAGCTTGGATCAGGTATCTGTGAGCTTATATTTGGCAATCCTGCATATGGTTTCCCACTTGGCGGATGCAAACTGTATGGCAGTGCGGATAATTTTGCTGATAATTTCTAAATAATTCGGTTTATTGATTTTTTACTCGGGTATCCTTTTACTTTTGCTTGCGGTTAAGTGACCCTTGAGATTGATATGGAAGAATGGTGATACATAAAGATTTTTGAGTACATGAAGCCGTAAATCTGACCTAAGCCTAACTGGCTCCTGTCCGCAATTAGTGGAAGGAAGGAAGAAAGCTTCCCAAAAGGAACCACTCAACATTTACGCAGTTGTCCTGAGAGGAAATCCCTCATATACCTGTCACTCTAGAGAGTCTACTGCCAGGTATCAGGCCTGTTGTATTGTGTTAGCAGATATATCCGTTTCAATACCTTGGGTGCAATATTGTTAATTAGTTACAATATCCGCGGATATCCATACGCCTATGTGGATAAGCATTCGCGGATGCGGGTGCGAATGAAAGAAGTGCACATGCGTGCAGTGCTCTATATATATATATATATATATATATATATATAAGACTTCAGGCACGTGATATTTCTCGTCAGTAGATGGATAATTGTCAGAAATAGCTAGTTGCCTACCTGATTGGGAAGAGTAAGTACATTGGATCGCGTTGGGATATATGTCACCTTGACACAAGTACTGGAACCTATTTGTTACGTCAATAATCTTTACAATGCACAGAAAGATATGGCCCGTCCCGGGCGAAAGTCGCCATTTCAGTTTCCGATTTAGAATCTTTTAGTACAGCACCTTGGATTTGTGGATTTGTGTTATTGTAACCACTTCTCAAGGTTCGGCCGTTCCACATTTTACCCTTTAATTTAAACAAGATTGCTAGTTGACGGAACCTGTACTTTTCTCCCCTCATTATATAGCAGAAATCTGCTAGTTGGCGTAACGTAATTGACTGGAGCATCTCTGCTGATATCTTATTTCTTAATTCTTTCATGTCTAATTCTCTTTGAACATGAGAAGATATTTATCCGTCTCTAGTATTCAGCAGTCACTCTTTGTTAGTCCAACCTTCCAGTCATCATAATCATCATCATAATCATCAACCAATTCTATCATTACATAAGTCATTAGCAGAACTCTCTAGGTGCAACGGTCTCGAGCAGTTCTCTGCCAGGTAATACCAGCTATTCTCTTGATGTCTTTGTCCCATATGTCTGGCGGTCTTCCTCAAGGTCTTTGATCTCTTGGACTCCATTCTAACATTACCTTCATCCATCTGTCACCTTCCCTTCCAGCAATATGTTCAGCCCATTGCAATACTTCAAATAAATTCGTAAAGTAGTATTAATATAGGTAATATTAATAAGCGTGGTGATAATATGATGACCTCAATTATTGTGTGCAGGTATGTTTGACATCGCCTAGGTTTATTGCGCGTCATTTTCGATGTTCTATTTTATTTTACTGGATCTATTTTAAGTATTTGTCGGGTAAACATACCGACATCGTACGAAATGGAGTATGGAATTGACTTCCTCCCCCCCTTCAAAAATTCGACTAGCTCTCCCGAGATTCCAACCGCGACCTTGCGATTCCGAGGCCGACACACTACCACTAACTCACAGAGGGAGCAGATATAGTATTTAAGAATCCTCTAAAGATGATTTTGGGCACTGGTAAACCGAGCCGCCTGGAAGGACGTGGGTTCGGTTCCCCACCACGAAGTCGATACATTTGGAAACCGATGTCAACTTCTGGAAAGATACATTCACTCAGCCTACTATAAAAACGAGCACGAGGTTAATATTTCTAGACGTACGGATGACCACACATGTTCCTAACATTTAGCACTTCTTAATGACAAGGTGATGGTTAGAAGATGCCTTTCTTTCCTTTCTTACATGATCATGTAGAGAGTTACAGTCTGACTCCTTGGTTGAATGGTCAGTCTACTGATCTTTGGTTCACCGGGCGCCAGGTTCGATTCCTGGCCGGGCCATGCATTTTAACCGAATCTAGTTAATTCCACAGGCGCAGGGACTGGGTATTTATCCACGTACATTACACCGCAGTATTAACCACCATAGAAACATGCAATAATGAACGCATCCCTCTACGTAAGGTTGCGTCAGGAAGGGCTTACAGCCATAAAACTTGGCAACATCCCCGTCAAGTACCAACACCAATAAACTGGATGAAAGGGACAGGAAGAAAAAGATGATACAGCGAGGAGCGTCTTAAAAATCCACTTAACCTTAGCCGGAATCGGACCGTCAATCCTAAAAAAAAAAAAAAAAAAAAAGTTGAGAATTGGCTGTAATTTAATATAAACATAATATTATCGTTCAAATCTATTAGAATGTCGAAAAGATCTTGATACTTCCTGAGTCATTGATTAGAATTTCCGTGGAAACTGATAGTTAACCGTTACGGCTGTTGTAGCCATTAATTCAGCGTGAACAATATTCCCTTTAAACCAATTCGTGTTCGTCATACTTGTCTGCCAATAGTAATGTTCACGCTGTAGATACGGAAGGAAGTGTAAACTGTATTTTCTCAATACCCCCTGGCGAGAGATGCACACTGAATGTTTCATGTGTTGGAGATTCCTCGGCACGCCATTGTCTGCCCTGACGCTGTCTGAGCTCAAGCGAAAAAGGTCAGATCATAATCTCGTTTCAGGTCACTACGCGCTCAGGAAATGTGGTTTTCTTCGCACTGAAAGACACATCATCAATCATATACTTCTTGTAGGGCAACAAGGACTGTTTCTTGAAAACATGAAACGGAAGATGGTGAATTGATTAACTCACCACACACTTCATTTTTTAAAGTTTTTATTTGATGTACGTCGCACCGACACTGATAATTATGGCGACGACGGGATAGGGAAGAACCAGTATTGGGACGGAAGCGGCCGTAGCCTCAATTAAGGTACAGCCCCAGCATTTGCCTGATGTGAAAATGGGAAACCACGGAAAATCATCTTCAGGGCTGGCGACAGTCGGGTTCGTAACCACTATCTCCAGGATGCAAGCTTACAGCTGCGCGCCCCTAACCGCACGACCAATTCACCCGGTCCAATTTATTAATAATAATGATATTGGCTTTATGTCCCACTAACTACTTTTTCGGTTTTCTGAGGCGCCGAGGTGCCGGAATTTTGTCCCGCAGGTTTTCTTTTACGTGCCCGTAAATCTACCGACACGAGGCTGACATATTTGAGCACCTTCAAATATCACCGGACTGAGCCAGGATCGAACCTGCCATGTAGGGGTCAGAAGGCCAGCACCTCAACCGTCTGAGCCACTCAGCCCGGCGGTCCGATTTATTAGTGGAGTAAGTGTTATGATGGAAACTTGCTGAGTTTCAATTGAACAATCGTTTGTTCCATTATTAGTACCGCATTGATAGAGCCATTATATTTATCACAATCATATACAGTAGGTTAGTTGACGGGACTATAACATAGCATGTTCATTTGCGCCCTCTTATTGTTTCTCGCCACGCCGAGTGGCTCAAACCATTGAGGCGCTGGCTTTCTGACCCCAACTTGGCAGGTTCGAGCCTGCCGCATTCCAGTGGTGTTAGAAAGTGCTCGAATACGTCAGCCTCGTGTCCGCAGATTTACTGGCTCGAAAAGGAACTCCTGCGCGACAAAATTCCGACACCTCGGCGTCTCCGAAAACCGTGAAAGTAGTTAGTGGGACGTACAGAAAAATAGCTTATTATTATTCCCCAGATTCTAAGGCACATAATTGGGCATGCCTCTTCCTGTCAGCGTCTTGTTGCGATGTACTGCCTTTCACAATAGTGCCAGTGATATTTTCCTTATTTTTCACTATATCGAAAAAAGTTATAAAAGAGTTCGCCATGAACTATTTTCGTGTAAAACCCATAAAAAAGATACTTGGAGTTGTATGATTTAGGTCCCTTCTGAAGCACCCCTACCTGCTGAAAATATTCAGCTAGAGGTATTTATGGCTAAGATCCTACTCGACCTTATTCTAAAATGAAAGATCAAATTTCATTAAAATACACCCATTCATTTTCCCGTGATGCTGTAGAAGATAGACAAATATGAAACCGAAATCGACATAGGTCACTACAATGAAATGGCGTATGGCATTTAGTGCCGGGAGTGTCCGAGGACATATTCGGCTCGCCAGGTGCAGGCCTTGTCTTTCATTTGACGCCCGTAGACGACCTACGTGTCGTGATGAGGATAAAATGATGATGAAGACGACGCATACATCCAGCCCCCGTACCAGTGAAATTAACCAATGATGGTTAAAATTTCCGACTATGCGGGGAATCGAACACAGGACCCCTGGGACCAAAGGCCAGCACGCTAACCATTTAGCTATGGAGCCGGACGGTCATTAAAATGACGTCAGTATTTTCCTGACAATACAATATTAAACCACTGGAATAATACGGCAAAAAGCAATGCTATCCTATGAAATGCTCGTTCAAATGAAAAACATCACAGTTCCCCCCTTTTCAAGAACAGGACTACGCTGGCGTGCTAAGATCCAGAACTCGAATGACCCGGCCACAGAAACACTGCTCTTCTGTTTTCTGGTTAAGTGCGCACACTCCCCATTTTCCTACCAGTGCCTCATAGCAGCGATCGAACAGCTAGAATACTCTGATGAATCAGTGTCACGTACCAGCACTTATCGGAACATGTATGAAGCAGAGGAACGTCATAAGACAAAGTTATGTAACTCCCCAGCTACTTCTCTCCAATATTCAAGCAGGCTATTCTACTCGGGTATGAAAGTCCGTACGCTCACGCGGCACGCAGCAGTAATACCATCTATCTGAGATGAGTGGCAGCAGAAGAGACAAAATACACCACAAAGAATAGTCAATGTAATGAAACTGTTGATCAATTTTATGTGGTTTCGATGTTGTAGACCTTCTCCTTCATTTTCTTCTGAATCGATGATATTAGTGCATCCAATGTAAATGGAGTCGTCCTTTCCCCTTTCACGACTCCCTCTTGTCCTATTCTTCAAGAAATTTACGCTTTTTGTTCCCATTTTGATAGCCATCTTTACAATTTTCCTTTTTGATATGCGCTGACGACCACGCGGTTTGACCATCAGACAGTCACCAGTACCATCACCAGTTCATGTGATTGGACAATATTTCCATGGTAGCGATGCTCGGCGTTGACATGGACTGAGTAAGAAAAGTCTAATTCCTGAATACCTTTGTTATCATGTGTACGGTAAAACTGTATAAGACATGAATGATCGTGAATTATATTCTCTATAATGTTTGTTGTGTAGTATACATCGATTAGGACCACTAACAGAGATATTTGGAATTACATTTTAAGTCTCCACCTAAACTACCATTTCACCTAGCTTATAGCCTAGACCAGACCCTCTCAGGGTGCATGCGCCAGTGCACTGCACGGCGCAAGGTGCAGGAGACGACTTCATTAGGTTGACCAGAGTGCAAACCCCCACTCCATTTTCCCTACACCTGTCTCACCCGTTCGGCCTGTCTCCGCCTTCTTCACCTTCCCCACTGATTCTCCCCTTATTGAGAAATATTTAGGTGGGGTGAGCGGACACACACTGCTGTATGGGACAATGTTACCGGTGTCAAAATACCGTTCTTTCAATTTGGTTTGAACAGACAATTTATCTTCTCTGTTTCTTCCTTTCCTTTTTCTATGCAATTATACCAGTAGTGTCTGGCTGACAGAAATTCTGAGAGCGTACTTTAAATTACAATCCTAAATACTCGCATGCAATCTAGTTTTCGTAGAAGTCAAAACACACAAAAATAACCTTTCACATATACCTGTGGAACCAAACTATGAAATAAACTTACCTACTTCTCAATGCAGCTTATGGAAATCTTCCTTCGAAAAATAGACGTAGAATTCGAGCAAGGCCTTTGTATTGAAAAATAGATCTTTTTGATGATAACGTAATTATTGCCCCACAGACTAAGTATTTGGCTTTATCATCACGACTCAGAAAAAAAATACGAATGTTCCCCGATCGATTGAAATGGACTTTCGGAAGTCTTTGCTTTCTTCGAAACAGGTTGCTCCATTATTATGGTGTCTTGTGCTTATCTATTTCACTGTTAAATAAGCTGTATATTATCGAACGCTTCGTCGCTCTCAGCGCACTGCACCATCCCAGTCAAGCCGAGTTGAGCCAAGTTGGACCGATGCACATTGCACACGACTTCTGCGCCTCGGTTTGCACGCGTGAGATTTTGGGCATTTGAGAGGCCCTGGCCTAGACTGTTGTGCCTTATTCCCCGACTTAAGATACGGATTTTCATTAATTATTTGTTTCAGCCAGTATTGGTTATTAAAGATAGCACAATGTATTACTGATCAACGTGCTTCAAAACACTTGCATGTATTACCTTACATGGCCAATACTGCCACTACTGGAGAGGTCAATAATAATTTGTTGAAGGTTTCTATCTCATTATTTTAGGGTGTTGATCGTTTACAGCAGCTGTGATGGACAAATGATAATCGTTGTCATCTTGTTATAAATAGTCTACTTTTTAATATTTAGCGATAATTTTAAGGTTGATATTAATGAAGCTGTCTTTCTCTTTTAGGTAAGTCGTGAAGTATTGCACTGCTGTGAGTACTGCAAGCGTGAGTAAGAATATATAAACATCGTCTGTTATCACTTTTTCTTATATTCAATTTTTAATAATTTAACTTTCATTTATGTTTCCCTGATTTGTTCATTTTGGTTTGCTGACCTATTAATAGAGCCATACTTGTGAGTCTATGAGCCGAACTCTATAACTTTGTTGACAATAACTTCAGTTTAATAACATGAAGTGAAGACTGTGGTCAATTAACAAAATTCCACACTTTCCTCGACCAATATTTAACATGACTGAATAAGTTACTGTAAGTACTGACTGGAAGGAATTCTCAGAACATAAGAGAACACTTGCATTGCAATACATTTTAAAACAACTAATAAAATTATTACTCTATCACAATAATAACTTATTTGTATCAGTGTAGACTGTTAAAATTTCCCCACTATCGGGGCGATTGTAACATACTCGATGGTTATTTATTTATTTATTTATTTATTTATTTATTTATTTATTTATTTATTTATTTATTAATTTATTACCAGGCGAGTTGGCCGTGCGGTTAGGGGCGCGCTGCTGTGAGCTTGCATCCGGGAGATAGTGGGTTCGAATCCCACTGTTGGCAGCCCTGAAGATGGTTTTCCGTGGTTTCCCATTTTTACACCAGGCAAATGCTGGGGCTCTACCTTAATTAAGGCCACAGCCGCTTCCTTCCAACTCCTAGGCCTTTCCTATCCCATCGTAGCCATAAGACCAATCTATGTCGGTGCGACGTAAAGCCACTAGCAATATATAAATATTTATTTATTTGTTTATTTATATTTATTTATTTATTTATTTATTTATTTATCTATTTATTTATTTATTTATATTTAGCGTATGGAATTTAGTGTCGCGAGTGTCCGAGGACACATTCGGCCCTTTCTATTTGACGCGCATGGGAGACCTGTGTGTCTCAGTGTGAGGTAATGGTAATGAAGTAGGGTGAGAGTGAAATCGGTGTCTGCACATAGAACTACTCCTTTCGAATGACACCAAGGGTTCTGCTCAACGCTTAACTTCCCCATCCAAGAGTTGAATAAATGTCAAAATGCTCTCAAACCACACGAACACTGCGGAGAGGTTTGGAATTTAATCCGACATTTTGGCAAGCAATCTACCGTCCTGGTCAACCTTGTGAGGGGGGATTCTTTTCCCACCAACGGTACTCGAACCGCTAACCACGGTGCTGTGCTATGTGGACTAGACGCTTTAATGATCATCTGCTCTAGGCGGGCTGACTCAAAGGTCAATTATAACATAGAAATGCTTATGTCAGGATATTTAGCAGAGTCAATTGTATTAACCATATAACAAGAAGTCATCATCGTAATCTACAAACTACATATCCATCTACCTGTGTGACCCCTGGCACACATAACTTGTGCCTGTCTCCTCGCCATTAACTTTTTTATCTGACCTCGCTTGGTGCTTTTGTTCTCTTTCGACGCGCACGAAATGAGGTTTGTGAGGGAGTCTTCCATTCTCACGCCTTTCATGGCTCTTCCTCTCTTTTGTCGATAATATTTCATTCATTCCTTCCATTTCCACCTGATGAATGGTAAAAGAGGATGATTGCCCAGTTGTATAGTAATCGGAAAAGCTGAAGTGTTATTTAACTGCGTTGGTACATATGTTCACAATATGTACCATCATTGTTCGTGAAGCTTATTGAACAAGTTTGTGAACAAAGATTACTGTAAGGACACACAAAGTGTTATCTTTTCGCTTAATTCAGGAATATTTGTAGGTGGGCGTCTGTCTTAAAAATGTGATCCTGATTTAACATGCCCCATTATGCAGGCATCTGCGACTGTGTGATCTGATGTATGGGAAGGGTACAGAAGTGGAGTTCCACGAGAAATTGGGCTATCTTCAGTGCCATAACTAAAGAAATCTGGATCCTCGTACGTCGTGAACAACACTCGGCTGCAATATTGCAATCGGGCTGATTCATCCCTTTGTATTAGACTCTGAGCAACTTGATGTGGTATGTAAATCTACCCTGCTCTTTAAACATCCTCCGAAAGGACCTATCGCTCAAACAGAGCTTCAGCGATGTTGACCGCTTGGAGGACTGTAACATCTGTTCGAGAAGTCGCACATGATTCTCGTTCGAGGTGAAGGTTCTCGGGCGTCCTGTTGTCCCCTTTCGTTGACATAAGAGTGATCCTGTATGACGGAAATTTTCAACGACAGGTAACATTATTTTGTCATTTGGTGCCTCCTTATTAATTCGCTTTATATAGTTAATTAGTTATTACGAAATTGGGGTTAGTGGTCCTCTTTTACTCTTAACCTCATTAGAATGTAATAACAAATATAATCTTGTGTACATATTTAATTCAATGATAGTAAGTTATCAAAATACATAATAAGTTAAGTTTGCAATGCGCATTATACAAAGAAAATCAAGCATTTATGAGAAACAATATATATAAAAATGTATGTATGTAAATGACACATCTCCTCGAAAACCACTGGAGAAGTACCAACCAAACTTGGTACACTTATAACTTACTATTTGGAGACGAGCACTGCGGAGGGAAATCCATCCCTAGCACCCTTAGGGAGAGGGATCAGGCAGGGGGTTATGTATAAAATTAAACGAAAACAGTGTTAAATACATAGTTTTCGGGGTCGCTGAGATGAATAGTGACACTCCAGATATTTTTAAAGTACAAGTTCTGTCCCCTTCGGGGTGGGGGCGTACAAATATTACCTACTTCTCTTCTTTTTTTACCGCTATTCCCACACCTGTGGGGTAGCGGATGCGCAGTGTGTCGCGCACGTGGATTTAGCCCTGTTTTACGACCGGCTGCCCCTTCTTGACGCCAACCCTATATGGAGGGATATAATCACTATTGCGTATTTCTGTGGTGGTTAGTAGTGTAGTGTGTTGTCTGAATATGGATAGGAAAGTGTTGGTACAAACACAAATACCCAGTCCCCGGACCAGAGGAATTAATCAAAGGCGACTAAAATCTCCGACCCGGCCGAGAATCGATCCCGGAACTCTCTGAACCGAAGGCCTCAACGTTGACCATTCAGCCAAGGAGTCGGACAAATATTAGTTATTATCTAGAAAAAAAATTATGTGGTGGCAAGACGCCCATAGAACCCCTAGGGAAGTGGAGTGAAATACATATTAATGAATGGAAGCCGGGTTGGCGCTATCTCCATATACTGTATTGCATATATATAAATTAAGGTATAACAATGAAAATAGACGTGAATTGATGAGGCACTTCCAGGCATCACAGAAACTTAAAACTTAGTACCAGTGAAGGTGATAACTTCAGGATCCCTAAAAAGTCGAAAATCCTCAAAATTATCTGAGGAGGCCTTGCTGGGAGTTTCAAATTTGGGGCTCAGCATAAGAACGCAGTCGGATATACTTACCTAAAACGATAAACTATCGGTTTCATGGGATTAAAAGTTTCCTGAAAGTCCTAATTTTTAATCCCCTCCCCAAATCTAGATGGCGGCACAATCTGCCAGACGAGCAAGAAAACTGAAATTTGGCAAAATTATAGCTTTTAGCCGGTAACTGAGGGAAACATTACGAGATGTTTCAATTTTTCATTTTTTACCCCCGAAATATATCGAAGTATGGAGGTAATTTTAATTATGGTGTAGCACGTCTTTCGAGATATTTGGTGACTAAACGATAAGTTTTTATCACAAAACGGATGGCACAATCGAACTCAGCATGACGAGGTCTTAAACAATGTTCTTATGATATTTTGTCGTGTCTCTATCTCTTGTGAGATAGATTTAGCTGCATTTCTCGATTGTACGTAAATTTTGCACTTTTTACACGTATAATTCATAGTTTGGTACACTTATAATCAAGATAGGATCATTAAAATCATCACGAACACGGCCCACCCAGTGGCCATATGTGAGCTAAATTCTATTTCTAGCTGTCACATATGTATCGAAAAAGTGATGAAGTGTTCGAAAACTCCAGCCATATTTTACCCTATTGAACGTTACTAACCCAATCTAACCCGTCGACTAGATACGAGAAAATGTCGTAGGATCCACAACTTAGACCGCTAGAAGTGGCGTCTTACAGTGCAACCCGTTAGTCAATAATTTATTGTTTAACAGCAGTTAATCTGTAAATGAAGTTCTACAATATTGCAAACTGCATATACCTTCGTTTGTCTATCTATATATATATTCAATGATGTCGATTTGTAGCGATAAAGGAAGGGGATAGCTGCCATTATAATTAATACTTTACAAATCGATAATGACTGTCAGTAGGAGGGGGTGGGCTATTGTAATCAATACTCCCCACATCGACTTTGACTTGCAGTAGGAAAGGGATTCTTCTACAACTACTGTGTAAGTGGCATTAGTTAGGAGGGTTTACCATTGTAATGAATAATCCCCTTAACGATTTGACTGTAAGAAGGCAAGGGAGCATGCAATTTTGTTCAAAACTCCCTTACCTGATTGATTGTGTCTGGCAGCAGGCAAGGGTGTCCACCATTGAAAAAACTACCCATCTGAAACGTGACTGCCATTAGGCAAAGTGGCCTGCTATAGTAATCGAGACTCACTAGCTCAAGTGTGACTGGCAGTTAGTTGGCTCCCATTAGAAAGATGGGCCAGTTATTATAATGATTACAGCACAACTGAATTTTGTCTGCCAGCACGGAAGGTGTCTGCCATTATAATAAAATCTTAATTCTAATGTGTCTAGAAGTAGGCCACTGTAACGAAAACTCCCCAGTGCAATTGTGACCGCGCAGTAGGCAAGAGGCCTGCTATTATAATGAAAACTTCCCAACTCGATTGTGAATGACTGTGGACAAGCGAGCCTGATGTTATCATCACAACTCGGCAACTCTCAATTTACATTCGACACAACATATTAGGACCTCCCCGTTCTGTCTCTCGGATATCACTAAGACATATGTAACTTAAAAAAGTATTATTCACTGCGTGTACAGTAATTTACTTCGGTATGCGTATATAGTGTAGAATACCGTAGCGAAGCACGGGTACATTTGCTAGTACATCATAAAGGGTACATACTAGGCCTGTACATAGTACGTCAAAAACAAGTATGACGGAAAACAGTGACCACTTAAATTCCATGTACTATCTGCGCACTGTTTAGCGATAGACTTGTGTATGGGTTCGAGGAGTAAGGAGGGAGCTCTTCCGATTCCGTTAGTACTGCCAACTGAATGGAAATTAAATCTGAATTGAATCGATAATATGATCGATCGATATGAATTTTCTAAAGCTTTGTTTTTTTTAAGCCAACAACTGTCTCACACACACATTTTATAACATTGCGTAACATTTGTCGATGCGAATCTTATTCCTAGAGTGAATTCTATAGTTTGGCTTTGCTGCGTAAATAACAACAGTACTAGTACGTAAAGTGTACGCCAGACGTCGCACAGCGATGCATAAGCGATTCATAGTTTGTGTTTCAAAGATTGCCAGTACGTATCTCGAAGATTGCCGAGGTCCACCGCTTCAGCACTAGGGTGTAAATCTATCGCTAAAACGTGCGCAGATAGTACACGAATTGATTAAATATTATATACATACTGTGCATGCTATTATTTGTAATAATAATACTTATAATAATAATATTAATAATAAAATGGTAAAGAAAATTTAACATCGTAATTGACATGCAGGCAGACTAAACTAAAGAGCCTTCACGTGGTATCTGAGGCTAACCATTTTTATTAATAACATTTGTACTATAACGTTCACTATAGGTGAGTACTAGTGAGTGCTCTTGGTCCAAAGATCGCTTCCAAAACTGCGGAAATTGTTGTATTATTGAAGGACGGATAAAAGTCAATTTGTCACCCCACGACGTACGATGTCAGCATGTCAACTTTCTCTGGTGACATAGTTGACGTTTAACTGGCAAAATTAATTAATTAACCCTCAGCTAAGGACTGAAACAGAACGTCGAAATTGACACACTGGCAGACTTAAGCCTTCTGAAGTGATTTATAATATACCGAGTAAGTTGTGTTTCTATCACAACTGCCTCATAGTGTCCGCATTTGCATGGCAAGAAATGCATACTCGACCTATTGTATACGATTACATTAAGAGAATCATACTAAAAAGAAGCCTAGAAAATAGGCTCTGAAATTGAGAGGGTTGAATGACAACGATATTGCCTGCGATAGACGGAGAGAAAAGATGAAAGTGTGGGAATGAAGGTAAAGCATGGTAGCAAAAGATCTTAGACGTCGACGCTAATTAGGAACTAATATTTAGAAGCCCCATCAAGACAAGTAGGAGGAGAAGAAGAAGAAGAAGAAGAAGAAGAAGAAGAAGAAGATGATGATGAAGATAAACACTGCACTGTGCAATTATTGTAAACGGTAGTGAAAAACCGCTCTATAAATCCTTTAAAAAATTAAAATTATTATTATTGTTATTATTAGCGCATGGTGTGTACATGACAGTCAAAATATACAAAAAATACAAAATATACAAATATACATACAAGTTGGTGACAGCATCAGGACTTCACAATTAAATTTTAATGTCCAAATATTTTATCCACGTAATCACTTCCGGTGTTACTTCATGCAATACCTCCACGGAACGAGGAAACTCACATAGGGAACACTAGAACTATGTCACAGCAGGGAGAATCTAACCATCCCCATTAATGTAAAGCTGCACCAGTCCTACCAACACAAAATCGGATCCTGTTCAAGGTTGACCAGACAGCACGGGGCAAACTGAAACCAGCCAGTTTTATGCTGGGGTAAGAGATGTCACATAAGACATGGGGAGAAGACATCCTCCACTCTTCTCTCCAGGCATTCCTAGAATTGAACCGAGGGAAAGGCAAGTCTAAAGCTCTCTTCCACACACGTTTTCTTGATTTCAGCCTAGTTGTAGTGTGCTGCTTTATATGTTGATATATCTGCATCATAAGATGGTACGTGCTTGTTGTCTCCTTACATGAGGGGAAGAGAGATTACAAAGGACAAGCAACCATTGCACTGGAGCCTGATACATCATATCTATTATGTTTAGCGCAGTTTTTGAAGAGTGGCAAACAGATTTGGGCACGCAGGACAAGTTGGTTATACGATGTAGGTCGTGTTAGTTTGCATTCGGTTGGTGATGGATTCGAACACCATGGTCATGGTTTCTCATTTCCACACCATGGAAATGCCAGGAATATATCCTGATTAAAACCCCCTTCCCAGTTATCTATTTACTTTTCAGCTTTTCTGAGAACCTCTGAGTTAGTGGTACCTTAAACAGGAAGCACTAAATAAGCTTGTCGTCGTCGTGCCTCGAAACACCGCAATGTTGCAATGTTGAAGGGAAAAATACTGGCCCGCAGCCCATGTATCGCTTAAAACGAAAATTCGTTGACAGAGACGTTTCTGGTCAGAGTTCTAAACTGAAATATTACTTAGCGGTTTTTCTAGGCGGAACGACGACGTACTGAGTCAAAGTATCTCTATTCATTGACCTTGAGTTTAGGTCTATACGATTACTTTGTTCTATATTATCATAAAACCAAAAGTCTTAAATTTGTTCGTGAAAGCTAAAGTCATAACTACTGAAACAAGTTCACTATTTTTTCACCAGAAACCTTACTTGCTCGAAAATAACATAGGCTATATTCTTATAACAAACCGGCCCCGTGGTGTAGCGGTAGCGTGTCTGTCTCTTAACCGAAGACCCCTGATTAAATTCCCGGCCAGATTAGGGATGATATTTCCCGGAATCCGAGGTTTGTTCCGAGGTCCACTCAGTCTACGTCATTTCAAATTAGAAGCTATCTGACGGTAAGATAGTGGCTCTGGTCTAAAAAGCCAAGAATAACGGCGGAAAAAACTCGTCACGTTGTGAGTTTGCATTCGGGTGATGGTGGGTTCGAATCCCACCGTCGGCAGCCCTGAGGATGATTTTCTATAATACCCCATGTTCACACCAGACAAATTCTGGGGTTGTACCTTAAATAAGGCCATAGCCACTTCCTTCCCTACCTCGTCTTTCTCAACGAAACTTCGCTTTAATCTACAAAATCATAACCGTATTATTCCTTTAATATTAGTGTGTCTACTGCGCAGATACAAACATGTGGTCTGTTGATCCATTTAGAGATAACTCTGTATCGCTTATTACAATAATTTAATAGCCTATAAAAATTTGTACGTTGAGATTTCGTAGTCAGTACTGGGTCATAGTTATTTTTATATGGCAGAATTAACATTATATAGACTGAGACTCCGTGGTAGAGTTAAAATTACGAGAACTGATATCCTAAAGTGAAGTTAACACTATGAGAACTGAGACCCGTTATCGGAGTTAACATTGTAAGAACCGAAATCTCGTAGAGTAATTAGCACTATAGTAAACTCGTGTCCTTATCCCGAGGAGGTGCAGATCTTTTCAAGCATACCTCCAATGGAGGTGAGTCGCATGTAGCATTTTAACCTTTCTTGCCGGTAACGGTTGCCGAACCCAGACCCCCGAGGACGGAAGCTAATAGTGCTAACCATTGCGCTACGGAGGCTGACGTTAGCACTATAAGAACAGAGATCCTGTGCGGAGTTAACATAATCCTTGAAGGTATTTACTGTGATGGTGGTGGGGATGGGCATGTCCCCAAAAGTATTCAACCCGGAACACTCCATTCTTTTCTGCATCGCCTTCTTGCAATTCCAAATAGGATGTATATGAGTATACTGTATATGCATGAGCTATTAACAAACTGCTTTGCAATAAATGTCTGATTAATCAGTAATCACTTTCCATTCTACGGCTCTCTGAGTACCGGGCGAGTTGGCCGTGCGTGTAGAGGCGCGCGGCTGTGAGCTTGCATCCGGGAGATCGTGGGTTCGAGCCCCACTGTCGGCAGCCCTGAAGATGGTTTTCCGTGGTTTCCCATTTTCACACCAGGCAAATGCTGGGGCTGTACCTTAATTAAGGCCACGGCCGCTTCCTTCCAACTCCTAGGCCTTTCCCATCCCATCGTCGCCATAAGACCTATCTGTGTCGGTGCGACGTAAAGCAAATAGCAAAAAAGGCTCTCTGAATTGTCTTGCAGGCTACATTAAAATCGGTACCTGCAGAATTCCTCCTAACGTTGTTGTATGAAGTCAGCTACATCGAGTCTCTTTTCATTTGACGTCAAATGCGCAACTAGTGTCAATTTTGTCATGCTAAATAACGGTTAGGGCTCGGAACAGAGACGAAGAGTATTCGACGTATGACGTGGAGGCAATTATGGGCTTCGGTACGTCAAGGCGACTGCAGATACTAGAGTAGCTTGGCGGTGAGCGGAAGACATCTGAAGCCGTATTGCTGCAAGTACAAATATCAGGAAAATGTATGACTTTATTGATCTAGTCCATTGTCTTCGTTATAGCTTCTTAGCTCATCTGACGAGGCTGAGTGGACCAATTTGAGCTCTAATCATCGTTTCGACTTCAGTCCTATTTGAAAAATCAAAGTAGCGTTTCGAAGTTATATACTAATATTACTACCACTACTAAAATATTTTCATTCCTCCCCTGACGGGAGAGGTGGTGGTGATTATTGTTTTAAGAGGAAGTACGACTAGGCAACCATCCTCTATATAACACTAATCAGAGGGAAAAATTGAAGGGATCCGACAATTCGAAAAATGAAGATATCGGTCAAAGAAATGCAAGGGCCATGAAGGGCGTGAAAATGAAAGACTCTCTAGCCCTCGCAAACCTAATAGCGACAGGGTCGGAAAAGAACAAGAGTTGATCAAGAGAGGTCAGATGGGGGTAGATGAAAGTGAGGAGCCTGGCACAGTAAGTGGAAGCAATGCCAGGACTCAGCTGAGGACTCCGTGGTCGCCAACCCACGCTCCAAAGTTCAGAGTCCCTGAGGCCCCTTTTAGTCGCCTCTTACGACAGGCAGGGGATACCGTGGGTGTTATTCTACCGCCCCCACCCACAGGGGGACCTGACGCGAGAGACGAGCCTTCTAGATGATAGCGTCTCTCAGGCCAGGAGATTTATGTCTGAGAAGTAGATGTGCGGTGAAGGTGAAAGGGTTGGAACTGTCTCGGCATTCGCCTTAGTGCAGAAGAATGGAAAGCACCGGGTGAATGTTCAAGCGGGAAGTAGTGGGTTCGAACCCCATTGTCGGCATCCCTGAACATGGTTTTCCGTTGTTTCCCATTTTAACACCAAGAAGATCGTGGGGCTGTATCATAATTAAGGCCATGGCCGCTTCCTTCCCACTGCTGACCTTTCCTATCCCATCGTCGCCATAAGACCATCTGTGTCGGTGCAACGTATAACAATTTGTAAAAAAAAAAAAAGAAAATCACGTAAAAGCCATTATTAGGGCAGCTGACAGTGGGGCCCAGCCCTTCTCCGTCTGCCGACTAGAGGCGTAGAGCCGTGGCCACCCCTCATCTGCTCGTTTGGCCGGTTGGAGTGCAGAGCTGTCAGAACACGGACCACTCGTGGCCACTTATGGACCGATGTCAACTCTTCATCCGCCGACCATTCTTTATGATACCCTTAAAATGACTTAAAATCATTTCAGTTCCTGAATCCATTAGCGACGGACGTCTCTTTGAAAGGTACAGTTTGTGAAATTTTCGAGAATTTTGTATAAAGTCCAACTTTAAACCACAACAAAGCAAGAGGAAACGTCTGATTAGTCCACCATGGAGTAAAATGAAAATCCATAGCCTGTTTCCAGTCATTCGATCGTGTGAGGAATGGGCTGAGTGAAGCCCCCATCTAGCGGTGAGGGTAGGAAATGTGTCGGCTGCCGAAGCCTGTCGCACTCCTCTGGGGTAATGATAAATGACTGACCGATGAAATGATAATGGAGAGTGTTTCAGGAATGAAACATCACAGGAAAAACTGGAGTACGCGGGGAAAAGCCTATTCCTCCTCCGCTTTGTCCAGCACAAATCTCACATGGAGTGGCCGGGATTTGAACCATGGAAAACCCAGTGGTGAGAGGCCGGCGCGCTGCCACCTGAGCCGCGCAGGCTGAGTCCACCATTGATAATAGAACTAAATTCAGAACAAAATGTCAACAAAACATCTCTGCATCACCAAAATTAAGTGCGCAGCGATTACAAGTATAGTCATTGCAAGCGCCAAGCTCGAGTGCGTTGAGTACGTTCGTAGAAGTGGACGGTAGCATTGAAACTACTGCTCGGTCTGTCGGGCAGGCATTTACTCTGCCTATTAACACCAGCATCACACGACCACACGTTTTCACGTTTTAAAAGTTCTACCTCCGCCGCGTTATTTTTAATTTTTAACGAAAATCGATATTTCTGTCAGCGTAATAACATTTCTTTGGTCTTCACATTATTATTCCCCTTTAATAAAAAATCTAACGGCTTTCTCTTTTTGTACACCGAGCTCACTGCGGCGAATGGATTCGACAGTAACCAAAGAAAACAGTTTGGTTTGTTGGCATCGCCAATGAATAAAACTGTCTTGCCTACATAAATTTTCTTATTGAGACTTACAGTATGAGCAACTCCAATAACGGTGGCGTACACCTCTGAAAGTTATCCTGTATTAACCGTCTGGTGGGTACCTCTAGCCAGAGAGTCGCCAATACTCCTTGTAGCTTAAGGCACAAAACATTTTCTGGATCAACTATTGATAACTTTGGGGCCAAGGTAAGACGTAAGCTATGTCATAAAGTGTACATCGTAGCAAGAAACTCTTCAGGAAAATACTGTGTTTATTTCCAGGCAGACAATTTTATTGGATTCAACTTATCACTCACGTATGGTATACGTATTTCTCCCTTGGCAACATAGAGATTAACATGTTTTACACCAGCAAGGAACTGTTAAATTTTCACCACACTGAGTAGCTGCCTCTGTGGTTCAGTGGTAGAGTGTCGGTCCGGATGCAAAGATAGCGGGTTCAAACCCGGCAGAGGTAGTCGGATTATTGAAGGGCGGAAAAAAGTCCATTCGACACTCCATGTCGTACGATGTCCGTGTAAAAGATCTCTGGTGACACATTTGGTGTTTACCCGACAAAATTCATTAAATCTCAGCCATAGACGCCCAAGTGAGTTTCGGTTTACTCGGTCTCCCATCTAGTGGGCCTAGAGTAAAACGGAACGTCAAAATTGACGAGCAGACAGCCAGATGGCGTCAAATTGAAATGTCTGCACACGGTAGCTGAGGCCATACGATTATTATTATTATTATTATTATTATTATTATTATTATTATTATCACACTGAATTTATAGACTATGTTGCATTTCAATTGGCTGAACGGCCAGCGTACTGGCCTTCGGTTCAGAGGATCCCGGGTTCGATTCCCGGCCGGGTCGGGGATTTTAACCTTAATTGGTTAATTCCTACGGCACGGGGACTGGGTGTATGTGTTGTCTTCATCATCATTTCATCATCATCATCATCATCATCACGACGCGCAAGTCACCTACGGGAGTCAAATAGAAAAATCTGCACCTGGCGAGCCGAACCCGTCCTGGGATATCCCGGCACTAAAAGCCATACGACATTACATTACATTATTTCAATTACAAAGACATCTTTTTTTCTTAATGAATAGAATCTTCTCCATATTTTCAGTGATCATCGTAGAAATTTCTTCCTTTTACTTACAGTAGGTGTCAAGTGGTTAGCCGGTTTCACCACAGATTGCGTACCAGTGGCCTGGATTCACTTCCAAACTTCTCGAAAGTATTAATATGGAGTGAGGGAATAGGACGTCGTTAATGATTAAACGTTGGTCGGATGGAGAATTTAAGCCTTGAACAGACTCCGAAGAGTTCATTGACAGAAGGCTATGTGCCGATACCATCATCACCATCACCATCATCTCATACTCAGACACACAGGTTGCGCCTTACAGCCGAAAATGACCTTGGCAACTCCTGGCACTGAAAGCCGCACGCTAAATTAATACACATTTAAATGAACCTGTACCGGACCCCTCTCGCAAGAAAACTCCCCGATAAACAATAAAAAACAAAACATCGGCGGAATATAATATGCGGATACAAACCCATGGACCGTGACTGGGAAAGGCCGACGAACTAAGGCCCCAAGCTGGAAATCGCTCTCTTATATTACTGCTATTAAGAGACCAAATGCTACTAGAATGAAGTGAGAATTAGAAAACAAGGTTTATTCAATTAAGGAAAACAAATTAAGAGAAGGTGAATTAAATTAAGATATACATAGTGATTGAATCAAATGCATACTTAGTACAATCGCCGGCGTTTGGATAGTATCCTGGCCATTCGCAAACAAATATTCACACATGTATCCACATTGTGATTTTAAATTATTCGACGCAATCGCACTGAGGGGTAAAAACATTTTTTTCTTTCTTTAAACGTTTAAAGGCAATTTCAAATAGTTATAAAACCGAGCCGCAAAGGTCACACTTTCCTGGGGATATGTTATTCCTCGAAAACATGCAATTCCATCCACCCGCATACATCTTATCTTTTTTCAACAACCCATCACATTCGTTATCCGCTCCTCGGCATCAAGGATTAGGCAAAGGTAATATATGTTCCGAGAGCTCCAGGAAGTTAAAAGGAGAAAATGAGCTCGCTCATCAATGACAAAACAAAACAAATGACTCAGGTCAAAACAGTGAGAAAAACGATGGGACCAAATAAATTAAACGAGTTGGTAATAAAAAAATAATATAGTGAAAAGCCAACACGGTATAAAAAGATAAAATGGAAATGAAAAGTCGAAACGGGTTATCGATATGACACATGTACTCCAACACTGCCATACATTTCGGCACTAATATGATGCAAAAATAAGACAAGGCACACAGATGAAACATTTATATAACATCACAAATGTTGCGACCCCAAGGTCATCCAAGGGTCACTCAGACGGGCATACGGCAGCAAGACCGTGTAATCCAACGCACCAAAGTATTTCCATCACGACCGCGATTCGTACAAGGCAAGAGTGTTCTTGCGATGACACGAAAGGCAATCACAATCTGATGGATCATGGCAAGCGACACAAAGCAGACACAAAAATACTGCGTATGCTGGACCCTCCCGTAACCAAAATAGCATATCAATCAAGTACCAAGCTCACATGCACACAGTCCATTTATACAACGGAGTAAACATTGCATATCGAAAATAATAAAAACCCAAATTTAAATATGAGATAACTTACTAATACAGGAGCTTTCAAGGAGTCAACAAATACCTGGAGGTATCAAGGACTCAAAAAAAAAAGTTAAAGGTAGTTGCACATACACTTAAAGCTTTTAAAAACATTCTGATAAATCAGAAACGTTGCTCCAATGTGCAGGAAAGCCATTTTTCTTACTGTCTCCCCCCCCCCCCAAATAAACAGCACATTCAAGGAGATAAGATTCCCGGGTGGCAGGAAGTTTGCGACCAACACCGAAATGTCCGCCATCTCTCGTACTGGTGCTATTTAACTCTTGCGAAGTGAAGAGGCAAGACGCCATTACAGTAATACAATAAGACTACAACTTTGCTTGGATTAACTTGAATTAACATGTCGACATAATAATAGCCAATGCAAATGGCTCAAACCTCAAACCTAGCGAATCGTACTTTCTGTTGGCGAAAGGTAGGTTAGTACCAAAGCATAACTGAGTTAAAACTCCGAGGTAGAAGACAGAGTTCATGTGACATGAACGATATTTTAAATCTTTGCACCTGTCAACCAAGTTTCCTTCATTTTATGTGATTTTATTTTGGACAGCATTCGGGAAAATTTGGAACATTATATCAAGCTATCAATGAATTCTCTTTCGATTAAGTGCCACAATGTGTCAAGTGAAGCCAAAGCAGTCTTATAATATCAAATTAGTTGATTTCAACTTTTCAAGAATGTCAACAAGTCAACCTCATATCCTCATTCAGGGACCAGGAAAAAGGCAGAACATCCCTCTACGACTGATATTGGTCAATTAAAATACAGGTAGAAAGCAGATATTCCCTTCTTGGGCTTAAGAAAAAGTACAATGAGTCTGCTAAAACACGAATCTAAGTATAAACACCTCTAGGGGGTTTTGTCAACGAGAGGTTATGCCATTGACTACAACAGATCATCGTCCATTTTACAGTTCTCCATAATACCTGTAAAACACGAAAAGGAAAGATAACACACTAATAGCCAAAACATACAATAAAATTGCCATTTATAACGTATCGTCAGTTCGTAAAAAATTAAGTGCACTTTGGTGTGACAATATAACCTTCAGAACATTGTATTGTGATATTAAATTATACAAGATAAATATATTGTAGGCCTACTGATTTTCCCTTAAGAAGTGCTCTCTGTAAGTGGTAGTCAAAACCTAGTGTGATTTAAGATCTTCATTTTATAGTGACGGGTTTTGTTGATATTCCTGGATTGCTGTGTAAAATTCCGTCCTCGTGGTCTAGGGATAGTGAGCCTACTTTTTACATGGATATACCGGTTTCCTTTCGCAGTCAGGAAGTTTACCTGGATCTGAGGGATGTTAAAGATTTACTCGGCTTACATGACAACAATTGTGGAGATACGTGACGGTTAGATAGCAGCGCTAGTCTACAAAAACTAAGAATAACTGCCGAGTGCATTCGTTACGCTGGCCTCACGCCACCTCATAATCTGCAGGCCTTCAGGTTGAGCATAGGTCACTTGGTAGTTCAAGCCCAGTCATGGCCGTATCGCAGCGAGTTTGGTTTGGTTCTGGTGGTTCGAAAACTATATGTCCGAGGTGACTGTTAAGTAACCCATCTGAAGAATTCGATGTGTGACGTAGTCAGTAATATGTAAACAAACTAGTCTACTTTCAGACACATAGATACCAAATTAAACTACCATCGTCATCATCATCATCATCATCATCATCATCATCATCATCAAGATTTTAGCCACGAGAACGTTTTAAATCTATCTTTCAAAATCTCATTTTTCTTTTTTAATTTTATGAAACAACATTTGGTTTGGAAATATATCTTTTTCATTCCAACCTCATGTTTACCATCTTGTCTTATATACTCAAATTATTTCACTGACGAAACAAATACTGAGACGTGGTTTTGTTTTTTAGTTTCTGATTGAGTCATTTCTAATGCTGTATTTTACATGGTCTTACTATCTGTTATAAATTACGTTTTAAAATCGTCTGAAGGAATCTGCATTTCACTTCCTGTGTTCCCTTCTAGTATCTGTGTCATACTGATTGTTCTTCAGGCAATTGAAAATTTATTGAGCCTACTTTGAATGTCTTCATAACTTTTTTAACTAATGCTTTATCTAGGTATGGGAATAGAGATATCTGTTCTTCCTAAAATTCCGTACTAACTTGTTCTTCATTTCGTCGATGTGGGGACTAAAACTTGTTGATAGCTTTGTTCTTTTCCTACATTCTTTAAATATTTAAAACATACGTTACTCTATACTTAAGAACGTCACTGTATTCTGACGATTAGCTGGAGTTGGTTGAGTTTGAATATTCTAGCTCGACCAGGGGATTAAATTTCCAGTGAATTTTCAGCCGAAACGAAATCACTCAGCTTCCTATATCGAAAAATAGAAGTCTTAATTTTCTTATCAACCTACGTGTCATTTATGTAAAAGTGTTACGCTATCAAAAGTTTATTTTCAATATCAGAATAAAAGCATTAGATTACTTACTGTATACACATGAAATTCAAATCGTGGCCAATGCTTGTATAATTTACGAACTGAAATATCACGCCCTTGTGTTATAGATTCTGCATATACCTGTAATTCCCGTGAAGATATCGAGAAATGTACAAATGCTTATTTACTTGCTTGATATTTACGTTGGAAATAGATCTAATTAGGTTGTGTTAGTTATCAAGGTACAAAACAACAAGATGATCAGCCCATATCACAACGGCATGCCCCACCTATTTCTACATTCATTATAGTCAAATTATAAACACTAGGTCTAACCATTATTATCTTGTTCTACCTCTGTTTTCATTACCTTCCATGTCAGACTCCATTATTCTTACAGGTAACCTATCGATGGCCTAGTTCTAATACCACGTAACTGATAATGGTCTTCATATCCATTACTTTCACGCCTCCCAGGCACACATGGAATCAATCAGTCAATCAATGGATCGATCGATCACTACTGATCTGCGTTTAGCGTTTAGGGCAGTCGCCCAGATTGTATACTCCCTATCTGTTGTTTCCCTAGCCATATCTTAAATGATTCAAAAGAAACTGGACATTTATTGAACATCTCCCTTTGTAAATTATTCCAATCCCTAACTCCCCTTCTTATAAACGAATATTTGCCCCAATTTGTCCTCCTGAATTTCAACTTTATATTCATATTGCGATCTTTCCTAATTTTAAAGACACCACTCAAACATATTCGTCTACTAATAACACTCCACACCATCCCTCCACTGACAGCTTGGGACATACCACTTAGTCGAGCAGTTAGTCTACTTTCTCCCAAGTCTTTCCAGTACAAACTTTGCAACATTTCTGTAACGCTACTCTTTTGTCAGAAATCACCCAGGACATATTGTGCTGCTTTTCTTCGAATCATTTCCACTTCTCGAATTAAGTAATCCCATACACTGGAACCATACTCTATTTGGGATCTTACCAGAGATATGCCCTCTCCTTTACATCCTTACTACAATACTTCAATACCCTCATAACCATCTGCAGAAATCTTAACTCTTTATTAACAATCCCATTTATGTGATTGCCCCAATGAAGGTCTTTCCTTATGTTAACATTTTTGTACTTACAATCTTTCCCACAAGGAACTTTCAACCCATCAAGGCAGTAATTAAAACTGAGAGGACTTTTCCTATTGGTGAAACTCGCCACGTGACTTTCAACCCTGTTTATCATCATACCATTGGATACTGTCCATTGTAACGGACTCTTCACGTCACCGGCACCTATCGTTATGAAAATCGCCATGCACATAACCTTTTTTCTACTATTACTATGGACTTACCCTCATCTTGATATAAACTGTACTTTTTTTACAACTGGACTTACATACTTCAGTGAATTTGGACAAATCATACTTTGCATGAACTCTGCTCTATCCATCTCTACGATCTACGATAAACTGACTTCCTTCTCGCCAGCTGACGTCATACGACATCGCCTGGTTTGTCGCGCATGCTCCAGTAACCTCTGGAATCTTCCAGACATATTTTTTTCTCATTATTTCCCCTCTACTCCACTGTATAAATACCTGGCCTCTCTCTGGATATTTTGAGATGGACTTTGGCCTGTGTGTAGGGAGGAACATCTAACGTGGTCTCAGTCCTTAGCGACATGTGCCCAGGAGTCTCCATTTTCGGGCAGAACCACCTGTTTCATGATGAGGTATGACAAACGCTTAATTACTTTTCTGTGAATACTTCTAGTTGCATCGGGAGCTACTTTCTTTTAATTTCTCACAGGGAGCATGGCATTTCCAGGCCGAGATTTCACTCGTCTTTTCAATATTTAAAATCTCTATTGTCGAACCTAGTGTCAACTTTGTTTCTAACTGTGCGTGTGGTATATTTGCAACTCCGCGACTTCTACACACACTCGTATTTAATCAGTGCTTCGCCATTTGTGCTTCTGAATGTCTTGAAACTGCTTCATTTGAACTATATAGTGATTTCTGCCTGCATGACAACGTTACTTAGTGTCAATTCGTGTGGTAACTGAAGTGTTACGACTTGCATATCTTAGGAAATTTATTTCGAAGATTTCCTCCTGGTATACTCTGATTTTGTAACTGTGAACATCTTTTTTTTTAATTCTTGTTGTTATTGTGGGTTTTTCTTCCTATAGTCGTATTTATCCTTTCCTTGTTTGTCCCTTTCCATTCCTGCTTTATTCTCTCCTATTTGCTGTCTTTCTCGTGGATATCTTATCTTTGTGTAATAGATTAGCATTTTTTATATGTGGTTGGGAAAATTCCATATTTGTATCTTCTTCTTTTCATGTAAATTTCTAGAGTTTCGATTTAATTATTTTAATATATATGTTTCCAAATTTTATCATGATTTCTCATCTATTTTCATCCGTCATGTCCCTCATTCCTCCTCACACTCTCCTTTAATTTTTTAATGTTATTAAGCACTGTTTCCACTGCGCTATGTGTTGTTACTCTGGAATGCTTCCTGGAGATTTTGATTACCACGGCCTCTGTTCTCGATTTGGCATTTTCTTCACGGTGTGAACATTTCAACCTACAGATTACAAACAATTTGGTGTCATCGATACATTGAGATCTTTCCTTGGCACTATCATATATATAAAATATATGCATATAACCCCCATGACGGGTTACACCATCTCACAACATTATCGAGATGCAAACTATAAGAACAAATTTCGTCGTGTTCATTTTCCTATGCTTGTGTGTTAAGGAAAATGAGCTTCAAATACATTATACTGCACGAGTGTGCAAAATCTTCATGCAAATCTATATTTCTACAGTACTGTACGGTAAGGTTAATTTTCCTTTACACATTAGCATACGAAAATGAAGTTCATTTACTGTATAAACAGCACTTCGTATCACACTATCTGGAAATAGGGCACGTGGTCGGACAAAGAAACGCTGGTTTCATCACCTTCAAGAAGACATGCGCTATGTTAATCTTCTTTAAAATGATGCCCTCAATAGAACCAAGTGGAGAATGGCTTGCAAAATAGCGGAACCTGATCCACTGCGGGACAGAGGCGAATAATAATAATAATAATAATAATAATAATAATAATAATAATAATAATAATAATAATAATAATAATAATAATAATAATAATATGGAGATAGGCATTAATAATAATAATAATAATAATAATAATATGATGATAATTAGCATAGTAAAATGAAAAAACTAAAATTGTTCTGATGGATGTATATCCATATGTGGCTGGGAGGCGTGACTAGTTTTAAGTACAATAATGGATAGGAAGTGCATTTCCAGATACGTGGTATTAGAGCTAGGCCATTGCTATGCTCCTATAAAAAACAAAAATAGTGAAATGCAGTCCAGTAAAGTCAGGTGATCCAGGATATATTAGATTAGGAAAACGAATATTATTACTTAGTTAACAGATTATCTAATGATGGCATAAGTAAGGAGGACATAAAATGAAGATTAACAGTGGTAAGGGAGGTCCTTCTTAACAAAATATATTTTAAAATGTTTATCATAGGTATCTTATAAAGATATTTTGGAAGTCTTTTGTCTGGAGCGTGGCTACATATGGAAGTGGAACATGGGCAATAACAACAGCAGGAATAAAGGGAATAGAAACATTTGAAATTGTGTTACAGAAAAACGTAAAGTACATGATAGGTAGAATGAGTTATAAACGAAGAAATACTGAATGGTGCTGATGGTACGAGTGCGATTTCGCAAAACCTAATCAGAAGAAGAGATAGGCTGATATAACATATCTTGAGAACCCCATCACTTGATCAGTTACTTTTTGATGGGAGTTAAGAGGGTAAGAACGATGATGGTAGACAAACAAATAAGAATACATGTATGATACAGTTGTTAACCAGAAATGAAAGGGTTAGGATAGTTGGATCAAACCAGTCTACGGACTGATAACTCAAGAAGAGGAAAAAGAGGAAGAAAAAAGAACAGTATATAGACAGATCTGCCTGTTGCAGGCATTTCGTTTGGGCTGCCTGCGTGTCAGTTTCATTGTTTTGTTTTACTCTGTCTGATTATTAAAGAAATAGAAACTCTGCAGGGTGAAGTACGGCTCCAGTTATAATTAGCCGGGCGAGCACGAATTATTTCACCCGAGATCATTTACATGCCGATATTGTACGATATGGAGTGCCTATGCGACTTCTTCCACCCTTCATACATCACACTACATCTCTCGGGTTTTAACTCTCCTTCTTGGGATTCAGAAGCCAATCGACCACAGAGGGAACAGGGTTATTAATGACTAATAGATTACAGACCTCAGTGGCGGAGTTCATAAGTCATTTCCCTACAGTTGCCGACGTAGTTAATTCGATCCCACTTATACTTGAGGATGTTTGTATGATCGTCCGCACCTGGAACGTTGAAACACTCTTGTAGGACAACATTTCGGTATTGTGGTGTCTATTAGTCTATAATGATTGAAGGGACATTAAGCGAATAACAATTATTATTGTACCGGGGTTACACCTTCTCCATCCAGTTAAACCGAGTGCCTTCTATGAGGCCATCTATGTTATTGAACTTGAAATAATGTAATGCGAGATACTTGGGTTTGCAACTGTTAGATGACTCTACCATCGGCATAAGTGCCCCCTCTGGCGGGATTAAGGACAATTAATTCTTAAGGGAAAGTTAATTTTCAGAGGTGGCTAATCTTAGTTTCGAAGATTGGTTTGTTCTTGTGTGTCAACACTTCTGCCTCCACCCTCAACCTCCTGTCTTTATCAACCAATTAGAACTTGTGTGAATATTTTCTCTAGCTAATTAGATTTGGTGGTATGTACAGGCATCCAGCCTGTCTGTAAAGAGTTCTGGAAAATTCCCCTCGAAATGCTATAAAGGCTGGGTAATTTAGGGCTTTATCATCTTCATCGCTCCAGTTCATTCAGTGCTGCTTGTTCTTCGAGGCCAGCGGCTGCAGGTCGGCGTTTGGAAGGCCCAGCAACTCAAGGTAATTACAGGATTTTCTTAACATGTGATAGCCGGAAGATAGCTTGAGGGAAGGTTTCAAACTTCTTTCATTCATGTAAAGTTCTAATTTCATGGTTTAAATGTAGATTTTCGGCAAGTTCGAGTCACTGCTAGAAAGCATACACAGTTCAAAAAAATTAGGGGAACATGTATTGTAACGTCTGGTATGTGATCGTTAATTTGTTAGATGGGGTTCCAAAGGTCGCACAGCATACGTTGAGACCTTAGCTACTCAGGGTATGTCAAATCGAAGTTATACTCCATCTGTAGGCGGAGCCATGCATTAAAATGTCGGGTGACCCCTCAAAACAAAGTGAATAGCGGTGCGTCCGTATGTCGTTGTGAGGTACACAGACTACTGCGGTCATTTGAGCACGTTGTACGTCAACCAGCACATCCCATGAGACATCTTAACGATGTTCAAGTCGCAAGGGCCGTCACTTTGATCCAGGAAGGATGTTCGTCGTGTTGCTGTGGATCTCAATGTCGCTCCGTCAGTTATTCAACGCTTGTAGAATCACTACAATGAGACAGGCCAGTTCACAATGAGATTTGGACAAGGTCGTGGACGTACAGGATGACCAATATCTGACCATCTGTGCGTTCCGGCGTCGTTCAGCAACTGCTAGAGAACTGCAACAAGACCTCAGGAGGGTCACTGGAGTCACGGTGTCTGACGAGACAGTAAGGGATAGGTAAATAGAAGTGTTCTTACGCCCCAGACGTCCCGTTGGAGTGCCCTGTTTAACGCAGCAACATCGCGCAGCTCGCCTTCTGTTTGCCCGTACCTACGTCAATTAGCAACTTCACCAGTGGAGACCTGTGTTGTTCACAGACGAGTCCAGATTTCCCCTGGCACAGCGTGATGGACGTCAACGTGTATGGAGACGCCGTGGTGGGAGGTACATGTCAAATGTTGACCAGGAAGGCGACCGATTCGGACAAGGTTCTGTGATGGTGTGGAGTGGCATCAGTATTGATGGCCGTACGGATCTTGTCGTCGTGCTACTCATGCACGACAATGTCAGGACTCATGTAGCGCGCATCACCAGAGCTGTCTTGCGGGAACTGGAAATTGAAAAGATGGAATGGCCAACAGTGAGTCCTGACCTTAATCCCATCGAGCATTTGTGGGATAGGCTTGACAGAAGTGTTCGTGGGCGTCCTGTTCCACCACAGACTCTTCAAGACTTCGAACAGGCTCTCATTGAAGAATGGGACCTGATACCGCAACGTGACCTTCGTCGACTTATACGGAGCATGCCACGTAGGTGCCAAGCTGTGATAAATGCTCGTGGAGGACATACACCATACCGAAGGTCTCCAACTGTGATAAATATCCACCCTGGAGGACTGTTATCACTTTGTTTTCGCCCCTATTTGGACATTTCCGTTTGGGTTCTGAGAATGAACGCGAATCCATCGATGTTCTTTTGTACTTCAACGGTAAAGAATAAAGGTTTAGTTGGTAATATACCTGGCTGTGAGATTTTGTTTTGTGGAGCATGGCATACGTTCAAAAACATGTTCCCCTAATTTTTCGAACTGTATAATGTTCCTTCCATACCTAATGCCTATTTCATTAAGAAAATGATAGTTAATTATTCCTCAACGAAAGCTGGAAAACTGCCAGATTAATGCACCATTAATAATATCTGTGAATAAACTCAAGACTTCGTGCTTAGGAACCGTAATATGAAAGAGATTTAGCCAAACAGATAGCAAATACATATTTTGTAAATTAAACATATACACGGTGGCTGACCTAAGTTTTTCACCTTAAATAACAATAACGGACAACAAAAAACTTGCTATGCGTTTCCTGTTCTTTAATAAGCATCGATGCAGAGCTGCTATTTTTGTAGTATGCATGAGTACTTAGTTAGGTGGAGTTGGGTAAGTGGACAGGATTGCATGGTTTGTTTGTTTTATGATATGTTAGTAATTGTTATTCATTGTAATTTTATTAGGTTATGATGGTAATTATTTGTGAAGGCTGAAATGTGGCAATGGTGAAGTGGTATATTTGAGTAAGTAAGTAATTAAGGGCGTGGAGGCTGAAATGTTGTGAGGGAGAAGTGGTATACAAGTTATGATATGTTAAAGGGTTGAAAGATGGTGTCGGAGAAGTGGTGGTATAATATGGTGGATGGCAGTTTGTTGTTATTTGGAGCTGGAGGAGTGATGCTAAATGTGGTGTTGGATAAGTGTTGTAATTTGGCTATTTGTAAATTTTGGTTCGGTGGAAGATGGAGTTTTAGGGAGGTAATTATGATGGGTAATAGGATGAATATGAGTGTATGGCAAATTGAGCAAATTATGATATGTTACAGAGTTTAAATGTGGTGTGGGAGAAATGGTGGTATAAGAGGGTGAAGTGTAGTGTTGGAAGTATTGAAGGCTTAGTATTTAAGTTATGCTATGTTATAGGGTTGAAATGTGGTGTTGATGGCTATTTAATTTTTGGAGATGGAAACAGGTGAGTTTATTATCATTTTGTATTGTATTGGTGACTGGTATAAATGCGGAGTGATGGCAGACGAGTGTGTGTTAGGGCTGATAGCCTAGTATTTATGATTAGGTGATGTATGGTTTGCTATTATGTGTATTGAGATGGTTTATTTACGGATGATTGCGTGGGAGTTGGGAGGTGGTATATTGTATTGGTGTTTGAATTTTTGGAGCTGGAGAGAGGCGAGTTTATTATCATTTTGTAAATTTTTGGTTTGTTTGTAATATAGCGAGCAAATGTTGTGATGACGAGTGTGTGCTAGGGCTGAAATGTGGTGTTGGAAGTAGAGGTGGTAAATGTGGAAATGTGGTGTTGGAAAGGTATGGAGAAGTGGGGGTGTACTCATGAGTAAGTTGTATTGAATGTGATGATGGTATATGAGTGGGTGGTATTTGTGGATGTTGAAATGTGGTGTTGGAAAAGTATGAAGTGTAGTAATGTAATTTGGCTATTTGTAAATTTTGGTCTGGTGGAAGATGGAGTTTTCGGTAGGTAATTATGATGGGTAATAGGAGGAGTATGAGTGTATGGTAAATTGAATAAGTTATGATATGTGATATGTCTGTTAAATAGATTGAAATTAGAGAAGTTGGAAGTGGTGATATGAGATAGTGGAAAGCAGAAGGTGAGTGTAATTGTCGGAGAAGTAGAAGTGGTATATATAGAAATGAGGTGTTGGAAATGTGGTTATGAGGTGATGTATGGTGTGGTATTGAGATGGTTTATTTACGGCTGAATTCGTAGGAGTTAGGAGGTGGTATTGTGTCTGGTATGAGTATTGAATTTTTCAGAGTTGGAGAGAGATGATTTATGATCATTTTGTAAATTTTGGTTTGTTGGTGCAGAAGGGTTGAAGAAATATGTTGTGGGAGAGGTGTCGAAATTTCAATGTTATTATGGAGTGGTATGACGGAATGAAATGAAATGAAGCAATATTACCGAGGTTTTGTGAAAGTTGTGGTATGGTGGATTGGAATGTAATGACGGAATATTGTTGTTATTTTGGCTGGTTTGGTATGTAGTCGCGTAATGTTGCTGTGGTAGTTTATTTTGGAGTAGGTCAGGGAACAATAAAGCTGATGTAAATGCTGAAGGTAAACATAGGCATGGTTGGCCTGAGCACACCAAAGCAGAGTAGGTCAAACAGAAAAAAACAATGGCGGTGTGGGAATGTGCTGAGTAAGAAAGGACAGTTGGTGGAAGGTGTTATCTTGCTCCGGGATCACATATGTGATATATTGCAAGTAAGGCAAACGGTTCATAGAGGGAATCTACCGTTGGCCAGTTGATTATTAATATTATTATTCCTTTATTATCATTATTTTATTATATTATTATTATTATTATTCCTTTATTATTATTATTTTATTATATTATTATTATTATTATTATTATTATTATTATCATTATTATATTATTTGTTTGTTTATTTATTCAGCTATTTATTTAGTTGTAGGGTGGCTTAGGTAAGACTCTATTGTGAACATGTATTGGGGCTAAACGCCTGTGATGTTCATCAATAAATTGTATTATTGTATTATTGTAGTATGCACAGTTGAGCGTAGGCAGTCACATTAAACGATGCAATTACTTCCGTAGTGAAAAGCGTAGCGAGGGTGAAAAGGGTTACTGATATGTGCAGTGAGGCGTTGAAACATTTTCAGATTGTATGAACTATCCTAACTTGAACATTTAGGGCATCTTGTTGCCAAAGTGGACGGCACTATGGTGTAACGCAATGTGTTGTGCTCAGTGGTGGCTAATTCATAGAGTTCCGTGATATCCCCGTGAGTGTCCCAAGGGTCAGGGATTTGCCCTTTGTTGTACGTGTTATTCACGCCTGACTCTCCGGATTGTGTGTTCATCATCCTAAAACAGGATGATCGGTGGTAGTATAATTTTCAGAGTTATTAAGAGTAACTAGACTGGATTTCACAAAGATGACCTACAGATTTTATGTCACGGATTGTAATTATTATAAACCTATTAAGACCTATCTCTATAGGTGTGACGTAAAGCAGATTTTAAAATAATAATATATAAACATATCTGTCCATATATTGTGAAGAAATTGAAAATACAACCGTACTCAGACTTGAGCATGGCTAGACTGTTCTAAATCGGTAGGTGGTGATTTTACCTGTGCGGCTAGACTGATAAATAACCTAGAGAAACAATTTCTCAGTTTCCTCTTAAGAGAAATTCCTATTTCGCTAGTATTGCCAAATATATTCACTCGTCCTTCTAAAATCTCTACAGCTAATATTTTGAAAGATTACGTTTACATTTACGTAGATCCTTAAAGTATTATTATATATATTATCATTTTTGTAGTTATTAATGGGAACAATGGTTATAAAGGTGTGCGTAAATCTGAAAATGACAAAGTAATCCCTATGATCATATTTCAGTGGGCTGAAACAGAGGATGTTACTGGCCCAGTAGTTGGTTGGATATAGGCGTATAACGATATAAATTTCAAATGTTTGGCTTCCGTACTTACCATAATGCTACCAATATAAAGAATGGATATTTCTCTACGCATTAATGAAAACCGCAGCCTTTTATATCAGTTGGCTTCTAGAATGGGTAGATTTCAATACAATCACATGAATAATGGAGTCATATTTAACCACGTATGAGTATTTTAGTAAAAGCAAAGGAAGCATTTCCGGATTTTAAAATGAATTTTAAATTAATTAGATTTAAAATTAACCATGAGGATCCAGAATACAGCATAAAGTGTATGCAATAATAGCCTACGGCGGTTATTAATAAAGGAAGTTGATTAGAAATATTGGAGAGATTCGTAATTTGCAGCACATAGGGATGCAGAAGTATTATGTCTCATTGTCTTGATTATACCTCCAATACTAAAAGGACAACGGTGTGTATAACATATTTGTAGATTATGAGTCTGCAGCAAAAATCGACAAAGAAGGACGTGGGCCAATAGTGCCCCTGGACCTACAACTTCGAGGTTCTTGGTGTGGTACAGATGCGCCTATGTTTTTCGAACATATGCAAACTGCTAGGAATTGGATATCGCTTAGTCGTATCATGGGCAACATCTTAAAGCAACTTTATGCATACATAGCCCGCCAAAGGCTACAAGAGGCAGTAAGTGAGGCCCATCTACAAACACACTACCATTTTACGTAGAGTGGAGTTCAAATCTGCACTGTACAAACCACATCTACCCTTATAGCTGTAACTAGAGAATTGTGCACCTGATTGGTCCAAGAGGCCATTTTCTTTTGATAGAAATGGCGGTCACTGTGTAATAGGTGAGAGGTTAATTACAGCTTCCAATTAATGCATGTTCATGCTTAGGTCTTTGCCAGTCAATTTACTGTTTAAAGACACATTTGGAAGTCACTATTAGAAGAGAAAAGATATTCTCAGAGGGATATTGTATCCAGACTTAACATCCCCCAACAATCTATGAGCAGTATTAAATAAACAGCGCTCAATAACGTCTTAAATCTGGGCCATAAGTCTGTAACACATCAGTAAGCGAGAAGTTCGCTCTCTTCGTGAATACAGAGTTATAATGCTTAAACTTGCATGCTTGAAGTATCTGCGTGGAATAATTATCAAGGGTAGGGATCACCTGAGGGTTCAAAGCCTCCTTCAGTCATGTTCGGGTAGAACGCGTATATCGCCGAGAATAGTTAACTTACGATTATGTTGAATGTATCAATTAACAGATAAAAGAGGGGAATAACTGTTGCAAAAAATTACAGTTTAATTTTCATGAAATAGCGTTTCAAAGTAAGGCTAAATTTGTGCTAAATATGTGACGTAACACTCATACTTAGTTATAAAATGGTGCTGCGTTGACTCGCGCGTTCAGTTACAGGTCTCAAACATCACTTTAATTTTAATGTTGTGCCGAACATCTCTCCCACCACATTCGACAATTCATTTAGTGATCTTACTTTTACTCGTAATATTACTCCCGAACTCTTAAATTATGTCGCTTATTTTCCATATCACAGACCCATCCTACACCGAGTCATTACCCACTTTCCAAGTGTACCACGTCAGATTGAATGATATTCATTACCCGCAGACAACCTGTTTTATACTAGCCTTGAGATTAGTCTACCTCTTTGTACTAAGGTTGCCTGGAAATTTGCCAGGGTGAGGGGCAGAAATTATTTTAATCCTTCCGAGTGAGAGGCTATGCGCTTTGGGTCACGTAGCTGAGAGTTTGGATTCAGAGACAGTGAGTTCGAATCCTACTGTCACGAGCTCCTAAAATTGTTTTCCGTGGTTTCCCATTTTCACACGAGGCAAATGCTGGGCCTGTACCTTAATTAAGGCCACAGTCACTACCTTCCGAGTCCTAGCCCTTGCATATCTTATCCCATCCTTGCCATAAGACCTGTCTGTGGCGGTGCGGCGTAAAACAAATAACAAAAAAGAAATAAATCCTTCCCTGCCATTTTATACCTTTCAGTGAATGATCCATGTAGACTATTCAAGGGAGGTGAAATATTACATCTTTGTTTAACCCCTTTTATTATTTTGAACCAATAATTCATTTTACTATCAATTATAATATGAAAGTTAATAAATGACGTTACTTTCAGTTAATCTAGACAGAAACTGCAAGGTAAGTGTTTGATCAAGAGAGACATAAGTTTTCCGCGCTAATATCTCTGGAGGTGTCTTCTTCCTCTACTCGGACAGTAATGAAGAGTGGAGCATGAACTCTTTAGAAGTTCCAGGTCTGCTGGGATTTGATTCTGACGTCATTCGTTTATCTTTGTCTCTAGCACCCGAAGAAGAATTAACGATTTGCCCCGTTGCGAGATTTATACGACGTAGAAATGAACTTTTCATAGGGAAAATCTGATATAAGAGCAAGATGAACCTAATGAAGACACATTATTTGTTATCGTGTTATCATATTACAAAAAGTGGGTAAGTACTGTCTTTGCTAGTGGCTTTACGTCACACCGACAGATACAGGTTTTATGACGACGATGGGACAGGAAAGGCCTAGGAGTGGGAAGGAAGCGGCCGTGTCCTTAATTAAGGTACAGCCCCAACCTTTTTCTGGTGTGAAAATGGGAGACCACGTAAAATCATCTTCAGGGCTGCCGACAGTGGGATTCAAACCCACTATCTCCCGGATGCGAGCTCACAGCTGCACGCCCCTAACCTCCAGGCCAACACACACGTTGATCAAGAATCCAGAAGTCGATTATTAAAAATTAATAAATACGGGAGATACGGATCAAATAATCGAGCGTGTTGTGCATGCGGTTAGGGTCGCGTAGCTGTAAGGTTGCACTCAGGAGGTGGTGAGTTCGAATCCCACCGTCGTGGCAGCCGTGAAGATGGTGTTCCGTGGTTTCCCAGACAAATGTTGAGGCTGTTTCTCAATTAGAGCCACGGCCGCTACCTCCGAATCCTGGCCTTTCCCGTCCTTGCGTCGCCGAAAATCTTCGATGTGTTGGTGCGTCGTTACCAACCAGCAAGAAATAAAATAAACGTATCATATATATTAATTTATTTTCTATGGTTGTCAACGGTATATGGAACGCGATTTTAACTCATATCATCCCAGCTTTAGAAGTGAAATAAAAAATATTAATTTTTTGTACAATAATCATTGTTATGAAATTAGAAAAAGGAATTGCATTCATTATTTCATTTTTGCACTTAAATTATTACTTTGCTTCAACTAATATCAAAATATAAATATTTTTCTAAAATGTCTTGACCAGCAATAAGGAGTCTCTGCTTGCTTCACTTACTATGACAAGCTTTTGACAACTTTAGTCATATCCTTCTACAGCAGCTGAAACATACTGTGTGTGTTAGTAAAGATGTGAAGCTCTACGGGAAACAAACAGCTCGCGTCAAAACTGGAGACTACGTCAGCGAAGGAATCATAAAAAGGGAAGTGTGTGACTTCATTCGACTGCACTCCATTACTTTTGTTTTGGACTTATTTATTTTCATCTTGTACTCCTAAACCAAGATACTGTCCATACCATTCTTTGCTAGTGGCTTTACGTCACACCGACAGATACAGGTCTTATAGCGACGATGGGATAGGAAAGGGCTAGGAGTTGGAAGGAAGCGGCCGTGGCCTTAATTAAGGTACAGCCCCAGCATTTTCCTGGTGTGAAAATGGGAAACCACGGAAAACCATTTTCAGGGCTGCCGATAGTGGGATTCGAACCTACTATCTCCCGGATGCAAGCTCACAGCCGCGCGCCTCTACGCGCACGGCCAACTCGCCCGGTAGATATTTGTCCTAGACGTTAACGTTGTCATATTATTGTTTGAGTCATCAGTCCATAGACTGGTTTGATGCAGCCCGTCCACGCCATCCTATCCTGTGCTAAACTTTGTATTTCTACATAATTGCTGCATCCTACATCTGCTCTAATCTGCTTGTCATGTTCTCAAAACCCAACTGCACAAGTCCGGGGCGTCTTAAGATATGTCCTATTAACTAATATTTTGAGGCCCCATGAAGAAAAGAAGATTAAGAAGAACATGTATCCTAATATTCTATCTCTTCTTCTGATCAAATTTAGCAACATCTCCTCTCACCAATTCGATTCGGTATCTATCCATTAGTGATTCGGGCTATCCATCTCACCCTCAGCATTCTTCTGTAACACCACGTTTCAAAAGCGTATATCCTCTTTCTCTCTGAGCTAGTTATCGTCCATGTTTCACTTATACAGTGCCGCGCCCCACACGAAAGTCTTGAAAAACATCTTTGTAATTCCTATATTAATGTTTGAAGTGAGCAAATTTCTTTTCTTAAGAAAGCTCTTCCTTGCTTGTACAAGTCTGCATTTTATGTCCTCCTTACTTCTGCCATCGTTAGTTATTTTACTACCCAAGTAATAAAATTCATCTACTTCCTTTAAGACTTCATTTCTTAATCTAATATTTCCTGCATCACCTGACTTCATTCGACTGCACTCCATTACTTTTGTTTTGGACTTACTTATTTTCATCTTGTACTCCTAAACCAAGATACTGTCCATACCATTCAGCGCAGCTTCTTGAGATCTTCTGCACTCTCAGATAAAATAACAATATCATTGGCAAATCTCAGGGTTTTCATTTCCTCTCCTTGGATTGTGATTCACTCCCCAAATTCCTGTTTAATTTACTTTACTGCCTGTTCTGTATAAACATTGAAAAGGAGGTGGGACAAACTGCAGCCTTGCCTCTCCCCTTTCTTGATTGCTGCTTCTTTTTCAAAGCCGTCGATTCTATCACTGCAGATTGATTGTTATACAGATTGTAGATAATTCTTCGTTCTCGGTATCTGATCCCGATCACCTTCAGAAACCAATCAACATTATCAAATGCCATTTCAAGATCTACGAACGCCATGTATGTGGGTTATCCTTCTTAATTCGCCCCACTAAGATCAGACGTAATGTCAGGATTGCTTCACGTGTTCCTGCATTTCTTCTGAAGCAAAATTGATCTTCTCCCAACTCAGTTTCAACTTGTATTTCCATTCTTCTGTAAATAATACGTGTTAATTTTTGCAGGCGTGAGATACTAAACTAATGGTGGGGTAGTTTTCACACTTGTCAGCACCGGCTTTCGTGGAAATAGGTATAACAACATTCTGCGGAAAATCGGACGGCACTTCTTCTGTCTCATACATCTTACACACTAAATGGAATAACCTTGCCACGCTGCTCTCTCTTAAAGCAGTCAGTAATTCAGAGGGAATGTCATCAATTCTAGGTGTCTGTCAAATTCTGACCTCAAAATTGGGTCTCCCATTTCATCAGCACCAACAGCCTCTTCTTGTCCCAAAAGCCATATCATCCTTGATACAACTGTAGGATATGTTCCTGTCATCTATCTGCCGTATCTTCTTTCCCTAGAAGTGGTTTTCCATATGAACTCTTAATATTCATACACCTAATTTTCCTTCCTCAAAAGGTTTCCTTGATTTTCCTTTATACAGCATCTACTTTTCTTAGGACAATGTAACCTTCAAAATCCTTGTACTTCTTCAACCATTCTTTCTAGCTGCCCCTCACTCCCTATCCCCTGTTTTCTTTTTTGCCCTCCCCACCGTTTGCATTTTTGTACTTCCGTCGTTCGTCAATCAGGTCTAGTATCTCCTAAGGTATTCATTGGTTCTTAGTTGACCTTTGCTTTCTTTCTAACATTCTTTCAGCAGCCATAGAGACCTCATTCTTCACGACTGTCAATTCTTTCTCTCTTGTGTTTCCTGCAGCCTTTTCGCTTAGTTTTTGCGCAACATGTTCATATTATTATTAATTCGTGTTAGTGCAAGTATTTGATTGTGTTAGTAGTCTAAACAATGTTATCCTTAACTTACATAATGAATGAATAGATGAATGACTGAAAGAATGGGTGGACGATGAATGACTAAATGAATGATTTGCCTGATTGGGTTATATTAGTACACTGAATGATTGAATGCATCATGAATGAATGAATAAGTCGAATGCTCTCCGCCTGCATCTACGTAACTACAGCTGATATGGTGAGAGCATTCCATGTAGATGAATGAATTACTGATGAATGAATGAATGAATGTTGAATGAATGTTGAGTGAATGATTAATGAATGAACTGTATTCCTCCATGCATAAAACGAGGTCTTCTTCCGAGTCACGGAAAACCACCAACTGGGGAGGGACTTAGCTCAGGTGCCTTGACAAATAAATAAAAATATTATAATGGAATTTATTTTTATAAATGGCAATGAAACTAAGACTAAAATTCTCCAGTTATTCGCAGAATTATTTCATTCACCGATTACGCTCGATGGTTTCTTATGCTTTTCTCTATTTAGTAAATCGGTCGAGAACACATTTCTTCTCTTTGTAATAAGCTCTTGAAGAATACAGTAACATTACTATCGTCACCACCTAGCTGAATTAACTATTTGCTATAGGAATCATATTTTAAACTCACACTTCGGATATTTTGTGAGTTCTGAAGTTTCCTCATAGTAAAAACGCTAATGTCTGTAAAACTCTTAAACATCGAAGGTAATATTATCGCATCTAAAAACTATCGAGGTATCTCATTGATTAGTATACCAGGCAAAGTATCCACTGGCATCGTGGAAGGGAGGGTGCGATCAGTCGTTGAGAGGAAGTTGGATGAACACCAGTGTGGTTTCAGACCACAGGGGGGCTGTCAATCAGATTTTCAGTATGCGCCAGGTAATTGAAAACTGCTACGAGAGTAATAGGCAGTTGTGTTTGTTTTGTAGATCTAGAGAAAGCATTTGACAGGGTACCGAGGGTAAAGATGTTCACTGTACTGGGGGACTATGGGATTAAAGGTAGATTATTAAAATTAATCAAAGGATTTATGTTGACAATTGGGCTTCGGTGCGAATTGATGGTAGAATGAGTTCTTGGTTCAGGGAACTTACAGGGGTTAGACAAGGCTGTAATCTTTCACCTTTGCTGCTCGTAGTCTACATGGATCATCTGCTGAGAGGTATAAAATGGCAGGGAGGGAGGAGGGTATTCGGAATGAGGAGATAAAGGCTAATTTAGGAATTAACTCGATGGATGAATCTGCACGCATAAATCGGCTTCGGTGATAGGGTCTTGTGAAGGAATGGAGGAGGATAGGTTACCTAGGATAATAATGGACTCTGCTATGGAGGGTAAGAGAAGTAGAGGTAGACCGAGGCGACGATTGTTAGACTCAGTTTCTAACGATTTAAAGATAAGAGGTATAGAACTAAATGAGGCCACAACACTTGTTGTAAACCGAGGATTATGGCGACGTTTAGTAAATTCACAGAGGCTTGCAGACTGAACGCTGAAAGGCATAAGTCTATAATGATTATGTATGTATGTATGTATGTATGTATGTATGTATGTATGTGTGTGTGTGTAAAAACTAACACACCAATGAATGCAGAAGACCAATTGATAAATGATGATTTCACTCTTTCCTTTTTTGTTGTCTCATTACATCAAATAATAAACTAGAATTAGACTATTATTGAGACATCATTCCCTTCGTCCCGAGGACAAGACAAGACTAATCTATAATAATTAATATCATTGTTCTGAGGAGAGTTATCATAAGTTTATGATTTACAACGATGACTCATTACAGTATGACCACCTACCTAATACGATGTAGGATCACCTTTTGCCGGCAGAACCGCGGGCACTCCGCGAGACATCGATTTAACGAGGTGGCGAAAGGTATCCCTGGGTACTTGGTGCAGTAGCACGTCTTCCAGTTGGAGTACACTGCTGAGCGGTGGTAATGTAGCACGAATCCGCTTCTCTAAGTCGGACCATAAATGTTCAGTGATGTTCTTTCCGGGGCTATTTGGAAGCCAGAGCATTGAACCAATTTCCGTATCACGTCCCTCGAACCAGTCCTTCACAATCCTGGCAGTGTGGCATGGCGCATTGTCCTGTTGGAAGTGGACGTCACCATCACGGAACACTGTTGACATGAACGGATGGACTTGGTTCCTGATAAAACTGGGAAGCAAAAGGACCTCGTGGGGTCTTACAAGAAATATGTATAGAATAACTCGGATTGATGAGAAAGTCCTTGAATTTGAATACAACAGTGTATCAATATGCGGAGATTGTTCTTGTCTTTTTAGTTTCCATGTGTATCATTATCACTTCATTTCAACCTGCTCTTCCTTCCTGCACAATCTGCCATTATGTAATCCTATTTCGTAGTCCTTTTCACGTTCCTAATATTGTGTATATGACTTGATATAAAACTAGTATGGTATTTCGATCATTGAAATGATATCCTTTGGGGAAATACCTAAGAAGATTGAGTGTCATTTAAGCAATAGGAGTGTGCCATACGTTGATCATTTCCAGTAACTAGGATGTTTCCTCCGAAGGTGTTAGAATATTGGATAGTCATATAATGTCACTTCCTTATAAAGTCCGTCTTCATGGCGAGTCAGCGTGCTGGCTTTGTCACAGGGGTCCCGGGCTTGATTCCCGGCAGGATCGGGAATTTTAACCATAACTGGTTAATTCGTCTGGAACGGGGACTGGGTGTATGTCTCGTCTTCATCATCATTTCATTCTCATCACGACGCGCTGGTCGCCTACGGGAGTCAAATTAAAAGACCTGCATCTGACGAGCCGAACATGTCCTCGGACACTCCCTGCACTAAAAGTCATACGCCATTTCATTTCAAATTTCTTCTGAGTAATTCGAAAACGTAGTTCAATAATCAAGTAATCAGACAAGTTTATGTATTTGGTGTTTGTTCATCTATTTGTTGAGAATGTTGTATCCAATCCCAATTCTAATTATGTACTTTCACTGGGTCTTGAAATTTAGAAGAGTTCAAACCGTGTGGTAGGTGTGACATTTCGATGTTGTAAGTGTTAAGGTTTGAGGGTGTCACTTTCATGACAACTGCACCTGATAAAGTCGTCTTCTCTAATGGTAGCCAATCCTTTCTGAATGAGAAGTGAAAGAAATAGATAAGTGCTTGCGGTTACCGGCAATAGAATATGATTTTGGCTGAGTTCCAGGTTCTTCCCTACTCCCTCACACTATATTTTACTTATCTATGGTCTGGAAGAATAACAGAGTTAGGAACTCTCTCTATCAAACTACCTACAGAGGAGTTATGTCCTCGTTATTCACAGTCTGTATTGTATTTTCTGGTGTGGGCATTATAAATTAATCTGCGATGAACTCTTTAGAAGACTGGATGGTAATATATTTCTCAAAGAAATATATATTTTGAAAGTTATCTTGTCTTCCGTTTTGTTGAACTTGTTTTGCAATAACATACTTGCGATATATTCAATGTCTGTCGTGGTATAACGAATTCGGCGCTTGGCTAGATATTACCATTAAAGGTTTTGTAGGTGTGAATGAAGTATGAAGATTAGACTTGACTGCAAGGTGTTAGTGATAAAAACATTAAGGGCCAGATCCTCATAAAGATCCCTTAAAATAGTAATGACATCAATATCACATTGTTGTGTTGCCAATACTGGCAAATTTTGCAAGTTTTGTTAACCCGCCATCGGTATCGTTGTTAGGTAGCTCGTAACAAAACCATTCCTTATTAAGGAAAGTTTTTTGGTTTAAGACTCAAACTTTTCAAATTCCAGGTGTTCTCAAATGAGTATATGAGTCACATGTTTTGCTTCGTTATACGATGATTGACTCACACGTGTCACGTGGGGGAGTGCGAGAAGTGCGTTCTGTCTAGCGTGTTAGGCCACGCCTCGCTACGATACTGATCGCGTCATAGGCAGTGTTAGGCACATTCTAGCCTCGATACCTTTGGCGTCACAGTTGTTTCGCTTTTCGTGCTGGTGTAATGTTTTAGTGAAAAGTGTCATAGTGAAATTATAATGGCTATAGGCCTAGTGAATGTTCTTTTGAGCTGGATTGAAGAAGAGGACGACGTATTTACTGATGTTGACGACCAAGGCTTCGCTTCTGACTGTCTAAGTCAGAGCCTCTCAAACGCCCAAAACCTCACGCGTGCAGATCGAGGCGCAAGAGCTCCGTGCACTGTGCATCGCTGTCGCTCGGACCAACGCTTCGTCTCTGGGCTACTCGGCTAAGCTCAGCTCTACTCGGCTCAACTCAGCTCGGATTTGGAGCGCTACGGAGTAAGTGGGTAAGAGGGAGACAGGGGGAGTGAGCGAGACAGGCGTAAGGAAAGACAGAGTAAGCGCTATTGCTCCAAATCGAGGGGTGGGGAGTCTGCACTCTGGTCAGCCAAGCGAAGTCTTCTTTTGCACCGTGCACACTGCATGCACCAAGCACATACACCCTGAGAGGCCCTGGTCTAGGTGATGCTCCTACTGAACATTCTATGCATCAAACTGATACGGACCGGGCGAGTTAGCCGTGTGTGTAGAGGCGCGCGGCTGTGAGCTTGCATCCGGGAGATAGTAGGTTCGAATCCCACTATCGGCAGCCCTGAAAATGGTTTTCCGTGGTTTCCCATTTTCACACCAGGCAAATGCTGGGGCTGTACCTTAATTAAGGCCACGGCCGCTTCCTTCCAACTCCTAGGCCTTTCCTATCCCATCGTCGCCATAAGACCTATCTGTGTCGGTGCGACGTAAAGCCCCTAGCAAAAAAAAAAAAAAAAAAAAAACTGATACGGAGAAATCCAACGATTCGTAAAGTGATATTGATACAGAACTGACACCCAAATTCTTCATCCTATACCCTCCACATCTTTCAACGCAGTCACCTGGGATTTTTGCACCCGAAAGAACCACAGTGCAGCCCTTAAGGCAACGGAAAAACTTGAAACGTCCATGCGCTACAGCCATAACGCAGCCTTCTGGACTTCAGTACATTGGAAAGGATAAATATGCCAAATGGTACGTACACAAACAAACAAATAAGAAAGGAAAAACTATAAGCCAAAATATAGTTAGTAAATTACCAGGTGTCAAATGTAACTCAAACAATTCTAAAACAGCTATAGATTGTTGGAAAGTGTTTTCCTAGTGAAACAATCAGTTACATTGTTTTATTCACAAATACCCAGCTTTTTGAAATGGCCACTTCTTATAAAAGTGGTGAAAAGGAATGCCCACAAACCAATGTTGAACTATTAGCCCTTTTTTGGTATTTTACATATGTTGGGTGTGAAGGAAGGCAATCATCTTAACACATCAGAAATGTGGGAAACTAACGGTACAGCTCCCGAGTTTTTCACAGGAGTCATGAGCAAAAGATTTTACCAGTTGTACAGAGCTATTCGGTTTAATGACAAACGTACTCGAAATTCTCGTACGATAATATTGACAATCTGGCCCCTATTAGACAAATTTTTTATAGTTTCGTCGGCAGTTGTATTTCAAGCTATACACCTGGGGAATACGTTACCATTGATGAAATGCTTGAAGGTTTCCGAGGAAGATGTAAATTCCGTCAGTATATTAGTAACAAACAAGACAAATACGGAATTAGAATCTATGCCTTGGTTGATGCCAGACCATTTTTACTGTAAATATGGACATTTATCGCGGTAAACCACCAACTAGAAGCCCTTACGCTACAGACAATTCTGCATCCGCTGTTGTGAAGAGACTAATTCAACCAACTGACAAGTCAGGAAGGAACACCACTATGGAAAATTACTATACATCTGATCCACTTGCCAATGACCGTTTTACTTACCATAGAATGACGATAGTTAGCACAGTAAGAAAAAACAAACCTCAATCGCCACCACACTTGTTGAATGTCAAGAACAGAACCGTTGGAAGTAGTATGTTTGGATTCGGCAAAGAACGTAATAGTGTGCTATTAGTTTCGTTTGTTCCCAAGAAAAAGAAAAATGTTCTTATGCTGTCCATTTTACACGATGATGACACCATCCAACCACCGACTGGAGTTTTCAGCAAGCCAGAGGTCATTAAATTTTACAACTTTACGAAACGAAGAGTTGATGTTGACAGGAAGAAAATACTACAGAGGGTAAACAATAGTTGGCCTCTAGCAGGCTTCTGTGGTCTTTTGGATTTGGCTACCATCAATGCCCAGTTTATTTATTTCTCTAATACAGGAGATTCGATTTCACGAAGAAAATACATCACAAACCTTGCCTTGGAAATCGCAAAGCCACATCTGTTGAGACGTGCTTCAATGGATGTTCTGTCAATTGGTCTCAGAAATTCCATCAAAAATATCCTTGGCCAAGGACTTCCCATCAGAAATGCGACACAAGCAGCCCCAGGTAATTACTGCTAAAAGTTATCACTTATCCATTTTTATAAAAACTCTAATTGACCACTTTGTAAAAATTGTTTAAGTTATAATCGTTACAAACAAACTAGGGTATTTATATTTTTTCAGACGTTCCAGGGCGGCAACCAAGATATGCCTACTGCCCAGTCCGAAAAAAAAAGAGATTTACGTCAGCTCGCTGTGATGCGTACAGACGTTCAATATGGAAAGAGCACACTGAACTAACAATAGGAGTATGCAGTGAATGTCTCTTGCAAGAAGTTGAAAGAAATGAGTGAACAGGACAATAACAGAAAACAATGAGGTTTACAGATCATGATCAAATTTGTTTTGTACTGTAATAGGCTATTTATTTGTAATGTCAAGGCTTTTTGTTCCTTTTCATAATATTTATTAATACTTGTGTAGATTTATATAAATATAAAGGGCTAACATAAAACCAGTCTGATAAAACCAAATTATAATTTCCTTCTAAAAGAACGAAAAAATTGTGCGAGTCAAAATTGTAGTAGCAAATATTTAGGTAATAAACAATTGTGGATATATACAAATATGTAAGTATGTATATGCAAAAATATACACTAAATAACCAAAGACTAGTATAATTTATTAAAACTGCCGAGGAGAGCCCGTATAAGAACTAAAATCATATACCCAGCTGATGTTAGGGAGCGTCCATACACGCTACCTCTCGCGTAAGTGAGGACAACGCTACCAATGGCGGGTCTGTGAAATATGACATAGGAATATCAAGAATATGGTACATTTCACACACACACACACACACACACACACACACACACACCTTTCTTCAAAATAAGTCTTTACAGCTATCGTAGAATCCATAAATTTACAACACCGGCTTGACAGTGGCTAGTTTTGGCTGCCCTTGCTGCTCTACATTCGGGAGGCTGGTCCCTGACGTCGGCTGAACTGAGATTCATTTTCCATATTCTCGCGCATTAAGTCAAATGCCGGAGCGGATGATTTTATTTTCCACGATCGCTAATTCTCACCATTTTCGCACCTCAGTCACCTCTACAAATACTCTCTGCCTGAGCGAGAGCGTTACACTCCAGAAGGTTCACTGTACCCATTCAGGTTACGGAATAAAAGCATTATAAATTAGAAAAGGCAACCTGGATATTTTATTTTAGCAGTGATTGGTTGTGAATTGTATGAGAGCTGCCCAGAAAATATTGCTGTGAGGAAATTTTCAGTTAATTTTGAATTTAGCCTACCCCTGCCACAGTTGAAACAGAACAGTCTTTGCAGTATCCACCAGAATTACACGATTTTTCGAAACCATGTCTGAAATGTTCCCTTCCTTACTTGAACAGTAATTAGACATCAAAGAGGCACACTAAACATTCGCCGTATTTTGAAAAGAGGCTACCCTAACACACAACAACAACAATAATCATAACTAAATACTAAAATTAAAACATATTAGTCAGTCTTAGAAGTTCAGTTGGTACAGATAACCTTTATTAACACCAAGGAGTTCAAAGTACGATACAGCAAGCAAGTTGGCCGTGCGGTTACGGTCGAACAGCTATGAACTTGCAGTAGGGAGATAGTGGTTCGAACTCCACTGTCGGCAGCCCTGAAGATGGTTTTCGGTAGTTTCCCATTTTTACGCCAGAAAAATACCTTAAGTAAGGCCACTGCCGCTCCCACCCCGCTGTAAGCCCTTTTCTAACCTATCGTCGCCATAAAACGTGTCTGTGACGTCAAGCAAATTGTAAAAAAAAGAAACATCTACAATACTATAGTAGTGAAAATAAATACAGTTGTATAAATATTTATTCATAAGATTATTTCTACAGCTACGAACACCCTTAATGATATTGAAATTTCAACAACGTGCCAACAATCTATCATGTAAACAAGATTCATGGCTCCAGGTGGATGCACCAAAGCTATCGAGCTGGCCGCAGTACTGAACGTAGAGCTAATTTGCAGATAAGGAGTGGTATGGCACTACTAGTCAATAGTAGGATATTGACATCTCTAACTCAACTATTATTAGGCATAGTGTAGACACTTGACATTGTTGCAGGCAAGGTAATCTACTTGTTTCTTTTTGCACATGTGACACTGATCATCTTTCTAAAACTTATAAGAACTTCGATTTTCTTACATATTGGTATTTCCTACATATATTTATGCAGCCGTCTTTAAACAGTTTATAATACTCTTGATTTTAACATACAGCACTTTAACAAATCAGAAACCTAAGACGGCAGAGTAAGGGAAAAGTCATGAAACTACTTTGAAAAGCAAAAGTTACACATCATAAGAGATATAGTCCGATGAAGTTATGGCGAACGTGAGAAGCTCGCAATATCTGTGCCTGGCACGAGACTTGGACCAATACCAACTAGATACAATGTCTAAGCATGAAACAAAGATGGCTGATACTGATAGTATCACAATGGCAACTTAACATTTCGGTTTTAATTGATCTGGCTATTTACCTGTCAAAATAATGGTCCCTCATTCTTCCATACAAAGAATACCTCTAGAAAATTATTTCTGTGAACGTCAGGATTAGCTGATGCATAAGGTTTTCAAAACAAATGCTGTAACTCAAGTGAGGGAACAAAAGGATTATAATAATACCAAAATGCACAACAAATGATTTCATCTCCTACTCAAAAACAATTGAAAGCATCAAGACTCAATGTGTGCATGAAAAACAGTTGGTAATTTCATGCGCGATCATACTCTTCTTAGGTTGGTGCAGGTTTCGTCCCGAAAAGTGTATTGCACGCCTACCACCATATATAAAGTATTGTCAAACACTCATGACCCACAACAGTCCCCTCTTGAAAAACGATCAGCTTGACGTCCCACACCAAATACTAATCGTTCTTGGTGTTCTTCTGAATCCCCTAGTACACTCATATTCATAAGAAAACAGAACACCTTAAAATACTAGATATAGGAAGTTCATTTTCACAGGATGTGTTCATCCGTGTGTTCTGCAGAAAAGATTAGCATTTCAACTTAGGTTCAGCATCTGTCCTGTTGCCTAATAGGCACTGGGTCCTCCATGGGCGCTGACAACTTGTTCCATGCGTGATGGCATCGACACGTATAAGGCGCGAATGGCATCCTGGGGTACAGCCATCCATGCTGCATTCACCTGGTTTCACATTTCATCTTTGGTGGTTGGTACTGGGTCACAGCACCGCACCCGTCGTTTCACCATACCCCAACACATTTTCGATTGACGGCAAGTCCGGTGATCGGGCGGGCCAGGGCAACAGTCTGACATTCTGTAACAACAAGAAGGCACGTGTTCGAGCAGCAACATATGGTCGCGCATTGTCTTGCTGAAATATGGTGTCTGGGGTGTCGTTCAGAAAGGGTATGGCTACGGGTGGCAGGATGTCGTTCACGTAGGTCAAACAGACCACAGTGTCCTGGACCCGCACCAGCTGTGATTTGTGGTTGTACCCAATAGCACCCCGCAATATAAGGCCTTGAGTTGGCGCTGTATGTCCTGTGCGAATGCAGTCGATGTGATGCTTCTCCCCCTGTCTGAGGCGAACCAAAATACGCCCATCATTTTCAAACAAGAACCTGGATTCGTTCGTAAACACTATCGGCTGCCAATTCTGTTCCCAGTGACGTCGTTCCATACACCATTTCAGTCTAGCATGTTTATGCACATTAGTCAGAGGTAGGCGAAGAAGTGGACGACGCACCGGTAACTCAGAGCGTAATAAACGGCGACGGAGTGTAACTCCTGATAGTGTTCGATATATTACATGTTCCATGTTCCACTATTGCGCCAGAGCCGAGGAGGGCGCAGATCTGTCCTGCAGTGCCATTCGGATGAGGTGTCGATCTTATCGGGAAGTGGTCTGGGTGGTGTGATCAGACCCATCTCGTCGTGCTCTACGGCTTTTCTGAACCATTCTGTACACACCCGCTGCACCGCCGACACACTTCGTCCCATACGAGCAGCAATTCCCCGGATGGATGAATCACGTTCTCCCATGCAAATAATGCGCACTCTTTCAGACTCACTCATTTGACGGTACGGTTCTCACATACATCTGCGAGGCATCCTCCGGTTTATAGCGACAGCGAGAACCGCAGGCACATTTTACCACTCGGTGGTGGTGTGACGATATATCGATGTGGACCTTGAACCTAAGGGCGACATGGTTCAAATGCTAATCATTTCTTCAGAACATACTAATGCACACGTCCTGTAAATATGAACTTCCTATCTCTAGTCGTTCAATGTGTTTTGGCATTTATGAACAATGTTAATAATGTCATTTGCTTCACGTCCACAAACTACCTTATTACGGTTTTCGGAGACACCGAGGTGCCGGAATTTAGTTCTTTTACGTGCCAGTAAATCTACCGACACGAGGCTGGCATATTTGAGCACCTTAAAATACCATCGGACTGAGCCAGGATTGAACCTGGCAAGTTGGGGTAAGAAGGCCAGCGCCTCAACCGTCTGAGCCACTCAGCCCGGCGGTTTTTGTGATCATGAGTGTACATTGAAATATATATTATAAAAGTATTCCTCTCCTCTTCATATTCAGAAAACATACTACACTACCAACCACAACAGAAACACACAATAGTGATTAGGCCTACATCCCGCATAGAGTTGGCGTCAGGAAGGGCATCCGGCCGTTAAACAGGGCCAAATCCACATGTGCTACGCAGTTCGCACCCTTGACCCCTCAGTTATGGGGAAAAGCGGTAGGTAAAGGAAGAAGGAATGAATATCTAGGAGGTGAAGCTTCCACGGTGTGAAGAATTATTTAGTATATTTTTCCGGTAGAACCGTGTTGTTGCTGTCTGCACATCACGTGCAGTTTGCCGACGTCTCGAAGAAATTGCAGTATTCTTTGTCAAGGCGACTGTAATACAGCAAGGTAGTGGGGCTTGCCCGCGCTGTTATCTACTTGGAGTTTCGGTCTGCGTGTTTATGTTGTGGTCTGTATGTCTTAAACTATGAATGATAGGCATCCAAGAATTACTGATTTTATATCCTTCTTCTAAATTCATATTGTTCGCATGTTTCTTGGTTTCGATAGCCTCGCGGATTTTCCTTTCCAGATTCGAAGGGATAGCTGCTAGGATCTTGGTCTTATCAAATGATATTCCGTGCCTTGTTTCGTAGGAATGCTTGGCTACCGCTGAAATATCTATGTTTTGGTTCTTGGTGTGACGGATATGTTCTTTCAGGCGGGTGGAGATCAGACGTTTTGTTTCACCAACATAACACGCTCAGCAGCTACATTCAACGTGATTTACTCCAGGAGCCTGTAGTTCTGTTGTGTCTTTTTTACTGGTGGTAGATAACGGGCTAGCGTCTGGTGTGGTTTATAGATAGTTTACAGGCTCTTGGAGTATGACACATACATTCCAGAATTCTGACGAGACAGCCAGGGGGCTTACGTCAACCAGAAAGGCTAGGATATAATAGACAAACGTCAGAACCACTCTTCTAGTGTGACTGCTGCCTGGGAGACTGACTACTTCGGATCGAGTAGGGGCATTTCAGTCGCCTTGACAAAGAATACTACAATGTATTCGAAACGTCCTCCTCTGCGAACCATGTGACCTTGCCGCGGTGGGGAGGCTTGCGTGTCCCAATGATGCAGATAGCCGAGCCGCAGGTGCAACCATACCGGATGGGTATCTGTTGAGAGACCAGACTAACGAATGGTTCATCGAAAGGGGGGTAGCAGCCTTTCGGTAGTTGCAAGGGCGGCAGTCTAGATGATTGACTGATACGGCCTTGTAATAATACTCAACATGGCTTAGTTGTGTTGATACTGCTACACGGCTGAAAGCAACGGGAAACTACAGCCGTAACCACCTCCCGAGGACATGCAGCTCGCTCTGTATGAATGATGTACTGATGATGGCTTCCTCCCGGGTAAAATATTCCGGAGGTAAACTAGTCCCCCATTCGGATCTCCGGGTGGGGACTACACGAGAGGGGGCGATCATCAGGAAGATGGATACTGACATTCTGCGAGTCGGAGCGTGGAATGTTAGAAGTTTGAATCGTTGTGGTAGGTTAGAGAATCTGAAAAGGGAGATGGATAGGCTAAAGTTAGATGTAGTTGGTATAAGTGAAGTACGTTGGCAGGAAGAACAGGATTTTTGGTCAGGCGATTACCGAATTATCAACACGAAATCAAACAGGGGTAATGCAGGAGTTGGTTTAATAATGAATAAGAAAATAGGGCAGCGGATAAGCTACTACGACCAGCATAGTGAAAGAATTATTGTCGCCAAGATAGACACCAAACCAATGCCCACCACAATAGTGCAGGTCTATATGCCTACTAGTTCAGCGGATGATGAAGAAATTGAAAGAATATATGAGGAGATAGAAGATTTAATACAATATGTCAAAGGTGACGAGAATCTAATTGTGATGGGAGACTGGAACGCAGTGGTAGGCCAAGGAAGAGAAGGTAGCACAGTAGGAGAATTTGGATTGGGACAAAGGAACGAAAGAGGAAGTCGGCTGGTTGAATTCTGCACTGACCATAATTTAGTCCTCGCCAATACTTGGTTCAAACACCACAAACGACGGCTGTATACGTGGACGAGACCTGGAGACACTGGAAGGTATCAAATAGACTTCATTATGATTAGGCAGAGATTCAGAAACCAGGTGTTGGATTGCAAAACTTTCCCAGGAGCAGACGTGGACTCTGACCACAACTTGTTGGTCATGAAATGCCATCTGAAATTGAAGAAATTGAAGAAAGGAAAGAATGCAAAAAGATGGGATCTAGACAAGTTGAAAGAAAAGAGTGTGATGGATTGTTTCAAGGAACATGTTGCACAAGGACTAAATGAAAAGGCCGAAGGAAACACAGTAGAGGAAGAGTGGAGAGTCATGAAAAATGAAGTCAGTAGGGCTGCTGAAGAAATGTTAGGAAGGAAGAAAAGATCAACTAAGAATCAGTGGATAACTCAGGAGATACTAGACCTGATTGATGAACGACGAAAATACAAGAATGCTAGAAATGAAGAGGGCAGAAAAGAATACAGGCGATTAAAGAATGAAGTGGATAGAAAGTGCAAGGTAGCTAAGGAAGAATGGCTGAAGGAGAAGTGCAAGGATGTCGAAGGTTGTATGGTCCTGGGAAAGGTAGATGCTGCATACAGGAAAATCAAGGAAACCTTTGGAGAAAGGAAATCTAGGTGCATGAATATTAAGAGCTCAGATGGAAAGCCACTTCTAGGGAAAGAAGACAAAGCAGAAAGATGGCAGGAGCATATCCAACAGTTGTATCAAGGTAACGATGTAGGTAATTTCGTTTTGGAACATGAAGAGGCTGTTGATGCTGATGAAATGGGAGACCCAATTTTGAGGTCAGAGTTTGACAGAGCTGTGAGTGACCTAAATAGGAACAAGGCACCTGGAATTGATGATATTCCCGCTGAATTACTGACTGCCTTAGGAGAAGCCAGCATGGTAAGGTTATTTCATTTAGTGTGCAAGATGTATGAGACAGGAGAAGTCCCATCCGATTTTCAGCAGAATGTTGTTATACCTATTCCCAAGAAAGCCGGTGCTGACAGGTGTGAAAACTACCGCACTATTAGTTTAGTATCTCATGCCTGCAAAATTTTAACACGTATTATTTACAGAAGAATGGAAAAACAATTTGAAGCTGAGTTGGGGGAAGATCAATTTGGCTTCAGAAGAAATGTAGGAACACGTGAAGCAATCCTGACTTTACGTCTGATCTTAGAGGATCGAATCAAGAAGGACAAGCCCACGTACATGGCATTCGTAGATCTAGAAAAGGCATTCGATAATGTTGATTGGACCAGGCTATTTATGATTCTGAAGATGATAGGGATCAGATACCGAGAACGAAGAATTATCTACAACCTGTATAAAAATCAGTCTGCAGTGATAAGAATCGAGGGCTTTGAAAAAGAAGCAGCAATCCAGAAAGGAGTGAGGCAAGGCTGCAGTTTGTCCCCTCTCCTTTTCAATGTTTACATAGAACAGGCAGTAAAGGAAATCAAAGAGAAATTTGGGAAGGGAATCACAGTCCAAGGAGAGGAAATCAAAACCTTGAGATTTGCCGATGATATTGTTATTTTATCTGAGACTGCAGAAGATCTCGAGAAGTTGCTGAATGGTATGGATGAAGTCTTAGGTAAGGAGTACAAGATGAAAATAAATAAGTCCAAAACAAAAGTAATGGAGTGCAGTCGAACGAAGGCAGGTGATGTAGGGAATATTAGATTAGGAAACGAAGTCTTAAAGGAAGTAGATGAATATTGTTATTTGGGTAGTAAAATAACCAACGATGGCAGAAGTAAGGAGGACATAAAATGCAGACTAGCACAAGCAAGGAAGAGCTTTCTTAAGAAAAGAAATTTGCTCACTTCAAACATTGATATCGGAATTAGAAAGATGTTTTTGAAGACTTTTGTGTGGAGCGTGGCATTGTATGGAAGTGAAACATGGACGATAACTAGCTCAGAAAGAAAGAGAATAGAAGCTTTTGAAATGTGGTGTTACAGAAGAATGCTGAAGGTGAGATGGATAGATCGAATCACGAATGAAGAGATACTGAATCGAATTGGTGAGAGGAGATCGATTTGGCTAAATTTGACGAGAAGAAGAGATAGAATGATAGGACACATCTTAAGACACCCAGGACTTGTTCAGTTGGTTTTTGAAGGAAGTGTAGGTGGCAAGAACGGTAGGGGTAGACCAAGGTATGAATATGACAAACAGATTAGAGCAGATGTAGGATGCAATAGCTACGTAGAAATGAAAAGGTTAACACAGGATAGGGTGGCATGGAGGGCTGCATCAAACCAGTCTATGGACTGATGACTCAAACAACAACATTCGAAACGTCGGCAAACTGTACGTGATGTACAGACAACAACAACACGGTTCAAGCCGGAAAATACACTAAATAAAGAAGGAATATGATGAAAGTGTTAATCTCTTTGAGATATCAAATCCTCTGCTAGTAGCTTGTAGCACCCCGTTTTATCCTGATGGCGACGGTTATGTGATGTGGTTTGATCTCCACAATAAGGAATCATACTGGTCCATGACCGTTGAACAGACTCCCATAATGCTGGGCACTTGATCGAACATACACATCCCTCTCGAGAGCATCACAGATGTTCTCAATAGAACTGAGGTCGGGTGACCCTGGAGGCCACGTAAGCTTTTTCATGTCTGTGGAGTGTTCGTCGAAGCAATCGGTCACAATTCGGGCAAAGCCATGGGCGCCCAGAGTCATCTGTCATCGTGCCTAACGTGTTGATGGAAGGGATCACATTCGGCTAGCTGGAATGGTAAGAGCAAATAAATGGACCACAATGCAGCAGATCACTCGCGAATTCAATGCCGCACAACGAATTCTCTAAGATGGATATGTTACTAGGAAAGACATTTATTTATTTATTTATTTATTTATTTATTTACTAGCAAATGTACCCGTGCTTCGCTACGGTATTCTACATTGTATTCGAATATCGAAGTAAATAGTGTACATGCAGTAAATAAGATAGTTTTAAAATTGCATGTCTCTTAGCGTTATCCGAGAAAGAGCATGGGGAGGTCCCCGTACGTTTCCAATGTAAAGTGTTTGTTACGGATTTGTGATATAACGGCAGGCTCACGTGCCTACTGGCATTCACAATCAGGTTGGGAAGTTTACATTATAATTGCAGGCCCCATTGCCTACTATGCGCACAGAATCGATTTGGGGAGTTTTCGTTAAAATGGCAGCCCCCCTTTCCTACCTCCAGACAGATTACAGTTTTTATTATAATGGCAGGCAATTACCCTACTATCACTCGAAATTGAGTTGTGCAGTTATCATTATAATGACAGGCCCCTTTTCCTACTGCCAGCCAGCGTACTGCCAGTCACACCAAGTTGGTGAGTTTCCATCAAAATAGCAGGTCACTATGCCTAATGCCAGTCACATTTTAGATGAGTACATTTCTTTATAATGGCGGGCACCCTTGCCTACTGCCAAACACAATCGGGTAGGGGAGTTTTAAACAAAACTGCATGCTCACTTACCTTCTGCAAGTCAAATCGAGAAGGGAACTATTCATTACAATTGTAGGCCTTCCTTACTAATGACAGTTACACAGGAGTTGGAGAAGGAACCCTTTCCTACTGCCAGTCAAAGTCGGTGTGGGGAGTACTGATTACAATAGCAGACCG